>NC_065962.1:5350000-6652144 GCF_021464435.1 Cataglyphis hispanica | reverse complement strand
CACCCATCCATCGAAGGAAAGGAACGGACTTAATGGACGTGCGGATGGATGGACCGTAGGCACGCGGAGGCAAACTCTAAATTTACACGAGCACCATCTCGCCCCATCTCGCGTATCTCTATTATAAGGCGGCCGTAAATTCACGGATTCATTATCATAAATTGGATCGCCATCGGGTCGTGCACGTCAGCGATGAAATGCCTCGCAAACGGAGAATAACGTGTACTGTAATAAAAAGCTTCAGGCTCTTTGCAATGGACCTCTGCCCACGGATATCGGTATCCAGGGTCATTGGTCCCTACATAGACTACGAATCGATATACTCTTAAAGAAAATTAAGTCTTCTCTTTATCTCGTCGATATGTTTCCCGCTGGTCTTGTCCGATAATTGTTTTTCGGTTCGTTTCATCTGCTGGCTCGTGTCCGTCGTATTGTCAAATTATATTCGTCTAGTTTAGAATATTTAATCTTTTAATGACAAAAAATACATATTTTATAATTTTTCATATCTTACGTCAAAATTAATTTATATGACCGGTAGAAATTAATTTTGTTTAATTTTTTTTTTTTTTTTTTGACAAATTTATATATTAAATGTAATATAAAACGTTTGTTACGAGTAAAACAATAAAGATAAAGATGTATATATTATAACTGAGATGAAAATAACTGGGAATCGTATTCCTTGACAGGAGATGGCGAATTAATTTACGAGCAATAGTTCGGTCAAAGGCGAAGGGAATCAAGAGCGTTTCAGAGAGGCGGTATTCCATCTTTCCCCGAAAGGTTTACGTATCAAAGTGAAAATTAATCCGCCCGCGGCGCGCGAAAACTCGTGACAACTGCGATTGATTTACGTCGTTCGCGAATGTTTGCAAATGACTTCTGAGCGGATACAGCCCCGGACAGTTATTGCCACTTGGCCTGCATTTGCCATCCACTCTATCTCGCCCTCGTATCCTGTTGCGTTTTTTTTTAATCTTTTTACGCACACCCGCGAACGTGTCTTGTTCCGAGACGTTTATGACGTTACACAACAGTAATTCTGTCGTTGTCAAGATACGGGCAAAGGGATCAGAAGCTCGGAGCGGAGATGAGGCCGCCAGTGCCTCGTATTCGCGTTGACAGAGGTACGAGTGGTAATCGAGAAGTCTTTATTTATCGCGATGTTGAAATTAGAATGACGACGTGTCGTAAAAGCGTACCTTTCATCTAGACGTATATTTATGCTTCTTTTTTTTTATTTCGACATTAAATGTCAGATTGGCCAAAAATAACTAATTTCTACTACTATTACAATTTTAATATCCACATTATGCGTATCCCTCAATATCGTATCGCAAAGAATAAATTTGAATTCTAAATTCACGTTTCAATATTTTTATATGAATAATATTTTATAATTTCCTGAAAAGATAAACACAAAAATAAGCGGTTAATTATTGTCCAGTTAAATCCAGAAATTCTTTTTCTCGCACGAGTATTTCCAATACACATGCTTTCAAGATTGAAAGTCAGAGGTATTGAATATTCGCCACGTTATACTCGTCGACGTAGATCAAAACAAAGCGGATACGTGGGTGCAGTTGCAGGTGCATCCGACAAGGCACGTGGTGGACGTGAGCGAAAGGGCACGTATACGCCCTGAGCCTTACAATGGCACTCGAAGTAACGAGGATCCCGTCTCGTCAATCAGCCTGAAAAATTCCTCAGCCCGTTTGCCTCCGCGCATTCGCACGCGCGAGAGTAGGTGTGTGTTGGTCTACGCTGGTAAAACGCATATACATATACGCGCGTATTTTATGTATATCTCGCGCGTATATAAGCAACGGACGACGGAGACGCTGATGGTGGTTGTGGTGTCGGTGGTTGTTTGCAAGGGAGAGAAGGGGAGAGCGTAGTTTCGGTCGCCTCGGCAATAAAGTGTTCCCCGACGAGAAAGCTCACGTGTTCGCGTTTAGCATTTATCGAAGCCTCGCGCGCGAGATCGTAACTCGAAAGTGCAGGTCCGCCGTGTGCGTGTCATGCAGATAGGTTTAAAAGCCGAACGTGCCGCATTTACAAATGCGCCTCTCTCTCTCTCTCTCTCTCTCTCTCTCGCTTCCTCCTTCTCCCGCGCTTTCTTCCGTTCCCCCGCGCCTCCTCTTCCGCCTCTGCGGCGAAACGCTCTCCGCGCCCCGAGACCTTAAGGCGGTTTTATCGTCGTCGGAGTCGTGTGACTCTCGCCTGGTCTTCGTCGCGTGACGCAAACTGGAAAAAAGCTCACGTGGAACTCGACCGTGAAAATTGCGCGTGTATACGTTTGAAAAACACGTGAGTAATAAAATGAGATTGAGCGACTGCCATGTGAAAAATTGATTCGTTCTGTTTCAGAGCACGTGTTAAATGAAACCGCGGGCAACGATCGATGTTTAATGTGACGTATGTATATTAATGGATTTTTGGTAAAAATATAATTTTATGAAAGGAAAGAGTTTTATTTGATAGATATTTAATAATCGAGATATGTGTAGTGGAAATAAATATTTGAGTTTCATTCATTCTTTAAGACGTCGAAAAAGATGCCGCACGAGTATTTTAATTTGTAAATCATTTGTCTGTCACGATGCGTAAAAGCTTCCGGGCATACCAAGAAGTCGTAATGCTCAATGGTCCGTCCATGGAGCGCCCGCGCGTAAATCTCTTGCACGCGATACGGAAGTCACGAGTCTATAAACGCCGTCAAAGGAAGAAAAAAGGGAAGAGCGGGCGGAGGAGGGGACGGGCTGAAACAGGACCGCTGAAAAGAAGTTTCGAAAGAAGCCGAAGGCAAGGGGACAAGGGCAAGACCATCGACTGCGTGACGAGCGGGGACAGTCGGTCGTGTGCGCGGGTGATCCGGCGTGCTCGCGCGTGATCCACGAGAGGAAACGAAACGGCTTGGCGTGGTGTGGGAGACGAGCGGGAGGAAGACGCTACCGCACACGTATACATCCGACAACAAAAAGGGATCAATCCGCCGCGCTGGGTCGGAGGAAACATAAATCGTGGCGGCGAGACAGTTTTGGAGGACGAACGGCAAGCGGGCCCGGAGAGAAGTAGCGGTGTGATACAAACAAGATCCACTCGGCGACACGAGGCGGTAAATATATCGGGCGCGGCGAGGAAAAGACGGAACAAGTCCGTAAAGAGAAAGAGGGACGAAGGAAGAGAGGGGGGGGGGGAGGAAGTGAAAGGGCGAAGGAGGAACAAGGAGGGAAGGGCTGGAGAGAACAGACTCCGCGATACGATGAAGCGGGAAAGAGTCGATGCGAGGAGAGCATCCGCGGCATCCCACCGCGCGAGAAGACTTGCCCCTCGCTTTCCCCTCCCCGCACCATCTCGTCATTCCACTGCTCACCCTGCGGAGAACGTTTTATTTCGCGACGAGACACGATCTGAGAGACAAGTGACCACATCGAACTGTCGTATTTCAGGCTGTCACCTGTCGAGGAACGACGGGTTCCTCGCGTAGAAGTAACGCGATAGCAACGAGAAGAGTGGGAGAGAAAGAGAGAGAAAGAGAGAGAGAGAGAGGAGATGGCTTCTTAGCGCCCGTGCAAAAATAGCGCAACCGTCCCTCTTCGCGCTTGTTCCCTCTCTTTTTCTCCATCTCTTTCGTATCCTCATCGTTGAGCGTCTCCGAGCAGAAACTTTACGGCCACCGTGAAGACGCGAGACTGGGCGGCCCATTAACAATAAGTATGCCACATTTTCATGATGCCATCACGGCTCTCTCGTTGTCGTTATCATCCGTAAACGCATGATGGAAACTTTGTCGAGCCTAATTGCTACCGTTCGCACGATGCTTACCTTGTTTAAGCTATAATTGAGTAACAGTCTGAGGATACACGGATGCGAAATTTATGCGACTTAATGAAGCAGATGGATATTCGTTCAAATATCTTTAGGGCACGAAAAATTATAAAAATATTATTTTTTTTTAAATTTATTTTTTTAAACTTTTGAAATATTTTTTTACTGATGATCATGACTTATATATTATTAAAATTAAAACAATTTTTATTTGAATCCCATCTTTCGGTAAATTTAAAGCAGTCCACAATTAACAAGAATACATATTCAGTGAAATTGTAGAAAGAGAAAGAAGGCGGAGGACGAAGCTGAAGAGAGCGACGGAGGAAAGAGAGGAGAGAGTGAGAGGAACAAGAACTTGCTCGGGGTCAGTGCCTCGGCTGTCCGTCAAGCGGTCACCTCGCGCGCGTCCACTCCTGTGCGAATATAGTTTTGCTCTCTTTCTCTCCTACCACACTCGCTTTCCTAAAGCCTCGTCCACACCATACCTCGCGGGACACAAGGCTCGCGAGAACGAGCTCTCGTCGAGATCAAGGCGAGTTCTGCTTGCCTTAATGGAGACACGTTCGCACGAGCTGCCTCTCACGGCGGCAAAACCGATTTATCTGCGCCCACGTTTCTTCCCAGCCTCCCTTCTGCTTCCTTCTACCCGCAGCAGCCGAGATCCTCTTCGTAACCGAGTTTGTCCCCAACACATATACACACTCTTTCTTTCTTTTTCTCTCTATCTCTCTCTCTCTCTCTCGCTCAACTAGCGCGACTCTTTCGCCGTCGCACTCCCGCGCAAACCCTCGTGTTCGCGTACATCGAGGATCGTGTCTTACACGAGAATATTTCACTTTTCCATGTTGCCGCGGCGAGAAAAACGAAGGGTCGTCCCGTACCAGCCTTGAGGGTGGAAGGGATGCCAACGAGACGTGGAAAAATTCGATTCGCAAGAATCGAATCCACTGTTTATAGAAACGGCATTCCACCTCCACCATTTCGATTTAACAAAGAATGATATAAGGTTCGTTGTTAAGCATAAGTAACATGTGGTGGCAAGTAAGTGCCGTGTGGAATGTTAGTAGATTAAAAGATTCACGTGCCAGAAATATAATTCACGAAAAATAGTTCACGAAAATAGTTCACGGAAAATAATTGAGAAGTAGAATGAATTAGAATATAATTATGACATGAAAATAGATTATATACCCAGAAACAATTTCCAAGAATAAATAATCAAATTTTCTTGAATATTTCAAATTGTTATTATCGCACTGCAGACGGTGATGATTACTTCATCAATAAACATCATTAAATCGTGAAGTTATAAACTGATAATATTGTTAACAAAATTAGTAATATATTTTTCTTTGTAAAATTCATAGAGAGAGAAAGAGAGAGATAGACAGATAGATAGAGAGAGAGAAAGAGAGAGAGAGAGAGAGAGAGAGAGAGAGAGAGAGAGTTTCAAAGCAAGAGCACTAATCCAATAAACAAGTTTTTAATTTAAAGAGTTTGATTTTATTCTCCATTTTTCTTCATACTTGTCAAATTTCGTTATTATAATTATAACTGTAATTAATTAATGACTAATATTCTCCCAAATTTATTTGATGTCGAAAAATTCTATCTATGTTTTTTTTCGAAAGATTTAAAAATATTTTTTCTTTTTTCATATTACTTAGAACGAACGATGTGTGATAAATTTGCAAAATCAAAGAAAATGAATTACGGCTCGCGTGTGATTCTTTTGCTTATCTATTTTCATGGCTGAATTTTGAGCATCTGACAATCAATGTCCAAAAATCGCGACGATTTATTGAACACTCGGATATTTATTCGCAAGTCGTAAATGCTAATTTTGTGCTAGCCGGATTTCAAGATCGCGCGTCGCGCCGATCTCTCCGCACGATACTATATTCAAATTATTGGTTTCCGGAATTATAAAAAAGACGAACCGCCTGCTGGAATCTTTGATACATGTTACAGCGTAGGCAAGGACATAGATCAGTCAGAATTATAATCGTCAGTCGACCAAGTCACGGCTATGATGGTGTCGATCCCGTGTGTATCCGTGAACGCGCGATCCATAAAGAACGGTGACCTCGCTCCGGTGCGGATTCCTCGGAGTCGCCGTCGTCGCTGTCGCTGAATAAAGTCGTAACTTAGTGCGCGGACACGACAAACAGTCGCCGGCCTATCGATGCAGATTTGCAAAATGTCACAGTTCGATGCTGAATTACGATCGTCGAATCGCCTCGGTTAGTTTCGAGGCGACATTTCTCCGAACGTGGTTGCACGGGGAACTCGTAAAAATACATTCGCCCACCTACACCCCGGAGAGAGAGAGAGAGAGAGAGAGAGAGAGAAACGGTCCGATCGTGCCGTCGTCAAACGCTCGTAAGTCGCGCAAATTTACGATTAATACGCCCGGAGCCCACTAGGCCCGCGTAATAATTACGATCAACCATGAGTCATTCGGGAATCGCGAATCAACGCGGCCGGCTCGTTAATTTGTTGCCCCGCACTCGTTTTACTTTAATTTATCGATATAACGCGATCGTACGTAATCCCCCCTCTTCCTCTCCCCTCCCCCCGGCGCACCGGGGCCCCCTTTTTCGCGGTCGAAGGTACGTTCATAACCCGTCGCCGATAACACGTATTTACGATCCTCCACTCGCAGCGGATACCGTCGAGATCCTGTCGTTCAAGCCTGGCCTGGACCGCTGGCGTAAAAAAGGCTTCCACCTTAAGATAAGACCGTATGGTATATCGGCGAATAAAATCGTAGATCACCGGGGATTCGGCTCCGGGCTTCATCGAGGGTGGACGTCGCAATGGAGCGATCCGAGGATATGGGTCCGACTCACGTATGTATTTTGTGACGTCGAAAAAAAAAAAAATGAAGGATCCACATTCATATTATTTATTTAATTCCGCGTATCGCACTTTAAGTCTCGCGTTCCGCATTTATACTTTCTTCGGGCATCACATTCGGATGCGAATAAAATTTAAGTTGGCTTCAAAATCATGCAAATTATCGAAAGATATTTTTCTCTTCAAATACTACATTGTTCTCGTTGGAAAAAAATCTGTGAAAGAAGTCTTCTCCGAGGTGACTCCATGTAACTGCGCGCGTTATGCAGAAATGTTGAAGCGCGAACATTACGACGAGAGTACTTTTAGCACGAGTAAATTTCGCAAAGAGAAAAAGTCGTCAGGGCGAGAAAAAGAGCTCGTATAAAACAGAACTAGAATCTATCAAAGAGAGAAAAGTCGAGAAGATCCGAGAGAGGGCGAGATCGTGCGAGAGAAGATCCGCGTCGGGGAAAGGGGGGAGGGGGGGGAGGGAGGGATGGGAGGAAAGAGGGATGCGGTGAGCCGGAGAGCCCGAGTTTGCCCAGGAGGCAATGAAGTACGTCACGGGGATGATGGACGTCTCCGCATAAACCTGACGAGTGACTCGTGGCGCCTTCAGGAACGACTCTGAGGAGCCTCCTACATCACTTTTATTACGGCCGTCCTCATTTTCATATCTCATAAAACCTCGAGGGCTCCGCGCTGTTCGTTCGTTCGTGGACGCGAGCTTGATATACGTATAATCCACGATCTAACTTACGTGGCGAAATTATCAGGGTCTTCCCCTTTGCCGCCGCGCCAACGAGGGGGTAGGGGGCAGCCTTCATTGCTCTATCCCTTTTGACTCAACTTTCTCTCTACGCGCGTCATTTTCTGATTGAATGTTCCTTCTACAAAGTTTTACAGGCGTTTTCATTTTAAATCTCTCAATAAGAATTATAAAAATTTATCTTATATAATGTTTCACATTGTAATTTAAATACACATATACAGGAAATATTAAATTGTTTAGTTGTATGTGGCGACAGTGGATGCGATAACATGCAAATAATCACTGCCTATTATGCTGATTTGAAGGAAATGTTAAATTGTCATTTACAAATATAGTAAATTACGCTGCAATTCTGACTTAAATAATGTTCCATGGGAATTGTAATATCATTAATAAATCACATATACATACATATCTAATATATATATATATATATATATATATATATATATATATATATATAAAATTAGACAAATGATACAATTACGTATGTGTCTGTCAACCAGTTTAACTGGACTCAATATGAATTTATTGCTGCCCAGTTCACTCACTATACACACATTAAAACGTAGCTTTACTTAGTAAGAAAAACTTTGATCGCTCAAGATAATGCAGATTACTCTTCAGTGATATAACTTTCCTACATGTATGTCAATGTACTGATTTATTGTAGATTTTTTATTTTCTTCCAACTTTCTTAAAATATATATCGTGTCATTTTTTTAACAACAACACATTCTAAATGTGTGTCACGTCATAGTATTACATCAGCAAGCTTGTCAAGCATTCGGATAATTTATTCTGTTAAAATACAGACAACCATTCACACGAATTGTCAAAGTGAAAACTTTTCAGCTCGTGGTCGCGTTCAAACTTCTAGGAACACACTTCTTACCGCACTCTTATTTATCAGGTAAGGGACGTGGGGGGGGGAGGGGGAGGGTGCGCTCTCAACCGCCGGCAGCAGGACGGTCGTGAGTGCCGGTACGCTGCCGGCGACAGTGAATGACTGCACTGCACGTGACACGAGACTGACAGGTTTATGCGAGCGCGCGTGTGGGAACATAAAAGGGAACACGTAGCTAGCTGCCTGCCTGCCCGTGATGTACGTCTGTTTGTGTAAGTGACACGGAGTGAGTGAGTGACACGTCTCTCTCTCCCTGGCAAGTCCCTGGCCCCCTCCTGCCTCCCTTCCTCCCACCCTCCGCCCCCTGACTCCCTTCATCCGCGCCCCTCTCTTACACGACCCCATCTCGCGCGCTCCTCGCGCTCTCCCCTCGTCCCCCCCTCTCTTCTCTCCCTCTCAGAGAAACGTTCGCGCTCGTAGGAACGCGGACTTCGACGGGGTCCCTCTCTTCTACCCCTCTCTTCCGCCAACATCCACACGCTAGTCTCTCGGTCTTTGTTGACTGTCGCGCGCTGACGTCATGCCGCCGCCTGCACTTGACGCCGCCACGAGACTGCAAAGAGGACCGGCATAGCGCGAGCGATCTCGCTGCTTCCGATTCTCAAATCGAAATGCCGGCCACCAATTTGAATACCATCCTGGCGTGAAAATATTTAAATCTTAAATCTACGAGTCTATCTTGGAACTTATAAGATTTCACGTAATTCTTATTTTATTAATATTTAGCCAAATAACACTTAACAATAGAGAGTTGCATGATTATGAAAATGTGTTGAGAGAGAGAGAGAGAGAGTTAAAGTTTATCATTATATAAGATATACTTTTTATATTGTCATATTATATATATGCTAAACTGCAACGCCAACATTTAGTTAATACAATTCTTAATTGGATAAAATTTGGCGAAGCAAAGTATTTAATACCTTCCTTACTTTAGTAATTTTTATAAAAGCTAATTTTTGTTTGTTTATTTAATGCCCAAATAATTCCATTTGTATCATTATAAAAAAAGGAGATTATCTCGATGTAATCTTATTTACAGGCACCCATCAGAGCATTGGAAAGTTAAAGGCAAGCGAGAGATACAGAAGACTCATATTCGCGGTATATGCTGAGGTTGGTTATATATACGATGACAGGATATTATCCTCGTTGAAATCCATCGAGCGGGGCCGAGAAAAGGTGGCCCTCCCCGTATCTTGGTACGTTCTAAGTGCATTTCGACGATGCGTTTACGACTCCGCGACGGGATCGCAACGATGACGTCCGCGTAACTCGCGCGGCATGCGTCCCCGATGTCAATCCGCATTACCCTTTCTCACGTTAATGAACGGCCGACGAAACCCTCGTCTCGACGGTGTACACGCTCTTTCCTGGAATGTCCCCTCACGTCTCGACGACCAATTAGCGTTTCGCAAAAGTGCAACACAGACGACGAGAGACGCGAGCGCTCTTCACCAGGTGGTTCACCCTTGCCAGCATTAAGAGCTCGCTCGAGTATCCACGTTCGGACGGTTAATTATCAGCGCGCGAAACTATTAATTATAGCTGTCGTTCGAGTTCGATCTGTGATTCGCGAATATGATTTTTCTTATTACAATATAACACGTGACAATTGTCATCAGCATCGATAGAAATAAATTATAAACCGTGTGTGTATTTATAATAAACATAACGCGACATGTACAATTTTTGAATATGCACGATCGATGGGTTAATTATATCGATATATAATTAATTTTTATTACGCTAAGGGTTAAGGCAAATGAATGCTATCACGATATAATAATATTAATAAAAGCTTGTCATAACTGAAAATGAGCGACACATTTGATGGTCTAAATATTAAGTGGGTGTGTAATTTTTATTTAATTTATTTTGAGAAAGTTAAAAACTAGAATTAATATGTAAGTAATTATATATACATACACATAAAATAAATGGCGCGCGCCTAGCGCGCGTTCATAGTATTCTAGTAATAGTAAAAAATGTATAAATTTAATTGTAATTTCTATTATAATTTAATTTTATTATAATTAAGAACGCGTTAAATTGTATATTATATTGTATATTTACAAGAAAAAGTAATAATATAAGCTGCTATTTTCAATCTATAACCGATTTATACAAAATCACAATTGCTTCCTTTATCATACATTTTGAACGACTCTGTTCTATACCCAATCATTCTTTTGATTAAAATAACCAATAAGAAAAAACATGTTTGCTAGAATACTTGACAGTATTTGCTTGAGAGAAAAAAAAAGAATTTGATGAAATTATCGAAAATCCAAGTAGCTGAGAAACGTAAAGTCTTCAACTAATCTCGATACTGCGACACATTCGTCCAGTGTAAATACTCGTCTGCTGTGTCGAGATAAAGGAGGTGGAAGTCAGCGGTGACAACTTGTTTTCCTACATCGCTACACTTCGCGCAGATTTACACTTCGCCTTTATTTCTCGGTGCGGCCGCTGTCGGCGGAAACGGGCCGCGGTACGTCCGCTATACGGTGTATTCTTCCTACGTTTCATAATTATGTTTTTATCTAAGCTGCATCTGCAAAATTGCGCTTGGCGCGAACGGAATTTTAACGTGGCAGACGTGCGGGCTCGCGCGATACGCGTGATTAAACACATTCGCGAGATAATGGCCGGATTTTAATTAAGCGAAGACAATTAGCTTTTTCAATTGTCGCGCGAATTCGTGCGGCGGATCGAAAGCGCAGGAGAGAGTAAAGGGGGGGAAATTGGGGGAAAAAGAGGGAGAGAGAAGAAGAGAGAGACGAGAGGTCGAAAGCTCGGCGTTGCTGAAATTTACGCAACGGCAACCAGCGACCTTTCCTTTACTTCCATCTAATTCAAAACTATAAATCGAGGGCGTCTGTTGTATGTATGACGGCGGGCTGGCGTGAACCTACGAGCGCTTGGAGAACGAACGAGCGGTGAAGAGAGAAAGAAAGCTGGCGGCGGAAGGGGAGAAGAACGAGAAAGAGTGGCAGCGAGAGAGAGAGAGAGAGAGAGAGAGAGAGAGAGAGAAAATAGGGCCGGGGAGAGCGCGAGGAGAGGGCCTGCAGAGCCAGAGTAACGTAACAGATGCTGCACAATAAACACCTCCCGTCACTTCGCTCCATAAATCGCGCGGCGGGCTCCTAGAAGAAACATTCAACCTCCATCTACTCCTCATCCTCCTTCCGAACCCAGCCACCATCCCCAGACATCCCCCGTCTTTCGTGCCAACACGTCGCAGCGTGTTCATCCATGGATAGCACGAATCGCGTTAAAGCCCCAGAGGACGGAGGTAAATCGCCAACTAGCGATTTTCTCTATCTTCGTATGATGTTACGGGATGTGCGTATCCAGAACGGCCGCGCGTTTCCTTCCATCGTTTGTGTAAATAGTAATATCAGTTTTTATTCGTTAAATTTAATCAAATGTCAAAATGTCGAATCAATTGTCACAATTTGTCATTTAATTACATACGTCAAGAAGAAGAAGAAGAAGAAGAAGAAGAAGCAGAATTAAATTTTTCGCGCTAATATGTTATATATTCTTTTCATTGAAAGTCCGAGCTTCAATATTTAATTTTGTGGCAGGCAATTAATAGATTTTTAATATAAAGCTTTTACAGCTAGACGCTTGTACGACACTATGAAGCAAAGGAAAATTATTTTTCTCGCGAGTATAGAACACAATTTATATAATAAGACTTTGAAATTTAAATAAAGAGATACATCCCTCTCTCTCTTTCTCTCAACAAATTGTTTTAATTTTTTTTTTTTTTTTTTAATCCTCTATACTTTATATAAAAATAAATTTGCTTCTTGTCATTTTTGTTTCTAGTGCCATTAAAATTGTATTAAGAATAAATAATGCAAGCGACACGCGTGAGTAGTTGATGTTTAAAAACTTCAACACGTCGCATATACGTAAAAGAATGGAGAGAATGGAACAACCATTTTGATTAGGAGTTCATTAATTTATTTTCTCGCTTTCAACGAGCTTGCTAACTTCCTCTTTTGCGCTTTTTTGCTCACGTTCTTTTACGATTCCTTTCCTTTTCTCTCTCTCTCTCTCTCTTTCTCTCTTTCTTATCTTTCTTCTTCTCTATCTCTCTTTCGCTCGCTAATCTTCAACTTTGTCTTCCCACCTTCTTCGTGGATCTCAAAGTAGGGCGCTTGAGGTGAGGGCTGGCGAGCGCAAGCAGGGTTGTCGGCCACAAGATTTACAAGAGCGAGGGCCTCGAGGGTTACGACTCGTTATTATATGCTTTAATTACAGCTCGCGGTAATGAACTATGTTTAACCGTAACGTGGTAGGCTTGGCAATAAATTAACGGCGTGGAAAATACTAAATCACAACTTTGCCGATGCTGCCGAGTAGATAATCGGACGCCAAAACAACTGTATACGGGTATGACGCCCACAATGAACGCATCTATATTATATGCGAATGCGCAAAGCGCCGCGTTTGTTGCGGCGCTATTTCGTAATCAAATTTATCTGACAACGATTGGCAAAATAATGCGACTGGGAAATTGGAAGGATAAAAGTCAACCAGTCGTCTTGTTCTTGGCTCGCAATCGGTTATAACTGACTGGACACTCTCGAGAAACCGTAAAGAAATAGGAGAGACAGAGACAGAGAATCTGACATCCCGAAGAAAGGGGAGGTTACCGAGTCAGAATTTATCGGTCTCTAATTAAAGACCGCGTTACCATCGGAAGGAGGGCGCGATTCCGTGCAGCGATTCGAATTAAACCCTCAATTCCGGATAAGGAATATAGTCTCCGACCAGCGCCATCACCTATATAGACGCCTCTTGTTTTCCTGAGTCTTCATCAGCCATTTGTCTCTCTACGCAACCCGCCTTAAGCCGTTCGATCTCTCCGTAATGCTACGTAGCAATTAGAGTTATCTGTGCATCTCGCGAGTCGCGCAAAAATAGAGCCATATCGCAAAGGATATATACGCGTGATAAAATTTTATTTCTTAAAATGTAACATTACAATATATCAGGTAGTCGACTTTTGAAGAATTTAAGACACAGATTTACAAGGGATACGAAGGCGCGTCGTAAAGGGATGAATAAGAATAAATCGAAATTAAAGATGCGTAAAATTAATCTTTGTTTCCCCCCCCTCCCCCCTCCTAAAAAAAAAACCAGTTACTTTATCTTTGTAATTTCTGATTTATTACAATTCAGTGCACTCGCTCTCATAATTCATAGCGTATCAACTTACGGCATATCGTAAGAAGCAAGTTAAGCGCCGTATGACTAAACTTTTGCGTCGTTTATAAGACTGAACGTCTTTCAGAGAGGACATCATACGTTATATCCTCGTTAGCGAGGCACGCGTCAATTGGGATTTATGCGTTTGGAATTGCGCGGCTCGCTCGCGACGAGTGGTTGCTCTGACTCTCACATTCGTTTGCTCGTTGTCGTGAGGACCGAATTCCTCCGTTATGCTACTTCGAAAACGAGACTTTAAGAGGATCCGGAGAGAGGAACGAGATGTCGCGTCGCCCGACGATCGCTCTCGAAACAATTCTCGACATCGACCATTACTTCGAGTTTAACGCAATCGCAGTGTGAAAGAATGTCGTTGCGCGCGGAGCAACTTCTTCCTTCTCCTCCCCCCCCTCTCCTCCTCCTCCTCCTCCTCCTCCTCCTCCTCGCCCCTCTTGAATAAGAAACGTGCCCCTCCGTCCGACCGCAGTATCTTGGAATAAAGTGAGAGCGTTAGGAGAGACAGAATCCCGCGGCGCGCTCACGCGATAGCCGGCGATTATTTCCTATTATTTACCTTATTATTTAGGTCCGTGAGAGACTGGACGAACGGGGAGAGGCAAGGGGCGGGGGGAGGTAGATGCTGAGGGATGAGGTAGGGATCCCGCGGAGGTTAGGGGCAACCGTGGCCGCGCGCGGCCGTATTGATCTTATCCCCCGACATGAGAAATGCCCGCCGGTTTAATAAACTCCCGGGACTTATGAAGCACGTCAGGGTGATTCACGGCCGCCTCATTGAGTCGTATTTATACAACCGCGGCTGATAGATTTATGGAGGACAGCGCAGCGTGGTCCCTCCTGCCCCCTTCGACGCCCTCCCCCCCCGTCATACTCCCCCACTAACCACTTCCCCCTTTCCCCTTCCCCCTCCCCATCCCACCTCTTTCGTTCTGCACCTCCTCCGTCTCCTTTTTTCCGCCGCACTCTCTTTCGTATTTATTGCACACGTGTTCGGAAGCACGAGCGAGTATATTCCATTTCACATGGACGCTGATTGTTCATCTATGTGAGCATATCGGCGCGCGCGGAAGAGACCGGGCAACAGATGCAGAATCACAAGATGAGATGGAGGAAACGAGGGGAAGGGAGAAAGACGGCAAAGACAGGCAAAGAAAGACGAGCCATGGCGTGGATATCGCCAGGCTGGAAAAGGAGAGTAAGAAGAAATGGCAGAGACGGGGGAGGAAGGAGGGAGATGAAGAGAGGGCGGTTGGCCGTTCGCGCACCGAACATGGTGGACCGTCTATGGATGTCAGGAGGAGGCCCATGGCGTCACACATGCACCTCACCTCGCTTATAGAGAGCGAGAGCAAGCAGCCTTATAAAGTAGCCGGGCTACGATTTAATCCGAAATTTATTTCCTCCATTAGTAAGGGCTTGTCTCGGGCTCTCCGAGCCCGAGTGAGTGAGAGGCTGACGAGGACGACGCTTTGCCTTCTCCGACACTATCCCTCCCTTCCCCCGTCTCTTGTCTCGCCCCGCGCTTCTCTCCTCTCTTTTTCTCCTTTCCTCCCTCTTCCCCCCTCCCTCTCTCTCTCTCTCTCTCTCTCTCTCTCTCTCTCTCTCTCTCTATCTCTATCTCTTGTGGGAGCGTCGGAATGCGCGCCGGTGCACCGGTGCATCGCAAGCACACCACTACATTATGACTCCTATATCGCCATCTTTATTATATCCGCGGTGCACCGGTGTCCGCAGTCGCGTTTGACAAGCGTCGTTTCTTCTTCTCGTCTCCTTCCCTCTTTCCCCGGTCTTCTCTTCGCGCTCTTTTCTTTTTTGGCAAATCACTGCCGGTGAATTCAAGGCCTCTCGAGGCGCGCGAATCCCCGAGAGC
Organism: Cataglyphis hispanica; assembly: GCF_021464435.1. NCBI lineage: Eukaryota > Metazoa > Arthropoda > Insecta > Hymenoptera > Formicidae > Cataglyphis > Cataglyphis hispanica. The sequence goes on along the minus strand of NC_065962.1, from coordinate 6,636,670 downwards.
AAGCCGCATCGCGCGCAGGATCGCTCAATGGAGAACTCACTCGAGGAGATTTCTCCGGGTGTCCGTTCTGTCGTGACGAGGATAGTCGAGGATTAGCACGATGCTACGAGGAACGGCTTCGTTACGTTTAACCTGCGCTTTCATAGTTGCTGCTATTGGTAACAGCACTTTACAATCTTGGTTCATTGGCTTCGCGTTTTCTTCTTGAAATATTCCTTAGTCAAAGATCTTGTCTCTTTTAATTATGACAAATCAATTATTTTTAAATACTTCCATACCGCATTTAATCCTTTAAATAATCTTTTGAATTTAATGAAAATAAAAAAGATTTATTATGCAAATTTTAAAGTTATTTCATATATGTATACAAGTATTATATTAATAATCTCTGTCTATTAATCCAACTCTCTTCCTATATTTGTTTTTTTTTTTTTATATTAAAAATATATCAAATATATAAATTTGATTTTATAAATGCGAGCAGCATTTTATTTGCAAGATGTTTACTATTGCATGATTTAAATTTCTGTCAGTGTCAAAATGTGCTTCTTTTTAATGTTTTTGAATTTGTCAAGATTATAAAAAAATTATTATTATTATTTAAAACAAAAATATTATCATTATTATTAAAAAAAAAAAAATTCATTATATTCTTTCCTTTAATCAGATGTCGTAAGATGACAGATTCAAACACTCTCTCGTAATTGCAGAATTTCGACGATTCTTTGGCAGAAGAAATCGCGCGCATCGCGACGCACGATTATTTTCATTTACAATTCGACTGAAAAGACGTACGAGGATGAAAGATGAGAGCACATTACGTAGATCATAGATGGAGACGCTGCGTAAGATACGCATCGCCTGGACCGACAATTGCCTTCCCTCTTCTTTCTGGAGGATCAGTAGTTTGGTAGATAGGTAGAGATGTACAGGAAGGTAGGAAGGTTATATGCCGAGAGGTTGAAGGGGGAGGTTGACGTCTCAGTCAGCGAGAAAGAAAGAGAAAGAGCGAAAGGGCGAGCAGGAGAGGCTGGTGTAAGAAAAGACTCGGGTACATGGTCTGGCACGATCTTCCTCGATCTTCTTCTACGGCGGTCGTTTTCATCCCCCGGGGGATCGAGGTGAATAGATCACTTTATTACGTCTCACGCAGATTGACACTGCATTACATTAATAAAAAAAAAAACAAAATTCCTTGCAAGTGTAACAAGGTATGCAGGGGACTTAAATGAGGATTTTTAAATAAGAAAATCTTTACAGAATATAACAGAAATATAAAATAACATAATTAAGTTAATAATTGAAGAAAATTGTGTGCAAAAAATAAATCATCAAAGATATTCGATTAAAAAGTGTAATGGAATAAAATCTTAGTGAATAGAAAAAAAGATGTTTAATAATTGAAAGATAATAACTAAAACGACGATATGTCGTGGAAAAAAAATGATATATTTATGGAAATAATTTAAGATTTTTAAGAGTATTTTTATTATATGTTCTGCCTTTTTTTTTTATTTTTTTCAATATTCATAATTGATTGTCAAGAGGACAAAATGTAAAAATCGTATAAAATACGGCGCGCACGCGTTTAAGGATCCGTGTTGCCGGGATGAATTGTAAGAAAGCACGAAATTAGTCGGAGCAGAATCGTTCTAGTTTTATCACGGCTGTAGGAGAAAAAAATTAAGTGGGCAACAAGTGGGTGGTCGCTGACCCTAAATCCTCCTGCAGGATAATAATGCGCCGGACAAGGACTGACGATCGCTACCGTGCATTTGTGAATGCATTGCATAAGTGAATAGGTCATGATCTCTACTTGCACCGCAACCGTAATACAACGTAACGGAAAATGAGCGCGAACAATCGGCCAACTAAACGGCGGATTGTAGAAATCTGTCGATTCGGAACGAGCAGCGAAACCAGTTTCACCGTGTAATATTGGAACGGATTCGCGATTGTCGTATCAACGATCTAATCCGCGAGCGCGATCTAGGAATACGACACACACACACACACACACGTGGTGCGGTACTGGGGAGGGAGGAACATGACATTACGTGGGCGAATTAATCATTCGTTAAGCAACGCCGCCTTGTCGAATGCTAATTTTATCGCTCGCGCGGTTTGTGTATGCATTAAATATCATTGTAACGAGATATGGCCTGCACGCGCATTATCCGTGGATCGGCCATGAGAACGCGGCCGTTTCCAAGAGATGTGACAGTTAACGATGAAACACACGCGGGATATAGATAAATCATCCGTGGATCTTGAGAAACGATCGAGCACGAAATAACGCGCAACTCCTTTTTTTATTACTTTGTGCATTGAAAAAAAAAAAAAGAAGAAGAAGTAGCGTCTCATTGCCGTCAACGTGTGCGTGACACGGTTTCGTCTGTCCTTCAAATCTCAATGACGGGAAGAAATAATCATATCGCGTCACGAACACTAGATGACAGATTCTCTCTCTTCATATTACATCTCTTCATATTACATCTCTTTATATTACTAAGAATACCTTTAGTTTACTACCGGGCTAAGAGATGGCGGGAGTAGGAAGATGATAGGATGAGGAAAGATGTAGAGTTTCACAATTTTAATTTTTTATATTCGCTTTGCGTCAAATGATCATATATAAAGATGCAAGTATTATTAGAAAATTATTATCGTTTGCGAAATATAATTGATTATTATATTGTCTGTTATATGAACAGACATGTTAGATTCAAAATTTTAATTATCCATAAAATTATTAACATGTTTAGATAATTTTTAATAAAATAGATTTTTGAATTTACAATAAATTATGATTTATTAATATTATCTATTTAAATCATTTATTTCTCGATTGACATAATTGTCTCTTTGGTCCGCGAACAGTAACGAGACAATTGTTGCAAGAATTTCCTTCACGACACGCTATAACGATTTAGTTCAGAAACGTAATCGCGAGGAAAGTTGCAGCCATTGTTGCAATACATTGCAAGCGAGACGTCGCGGTTAATAAATGATGGACTGGCGATCAAGATTACTTATTTCTGAAAGGCTCTTTATCCGTCGCCGCGCAATCATTCTTTCAACGAGAGCTATACGCCGTCAATGCGCGCTCACGAATGGCCTCGATCATCTGGCGAGCCTCAGGTTTGCCTTTCTTTATCGATCGTCCTCTTATTATCCATCCCGCGAACTCATGACGTTCGAACTGTAGCGATGCTTTGTCGGGCGAGCTAGCGAACGCGGAATACGTCGAGTCCGAGGATGAGTCTTGCCATAGGAAAGGTGACGCGGACAAGGTGACAGGTCAGCGACCGAGGGCCTCACCTGCCCCCTCCCCTCGGCCGCACCCCTCGATGCTCCAACTGAGGCAACATGTCTATCACTCTCGCTCTCTCTCTCTCTCTTTCTCTCTGCCATTGAATCCCCAAACTCCATTCCCCGCTCGGGATATTTGTATGCTCTAATGATCCCCCCCTTCTCCCTCACCGCTCACGTACGATCACGTCGGCACTCGCTTAGCTGTCACGTTCACGTGGATACACGCGCGCATACGCGTAGCGCGTTTGCGTGTGCGCGATGGTCACTCGCTATAAATCAGATTCCCGTGAGATAGCCGCCTAGCTGCTTCTCTCCGTTGAGTTTTATCAGGCGTACCGGCGCCGCGTGCTAATTAAACCGACGTGAAATAATCGCGGCCGCTTCACGATTGATTGTTGATCGAGGGTCGTCCGAGCGCGCTTTCCATCGTCGTTCACCCAGAAAAGGATTCTGCATCATCTCCTGTGAGATTTTTAAACACCGGCGCCGCGACGTCGCCGCTAATCCTGGAAACAGTCTAACACGCTTGCCAATGTATATCTGATGAGACGATAACGACACGTTGCTCTATGTCGTTGGGAAATTAACGCTGACAATCATCAGGAAAGTCCGTGATTGCTGGAATTATCGCAGCTTTGCGTACCGTGATACAACGAGCGCATTCTCGATGAGATGACTGAAGTGATCGAATGGATGCAAATTGCTCCGACATCAGAGAGCACTCATTACTCTCTCTATCATGCGTATTGTTTTAATACACCTTTCTTCTAATTGATAGAGAATAACTTTATTATCAGTTAAATGTTTAATCTATTTAAAAAGTATCCAAGATCCTATTTATTATTTTTTTTTTCATATTTAATTAATATTGTATAAAAACAAAAAAAATTACAAATTAATAAATCTTTTTAGATTGTATTTTAAAAAAACCCAAACAAAAAAATTAGCATAAATTTTAATCTATGTTTTTAAATATCTCACCATTCCAGAAGGAATAAAAAAAAATAAATTTAAATAAAGACTAGAACGTTAACATGAATTAAAAAGAAAAAAAAATAATAATTCGACATATTTGTTTTAGCTTCTTATACATATTAAAATGCAATTATTAATTTTCTTATATAATATAATTAAATAAATTATATAATTCTTCAAATTTTATATAATTCCGAATTTCTATTTTTTGTTTATAAGACAGAATCCGTATAGAAAATCTCCTAAGAAACTACAAGACGGAATCTTAATATCTTTAAAAGAGGGAAAGAAGGAGTATATGGATACAGTAAAGTGTTGTCAAAGCAAGGGTAATAGGAAAAGATCGAAATAGGGGGAGGGGGGGGGGGAAGGAAGAGGGAAAGGAAGAGAGGCTACCGTCTCTGGATTTATGTGATCTTCCACCGCGTAGGGAGGATCCATAGCGAGCAACCTCTGCCTCGTCGCGCCTTCATAGCCAAGGTATAAGACTTTGTGGCTATGGTTCGCGATTCTCGTACGTATAGCGGCCGCCCGCCCTCCCTCTTTCTCACACTCGTATATTATTTCGCCTGAACATGGATAATTACAGACCGCGCGAGATGGATGTGTGTCGGGCGGTACCGCGTTATCTCGCGTCCGTCCGCCTACGAAGCATCTCTCTCCCTCTCTTTCTTTTCTCTCTCTCTCTCTCTCTCTCTCTCTCTCTCTCTCTTTGGATTTATCCCTCTATTGTCTATAAGGGTTATCATGTCTGGCACCGAAAATACGTACTCGCGTACACCTCATCAAACACGAAGGCTCCGCGAAAACAGGATAACCCGGGCTTATCACAGTCTTCTTAAAGAAATCAATGATGCATGATGACGACAAATTTGTAAATACAATTTGTAGATTTAAATCTTTTTTGAACAAATGTGGTTTTATAATTAAAAAATAATTTACAATTTGCCGCAGTACACATTATCAGAATAAAAATTATAAATTCACGTTACACAGATATAGCTTTAATTTTCGCGACGATATCTAAATTCGAACAAAAGGATATCTGCTTCTCACTTCTCTTATCACCTTGGAGGATCCGGCAACGAATCTAAACCGAGTATCGTTGTCTCGAAAATTCGTAGCATCGCTTTTCTCAAGCCCGTTGCATTCGTAGATCCGGTCCATCTTGCGCGGCTGTCTTAAATGATTCAGTCCCAGATTAAAGATAACTGCGAGTGTAAGTTGTAATCGCGGCATTACCGTGTACCCTTAATGCGAGCGATAAAGTAGATTTTATCACAATTATCGCTGTTGTTTATTACTCAGTTTGTAGCCTGAGAATAACAAACTACTTAGCTTGTGGCGATCGTAAAGCGACTGTACTACTTAACGACATGCATTGTAACAGCTGTTTCCTGTAAGTTCTATTACAATCACTTTTGTACCTGGTCGATTTATCACAATGGTACGACTGTGTTACATTTAGTTACGCTGCTACAATGGCACAGCGACAAGTAGCTGTTGCAAAAGCCATTGTCTACCCGTTTCTTTTTGCATTCGCGATATATTTTTTTTGTATATAGTAAGATAACAATTCGTCATGCGCTCCAAGTCAGCTGATAATGTCACTCATATGCGTCAAATAAAGATCTCCCAATACTGTAACTTTTTTTGCTGTTATTTATTTTTATATGTACTATTATATCAGTCCTCTCGAAACGACAAGTTTGTTTTATCAACAGATTATTGGATATCATTTCGTATACCACTCTGAGAAGAGTCATCTTGGTATAGACATCTCGCGCCATAAACACATCGTTTTAATCGATCGCTTCGAAATCCATTGCCGTCGTTCGGGATCTTCGTCGTCTCTTTCTGCTTCGGGAATAGTTAATTCACGAGCCGCGCGGTAAAAGGGCTGAACAGGTTCCGGAGGATACCGGTAGCAATAAACACTAATACCATAGTGTGGTATCTAGCGTGCAAAATATATTCAATATCAATGCACGCGCTATCTCTCGCTCCGCGAGAGATGGGCGAATCTCGTATCTAAACAGCGCGCGAACATCCCGCAGGTCTAAAATATGAAGTGTCTCGGTGGTCCTTAGTTCGTAATCAAGGACCTTTCATGTCGCGTTGCCTCACAGTATGCCGTAATCACGCGATAAGTCGTACTTATCGCGACCAATATCTTACATTGTCAAAAGTAACCCCGGAGTCTTGCGAGAAATTTATGCAAAGTACTCGACCGTGTAATTTCCATTATTGTAAATTCACGGACCAAGACTCGAGGCGGATATCGGCGGATGTTACGCGTTCGTATGGGCGGTGATTATTTAGCGCCGACTCTGAAATTGGTAAACTATCAATGGTGGAATTTTGTCGTTAACCGTCTGTGGGCGGAAACTCCCGTTTTATCGTGTATCAAAACTTTTATTCCCGGTCTTATATAATTGCATGATAAATTTAGAAAAAAGAATTGCAAGACAGCTTTTTGATAAGATAACTTTTTTCATAACTTGGTAACACCACATTATAACGAGTCAAGCGATTCAAATAATAAAAGTTATTTTTAGCAAAGAAATATTTTTTATTTATTTATTTAAATATGTCCCACTCTTAAATCTTCGTATTGCGTTGTGCATTACTTCATATTAATAAAAGCTGGGTATTTGATACTTCTAATATTAAGTATATGTGTATAATTTTGATTTAATAGATTTTGAATAAAATAAATAAATTTTATTTTATTTTCTCTAAAAGATGATTTTAATTTAATTTTTAAAATTTGCTTAAAAATAAATTTGCCTAAAAATAAATTTTATATTATTTATATTTTATTTTTTGTTTATTTTCCTAATATTTTAATAAGTTTAGTATTTTATAAATTTCTAGATATTTAATTCTTTAAGAATAGTAAAGTTAAGATACTTCTAATAGATCTAACAATCCTATTTTGGGTGGCTAAATCAGTAATTAGAGATTACCGAAATTTTAGGGAGCACGTCCTAATCGCGTATCTTATTCACGTGCCCTACTCGCGTGTCCTACACAACAGAATGCACCGATGTTGCTTCCGTTGGGCCAGTTGGATCTACCTTTTGTTGATCCTGGCCATATTCATTCTGATTACATCTTGCCAGAGATGTAGCTTCGACCCCTATCAGAGGTCGATGAAGGAAAAAAATTCCTTCCGTTTCCGGCTAATTATTGTCGCCAGTACATGAGCATAATTTTATACTCGTTTATGATATGATAGTTTGTCATGTATTGTCGTTTTAATATAACTTTACTTTAATTAATCTAATGCAAGTTATCAATCAAATTTAATAATTGATTGAAGTTATAATATTTAATTTTAATAAAATTAAATTAAATAAAATTACAAAAATATATAAAATAAAATTAATAAATAATATAGGATAATATAACATAATATAATATAATAATATTTACATAATAATATAGGAAACACATAAATTTTATTAATTTTATTTTAATATAAATTATATATTATAAATATTATTATATTAATAATTAAATATTATAAAAATTATTATAGTATAAAACGATGCATGACAAACTATCAAAACTTTCATTGATATAATAATAAAGATGGATGGGCTATGAAAAATATTTTATATTTTCTTCAACTTTTTGTTTTAATTTATATTTTAAATTATGTCTCTAAATATGTTTTAATGCATATTTAAAAAGTTTAGTCAAACTTATTTGATTTCATCCTTTCTAGCCCATCCATTTTGAGGCAACGGATCTATTTACAATCTACAATCTACATTTACATCTACAATATCTACGGATCCGTCATCTCAAAATAAAATAAAATTTATCACTCACCGGCACTGATGCGCAACAGCGGAGATTTGGTCTTGAAGCTGCGTTGTCTGCAACACACAAATATAAAATCCAAATTATAGCAACGCTTAAAATAATTAATATTTCAAAAAATTATTATTGTACGCACCGAATTTTGCTCGATACGTATAATAATAAGAAGGTATATAAATATGGAATAATTTTATAAATTTTAGAAAAGAAAACTATTTTTTTTTTAAATAAAAACTTTTATAGTACGAGTCTATCTTGTTTGACTATTAAAATAATAATCGAATATTAATGGAAATAATGCATGTACAGGATTTATAATAATTAGTATAAAAATAATAATACTCACCCTTGGGTTGCTCCGCCGATGCAGGATGCCTCTCCTAGGCCTCCTCCTCCTCTCAGGATTTTAGGGGGTCGTTAGGTTGATCTGTACATACAAATAGGAGATGCAAATTGTAGTATGCTCAAAATAATTAATATTTTCAAAAATTTATTATACACACTGAATTTTATTTTGAATTTTATATATATATATATATATTAAAATTATATACGTATAACGTGAGAGTTATATTGAACATAATTTTGTATTATTTCTCAATTTTATAATTGAGAGATTATCTATATATCGCACATATCCCTCTTTTTCCTCGAGAGGAGATGCGATTGTAGATATGTTTTAAAAAAAACAAGCGATATATGCCTTACATTGTATGATATATAATTTAGATTTAATCTCATACACTATTGAAGAAACAAAAAAGAAACGCAATGTGTACAATTTTGAAATTGATAATAAATAGAAATGAATTATTTACCGCACATACCTTTACTCTGTCCATCGTTAGATGCTATTTCAAAATTCATTTTCCTCTCTCGTTCCTTTACTGTAGCACTTACACTCACTCGCGAAAACAAAACATTAATTACAAAACGATTAATCGAATACATGACATCGCGGGACACTTTGCACGACTCTCCCAACCGCCGAACAATCGCGTCTACAGTTCTTCGATAAAGGTTTATTATTACGATACAATTTTATGTTTTTTATTAAAAATTAATTGATCCTTAATTTTGTAATAATCATAGCGAATTATGCTTCAATATTAGTCACGATCGCGTTTAGAGGAAGAATTCGATATACGAAGTGTTTCGCACCACTACTTCAATGCTCGAGTATTGCTGTGCGAATGATAACAAGGCCATAAGATGTAAACAATAGCGCGCTACGTCATCAAGGCTGAACACTTTCTTGTTAATAATATACGTAACGAAATATTTTGCGTCCTATGAAATATATTTACGCGGAATATTAAATTATATAAGTATTTTAAATTAGATTAATTATTTATTAATCGATAGATGTATATCACGAAGCCTTTTATTAAGTTAATTACTCGATCCTGAGCTTAGATTATTTAATTACGCGTTCCCAATATGACAATATGACTTATATAGATTGTCAAAGAATCAACCAATAAAATACTGGAGAAAATAATAATTTAACTTTATAATATTTAAAATCTAAGTTAAATTTAAATTTAATTTATATTTAAATAATTATTATTCAAAAAATAATTATTGCTTACAAAAAGAAATACAACAAAACAATAACTTAATATTTTCCATTTCTATCATTACGTTTCTCTTATTTAAATAAAATAAAATTTAATTAAAATTAAAAAATTAATTACACGAAATACGCACTTCAAAATTAATCGTCGCGATATAATTAACGTATGTAAAGGATTAATTATTAATTGACGCGATCGCTTTTGAAAAGGAAATTTAACAGAGTACCACCTCGTATTACTTCTCAGTTCGAGTACCGTCGCGTAAATGATAATAAATATTATAAGAAAGGAATTGGTAACGTAGCGTCTTCCACTCCTATTCAAGCCGCCACACGAATGATAATGAACAAAGCCGTAACACGTAAACGTAAACAATAGCGCGCTAATGTTTACGTCGCCAAGGCCGCATACCATGTTATTGATAATTCACGGCCAAAATTATTTTGTATATTATGACGTATATACAAGCGGAATATTAAATTATATAAGTATTTTAATATATTTTAAATTATAGATCACTTATTTAATAAACGATTAATATATCACGGAACTTATCATTATATTAATTCGGACCTGCGATTCGATTATTTTATCACGCGTTGAATCCTATTTGAATCTTTGAAAAGAAACGATAAAACATTGTGGACAAAATATAATTGGACTTTAAGTATTATTTTTAAAGAAATAATTATAGTTCTTATTATAATTCTTGATTATATGTACATATCACGCGAAAAATACGCGCCTCGAGATTTATCGTTGCGATATTATTTAAGGTAAAAAATAATTAATTATTTATTATATCAAATTATTTCCCGATATTTGTCGCGATCGCGTTTAAAAAAGGAATTTGGCGGAGTGTCTCGCGCTCCACTACTTTAATGTTCGACGGTCGTCGTGCGAATGATAAGCCATAAGTAATACGTTAACAATAGGGCGTCAATGCTTACGTCATCAAGGCCAAATACCATGTTATTGATAATTTAGAGCCAAAAATATTTTGCGTACTATGACGTATATACATATATGAGCGGAATATCAAATTATACAAGGATTTTAAATTATAGATTATTTATCTAATAAACGATATTAATATATCACGGAGCTTATTGTTACTCAGACCTGCAATTAATTTATTTTATTGCGCATTCTTAATCCAAATTATTATAATTATATTTATATCGAGAAAACGAAAATGAAAAATCAGAATTAATATGTAAGTAATTATATACACAAAATTATTGTGTAGAAAAATTAAATGGCGAACGCGTAGCGCGTCATTTATATTTTAAAAATTTGAAAATGATGAATATTTATGAAATTTTATATCAGTTGCATTTTTCTATAACAAAATTATATAATTAAAAAATGTGTCAAATTATTAACGAGGGAATATAGCAAATGTTTACAATATAATTAATTCTTACAAGGATATATGTATTCTCGTGACACGTGACAATGTATTATTATCGTATACATGTAGACATACAAGAGAATCCGTGATTATTTCAATTTGTGATATCAAAAAACTTATGCAAAGATTATAAACCTAGAATGAGATTAGAAGCCGCTGTTCGTCCAACCGTATCGTTTTTGGTGTCGTAGAAATAGGCGCATGCTCACGGTACCACGAGGGCACTCTCGGTCTATCGGGCTCTATTTAAATATACGTCAGTTGAGTGAGTTATAGGACGGGCCATGTGATTTGTGACAAACTGGCTCCGCCATTAATTACTATGCAGCATCTTTCCTCGCCTTTACTCTCCTGTAGACGCACACACACACACACACACACACGCATACGTATACCGTTGCTACGCGCGGGATGCGACTATCCGGGCGTCGTGTACTCGACGATTCCGGTACTCGGCTTCCTCGACTTTTTAATCTCTCCATTAATTGCTCCTCTGTCGCTTGCTACCCTCTTTCACTTGTTTCCTCTATTCTACCTTTATTAAGGGAAGCGAAAGATTTATTTTATATCTAAAGACTTTGACAGTTGATACGTCAAAAGTTTATCGGTTTCTACATCGTTATATCTAATTATAGAAAATTATTTCTATTTATTTCTAATTATTTCTCCAATTGTAGAAATTGTACAAGCTCTGTGTTGCAGATGGTAATCCTCTAGCCTAAATTGAAAAGGAATATTATTATTAAGATTGATTGTAAAATAAAATACATTTAACATATAAGATGTATAAATGGTTTTAAAATTTTGTGAAACTTGTAATAATGGAAAATTAATATCCGGATTTGTATCGAGAGTCTGCATGCGCGCGATATTGCGAATAAATGAAGAGAGGAGATCGATGAGAAGAAGAGCGATTGCGAGAAAGAAGGGGTGATGATTATGCAGGTCGTTTATTCGATAAAGGCTCGAATACCGCCACCGCGCGAGGGTGAGGATGACACAGGGTGAGATCTATGGCCCCGTAATATTCTATGAGCAATATTTACGGCCGCTGAGATAAGTGCAAAATGTTTGCGCTTGACGAGGCAGCCGAGCTTCGCTTGCAGGATCTTTTCAAATGGGCGTGAACGCCCATTTACGATAAAAAATGTCCTATCGAATTACGACTGCTTTATTTTGCCACCCAACATTATTGATTAGTTTTTATTTTAAAAATTATGTAATCCCCATAATTTCAATTTTTTTTTTTTTATTTCAAATGTGTATTACATTATGATCAAATTGAGACCGAATTAATCGAAAAATATTAATTTAAAAATTTTAAGTTTGATTAAATATTTCATTTATTACTCGTATTTGTTCAAGACAAACAGATTAAGAATTAAAAAGCGTAATTTGATTTAAGAATTAAAATATTAAAAATAAATTATTAAAATTAAATTCAAATAAAGATGTGTGTAAGGATTTTATATATAGATTATATAGATCGTTCATCGAATAATAAATAGGCAAAGAAATACACTACATAGATCTTCTCGTGAAATAGATAATTGTTCGGGAATTTCGAGGTTACCGCTGGGCTACTTCCTAATCTGCGAAGTAACCGCGTCGCAAAATGCAAACCTACGGTCCTGCCGTGAGTATCGTGCAGGACGGGACCCGGTATCCTCATCCTCCGCGCGTTATCGAAAAGCTAGTATTTATAGCTCCATTAAGGCCGGGACTAAATCATCGCAGCAGCCACAACTTTGTTGTATCCAGCCCGGGCACTGCCCATCCGATACCTTCCCAGCCGCGGACCTCTTGTCTAATATTTCGTACCTACGGCGTAGTCTACTACACGCCTGTATATTTCAAGTATCGATATCGAGGTTGGAGAATGAAAATTTTACCGCGTCTCCTTCCGACAGCGGGGAGGCTCGATGCGCGGAGGAAACTAGAAAAATTCCTCGTGTCCTTCGATCGAGACTTTCTTCTTTTTTTTTTTTTTCTTTACCTTTTCCGATATGATTGCTTATTTATAAATGCGAACTCCGCCAGCAAAATTACTATATAATTCTTAGATTAGTTGGCGAAAGCAGCTCAAATTTCTCTTGGATATTATCCCACCTCTCTCGTTTTTATCTCGAATTGTCTATTCAAGGGCTGTCAAATGCGAGAACCTGTTTTATATCCGTTCATTAAATTTCTACTTAATCGCGAACTGTCAACGGATTCTAGAATACCAGACACACGCGCTAATCTATGAACACGACCGTGTTCTCTTAAGAGAACAATTTCCGAGTATTCGTCGAACTCCGACATCTCGGACGTGGATTTGTCCTGATGACGCGTCGGTGGCAGGATATCGCGGTCCATCAGGTTGTTTAGTGTCGGCGCGGGCGTGCGACAGGGCGGCCACCGTCAACGGCATACATTACGACCCACATTTATTCGAAGTTACACAGGACCAAACCTCTGTCCGAGGTACGCTCGTGGTTCGAGCGTGAACGTGTACGCGCGCTCCAAGGGCCGGCAAACTTCTTTTTGGTGGCTGCACGATCGGCGCAACGCGTCAGCATTCATTAGCCCAGGCCTTATCGCGGTCCATCCTCCGTCTCTCATCCGGCGGGGACTGAGAAGAAGAAAGAGAGAGAGAGAGAGAGAGAGAGAGAGAGGCAAGTGAGATAAAAGATAAAGCGGGAGCGAGAGCGATCCTTGACGTTGGCTTTTTCTGTCCGACTTGATTTATAATTGTGTTTTCGTCTACTCGAGAGAGCCCTCCTAAATCGGGACCATTGATTTCTCTAGTAAATGTAAATACCATTAGGCGAATGCATCACAAGGATCATTACCATTATAAACGCGTCGTCCGACATTGGATAGATGGACGGACGGTTGTTACGGCTAGTGTATTATCCTGCATGCGGGCGTGCACCGGCTCGATCGAAGAACGGCCCTCGTAACATAAAATACTGATTTTATTTAAACGCCAGGCCTCCTCGTCGCTCGGCAGCCACCGCTGTATTTATCGCGGGGCATTCCGAGCGGACGTAAGTATGTCGGTCCACGGTACGCCCGTTAATAATGTCCTTAATCCTCGCGAGCCCGAGCTCAGCGGCGATCCTCCATCGGTCTTTTTTTGCATACACACCGCGTGTGCGCAAAAGCATACGCCGAGCTGAGGGCGGCGGGGCCGAATTCTCGCTTTCGGCTACGGTTTTTCGGCGGTTCGCGATATCTACTTTACGACCATTCTGATTGCGAGTGTAGGCAGGGAAGACGATTGCGGCGGCCTGGACGTTCCATCGGGTTTCGACGATATATGCAGCACGTTGACATATGAACGAAAAAGAGAACCATTCAAAACACGCTGGTATACACAAGGACCAGATAGCGGACTGAGTTGGTTCTCTGTGGCAGACGGGCAGGCAGGCAGGCAGGCGTGGATTGTCGTATTTGTCGTACTTGGAACGATGCTAGATTACGGAGGCGGATGGAATGATCGCTGTTTGGCTTGGCATAAAACTGCGGGTTGTAAATAGAAGAAGAAGAAAAAAAAAAAAAACAGGAGAAATGCCAAATAAGCGCGCGAATGGTATTTAAATTCAGATGCTATAAATTGAAAAATGTTTTAAATTCTCTATTTTATGGATATATATATATGATAAATTATTTTTATTTTTCATTGTGTTATTATTAGTAATATTGAACAAGTATCATGTAACAAGCGGATTGAAAAACTTGATTGTCAAACTTGATATCGATTTAGAATCTAAATTTCAATGACAATTATATGCTTCCAGCATTTATGTTTTCCAGATTCTGAGATATTTTCTATTGAAAATCATATGAAATTAAAATAAAATAAAATTGAAAATCCAATAAAACTTATTATCTCTACATTGAAAAAAAAAAAATCATTATCATTTTCACATTAATGTGTGAACACACAGTATCATATCATCTATATAATCTAATTATTTTATTTCTTGTTACAGCGGTTGGCAAGAAATTGTGGCCGTTCTTCTTCGCTTGTATGCATCCTGCGAAAATAAAGCAAAATATTGTACATTGGTCGACGTCAAAGAGCAATGTTCGACGAGAGAGAACGCAAGCAAGTCATAGCATCTACTAGAGAATTTATACAAATTAATTAAAAGGCGCAAGGTAAAATGGCACTGTCTAATTACTCGGCGGTGTGCGCGCGGGTAGCTTTGTCTACAAAAGATGGAGGCTGAGAAGTGGCGACGACGTTGGATCTTACGTTGGGGCTGTATAACAGTCAGGACGAGACTGGCAGCGGCGAGGGGTTGCGGGGGAGGAGATTTCAGGCCACACCGAGACAACCGGGGCTAAACAGCCATCTAAATGCATCCGAGGTGGCGCTCACTGCCATTACGGCTGATGGACGCTTATTGACGCACGCCCTGCCAGCTAAGGCAGAGCCTCCAGCAAGCCCTCCAACATCCCTCGACGGAGAGCGACCCTCTCTGTCTCTCTTGTTTCCTTTCTTCTTCCTTACCTGCTTCCTTCCCATTTGCTCGCTGTCTTTGCCCCAACGTCCGACTTGCCTTTTATTGTGGCGATATCAAGAAAGCGCCGCGAAAGCTTAAAGCGCGCCCGACTCTCTCCCCGACGTCCAATCGCGAATTTCGTCATCGTAATTATTCTAAGAGATGAAAGCCCTTTGGACACTTTTAATTATCTTTATACTGATAAGCACTGGATCCGTTACACTGTGCGTTTGTTGTCAATTATACTGTGTATTCTTTACTCTGTTTATAACATTTTTCTTTCGGAAAAAGAATTTTATTTTATAATCTTGAGATCCTTAAATCTCTGAAATTTAATTATCAAAATATTTAGCATGGCAGAAGAATTAACGCTATAAATGTCTGGTAGAAGAAAGAGCTTATAATTAGCAAAGAAGATAGTGACTGTGCTGCTCTCGCACTATACGCATCTTATTTCATATAGAATATAACTGTGTTGAAAGTGCGTGTTTAACGCATATACGCACATTGGCAAAGATGATAGCACGTAATACTAAAGTTCGTTAAGCTAGTCAGCTTCTCCGAGAGAGAGAGAGAGAGAGAGAGAGAGAGAGAAAGAGTCGAGTATCATTCTGCAAAATCCTTCGTTCCTACTGGCTGCTTCGCTACACCGTCGACAGGGGGTTGCCACGAAGGCAGCTTCCGCGTGGCAGCTTCAGCACCGAACCCTCGTACTTCCATCGCCACGGCAGGATTATCGCGTTATTTATGCGGCAATAATAACGAGTTAGTATATGCGCGGGATGTGCTTTATATCCACGCGAGCCATTAGGGTTAATATAGCGCTAGGGTCTCTTTCGCGCTCTCTCATTTCTATCTGTCTCTCTCTCTCTCTCTCGCTCCTTCTCCTTCCTTTTCAAGTCACAAACTCCCGTTCAACTTTGATCGTGTCTATCACTTGTACTAATCTTACGCCTAAGACGTATCAGAAATTGGCACAAGAAATTCAAACTATCTTTGAATTAAATAAACAAGTTGATATTATATATAAAAAAAATTTTCCTACCTGAAATTTAATTTGATATTATTTTTCATGATTGCCAAAATTTTTTCTATATTTTATGGTGCCATGTTTTAAATTAAAATATTATTTAATAAAGCAAGATATTTAAATATTAACATATCTTGAATGTGTAATGCAATGAAGAACGGATTGTCAATTGAATTATGATAAAAATTACAACAGAATTCATTTTTTCATCTCCAGTCCATATTGGCATCAATATAAATTGATTTATATTTCTCTTTGTCGCGAGCGACGACTCTCTCGCAAACTCGCTTTTTCAGAACGACGTCGACGAAGGTCGGCCGGTCTGATTCGCGCGACCGTACTTTCTCAGCGCGAGTAACAGTTCCTTACTTGCGACAACGTCGTATCTCACATCGCACCTGCTAAGTATCGTCGGTATGTCATACAGAGAGTGGGTGCGAACGAATAATCTCGCCGCGCGTGATGACTCAAGTAGTAAGAGGAAAGGCCGGAATTATCGCGACGGGATTGTTTATCAATGACGTTGATCATACATCATCTTTTCTACGAGCTGCTTATTTAAACCATCCAATAATATTGTCGATCGCGACGTATTAAAATATGCATGTAATATTCTGCTATTGGATTCATGTAAAAAAAAAAAAATCTTATTCATCGCATTAATTATATTTGCAGCGGATATAAAAGCGGTCGGTAGTCGTTTAAATAAGGATCGTATTTCTCGTTCACGATTCACATAAAGTGCTATAACGATTTTGATCACGACAACGCACCAAAGTGCATATCTCAATTAGTTTTGAAACAATCTCCATTACTTACATTATTAACTTCGGTGAAACGTATCTCAAACTATCTAGCCACAATCTCATACGATGAGATTAAAACGCGAAAACGAATGGAAAGGTTTAAAATAGTACATGTGCTTGAATCGATTTTAATGGAAATGAAGGATTGTTTAATATTCGAAACGATAAATTCGGCATTCTTTGTAATCGATGTAAGGTATTATAAATATTTTGATTGGCCGGCGGAGTAAGAAGCAGCCGATTAAACGAATTTCTCAGAATTTTATAAAGAGTTCTTTCACGAAGGAAAATTCATGACATGATACACGGCGAGTTAAAGGCATCGCTCGAAAGACATAAAGTATTCCGTTGCTGTATCGAATTCCAAACAGGTTTTCCGCCGACGAAAACAAAGAAACTTCTTAAGTACGCCTGACATTTCAAGCACATACATCCTCGAAACTACCAACTCTTATTGCATGCCGCTCTTAATCTCCTTTTCTGTTATCTCCCGTATCGACGAAGGTAGGATATGAAGAAAAAGTCGGATCGCGAAATATAGACGGCGGCGTAAATCATCCAACTTCAGTCATAAAACGTGAAACAAGTCGCGTCCCCAAAAGCGTCAAATGTGAAAGGACTGGAAGACAAACCTGCTGAGTTCGAGGAAACTGAAGAGGCGTTTCTTCTTCCGGTCACATCGAACACGACATGGTCGACTTGTGGCGGTTGATTGGCCCGCATCGATCCAGTATACAGGGAGCAATAGATCAACAGACAGTGAGAGAAAGAGCCAGTCCTCCTTCTTTTCCTCGCCGAACGAATTAGAAGGAAGAAGAAGGAAGGCTCCATCATAGATACACGACTATGTCTCGAAATGAAGGCTTACAATCGCAACATCGAGGTATGGAGGAAACTAGGAGAGAAGGTTCGCGAACCTAGAAAGGGGAAAGACGGCTCGGAAGGAAGATGTCGCATCGATACGAGACTATATACCGAGAAGCGATGTTATAGTCGCTACGCAGGGAGACCGAGAACAATTGCAGTGATACGAGAGAGCTAGAGAAAGAAAAGAAATTCAGGTAAAGATAGGAAAAATGTAGAGCAGTCGATGGAAACGCGCGCAAGAAAAAGGACAAAGAGCAAAGAAGAAGAAAAGTATTGCATCAAGACGATACTAGATAACGACAAGGAGACTCATGGGTGCCGCAGGAGAGGATAGGCAGTCAACCAAAGAGAAGCGAACATCTAAAAAGGTGGAGGCGAAGAATGGAGGTGAATGGGAAGGAGGGAGAAAAAGAGCAGGAGGAAAACTAGCGATGAAAGTGAGCGAGAGAGAGAGAGAGAGAGAGAGACTTTGAGAACGAGAAGCGCTCTCGCGGCAGAGGCCGCGCGCTGTTGTTCGATTCGAGCCGCGCGGCCGCGGAGAATACGAACGGCCGAATTATGAAAATGACCCCGTGTGACGCGGCAGCCACCCTCGCCAGAAGAGATAGCTTCGAGCAATAAACATACCGTCCCGTATAGCCCCGCGATGCCCCTCGCCTTCCGTCGCGCCGCAGGTCCTGGGGTAGTCGGGAAATACGAAAGGGTCGCGGAATGGGTGGATGGATCCTTCGCTGTCGCTCGTTGTGCACACGCACGGGTAAACACGTACGCGGAAACGTGAATGCGCCCGTTTCTTAGGACGAGAATACCTTGGCGAGGTATTGCTCCTCCTTATGATTCCTCGAAAGAATTTGCAACGCAACGTGGGAGTGATGATGACAATTGTCAAGCGCAAGTCAAATGTCAGCGAGTGTGAAAAATGATATTTTGAATTGAAATAAAAAATATATTTCAAGACTCATATTTTTAGAGCTTCTTGATCTTGCATTTAAAAAAAAATTTAAATGCTAATTAGCATAAAATGTAATTAATATATACATATAACCTGGAATGTTATTTATTTAGCTGATATTTGAGTCTATGGTTTACTATTCATCTGCTATAAATTATGCGTTATATATTTCGCAATATAATTAAAAGAAAAAATATTTTGAATATATTATAGAGAATAAAAATAATTTAATCTCTAATTAATTTTGTAATGTGAGATTTATTAAAATATAATGTAAAATTTATCTCTGTGGAATATATACGGCATATTTCCATATCAAATGAATTAAATGATACAGCAGATTCCGCATCTCGGTTACTGATTTAGATCAAGCATTCATCTTACGATATGTAACGGTGCGCTGGTTTAACTGCTTTAACTGGAAAACAACGAAAGTTATGACGCGCGATCGGGGAATGAAATACGGAAGCTTCTATTCTCGAATGTGATGAAATAATAAACGGTTAAACGACGACTGCTTCCATCGCTCAAGGATGACACTTGACCTTTGTACAGTAATATCCTACAATTGTGGGGGAGAAATAAAGGACACACACACACACACACACATATATATATATATGTATGTACTTAGTTTTGCGTGATACGTACTGGCAGTCACGAGCTAGTATAAAGTCCGGGAAAGGATCTTAAAGGAGCCGAAAGAATACCCCGTTAATCGTAAAATGCGGGCACGACCGATTCCCTCTGCGAAAGAACGCACGACCCATTGCCCTAAAAGCTGTTCGATACGCTGCAGCATTTATCCTGGAATCTGCCTCGTAAATTTCCATTTTCGACCTCCGTTCTTGGCGAATCGCCGTCGAGGCTGCGAACGTACGACGATTGGTTCTCTCGCGTTACCTCGTCGAATAGATATTCGTACGTCTAAGACCATTCGACCGGAAGATCGATATTACGTAATTCCGAAACGTATAATCATTTTGAATATCATATATTCGTAAAGTAGGAACTGCATTGCTGCATAAAAGTTACTATCGTGGGAGATTTCGAGGAATAGGATTTCAACTTTATGCGATCTCCTTTTCCAGTTTCCTAATTAGATCGATAATTGTATGCAACGTCAAATGTTTTTTATTTTATTTACGATATTTAACATTAATTTAGATTTCAAAAAATTAAATGCTTCTAATATCTCTCTCATTATTTTTTACTATTAATATTTAAAGAAACAAGCACGTATATATATTTATTACGTGTCTTTTCAAGATTGAATAAAAATTTCTACGAGATATAATATTTAAATAATTTTATTTTAAAATAAAGAGTTCAACTCGTTTGGTAGATTATTTCATTGTACCGTTGTTTTGCGGTTACTATACAATGAGTAAATAAAATAAATACGCACAAACAAGTATCGTTTCTGTATCTGCACATTTGTGGGTAAACGCGAAATGGTTGGGAATTGGGTGATCCAGCGTGGACACTTGCGATAAACAGATAACGACGCGGCACAGTGTGTACAATGGGAGATCGACGTGCACCTGACGCGGATCGTGATGCATTTCCTGCGGACCGCTGGACCGAGCTGCGGCTAGAAAGCTCGCTTAGCCACCGAGGGCCATTCGTCAACCCTTTGGGTCGCGTCAGTCAATCCTGTCAACCGTCAATCACCGTCAGCTCTTCCCTTCCATTCGCTCTTACGCAACAACCGAATGCATAATCAGACTGCAGTGTCTCTTATGCAGATAGCGGTGTCTATAGATCGGCGCCAAATTGCGGACGCTCGCGAATTTACTGCTCGTCGAATATATCGCGTCGTTGTAGCTTCGCAAACTGCCGGCTATTATTTCTCTCGAATGAACTTTCTGTTTTAACACCGCGATTTATAAACCCTTATACGAGCTCAAAATATTTTATATTTTTCCTATAAACTTTATATATGAAATAATCTTTCTCCCTCTTTCTTATGACATTTATATTACTATCATTTTTTACGCTGTTCGTGTTATTTTGAATGTTCCTGTCCTTCTTCTGTCTCTAGCGCAATTTATTATTTAAATGATAATATTTTGCTTCACTCATACTTTAATTATTATTCGTTTTTTTTTTTTTATGTCGTTCTATGCACTTGAAATATATCAAGATATTTATTGAGAAGCATATCGTGTGTAAGGATTACAGTGGGTCATGATGAATTATTAAGCTCATAATGCGTCATTCTTCATTCGCGCATAAACGGATAGCAGGTAAATATTGCGCGAAACAAATTTATACGTACATTCTTCCTCGTTGGCAGTCAAATATTTTTTGACTTATGGGACACGCGCGTCGACATGAACGAGCGATCGGATCCCAATGAACGGCTTTCAGTCTCGCGCGCTTCGTCCTTTCGACGCACTTTCCTTTTTCGCTCTCGTCCTCTCGTTCACTCTATTCCTGCCTCTTTTTCTCTTTGTCATCGTAACTCTTTTTCAGCCGACCTTGATGGACAGGCTTCATACGCTAATTGCCGATTTTTTTTGGCTGGAAAACCAGCTCTGGCCAATGGTTCAACAGGTGTCGTGGTGGTGGGTCACGGCAAACTTTTATTTGAGCGTGAGAGCGAGGGAGGCAAAAAGAGAGAGAGAGAGAGAGAGAGAGAGAGAGAAAGGGAGAGGAAGAGGAAGAGTGGAGAAAGAGAGAGAGAGAGGGTGCACGCGGAGTTCAGCGAGCGAGCGGGAGTCTATTAGTTCACCCCGGAAAAACGCGACCCCACCGGTGGCCTCTCTACGTAGACCCGTTGTTTGGTATCGCCGATTTTTTTTTTTTTTTCTTTCTCTTTCTCTCTCCCTCTTTTTTCCATTCGAACACGTCGACCACTGTAATCGCTCTGTCGAAGCAATCCCTCAGCCCATCCTCACGGCAGACGCTCTAATAGCCCCGCGATTCGTCTATTCGATCCAGTTGCCGTACTTTGCTAAAACACCAAGTGGCTGACTAATGAATTAACCCCTTTCCATTTGTTTGTCCACATAAAGATTTAGATTGGACGTGTCTCTATAAATTCTCTTTTATAAATTTAATTGTCAATTACTAATAGTTTACAAATTATTTATATTTTAATTGCTTAAAATAACTGCTGTTTTCCTTGATTTTATTTCTGAAAAAAAAAAAAAAAATCTCGTAAAAGAAAACAGTACAAAATTGTAATTTATTTATCACAAAATGTCTATAAAGATAAAATTTGATGCAAAAGCTGGTGCTTGCTCAAAATGCTCCGCATTATTTTTTATAACTTGCCCACTTGGCGCAATTATCGCGAGTAGATGGTAGAGTAGCGATAGCGTGATGTTTATGACGTATATCTACGGTATCATAATTAAGAATCTTTTGTCGACCTTTCTGAAATCGATAATGCGGACATAAACGAGTTGTGATCGAGTCGGATCGACGCCTCATTGTCATCGGAGGCATTCAGGATCATCGGTGCATGATTATTCCCCGTCGATCGTTTCGTTCATCGCGGCGACATCAAGGGCGGACGGGTTATTCGAGACGAGGATATCATTCTCCCCTCCTCCCTTTCTCTTTCCTTTCTTTTTTTCTGTCAAAAGACGACGAGTCATCGTCGGTCATCGAAGGAAGAAAGAAACCAAGTGAGGCAGATGCGTCGGCCGATACAGCCGAGAGCCCACTGCTCATTGAGCGCGGCTAATCAATACGTTTCATTTCGGAGAACAATTCGAGGATCATAGATAATTCATCGTTCACCAATAAGATGCAGGGCTGGCAAATTAGTTCTTGCAAACCATATCTAGAGGTCAATGATACTTGTTAGAAACAATTTTCATTTACTTCGACATTATTCAGTATCCAAAGTAATATTTTCGCTGTATGATTTATAATGGAGGATTTTCTTATAATAATTAAAAATTCTTCTTTACTTGCTAATAACAAATTATTTTTATTTGTATAATTGTTAATAAGTCATTTATTAAAATTCTTGCATATGTGAATTTTTCTTCATCATTTTTTAGAATGCAAAAATTGTCATGAATATTTATTATCATAAATTTTTTTATAGCAAATTATATATTTTTCATATGTAAAAACTGTTTGTATATAAAGAATATTTTTTTTAATATCCTTATCATTAACAAAATTGATGTTGAAAAACTGCAGAGTTTATTAAGGAAGTTTCTATATTAAAAATTAAGCAAATAAAATAAGGAATATATAATGAAATTAGAGAACATATATATATATATAAATAACATCGAATATATATATGTATAGAGCATACAAAGTAAAAGCGATCATAATTGGTTCCGGGAAGTTATTATTTTCTCCCCGCGTTTTCCTCCATCGATTAGGTTTAACCACAACAAATACTCGGAATCTTGCGTTGCAAACTATTCGCCCATCATGTAAAAGGTATGTCACGGCATGTCGCGGTGGTTCGTGTCGCTCCCGACGGAAGGCTCGCGACGTGCATCTTTTCTGACGTGCTCGCGTGGCCGGTGCGACGGACGTCGCGGGCTAAACGTCAACGAACCAACAAGCTGTTTTCGCATTCGTCATATATCCATATTCGTGTGCCGAGATCCGAGTCTGGGCAAAGTCACGAAACACAACAGGAGACACGGAAGAGACAGAGGAGAGAGACGGGGACAGTTGTGCGCGACCCGCGATCCCCGATTGGAGAGAACCGATGCCTCGTGGTCACGCACGAGCGAGTTCTCGCGAAGGATGACGAGACGTATTGGAAGCTTGTATTGTTGTGCACTCACCGCCCCGCGTGCGCGATACCGTAAGTGCCTGCATAGTAATACTTTTTGTATATGCCGCGGTCAGGACGCGCCGCGTAGTCAGAGCGATGAAAACGAGCGGAGATAATAGCAAAGAGATAAGGGCAAGCGCCTCGTTACATTACATTCGGCGTGCCAGCTGTGCGCAACCTCCTTGCTCGTGTATCCCTCCCCTTATAATTCTTCGTCACTCGATCATCCTTCCGCCTGTCCTTCCCCGGACTGTTCTAACCCTCTCTCTGGTCTCCTCGAGAATCTCCCATCGTGATCGCATTTGCGTCTTCATTACTCGGTTCCTATCCTGGACTATCACAACTGCGCGCGGTGGATGTGTCTCAGAAATAACAACGCGAGGGTTTGACGTCTTGCGACTCTTCATTTACCCTCGCTCCATCTTATCCCTTCCCTCCTCATTTCTGGTGATAAATCTTTGTCCCTTTGGTCGCCAAGAACGTCGCTATCATAATCGTCTTACGTTGCAACACGTGTCAACATTCTCATAGTTATCAATTATAAATTATGTCTTTTGAGAAAATAATAAATTTTGAAAAAAAAAATAATTAAACGATAATTATAATATTCTAAAATATATTTATTTGCAATTTTCATCATTAATTATCACCACGATTTTCTAATCTACAATACTTTTTTATTAATAATATGTGATTTATGCAATTTAAATGGGAAAATAAAAAGTACCGATAGCATAGCTTCGCCAAATAGTATGCTAAAATGGTTAATGAATATTGTAAAAAGAGTCATCAAATATACAACGTACAAGCTACAAATACGCGTATAAAATTATTATAAAATTCTGATACAGATTTAAAAAAGAAAAAAAAAAAATGATTTCTACCAGGCTCGTGCAGCGCCAAAACGCACAAAAACATAATATTTGCAGAAATTACGGTTCCATGTTCAAATCCACTTTAGTCTATCTTTATGCGTCTATGTCGAATCAATATTACACATACATATTTACGAGCGAATTCACCTCGAAACCACCAATAAGCCGCCGGCCTCATATACATATCCCGAGCGCGCGGCGAATCGTTACCTGTGTCCCAGGTTTTGATTTTCGTTCTTTGTTCATTTATTTGTTTTTCCCCCCCCCCCCCTTTTTACTGAAAAATTTGTCGATTTACGAGGGGCCGGCGCGTTTCCATCGCATCGACATTACCGCGCGCGCGGTATCTGGTTACTGGCGCGCTTTCATTCGTTTATTTATCGCATGGAAATTTTGCTGATTAGTATCGTGCGGACTGCACTAATGCGTTGTCTCGTAATTCATCGATTTTAACGGAGCTGCCGGTCCATTGAATCCGCAGCTCGCTGCCTGCTTACATTTGCGCGCATCGTGACGAGCTCACAAAAACTTTGGCAGAAAAAGCAGATTCTCTCGCGAATATAAATTATATTATGGATTTATTATTTTAAATTATTATATCATGTCATATCTCGCACACGCATATCGAGAATAACGTTAAGAGTAACATTGAAATAATGACTAAATGGCGCTTTTCAATGTGATAAATTCAATAAAATTATAACGTAATTATCGTTGATGGATTCTGCGATTTTATATTATTTATGCAAGTTTTTTTTCAATTGAATTTCCTCCGTTAATTTATATATAATTTTAACACAATTGTACATTTAATTATTATATACATTTAATTGTTTGAAATCTCATTCGCGAATTTTCAAGTCAAGTATGATAAACATTAACGTTAGCTGTCAGCTAGAATAATGGTTAGCCAATCTTCATTTTTCAAGCGCTACTATTCCGTATCTCATAATCCCAGACTTGCTCTCGAAAAATCTATTATATCCTGATATTTTCTCGAGATTTTTCGTCCATTTGGCCGGCGCGTTCATTATTTCAAAGGCTTTCTCGCGACGACGGCGCCGGGCGTCGGTAGTACCGCGGTACTTTACGACGCGGAATTATCCTTCGACGTCGTTGTCTTCGTCACGATCGCGCGCAAAATTCTCCAGTGCCGGCGGAGATAGCGCCGGTGGACGGATCCCCACGGGATGAGAATGGACAAAGTTTCCCTCGCACGACAACCCGGGATGAAGCCCTGACTCGACTTGGATCGACTCCACTCACTCCGTCCCTTTCCTTCCTGCCACTCTCTTACACGGATCTTCCTTCCCGCTCCCCTCACGGCTCCTTCCGTCCTTTGCACGGAACCCCAACTCGACCATCGTTGCAGTTCGGCTCGCATAAACTCGCGGCGATACACTTGGCGCTCGTCCTGAAACGCGAGAGTCGCCTTGTTGGGCACCACGAGAGATAAAGTTACCTCTCTCCCTCTCCTACGCCGCTGCCTCATTCAACGTCTCGACGGCATTCCTCTTCCTCCTCCTCCTCTCATCCAGTCCGATTCCAGCGTGCACATTAGGCTTGGGTAAAGGATAGAACGTTCTCTCCAACAGAGAGAATACCTATACACGCAGAGAAAGAGAGAGGGTTATAGGGAGCAGTTTCTAAAGTGCTGTTGGGTGGCGGCGTGCCCCGGCAGCCCCCTCCCCTCCCCTCCACCCCCTAGTCGCTACCGAAGGGAAAGGAGTCGGCAGCGATGGAGGCGGCAGGGGGTAGAATTGTACGAACGAGCGGTTCGTGGATAGCGAGGCTGTAGGTTGGCCCGGCATCGAGCCGAGAGATTGGATCCCGGAAATGAGACAAACCGATGGAGCCTCTCTCCCCGCCGGGGAGAATCCGTCGGATGGGGTGGGAGGAGGGGGAGGGATGGTGGATATACGCTACGCTCTTCTCGATAGTCGCCGTTATCCCGCGTATGTATCTACCCTATCCAGCGCGCTTCCTTGTGTATCTCCTCCGCGTATCCTCCGGATGACTTTGTCGCCGAAATTATGAGATTGATCCGGAGTCGCGCGACGCGCCCTGTCTGGACGGAATGTCGCGGACGGGGACCACGATCGACTGTTTGTTTCATTTCCGGTGCTCTGTAAAATACAGCGTAAAATCCGATTCTCAGCGTAATGCATTTTCATGACGACATTTCCCGAGATTTGTACGTAATGTTCGTTTCCTTTAATTTATTTTTATGCAAGCTCGCCGCGTGCCTATTAAATTAATATTATCGGCCAATTGTTGTCGATATGTATTCATTTTAATAGTTGCCGAAATCTGAAATTAGAATCGATCAATGCGGTGTAAAGCCGGTAAAAGTGTTATATATTGTCGACGAGGAACTGCGAATTCACTAGCGGATCCTGAGAGGATGCCTATTGCCGGTTTACCGATTTTGGAACGCTTCCAATTCGGGAAATCATTTCCAGGATATCGTGCGCTGGCCAGGAAAGAGCATTTATGTCTTAACAAGAGTCCAACTTCGCGGCCAAAACTATTCGCATGCATGTAATTCGAAAGTACAGTAAGAGGCGGTATTCTTTAAAGTTTTTCGAAAAAGACAAACGTGCTGGCATGTAACAGGTGTTGCGTTACATGGGTACAAATTGACATTACCGTCTCGAATAATTTTTTTAACATTTTAAAGACGTTCTTCTCGATAGACGACTTTATTTTTCGATATTCGATTATCGATTCCAAAATAATATATTAACTATTGAACACATAATAATTGTACCTTTGGCGAGACCGGTTATAGCGTCATTATGGTTCCCCGATTCAGTCAGGGCACTACTGGAATTGATTAATTAATTAAATAACGATGAATAATCGTTCCTTCTAATTAATTAGATTAATTAGCAAATTCAATATTTCGCGCAAAGTTAATACATAGGTGCATTGAACCTGTGTACTACCCTCTGTAATTCAGAAACTTGTGTTCTCTGTATCTTCTATATAAATAAATCTATTTATATACAATATATATACACACATTTTCTTATTTCGAAATGTAGCTTTAAAAAATATTACTAATACGATAAAATAAATGATAAAATAAAACAAATTACATGTATATTTATCAGTAACCACATTTATTGACAATTGATTTTTTTAAATTTCAACTTGTATGTATGTATGAGGAATCTAATCATTGTATCGGCAACCAGAACAAATTAAAAATGTAAAAATAATTAATTTCTTTAAAACAAGATATTTTTTATTATGTCAGATGATTAGATCTAACTTTTTAATTTTGATCACAATAAATGTATAATAAATGCAATTCTGAATAAATATTATTATTTACTTACTTCATAAAAGCAATTCTTGTGTGAAAGGAACAGCAGTACACGTACACATACATATAATATATATACTCGCTAAAATATGTAATTTCTGGAAAAGATTCTGGATCTTTAGTGGGAGTAGGAACGCGCAGAAGTTGAGCTCGCGCTTGATCACAACAGTAGACAAGGAAGGGTAGTATAGCTCAACGGGTGGGATGTAGAAAATATGATGGATCCGGACGCGTCGTCGTCGTCTTTCTGTCCCGTGGCGATCATCCGTCAAGCCTTTGAAACTTGACGGAAGTCCCCTGCCCTTGCATGGGGCAGCGGCGGCGTGTGCATGTGCGTGGGGGTTTAGGTGCGGGGGATGCGCGCACGCCTGACCCGTTGGAGTGGCTGGAAGTGCGCTCTCTCTCTCTCTCTCTCTCTCTCTCTTATTCGCCCTTGTGTGCGGCGACGACCGCGTTATATGCACTGACTGCACGCGCGAGCGACAACGGGCGCGCTCGCTCTCACGGGGTGATAAATGGTTCGATCGGGCGTCGATGAAAGCGCAGCCGGAGCTATCCTACCTACAGCCCGCTGCAAACTGTGAGCCGTCAGCGGACGAGTGGTGACGTGGCCGACTTCCGAGAGGCCGAATGTCCATCTTCGTCCCCGCGCATACGGCGTTATAGAATCTTTCTTTCCTTTTCCTTCACTCGCTCGATGGTCGGTTTGGCGAAACGCATCGCGTTCTATGGAAGCCCAAATTTTTTTGTCACCTTTTCTTCTACGACACATTTCACGACCCGCTGATTTCTCGGTTCCCTCGATCCCTCGTCCCAAATTTCACCGCTTTACGACTTCGTCGATACGATTTTTTTCTCGTTCTTCTCTTTGTTCGGCCGCGCTTTATTCGCGGACGTTCATTTGGCGCATTTGCATAATGTATGCATGTTGCGGAACGCCACTCGGTTCGGCGTTATAAATATGTAAACGTCCTCGTCGTAACGCGGAATGTTCTGCTGCACTTTGCGATTCGTCGTTCGCCCACGGTAACGCGGTATTTGTCCCGATCCGCGTATTCCCTGCGCGGACGACTAACCGAGAAGCGCAACGAATGGTCCTTGGCAATCTACGTCGAGAAGTAACTGAGTTTTTAAAATCGAATTTCCGCGACGATATATACGGCCGTGATCCCGTTCCGCACGGGCGAAAGACATTAATGTAAACTTGTGTGTCTCGACTTTTATACATATATATATATATATATATATATATATATATATATATATATATGTCTCCTCTTTCTCGCTGGCGAGGGAGGGCGGCTCGCGGTTAGTAGGGACGCGTTTAATGCAGTTTCGGGCGTTCGAGCGGCAAATCCATCAGGCGGATACCTCGGGCATCGCCGTACCCCACGGGGCGGATAAATACTTATTTAACGCGCTTATGCATGCAGCCGCGGTAGCGATACGACCCGTAAATCTGTCCGAGGAAGCACAATGCTGCTAATTATATACATTCCCGTGACGCGCGCTACAGAGGGAGATCGCGTTTGTCGGTGGAGGGTTGGAAGAGAGAAGAGAGACAGAGAGAGAGAGAGAGAGAGAGAACAAGAGGGCGACCTCTGGTACCTCAGGAGCGGCAAGCCGCGCTCTGGAAACCATCCTCGTTCTCCCCCCATGTCTCTCTCTCACTCTCTCTCTCTCCGGACCGTCGGCTCAAAAGACTCGCAGATTTATTGCCAAAGAGAGGAGGGAAAATGTCGACCTAAGCTCATACGTACCGGCTTGGCAGTTTGTATGCCCGCGCACTTCTCCGTCGAGAGAGGCCAGCGAAGGGAGTCGCGGTGGGTAAGAGAAAATGAGAGAGAAAGAAGGACAACGGGGAGACGAGAGTAGTGTATAAGGGGGAGAAGGTGGGAGGGGGGAAGGAGGTGGGAAAGGGAGTATCGGAAGGGGTAGCTCGTAGAATGAGTCGGAGGTTGAAGGAGGCAAAGAGGGTAGGTCGCTAGTCAAGAGGGGCAGAAACTGGCAGTGGAGGAAAGAGAACGAAGCTATAAATTCCATCCCTCCGCGTCTCCACTCGTCGTGCTATATCGCTGATTTATAAATATGACTGTAGCGAAGTATAATAATACGTACGTATACTCACCGAGCCGCGTCGGCGTTCTCTCTCTCTCTCTCTCTCTCTCTCTCTCTCGTTCTCCCTCTTCCTCTTTTTCTTCTCTTTCCCCCGCTCGTTTTCTTTTTATCTCGTTTTCTCTCACTCTCTTCCTTCCACCATCTCTCTTCCAGTTTCATTCCTCCCTCTCTAACCCCTGCTTCTTCGTATCGTCTCCTCCTCCCCCGCTCCCTCTCTCTCTCTCTCTCTCTCTCTCTCCCTCTCTCCCCGCGGTACGTGCTTTGTACAGAGACGGCAGACTCCCTCCTCGGGTCCGTCGACTTTCCTCTTCCTCGGTCGACTGCACGGGCACCTACCCAACCGACCACCAACCTGCCTTGCCTTGCTTGCCCGCCTGCCTCCTATACGTATACCAGAGCCGTAATTGAAAATTGATTTACGCGGTCCAGGCTGTCAGTCGCCCGGGTAAAGATGAGAGGAGCCTCCATCCGGTTTCGTGAGGGTAGTTGCTGCCGCTGCAGCGGAGATGAGAGAAGAGAGAAAAGGGAGACAAGGATGAAAATGTCGAAGCTAGAGGTAAAATTGGGAGAGAGAGAAGGAGAAGGAGGAGGTGGAGGTGGACGAGAAGAGACGCTGCTGCTGGAAGAGCAACGCTACCTTCGGAGGGATGAAGAGGAAGGTCGGTTGCGCTTGACGTGGAAGGGCGAAGAGGCGACTAGGCGATCGGGGAGGTGGGGGGAGTAAAGGCGTGGGTAGGGAACGACACGGAGGGAAACAAAAACCAGACTTCAACACGCCATCGCACCCCTTACGGTATAACGTCACTTGCAGAACATAATCAGGATTTGTAGCGAAGCGTAGAGTCGTGCCGCGCGGTCGGTCGCCGTCTCTCGGCAGGCAGCAGCAGGGAGCGGGAGTAGAGGCAGTCGGTTTCGAGAGGGAAGGACGAAAGGTAACGTTCCCGACGACGATGAGAGGACGGGTGAGTAGTGTGGCGGGGAATCGGTGGCGGAGGCGCGCGCGGAGCGAGCGTTATTAAGGCGCGACAAGAACTTCGGCGTGATGAGCGAACCGCGCCGCGCCAGAAGATACCGCCCGTGATTTATGCGACAGCGACATCCAACCAAGCGAACATTGCCGAACCCTCCCCGGAAACGATTCTCCGCGTATCGTCTCGTGACCAGTCGCCCCGCCGACCGATATCGCCAGCCCGATCTGCAAATATCGTTGCGGCGTTGAAATCGGCAAATTTACGTTCTCTTTACGTCGAAAATTTTCTCGATGCGAAAGAAATAAATACATTCAAAAGAGAGAGAGAGAGAGAAGGAGATTCTGTTTTTCATAAACATAAATAAACTCGACACATATTTAGAAGTATATTTTTGTCGAACGTCTTTCATATTTTACTTTAATTTTAAAAGACATCTTCAAAAATATGATATATCTAAAAAAGTATTATATCTCTTCCTTATTTATTAAAATAATAAAAAAGTACGTGAATGTAAATAATTTTACCAGTATGGATCAAAGCCTTGCAGGATCTAAAGCAGCACTCCGTGTCGGCATTGTACTGTTTGAAACGCGTTATAACGTGCGTTGATCTCGAAGGAAAGCTATATGCACACGGCGCGTAATCCCGCGGCACGATTCACACGCGCGGCGCGCTATGACGCGTGAAAAATCACTAGCTGATTTGGCCGCACGATGGATGATTAGTTGCCGGCCGTATGTCAATGTACGGCATTATTTATTGGCAACAGCTGACATTCAGACGTGCGCCTACCCTACGCGATATTCTCCCCTCTCTCTCACTTTGTTTCCACCCCCCCGGGGGATCGTTTCTCCCGACACTTCTCCACATCGTTGCTCTCCCCCCTCTCTCTCTCTCTCTCTCTCTTCTTTGTTGCTGTCTGTCTTCCTTTCATCCCGCACGCGTCTTTTTTCCGTTAGACTGGCAGTATACCATGTCTTTCATCCTTTCACCTCTCGCTCGCGCCCAACTTTCTCATTCCGTCTCTCTTTTTCGTTGTCACCAATAAGTCAAAGTTATCCCCGGCAGAGAAAAATGCCAGGCGTTTCCCAGAGCAGAGAAAGGCCAGCTTTCTCGGTGTGATTTGTGGCGACCGTTCGCTCAACTCGCAGCACCAATGAGTCGGTCAGTCGTAAATATCCTAGCGGGACCCACGGACCGATGGATGGACAGGACCAAGAAGGCACTGCCTTTCGTACGACCGTTCCGGTATCACTCTAGTAGAAATCTATATAAAAATCCGTCTAGAAAATATTTGATTTTATTTCTTATTCTTAGCAAAGATGCCTGCGAAGATCTGCGAAGTCGCTAAATAGACAATGTACATAATATAGGCTACGAATTATTATTTTTTATACTCTTTTAAATTTATATAAAAAAAATGTTGAAATAGATCTACGTTAAATAGGATAATTACATTTACATAATTAAGTTTATGTTAGGAAAGTAACTGGCATAATTGATTGCACGAGCAAAGGAAACATAAATTTCTGGTGAGGCAAAACTGAAAATGGTCAATTATTATATTGAGAAGAAGTACGAAATAAAATTGAGAGATTATTGCGATAACGATGAACGTAGATGCAGCTAATCGAATAATATTTAACATTATATGATAAAAACATAATCATATTTGAATAGAAAATATTGTTTAAACAATGTAAATAAAAATTCCACTTTTGCGGCAAAAAAAAAGAAAAAAATCTAAAAATTAAAAACCTCTGTTTTTCTCTGAACATAATTGATATATTTTGACAATGATCGGCCGACGAGTTGTAAAAGTATAGCTAAGAGTAATGCGCCGTCGCGAAAAATGTCCAAAGATCGATATTAAGATCGATAAGACTCTTGCAGCTTGCTGTTCTACGTGCCTACGACGTTCTGGAATTACTGTCGGGCGAGGGTACGTAGTTTCCGGTACTATCTTACCGAAGACAGATAAGATACTTCTCTGGTAACTGGGAATTATAGGCCAGGGCGGTTTCGAACGATCGTCGTTCCAGCAGGCACGATCCAACTTCCGCAAAGCTGAAGGAGTACCTGAGTAGTATTTAACGAAGAATAATTAGATAGCGATAAATATAAAATAATCAACTGCTATTTAACAGGACTATCGGATTATCCGCGGAAGAAGATGTGCAATTTAATAAACTAGAGCAATAGAAAACGTGTATGCATTTTTTACATTCGATATATGAATGATGGAAATAAAATTAAATTCCTTTTTATTTTAATAAAATTAAAAATTATTGCTAAAATACAATGTTAAATGTTATTAATTTATATGAACAATGTATATGCAAGTACAAACGAGATAATCTTATTAAAATAATTGTGACAGTTGAGATAAAGATAATCTCTTGCAAAGTATGTTGTCGCAGTCATAATTATTTTTATTAATCTCGTATGAGAATATTTTTACTTATATATGACAATATACATACGATAATCAAGTAGTAAGGGTTCGAAACAGGTTGGTAACGAAGCATCAAAGAAGAAGAGAGATAGACGTTTGAATTGCCGATCAAATTCACGATCTTCTCGCTACCCACCCACTTCGGCAGTGCAGCTTAGTCGAGCTCCACCCCTCCCTTAAATCACTCATTCTTTAATAATAGACAGATCCTATTATAATACCTGAGATTTATATCCGTGGCCCCTTTTTCTTTTGAGCGATAAATTTCATAGGTTTTTTATCCTTTTTTTTTTTCACTGCAGATTAGCCGATTACTCAGGTATGATCAGTTCTTCTAATAAAGGCATTGCAAACTGAAAATATTATTTACAACAGTAAAAAGTTGTTTAATTGATGTGTTAATTAAATTTTATGTATTATGCATTAAATACATATTGTTAGAAATTCAAAATATTTATCTTCGTCTACGCGGATGCAGATGAAATAGAATGCTTGATCTTTACTTATTCTTTGCAATCCACGAATAGTAGTTGCGAAAATTAAAAAGAGATTATGACGCCTCATTGTGAACCGAGACTCGATGCAGAAACATAATTGGGTTACCGCAGAAGACGCTTAAACCATATCCTCGTGGCAGATTCCATCGCATAGAAAGAGAGAGAAAGAGAGAAGAAATGAGAAAGAGGCGGAAAGACTATGATGGAGTACAACGGAAAGAACGAAAGCGAGGAGAAATTGAGAAAGAGAGGGACAGAGGAGAAAAGAGAGGTTTCGTTAAGTCGCGCCGACGTCGCATGTGCACGGTCAGGACGAACCGGACCTATAAATATTGTCGAAATGCGTCAAATAAATCTGAAGCTTTCCCATGTTGCAAGAGAAAAAAGGAACGGGGTAAGCGATGGTCTGATGGCCGCTTGCAAGGGTGACCCCTATTTATTGCCGAATTAAAGCGCGTCACCATTAATTTGCATACCGTGAGCGCGAACGCGCGACCGAGGACGCGTCAACATGCGTCTCTGGCATTCCTCGTCGTTTGACGAATCCCGCGCGATCCCGCTTGCGTCGCGCTTCATAATTACGCGCCCGTTAATTCGTCCTCCGCCGCGCTCCGCCGTCTCGTTGCACGCCAGCAAACGTTTTCTTACTCTCTCCTGACCACTCTCAATCATCTTTTATTAAATGGCAGTGAATCTAATTTTATATCGCGACAAGGTACACGCGAAGCTCGGCATTCAATGAGGCAACGATCAAATATACGTCTCGACATTATCATATGTAGTCGCAGATTAAAATAGGATGACATTTGCAAATTTTCATATAAAGAATTTAAAATCAAAATAGTTTTTTTTTTTTTTATCAAAGACATAAAATATTATTATTTCTAATAGCTCTTATAAAACCTGAAAGAATAAGTAAAACTGTTGCGTTCTGTGATTCCTTGCGATTCTCAAAGTCTCACTGAAGCTTCACCACATCTTTGACAATCATGAAACAAAACTCTTTCCAACGTTATCAAGTCTAATTGCGGAAGAGAGTCGCGTCCCTTGCCTTATGGCTTCTCGGCTAATTGCTCGAAATAATTAAATCCGAAGATCGAATGCGCTCTTCTTGTTCGCTCCACCTCCTGTGTTTGCAGAGCGTGTCCCTTCCGCGTTGTTTTCTCGCGAGACGGTTACGCAACGAATCGCGCACCGGGTCGAGCGCGCGGGACGAGCCGGTGTCTCGGGGTGTGAGCAGCTCGATCCACGCCATAAATTAGCAATTATTTAATTTTCGTAGGGCCTGGGGTCCTTAGACGGCTCTAAATCAGTCTCCGTTGCAAAAAGCATAGATAACTATGACGCATGGCTCTCGGGAAGAGACAGGGGTGCGCTCACCGGATTGTGGCGGTGGTGACTTGGTCCGGGCGGGCGGGGGAGGTGAGTAGGGTGGATGAGTCGTGGACGGGGGGAGGGGGGGAGAGAGAGAGAGAGAGAGAGAGAACTCAGGAACGAGGCGCTACCACACTCCGGTGGTGATGCAGCAGGATGAGGAAGGAAGGGAGGCGACAGAATCGTCGAGCATCTCTTCGGTGGGGGTCTCTGCTTCAGGATAACTGTTAGTCTCGCGGTGCCGCGCCGTGACAGCAAGCGATGCCACCATTCCTGCTTCTGTTCCTCACTGACGACGAAGGACCAACGTTGCTGGTTCGCTGCTGTCGCTTGGTCTGGCTGGCTGGCTGGCTGGCTGGCTGGTTGCATGATAGCTGGTGGTGGGCGCACACTCTGCCACCGTTGCTCCCGGTTCGCCGCTGTGTATGTAAATGTGGACGAGAGCGAGATAGATAGACAGATAGATGGAGATGGAGCGAGAGAGGGAGAGAGAAAGAGAGAGAGAGAGAGAGAGAGAGAGAGAGAGAGTGAGAGACGGGCGAACGAGCACACGGAGCTGGGCACAATGGCAACTAGTTTTAATTACAAAGTAAGGTGAAGCGATCAATCATAATGATGTACGTGAGGCAGGCGCGGCCTCTAGGGTGTCGAGGGTGGGAAGCGACGAGGAGGAGGTGGAGAAGGACGAAAAGGATGGAGACTGTCGAGAGCAGGGGGAAGGGGGTCGATGCCGCGGCGGGGTGGAGAGCGGGCCCCCGCGTACACTTTGCGTATAATTTACTGGCACTGGATATACCTGAAGTTATGCTATACCGAAGCTGCCATCGTCCTTCTTCGTCCCGCGCTCGTCTCTTTCTCTCCTTTCCGCCATCGCTCTTACCGTCGTACTACGATAGAGTAGATTTTCTCACTCGCTCTCTTTTTCTTTCTCTCTCTTCTTCTCTCTCCGCGCTCTCCCTGCTCATTCCCACCGATATCTTTCTCTTTCCTCCGACTCTGTGTGCTTCGTCTGGCCGACTGGCCGCCATAACTCTCAGTCGCTCCCTCCGAAATATCTGATGCGCCACGCGATATTTACGATCAGCACGCCCTGGCGAAGCCCGGCGCTGAAAGCCTGACGGCGATCCTTCTCCTTCGTCGTCTTCTTCTGTCCTACGATCTCTGATTCTTACTCTTGCGTCTATTACCTTATTCTCTCCCGTCTTTTTCCTTCGGCAAACTTGGGATCGTAAACGAGGTCAACGCGCAAAAGACTGCCGCGATTACTTTTTGAGATTATAGACGTAACAGCCAATATGTGTCTTCCAACCGAATCTGCAAACACTGACTGGCTTCGATTGATTTATGGCCATTTATAGCTTGCCATTAAATTTATCGAATAAGAATAAATTTATCGAATTAGAAATAGTAACGAGCTTGTTCGCGCGCGAAAATAGTGTCGATCCTCTTACAAAAAATAAATAAATAAATGCAAACATATTATATATAACATAATTGTTTCGTTTTGTCGCACGTGTATTACAGGAACGATATTTGTGCGGTGGAGACGCGCGATCTCGTGCGCGCGGCCACCTTGCCCGTGGACGATACGGTCATGAATATTGCGTGCGCCGGTATTTTGAGCCGGCGTGACGAGC
This sequence comes from Cataglyphis hispanica, assembly GCF_021464435.1. Classification (NCBI taxonomy): domain Eukaryota; kingdom Metazoa; phylum Arthropoda; class Insecta; order Hymenoptera; family Formicidae; genus Cataglyphis; species Cataglyphis hispanica. The sequence continues at coordinate 6,599,387 of NC_065962.1, read as the reverse complement.
GTTGATGGGGGATTCACCTCGGCCATTCTCCTTGTGTGGCGCGCCGCAAGAACTCGGGGGAGCGAGTGTGCCTTTTTCAGCTTCCTCAGATCGTTCCTTCACCGAGAAGCCTCCGCGCGCGCACACACGGTATCTCGGTGTCCTCCCGGTATGCTCTGCCTCTGCCCTTTTTGCGCCTTTCTTCCCTCTATCTTTCTCGCTCGCCCTTTTCCCTCCTTTCACCATCCTTCGATTCCTTGTTCCAACGAGCGTCTTAACGCGCGCGCGTGAGCACGGACATCGCTCGCGTGACGAGCTGATGTCCATCAGCCACCGCAGCCAGCCGCCGCCTCCGAAACAAAACGTAATTATTTCACGTGATTAGCTGACCGAGCGACTTGGCCGAGCGCGAGCTCACGCGGCATCCTTCTTCTTCACGGAGTAACGTAATGCACTACTACGTGAAACGACGCCTCGTAACCCTTTCGCTTTTGCTCCTACCTGTCGGATGAATCATTAATGTAAATCACCAGCCGTGTCGTGCCGCGGCTAACGATCCAGCGCCCGCGATTTTCTCTTTGACGGCGCGCCCGATGGATATGCGGATCCGTTAATTTACAGAGACCTGGCCGATCTCTTTGGCGCGAAGCTTAAGCACCTGATGCGAGTAATACATCAATTTGTCTGTGTCGAACTAGGGGTAGCGTGATATCGCGCGCACACTTGTGGAAAAAAAAAACAAAGGATATCCAAGGATATACGCTTTCTTACTCTCTTGCGGAGTACAAATTATTAATTGAATAAATTATACAAGGGAGATTGAAGATTTTTATAGAGAATATTATATTAAACATTCGTTAAAGAAGAAACATGCTCGGTCGCGATAACGCTTTGAGCACATAGCGATCTTTATGTGTGCAATTAATATTTTCAATCCATTTCTCCAGTAATATTCCCTTCTGATATGTTAAGCGTAATATTGAAATATAAAAGAAAATGTACAACATGTCTTTAATAATTATTTATATGTCTTGAATAATTATGTTCTATTAAAGATATCTTGTACATTTTCTTTCAATTTCAACATTTCATATTTTTTTAATTTATATTAATAATTAAATTAATAATAATTAAATTAATATCAATAATTAAATTATTAGAATTCTAATCATTAAAATGCTGGCTCAAAAAAATTATACGATGAAAGGTAGATGCGCATTGCGCGCCGCGCAAATTCTAATTTCCTAATCCGGCACGAAGGAAGATGCTCGAGACAGGAACTCTAATACGGGCAGAGAGAATGTAGAAAACGAGCTGCCGGAATCTGCGCAATCCAATTCGTTTCGACGACCATTTGCCCGGTCGATCCAGCGAAGCTAAAGACTAGACATTATTGGCCAGCTCGCGTGCTGCATGCGCAATGAAATAATAATAACGCCGCGAAATCTATTAGACACGTGAGCATTGCTTCCTTCTCCTTTAACGACCGCCGGAGGGTCCCGCGGTACCCGGAGGCTTTATAGCGTCTTCGTGCACGCCCGTGAGTGGCACTCACGCGTGCGCCAAGCAATGATCGTTCGGAGGCCGCAGCGGGATACAGCACGCGTGACCCTACTTTGGATAAGTACGATCCTTGTAACCTTGAGATTTCCTCGCGTGAAATCGACAGTGAGCCATAAAATTCATCGTCGTGCACGCAGCCACATCCTTTTCCACGTCGGCGTACAAGCAGAAATGAGAGAGATATTAATCTAAACATTATTAATCTTGCAGATGTATATGCGCGAAAGAATAGATATATATTTTAAGCAAAAAATTTAAATTTATTATAGTTGTATTGTATTTTGGAAAAGTTGGATAAGAAAAATGTATTTCTTAATTTCTACCGTAAAAAAAAAAGACTGCTATTGCGTGAAAAAGTATTCGCATGAGAAGAATAGTCGAAACGACTTTTAACGTTTATGCGTTTTTAATTACCATCAGCTGTGGAGCGTAAACGGATAACGAATGTCTGACAACATTCTTAATAATTCGCTTTATCATATATACGTATCAGCGGCTCGTACGAGACAGTAATTATCCGCCTTAGTCCATTCTTCTTTTTTTTTTTCACTTCTCTTTTATCGTTTTTTTTTACGCGTCGAGTTCGTTTGTCGGGTAAAGGTTCGGCCTTAGTACCAGTCGCAGTGCATCAGCTATTAATTAAATATAAAGTAACTGCGTTGTCAACAACGTGCTCGGCTCTTCCGCGCCGACAGCGGGGGAATAACAATAAAAATGATAATCGTGCCTGAAGTAGCTTCTCGTACCCGGTAGAAAGGGGGTTGGGGGAGGGAAGGGGAGACGAGAACGTAAAGGAAACGATATGCTATTTTCAGCGGGCCGCACGATCGTGTACGTGCACACGAGCGTCGGTGCTTATCGCGGCCGTGAATGCGAGTAATTTCACACGACTAATTAGCCTCTCGTTAGCCGAGTCGCGGCCCGTTTCAGGAGCGAGGACGGACGGAAGAAAGAGGAGGGGGGGAAAGAAAGAGAAAAAGATCGGGAAAAGCACAACGAGATGATAATTTTGCAATACAAATCCACGACTTATCGGACGACTCGTCGTCTCCCCCCTCCGCGCTCCCCGCGCGCTCCCTTGTCGCGTCGGGGTAGGTCCGCGAGGCGATTAATTAAATTCTCGGGTAATCAAATATGTCACTCAGCCGTCCGGTTTTAATTAAAGTTCGGACATTATCTATTTGCTTTATCATCGTAGAGTTGACTAGCGCAGACTCCACGGGACCCGAGGGACGGGATCCGCGGCGAGACGAGATGGAGAGCGTCGAGCGGGGCGGGGAGGGTGGAAGGGGGAGAGGGAGGACGAGCAGATGAGCGTCAAAGTGATGGGAGAGAAGTTGGCTGACACCCGATCGAAAGTGTCACTAGCCCCTTCTGATAGATTGCGATTGGACGGTTGTGCTCTTTTTGGCGAAGTCGCGCCTCTCTCTCTCTCTCTCTCTCTCTCTCCTTTCGCATTTTATTTCCTTCTTATCATTATCGTTACGAGATGAAGTCGCATTGCTAGCCAACGATATTAATTGATCCAATTCTGTCCCTAAATACTTACAGATATTGGTGCGTGATTTGTTTTAATGATTAAGTGTAACATTGCAGAGATAAGAATCCGTATCTGAGAGCCTCTCGCTGCACTTAATGTTAAATGCGACCGCATTTGATGTTGTAAACTTTTTATTTTCCTAAAAAAGAAAAACAAGAATAATTATTTAACGATATATCGTACGTTGAAAGCTAAATGGTTCCATTTAATGTTGTGCGAATATGGGCCAAAGAAATTCCATTAAACGTTTTGTATTTGTGTATGAATAAGATGCGATATAATCAAGAATATAATTAGTAATATGTTTATATCAGGAAAAAGAATGTATACAGGGTATTTAAAAAATCATTCAATATTTATGTGATAGATAGGACTAACCATATTGAGTAAAAAGCCTTAGTAATCATAGATGGAAAGCTCAACCGTTGCTGAAATATAAATATTTTTATATATTATCATGATAATTGACTTACTGGCTTCTACGTGTGCGATGTTTACCTCAGTGTTTATAAACCGTGTTTTGAATGTCCTCATTCAATTTACATATATATTTCATAACACACGATTTCACCGACAATCAGACATCAATCAATGATTGCGAGAGAGTTCGCGATTCTATAAGAAAAAAGATGCCAAGCTTATATGGAAATGGAAGGAGCACATGTGCAACACCTTCTGTAAATATCGTGACAAAGATTTAGACAGATTATTTTCTTCTAATGCAACACGTAGAAGCCAGTAGCAAGTCGATCATGATATACAAAAATGATATTTATATCTCAGAAATAGTTGAGCTTTCCACCTATGTTTACTAAGATTTTTTTATTCACAATATAAATATTGAATGATTTGTTTTGAACACTCTGTATATTTATAAATGCGCATAATTCGATATACATAAATTGAAGAGACGTCATAATCCACTTTGACTATAGCAAAATATTATTAATCCATTTGTATATATATCTACAAATTATGAATACCGATAAATTAATAATGAAACGAAAAATTTGTCTAAAGCATGTGGCAAATGAAAAATAGTCAATCGATATAAATCTATTATAGCAAGATGATAATTTTCACGATTCGGATATTTTCTGGATGCAGCAGCCGACGCTCGTCCTTCCTCTCTCTCTCTTTTTTCCTTCTTGAGGAGCCGCTGACGTTCCTTCGCAGCCGCCGCCGTTGTCGTCTCGTTCGCCGGTAAGGCGGTTTTACGTCTTATGAGTTCGCAACTGCGGCACCTCTTCCATTCCTCGCAATGATTTCGTCGCAATCACCCTCATCCTACCCCGTGCCAAGGGCCGCGACGGAGCGGTAATATCGGAGAATGGCGCGACGAAACTACGAGAGGCGGAGAGGCCGACCGACACTTTTGTCAATACACGAAGAAAGAAGGAGGACGCCGACAGGGCGGAGGCGTCTCTCTCAAGCCGGCGTTGCCGCTATAAAGACCACTCGTGTCATTTCGCAATGACGAAACTTTGTCTTGAATTCTCCGTTTCTCTCGTTCACCCCGTACTTCCATCGCACCGCCCCCGCTCTCGTCACCTCGCGCTTTCGCCTCTCTCGAGTTCGAGGGTAAGCTCGAGTTTGTTAGTTTGAGCAGCTCGGTAGCTAGCTCGGCTTGTGTGTCCCAGAGTACATTCGCCATTCTTCTCATTCTTCCCTCTCTTCCTTTCTCCGCTCTCTTTCCACCGTCTAATCTTCCTCATCATCCTCTCTCGTTCCTCGTTGTCGCTGCTTATTCCCACCCAACCCCGTCTGTTTGGCGCACGTACCTAGTCTACATCGGGCAATAACAAACTGCTCGACGAAAGTATTGAGAAACAAAAGATATATGAGGTGGCGGAAGGGGATGTGCGGAGAGACCGGTGGTGGTGGAGAATGGCGGAGGATGGACGACACTGAGTGAGTCAACGATGGGAACGATATTACGTCTTGTCGGACGCCATCTTCCTCTTACCACCACCCGTCACATACAGAAACTTACGAGGACGAGTGGCCAAGAAGTTGCCGCTGCGACTGAGCACTTGCTGGATATCAGGATTTTTCGAGAAGACGCCAGGCATGGACAAAATGTCACCGATCGATTGGTCTTATCTATATGTATATATACCTACAAACTTATCTCCATTTCATAAATATAGCATTTCAGATTTATAAACATTCGTCACGGTATTATCGTTAATAATATTACAGGAGTGATATTTAAAGGCCATATGAAAATCAATTTGAAACAAAATCTCTCGACAACATAAAACATGCGCTAAAGCAAAAAATAAAACTTTCTTACTACGTAAAAACAAGAGAAAAAAAAACAAGCATAAAAAATAGCTATCATATTAAAATGTATTTTCAACGTAAGACGTAAAAAAAAAAAATTATATGCTGATGCAAGCTGACATTGATAATTGTTCGAGCTCATGACATCCGGGAGACCTATTTGTCACGCCGTGTCACTCTTTCAGGAAGCTCAGTTACGACACGTACGCCAATGAATCGGTAATCGAGCATTACATATTTATCATTAAATTCGAAAATGAGAGAGAAGATAAGCGGACCAACGCGACGCACGTCGGCGCGCGGAAGACTTCCTGATGCTCGTCGTCGCCTCATGTGTCAGCTCATTCTCCGTGCATACTGATCATAATGCACACGTTCGCAAGTACACGCGAGTCGTAATACGGCCCACCCAGCCGCTTCGAAAGACCACCAACGCCCATTCCTGTCGACTTTGAATCATAGATAGATAGCGGCATTTTGATTTTCATGTCGCGCGCGTAAACATCTTTCCTTTGTACTTTTACCGAAAAAAGGAGGGATGCATTCTAAATACGTTAAAGTTTCATATATATTATCTTTTATGAATCATCAATAATAAAAAAATAATATCAAGCGTTATCTGCATTTATTAATAAATAAGAAAATTATAATATTTAATAGCAAAGAAAAAAGGATAATACAGAATACTGGAATAAAAATGTTGATTCTCAAGATATATTTAGATTTTATTTATTTTATTAGATTTATTTATTATTAAATTATTATCTTTTTAAAATATTATATTTAAGAAAATTATTGCATGATTTTTTTTATCCCGTCAATGTAATATTAAATCACGAATCTTTTTCGAAAATCAGCTGATATCTTGATCTTTTAGTTCATGTCGTTGCTCACGGTCGTCTTTCGTATGCGATTGAAAAAAGATTTGCGGATAGATACATTATGTGCGGATGGTTTTGTAATGGAAGATGAAAAAAAAAAAATTTTGCAGAACTGAGAGATGCCGGGGTAGCGAGACGAACCACCACCATAGGGGACAATAGAAGGAGCAGAGAGCTTTGCTACGACGTGTAGCAAAGTGGAAGGAACTTTGGGCGCATTTGATATGGACCGCAGATAACAGGTAACGTACGCGCTGTCACGCAGGTACGTCTTCCCCCTCCCTCCAGTCTTCTTCCTGCCCATAACTGCCTAAGGTATACGGCTCGATTCTCCTTCGTTCTACAAGAGATACGCGCTCATACGTAAGTGCTCGTATCTAATCCTGAGAATTCGACCGCGGGTTATTATTTATATGGATAGAATATGGAGAGCAAGGGGGGGGGGAGAGAGAGGGGAGTGCGAGAGCGGAGAGGTCGGGGTTTGACGACGACGACGACGACAACGATGCCGGCGATGTGGTGGTTGGTGCCGCAGGTGATGGTGGAGGCTCCTCACCGCAGTTACTCTCGGTCACGACTCGCGAGCTCCCGTATTTGAATACAATGCGTTATATTGTCCGCGTCATATCATATATCTCCCCGTTAAATAAACACTGTCTCAATATTTAGACCTCGCGAGAACGGGCCTCGCATCCGCGCGCGCATATACCGGCGAGATTCCAGGGTCGAAGGTACAGCGAGCGAACGGAGAGGCGAAACAACGTAAATCTAACTCATCTTGTAACCGGACTCTCTTTACATAGAACCGCAATATTACATTTGACTCGCATTATTACCTGCAGGAATTAATCTTGCTCTCGATGATTTCAATTTTCTATTCCATAGGAACAAAAAGTATATTGTTTATCGCGAATAAATAATTTCGATAAATGGTTAGGCAACAAAGTCTTAGACGAAAAAAATCTTGCATTTATAATATATTTATTTATATATGTATAATATAACTTATATTTATAATAAAAAATTAAATTATTAATAAAAATTATATTTATCATAAATACTTTTATTTATAATATAAGTATTCGTCTGTTTATTAATCGAGTTTTATTTTATTCATTATTATCGCCATGTCTTGTAATCAAGATATGCCATAAAGGTGGTAGTAAAAGATTTATTATTCTAGCAGATAGAACGTCAAAGGAAATATTGCATCGATTCGGTATTAAATATCGATATCCACGTACAACGTTATTGATACATCGACGAGTCTTTTCCTCGGCAAGGCTTCTCCACCACGTTACGGCTTCGTTAAACAACGTAATCGACCGCCGCGTACATTTGTCACGCTTTAATCTCGGCACTTTTCTCCAATCTTTACGATGGGATTTCGCAAGGAGATCTCAAGAGATGATCGCGGCACGGCATCGTAATTTTCGGAATCCCAATCAACGGGGAATGAGCGATCGCACGTTTCACCTGAGAGACGGAGAAACCCTCTTGTCCACGTGTGTATATATATATATATACGAGAGATATCGAGACACTCGTAAAACGACTGCACGCGTGGTACGGTGTTAACTCGTGATCGAGATGATCTACAGTTATTGAATTCCCTGGAGGCTGCGCGATCGCCACATGTTCCCGTGCGGATACAAGCCTCGAACCTGGAGAAAGATGACGAGAAAGAAAGAGGAGAGGAGCAAAAGAGAGAGAGAGAGAGAGAGAGAGAGAGAGATAGTGCGAGGATCGGTGGGTGTGGGTTTGACCTATAAGGTGCGATCTTATCGGTAAACGGGGAAGTGACGTGAGCAATCATCGCTTGGTCATCGAAGGCGAACCCGGACGACCCCATCAAGACTCGATCGCGAGGGACTCGACCGTAGTCGAGGAAGCCGACGAGAAGCCACCACCGCCAATGGCGACTGATAGCGCTGGTATCCTCGTGGTGCTGGGACCACGTAGGGAAGCCCTCATTTTCTGCTACGCTGCCTGTAATTGGGCCAATCATCTTCCATTGAGCGACCAACGTAATACACGGCAGTTATTTATCTGCATCGCTTCGCGTCGAGTAAGATCTCTCTCGTCCCTCTCGCTTGACGGTACGTACGAGGCGCGCGTTGGCGTTTTTTTTACGATAATAACAGCCAACCGAGTTTGTCGATGGCAAGATGCGAGCCCGGCGAATGGAAGATGACGGTGCATTAGGTGAAATATAAGGACGCGTGATGAACGGTTAGCGTTGGTGTTAAGGTACTCTGGCAAACGACATGTGAGATCGTTATTTCGTCGCTCGTACACGATGTACGTGAGGAAAAAGAAATTATTAAATGAGTAGAATTTCGTTAAACGCGGCAATTATATCGCATCTTATATCCGCAGAAGCATAGGCATTTTATACGAAAAAAAAATATATATTTATTCTGAGAGTGTTTTCAAGTGACGGTATTTAAATGGCGGCCATGGTGATGAAGACGCAGTTTTAGAAATGTCAAGCGGCGAATTCGCGACTGTTCATCTCGCGTCATCTCGCAGCGGCATTTGCAGTAATCCGATACGTCAGGCCGACATCAATTGACATTTAACATGCAGCCCTGCACTTGGCGTTATATGGATCTGTTGGCGTACTGTATCGCCCCGGGTTTATGATCTCATCGGCCGATTGATTTATGTCGGCAATTATAGCATAGCTAGGAGTGACGCACGACTCCGTGTCCCGAATGAGTTATGAGTGTTAATCTCGGGCCGACCAATGAAGGGGGAGACTCTCTCTCTCTCTCTTTCTCTCTCGCCGCTCGCTCATTTCGTTTCGCGAACTCTCTCCTCGTCCTTTTTCGACTCTTCCCCGCGATTCGTCTTCTCTCCGTCCTTCGGCGGAGGAGACGTCGGCGACATCGACAGTCGACGCACGGATGATTGCGTCGCCGTAATCCGCCGGCACCTGATCAGGCGCCGGTCAGAACATTTTGGGCAGTCGCCAGTGTGCTTCATCGGCCAAAATATTAATGCTCCTTAATATCCTGTCTCGCGACGACGCGCCTGCGGATATTTCCGGGCGCAGCCTCCGCGTTCGAGTCTCCCCAATCCGCAACATTTCGACATGGACGTCATTTTCAAACTTACTCATTGTAGAGCTGAATCGATCTATCTGAATTGACCCGAGTTCGAAAAGATTGATTATGCATATTGAAAAGTACAGAATTCTATGTATTGAATCGATTCATTATTATGATTATAATCGACTATTACATCGCAGTTTAATCGAAAGACTCTCGCTTCTCTCTGCACAGCTTTTAACTTGTTAATTTTAAATTGTCCATCGTAATTATCTAATTTATAATTGGATGTGCGAGTTTATTATATTCTCTCTCTCTCTCTTTCTCTCATACGCAATTTTATGTATGTGTGTGTGATGTAGTTTATTATAATACCAAAGGATATTTCAAGAATGATGGATTTTACGATGACAAAGATTATATATTTCGCGTATAATTATCACTCTGCTTATATTTTATATTGCATCATGACTCTAATGAGATGAATTATAATACACGGATAGTGATAATTTTATGATTTGGTAAAGATAAAAGAGATATCCGGTGGTGTATATTTGAAGAGGCGAATATATCGAATTGCAGCTTCAAGAACCAGTTTCCAGGCGCAGGAAACCGCTTTCGACATAAGGATCCCGAGTATATTCCTGCTTTAGGGGATAGGAAGGGTGTTTAGCATAATTGGTGGATGCTGCAGCGCGACGTGTCCCGTCACAACAGCTAACATGTTCACGCTTCGTGTGCTCTTAGCTTTTTTCCAAATTATCCTCGCGCATGTTTAATCGCGCTTACCCAAGTACAAATTTGCTTTTGCGGCTGTAATGTACGCTTAATGCTGACAAAGTTTATATACATATGTATAACAGACTTTTGTCATCTCTTTTCTTGCATTATCTTATTTTTTAAGGGGGGAAACCAATGTAACAGCTGAAAAAAAATATATTTTTAATTCTGGTGGATTTTTTTTCTGATAAATAATTGTTTTTTTTTTTCAAATCATGTTATTAATATCACAAAGTACATACATTGAACTACCTTTTTTGTGAAATTTTTGTTTGTTTCCCCCTTAGGTAATATTATATATAACTTATAACATGTATTAATTAATATATTATCTATAAATTTGAAGAAACATATTTCCATCTGTCGATGATGTTGTTAAAAAGAAAGGGTACAATTTGCTTCAATTGAAATATCAATAAAGTTTTACGGGAGGAAAAAGGAAAAGAATCGTTAGATTTAACGGAAAACTTTCGCACAGCCTTAGTTATGCCGCGGGATATTTCCTTTAGAACGAAACATCGAAAAAAGAAAATTGGTCGCAGAGGACCGTTGGTTACCGTTGTTCTTTGAGAATAAACGCTTTTATAAAAACTGGCTCGAAGCAAGCCTATACCGCGGCACTTTACTTCGCCCTTGAATCGCGTGCATGAGCCCGCTGCGCTGACCGACAAGAAACGCTAGAGGAGGCAGCCTTGAAAGTTATTACACTGTCCTGCGTAAAACATAATTAGATGACGCTCGGCCGGAGTGTGATGCCGCTGCTTCTTCCGTGCATCCGTGACCCCGTGGCTCTCAACTTAACGGCAGCTTAACTCTGAGCCTAGCTAATAGCCTCAATTACCAAACTAATTAATAAATTTTCCATCTCTATATAGGGGAACTGAAGAAACTAATTACGTCTTGCGACTTGAAAAAAAAACTTAAAAAATTTATGTTTGAATATACGAGATGTAGCTTCTTAGTCGTAAATTATATCGGTCAATTTATAGGTATTATAATAAAATTTGAGGCTACAGTTCAAGATTTTTAATTATTATTATTTATTTATTATTATTATTATTATTATTATTATAAGTGTGAAAATTTCTTGTTTCGTATTTTTGCAATTTTCTTCAAAATGAAATAAAATTTTTTTTTGTTAGCTGTCTATCCCCCATATGCTTTCAAAATTTTAATTTTCGGATACCCTATATATATATAAAAAAAAAAAAAAATAGAAAAGAATTTTCTTATATATAAAATTAAGTGGTTTATTTATGAAATTTAAGATATTAAATTATATATTACAGCTGTTTGCTTTTAAAAAAAGTTTTGACAATCCCGTAAAATAAAGCGAATATTCTTATCAATTGTCGCGCCCTCGCGATACATCGTATTGATAGTTTATCGGTACAAGGCTATCGATGCGATGCAGCGTCCAAGTTTCTAGCGCACTCGAGTTTGGATCCTCCAGAGCCTTCGATTGCCGACTGCGCTTTGGCACGTACGACGTTACACAAACGAGAGCGACCAGCGCGCTACACATACGCTTATACACTTTAAACTCCAACCGGACATACACGTGTACCGGACCGGTGTCGGGGAGCCGTCGTTCGCAACAAACTTTGAATTTATATCACTAAGACGATATAAACGTCATAAATCATTATTATAATAACGGTTTCGTACGTACGTAGCTACACCGTTCGCGACTGCGCCCGTTGCGTCCAACACACACACACACACACACACACGTAAACATCACATACGCGCGATCAACATAGAGCGGAGTCAAAACAGAAACGTTAAATCATGGCGTGTCCCCGGCAGCAGACGAAACGCCGACTCGTCCTTACGAGGAGGAAGCAGGGAGGAGGGAGGGAAGGTGGCGAGATTGCCGGCTCGACAAAGAAGGAGATCGGCGGACGAGTTTGAGGGCGAGATGGGGGAGATGGGATAGATGGAGGCGAAGGGGGTATTTACATTGCTAATGTATCGCCGGCCTAACTTCTAATTAAACAAATTCGCACAACTCAGCGCGCGGCGCGGTTGCCGCGCGAAATTACTCGAGGGGATGCGGGAAGGACGTCTTACTCCCTTCATCGCTCCTTTTCCTTTCGTTTCTCGTGCTCTCTTCGTTGCCTCTTTCTCCCTTGGCAACGGGGAGATGAGGACTTGAAGAGAGCGAGAAACACTCCCTCTCCACGGGCCTGGAGGGGTCGCTCGTTAGCGCTCTTAACGCAACTTACCGCTTGGAGCGCAAGCCCCCTGATTCATCGGCAAGGGGGAATGAATATTTATAAGAAACTGCGAAATAGTAGCCTCACTATCTCTCTCTCTCTCTCTCTCTCTCATTCTTTCTCTTACTCAGCCCGTGTAGTCATCCCCGTTGTACTCTCGTGTCTCACCACCTTACCTAATCGTTGCTGACTCGCTGGGGTATCCCCTTCTATATTTCTCTTGTCTCTCTCATTTTCTTGATGTGGATAAGATCATTTTCCAAGGCATTACGAAATCATACGACTATTCATTGTAGCTGCAAAGACGTGCAAATAAAATTACTGGATTTATTGCTGAAACGTGGAATTTTGCCATAATTCATTTTTATAATTGTGCGCATATTAATGATTAATCTAACAACAAACAAGATTGAATATTTTATAATATTAAAAAAAAACAATACAAAACATTTATACAAGTATTATATAATATTTAATATTACATAAACTTTCTTTTGCAAATATATCTTATAAATTATTTGAGAAACGAAACATCGATCAAAGCATGTAAATAAAATTTCGCAAAACCAAAACACTTGGCAAATCGTAAAAAAAAAAATATAAACATTCTAGAAACTCGCGATAATTTTCCTCAAGGTATTTCCCTCGGTCCATCATCGAGCAAAACATAAAGATATCATATGTGTTAGTCTGTACTAATGTTAATTATATTTCGCGCTAAGGCACGCTCGCAGGCACGGCGAAGCTCGCCAGGATGTTCGCGCAAATTATTGATGCGGCGCACAAAGTCGTAACGTCACGGAGAACGCGCACTTTATCATCTGGAACTTGTAGGAGAGGATATTGTCGATATTATTTATACGCCTACAGAGCTAACGGTTATATCCAGTTAATTTATTCGAGCAACTCGTCCCGGGCGTTCGGTTTTAGCGCTAAATCCAGTGGCGTTTCCCGTAATTGATTTAATCGACCGGATTAATATCGAGCGTGTGTATCGATTAAAGTGAGTGCGTTACTCGCGCTACGTTCCTTGCCTCGCATCGGTATATACACGCGGCATAAACAAGTTATCGAGTAATAACTCAGGCACGTCTGATGGATGTCCGTTTCCCCTGACTCTCGATTCTCCGAGAATCGTTACCGGCCATGCGTAAGAAAGATAAACCGTATAAACGCCGTCTTCATAGATTTTATACAAGGATAACTTATAGTCATAAATATCAAGTGTCATTTTATTTATTCCTCGCGCACACATGGCGCGCAATATCTGTTTTGTCTTCTCGGCTATTCGAATCGAGAATTATTTCTTCAATCTCGTAAAATTACATATCCGTAAATTATTATTATAAACGCACTTTTTGCATTCTTTCGTTTAAACCCTGCATCCTACATGTGCGTGATAATTTCTATTTATCTGAAATGAACGGTAAATCAATCATTAAAGCTGATTGCATATTTCAAAGGATTACGAAACGTGATATCCTATGTTTTATGTGGCGTAAGGCTGTCAAGTTGATAGAAAACCATGTTAGACATTCGACAGTCGCGTCGTGTGAGGTCCCACGGCTGCTTCCTGTCCCGTTGACTATCTGCGACCATTTCCGGCGTGTCTCCGTCGGCTCGATTACACCGCAATAAAACACCGTCCTGACACCTGCGGGCTCGACAGGGGGACCTCCGCCTCCTTCTCTCGATAACGAATCCACACAAAGCCAGCTCTATATTCCTTCGAGGGCCGAGGCGACGCGGCGGTGCGTGCAAAAATCGCGGCGCGCGGCCCTCCACACAATTGATAACTTTTCACCGTGTGAACATGGGCTCGTCGGCAAATACGACTCGAGAGATCGACACTTGCCGCAAATAATTTACATTTGTAATTTGCAATTTTTCCCTCTTTCTATCCCGATATCTAATTGTCATCGCTCGCTCTTTAAACGTCATTCGCGAGAACGCGCGTTTAGGTTTTTTTTTTTTCTTTCGCGCAAGTAACATACTTATCTTGGAGATTAATTTTTTATACGGATTCAAATATAATTCAAAGATATAAAAAAAAAAAGTGGATATTAATTAATTCTCGGCTTTACATGGCAAATTCAATCCGTAATTTTCAGAAAAATTATTCGATATGTTTTTTTGTTTTTTTTGTTTTTTTCTAGACTTGATATTAGCTTATCGTCAAAGTTTGTAAGGGAGCTCGATAAAACATGCTCGGTAATCAGAAGCTGCTTTCGAGATGTTATTTCAGATGACTACAAAGATTGCCGCTGTGCTCCCAGACCGTAAATCATGCGGCTCTTTCGCGATCAAGCGTGTTATTTGTCACGATGAGTACAGCGGAAGATAATTCGTGAAAAATTTGACGTCAAAGGCAAGCCAGCTAACGGGCTCATTATAATGGATGTTCGGCTTATCATTTAGTTTTGCGTTTCATGTAATAAAATAAATTTTGCCAATACGCAACTCGCGCAATGGACGTACGAATTTGCGAATAATCGCAAAATATGTCGCGTTTAAACGCAACGCGATTTATTACAGGCCGGACCGTAACTTGCATTTCACAAACAGCGCGTCATGAAATCTATTTTCGCAAAATATAAATTACCGTTTACAACAAACCCTGCGTAATTCGGTCTCGTGAATAATTCAAACGCGCGCACGAATATGACACCGCCTGTCTAGAATTTCAATTGCAGCAAGACGCGTGTTCCGATAGATTTTTTTCCTCCTCACCGTCCGACAATGAGAGAAGACACCGCAGATCAAGAAAGAAAATATCTCGCATAAAGATTAAATTAATCGTAGAAGCTCCGAGACATTTTGCTCGATGGCAGCGTCGAAGGGGGAACAAAAATCGATGCAAATCACCTGACAAAATTTCTAATTCGCCACCGGACCTATTAAAAGCGAAGCAGCGGCATTACAAAGTTTCGAATAATAGAGTTGGCGAGGCGATAGAATGTATGACGTGTTTATAAGCCTGCACTCGTACATATACGCGGTTGTGCTCCTCGCGGTATGCTTCGCGCCCGCGTGTACACACGCGTGCGTGTGTACACGCATACCATATGTATGTACGTACGTGTATGATGACGTGCGTATATCTGTATGCGTTTGAGCGCGCGCTCAGGGTGCTCAGCGAGCGAGCGAGCGAGCGGCACTTTGTGGGGTCGTAAAACAGCGGCAGCCTTGTAAATCTGTGCCCGAGTGTGGCAGTCCTGACAGATTCTCACCCACCCCCGACCCTCTCCACTTCAACCACCCTCCCTCCTCCCCCCCCTCTCACCGCGACACACCCGCTGTTCACCCGCCATCAACCGCCGACCGTCGACGAACAGTCTCTTATAATGAGGTCGTCGCGAACGCGGTGTGACCTTCGTGGTAAGATTGCACCAGTTTCCGAGATACACCGCGCAACCTCAACGTTCAGGGAGGATTTATCGACGATATCGCGTCGCTCGACGGCGACGGAAGCCGCGTCGGAAAAGACGCAACTCTCCGCATTTTGCGGATCAAATTCGTCGTAGACTCGGGGGGAGGGGGAGGGAGGGAGGGAGGGGGCGATGAGTCAGATGATGTACGCTTGCCAGACGAGCGTCCATAACGAATGGCGATTTTGCATCTTGCTTTATCTATTAGAACGATGAACGTCTTTGTTTAATCTCTGTTCCCATTTTCATTTGGATCTCTTGTCTAGGCGCTCTAGGATTTTTCATCCAAAATTGGAGATTGTTAGTACAATTTCTCGGTTGCATGTGAATGTTACAATTTCAACATTACATGCAATTAACAAAACTGGAAAATAAAAAATCGAAATGTATTTATCGACGTTGTATTTAGATCCAGTTCTGCGTTCCTTTACCTACTTGGCTAAGATTTAATATACTTATTTAATAATTTCAGATTAGGTTTAAGGAGCTCCTCAGTCGCGCGTGAAACGTGAAACAAGTTTACGTATGAATAATCGAGTATTCGAACCTAGATTATATCTCGGCAATTAATATCGGCGAACTTTCTTATAAATACCGCGCAAGATAACTCGACATTCTTTCGAGAGAATTTCAACTACATAGTAATCTTATATTGTACGTAAGATATATATATACACGAATGTTTCTTATAATTATTTTATTCGTGCCATCGATTTTTACTTATCCTATAATATTTTATATTTCGTTAGCAATATTTATCAATTTATTTAAAGATATCGCTGGCAATAAATAACATTTTGAATTCATATGCGTATCAAAATCATTTTTCAAAAATTAAATAAATTAAATGATTAAAAAAAAAATGAAAAAAAAATTATAAATTAAAATTAAATAATGACATAATTAAAAATTAAAAAATGAAATAAATACGATAAGTTACAATACAAAAAATAGAGACTAATACACACATATGACTAATACAATAATAAACATACTATAAGGCTTCTGTAATAGATTTCCGTTGTACATTGCCTGTTACACCCATCGTTTATTTGATCACATTTCTTATAAGTTCGACGAGGCATTCGCGATGAATTCTGCGCCGGTGCCAACGCAAATGTTTAACGAAGAGAAGTTGCGAGGTCGTCAGCCAGCTATTTATTTACAGCGATCCCGCCGAGATTTTCGATCTCACGGTTGATGCAGAAAGCGCGTAACTCACGCGGATATCGCGCAAAGTGCTCATCGTGCGGTATAGCTGTGCTTACGTCCAAGTATTTTACGATGTTATGCTAACCCGAATATCTGACGAGACGACGCACCGACAGACGTAAAGCGTCGTTAATCACTGCCCACGAAATCTTCTTTTTCCTTCGGCATAATCATTCAAAGGCGATTTTATTGCTTGCCCCAAACAAAGAACTTTCCGTCCTCCCTAAGCAATATATTATATATATATTTATGATCTCAAAGAGAAAGAAAGATGAGATAATGTTATCTGATATTTCTTATTTTATTTTTAATAATTCTTTTTCTTCAACATCTAATTTTACATGTGTTTATACATATCTTGACGAAACTTTGACGAACAAAAATTCTCTTCAAATTTTCGACCGAATCGCGCCATTCGATCGTTATTCCATTATATGACGAAGAGACGCGCAGCGACCGGAGCATAAATTTCACTAATCTGAAATGCAAATGCCAAGCGCGATTCCGCGGCGTTGCGGAATTTTTATTATTGCGACGTGAACTTAAGCCTGTTGTTCACGGTACGCAGGGCCTGTGTAAAGTGAAGAACAAATGTAACGAGGCAGTCTCGCGTCTTACTCAGATAGTAGCTTACCTGATCAGGCGCGCCTTACCCTTAAACGCAACTTCTTTTTGCGGGGGCCTCTCTTAGTATGCACGTGCGACCGTCGTAAAGTAGATGTACAGATCGCGCGTATCTTACGAAACTAAATTGGAACGAGACGAGAAGGGAACGAGAAGCAAAAAAAGAGCCGAGAGATAGAAACGGCAGAAATGGGATGGAGAGAGAGAAAGAGAGAGAGAGAGAGAGAGAGAAGGCAGGAAGAAAGAACGAGAAGACGGGCAGAAACTTGGTTGCACAGAACGCAGGACGAGAGTGCGAACACCCACCGGCCAGGCGCGGCATATCCAGCTGGCTCTCCCACGCGTTCTCGGCCAACTGACATCTTCATCATCCACCGGCCGAGTCACGTAGTAACAGGATTAAAATCCTTGCGCGAGCAGAGCCACCTCGAAGGACGTATCCGTATCGAAAAAAACACCTGGGTCCCCTTCCTCCCTCCGTGGATGGGATTCTTGAAATCGGATCGGCAACCACCAGCTTTCCGGTAAATTTTGTCGCCAAGAACAAGGCATGAGGAACTTTCATATCCCCTTGATATTGACATATGTATAGATGGATGAAGATATGGATCAAATATGACCTTTATGAATTTTATTATATTAATATTAATATTCATATTTGAAGAATATTACATTTATTTCTCTCTCTCTCTCTTTCTCTCTTGAAAATATTAGAAGTAATTAAACTCTCTATCTCATATCCTCTCATTTTCACTTTATGTGACATTAAACAGCAATTTTAATAAAAGCTACTATTTAAAGTCACATTGCAATAATTATAAACAAACTCAGTTAAATAATTATTACACAAATTATACAAATATAATATTATACAAATGCAGCTTTCATATCCATCATCAAGTTATGAAACTTGCATCCTAGATAATAAAGGAGAAACTATGAAATTCAATGTGCACGCAGATAAATACCTTCTTTTGCTCTCTATAGCTGTTACCTTTCTTTTCTAATATTCTCGTTTACATGTACCATCGATGACATTCGCAAGGGTCGGAGATCCAAGCTGGGCGCATGAGCGGGTGCAGATAGTTGTCGATTCCCCTGCGACATAACTACGTATTATAGGATGACCACTAGGCGAGGATTAAGCCTCGATGTCATCGACGTGGTCGGGCATGAAGTGGGTATGGAACGAACGGTCCTTCGCACACGGACAACCACACGGCGCGCTGGTTATCGGCCGGCCACGACCGCTACAAATCTTGGGCTATCGTCGAATCTCTCCTGGTTTTTGGTGCCTCTCTAATGCCTCTGCTCTCGCTTTCGAACATTGCGAATGCTCAGAGAGGGACCATAGTAAAGAGAAAGAGAGAGGAAGAGAGAGAGAGAGAGAGAGAGAGGGAGAGAGGGAGAGACAAAGTACGTGTGTGTGTGTGTATATGTATGCGGGACAGAAAGAGGTTTGAGGACGAGAAAGAGGGGGAAAGGGGGAAGGGTCGTTGGACTTCGATGGATATCCGGTACCCATATATACCCATCGGCGACGGAAAGGGACACGACGATCGACGATGGTACTTGTGAACACGGGGAAAGAGTGAGGAAAAGAGAAGTCACCGACGGTATAGATAGTAACTAGGGATCTCGCCATAGCTCTTGGCGTGGCGCACATAAAGAACAGAAACGTCGGGACGTGTTCAAGACGAACTGCGCTTACGCGGATGCGGGGACTGCGCTGCGAGAGGAGGAGGCGGGGGGAGGGGGAGGGGAGAGGGAAACCGCCGAGGAGAAGAGATGGCCGAGTGTTAGGATATCGGTAAAAGGAAGAGGAGCGAGTCCTAGACGAGGATCTGCCGACCATGTGCGAGCTCATCGGCGAAGAATTTACCGACATTTCGACATCATCAAGGATGCCTTGAGAAATTTCCCTGAGACAGTGGTTCTCATCAAATAATTTTATATAAGAGGCTTACACACACACGCACACACACACTCACACACACACACACATACACGCAAGGCGCATGAAGAGACGTTAGTCTCCGTATTTATGAGCACTCATTTAATAAGCAATGCACACGTCCTGTCGCATAGAATGCATAATCAAGACGACATTCATATTTTTTCATATATTTCATCCGCTCGATGTTATCCTTAAAGATTACCACTTGTAAACGATAAACTTACATTACAGTCTAGCCCTCATCGAGAGACGCGGTGTGTAACGACGGTAGCGTTTAAATACCGTTGGGAGAAATGAGGGCTCGTTTCTTTAAGGCGAGGGTTAGTTTAAGGGCCGTTCGAGAATCGGTAGCCTCTCGAGCGATGTTTTATTTTATCCTCTTCGCTCCATAAGATCGCATTCTTTACGACCCATTAGACGAATTCATTTACCAGCCTCGGGCAATAGGTAGGTGAGGTCCGTAAGCCCTCTTTTCTCCTTTTCTTTCCTTCTCTCTCTCTCTCTCTCTTCATCACTTATCCTCCTCTCCTTGCCTCTCTCTCCTTCTGTCTTTCCGTCTCTTACATATTCTTACTCCGTCTCTTTTCTCCCTTTTTCTTCGGCGTTTGCCTTATGCGGCACTTCTTCATCATTCTCATCTTGAATCGACGACTTATCCCCCTCTGCTCCGTCACCGCTGCCATAGGATCAGACCAAAGAGATCGCTCGCTTCGTAATTATTATTCGAATGGCCGATCGAGTCCGATCAGGCGTATATATATATATATATATATATATACGTTCTATGTTTACGATAACGTCGTCCAATTGATGCGCCGGCTGATGCACCCGGCGATTTAGATAGGAAAATCAGAGGCAACGCATCGATTCGAATTGAATGCACTGGCGATTACCAAGAGCGTGTACGCTCGATCGACCGTTTTTGTTACAGTATATAATACATATATCGCGGCTATCCTCGCGCGCAATTGCGCACACGACGATAACCGCGTCGTTCTTTCCGCTGCGAGAGCGCATTATCGGACGCGCGCCGACGTTTTAGTGCCCGCGAAATCATTCAATTGACTTCTTTCGACTCGACGATTCGCGATTCATTAATGCTCGAGTAATTATGCACCCATTGACCCCACCGCAAAGTGACGAACGACTTCCGGCGATCGAGAGCAGCGTTTGCGCGGCTGCGCTTAATAGCCCGACTCGTAAAATCAAGTCTTATCGAGGATTTATTGGCCTCTCGCTAAGATAGAGCAAGATTTAAATTCTTTATCGTTACCGTTAGCCATCCGTCTTGCCACTTCCCCCTCCCCTCCCCTCCCCCCCCCACGCCTCCGAAAGTCTCTTCTCGGGTTTCACCGTGTTTCCCATAGTGCGACTCCCTTCTCTCTCACACAAATCCTCCTTTACTACAAATCCATCCGCGGCGGGGTTACTTTCAAATTTGGGCACTTCGAACTTGATCTTTGATCTTAATTGCCAATTTTTTATCTAACGTCATAAATGTCGGTGATTCACCAGCAATATATTTCGTACGCCCGGAGAGAAAAAGGATATAGGAAAGAATATATGAATTCTATATGTACGCATATATCTTTAGTATGTTTCTAATTTAATAAAATTAAATGTTCAAGTTTGAGCTACACACATGTATATCTCTCAAATTTTTATGTGTGATTTCTTTTACATAATTTAACACACATAAATTATACCATTCCGTGATAAAGGAATTTTTACTTTTGAAAAAGATTAAAAGTACATCTCTCACATATTTCTATCTTTCATATTTTCACCTTCTTATTTTTATACTTTAAATATATTTTATATATATATATATATATATATATATATATATATATATACATATATAATGTATAATATTATATTATATTATAAAATGATATATATGATAATTAAAATCTTTATCTCCGACAACATAGAAAGAAAGAAAGATATCAGCACTTAACTCAAGCACATTCGCAAAATATTATAAATAATATTCCGATAATATTATAAATAATTCGGAATTGATCGCTGAAAAAGATCGTTCCCGCGACATCACAGCCGCCGAGCCTTACGGAATAAGCGAGCGAAATAAAATAAGGACTACGAAGCCGGGGGAAAGACGGTGGAGGAGGGGACGACGGAGAGGTCGAGAGGAAGCTACTCGACGCTGTATCAATTCATTAGCGCATTACGGTTAAAATAAAAGTATCCGCGTATCTACGGCATGCGGCGTATCTCTTGCGAGGAGGACGAGTGGTGGCCGACCGGTTTTCTGCGACTCCTACCCACGTCTCTCCTCCCCCGCTTCCCCCTATCTCTTTCGTCCCATGTCTCTCGCCTCCCCCGCCCTCCCCCGCTCTTCTCCTTTCTCTGTTCTTCCTTCGGCTCCTTCAACGGATCGACCTTCACCGTGATTTGCTGGCTAGCGACCGCCATCCGGCGCGACTCCGAGCCGTCATTATGCGCCACAAATGGCGAAAAAATATAAAAAAACGTCGGAAAAGACGACGCGCGAATCTAGCCGGGATGGGTAAGGATGGAAAGCGAGGGGTCGAGGGAGGGGGAGAAGGGGAAGGGAGGTGGTGTACGATCGAGGGAATTGGTTGGATTCAACGGAGGGTCCGCCGACCAGCGGCGTCCTTGAGGGAGATGATATCTCGCGTAACGTCTGCCGGCTGATAAGCGAAATCGTACGCTCGTAACGTAGTATACAGCCTCGCCGGTTTATCTAAGTTTATCCGCCGACCGTCTCTATTCTTTGCGGTTAACATACGCGGGGGTGAGTTTGATACCGATGCGGTACATTCGATGTGGTATTGTATGGCACCGAATTAGCGAGCGCGCACTCCGGACTGCTCGCTATATTAAGGATCCCTCTTCTCTCTCTCTTTGGCATTCGCAGGCGTAAATTTCGAATGCCGTCTCCTCGAGAAGGCGAGGAGATAAGCCGCGCGCGGAGAGAACGCCGAACGGATACCGGTATTTCTAATTAATGCAGATATCTGTCGAAAGAAAGCGAAAAGCGGTTTCACGCTTAACGATCGCGCATCGATAGCGAGAATCCGCGCTATTAGTTAGACATTTAACGATCGGACAAGTCGGTCTGCTTATAATAAAAATACGTCACGGTGACAAATTGTTTCAAATAAGCACTTACCGTATCAGTATGCGTAATGATGTGACGAATATTCGATGCTCGTTCCATTGCACTCATTACCTCTACAGTATTCGGATGAAGAAAAATTAATCGAGGCTCATAATGACGGTGCCGGTTTCTTGAAATATGTAAAACTTTTAGTGGTCTCAGACGAGGTCGGTTGTAAATTGTTTGAATCATCTCTCGATAATCAATCTTTCGCTCTCTTTCTCTCTCTCTCTCTCGAGAAGCTTCATCTGCAATTTGGCATCGATTTTTATATATGTTTCATAAAGTATTGAATAAATTTTTCGAAATGATTATTGTCATTAGACATTAGATAATAATAAAGCGATAAAATTTTAGATAAAATTTACAGAAAATTAAACGGCCTCTGGAAAATGACGTCTGAAAAAATGCGATACTGTTCATGGCAAATGTTATTATACTTATTTCGTGATATTATTATTAGAAAACAATTGTTATTGAATGATACACGAAAACAAAGATTTGCAGGAAGCAGGCAGAGATAAACTAAGAGAGCACACATATTCTTAGTTTATAACATATATATTTATTTGAGCTTTTAATTGCATTTTAAAATACAACGGAAATAATTAAATAATGACAAATCTGGTAAAATGGTTTCAAGAGTCGCGTATACATGATGCATATCTTTGTGGTTTGCGTGTTTGTAAGTAGGTAGGTACGTTTCGAGCGTATCATTCGCACGGCTGGCTGTTTCTTTTCTCGAGTGTCACTGCGACAGTGTCAGCATGCTTGTGTATGTATGTGTGTGTATATATATGTAACGTGTTAGTCGCAGCCACGTAATAGTATCTCGTCTTACGTTCATCACACTCTCAGCAGTCGTATATAATTACAATAATAATATTAATATTATTATTATGTCGATAAATACTTTTTTTTTTTCTTAAAGTCCGCGATGGAAGAATTAGAGTTTACAAGAAATACGTATACAAGTATGTTCCATTCTTTTCCGGCCTTTGCGTTTTGTTGAGGGCCGCCGCACGCAGCTGCTCTATCTTTCCGTCCGTCCGTTTACTGTCTCAATCTCTCTTTCTCTCTCTCTCTCTCTCTCTCTCTCTCTCTCGGAAGCATTTTCCTTCTTTTTCCCGCAAACTGTCATTCTATTTTTTTTTTCTTTCATCTCACGCACTTTTTCCTCTCTCTCTCTCTCTTTCTCTCTTTCTCTCTTATTCTCCAGTCATCCAGGTAACATTCATATTCTCATCATGATTCCACTTGCGCCCTATGCTCCGCATTTGTTACGTCACACGCATATATGTATATCACTGTAATATATAATAATTATAATTATAATCAATATACACAGTATTCGCGATAATTCGAGTGATAATAATGACAATATTTTACACGTAAAATGACACGTTGGCTCGTTCTCGTCGCAATAAATATTATTTAAACAAAGAAAATTTACAAATGGTCTACACGTACTGTTATGCGTCGAGAAAATTTGCGTTCTTCAACGACGCTCTCATGCTCTCTCCCACACGCATTCTCTTTCTTTCTATCACGCATTCTCTCTCTCTCTCTCTCTCTCTCTCGCAGTCTGTTCTTTCACGCACGCATCCGTCTCGCGTGTATTTATTCAATTAACTTATTCGAGTCTCGCTATTGCACCGCATCTCTGCACCCCTTCGGCTCTTGTCGCTTTCTCTTACACTCTCGCACCAAGGTATCTCTGTACCAACTATTCGCAGCAGCCGTAACGCTCTCCGAGGCGCGGTTCTCTCTCGTCCGTCCCCACGAGCAAAAACTCACTTCGATTTTTTTCGTAGTAATAAGTATCAACAAAGAGATTCCTATACAGGGTCGAGAACCCTAGCCTAGCCTATGCTCTACTAAACTACGACCTTACAATCTAGAGGTATACATGCTGACGATCTTACGACAGGTGATAGATAAGCTTTCTCTCCTTCTCGCCGTCACTTTCTTTCTCTTTCTATATCTTTCTCCCTCTCCATCTCTCTTTCTCTTCTCTCTTCTAGTCTAACCGATTTTTTTTTGCAGTTTTCTTCATCTCACGCAATCTTCCTCATCTCACGTCGTAAACGTCCTTAAGTATTTATAAAATCACAAACTTGGCCGCGTGCCGAGCCCCGTGACTCAGCAGTGCCGCGAGATATGGTGGCATCACAATTTAATTAACGCTCGTTCAACACCCATCATCGTCACACCCTCTCACGTTTCTTGGGCGCAAAAAAAAAATAAGAGTCACTGGTACAATTTGTTAATTTTCTCATACCGATGGAAGGAAAGTGATACGAAGTATAACGGAAGGCGAAATGTGTGCTGAGGAAAAAGTGTCTCAACGATACGAAATGTCAATTGTACGAAGTTGAACGCGCGCGTTCTTAGACTCTCATTCCCATAGCGATCGCGATTGAGGAAAAATTCTAAAGCGAAAAACCGTCTCGCGAGATTTCCCACGCGATCTACAACGAAAAGGAAACGATTCTAAACGATTACGCGCGCGTCTACTCTGGAACATAATCTTCTCGTAATTATTAAAAATTATTAAAAGTAGTAAAAGAGAAGAGAGGGATCAGTATAAAAAAAAAAGATAAGAAGAGAGGTGTATATAAAATGGAATTTGAAACCTCTCTCTCCAATGTAGAGATTTTTAACTTTCGAAGGGTCTTACACGGCGCACGCACGCTAATCGTGTCGTCAACAACCCAGGAATGATAAGACGTGTCCTCGATGACGGACTAAAAGATGATCGCCAAAAAACGGAAACGGAGTCGCGTTGCGTCATGTTGCGTTACGGGTTTGCGTTTATTCTGTGACTCAACGAAATTTCTCCTTCTTATAACGATATCGCAACGGCAAGATTTTTTTTTCGACGGAGATATCCATATTTAGGCTAAAAGAGCGCGGTGGCGAGGCTTAATTTTTAAGAAGAGGATCTCTCAGATTCCGAAACTATATGCCTTCCTGCCTGTGTGTATGCGAAATAAAAAAATAATTCAGAATAATATTCTAAATTGAATTTTTTTAAATTCAATGATGTTTTTCTCAATTTTTTGTAATTTTAGATTTATTAGATAAGTGTCTAATTAATATTAATTATTATTATTAATATTAATTAATATTAGTTTCACAAAAGAATTTGAGAAAAAATCTGAAAAGAAAGTAAGAGATCTCTTATCACCAATTGAGTCGACTTTCTTCACATTATTTAAAATGAAGGGTTAACGCTCTTGCTAAATGCATGGAATTTAAAATCTTTGAATTTATGCTGATTTCACAAGCTTCTGTTTTTTAATATATAATATGTGCTTACTGTCATGCAATCACAAGACAATTGATGATGAAAATACAAGTGTTATAATACGATTAATTTCGTCTTACGAACGACAATGTACGCGAATAGAATGCGATTTATCTCAAATGCAAAGAGAGAGAGAGAGAAAAATGATAATTACATTATCCTATGTACGTTTACCATCGTTTGTGTACAATCTCTCTCGTACGATTTCTGTTCCGTTTACCGTATAGCCACGACACAGCCTCTTTAAGCATAAACCCGAGGACGTCGGATGCGCGACGACGTCGTACGGCGCGGCGGTGTTCGCGGGAAAAGAGAGGGGCGGGGGTGGGGGGGGGGAAGGGGGCAAGGGGATGAAAATTTTCAACCATCGCTAGTTACAGTCGTTACAATATAGATACACTTATGTACAAGTGGCACCGCTACTTACGGGGCTCGGACTATACGTACTTACTGGACAATTGCTTTGCCAGCTCCGTATACTTGAGAAATTTGGAGTGCGGGCTCTCCTCGAGGGGAGAGGCCGCTGACTGCGACGGGCTGCCGTTCGCTTGTGGAAGCGGCGGCGACTTGTTGCGCTGCGACGTCGGCGGCGACGAGGAGTTGCGACTCGGCCCACCGGAAGTGCTCTGAGTGACCGCGGCGGCGGCGGCGGCGGCCGCTGCGGCCGACCTGCCGATGGTCAATGGATCCGGGATAACGCCGTCCTTGACAAAGTGCATCTTGGAGAGGTGATGCCTGTACGCGCCCTTCGAAATGAAAGGCGTGTCGCAGAATGCGCATTTCATTATCGAATCCGCGGTAACTACCGCATCGTTGCAGGCCCAGCTGAATGCCAAAATGGCGCCCGGTGTTGGTCCGGGACCCGGACCGGTCACTCCTACCGTGCTACCGCTGCCTGGTCCGATGGTACTCCCTCCGGAACTACCCCCGGATCTCGAAGCGCCACTGGCGCTCGGACCTCGTGTCTCCGTCTTGTCACACAATTTCTGCAACGCCGCGAGAGGATGACTGCTCGTTTTGCGTCCTTGCGAGTCGACGTTGCTTCCACCGCCTCCGCTGTTACCACCGGACAAGCTGTCGAACATGGAGGAAAGCGCTCCAAGACTACTCGAGGCTTTAGTGTCGGGCGTACCCCGTGGCGTGACCGATCGATCGCTGCTGGTAGGGCTACTCGTGCTGTTTCTACAGGGACTACGCGCAATCTGTTCCACCTGGTTGGTCGGCCGTGGCGTAGGTGGATTCATGCGAGGTGACAGAACCTCTCGTCCGTCCTCCGGCGTTTCATGGAGGCTGCTTCGTCGGTGATTGTAGGAACTCTGATCTTCTTCGTCCCGGCAGTCGTCTACTATCTCCTTCTTCACAAATACTTCCCTCGTCGATTGTGATTGCTGTTGCTCTTCCTCGTTCGCGCCTCGTTCTTCTGTCTCTTCGTCCCTCGGCTCTTTCTTTACCACCACGGTAGACGATTCTTCATCTCCGGATTCTTCTGTAATTTGATGATGGCGACTAGGTAATGGCGCTGTCTGTTTCTCTGGAGTGACTCGATGATGATGAGACAGAGAACTCGAGTGTCTTTCATGACTCGTGGTAGATAGATCCATGCGTCTTTCTGGTGTCATGGTATCCGTTCTGCCGCTTCCTCGCTCTGATATTGAACTAGACTCGCTACCGCTTCGCTCCCTTCTGGCTGCATTCGCGTAATGTTGCTGATGCTGCTGCTGCTGCTGATAACTTCGGAGTAAATTCATCGTTTGCGGATCCACCAGAGGTTTCGTGTAATCCACGCTCTCGTCGATGCCCAAACGCTTGAGTATACTTGTACCCATAGGTGCGCCGGATTGGGCGTGATGCATACCGGGTGTGCCGTGTCTCACGCGAGAATCGAAACTCTTTTCGATGAGCTTCTCTATCGCGTTCAAAACTGATGGCGAGGTACCTATCGGAGCGGTGCTTTCATTGGCGTTCGGTGTAGGCGTATCTTTCCCAGGCGTTGTCGCGTCGCTGGCAGAAGATGGAGATCGATGATGCCTCGATGATATCGAAGATGTTTCCTCATTGACGCTCTTACGTCCGCTCTCGGATGGCGGTAGCGTTGCAGGTAAATGATTAGACATGAGCGCGTTCTTCAAGAAGTTTCGTTGATTGACGCCCACCGTGCCTGCGCCGATGCATTGACGTATATGCTCTACAAAGAGCGGAGTTTCGATCTTCTCTCCGCATTTCTCGCACGTAATTCTACTGGCTTGCTTACCGAGACTATGTGTCAGATTGGCGGCAGCATCGCCATTCTTAAATTCATTCTGCGCGCGTTCGAGTTCGAGCAGTTTCCTCACGGGCAGTGACTTTTTTCGCTTCTCTCGCGTTTGCCGCCGACGTCCCCCGCTCTCGGTAATCGAGCGCATTATGTGTTCCTTATAATGCGAATTCTTCACCATGTGATTACTCAATTCCTTCAGAGAACTGAATGCTTGATCGCAAACTTTGCAAGTTAGTACGGCGCTAACATGGCTGCTCGTCGCGCCAGCACCGGGACCGCCGTTGTTTCCGCTGTGAGGCCCGGATCCACCACCCGGTTGTACTCCTGCATTGCTTCCTGCACCGGCATTCCCGCCAGCCCCAGCGCTGCCAGTAGTGTTGGCGCTTTTGCTCTCGTCGGACGATTTCCAGGATATTATTTGCTCCTGAGAAATAATGTTCGTGTAATGTTGCGTTTGTTGCATATGCGAAGTCATTTCGGCCAACGAACGGAAGCTCTGCCCGCACCACATGCATTTGAGAATCTGCCGCGTTTGCTCGGCACCTTTGCCTAACCAGACATCCTGGCCTCGCACGAGCTTCCGCGGCAAAGGCATTGTTTCCTTGATTAAAAGATTCAAATCGGAGGGACTTTGCTTGCTGCTAGGCGTAGCCGAGTTGTTGCTACCAGTGTTACTGCTAGAAGTTTGCGGTTGATGTGGTTGCTGAGGCGGCGGTATGGTTGGCATGCTCGTCTGCTGCGAGTGAATTCCTGGCGCCGGAGGTGGTACAGGCATATTAACGCCGCAGTGTTTTGCTTCCTTCATGTGCGTCGTCATCGCTGCCAGAGTTGGAAAACTCTGTTTGCACCACACGCATTTTAGAACGTCCTTGGCTTGATCGGCTCCTTTGTTCAACCAATGAGACTGCCAGGCGCTGTGACGACTGCTGGACGTTGTGGCCGGCGCGCTGGCACCCGTTACAGCGGCACCACCTCCGGAAGATGATCTGAAGAGATCCTCGCCGCCAAGTTTACTCAACTCGCTCATTTTCTCGAGAGCCTTCGTAGCTTCGCTAGGTTGATACGATTTTTCCAGCGCTGTTGGTGGCTTCATCTTCCCGTTCCAAAGCTGATGATGATCCACTACACCGCTTGTGCTTTTCGGCGAAAGCTGCTGCTGACTAGTAACTGCTGCTACCGCTGCAGCGAAGTATGGGAAATGTGAGGCAACCACCGGAGATGTCCAGGGAGATACTATCGGTGGTCGACCAAAGCCGGATGATGCGGCTCCCGGCGCCGTTTCTTGATGGCTCGTGGAACTCGTCGATGAGGCCAATCTCGATGACTTGCGCGGTAGCGGAGGCGACGAATTTTCCGTGTCGACTCGTTTTCTGCTGGATACTGAAAGATCCAATGGACCATTGTTCGTCTCTGTCGAGGAAGACGGCGTAGGCGGTTTGCTGAGATTTAATATCTGTTCTTCCTCATCCTCCTCGGTCGGGGACGCTTTCCTCGTGCTAAAATCCAACACAGCTGGCAAGGGTGTCGCTGACGGCGAGATCTCCCCAACGCTGGTAGGCGATACCAGGAGACCGGGGGTAGCAGCTGGTGGCGAACACGACGAGGAAACCAGAGGCGACACCGAACCGCGCGATAAAGGCGAGTGACCGAGAAGGAGGCGCTGATGAGTCTGTTGCAGATACGCCGCCATGACTGCTGCAGAATGGGGTGGTAGCAGGGGATGAGTTCCAAGGGGTAGAGGCACGATACTACTTGGACTGACTGGGCTCGCGCTGTTCCTGGTAGCAGGTGGTGGGGGACTTCCGGTCGCTGGACCGGACGATTCCCGAGAATCTCTCGAGGGACAGCGCGGACTCATTGGCTCCCTGAAATTGCAAATGATACCGAGTGCTATAATTTTAGAATGCCTCTTCTTCAAGATCTTTCCAGGAAGCTATATGATGAATAAAACAAATCTTATCAGAGCTTTGCGAAGCGTTTGGCAACACTCGCGCAATCGAACATCGGTCATTAATCATGATAATCGTGCGATAATTTTCTTGTAACCGATCCACGAGCACCAGTATAATGTAGGTAACGCTGTTAATATTTCATAACCGTCCGCCACATGAAAATTACTACGCAAATAGCTTTTACCACACTGTGTATGATGGAAACGACGGATACCCGGAATCATCGATAAAGGTAAGCGGAAAAAAGGCTCGCGTGATAGATAAAGCCTAGAGACGTTAGCGTGTTGCACGATGGTAACAGCAATGGATAATTCACGCTTGAGAACGTCTGTCATTGCTAATGTGTATACACACAACACATAAATTTACGCGCGACAGACATAAACAAAATATGACAGACTATTACTGCGTTATCGACATCGAAAATACACTTTACAATAAATTATTTGTTGCCTTTACGTAAAACAAAACGAAAAGAAAAAAAAAAATACGCGCGCATTCACATCGGTTACGAGTGTTTGTTGGCCCACGAGAATAATGCTCGCGAAGTATAACGGACTTATGTCATGCGACAAATTACGATTAATTATCCGCTCGGACGATGAACGTTAGTCATCCGGCTCGCGGCAAAAACCGCGAGGGTTTAGTCAAAGTCGTGCGTAGAAGCGATCGATACCTGTCGCAGCGTCATCAACGCGCTCGAGGTACAACTGCTACTGTCAAAAGGGAGCACGTGGCGCGGGAACGATTAGGGCCAGCGCGAGGCTCTATTGTAACGGCAAGCTGTCGGCTTTCGATGCGCGGCGCGCCTGCAACGACGTTCCAGGCCTGTCGACGGCTCGCTCGTAACTGACTGTTCCTGACTGAATGCCGAATGCGTACCGCGAGATGAAAGGGGACCACTGCTACGCATGCAGGGGAAGTTTTTGGGGGCTGGCGGGACAACGCGGGTGTAGGGAGGCGGGAGCGCCACCGCCGCCCCATTAGGAGGTAGCGCGCTGCTAGTGGGGTCGTTGGTGTGGGAAGATGTGTAACACGTGCCTATCTCTATTAGCCTTGTGACGTTGTGCGCGGCACAGCTACCGATATCAACTCTGACACCGACTTATTTACCCCTATCCAGGCCTCGCTCCGCTTAACCCTGCCGCCGACGCTTACCTCGCGCACACACGCATCTACGGGAGAGGCCCGTGACGATTTGTTGCTCTTAAAACAACGATGAGTATGTACACATGAGGGGCGGCAAACATCAAAGGCTCACGACGGCGCGGCTCGCGATCATTTAAACGCTTTATTGTAAGGAGCTTCTCCCTGCTCCGATAAAAGCACCGGTTAATGAGTCTCTGGCAAATAATGTTGATCAAAATTTAGACACACATCTCTTGACATTATGCTATTACGTGTCGCTTTTACAACCGGCATGTGATTTGTACCGAGAAATCATTTGCGCGAATAGTCATAGTCACAGCTGATTTGCGCTCGTTGATGCATTGCTACGAGTTACATAAAATGTTTCGTGTTAAACTTCTTCCTACGTTCTTTATAAAAGTAACACACGTACATATATATATATATATATACGCGAAGACATACATATATATATATATATATATATATACATACATATATATATGTATATATACTCTATTAATAAATATATAAAAAAATTTGACAGATAAATTAATACTGATTGAATAAAAATTTCTTCTTTACACTGTCAGTGTAATACTTTTTAAATTTCTATGAAAATGATATTTTTAATTTTCATCGTATATAAATAAATGAGTTTCTTAACAGAAATAATTTTTATACTTACATAATAATTATATGTATCAACTTTTATAAGTATCTTTTTTTAAAAAAGTCTTATAATACTAAATAATTATTAATTTAATAATTTCTTATTTTTGCTTCCCCCAGCAGTTGTAAAAACAATTATTATTATTATTATTTAAAAAAACAATTGTTATATGGATATATACATATATATATGTATTGAAAGTTTACCTGTCCGGAGGTCCTGTGTCTCTCAAGATAGTTGGATTTAATCTCGAGGTGGCGGAAGGCGGTGGCGTAGGCGGCGATGCCTCCTCGTCGTCCTCTTCATCCGTTCCATCGGCATCTTCATCCTCTTTCGCAACGGGCGCACAGCCTCTTTCGCTGGGACTAATAGGACCATCCTCGTCGACGCAATCGCCCTCCTCGCCTTGGAGGTCCGTACCGGGCGCAGAGCCTTCGACGCCGTCCTCCCCTGGAACAAATCGTGGAACGAACAAATCAGTCGTCGTTATGCATTATGCACGTTTATATAATTTTAATAAAAAAAATTACCCCATCAAAACATGCCATATATTAAAAAAATTGTGACATGCTATATGTTTCTATTAAATATGTGTGTGTATATTGTTATTTATATATGAAAAGAATTAAGTTTACCACACTGCAATTTGAGAGAAGAATCGAATATCTCGTTGATTAATCGGTAAATTTTTTATTAAAAAGATAAGATAATATAAAAATTAAATTATGTCTAAATTATAAAGAAACAGACAAACCTGTATTTCAAGATATACTTTTTTTCATCAATTAATTAAATCAATAAATAAAAAAAAAATAAATAAAACGCGATAGAGAGAAAGAGAGATATATCAATTGATGACATGATGCATCGTCTTGTCTTTGCGTAACATCGTTGATGTGGGACGCGAATCAAATCCTTCTGTCAGCCGCCGTATCTTGATAGAATAGCAGAGAAGAACGTACGACCCAAGAGTGGAGATACTGAGAAATGACGAAGCTAAGTACCTAGGAGTGATATAAAGGTTTAGATGGCGAGTAACACAATGGCACTATCGGTTCATTTATCAGCCTTTCGCGACGGCAGCGTCGACGACGACGACGATGGCGTCGACGACGACGAATACGACGACGACCAGGAGAAGGAGGAAGAAAGAGAAAATGCGAGCTATGTCGGATACGTCGTCGTCGACGACGACGAGGTATTGTGTGGTGGGACAAGGAGTTCCATCATCTGCATTATGAGTTTTAATCAAATCGTTTCTATTCGAGTTCTTGGTAACGAAAGGCGGTGTCATCGCTACGTCAGAGAAAATAGCTCGATCTAAGATCAAGTCAACAGATGTAAGCCAACAAACAAGTTACCTAACATGTGTATAATTTTTTTCAAAAATTTCTTACGTCATGTCATAACGTCTAATCAATTTAAATTTATCGACGACTTAAATATGCATACATTAAAAGATTTCGATAAATTGCTATTGTACAGCTTACTAACAAGCGAAAAAAAAAAAATAATATAAGAATATATTTGAGAAACCCGGATGTGAATAACAACGCGGAACTCTCTCGGTCGCCATCTTGCTCTCCCGGCATATATCCTCTTTGAAGAAGAGAGTGCCGCATCCTCGATCGCGAGCAATCGCCAAGGCAAACGCGAGCAGGGCGAGAGGTAGAAAATGGTCAGCATACCTCCCTTCGTAGAGGGTGGGGACAACCAGGAGCACCGTCCTACTTTGCCGAGTGACCAACCAAACGATCGTTTGTTCGCGGACAGGCTACGGAAGAGGGAGAGAAAGGAGATCGCACATTGATCCGCGGGAGTATCAGCAACTAATTACGCAGATTTATGTCCCCATTGTCCATTGTCTCTCGGAACGATTCTCCGGGACCCTGGCGAGGGACCATTCGATGCAAGCGACTGGCTGTGGTCGATCCGGTCGGGACCAGCCGTAGGAAGATTACGTGCACAGAGAGGAGAGAACGACGAGAGGAGATAAAAGGAGGACCTTCGAGGATCGCTCCGATCCAGTCGCGTATCGAAGAGGAGAATGCGAGGAGAAGTCGAGGAAGCGAACGGGCGGACCACCGGCAAGCAGCCCCGCCCGCTACAAATATAGTCCATCTTTTACTCTTACATCCTTTTCGCTTGTCGCAGAATCCAGCACACATTTGCGCATCGTTCGTTTCCTATATTTCCCTCCGCGAAACAATTGCATCCAAAGTAGCGTCGCGAAATTTCAATCCTCATCGTAACATTGTGCCATCTTCGTCTCCAGTCAGAGATTTCAACGAGCGCTGCTTAGTTTCCGGAAGCAGCACGGTGCCCTGACAGAGGGAGAGAGAGAGAGAGAGAGAGAGCTAAAGCCACCTTCATAAATGTATAGTTACACCATAAAAATCATTAATTATAAGCATTTATTTAAAACCTAAAACTTCTTATTCACAATCATTCTGAATCTCCAATTTTTAATTATAAGAGCGATATCGAGACAGTTTATTGCATTCTAAAATCACAGAAGATCAACAAAATTAATATTATCAACATCATTATTAATTCTAATAAGTATCATTAATATCCTTTTAATAGCACATGATGCTACCGTAATGACAAAGGTCATGGGGGGTTCCGCGATTCGAAAGTATCCGAGCGCGTTGATCAAGATCGATCGTAGGATAGCGACGTCGAGAGCTCGGTAGAATGTAAATGCTCGCACGAGCCGAGTTCGTGCGGACCTATTGGCAGGCCGCTAACAAGGACCGCACCGGGATTGCATATCCTGGACCGGTAGCCGCGCCGGTGAGATACGCCGGGAACGAGTAGCGTACTGTACTTAAAAGCGGTCCGAGTCTTGACACTCGGCGAGATGCTACCGGCCGATATCCATTCGCTCCCGCTCCCGGCTGTCCTTGACTCACCCGCTGCTGCACGTTAGAAAGAAGCGCGCGGTGTATTAGTGGCCGCTATCTTAGCGATGGTTCTGCGCCAATACCCGCCTACACAACTTGCTCCACAACAATAATTAGTCTTATCGCCAAAGCATCCCCGCTTTCTCTACTTACCATCTCTGCCCGAATATTTTTTTCCCTTCTTCCCTCCCTCTCTCTTTTACAAACCTGCATTCTTACTCTCTCTCTCTCTTTCCCTTCTTTAGTTCACGACAAACCTGCGCACGAGTTTCGGATATAGATAGCAAGCACCTGCATACATTGGTGTACACATGTTGGTAATGTACCAATGGCTAACTGATGGTATTAGCTATTCTGTAAGCTACAGTGTAAGATTGAACAACCGAACCAGTCACGCTCGCTATTCTACGTGTGGAGGACGATCGGCCGCTGCTAATTGCTGTTAATCCCGATCCTTTATGTGATCTCCAAGTTTCGAGAGAGTGTCTTGTAAAAAAAAAACCTACGATAATTCTATTTATCTAAATTTGTAAATAAATTAAAAAGAGAAAAATTAATGATCTTTCAGGATAAATAAAAGCAAATTCTAAATTAATAAGTTATAATTAGTAATTACAAGTTATATAAGAACCATTATAATTGCATTAAGAAATTCAAATTACATTGAAATAAAATGACAATTATAAAAAAATGATAACTGTCAAAAAAAAAATCTTGATTTTATTTTTAATTATTTTTAAATATTTTTTTAAATAAAATAATCTGTTTAATCTACTTGACTAAAAATTTAATAATATATAAAATATGGAGTAATTAATAAAAATAATTTTCACCATAGAATAATTAATAAAAGTAATATAAAAAAAATAATAGAGTAATTAATAAAAATAACTTTTAACTTTTATCATAGATTTATTATAATCTTAAAGTATTTATTCTTTACGTGAAATTTTTAAAATATGACGCAATGTGTAATATGTCCTTTAAAACTGAAAATATAAAACTAATTATTTCTCGCTGATTTTTGAACGTATTCTTTTAAGACTATTCTTCCAGAAAACGATTTGTCACTCTTAGACGTGCAAAGGCGGAACGAGTCGCCAAGATGAAACGCGGTAAGCCTTACAAATGGCAGAACGAAAAATAAGGTGCTAAGACAAGAATCCTTTAGTGCATGTTCATAAATTGCGATGAGTAAAGCGTAAATTTTAACGTGCATAAGCATCCGCACTAGTGTCAGCTTGTGTACTTTAGTGATTTACGCGCAATCAACGCGTTAAATCAGTTAGGTTTGCTTGTAATTAGCATCTACGCCGAATATTCACCTACTAAGAGAATTTATAACGCGAGATGTCTGCTTAATTGTTTGTTAGAAGCGTGATACGCGGAGCGGCGATTTTAAAAGCGGCAAGAGATAGCCGAGTAATCTTTATCTTGTAAATATGGTTTACATTGCTCGGCGCACACAATTAAACGTAATTAAAAACACTGTTATTAAGATGAATTAAAAGAGAATAATTAATCTAATGTATCGTTTCATAGAATACAGTACCGATCCCTCTTAGACAAAGACATGAAATGTCAAAAGAAAGTTTCTCCCCCCCTCCCCCGAGAATTATTTTACGATGCAACATGTTTGACGTTTGTGAGAATTATTATGTACGTATAAACATCCGTTGCCTTTACTCCGTGTTTCTCATTGTTAGACAGGCAGGCCTCGGTGGATACCGGCAATTACATAACCACCTTGTTAGAATGTGGAGCTGCGTATGTAAGAAAAGATCTTAGCGGTGCACGAAGTTAATTTCTCGTCTCTTTCACGTCGGAACAGCCGAGCGAGGAGATTGTCAGGACGCCTCTCTTCCGAGACGGATCTTTGATAAGTATTACTAACTCGCGCTCGATTATCTCCGTCTCTCTCTCTCTCTCCCTCCCTCTCTGTTTTAGCGTATATCCCGGGCGCGGATCGCTCGATGGCAATGACGCCACGTGGTTTGCCGAGGCAAGTAACCAGGTCGAACTTTAGCAACGTCCTGGCAATAAAACAGTACATAATAACAAGCCGGCGGCTGCGGCGGCAGGGAGGGAACACAAAAGGAGAACCTGGAGGAGGACAGGAGAGGAGATGAATTTCTGATGCGGGAGAGAACCGTCGGAAGGCTGGCGGGGAGAGTGACAGGAGGCAGACGAAGAGACGAACGGATGGACAGGCAGACAGACGGACGAACGGACGGGCGGACAGAAGGACGAAGAGGGACGGCGAGAAGAGGGAAGCCTCGCATTGTGATTCTCTCGCGGTCTGCCAGAGAGTGACTGACGGGTGAATCCGTTTTCTCCTTCCTCCGCGCGCGCCTCTTCCCGCACTCACCTCCCTCCGCGCGTGCCTTCTGTCCTTCTTTCCGTGTCTCTTTTGCACCCCCTCCTTTCCCTTCCGCCCCACATTTTCTCTTCTCCCTTCCCCCTCGACCCTCCTCCGATTCCTCCTCCTCCTCCTCCTTCTCCTGGAGCAACCGGCTTTGAAAGCCTCATACTCAATCCGTATTCGAGAGATACAAGACGTTGATTTACGACTTCCTCAAGTGATGATCCAGATTTTTCAGATCGGAAGGGTCTCGTGCTCCGATCTCAGAAAAATATCATTCTTGTTTCGAGAGTTTGAACAAAGACGCGATTATAATCCCCGACATATGAGATATTGATGTTTAGAGTATCGATGTAAGTACATAAAATTGATAACAATTATACAGATAAAGATAAATTTATCCGATTGCACATTATAATCTCTTCTAGTTTAATAGTAATCCATAAAATAAAACTTTTACCATGTTTGACACTTTAAATCGGTATTAACACACATGTAGGCAAAAAATAAAAAAAAAAAAGAAACAATAAAATGAAAACTATTATTTAAATTAAAAATCATCATTCCTCTGCGCAAGTTTAGTTGAATGACAAAATTTAATGAATATCAAAAAGAAAAATTTACATATTTATAATAAAAATTAACTAACTGTACACTCTGTCAATATCGTTTTAAGAAAGGGACGTGCGTTATAAGAAACATGCGAGGAATTAGATCAATGTACTCTTATGTACGGGGATCACAAACAGACTTCTTCGATCCCGTGTATACGATGTGTCCTACATCTTTTTTTTTTTTTTTTTCATTTTAGCCCTCGATCTCGAGTCCCTTGAATGTCAGGTGGTCAGATTCGTGACTCACTTAGGTGTTCTTTAGGACGACGTGAACAGAACAAGACGACAGGCTCCAACCGAAGACGAAGTACCTTCCTACCGTTGTCTACCTGACTGATTGACTGATGAGGCGACTGTTATCCTAAGTCAACACTCACTCCATCAGTCTGTCGAATTTCTCCTTCCACTACGAACCTCCGCTGTTACTCCCGCGTCATCGTGTATTCTTGATCAGATCCTACATCTATATGTAAAATTCTCGACTCGTCAAAGGAAATTGCTAATGATGGCCTGTATCTATAAAAATCTAAATGAAAAAGTGTAATCATAATTATAAGTATAAATGAAGAGAATATATTAGTGTTCGTCGAAATTGTAAAAGTTATTTCAAACAATATTTTAAAATAAATTTAATCATTTTAAAGATACTAATTCCTTTAATATCGATGAAAAACTTGCGTAGATACTTAATTTTGACTCAAGTTACGCGTTCGGATATACATGATATATTTCTAATACGGAGAAACGACAAAAATCAATCCCCCTTTCTCTTGTAAATATGCATTAAATGTACACATGCTTGCATAGGCGTTATCGGTTAACCGTTTAAAAAGCGATCGAAAGGAAAGCAGTGTCACGCGGCGGAGGTTCGTTGAGAGCGGAATCCGCGGTACAGAGCCGTGCCTCTCCTTCAATTTTCCACGGATATTCCGAAGTCGCGGCACTTGGACACGCCTCGTTCAATCTCGCGCGATCGACAAGGGCTGTGAAAACCCCGAATCCGCGTCGCCCGATTGCTTTTCCCTCCCCCGTCGCCTTCTCTACGTGTACTCGAAATCTTTTCCAGTCTTCTCTCTCTCTCTCTCTCTCTCTCTCTCTCCCTCTCTCTTTCACCGCGTCCGCCTCCAATCCTCCTCTCTTTCAAGCTACCTTTTCAAGTTGCCTCCCCTCCCTCCCTCCCCTCTCCGCCGCGAAATACCGAGCTCGGAGATCTTGGATTTCTGGGGCCGGTGTTTCTGCTGCGAGAAAATTGTCGCGCCGCCGCCGCCTCCTCTCGTAACAAAATCGCGCCGCGAGCTCTGCCGCGAATATTACGCGCCGCAATCCACGGGAGCTTCGTTCGGAGCGCTTTTCATTTCGTTCGACCGAGCGCTACAAAATCTGACGTCTATAGGACGCCTGCCTACGCGCGATTTCGGTTTTTGATATCCATTGTGATTCGACTGGTACTCGTCATGAGACTAAAGCAAGTCTCAGACAATAGACGCGACGATCGGAAATCTCGGTAGCTTTGACTTTTGTGTTTTCCCCGGTGATTAATAATCGTTCAGCGGGCGTTTACATTGTAAGCGCGATTGAAGTATGCACATGGCGATTTGCGTTACATAATAATTCTAAATATTTTGATAAGAGAAATTCATCTCTATATATTGTCACTTGTTCATACCTGACTTCACATAAAATATATTTTTCTAAAATTCTAATAATAGCATCTATGTAATAATAGATAAGGAGCGACGTTGAGAAGATATTTGCGATAGGCCGTTTAACTGCCGTTTGTTTCGCGCACGGGACGATAAATTACCGCGGCGGGGGTGAAGGTATATCACACACACAACCGAGTGATTATTTATGGTAGAGGCCGATCGTGAGGACTTTATCATCCCGCTGGCAATCATTCGCGCGCTACACGCGCGCGCCCTTACCGAATGATAACACTATACATGCATAAATTGTTAAATCAAAGTCAATCCTTTCTCATTGATCCACACCGTCGATAAGCTCTCGCCATTAATACCTCATAATTTATTAATAATTTACTATTAACTATCATGCCGTATCAACGACTAATTAACATTTGCCAGACTAACACTCTCGCATATAATTTTATTCACATCAATTTAATTCCGCTTGAACAAAAATATTGATTAAATGCTACAACAGAGAAATGAAAAAAAAATTTCCTGCCCAAGTATAACAATAGCATATAAAATTTTTTTCCAAGATTCTAATAGAATTAAATAATTAAAAGCATCCTTTAGCAATATTCTATAATTTATTATTAATGATAAAGATAAGAAATAATATATATAATTGAAAATTAATACGACACAATTAATTTATTTTAATAGATATATCCCGAGTAATATTCTTTTGTTTTATCATAGCATGACATTTTTTAATTGTATTATCATGATATCGTTAAATGCAATCCATCACATGATAAAAATAAGCTAATTTTGTACTTTCTGAGATCAGGAAAATTTACGAAGATCATTGGTCTACTTCAGGCGCACTTCATCATCATTTCACAACGAAATTCCACAGAATAAAATAAAAATATTCTGTCAACACTGTTTTCTCTCTCGATGCACGCTACTCCAATTTGCGCAAGCACGCAACATCGATTCATTCTGGCGAGGACGCGGATTGTCCGCGCGCGATTAAACCTCGCGCCAACATCGCAGTAGCACACAGTAGAAACATACACCCAGTAGAAATCTGGGATGATGAGTGATCCAGAGAAGGGGAGACAGAAACCGAGTATACAGTGGGGGATAACGGAGCAAAGACATTTGGGCTTGACGGTGAGTGATGGACAAGCGGTCCGGCGACGCAAAAGCTGTGTCCCGCGAGGAAAAAAAAAAAAGTTGGCATTTTGGCAAGGAAACGTCGTTCGTTCGCTGCTCAAACGCATGTACGAGTTATTAACGTTCATATTTTAGTGGCAGCCCTTGCACAATGTATATCATGCGCGAAGAGTCCTCGACATACGGCGGGGATGATCTGCCGGTAGAAGATATTTTTCGACGTTGTCAGTCTACGTTTCTTCCCCCTCGTCTCTTCGGAGACGTTAATCTTCGTCGAGGGTCTCTCGAATGTAGCGATTAAAAGCCCAAAATTGCAATGCGAACTCGCCTTTGTCAGCTATTCTTGAGACTGTGACGTCATAATGAGAGAGAGAGAGAGAGGTGTTGTTATATTTATTATTTATCTCGTAAACAACTTCAAAATATATCTATTGATCCTTAATATTATTAGATCGCTTTAGAAAACAAACCAACTTGTAGAAATACTTAATGTAAGATTCAGTTTAATATAATTTTTATCATTAAAAAAAAAAATCTCTAATATTTTGTCATATAATTAAACATTTTATAAATACTCGCGAATTGTTGTTATCATTATTTCTTTCAATGAATCAAATGCAATAGAAAAAGATACTGTTTTATCCTTTTACATGAAAAATATACATTGAAGAAAAAAAGTTGTTAACTTGATTAAATGCCTGTCAACTGATTATCATTTTTTTAAATTGAAATATTTAAATATTCAAGTCAAATACATCGTGTTAAATTTAATATATACTTAATTTAAATACATAAATATTTCAATTAAAGAAGTAATCAGTTGAATCAGTATTTAGTCAAATTAACATTTTTTTTTTCTCAGTGTATAACGAAATGAAATCGTGAATTTCTTGATATCAATTTTCAAAATTGTAGCACGTAACACGACTGAAAGAAAAAATTGACGAATAATTCCAGTCTCACGTCAATCGAATCGCGATTGCGAATAAGAGTCGTCGCTTAAGTGGCACTCGTTCGTCTCGAAATCTGGTCTCGGGCATCGCCGCGATAAATTTAATGCGGCCGCGCGAAATAATTTACGACGCGCCCGAAATATAGCAGACCGATCGGGCTGCTAATCGCCTCGCGCGCCTTCTTCGTGGAATGGTATTAATGCTTGCGCGCACACGGAGGCGCCGAAGATGCGTCCGCTGATGCAGGTACGACGACTGAATGATGGATGGACGATGCGCACGTCCGGTAAGACCGACCGACCGTCCGTCCGTCCGTCCGTCCGTTCAATCGCGCAACAGGCGACAGTGATGATCGATGCATCGCTGCTCCCGCTGCTCAGGAAGGCGAAATCCGCGAACTCGTTTCGCTCTTCGTTAGCAGCATCGCCGTCCCCACGGCGTTTTACATTAGGCGAAAGTCGGGATCGGTGAGGAGCGCGATTAATATTCCGAACTGGAGGATTGCGACGCGCTTATTTCTCTCCTTTAACCCTTGACGGCGATGCAGCACAACGTCGCGCGGCTTATCGTGATATATTATCACCGACAACGGAAATTCACGCATTTTTCCAAGCCCGAAATATCACCCGGGTTAGGAGTAAGGAAAGATGATCGTTGAGAATTAATTCTTACGTCTCACGTATTAAACACAACAACAACAAAAAAATTGTCGCATTATATGTTGCTGAGTTATGGGCTAAATTTAGAGATATAAATATTTAAAAAAAGTATATAATCGTATTGCGTTAAAAAACTTTTGCGGAAAAAATATAAAAACAATAAATTACGCCGACAGAAAAATAAGAAAAAAAATTGAGGCTTGGATAAGATTGATTAAAATTAATATCCTTTTTTTCGGATAACGTTAATTCCGTGCGCAGGATCATCTTTAGATCTCGTTCAATGATAAGCAATGTGATTAAACTGCCCTCGCAGCGGTCGCGAATAAGATCAGCGCAGCTGTCTCGAACGATGCTGCGGGAGATGAGATCTCATATGGATTCGATTCTTTCTTTTCGCCCTGCTGGCCCTTCGCGCGCAATTCTGGCGGCGTCTTGAACCGGACGTGGCCCGAAGAGAGAAGCCGTGCAAGCGTGGTGCGCCAGAAGAAGAACGGGGGTGGAAGGGAGGTGACAGGAGGACGCCTTCATCACGATATCCGTCACTCTTCTCCTCCCCTCTCGTTCGTCACCCTGCCACCTCCCTTCCTTCTCTGTCTCTCTCTCTCACTCTTTCTCTTCTTTCTCCGTCATGCTGCTCAATGTCTTCTCGCTCTCTGCAGCTCTTTCTTGCGCGCTTTCCGTCACGCTGCCTTTCGAAGTGTCAGTCCTGTTACTGACTGCCGGAGCGGAGACCGTGACAACAATAATTGTCAGCGAAGTAACATCTCTCAAGCATCGCGAGGAAGAGAAAGAGCATGAAGGTGGCGGCGGGGTTGGCGGTGGGTGTAGAGCGCGCGAACGCGAAGAGGAGAAAGGGCCGACTGGCCTATTTATAGAACCGGCAACAAACATAGAGCAGCTGGTGTCGATCCGTCCGGTTATCGCCGCGTTTACACAGTGCCTGTCATATCCTCGCGCGAAGTGGCGTTGTGGCCGCGCGAATATCCACTTCTTTCCAGGTATTATGAAAGTGCAAACGGCAAATTGTTATCGTGCAATATTTTTTCTAAACCTTCACTAAAAAAAAACCCCGATACGCAAGAGTATGAGATTTAAAGTGTTGATTATTAGTTAACGTTGTTCAAAATAAAAAATGTTTTCTTTTAAATAATAATCAATAATATATGTGTATATAAGCATTATAGTAATCGTAGATATTTTTTCACAGTAAAATAATACATGTATATATAATATATATTATTTGTT
Organism: Cataglyphis hispanica; assembly: GCF_021464435.1. Lineage (NCBI taxonomy): Eukaryota > Metazoa > Arthropoda > Insecta > Hymenoptera > Formicidae > Cataglyphis > Cataglyphis hispanica. The sequence continues at coordinate 6,555,848 of NC_065962.1, read as the reverse complement.
TAGATATATTATGTTCTAATTAGAAAATATAAAAATATTAATTTATTCTCTCTATGCATGTATACTTATATTAAAATGTTGCCGATAAAAAATAAAAAATGTGTTTTACGGATAAATAATAATCTTCAATCGATGACATATTAAATAAAAGAGGAAAATATCGAGCATTATTTTTGAGCAAGAATATTGAAATGTACCTATCATACAAAGTTGGTAACTTAAGATAGAGAAAGAGGGACCGATCAACGATCTGCCTGTCCGATCGCCATCATATCCCGAAATAAAAACTTCCGTGACGAACGTTCAACGTGAGATGCAATTGGCGAAGGGAGCGGCGACGCATCCGGCGCGTCTTGACAGGCAAGGAGAAAATAAGGCGCGTGACCAGTTCGCGTCTTAATCCCAAAGAAGAGAGAGAGGATGTCTCTCTCTCTCTCTCTCTCGTGAAACGGGAACTAGCTAGCCCGTCGTCATCGCAGGCGAGAAAGAGGGAAGGCAATCCCGAAATAGGCTGGCGGGCCGCGCGAATGAGCGAACGGCCGACTCACCGATCCGTCCTAATAAATATTGTGTCAACGTAAATAAGTGCGATGCCACGTGGTACGCGCGCGCGCGCGCGCGAGGACTCGACTGTAGCGGTGGAGAACGACGACGGCGCACCGACAAGAGTCGATCTGTCGCCCGGATGACGGACGGCTGATGTACAGAAGGACAGGTGCGCCTCTCGATCTTTTCTCCCCTCGAGCAAGTCTTGCTTGCCGTTTATCTTCGCGTCTCGTTCTCCTCAACTCTTCGTCTTCCCGCCGGAATAATCGTTCTTGCGCCACGAATCCCTCTCGCCTTCTCTTCGCCTCGACGGCGGCTCAAAAGCGCAGTAAGCGATTTCGTTGCGCGACGTTGCACGTAAAACCTCGCGGAGCTGCAGAGGAGCTGCTGTTTCCACGCAGATCAAATCAGAGGAAAACAACAAAGTCTCGACAAAGTCTCTCCTCGCGCTCACTGTCAACGGCGAGAGATTTTACTATCGCTATCCCGAGTTATCTGATTATCACGCGCTTCCATCATAGTCAGCGCCGCTTCCATCAGTTGGGCAAAGACGACCGTTAATTAAACGCGCATGCTCGTTATCTAATTTATATGCAACATTCCTAAAATTCCTCTTGTATAGCTCCGTTACGGATTAGTGTGAATGGAAATTAGAGAAGCGTTCTTGTCGTTCGAGTAACGGATGGGTGATGCGAGCGGCAGGTGCATCTCTCAATCTTCCTCTTTCACGCGGCGACCTCAGTTAATTCACGTCCAACGACAAGCTTCGATTCTCCGATGCAAATAACTCGCGCCTTAACTTGCACTTGTAACATTCTAGCAATATTTATGACATCATGCGCGTTTCTATAATAGCGACAGCTCTCTATTAAAATATTTTCCAAATGCTCGTCTAATCATCGCTGCACAAAGAGCATATTGTATCATTATTTATTATTCTTTTGAAAATGTCAAACTTCAAATAATCAAAGAACGATTATCGCCTATATCTAAACTAAATATTTTAAAATAAATTAATATCATATCTTAAATATTTTAAGATTAACTTTTGCTATTATGATCTCTATTCCTCGCAACCGTGTAGCAAGAGTTATTTACATCGTATTCCTTGTAACAGTGTACTCTAGGGTCTATAAGTCACCTCTTTACGCGGAGGACTTAGGGTAATGCCACTTCATCGGTGGACAGTCGCCTAAATTTAGTCCTACTAATATGCCGCGGTCGGCGATTTACGAAGCGCTACCAACTATCATCTCGATGGCCCGTATGAATCACCATGCAAATCGTGACAGTGAAAGTGACTAAAATTTGCTACAACGACACTTACGTTCGCGAAACCTGTCATCGGCTCTTTAAAACATTTTTTATTCTATTTTAAGTTTAATTGTATTAAATTTTAATTCATAATTATTTTTTATATTTAATAGCAATTTTTTTTTATATTTATATAAACATTTTTTATATTTAATAACATTTTTATTTCAATACCCCAAGTAAAAACTTTAATATTATAAATTTGATTTGACGTACAATCATTCGCAAAAGTCATTACAAGAATAATTGACAAATTTTTTGAAGACATGTAAGATATTATATACACATATACGTATTTAATTTACGCATTCCGATCTTGAGAAATGCTATATGCGTTCGTTCGTTAACAGCACTTTTACAATGATAATGCGAATGGGTTCTCCGTTGGAATACAGTTAAATGTGAAAAATACGGGAGGAGTGTACACATCGCCACATTTTTCCCAAATAGCCCGCTGCTGGTGCAGCGTGTAACACGTATTTTAAACTAAACGAACGCGAGCTACGTGCAACCCTTGCTTTCAGGCATTCGGCGGTATGTGTAGTTGGAAACGTCGGGGAAAGTTGGAGGAGTAGAGTAGAGTTCGCTGAGGGAAATACGCGGCAGGGAGGTGATGGCCAGGAGGTGGAGAGGTGGCAGTCAGTCAGTCACTCACTCAGTCAGTTCTCCGTCGCTCGAAGCCAGGAGCAGTTCCAGAGAGAGCGTAGTCGTAAGGGGGCCGGGATCCGAGGTTGGAACAGATTTATGCGACACACATGCGGCAAGGCGTATAACTCACTCGCTCGCCCATAATATCCACCCTCCCCCCCCGAATCCCGCTCTGCCCCCTTTTCCTTCCAAAGGCATCCAGATGAGAGACAGACGCGCACCAATACTGTCGAACGTGAGAGCGACGCGACGTGGCGATATTTATTACGTATTGGGATTATGTTATCCCGATGGTTTCCATCGCGACGAGGCCCGAGCCTTCTGGAAATGCGCGAAAAACCACTCTGCCTAGGAAGATACAAAGCGTGTATATATTTATAAAATCAGGATTTATTAATTTCTTGATTGTATTAAATTATAAAATAGATATATTAAAGTTTTTAATTGTCATTTAAATATGACAGAAATATTCAAACCATTTGTGACGATTAATCTCAAGCGAAGAAATCGATGTTTAATTAGAGAGAAAAAATGATATTTATAATTAGAGATCAATTCGGTCAATTGGCTCAATCAGTTTAATCAAAGTTATCATTGAACAGATATATTTTTCCATACCAGACATTTGGAATATTGCTATATGTTTAAATAACGGTTCGCGCCGTTATTTTCGTTTGTTTCCTTTGCAACGAATCGTTTCGTCCACGATCGTCAATATCGCAGAAAAAAGCTTTTTGCGCGAGAATGCTCTCGTAAATCCTGTAGACTTCTCGCTTTCGTCGGCTTAGCGTATATTCCCATAACGCGAATAAAAACGTCGGTGCAGCAGGATATGGTGGTCAGAAACGTTCGTAAATCGAGGAGCCCGTTTGCGCGCATACCGCATGAAAGAGAGAAAGGGGAGAAGAGAGAGAGAGAGAGAGATAGATGGAAAGAGACAGAGAGCGAAAGAGAGCATCGAGGGGAGGGGGGGAAAAGAAAGAAAGTTCTGTATATGGGGTTATGCCCATATCGAGCCTAGTTAGTCTGGCATCGTACCACCTTTGTTTGCTCGCTCCACCAACGGATATCGTCCGTATGACCGTACGTACACACAGAGGACACCGGGCACACACGCAAATCCACATAACACGCGCACGCACGCACACACATCCGCATGTACGACGTCCTACGCACACAGCGGCGTCCCGCCGCAGTAGCCGTAGCATTATATCGTGAGCACAGAAGTAATTTATAGTTGCAATAATTTATTGGGTACCATGGGGTTTATACTTGCCTGACGTGTAGCCATCCGTCACCGTCAGTGACGTCACCTCCCTCCACATAATGACTACCTACACCCCTGACTCTTTCTCCCCCTCCCCCTTCCCCCATTTCCTACCTCCCCATCCCCCCTCGTCCCTCCCTCCACGATCTCCGTGCCGTGCTGTCTCAGTGCTGAGAAACGTGCACCCTTCTGTGTAACTTACTCCACTACTCCTCGCATACGGCCAACTAGTGCATTCGTTTAATTACACTTCCTGGTTTACTGGAATATCACTTATGATATTATAATATTACTTGCTTGTATCGCAGATAAGATAATAAGTGATGCGGGTGCAGGTTTAACGATAGTGGCGCACGAACACTTGCAGCTTTTATTACGCGATTAGCATAATTCACTCACATGTTTTCCATCTGTGAGAAATTTACTCGTGAAAAGACGTAGTAAATATTAAATTTTATTTTTATCCATACCAGTCACACGATTACGATTTAATTATTTATTTTTTTTTTTTTTTTTTTTTTTCAAGTATACTTTGCCTCTAATTCTTTCTAAAATAATTTTCACGATTTTTCATTTATTTATGGCTGCACACGTAATTCCTTTCCCACCCTTCTTAGCATTAAAGAAGTATTACAAATTAAAATAATTATTGTAATCAATTTTGCAGACAAATAAAAAAAAAAATGCGACATTAGTTTTCATAATTGGGAAAATTTATACGTATGACTCGCTCATACATTACTACAGCGAGAAAGAATGGATGAACGATTGGATGGTTGAGCAGAAAGAGTGGGCACAAATCATTTGATAAAGCGGTAAGTAGAAAAAATTGTCCGAAAATTCAAGCGGAAAAGACGCGCGAAAGGGAGTACGTCATCTCGGAGGACTCGGGCAATAACGATTTTTCACGGGAAGCAAAATCGTAGAGAAGCGCGCGCTCGTATATTCTCCGTGCAGCAGAAGTTCCGTTCGTCTGACGGACAGCGTCGAGTAAGACGGGATGACGTGAGGCCGCGATACGTCAAGCCTCTTCCTCCCACCCGACCTTCTCTACCCGCGCACCACATTGCCTCTCTCACCTCTTCTTCGATTTCACGTACACATAACGGCGAGCGCGAGAGTGTGTAACGATGATGTAACGGTGTTGGTAGCGTCGCGACGGAGGCGATAGTAGTGGTACCATCGCAGTCACCAGAGGCGCCTTCTGATGGCTGGCAGAGATGACGAGTTGGTCCAGAGCTAGATATGCTCGTCACGTTCCTGGCTCCTGAGAGGCACGACGACGAAGGTGGGAGAAGGAGGGCGCGACGGAGAGCGGCAGCGGTAGCGGTAACGGGTTGATGGTAGTGGTGGTAGCTGAGGGTGCGAGTGGAAGTGACGTTGACGGGCGTTTGTCACTGTCCTCGGCAAATAATATCCAGCACAGCCCGCTACACTCACCCCGTCACCTACCTCCGCAAACCTTCCTCAGGACGAGAGAGAGAGAGAGGCCCATAGTGGAAGTCGCGTACGTGTTATTCGCGAGTGCAAGCGCGCTGGTGTTTGTACCGGCTTCGTATTATGCATTTCTATAGATACGTACTCTCCTCGTACCATCGCTATGTGAGGAATGGTCGTTCGCTATACATTTTCTCGTTCAACGCACTCACCCCGCTGCGCGGACTTGCTTTATACCCTCGGTGCTACTTTGCGAGACTACCTTCCCATCTTCGCCACCCTCGTCATCGTGCTTCGCGCTTCGATGGCCGCGACGGGAGTGCGGGGGGAAGCTACAATTTATCGGTGGCCATTGGCAACTCCTTAATTAAATTCAGGATCGCAGATAGAACGAGGAAAATGGATTGTATTGATACTCGCCGCGACACAGTGGAAAAAGAATCTTTCGCGCGGCATATCTTTTCATCACCAAACCGACTATAAATATTGAAAATGATTTTATGTTTCATCATATGGTCCAAAAACTCGTCCATCACGACCATCAGATACGCATTGTTGTCTTGCGAAACATTCTCCCTCGCACTATTACTATAATAATATTGATGGATACATATCAATAATCGTTAACATCAGCTGAACATCAGCTGCTTACCATATGTCACGTATGCTCTTAAACCACGTGGCACAAAATCAATAACGTAAAACGACTAAAACCAGTAAATGAATTAGAAATTAGCATCATGAAAAATAAAACTTGGTTAATTGTCTCGATTTTCTATTCCCGTGGAAAAGGATAATTAGTGGAACTTATTCGACCTGTCGGGGAACAGACAGGTTCTCTGTGCGAAGGAGGGTGACGGGTTCAACACGATGAAGGGGTCGTCGAAACAGAAAGAGGCAAGGGTGGAGGTCTTGGCGACAGCCGTCAATCGATTGTCAACCGGATCAGCCGACCAACCTAACTTTAGAAGCCCTTCTTCTTCGTGTACGTAATCAGTTACCGCTGCTTGTTTTTCCCTTCTCTTATTCCTTTTGTTCTTATTCTTTTCTTTGATATAGATAATTATTTTTAAAAACAGCAAATAATTAATAAAAGTTTAAATATATTAAATGATTATAATATAATGTTAGTATTTTTTTTATAGATATTTTTATAGATTTTTTTATATGTCGACGCGTTTAAAAATTTTGTTTATTAAGTTTTATCACGATAATAAACAATGTGTCTATTTTTTTCGATTTTTTATTTATATAAAAAAAAAACACAGAAATTAATATTAATAATTTTGCGCGCGAAAACGAAACACTCCATTTACAATTTATTGAATATTTTTATCTGTAATTATTAAAATTTGTCATTAAGAGCCACAATCCGTCGACTTTTTTCTTCTAAAAAGTATATTTTAATTTCTTTGAGAACAAGCTTTTCGCATCTGTATCGAAAAAATATATACAAGTTTATCACATAAATATATTTATCTAAAGTGTCATAAAATTTTAGGATCACAGAGAGCTCACATGCCATTGTATGTATCATAATGAACTACATTGAAGCATAGAATGCGCATATAGTTCACATTGCAAAGGGGTGGAAACATCAAGGGGAAATTTAATTGAGCGTTCAAAACCGCGGTGTGTTCAATTTGCTTCGATTAACGTCTCTTCTCTCGCACTGTGGGAGCATCGCGGGTTCAAAACGGAAGCGGCGAAGGGGAAAGACGAGTGTCCTGACGAGGAGGAAGAAGAAGAACAGAGAGAGAGAGAGAGAGAGAGAGAGACAAGCGGGAGGGGATGTAATCAGTCTCGAGCGCGAAGTGACGAGCTGTCCTTCGGAATGACGACTGGACATCGAAGGTCCCTATCTCCTCTGATCCATCCTTTTCAAGGCTCACCTTTGCCCCCCCCTCCCCTTCCATCCTCTCACTTCAACAACTCTAGACCATCCCCCTTCTCTCCCCCTCGCACCTCAATCGAGCTTGATAGGTATGGAAGCGAGAGCCAATACGTACAATATACACCAACACTTGCGTCGAGGGGGAGAGGGAGGAAGGGGGAGGGGGAGTTGTAGGAGTAGGTACCCTCCTAGCAGCCTTTCCGGACTCTCCCCACCGTCGATATCAAGACTGCCGTCCGACAGATCAATGCTGTGAGCGGCGGCGGCGGCGACGACGCCTGGGCGTCCACCGTCGTCTCCTCAAACGGACGGATGGACATGGACGGACCCTCGAAAATCGGCTGACGGCTTTGCTGGACCTAGCCTAGATTGCTTCCAAAGAACCATTGTGCGCACTCGGAGCTCTGCTCGAGAATCAAGCTGTATTGTATAGGAATTGATTAACGGCCGAAGGTAGTTTGCCGAAACAAGGTTGTTACTTATTAAAACAAAACGTGTTAAACTAACTACTATTTGTGACGTCAATCGACATTGATAATCGACAATATAATTATTTATGAACGTTATAATCTTTTATGAAACATAAGATTATTTTGCTTAATTACAACAAACTTTTCCTAATTATTGGAAAATTATCGATTATAATCTTTAATAAAATAACGATTTCTTTTCTACGGATATTATAATTATAATTTATGAATTATTTTCCAATGCTTCCATTGTACCTAGTTTTTTCTAAAAATTCTTTTTATTATATGCAAGACTAGCAGGGACGAAATATTCCGTGATAGTAAAATTATGTAAAAATATGTAAAGGCAAGTCGAGAAAGTCATGGTAAAGTTTATACCAGTGTTAAACCGCGAGTATCGAGAGAAAAACATAATGTTTTAAAAGAATCGAATAAACAGCAATATCTGTTGCTTCCGAAAAACGTTCTTCGAAGGAGCGGCGGATCGCGGGAGCGAGCTGACGGACGAATGAAACCACACCCGCAAGCTTCATTGCATATTCAGCGAGTGGGAACCTTCCGGGCAAGAGGATTTTGTCTTGAACTTCGCATGGAGGAGGATCCGGATGTGGGAAGGACGGCAAGATGTCAACGCGCCGTGAGAAGAAGGGGGCGAGACACGAGCCATTGGACTTCGCAGCAAGGAGTCACAGTCCTTTCACGGGACTTTACAATATCGTCCTGCGGCGGTTTATTGGTTTTGTTTCCGGTGGATCCCTAGGGCTTGCCGGGAGCGTGGCGAGGAAGGGGGAGGGGGAGGGCAAAGGCGAGACGTTGAAGCGCGGCGAGAGCGTGATTACGAGGGTGGTGATGCGGTGACGTCGAGTTATTCGAGAGTAAAGCGGAAAAGCTGGAAGAGGGAATTCGGCCTGGAAGGACGTACGTACGTAACTACCACCGTCCCCTCCTTCACCGAACGAACGAGACATGCATTCCTCGCGTTTTCCGGAGTGTCCACTTGAGCGGATCCGTCCGGGGAGAAGAGTGAAACGCGATAAAACTAATCTCGGCCGAGTGCAAAGAGAGTCTCCTCATATCCCCTATCTTCTCCTCTAGTTCCTCGTGCGTTTCTCTAGATTCGACCAAACAACGACGCCAATAGTAAATAGATGCCAAGGAGGATCGAGAGAGGAATGCGGGGGCAAATTGACACGCGCGACTCACTATCCCGATCATATAAATGCGGACAAAACGCAAACTAACTCGAAGCTCTCGCGGTTGCGAGGACGTCGTGCCAATACGCGAGATTTCCGACTGGCGTCTCAATGGACGTCAGAATCACTTCTCTGCCAGTCATCCGTAACGAAGGACGTGCAGTCGCAGATACCGCAATATCCTACATGTGTAATGCAACAGAGTTCGCGCTAATCTCCATAACGTACAATCGAGAGCTACGTAATATAGACGTAAACCTCAAATGGGTGAACGGGGCCGGCTTTGTACGCGGGCTTGGCATGATTTATCTTAAGATCATGCTTGTCGATGAAAGGCTTGTCGTACGTAAGGCGAATCGCGAATTACCTCTAGTGAATTGATAACGAGATTCTGTTACACGCTCTTCTTCGTCTTTCGCGTTTGATTAATATATATTTGCCAACAATAGCTCATAGTAGTAAACGTCACGCGGCTTAATAAACTTTGTTGAAAACGCACTCTATATAATTGTTAAAAGTTTCCAGCTGTAGATGCGCGAGAATTTTTCAGTACAAAGGCGCAACAAAAATGGCGCATTGTCTCGGCGCAGAGAAAGGTACGAATAGAACGAGAAAACAAGAAGCAAGAAAAAGATAAAGATAAAGAGAAAGAAAGAGTTCAAAGTGATTGCTTAAAGGTTCGATTAAAGCATCCGCCGAAGAACAGTGTCGAAACGTTTCAGTCCGAAGGAAGCTTGGACGTCGACGATCCAAACGATCCAAAGGTCCGAGGCTCGGAGGGGTGTGGTACGCGAAGGGTAAGCGTGAGTTTGCAGTAACGAAAGAGAGAAAGCCCCGGACGTCTCGATATGCGTGCACGCGAGCGCGTGTACGTGTGTATGTGCGCGCGCGCGCGAGTATATTCGACGGAGGCGAAGAGAGAACGAGCGAGATCTAAAACGGGATGGAGCGAGAGATCGGCTGTTTCATCTGTCACCTGCAGACGCCGCCTTCCTTTCCGTCATCGTCCCTCTCACCCGACCGGCAGTCACCCGCTCCCCCCCCTCCCCCGCCCCGCTCTTCCCTCTCCCCCTCCTCCTGCCCCGTCGACCCCCTTTAATAATAACAACAATAGAGCTGGGCTAGCGGCGGTGGTCGGTCGCCGTCGTGGCATGTGGACCCGGGGGTGGACGTCAGCGAGAAGGGGTCAGGAGGAGACGGGGAAGGAGTGGTGTCGGTGGTAGGGTACAGGTCACAAGACGGCCGTGTCACGTCCGCTTCCAGCCTCAACCCTCCTCCTCGACAGGTCCACCCCGCGTGTCAACCTCATCCAGGGACGTAGGGTCCTCTCTTTCATCTCAGGTACATCTCTCGCACGTTTCGCAAATGCGCGTGTTCAAAGATTCCGATATCTGCTTGCCTCTATGTATATGTGTATTCGCGTGTGTTGTGTTTTTTTCTCTTTCTTATCGCACTAATAATATACATTATTTGCTAAAAGAGCAATCTAGGTATGCAGATGCAAGAGAGCAATGTGTAAAACGTATATATATATATTTATATAATCTAAGAAATAAATTTTTGTAAATGATAGATGAAAAAAATGGGGGAACGCTGAGCGTTAAACGCGGAACAAATTTTTCCGGAAGCAAAGGACCGATCCGTCCCTGACTTCATCTAGCCCCACCTTTTACTAACGTCCGTCCGTCGGCTCGTCTCCCCCCAACCCCCTCCCCCTCCCCCGCCTTTCGCGACCCTTATTACACGTCGCGGCTCAACTTCATCAGAGGGATGTCGCACCACTCTCACGAGTACGAGCATTAACCTACACACGCAAGTTCCGTCACGTGTACGTGCACGCTACGTGGCAATGCTAATGTCCAGGAATGCAACCGTGTATGTAGATGCATCTGCAGTATTTCGCGATAATGGCGCACCACGAGTACGAAATGCCCCTAGTGCAATGTAATTATAATTTTACAATATATATATATATTTAGTTTGCAATACATATATTGTAAAAATACAATATTATAATAAAATAATTTTATTTTATTATTATATTGTTTTTTTCCAATAATAATTTCTGTAATAATTATAATAATAATAATTTAACTATAAACATAATTATAATAATTTTGCACGCGTCTCTTTAGCTACATACCGAGTGTCTATTTGCAAATTGTACAATACGTTCGGAAAACTCTTGCAAAAAATATAAAATTATAAAGAGAATTATAAAATAATATTTCCAAATAATAATAATAGATGTGATACATTATATATGACATCTATATGAAAAATTGTAAGAGCAAAGTTACATATTACACAAGTATAATGCATGCGCGATGAGTAGGAATTTTTTTTACTTAATTACAAGTGATTAAACGCTTATAGACAATCAAACGGCGTTGTTTCGCACGAAATACTTTTTGTCAGGAACTTCGTAATTTCGCGCATGAGTCACGGGAGCGTGTCCGGACCATTAATCGTCCGTAATTTCATTCAATTTAATTACCTGGCCGACGCGCTCAAACCGAACGAGGCATTAAACCGTCCATACTGAATGTAGAGTTTGCATTTTAATACGCGGGACTGACGTTCTCGATTCGCGTAACACTTTCGCGTTATCTGATAATAGGCGCGTAACGAGCGCGTCTCTCTGACGTCGGTTAACGACGTCAATAATTAGCAGTAATTAGAATTGTATCTACAATGAGCATTTTTTTTTTTTACGTTACTCACGAATGGCTCACGAACCGTCTTGGAGCAAATGGTTAGCGTGAGTTATTTCACAAAGTTGTCTTACCTGAAACAAAAAGATCATGTCGATCAGATATGAGTTCGTAAACGCTTACGAGTTACTTTGGACAAGATTTATTTCTTATAAAAAAGTAACGTCGAGAAAATAAAATAAAGAAAATAAAAGTAAAGAGAATAAAAATCGTACAAGTAAAAACTCTCGCGATATAAAGATTCATTATAAACATTGTTAATTACAATTATATGAAATTTTCCTTTAAACAGATTATCCGTATTCAGCCAGTAATGTACATTATGCAACCTTTCTCTGCTGAATGATTCAAAGGCTTTGACGGACGATAGATTTCACATTACGGATGCGTGGCGAAAATCCGGAATTTCAGCGTCGATAATTTTTTTTTTTTTTCCGATCGATAGGTCGATACAAAACCGAAATAATTTGATAAATGCATGGGCCATTGCGCGTAATGACAGCCTCTCGCTGCGTTTCGCCCCGAGCGTCGCACTCCACTCTTTCCCCTTCCCACCACCTTTTTTTTATTTTTTTTTTTCGCCCAAAAGGTAATCCAATCGAGAACGATGATTGAATTATTAATTGAATGACGCGCGTGGCTGGGGTCACACGCGTGCTGCCGCGTATTCAACCTCTCTCTCTCTCTCTCTCTCTCTCTCTCGCAACGATGAGACGATTGCTCATCGCGAATAATTCGTCGGGCTTGTGCAGGTAGTGCCTTTTAATGCGTCTCGAAAAATGTATCGACAACCGATAAACCGACAGAATTAAATTTCTCCTCTTTCCCGCGTGCTTTTACTGCAGCAACAGCAACAGCGGTAGTGGCGGCACGCGAAAAGGAGGGGGCGCAAAAATAGATTTCGTTTTAAATTCCCGCCCGTACTCTCACAATTTTCAATTAAAAATTTATCAGCCCATCCGACGAATGTATCCGATATTTCTTTCGCATTGTTATATAATTATGACAATATGCGTGCGCGCAGGATCGCGTCGGTCGGATCGGGTAACACGCGGGATGATATCGGACAAGCCGAACAAAGTGCCCCTCCCCCCGCTCCCCCTTCCATGCCGGCGTATCTGCGTGTCAACGTGAAACTCGCTGTAATCCTCGCAAGCTCTCCCCGCCCGCTTCGCGTCGCTCAAGTGGATTCTCTTTTGGATCGACTTTGGAATTAACGCTCCTGGAACGGATGAAACACAGTACGAGAGGACCGGATGAGAAAGAAGGAGAAAGAAAGAGCGAAAAAAAAAAAAGATCGTGATCTAGAGATGGTAGGCCGCGACGGGGGCTTTGTCTCGATCCCGTCGACGACGGCCTTGAATGATCTCGCCCTCGGAAATTTGATCGACACCGGTCAAACGAGTAGACCAGACTTCAAACGCGCGCGCCTCCGCCGCCCCCCGGCACCCCCTCCCCCCTCCCTCCTCCCTTCCGAGTTTCAAGTGGTCGAACGTCGGGTTGGAAGTTCGCGTTTCACGCGGTGGACAGGGACGAAGACGAGGAAAGGATGAAGCGGCAGCGATCCTCCCGTCTATCAGGGAATAGTCGGGAGACGGGCGCGGCGCACGGCGCCGGGGGAAGTAACTCGGAAAGTGTCAGAACGATAATCTGACGCTGGCAACGTGATGGACAGAACGAACGGTCCCCGTCCACTTCGCCCTCAGCTCTCTCACACGTCTTCTCCTCACCCGTCATTCTTTTCCTCCTTCGTCTCTCCTTTTCTGTGTCTCCGCGCCTCCCGATTAATGCAAGACACATCACGGACTGTATGTATTAAATGCGATCCGCGTTCTCACGAATGAAGTTCGCACATCTACCCCGCGTTGCGTAAATAGACGTGTGTCGCAAACAATTTTTTTCACGTTTCAATTTCAATTGTCTTGGCGAAATATGTATCAGATTACGTACGTTACATTGATATGTATCATTTTGTAATGTAGCATATATATATATATGTGTGTATATGTGGAGCATATATAAAATATTTTATCAAGATTTTATATATATTTAAGGAAAAAAAAAATAAACATCATTTATAAAAATTTTATAGAAACATTTTTATATATAGGTCAACTCAAAATATTTAAGACTCAAGTATCTACATATGTTTGTGATAAACATTTGATTTTCGAGATGTTTTAATATTTCCGAAGCAGTCTGTACATATATAATATATTTAGTATTATAACGTTTATTAAATAATTTTAATAGCAAATATACTTGAGGAAATGTCATTTTAAATAATTGAGATTAAAATCATGCGTAGAGCTTTAGAGCGAAATTCTGATTTTAAACACCCTGTTTATCGAGATCATAATATCGTTGCAATTTTTAAAAAAGAAAAAAAAATCATCAGAATAAAAAAAAAATAAAAATTCAATAAGAATCTTTCTTGGGGAGGCGCTAATTTTAAAGTTCTTTATATCGCGCCGCTCAAGCGAGAAACAGGGATTAAGTAGTAAGTTTATAGTCCAATCCGCGAGATAGAGTGTGCATACGCGAAATGTAAATAGGAGCGACAGGATAATAATGAATGCTCGTAGAATAGTAATGAGGCAGATGCAGTGATAAAGAGAAGATAAGAAACGGAGAAAGTACGTACGCACGTATCTCAGGGCGACGTGTACATGAGTTACAAAGCAGGGGCGATCAATAATGCTCTTTTATAAAACGTACAGCGTGTGACTTAAAAGAGAATTTAGACGTTGATTTAAGCACGCGGCTAACGTGATTTATCGCCCGGCGCTGGTTCCGCAATGCACGACCCGTAACATTTATTGTTCTTCTCCGAGCATACGTACGTACGTATGTATCGCCTTTTTTCCCCTCCTTTCCAGAAATTGAAAAAGAATGCGCGACTGGGGAGAAGACATGGGAGAAACAAAATCGGAGGCCATCGCAATCCTGAGAGAAACCTTCCCTTCCGACGTCGCTCCGGCCTGACGCAACTGTCGCGAGAGAGATCAGGATTTATCCGCAAAGAGAAGACAGCTCTCTGCTCGCATGTGTAACGTATAATTCAAATATAAGTGAATGCTATGAGAAAAAAATCTATGTGATGTAATAGAAAATCGCATTTGCGATAAATTGCCATTAATTACAATAATTATTAATTATTAATAACAATAAACGACATATATTTAATATTTCGCCATTTCATCCTAAGTAAGGGATAACGTATAAACGAGAAGAGGAGATGGAGGAGGAAACTCTCGTCAAGAATTATACGCGAAGCGATAACGAGAAGCTGAGACCTCGACCAGCGGTCCTATTTCCGAATATTAATTCCAATCTCGTCACATCGAGTCATCGTCTGCTGCTCGGATGTGAGACGAAAGCCAGGTGCATCGAGACGGATCGAGGTCGTCGCGACGAGGATGTTAATTGCGACGCGACACGCCAGGTCTCTCATCTTCGATGGCTTCTTGTTCTTCTCACTCCTCGCTTCGATTCGTCGATTCATTCCGACAGACGTAATTAGACTGCATATATAATCGAAATAATTTACACCGGTTGGCTTTTGACGCTTGTCTGTCTCGTAGTTGAGGAAATT
Source organism: Cataglyphis hispanica (assembly GCF_021464435.1). NCBI lineage: Eukaryota > Metazoa > Arthropoda > Insecta > Hymenoptera > Formicidae > Cataglyphis > Cataglyphis hispanica. The sequence goes on along the minus strand of NC_065962.1, from coordinate 6,540,770 downwards.
GCGCGTCGGATAGATGATACTGCCGCGCAATTTTTTCTAATTATAGCGAACGAAAGAAATATACCGTCGCATCGCGTGGCAAGTGCAATTAAAAATTCACGTTACATTCGCGCAAGATGATTCATGGCTGACGGAGGTAGATAGTAATCCTTTAGGAATCGCGAGTAATAGTAATTTTGACATTCGCGTACACAAAATTTGATCTTTTGTATCAATGTAAAAGAGTGCGAACAGCTATAAGCTCAAGTCCCTAATAATGATTGACACGATAGTAAAGGATCTCTTTTCTATTCTCATAGACGCATTAGCTTGACACGTATGTGACATAAGTCTCTCATTTGTAATATTAACGCGAAGCTCTCTAGCTTGATATAAGCTTATTATTTATAGAACCAGAATCGAGTACAATGACCCGCTCTGAGCATTGTATCAACGTCAAGGTTTAAGCGATAGTTTATGACAGAGAAAAGAAGGAGCGCGGTGACTCGCGTCATCCTTCCTCCAACATTAACGTAGATTCGATAACTCTTTCCATTTTATTTTACAAGACAAATGCCTGCGACGCGAAGGAACCACCTGCACACTTTCGGCGGCAAGTACGGAGACCCCATTGTGCCTCCTTTTCAAGTGGGCTCACCTGGAATCACTAACAACGATAAGATCTAACGAAATCGGTTGTCCCGCGGGGAATTAAAAATGAGGGTGGAACGCCCGCTGGCAGGTGGAGGTGGTGCCGTATTATCCGGCTCATCCTTATCATGCGGCCTCGCATAAATCGCAGTCGCGGCCGAGGATTGCGATTGCGCGTCAACACAAAAAATATTATTATAATAAAATATAAACTTTGCACTTGCAACTCTCAGGAAAGTCCACTTGCATAATTTCCTTCCACAACATCTGACTCAATTATACATGACTTTTTTCAAAGTCATACATACCAATGCGTGAGATAAAGATACGTACTTCCACTAATGTCGTCGATATAAAATTTTGAAGCCAATTTTGCTCCTGACTTTCCGCACTTTCGTTCGGAGAGTCTTTATTATGCCCGGACCTGAAACACCGATGAATTTTTCTCCCCTATCCGGAGAAGAGAGCGCGCGGTCCGTTATTAACCCGGGCGCCCGCCGGAACGACCCGGCATCGCTCAATCGCTCGAGCCGCCGCCGCCGCCGCGTCTTCCTCAACTCGTCGCCGATCGTCTCTCTTCTCTCTAAATATCCCCTTCTTGATGAAGACAATGTAGCCGAATCCCGATAACGAGTTTATAGGAGCAATAGTCGAAATTCTTTGAGAATAAACTTTACCCGCCATCATCCGTGATAATAATCGCTAAATAAAAATTGACAATTGAAATAGGAAAAATAATGAAGAATGTTTATTGGAGCATCTTTGATTCCCCGTTTAATTAAACTAAAGAAAATGATATTTATGTGAGAATTGTGCAGAGTTAATAATTTCTCTTCTTTTGCGTGAGAAGATTATCGGATTCGCCAAGAGATATAAATTATTTTACAACCATGTGAAAATATAATGTGAAGTAACATAAGTAAATAGACAATTTTTAATATAAATTACATTATATGCAACATTAAGACAACTTGTGCAATAATAATAAAAATGTATAATATTTCATATACACCGAGATCAGATATTCGTTCACAATTCGTGATGCGGAGAAATATATATATATAAATAAGCTTTTTATACGCTTAGAAAGATATATTCTCTCTTCTTATGAAGAATGGAGCGAAATACCATGTGTAAACACACATAGATATACGTAATAAATATATGTATGTATACACATAGATATACATGGAAATCACATCGCACAATGTAATGAGCTAACCATACACAATTTAAGATCCCCAAGAGAACATTACCATGTGTATATTATCTAAACCCATCATCGCAAAGAACATAATTCTGTTTTTATTCCAATTAACGTCGCACTTAACTGCCTGCCACGAAAGAGAATCTCAGTTGCTTCGATCTTTGCAAAAAGATTATTATGAGTAATATTGATTTATTCTGTGACTGATTTTCTTCAAACGCGACACAGTTTTATTTTGTAATTGACGAACCTGTGACTGTAAACAATGCAAATGTAAATACAACTGTATATACGTACGCATATATTGTTATTCATACAAATAAAAATAGTGAGACAAATGTCGCATTTTTTTTTTGCAAGAAAAGTTATTTTACTTCAAATTTTCATTTCAAGAATTTTGAACCTCTCAAAATTGTAAAGAAAATAAAAAGTTTTTAAAATTTTTCCAATTAATCCGAATGCACTTAAGATACGATCGATACGAAAAGACGAAAGGCCTTTTAAAAACAAGCATATCGCAAGGATATAAGGCTCGCTGGTTGATCGACGAAGCTCGTGGGGCTTTCACGCGATCGCCATATTCACCCGGTCCTCCTACGACTGTCGACAGAAATAAACGATACGTCTGGCAATAAATATCATGGTATTATAATTAAGCTAGCGGCAAGAGAATATATAGTATTATAGGCAACGTGCACGCGGGACACGCGAGAGTTGGAAAGCAAGTCTCTCGTTCAGTGATCTCTGATCCAAAGTCACCGGGACACGAAACACAGAAAATATACATGCATATATGTAACCCGATAACCTTGAGAAACTTGATAATTCATTTCTTTAGCAAAAAACAAAGAGAATTTATTCATTGAGAATTAATCTGAAACAGTGCAATATTAAATATTACTTATTTATCTATATAAATAGTCCGAGTGTCGAAAAATAAAGCCTGAAATTATTCATTTATTTATTTATTTATTATTTAGTTATGAAATTATTTATTTATTTATTATATTATATATTTATAAAATTATTTATTTAGATAAAAAATAGAAATAATAGCAAAAATTTATAAAGAAGCCCAATTAAACTTGAAATTGCGAAATCTAACGCTATAATATAATACGTTCATTTTTTATATGCCATATTAATTTAGAAAAAATTAAAGAAAGAGAGATAGAGTAAAGCTTTGTCATACATAATTATTAGACATAAAAAGGCCACGAAACCGTAGCTTGATTTGTTTAGTCTACCGTGAGGAGATAGAACAGCGGAATGCATCAACGTCACTCAAGGAAGGCACTGTGATTCATTGTGTGTGCAACGGCGGAAGAGACGACACGCCGCGGTCCGGACCACGCAAACCGAGGAATTTAAATCGGTCCGTGTATCTACCATCTCGCGCTAATTTAGAGGCAAACGTGCGAAGTCGTGTTTTGTCAAGCCCGAAATTTCAACCGACGACATCAACCGACCGGTAACGTCTCTCACGCATCGCGCGAGTGACGCGGCGCACCGACACATATGCATACACTATAGTCTCACATATCGCACGTGCATTCACTCCCGGACCACGGTGCGTTCACATCGCATCGCCTGTCACGCCGCGGCGAAGAGAGCGGAGCGAGAGCGGGTATAAGAGAGCGGAATGAATCGCTGCCACTCAAGGAGCAGCCCGTCGGATGCGGCGGATGGACTGACAAGGCCGAGTTGGAACGTCATGACGTTGAAGACGCGATGCTGATATACGCGTCCACTACCGAGATGCGCGCAGCCAGCCGCGCTCGACAAGCATCCCGTCATTCCCGCGAGTCCATCGCCAAGGAACCCTCTTCTCTTTTATCGCTTCTTCTCTTCGCTTTTATCTATATAGAGCGCGCGCACACACACACGTACCATGTCTGCTGCTCCTCGCGCGTCCAACGCAAGGATACATCATATTTATTTTGTATAAGTGTGCGTGTGTGTGTGTGCACGGATAATCTCTTCTAGTATTTTTAAAATATTTTTAGAGACCCGTTTATAAGTAAATTTGCGATAAACGGTTTTTTGTGGAATAAAAAATAAAGTTTATAAATTTTACTAATTTTTTTTCCAAGTCGAATTAATCACATTTAAAAAATGTTCGCTTCTTGCTTGATCGCTGCAAACTCAAATCCAAGGTGTAATCGAAATTATATAGACGCAAATTTTGAAATTACATTAATAAGTATGTCGTCTACTTTTAAAATACTGCCCATTATCAGTAATCTACTTAATATAGAAATGTAATACGCGACGAATGTAATCGCCCCGTCTCCTTTATATTATCATCTCGAGGATCTTGCTTTCTCCCGCATTAAAAAAAAAAAAAAAAGAAGAAAAAAGAAAAACGACGTAATGAAAGTGTCCTCGATAAATTTCCCAATCTACAGTGTGCGCGACATGCGAATGTGACCTTGTCAGTCCGTCAGAGAGTGCAACATTATTGGCTTTTCGAGTGGCAGCGACCGATTCTGCTCGACTATGTTGCCCGCCTGAGCGCTTGCATCGTGTCAGATGAAACGACGATAAGTGAATGTTCTGTCGATGCGTATGCACATGAGTTGTCGGCACTTACAATCGTACGTACTTACTCGACGAGGAGTCAAAAGTATGCATACGCGATATTAACGAGCGCGCCGTGAGATCATTGCGATATTTCGTTCGTCATCGCATTACATATTCAAGTTTTCTCGAATTTTGCATTCATATATTTTTTTTTAGCAAATTTGTATTCGTACATTTTTCTATAAATACAATTTTTATTATATATATATATATATATGTATTTAGATTTTTCATATTCACGTTTCAGATTTATTATTCTATATATAAACATATGTATTAAATGTGTATTAAATATATACTTAATATATATTAAATAATATGTATTAAAAAAAAAATATAGTAACTCATTAAATATCATGTTACTGCGAGCGAATTCATAAAATTATATAACAAATTTTAAAATATAAAATATAAAACATAAAATTATAAAACAATTTTTTATAATAATGTTCGATGTTATAAAATTAATAACAAATACAATAATTATGCTGAACTTTCGATTGAAGACTTTCCGATAATACATAATAACGTTTAATTGTACTCGCGGGATGAGAAAATCAATCGTGCGTGAAAAGTCGCACGCGTTCATCCGATTTTTGCGCTTACCGATATAAATCGCGATTTTTTCGCTTATGGGCTCACTCGAGCGTGGTGGCACGGCACCTCGCCTCGGGTTAATCTGGTCTCGATATTTAGTTTTTTTTCGCATTATTAGCCGCGTAATTCCCTGTCTTACGTAACTCTCTACAATGATGCAGGACTCTTCGCGGAGAGAAGCCGGGTCTCCATTAAGGTCGACGAGGTAACACGGACTGCAGGCGCGCGCGAGTTCGTAATTGCGATAGCTCTCAAAGTTTCAATTCCGACAGCCGAGAATGCAAACGCTTGTGTAAATAAGTGCACGCGAGCGGACACCTGGCAATGAATTGCCCGGCGCGCCCTGGCGATTACTTACACAAATCGTTCGCACATTAATTTCCGCCAATGACTAATTCTCGATGTGCATATTATTAAGCAATATATAGGAGCGTGTCGCTCACGGACATTGTGCGATTTCGCATTAAACACAAGATCATTACGTTCGAATAAATGAACGATATATCACTGTCATTCTGAGACATACGTCGGGGCGCGCTCGCTGGGAGATGACGTTGTTAATCAATCAACCGTCGCGCGAGAGATCGCGATCTAAGCGATCGCCGGTGCTAAAGGACGAGGACAGCCAGTTCCTTGGACGCGCAGCCTAATTACCCGCTCTAGCCGAGCGCAAAGAGAGAGAGAGAGAGAGAGAGAGAGAAAAAGATCGAATCGCGGTACGGGCCGCCGACTGTTGTCAGCTGACTGTTGTCATCCCGCAACCCCGTCCAATCACCCCCACCGCCAACCACTTCGTCGACCAGCAACACTGCCGCGACCGACTAATATCTCATTCTTTTGTTACGTTTCGCGGCAATTCGCCTGTGCAACGAATTTCGGGCTGATTATTCGGGGCGGCAGAGTGACGTTGGTCGGCTGGATTAAAATGTTCGCCGGAGCTGTAAAGAGGGTGGAGATCACCCTCGGGGAGTCTGTCCCGCTTCTTCTTTGTTGCTTTCCTCTCAAAATCGTTCATTCATCTATCTCGATACATTTGTTGTAAAAAAAGATATTTCTCATTATTAAATAAAAAAATTATTATAACTATTAAAAAATTTGAAACAATTAAAAAAATCGAATAATGAGAAAAAATTGTAGGTAATATTGTAAATATAACTAGATTCTAAATAAAAAGGATTACATATTTTTTATATGCGTTCGTATTAACGTTGTATCATAAATGACAGATAATGAAATTCAACTTTCTTTATAAACGAAGATGTTATGCGACGCGCAACAAATGTCGCTAGACGTGAAAGGGGAATCGTTTCTTGCTCCGTAATAATAATAAAATTCATGCGACGCTTTATGACCGTCATAAAATATAGAAAGCCAATGAGAGAAAGACAATGGTAGAAAGAAAACGGATATACGCAAGACAACCGACTGATCACCTCTTCGCTCACTAGTTATAGTATCGTATTACGATAATTATGTAAAATAATACTTGAGCATTATAGTAGAGATCTAGAGATGTTCGTATAAAGGATATTACAATAGAAATTCAATTATACGAAATAAGGGGCACAAATTTCACGATATAAATCGTTTTATAATCTTGTTTCATGCCTCAAAGAATTCACCACAAAGGGTTAAATCAATATTATTATATGATTGCCGATACAAGTTCTTGATCAAGTATAGATATTTAATAATAAATGGATGATTATACAAAATATATATATATATTTTATTTCAGCAAAGAACTCGGGCTGGAAATATTTTTTTTATTAATTTTCACTCATTCACCGTGCAACAAAATTTTCCGCACAAGCACAAATCTCTACAAAGGTACACGAATGATATAACATTATCTCGATGTGAGTATCGCTTCTCTCTCTCTCTCTCTCTCTCTAAAGGCCCCTCAGTGCATCGTTCGGCCGAGTAAGAGCGACTAGCGCGATAAAGAGGCGATGGCGAACACGCGGAAGAACTGTAGCCGCTCGTGGAAGGCGGCGGGACGACGAGAGTTGGCCGTTAGCGCGTTTTACGGCGGCATTAAGCTTCTCTTAAATGACGCACGCAAAGTGTTCCTGCCCCCCATCTACCTCTGCTAACCATTCTGGTCCACCCACCTACCCGCCAAGAAGCTGCTTCCTGTCGTGCAAAATCACCTTTTCACCCAGTCACTTCACACCCGTGTCCTCGCCGCCTCCTTCTTCTCCCGTCTTCCTCCTCCTTGCCACTTTCAATATCTTTCTGTCCACGCGTATAGATTTAAACCGATCATTTCTTCAGAGATAATGTATACTTTTATCATTAAAATCATCTCGCGTTAATCAACATGAAGGATATATATAATTGTCAGTTCATGTAGAAAGCAAATGTAAAAGGATTTCTTTAAAAAAGTAAGTTTTAATGATTTGAAAACGATGTAAAATCATTCAAAAGAGAGAGAGAGAAAATGGTATTATAGCTATTATCCTTGAATCGAAATTAGCATAATGTATCAATAATCATAATTTTGAATTGTAAAACGTGATGCAGAACATGCAAGTACATAATGATTTATGTATACAACGTACTAATTGAAACCTCGCTCTAACAGGCTTACTATGAGATAATAATAGTTTATATGATATTATTCTATGTCTTCCAGTATAATTGCAATCACTTGAAATAAAAAAAAAAACATTAAATAGAGAAGGGTATAATGTTCATTATAAATAATTATTAGTAATTGACTGCGTAATTGACTATTTACAATTTTAAGAATAATAATTACACAACACTAATCATATATGTCCATAAACATAATTTAATTTTGTACTTTAATTTTTTCATTTATTCGTCTCTCATCAAGTTAAAGAAAAGTGAGTTTTTAATTATATTGAGAATAAATTAAGAAAATATAAGTGAACATATTTCTTGTTTACGCCTTTATGAAATCTCATCTGATTCATGTCAATCTTGTTTACGTCAAATATCTTATACGCATGTTTTTTTCCTTCTACGAATTACATGTTATTAGGCAGTCAATAACTATACTTTGCGAATCCAATTGGAAGCTCGCCACCTGGACACAGGAAAAAAAAAGAAAAACTTTCCGGAAAAGTCGAGTGACGTAGACGCCGGGGGGTGCTCGAACGGTCAGATTGCAAAAGTGGATCGAGAATACCTTGCAACAGAGATCAGACATTGGCGTCGCGTGCGCTCGCGTCTATGTGTAGCACACATACAGGCAAGGATACGCGAGCACGGAATGCACGAGGAGCGGCGGCAGGGAGCACATAAGTCCATCCCCAGGGTAGGCGACCGCGTCGAGCTCGAGTATTGACAGATATTTAAATGAATATTCCTCGGCTGTTGGAGGTCCTCTTTGAAATCAAAGCAGAAGGTACAACGGTTCATTTAGACGTGCGCCGATATTCCCCGCCGACCCATGGATACAGAATTTCACTTGTCACGTCGTCCACGGGTTATCGCCCAGCGAGACGATCGCCGGCCCGAGGGTGGTGTGGGAAGGGGTAGTCTTTCGACGGGGGTCTGTGTGTTTGTCGCCTGCACGCACGCGGTCTCCCGTACTTTCTCTCGTTTCCCCTTACGATGCATGTTTTTCACGAGCTTATCGTGTACGATAGTATTATCTATTTAATTTGTAAAGATCGATTCTCAGAATATTTTATTTTTCCGAATCACAATTTAATGAAATTTCTTTCACAAATAAATAAGAAAGATATATTATTTCTATATTACAATCACAAGTGTTATCGCCGGCTATAATATTTTTGCAGTGAACTATGGCAGATGTCAAAAAAGAGATCCATTTAATACAGTTTAAATTATGCAGAACTAAACAGATTATGATTTGTAATAGGTAGAGATAATTATAAATTCGTTAGAAAAAGTCATATATGCATGTAACAAATTTATCGGAACGAGGTAAATCATTAGGCTGATGGTAGGTTAATAATAAAACCTGGCCTGGTTGAAGCTGACATTTGAGAAAAATATAAAATAGCAAAGAGAAAAATCGCCATCAATGACACGAAATTAGAATTAATGGGCCTTCTGTAAAGTGAAAGCGTGGTTGCAGCACTCGGATATATTTAAGTTGGGCCTGCAGCTGTCAAGTAGAAAGATTTACATCAACGGAAATATAAATTATCATGCCAAATCGACAGCGATTTCCCGGGAAAATCTCAACTGTAATTAATTTATCTTTACTTAATATGATATAAAAAAATAAAAATATATTTTCTTGGCTGCTAAATCGCAAAGATATGATATTAAACGCGATGATATGTATTTCGCTATTATTATTATTATTATTCAATATTATTAAAATAAAACATATATTATAATATTATTAATTATTATATTTTATTCACCAAAACTATTCTATACTAAAATATCTCAAACTGTAAGTAAAACGATCTTTTCCAAGCAACATAGTAGCTCGCATGTTTTTCTTTTTTTCCGTCAAAAATTACGAGAAAAAGATTCATACTCCAGTACGAACTGATGACTGATAACCCCCAATCGGTTGCGGTGCGATAGCAAAGAGGAATTTCCGTGCTTGGTAAATGTACCATAATCGAGCGATGAACACGGCTGCCATATATTTTTTTTCCAGGCGATGAGAGCCTGGGGCGAGCACGTGGCAATAAATCCCGGCTTGCGTCGCTAATTTTCACGAAGTTGTTGCATGTACGTAGCCATACATGTATGTATACGTGTGCATGTGTGTGTGTGTGTGTGTGTGTGTGTTAGGCAGGTGCATCGTTACCCGCTAGAATACATGGACGAGGATATATACGCGATGGAATTGTAGTATACCTGGAACGACACCGGTACTATTTCCGAACCGGCCGATCGTGTCCTTGTAACTTTTATCGGAGCGACTACGATGACACGTTTCGCGCAAAATTTATTGCCGCCGCCGCTGACGACGGTTGTATCTCGATTGTGGGACGCGGAGCCAGGTACGAGTGGCCTTTTCAAGTACCTTCTGATGTATCTCGCTGATTAAAGCGCGTTAATTTTCTGCCGCGCGAGACGCGTTTTTACGACAACAGCGTTGCGGGCCTCCGTGAAAATTATTAACCATTAAATGCGTGCTCGCCGGGAGATCTCTCAAGCAAGTTGATACGCCTCGTAAATTCCACGGCGCCCCTTTCATTTTAATATGTTTCGCCCAATGATTATTATTATTCTAAATAATAATAATAATCATTGCACGAGTTCGACGTATTCCTTAAAAAGCGTTGCTCAGAATTGCCAATGTAATTAACATCGAGCAGATCGAGGACGAGAATAAGAAGGAAGAAAAAAACATATTGCGGCAATAATAATTTTACAAGTTGCAATTTGACCGGAGAAAGTTAAAACGTATTGCTCTCTCTCTCTCTTAAAAGATACATTCTCACAGAAATAATTTTGCCGATGATATTTTGATCGGTAAAAAATGCATTTTATTTCGAAAATTAAGTATCATAAATGTTGCAAATCGCGAAATATATTGCGCAATAACACGAGTGTTATAAAGCGCTGCGCGATTATTATATCCGTCTCTCGAATTTGTGAATTTCAATTAAAACGAATCTCCACCACTGGGGATTCCATTAAAGATGTGATTTATCCTTAATTACCTTTCAATGTAAATGTTCCTTCATCTCCATCGCTCCGATTGATCGATCGTCATTACGAACCAAAGACAATGATATTTTCGTTAAGCACGTTTGCAAACGAATACTTTTCAAATGCGATTGCAGCAAAGAAAATCTCTTTACAAAGTTCATCTGCAGAGAATTTCTTCTCTCGTGAGCTGCATTTACAAAGAGCTCAACTGCGAGGTACATTAGTCGAGATTATATCCGGCAAAGGAAGTCGACCAACTTTCCAAGACACTGTGTTGCAACTAAATCTCTTCGAATCTGACGACATCCAAAGATGTCGAACTTCTGTAGAGTCAGCGACAAGTATACCAAATGTAACATGGTGTTGTATCGTAAAGCGAAAAAATATAATAGCACGCTCGAATGTTTTATTGCGAATGAAATATATATGCTGCAAGATTTGCATAAACATATATATTGATAATAATAACTGAGTTTTCTTTGTCAGTTGGCGCCGAAAGTCTTTCTAGAAAATAGCATTTAAAAATGTTTATTTAAAAATACTATTTAGAAAAATTCTTTTAAAAAAAAAATCTTTAGAAAAATTTCTTTTTAGAAAAATTTTGACGAAATTTTCAATCCAATCATGCTATATATACAACGCGCTTAAATATTTAAAATAAATTTATTATAGACACAAGATTTATTTATCACGGAATATCGACGGAATTACAAGTAATTAATTGTATGATGAAAAAAATTGCACTGTCATTTTTCAGACAGAGGTCGTCTCGATAATTGATTTATTATAAAATAAATATCAGTCATCCTTGTTTTCTACATTCGTTATTATATTATTTCGATATACGTGCATGTTTTAAAAATAATCGGGCAAGCATAATAAAACAATATTATTACCGCAAGCATATGCTACATGTATGGGAAATGTCAGTATAACCAAAAATATTTTAATAAATAAAAATAGCTCATTAATATTTGACACTGTGATCTTTCAAATATTTCACGCTTATGTGAACGTTTTTTCTCTGTTTGTATGTGTGTCACGATAGTCCCAAAGTTTCAATACCGATATATTATATATACTCGCTCTATTCTCGCAATTGCTTTAAATTAATCTACGATAATTCGTGGATTTTCGACAAAAAATTTTCGCCCACGATTTGAGAAAACGGATCTGATTACCCATTTCAATAGCAGATAGATGAAGAAAAGTCACCCAGTTATCGCTTTGCGGCTCCGTTTCGAGACAACGCTCAGACGACGTAATGAGATACGGCGTCACGTTGCATTTGCAAGTGTCAACCAGTTGCTTAGTTTAGATAGTCTTTGCCTTTGAGCGGACGAATACCGCTTTCGATTTATCGTTTTTATTAGTTCCTTCTGTCTCACTAATTACTTTCTCGTTGCAGAAATTCGATGCTTGTAAAGCCATTGACTTTCGCATAGCATTACATGTACGTGCGTATGTGTTACTTAAATTTACAAGTCAAAAGACTCAATCAGTTGCTTTTTATTTGCCCTGTTTTTCTTTTTTTTTTTCCAATTTTCACAGATACCTCAGATTCAAATTCATCTTGTTCAATTGTTGCTATATTTATTATCTCCTATTTTATTGATCAGCATATTCTTATCATATAAATTATTATAAATAAAATTATACATATTTAAGTATAGATATATGTAATATAAATATACGTAAATATATAAAACAGACTGAAAACTAAAAAAAATATACATATGTGCGAAGAGATAGGAGAAAATTTGATTGATATTTATTATTGATAGATAAATCAATATTCGAATAATCAATGGGAGTTGATTGAAGATGTCGATGCTTATATGAGAAATAAAACATCTTGCGTTATAGATACGTGAATTTAATACAAAGAGACAAGATACGTCGAGAGCAGATATCTATCAAAAGATCGAGTGACGCAGCAATATAGTATGCTTTTTTTTTTCAAAGGTACCACCAACACGTTAGATTAATCCTATAAACTTGTCTGTTACCGAAGTAAAAAGATAATGACAAGCAAAAAGCATATTATCTAATAATTCGTAGTCAACTTATGGCGTATCTATGTCGTAAAATAAAATGGACGAAAAGACGCAAATCGTTATCTTAATTAGTCTTTGGCGAATAAATCGCAAATGTAAATCGGTAAATTCTGTAACAATGTTTATTTATCCGATGGGATTCGTAATAAAATGTAACGTTCGTTATACGACCAAGTGTCATTTGCGCAATGCGAGCCCGAGTTGAAAGCCATGTAAACAATTTTTGAGAATATCACATTTTTACAACGTCTAAAGTACTTGCAAATCGTGATTTTTATATCTTTCTCAACTTATTCGCCCAACATTAATTAGTTCATTAATCGTATACTTGTTGATTAGAAATAATAATTACTTGCGAGAATAATTACTTTGTATCAATTTAAAGATATCATTCTAATATAGACGTATCGGAGGGGGAAATGAGAGACGGAAATCATGATTTACCGAGTTCTTTCAAGGTAATAGATTGAACGTTACTTAAGAACATCATAATCGTGAAGGATAGTCCGGATCGAAGGACATATGAGCAAACTTCAACGATACCTGTTCGTCCAGAATACCGTTTATAATACTTGTGGTCGCGTTTATCGATCTCCATAACACGTTACCGATCGCTTTTACTCGTCGCTTAAACCTGTCGTAAATAACCGATTTACAGCTAGACCAATAGACTGATCCGTTGATGATAATCGGTTAAAGAATCGCAACAAATGTAAATGTTTCTCAATATTTTCAGCATTACACGACCCGATCCATCATTAGAGATTATTATCGAGATTTACCCTCCCTCTTTTTCTGTTATATTATTATTTTTAATTTTCACAATTTTATTATTATTATTTTTAATTTTCACATCGTACTTCTACAATCTACTAATAATATGTCTATATATATATTAAAACAATATACACTAATTGAAATTTATTTCGGACACTTAACACATTGGAATGCACTAAGAAAAAAATTAAAAAAAAATTTGAGTTTATCTTACAGAAAATAATTCAAGCAGTAAATAAACTTTCTAAACTATAACATATAACTGTTTTTATACAAGTGCAATTAATCATCCAATTAATCGTCTCGTTACTCTTCTGCCAGTACACGAAGAAACGTTATCTCATCAGAGACATGAGAAATGCAAGATGCAAAATAAGGAACAAAATAACGTGCGTGCGTGCGTGCGTGCGTGCGTGAAATGTTACATTATGAATATTTACCGGTAAGATTATCACCGCGTTGCTGTGGCCATCGGAAGGAAGGCCTGGGCTGCTGCTTGCTGCGCATATCTCCCGTCCGGTGCGGCGGCTCCGAGCCGCTCGCTTTTCAAACGTTCGGAGACCACTACTTACCTGAAACAGAGAACAGGATGGAATGTTAAAATCTCGCCTCGTTAAAACACATTTCTTATTTAATAAATACATACATAGCATGATGTATGCTAACGGCATATTAAAAAATTTGAATTGTTACGCGCCTTGGTGAAATTGAGATCGAGTTTGAAATTAAAAAAGAAATAATAATAACTTCTTAAATTTCCTTCAAAATAATTATCATTAAAAAGCTAATATTATAACTATATCATTCCCTCTCTCGATACAAGATTTTTAAGATAATTTAAATTGATCGCTGCTGAGGAAATCCACGCCCGCTTTTTCATGGCGATTTTTCCAATCGAACGCCGCAACGTTCTCGTGATTCTCGGGAAGAAGAGAGAGTCAACCTTCCCGACGGGTTTTTACAAAAGGGTGCCAAGCCTAGGATCGCGTCCCGCATCGCAGTTCATACTCCCCCCCCCTCCCCCACACCCTCTTATCCCTTAACCACCCCAGTGCCGACCATCGTAACCAGCCGTATATCTTTCCGGCGTACGCCCTCGAAAGCGGCCGCCTTTGTTTCAGATATTTATGAGGCGTTTTAATTCGCACGCCGCGTCACCCAGCCGGCAGGGGGAGGGTGGGGTGGGGGGGGGTTGCCACCGTACGAGGGCCGGGCGGTGATGGGCGCGGGGGTGCTGTACGTCGCGACGAAGGGGCAGGAGGGGGAGAGGGAGATGCAAAGGCATAATAGGCATAAGGGTGCCTCGATAAAACGTCAACTCCCCCCTTCCCACCTCTCTCTCTCTCTCTCTCTCTCTCTCTCTCTCTCTCTCTCTCTCTCTCTCTGCTCTTCTACCTTCCCTTTTCCAGACGTAGGCCATAAGCGCAAACAAACTCTCGCTCGTATATCTCGCCTCAATGGTTTCTACGTCGGTGCGCCAGGGACGTACTGTATCGTGCCGCCGTCGCCCTCCTTTTTAGCCCCCAACTTCCCTCTTCCTCCACCACCATCTCATCTGAAACCCCTCGCCACTCTCTGTGCCCACCACCTTCCACCCTTCGTGCGAGCCGAGAAAATTCCTTAACCCATATCCGGGCAATATATCGCTCATAACTTGTGTGTATACTGATTCACTATAATACTCTCTCTTTCTCTCTCTTCGAACAGTGAAATGCGAGACGATTACTTATTTTCTCTCTCGAATTATTAATTTGTTATATAACGCGAGAGAGTGAATAAGTTTTCTTCTCGGTTTTTGTACGATGTTATGCTAAGTCTGATATGATTACAAGACCTTGACGTTTGAAAGCTCTGCATTGTTGATTGACATCTTTCGTACAATTGCTTTTCTACATATAAAAATAGCTGCAATTATAATTGGATATATTAATAAAATACTTAAAAGTTCCCTAAATATAATTTCATGGTTACATTTATTTTATAAGCTTATTAAATATCCTATTAATATTAAAAATGTAACGCACATATATATATATATACATACATATATATATAATTCATATTTCTCTATATTTTCTTTTTTCATTATATATATATATATATATATATATGAAACTTTAAAAATATTTAGCAAAGGCATAAACAATTTAAATATTGAATTGAAAAATATTTTGTCCTTTTCATACATCTTAAAAGATAGGATAGCGTCTTAAATCAGCTAAGAAAAACTTTTCAACATTTTTCTCCGCTACATCAGAGTGATCAATTTAAATACAATCGGCGGTGCGATTGCGTTAATGAGTTCCGACTAAGTGCACGTTTTTAGAAACACGCTACATTCGTCTCCCTGATCCACGATCCAAGTCTGTACGTCCCTTTACAACAACACCGACGTCTCCGTCCACCTTCCATGGTCTTCCACCAGCAACTACTTCCACCTCATCCCTCTCATTCTCTCAACTCACCCTCCCTCCCCTCCCCTCCCTCCCTCCTCCTCACCCCATACCAGGGACACGCTGGAGAGGCAGCCGCACTCCTGCTCATGCTCTTCTTCTTTACGTACAGGCGAGTTTAACAGTAACAGTACGTCACCCTGTCACTCTTTCTCTCCCTCTTCCTCCTTCAATCTCACTCTCGCCTTCTCTTCTTCTCTCCTCGTACCGTCTCGCCCTATCTTCTTCACCGGATCGCTTTCTCTCTCTCTCTCTCGCACTCTCCTTAACAGCCTTCACTCTCTAAAAGCCTGGGTGTGATCTATGGCGGAACGTTGCGTCACTCGGGGGGAACAGATGCAGGGCTCGTATATTACTCGGCCATATCTACAAGCAAGACGGCGAAGAGGAGAAGCGAGAGGGGGTGTAGAAAGGGCGAACCTTGCCGTACGGTCAAAAGAATGGCGAACGTCACAAATCACTCGGCTTTTGTGTGACATCCAACCCTCGCTCGAATTTTTTTTTTTACTTCCCTGGGATAAAGAAAATTTACTTGTTGACGAAGAGAGATTTCTACTGAACGTTAAAGCACGCGGAGGATTGTTCTAAAAATTGAATTTGTCGCGGAATTTTCTCTCAGCTTAGCGAATGACGCCGTTGAGGGCGAGCTTAATCTCTTATCGGGAAACGCAGTTTTAATTGCGTCAAAAATACACATCGGCCGCGAGTAGAAATTTATTCTCGAAGATACGTGAATGTTTTTAGCGAAATTGATTATATGCATTGTCACGGTGTACTGAATTTGAGTGTCAACAACGCAACAATTTTAACTAAGTTTGCAAATTGCATTATTATATAAATATTGTATTATAAAATTATAGTAAATATTAGTGTTATAAAAATATTTTAGACCTTTTACGAGTAACAATACAATGTTTCGATCGTCGAAATAATGGAGAGCGGAGTGAGTGACAATCGTTCACGACAGAAAGACAAGTATATCTTCGATACATTTTGACTTGCGCAAATTGATAAGATGCCAAAGCAATTGTATCTGGTTCGCGTAAATCGAGGGTCGCTGTCGCTCAACTAATTAGGACGCTGCGCCCTCGATACATATCGCCAGATATACGCTCCACCGAAATAAGCTTCTCGCTTTTCGCGAGTGCGCGGGGACAAAAGAACGGAAATGAACGAAACGCAGCGAGAATTCCACTTGCCCCACGTGCGGCAACATCTCCGAGTACACGCGCTCGTGGAAACACTAGCCAGCTGCCTAAGTAGTGGGAAGGGAGGACGAAGGGAAGGGCAGGGAAGGGAGAGAGAGAGAGGGAGAGAAAGAGGGAGACCGAAAACGCGCGTCGGTAGAGTAGACGACGCTTCGAGAATCTCATAAATCAGGTCAGGGTTGGCGACGGGGGTGGTTGCAGCGAGAGGAAGCGAGGTGGCTACAATGCGGGAGGGTTGTTAGGTAAAGGTCGACGCACAACAGTCCCATGCGGCGGCGTACGGCGCATGCTCGTAAAATGCTTGGCGCCAATTCCATTCAACGGAATGGATTCGTATGACGAGAAGGGATGTCTCAAGTGGATCTTTTCGAGAGACGATTCCGTTGGTGCGTTTAAATATTGCGTGGAGGAATATATTACGGCGAGCAAATATATCAAAGTAAGTTTTGAAAGGACCTATCTGTAGTAGCAGCACATATTTATAATTTACTACAAGAGAATAAATACATACAGACTTGGCAGAATAAATAAACTTGGGATTATTTATAAAAAAGTATATGAATTTTAAAAATTGGCAAAGATACAGAAAGATACAAAAAGAAGGAAATAAAGAGAGAGAGAGAGAGAGAGAAATAATCTCTGATTTATTATGACTACGAAGAATATTTTACTACAAACTTGACAAAAAATAAATAAAATATCAACTTATGAGCATCTTGATAAAAGACTAATTATCAAATATACGCTGCAACATAAAACAATTTAAAATAAAAAAAAAAATCATATATACATTTCTCTTTCTCTCGATCGATACATGAGACTCGACGAAGGAGTATAGAGGGAAAAGAGAGAAAAAATAGCGACGTCGGAGAAGATTCGGAGGGACCCCAGATGGAATCAGTGCAGCAGTTCGGAATATTGGAAAACGTCGGTCGTGTGTGAGAAGGAAGAGAAAGAAGAGAAAGACGGGGAAAGTACGGTAGAGTACGAGTAGGGCGGTATTTATGACACGTACGTGAATTCTAAGAACATTGGGGATAGCCGTGTTCGTGTCACACCATCGTCGAAGAAAAAGAACAAAGGGACGAACGAGAGACGTGAACAACTGGTCCAAGCTTCTATATAAGACTCACGAGGCATCAACCTGATTCAGAGCGAGCATGAACGTGTACGTGTTCTAAGTTTCGCGGCTAACGACGATAATAAAGTCAGAGCGTGCTTTAATGGGAAGTGATAATCAGTCATCGCTAATCTAAATCTCTCTTCAAAATTTTCCACGCTCTTCCGGATCGTAAATTTTGATTGCACGCCTTTAAATCACAATCGTAAAATTCGATAAAAGCGAATGATTCTTTGAAGCTTAGATTTGATAATTTTCTTTTCAGAGACAATCAAATAAGTTCAAACAAATATCAAAACAAAAAATATATTAAAAACTATATATAATAATCATTTACGATATATAAATTTAAAATTTAATAAAAATGAAAACCGGAAAAGCATAGCCGAACATTTGATACCCACACGTCTCATAAATTAATCGAGCACAGATCTTGAAAATAACGAAAAAAAAAAAAAAAAGATGACAAAGTTCGTGAATCCAGAATAAGGACAATCCGACAGATCAAAGATGCACGGAAAAGGGAAGATACGGTGCAGCATCCAATTGATTCATTGAGCGCGCGTGCCCGGTTTTAATTCACCAGAATAGAACTCGTTTCCTCGGCATGCCAGACTCGCGGCTAATCCATCGAGCGTCTTTATTGCCTCGCGACATTTATAAAACGTCGGGGAAGAGACGAAAACTGCCGCGATCGCGTCCATTCGTCACCGATTATAAATCGTCAGCTTCTCTCTCTCTCTCTCTCTCTTTCTTTCGTCTTGACAGACATTATTAGAACCATCTCCTTCACTTCATCGCAAAGAACGAGCGACAACGAGCAACCACGATCTATCAAACATCGTATATTATGTTTCAGATTGATGTCAAATTGACGTTTAGTGTATGCAAAAGATAGCCTTGGACCGATGAAGAGACAAATGGATATTCGTTTCCAACAACACACTGACAAGTTATATTAACTGTACGAATCTTCGGTGAACAAAATTTCCATCACATCATAGGTGAGTTTGCCGATAAAAACAAGGCGATAAAAACAAACGGATTTAATGCATCGATCGTCATTTAAAAATGTTTCATTTCGTACACCAAAGCCAATTGAATTTTTTTAAATAAAACACAAATTTTGAGATAAAATAATAGACAATATAGCTATATGTAAATATCCATTCTCACTTAAGTTTGATTATAATTTATAAAAACTTTATGTTTAGAAACTAAATTATATGTCAACTAGAAGCATTAATATTTATACTCGCTTATATTACATATACCGAAAAATAAGAAAAAAACCATATTAAATATTAATAGAATAATAAAAAAATTAATAACTCACATTTTTATGGCGATAAAATACAACTCGAGTGATACAAATTTTCTGATATCAAATATTTTTCTCGTACATAATTAATTAATTTACATAAATTATTATGTTGTTTATCTAATTTATAAATTTCAATTAAGATTTTCTTAACTTGACATTAATGATAAACATATCTGCACGTTATTAGCACGCTGTATACCGTAAACGAAAGATAATTTGTATAGATCTTTATGTTTTTCCTTATATTTTTATTTTTTTTAATATTTGAAACAAGATAATGAAAGAAAAGAAACCTTCGATCGTGTATACTAATTCATAGCTAGAAGAAAATTTAAGTATCGAAATGAAGAAGCCATTAAAGCAGGTAAAACACGCGGCATTTTACGACAATTTGATTTTATGATTAATAACATACTTGTTTTTTTATCTTTGAACGAAAGGAAATAGTAGCCGACTTTCGAAAAGAAAGAAAGAGTTTATATTACTAAAAATAAAGATAAAAATAAAAATAAAAATGCGCGTGTAATAACTAATTTTCTTTTTCTTCCAAGTTTTTTGTTCCTCAAAAAAAAAACGATTTATATTTAATGTTACGATTTAATATTTCATCTAATTATTCATTTATTTATTATATTTATTTATTATATCCTATAAGCTGCAATTATATTCTAACTACATATACTCAATCATATCTTTTTTTCCTCCATAAAAGAAAAGAGTCGATTTGTTAGAGAAAAGATATATCCGTCGGCTGATAATTATATTCGAGCGAGTTAGTTTATTCGGTTGGCGGATATTCCGAGCCGTTGCGTACGGGGATGAGGATGAGAGGGCGGAATGAGAGGGAGATGGAGGGAGGGGAAGGGGATGAAGTCGTAGTATAGTAACCGGGCCAGATAGGTCCGCCGCGTTTTGCTGGCGAAGGTGTAGCGACGATAAGGCGCTCGTTGCGCTGAAGCGTCCCTAGGTGGCCGTCCCGAAGCGTCCCGACGCTCTATCCCCCGTGCTCGTCTCGCCGCCCCGTGTAACGACCGTCGGCGATACCAACCCTGGAGCATCGTCGACTCCCGTGTAATATCGTGCCCGCGCTTTCCTGCCCGTCGTTATCCCGATTTCTCGATGTCTACCGACGAAACTTTACGTCGGTGCACGTACATATACGCACGTGCACGTGTGAAAAGCTCGCGTCGAACGAGAAAGCTTCCAGGTACCATCGAGGGTCTTCACAAAGAGAAAGAGGTACGAAATGAAAGACAGAGAGAGAGAGAGAGAGAGAGAGAGAGAGAGAGAGAAGAAGCGAAAGATAAAGAAATAGATATAGGGAAGGGAAGCCCCCTTTAATACTCGCGCCAATAGCCGAGTGTTTCGAGTAATTGGAAAGGTAAAACAGCCTTCCGACATGCACCGGATCCCTCTTCGTCCTCTTATTCCCGCGACGCGATCCTTTTCTTCTCTATGTACTTCTCGCGGTGGCAAGCAGACGAACCAGTACCAGTCGGGAAGAAGGCCTTCCACTTTCTGTGAGTTTTCTCGTTTCTATGATGCCCTCAGGAGGAAGACTCTCGGTATCATCCCGAGAGGGCGAGAGCGCTAATTAAAGAAGCCGAATCTCTATCTCTTTGGAGGATCCTGCCATGGCGCGGATCGAGTACCCGAAAGATCCTTTCACGATTTCGAGAGTAAGGTACGTATCTTCTTGGGTCAAGGAGCTTCTACGGGGTAAAAGCACCGAGGGTTAAGACCATTATCATCCCTCTCCTTTTCTCAAGAGTCAAGCGCCCTTCGAGCACCGAGAATCGCGAGTAACGAATAGTTGCCTTCGTTTATCACGGAATAAAAATCAAACTACGATTTTTATTTGCCAGGAGCAAAAAAAAGTAAAAAATATATATACGCGCAATTAAAAATATTTAAAAAATGAAAAATAAAAAAATACATGCAATTAATTTTTTCTATATTTTCTCAATTATTTTGAGAACGAATCGTACGGAATATATAATTGAACTTTAAATATTAATATTTAATATAATAGTAATGCTTTCTTCAATCTTTCATATATGATATTAATATTCGATATAATAGTAATATTTTTTAAAATCGCTTACAATATTATATTATAAACCCCGATAATATTTATCGAAAATCATGTCATCGAAAAATATCAAATTAATATATCATGTTTTTATTTCAGGAATAGGTGCACAATATTCGATAATCAAGTTTCACAATTTAATAATATCGAGCTTTATACAAATTATCTGCAACTCAAAAAACATAAATTATCTCATATATCTCTATGTATTTATATATATCTTTTATATATTCTTTTAAAATTTTTGAACCGAAAGAAACGTTAGAGCGTAAAATTTCAGCAATAAGCTTTTCGTAATAATTAGTCTCAAAGTCACGTATGCCGGATCGAGTATAATTTACAATTCCTCGATCATTACTCGAGAGCGGAATCGATCGAAAGTGCTGCTAATAATACGTGTGAGTGGATCACTTCTTACGATCACTGATCAAAACGATACCTAATCGTCGCGCGTTGAGTCGAGGGGAGAGAGGGAAGGGGGATGAAGATGCCCGACGCGCCCCGCAGATTGCAGAGTCTCGCGGTACGTCCTAATCGCCATAGATGAGCCTGGATAGGCTCGCCCTCGACCTTATTATTACCGCTTGGCTCGATTCTGTGCGCGTGTCCCATTACGTGGACGATTATTTGACTGGTCGGCCGAACCTTCGGGACGAAAGATCAGACGAGGCGAAGAAATCGAGATGGAGGGAACGGAATGAGAGAAAGGGGAAAACGAGAGGAGTCCGCGAACGGGCAATTGGTATGGAAGAGAGAAAGAGAGAGAGAGAGAGAGAAAAGGACAGAGGAGAGCGAGGTAAGTAGGTATAAAGGAGCGTGACTGGACGTGAGTTCAATACGTGGCCCTCGAGCACAGCTGCCACTGACATCGCCGCAATTCGAAACTGACCGCGACAGCTAAGCTCGGTACCGCCGAACCACAACGGCGGAAACTTATACCGGCCTTTCGATTGATCCGTCCAGGCCATTCACCATACGCCGAAGGGGATGGATTAGTCGAGAGGCCGATCCGCCTCGTCGCGCTGGAATCTTCCTCGGATCCACCTCACGCGAGCCTCTTGAAACGAATGTCAATGACGTTCGGGGTACTTTAAAGTGAACAGAAGGCCACTTAATGAAGGAAATGAGCGGCGCCGAAAAGTACGAATAAAAATAATTCTCTCAACTTGAAATTGATAATCGATGTTTTATAAAAATTAAATGTAGCGCTGAGATCAGATGATTTATAATTAAAAATTATTCAATCGTCTCGCGTGCGCAAAATATCGCGGGAACCTGGATTCGTATTAACGGCAGGTAGATATCGGCAGGTAAAATCACGCAGAGAATCGAGGATAATAAAAATGAATCCTGCTAGAACGCCCGGGAATTAGGAACTATAACGTTGGCGCCCTTCGGAGGAACCTTAATAGGTGGACGCCAAATAAGAGGATTCGGAAATGGCGTAGTCATCGTAGCTCGAACCGGAGAAAAGTTAAAATCGCGGTAGGTAGTCCCCCGTTCTCGGACGAGCTGAGAGCAGGGACAGCCTGGATAATAAGAACGAGCGCGATAATAGCGAGGTAGAAGCGGCGCGGCGAAGAGAAGATCGGAGAAAGAAAGCAAGAAAGAAGCGAGGAGACGCGGCGGGGAAGGAGAGGCGGCCAGGAGGTATCCGGTCAATCCTTCGTGAGGAGAGCGAAGAGGTGATGGATGGAACGTCAGTCATGGTGCAGCCATCAATCTCCCGTACCTATACCTTTATTATTTATTATACTTGCCGTTGTGCGGATACTCCTCCTCGGCCGCTCTCTTTCTTTCCCTCGCGAGCATCGGCGCAGCCCAAAGGCCGCCAGTGACGAAGCAACGCTTCAGGTATAAGGTACACATGCAACGCTATGCGCAAACTTCATCTCGTCAAGCGATGGGGAGATCTTCGTCGCGAACTTGTTTGTTACGACAGAACGATTTCGGAAAATTAAATTTTCAAAGTTCCAGCTGCGCATGAATCTTATAAAGATAAACATCGTATGGTTAATTATACATATATATATATATATATATATATATATATATATATATTTGGGATCAACCAAAAAAGACATTCGGAATCTTGTTTCGATATCGAAAATTTTTGTAAAAAATAATAAGATATAATTAGATATTTTTAATATTAAATATTAAAAATAATTAAAAATATGAATAATATAATAATTAGATAAAAATAAAAAAAAAATAAATAAAAAACATTTTCTGAATTGACGTGCGATAATGTTCTTGCAAGCTGTCAGCGAAGAATATATGCCACACTGTCATGACAAAATCATGCGTCACCGAAATCTTTGAAATACATTACAAGAAATTAAAATACATTAAAGAAGAAATACTTTGAAGAAAGTCACCTACGATTTCGATCGTCTTCGTACATTTAAAAATATTTTTTTATTTTTCTTTTGCGAAAAACGAAGTAGAAGAATCTTAATGGAATGGAACTTTGAAAGAAGATTATTTATAGTTCTTTGCCCCGAGCTAGATACGACAAAGGGAGAGTGGTTGATGCATAGTGCCGCCCCTATCGGTCCTTTACAAATACAGTCACGCATATACAGGCCGTTCATATGACTGCGCGAACCTTGCGATCGCCCCTGCTGCGTCACGGAACAAATGCGCGTTCGGCCAATCATCGTCGTATCCACGATGACGATGACGACGTAGAGGATGACTCTCTGCAGCTGTCAATCCTGTAAAACCGCGGGGACGTCAAGACCTTGGCTGGTCACTGAGCCGTCAGAGAGTGAGACTCTTTGGATGGAAATCATGTTCATAAACCAAGAAACTTTTACTTTGTCAAAGACAACGAACTTACGTCAATGACGATCTTTTTCGAGACGCAACGGATCTTCATTTATCTGCGTTGAGGATCGCGGCTTGCAATTTGCACGGATGTCTTTAGAATAACTCGCGATAATATTTTGCATCAAACTAAATAATTAAAATAACTAATATAAATAATAAATATCACAAAAATAAATATTAAATTTATGCTAATAAATAAAATCGCAAGCATTAGAAATTTATTAAAATAAATTGATTTAATGAAAGCACAATTAAAATATAAAATTTTGTTATATATTTCGCAAAATTTATTATTCTTAATTTGACAAAAAAAAAAAATTTCTCCAAATTGTTTGTGAATTATTTTTACCCCGATAATTATTTTCTGATATTCATTGTTGCAAATATATGCATATTTGACAATATATATGAGTATGTATGAGAGAGAGAGAGCGAAAGAGAATATCAGAATTCATTTATATTAATAGTAGTTCACATTATTGTCAATGAATAGTACAGCATGATAAACGTGAGAAGCATACCTATAATTATGCGCAAGTACTTTACGGAGAACATCGCATTTACCGTTAAATCGCATTTAGTGCTGTCTGCGTACACACGTGGTTTGTGCAATCATTTGTTCCAACACAATAGCGGATTCTTACAAGTGGACTATTCAAAAGGCCCTCGGGACTTTTTTTCTCAAACAACATTTTACGTTTCGACACTTGGATTTCCAAGATGATGGTCGATAGACCATTGACTACTCTTGATTCCGATCGCCAAAATATCTCGACGAGGTCAAATATACTATCGCTGTAATTTCGCATTTCTATTCTGGCGTTCGCTAAAATGAGCAACAGAAAAAGAAAAGTGTATGTTCTTAGATCGACGCGACAGCGTGACAGTAATTCGCAACATGCGCCGCATGTTTAACAAGTAATGAATTCTGTTGGGCATTAACGGCAAACTGCGGCTCGTATATACACCAGTCAGTTGCTATTAAGTACGCACACGTCTACTAATCAGCTGGGCACTCCAACTTGGAAAGAAATTGCTCATAGAAACAGAACTTATTACGGGATAGAAAGGTTTATATAGCAAATGGCGGAAGTTAACTTTTTCCCTAGAAAAGTTGCGGGACTTATATTATGACAACATGTAGCGTGATCACGTACATGCATTATATTCTTTTTCTTCAAATTGTACAGTTATTGCTATTCACTGAGACTTCTTATTAAATTGCTTTTAATTATTAAAACAACCTCTCGAATTTTTCATCGTATTTTTCTATGTGATAGGAAAAAAATTGCATATTAAAATAATTTCGCATATATTATTAAATATCTAATTTTAATTATTAATTTTTAATAATTAACTTTACATAATTATTATATTTGTGCACAAACATTAAAATTATATTTATTTAAACAAATGTCTTAATTATAATATATAAAATTATAAATATAATTATATAAAATTATATAAAATTATATAAAATTCATAATTTTATATAATATATAAAATTATAAATTTAGTATCGAGAAGTCAGTTGAATTAATGCAAAGAAAAAAGACAAAAAAACAGAAAGTCCAATTTGCTCTTGACCTTCCATAAATACGTCTCTCGTCATCTTATTGCAAAGTCACACTATAGTGATTCATCTGTGTATCAAGATCGATCGTATCTCTGATTCCCTTCCTTCGATGAATCGCTTTCAAAAAATTTTTTGCGACGCAAAAATAACACGGCAACAACATACGTCAATCAAATCAATAAAATCGCTTATCTGTAAGCACATAATTCGTTATCCGCTAATTACTAGCGCGCTAATAACGTCATTTATTTTTCTTATTTTAAAAGAAATATAAAAAAAAATTTATGTGTATATCAAGTTATTTATAATTATTTATAATTGTATAAAAGTAAATCATCATTGATATTCACAATCGCAAAGAAAATCCGAATGTCACGTACAAGTTCATTATCTGAATATTATAAAGAAACAAGTGCATGCGGCGCGAGTGGTGGTGATAACACATTGGGGTACAGGGGCGCAAAAGTCGGCAGCTTAGTCGTTTTAAGTTTCCCTAGTTATTTGAGAGGACATCAGGCAACTCGATCTTCCAAGCCGGATGCCATATCGTAGGATATACTTGCACCTGAGCCTCTTAGGCATTTTTTCGCAAGCTAAACAGGTCGCTTATTCCCGTTGAAAGAAAAAAAAAAAAAAAACTTATTGTGACAGAATTTCACATTGCAATTTTGATCCAAGTCCGAACGTTTAAACGCCTAATATACTTCCAGATTCTATATTTTATTTACAGTACTTCATACTCAAATATTTAATTTTAATATTTAATTTTATTGATAATATAATAATAATAAAAATTGTATTTTATACTGTAATAAATATTTATAAACAAAAGAAAAATTTGTATTAAAATTAAATGTGTGCTAGTATAAAGTTGTACTTATAAAAATATGTAATTATTTTATTACAATATAAAAGAAAAAAATGTTGACATGAAATACGTTTTAAAATATTTCGAAATACATCCGTTGTTCTATTGAAATTATACTTTATTACTTTTATTCAACTTAAAATGATGACATAAATAATGCGGCAGAGAGATACGATATAACATTTATGCAGCGTACGTACGCGCGATAGTAAATTCAAACCTGAATTCGGACAAAAATCAAACTTGCGCGAGGCTCGATGCGGGATTATTGGTGCCGGATGAATTTTTCATGAGGTCCGCGCGCAAATAAATTGTTTTCCCGGTTGTACATCGTTAATTGTTAACGTGAAGTAATACGCGCATCGGCTATCAATAATTAACTAACAGCCAGGTGCGGCACGGCCATGTACATGTATGCGCGCGCGCGCGCGCGTGTGTGTGTGTGTATGTGTTACTCATTAATATTTTAATTATTGAAAATGTGCGCGCGTCCGAATGTGAATAACGTACATGTGTGCATGTGTGCATATATATATATATATATATATATATATATATATATATATATATGCGGATTAGGATTTACATGATTTGAGGCAGGTCAAGATCGGCGGTGGGTTACGGCGGCGTATAATCGATATATGTATGTGGTAGTAGGCGAGAGAGCGCGGGCATAGGCTTCTCCTCCATTCATACTTAAGCGGCGATGGTTATGAACGGGCCGCGCACATTATGTAATGCATCGTCGGCAAGAGGAGGTCTTTTTATATCCTGCGCGTAGCTAAACGCAAAAGAGCGAGCTCTCTTAGCTCTTGAAACTTTCATAATAATGCATATCGACAGGTACTCGAGGATGCGCGGATCGCTCTCCTTCTCCTCTCTATCTCTCTCTCTCTCTCTCTCGTTTGCGACGCGCATCCGTCGGATTTATAGCACAAGCTGCACCTTACATCTGTTTACGCGTGCTCTTCGGCGAATTCATTCCGTTATGAAATATATGTGTGTGTGTGCCGCGTATTTTGGAAATGACATGAACACGAACAGCTCTTTGAAACGTTGTATGAATTTTAATGAGACGCCGATATTAATGCGATAGATCAATTTATATACAGTTATTATTGATACGTTGAAAGAAACAATCTGTATCGTCAAAATGATACACATAGAGTTTCCCGGGTGCACTATTCCAAGGCAGAAAAATTAAAAGTGCAATTATAATAAATCATTTTATAAAATTTTTTAAAATCTTTTATCGATGGTACCAATACTAACTGACTCGCACATATATACTCAACAATTCTAAAAATTATTAGAATCAGAATTATCGATTTTTTTCTCTCAGAAGCGTACGAAGCAACGTAAAAAAGGGGAGGAAATATCTCCCAAGAATACGCGGCCAACACCTGCTCTCGCCATAGATTCCCTCTTGCATTAAATCAGAAATAATTAACCGCGAGATATCGGCGAACGCGTGTGTCTTCTCGAGCGCGATCATCGCACCAACTGTCGTTTCTTCGCTCGCTCCAAGTCGCGCATCAATCCGGGGCTCTTACATGCAGATGCACGATTATTGCGCAGCCACACTTCATCAGCTGCCATCGATGCAGTGCGACGCAATATACGTGTTCTGCCGGCCGGAGCCCGCTGATCGCGTTATTAATGAATTCTACAGTTCGGATCGACTGCAGCCAAAGCGAGAGAGAGAGAGAGAGAGAGAGGGAGGGAAAGAAAGAAAGAAACTTGTACGAGTCGAAGCGAGGAACCGATCGCCTCGATGCAATCGGTTGCGCCGAACGAGTTTCGAACAGGATGGAAGAATAGGTGGCGTGTAATATACGACGACGTTTATATTAATGAGAAATGTGCCTCCGGGAGGAGACACGTTGCCCTCCCCTTCCTTCGAAGCCGCCAATCATCGAGGTCGGCAACCGAACGACTGAACCGACCGTCTTTTATTGTTGTTATTATCAATGCGTCGGTCTTTCCATCCGCGCGACCCGTTATATCAATGTCGAGTAATCGTCGATCGTTAGAAATGGGGCCTCGTAGTTAACGGTCTCGCCGCCGGCATCGGCGAATGCACGAGAATGATTTAGGCGCAACCGAGAGACTCTGCCCTCGCGGCGACGCAGTCTAAATTACGACAAAGGATAGAGAATTCTTGCGTTAGGCGATTCGATTGTTTAACAATTGCGATTACACTTACAAATATTTTTTCTTTAACGCGCCGTTCGCAAAAACGTCAACCAACAACAGTTTATTATATGATAAATTGCATTATACGAATAATTTACACTGGCAGAAGTGTATAATGAAATAATAAATCATTCGCGCTCGATGACAACTGCAAATCTGCATAGAAAATGAGGCCCACTCTACAAAGTAATAACTATGCACATTCAGACTTGTTGTCATTGTATATAACTGCATTGGCGTCGCGGACTCGCGAAACCTTTCCTCCTACATTATTTTATCTTAGGAAAATTTGCAAACCGCCTCTGAATATATTAAAATAGCCGCGAGATCGATTACAATTATTGATAGTCGTACGTCGGTTACACTCGGAATTATGAAATCCACGGATCGTATCTGATCGCCGATGCGTGCAAGCGGGTTAATTGGAATCGTATTCGCAAAGTCGACGGCGGAATCGATCATACCGGTCGGTCGGTCGGTCGCCGGCTCTGTCCGCCGCTAATCGATAAAATTATGACGAATGGCACCTCGTGACGAGGCTTCAAGACTTCGGCGGGGTCTCTCGTCGTCGAGGAATTGGGTTACACGGTCGATGAGTCGATCGTCGGACGAACCATCGATCGCCGCGTCGTAAACTCGAGTGATCGCTCTCCCAACAACTTTCATCGATTGGAAAAAAAATTTAAGACAAAAGCACCGCCAAGTGGCCGCAGCACAATAAAGATTTATAGTCGCCCTATGTGTCCATTTTTTTTTTTTAAATATTTCAACGCATTGTGCGGCCATCATCTTGATTGTAAGTGATTAATTTAATACGCACCTGACCATACGCTTACTACACGTTGAAATATGCTACTCGGTTACCGCGCTCTTTTCCTTATCACTGAATAAAAATCTAACACAGGAGGATCGAAATATTCATTTTGCGTTAAAATATAATATCAATGTTATGTTATATTTTTAAAAATGCCAAGTGTTTTATATTATTTCTTTTTCGCTAAATTACTTTACATTCTTCTTTTCTCAACACAAAGAAATTATTTGATTCTTCTTGATATCAAGTTACAATATCAAAATTTTGAAGACTTTATAAAAGAGAGAAAGAGTCTGTTATGCGAAAGTAAGCAATTCAGCTCATATCTATTATATAAAAATAAAAATATAAAAATATATTGTCAAAATATGTCAAAAATGTGTTGGGAGAAGGGGGAAAAAAAAAAAATGATCCGTTTAATTAAACCGCGCGGTAATTATCGGTTAGAAGACTTTGATAACGATCGAGAGGATTTTATGACATTAGGATTGCATTGTGTCGCACGGCTGCACCAAGTTATTTCATGTTGGAAAGGCGAGTTGAAGGTGACAATAATATCACCTGGAATTATTATCGGCGCCGCGGTAACGGGGGCGAGGTCCGCCGCGGTACAATGTTCTTCGTCAATCGATCGATCCTGCCCGCCTATCAATCAACCTTGTCAAAAATAATCGATCGACGTGACAATTCGAAGCTGACTCGCCTGGTGCCGGCGAACCAGAGCAAACACCAAAGTAACCAATCAATCAAGCCAGACCGGTCACGCGTTTTCGTTCGACTACGTAATAGAACGAGTCACAAATATACAGGGTGACACGTTTGTATTTAATATAGTGCATGAGCCGCGCATACGTCAAGTGATTTTTTTTTTTAAATTATATCTGGAACTGTTGATTCATTGCTGTACGTACGTTAGTATTACAGATGAATAATTGTGATATTATATGTATATCATTCTTGTATGTTTTATTGAAATGTATGTAATAGCTTTAATATTAGGTTAAGATATTGATTTATTCAGAGATGATAGATATTTTTGTCAGTATTAGATACGATCGAAATTACAGTGCATATATGTCATATTGTAATCTATATGAATTTGAAAATCGTAATAAGCTTTTAAATGTATGTTCTATTTTAGATCCTTATATTATTTCGGATATTAAAAGATGTCGCATGGAAAGTTAGCCGCGTCTGATTATATAGTAAATTTTACAATTATACATAATTGTAAAAAATAAAATAATTTTATCAGTTTGAGAAACACTAAATATTTCTATATATATAAAAAAAAAAATTATATTTATACAATAATATTAATTGCATTACATATTATAGAATTAAATTAATTCCAATTCCATAAAAATGTAAAAAAAATCGGAGCCTAAAAAAATTAATAAAATTATTGATAGAAAGAGTAATTATTTCTCAATCAATTATCTTAACAAACACACACACATATATATATTTTTCTAAAATATTTAATGAAAGAACCCGAGTGTATATCGTGTCTCATATAATAAAATACTTGAATCAAGGACTATAAACAATGCATCTAAAACATAATTTAAATAATGTATTGCAAAAATATTCACCCTAAACGAATAAGTACTTTATACCGAAACGGAAATGACATCATCAAGATTCACTTTACGATATAATATGCAATACAAATACGTACAATCGACTGGAGTAGAGGAGCGCGAAGAAAGACATAACTCAATAGAGGGATGCGGCGGCGACAACCTACGCTCGCGCGTACTTGGCGCGTTTCCCTAAACCCACGAGCTCATTACAACCTGTCTTGCGGAAAGGACAATCGCTTCTCGCGGTGTCGTCAGCTCCACCCAGACGACGTCGTCTGCGTCGTTGTTATCGGCGTCGTGCGCTCAGGTGAGATCCGCGTCCTCGGAAGGCAATGCCCCGCCACGAAAACTTCCCACACGTGCACGCGTCGCCGTGCAGTGATTCACCGGCTTACACGCGACTCCGGTACCGTTACACGTGTGTAGGCACACCGGGCTACACGTGTGCGCTTCGCTGGAAGCGCGCCGACACGATCCGGTCGAGGCGGTAACGTCGACGTTGCCGCAACGTGTATGCACACACTCGTCTACAGTGTCAGCCGAAAGTCTGTGATCGGCACATGAGCACTCGCGGGAGATAAAATCAAGTGTTTTGACGGCGAGGTCTGTTATGTATCTATATAGATATGTGATATATCTTTTCTATAGTCCTTTTTCTTTTTATTTTTGATTATTTTGTTGTTTTAACTTTCTTTTAAATTTTTTTTTTTTTTTTTATATACACATATATATAAAACGTGGTTGGTGGAACAAAAATTTATTTCATTCCTCTTTATTTTCCTAATAAAAATAATTTTTCAATTTTAATTATTTTCAATTATTTCAATAATAATACAAAATAATTTTTAAAATATTTAGAGAAAGAGAAAAGGCAAATACAAAATCTTAATTCTCCGATTTAATTCTTTTTACAAATACAATCTGATATGATCCCTAATTAATGTGCCTCCTAATCTATATCATAATATTTTTCGCGACTAATCTCTAATTTTTGACTGATACTGTACATAGTAGCTCGAGACATTTCGCCACGTCGCTGCGAGAGAGATCCTAGATTCTCCTCAGAATACCGTCCGTCATATGGAGTGAGAAGAAGCGAGAGAGAGAGAGAGAGAGAGAGAGAGAGAGAGAGAGAGAGAGAGAGAGACAGACAGAGAGAGAGAATTGTGTGTATGGGTATGTGTGTGATCTATGCGTTATGGGCTGCACTCGGTATCATATGCACTGTTGCTGACATAATGCGCGCAATTATTATCCAATGTTATCAGCGGGCTTCCCTACACGCGCCTGTACACGTGCAAGATGCGAGATGATGCTGTACTGTCGCGCTTACAACAATCACCGCAGGGAAAAGTGTGAATGAATACGCCGCATCGTGTCTATGAAGTTTTATGAGCGCAATTACCATATTGGTGTTGCACGGGATAATCACGTGTACTCGGAGCCGGTTGATCTTCCAGTAATCGTTAACACTACCGTCAATAGCCGATCAATAAATCCCAAGTGTCAAACGTAGTTTCATGATGTCATACTTCTAATTGCAAGATAAATTGAATTATGTAATATATAAAAAGGAAAAATAATTATCAAATATTAATTTCATATTTTTAGAATTATTGACTCCAGCTTCGAAACATTCTAAAAAAATAATTTATACTTTTTATGTAAATGCTTGCATGTCCAAATATTTCATCATAACAACATAAGACATAAAGGAACATTTTTAATTTTGTTCCCATGTTATAACTCCTCGCTTAACATTCCACTTACATAGTATAGAATCATTTATCGTGCAACGAGCGCATAGACTGTGTCATATCTGCTCATTCCGTATAAGGAACAGGTGGATATAATTCCACACGTAAAGATTGAGTCATCAACATATAGACACACTAGAGAAGCAGAAAAGCATTATATATGATATACGAGATATCAAATATAAATTTTGTGTGAAATACTTGACATTTTATTTATATTATCAAATATATATATATATATATATATATATATATATATATTAAAATTTATATGTTTAGTATAGTTTTATTTATTAAATTTATTTTGTTAAGATAATAATTCAAATTTATAAAGAAATATATTTAAATTATTTAAAAAATATATATATGTATAATATTAAAAAAAAAACTCGTATCTTATGTGTTAGAAATTTTCTAAACTATGCTTCTGTAATTATGCACAAATACATATTTTTTAAATATTTTTATTCATGTATAATTGTTCTATTAAATATATATAATTTGTTCTATTAAATTAAGTCTGGTATTAAACACTTTGTGGCATCATTTGGCGATACTTTTATGACATTTGAATGCCTTACGATGCGTTTTAAATATTATTAACTCTTACCCAAATTATAAAATTCAACATTCTTTCTTGCTCACTTCAAAAATGTAACATTCGATTAGAATTCAACTAAAATTTACACGCATAATTCATCGATTCTTATGCTCGTGTAATTTATTTCACGCTCGTTGTCGCTCGTTCATTTCTCGATAAAAATGACAGTGCGATTTTCAGATAACTCAAGAATGCCATGTCGTGATTTTGGCATAACCGTCGAGCAGAATTAAGGAAAATAACGACGGAGGAGAGTACATAAGCGCGCGCGTTCAACATACACATGATTTATAACAGAGTCAGCGTAAGAGACACGGGCAACGCAATTCCCCGCTCTCGCATAGCGAAACACTTCTGTCATGCGAAATCTGGAAGGCAGCGATGTGAGTAATCTAGTGAGTGATTCACGGTGGAATTTTTCCTACTCAGTCGGCTCTAGGTACTGTCCATCATGAAGGTACGCGCAAAGTGTGTGTCAAGGCGATTTTTTTAATCTTTCTAAAAATTAAAGATAGAAAAAGAGAGGGTACTTTTTTCTAGCTTTACAATTTTAAATTTCCTGCAACTTGAATTCTTATGCAACATAATACGTATACGCATACATAATTCGAGAAGGGAGAGAGAGAATAGAGAGTGACCGGATAGACACTCAGCTGCTGACATTCATAATTCACCGTAATTACTTAATAAATTCATTCTACTTATTTAATAAGACTACTGTCGTTGCCGCGACGGTGTTTATGTATTTATGTTCACGCGAGCATATAAAATACAGATTTGCTAATTTCTTTTTCAAATATTCAAGTCTTTTAAACAATTTTTCCTTTGACAGTCGAGGAAGTTGAGACAAAGAAGAAAATAATGTTATCTGAGCGCATGCTTACGTCATGGAGCTTAAAAATATTGAACCTATATGAACGACATGGTAATGATTGAATTGAAATGATTGAAAATGATAGAATTGAAATAAAAATAAAAATAAAATCTCAAATTGATGATACTTTTAAATCTAGATGTTTCCGAGTCTCAAATAGAGCGACAACTAAACAATTTTACTAACACAGCAGGATGTCAAGCAGTAGCGCGTCGAAATAACCAAGGGAAGACTTATGGCAAATAAGTGTTCCCGCAAGGTATGGCCAAGCGATTGACACAAGAGCGTGACGAATATACGAGACAAATGCATGTGAATTTTCGATTGAAAAATAAACAGCAATTTTTAGCCGAGCGAAAGTGCAATAAAGAGGGACAAAAGAGAGAAAACCGCCATCAAACACGACGTCCTATTAAGCTCGCACAACCAAAATCGAACAATAAAATTGGGACTTGAGTAACAAAAGAGCACTATAAATTTATGTATAAGTTTCGATTGTGCTAAAGTGGCTGTATAGACGTGGAAACGCGACCAGTAGTAGATACCAGTTTCATGTAAATACCTGTGTAGCAAATAAGTTACAACGAGAGCCTGTCAACTTGCCGGCTCTTTCGATTAATGTGGCATTTTATATACTACTCTATATCAAGTGTTTCGGTATGTAAAATGCCGTCGATTTCTCCCAAAATTTGCAAAATGTGAATAGAAAAAAATACGACACAATATTTCTTGTTTTACTGCTTGTCATTTATCTCACACCCTAATCAATCGCCTTTCTCTCTCTCTCTCTGTCGCTGTTTTTAACTTATAAAAATTAAAATCAATTAATGATTTAATTGCAAACTTATAATTGTGGAAAAATTAAAAACATTAGTATTATATTAGTATTATATAGTAGTTCGTTGTTAAAGCTCGCAATATGTATACGTGCGTGTATATTTATATATGTCTTGTCATATATTTTAATTTTTTTTTGACGCCATTTAAACTAAAGTAATTATCATAGCATAAAAAGTGAACAAAAAATATAATGTCAAAAAATGTTCTCTGCTAGAGAGCGCAATATTGTTGCGTCAGCTATTTATTTTCGTCTATCTTTTTCGAATTAAACGATTCAGCACACGTGCACGTGCGACGTACAGAGACCGGAGGGACGAGGACAAAATCGAGTCGCGGTAGTTTTTTGTTTTTCGAGCGAGCTCGGTTCTGTCGACGAGCCTCGCGAAAATCGGCCGAGCCGAAAGAATTCCCTAAAATCGAGGAGATAAGCGCGATCGAGTTACTTCTTCGAATTAGGCGACTCGGAGTCGCAAAACAAAACTGAATCGCGATAGTTTTTTTTTTTCTCTCTTTTTTTTTACGAATTTGCCTTTCTCCGCGAGTTTCGCGTCGAATAAAAATCTCACCGAATTTAGTCAAGTCGAAAAGATAAACGCGCCCGATTTACTTCGTCGAAAGACGACTCGATGTATTTAATAACTGAAAGTTAACAACCCAATTTAAGAATCAGCTGGGCTTTTTGGAATCGCTCTAATATAATTGTAAAAGATATATATATATATATATATATATATATATATATATATATATATATCACTTATTGAATTGATATCGCGATTTAACGAAAAGCCATATCAATGAATGAATCATTCTCGCATATCACAACTGAGGAGATAATCAAGAGTACAATATGTTTTAAATATATGCGTTTGAGATATACGACATCGTAGCTTATCAATTTATTTGCAAGATCTTTTTATATATACGTATGTATCTAAACATAAGATTCTGACATTACATCACATTATACATCATGGAATACACCTACTTTTTGCTCAATCACATTTATTCAATTGCATTATTGTGAAGGAACAAATAATTAAATGGGACATTAAATTAGTTATATTTTAAGCCAAAAACATCAAACAAAATATATGTAGATGTTAAATAGATTTTTCTTTCCTGTTTGTAAAGATACGTCACATTGTTAATTACTAGAAAATTTCTTTACTTACATATGCATTATTAGAAATCTAATAAAACATCTATAAGTACGGAAGAGAGGGAAACAATTCTCCTCTCGTGTTTCCCAGAAATATTATGTTTCGCGAGCTGCGGGCAATATATATATAGGAAAACACGTTGATGCGCCACGCTCCCATCTGGGTTAAACGATAGACCACGAGGGACAAATAAAAATTAAACACCATTAAGTTACACGGAAAATTCGCGCGTTCATCGGCAAGTAATAAAATTAATATCGAATTATCGGTAGAGGCGGGAGAGAGAGCGTGAAAAAGAAGGAGGGAAGCAAGAGAGGGGAGGGAGACGGCTTTTCAGTTTGTCGTCGACGCATTGTTTTTCGACGAATGTAGCCATTGTGCGGTTGGGCTCGTTATCGATAATTAAAAATTGTCAAATGCACTTTGGCCGCGCGGTGCGGCGCGCATCACAGCCGGCGCGGAAGCTCAGCTGGGAAGTAGCCCGCGGGTTACCGCGGGGTACTCACCGGAGGGCGAAGGGGATGAGGTCGGAGGGGGAGGGAGGTCGATTCTGGTGTGTACAGTTGCGCAATCATTAGCCAGTGTATTATTACTCGCGCGCGGATATTAATTGATTTCGAAAATACAATTTTCTGTGCGAATGATCAAAACGCGCGCTGCGCTGCCGCCTGCTACTTCGAGCCCCCCCCCCTCACCGCGTTATGCCTCGCTCTCGCCCGTGTGTCTACATCATCAGCATGCCTCTAGCGTTTGCTTTCCCGTTTAGATCGGTCTCGCATACGATCCTCTGAATCGCCCCGGTCGAGGGTGCTCTCTAACGAACGGGCCGCATGAAGTGGAAAACAAGCCTTCGATATTTTCGACGACAAATGGAAAAAGGCAAAATGTGTTGCGTATAAAAATAATGAATTTGCAAGCAAACTTGTAATCGCAATATTATTTATCGCGATTGCGGGAGATAAAGAATTATTAATCTTGGATAAAAAATAAATAAATATTTAAAATTTTTTAATTATACTTTTTTTTTTTTTTACTAAAATCGCAAGCGTATAAAACATTTGAAACGACTCGCTTAATCGTAAAACAAAAGCTAATAAAATTAACAATAGCAGCAATAGGCTCAGAGTAAGAACAATCGAATGGGAAACTGACAGATAAGAGCCAAGGTGCGGATATCGGTGCGTGAATTTATTATTGTTAAGTTTTATTAACTAATGTGTGTATTAAAAAAGTTCGTTTCAAATCTTTTTTGCTCCACCTTCAGCATGGATATAAATATATAAAGATTAGATTGGAATTTTAAAACGACATACGCAACATTTACAGTTGTCAAATTTTAAATTAAAATTCAAAATCAAAAAGAAGGCTCACCAAAATCCAGGTGGAATGTGTATAAATAAATTACACAACGTCACACGTCGGTGGTTTACAACATAATGATGACTAATGTTGACATGATCGGTACGGTCATAAAAACAACAATGTCATAAAGATGATGATAAACAAAGTTAATTACTCCTTACATAAAATCAAAATTTTGAAATTAAATTCAAATTTAAATTTCTCAATCGATCAATTTTTTAATTTTTATTTTTATACATTTTAATATCTATTTTTTATATATTTATATCCATGATAAAATTGGACTAAAAAGCAATCCAAAACGTACATTTTTGAATACATATCAGTTTATAAAGTTAATAATAATAAGTTCGCACATTGATATTTACGCCTGTCTCTTATCTGCCTATTTCCCACTTGATTGTTCCAACAAAATTAAATCAAACACACATTTTTTATACATACACATATTCACACACAATCATACATAATTACAAGAAGATAAGCGATTGTAAATTTAAATAAATCAATCAAGAAATTAATATTTTTTTCAAACACGAATACAAAATTTAAAAATAAAATTGGATTTAATATATGAAATTCAATTATCTCGGATGAATAGAAAATCCACGAATGATAAATAAGAGAGTAAGAGTATAACATCGTGAAAAATCTGACAGCGGCAAAGGTGAGAACGGCGTGTAAATCAAAAGCGTTTTATTATCCCCCTCCCATTTTATCCAGATTATCACGGCGAGAGTCGAGCCGACTGCACTTTTCATTCGCGGCGCCGGAATGCGCGGTAAAAACAGAGTCGTCAGATCGAAAGGTACACATTGATTGTAATTCGAAGTGCAGCGATAACCTTTTGCGGCCATTCGTCGTGTGGCGCGATTGCACACACACACACACACACACACAGGCGCGCGCGCAATCGGTGCGTGAAAATGGAAATCGAGCGAAATGGATTCGTTCGCTCAGAAAAAAAGCGCGTGGGAGGAAGGACACGAGGAAGGGATGTGAAGGAGGGGTGTGTTTGCGCGAGCGATAGAGACGCGCGGCGTTATCGGCGCACCGCCCGGTCGCGCCAAAATTAGCGCCACCGCGATTAGCTAATATTTTTTATTCGCGTTCGCCGAGGGTGACGCGCATTTTTGAATTCATTTCTCCTCCGTGATGTATGCATGCATGCGACGAGACGAAATTCCTCGTTTGTCGAAGGAAGTTTTAATTACGCTACAAACGTTTTCACCAATTCCGTTAATCAGACGGTGTTAATTTGCTTAAACCGAGATTAAATCTGCGGTTCCTTTTCCGGAAACTTTAGCTAAAATTTAATAGTGCATCTTTCCGATTAAATGCAACTGACGTTGTCTAAGCGCACCAAGCTATATAAAATCAAAGAAGACCCGTGTTGTATCACCGAGACTTGATCTTTCATTATGCTTATATTAGCAAATACTGGAAAGCAGATGTACCTTGAAGGTATACGCGCGCACGCTCATTGAAACGTTATGTGCAAAGCTAACGCTGGTTTACAATCAGCAATCTCGTTCGGCAATAATCTTATCTTTCTTCCCAGAACCTCCTTTCGACAGATATTCCTTACGATGAGATCTTTACGATTGGCAAGTGCACGCACAAAACTGGACGAATATCTACTAATTAACTTTATCGATAAACCTCATCTTTCCTTCTCTTTCTCTGCATTTTCACCTTCGTATCTTTTCATATTTATCCAAAGCATCGCGAGTTTCCTTCGAAATAGCGATAATTGAAGAGAAACTATACTCAAAACTTACTTATTAGTTGTCGCTTCATCATTCTGTTAGAGGAAATAAAGGGCGGGACGAACAAATCTATCGTATTTCAGGAAATCGCAATTTCTGATGAACTTCGTAAAGTCTGCTTAAACACAATAACGAACAAACTCGAACACTTCTTCGAGCCGATATAAAAGTAAACGAGATTCTTCTGTATGAACAATAGAATTTAAATGATCAATCGAATAATAATATTTATTATTATCCAACTTTTTCTTTGAAATACACGCTTATATATTATCAAATCAAGTGAAAACTGTCGCAAACGCATTGACAAATTCTCTACATCTTCGTAAAGCATAAATATTCTCCTACTTTCATTCTTCTTTCCCAGCCATTCATAATAAAGTCATAAAGAGTTATAGATTTGCTTGGCAGAGTAACGAGCTGAGAAGCAAAAGATGAGGAAAAGCGGACGAAGGGAGGCGGAAAGGAGGGATCGCGAGAGAGACGAGTGGAAGAGAGAAACGGCTAGCCCCCGAAGGCCCGAATATCGATCTCATACATAATTAAATACCAACCCGGCAAAGCATCACAAAGAGAGCTTACTTCAGCTTTGATCTGCTGACAGACGGGCCCCGTCATCGCGGACTTCAATAGGCGGTACTGGATCGCGGGGGTGTGCTATTGACATGCATGTGTGTGTGTGTTTTTCCCGCGCGCGTGTGTATCCAGCAGCCTGTGTTTCGCGCACACACACACAAACACGAGGAAGCCTGTTTACGGATCCGCGCATTCGCGACGTTCGCGTCCTCGTTAGCGTATCTACACGTGTCGGTCGGTGCACACTTATATATGTACACGAGAAAACTACTCCCCTTTTGCATTTCGCATTAGCTATCTGAAAGCTTATACTAACAAATAGCGCTGGAAAATTCATCGATAAGGAGAAACGGAAAAGGCAGCGATTGCAAGCTGTTGCAAGCAAGCAATGTAGCATGAAGATTTGCAGAAATTAAATACATGACAGAAACATAATATAGTATAATATTCGTATACATGAATTAGCATGGCTTGACTTGAAAATATTCAAGACTTTAGATTTTCATTAAAAAAGAATCTTATATGAACATCTTTTGAGAAAAAATTTTGCAGATTAAATATAACATTAAAAACATTGCAAATTTTCAAAGCCATATACGCTACATAATATAAAGCAAATATTTTCATATAAAGAAAATATTTTCTGCTTCGAAACTTTTGGTCCGGAAATTGTTTATAAAATATTTATTAACGTACACGAAATAAATGTTATGCATACAACGCGACTTTAATAATGATTGCGAGCGAAACACATCCGATAATCGACCTGCAATGTAAATGAAAGCTTTTTTCGCACACTTGCAACGAACAAGTTTTAATAATATCTATTAACTGGTCATTTGCATACACGTGTGTGCATTATTAACGTTTCATAATGTGCCGCGCGTCAACTCCGCACGAGAAACTTCCTTTATTTGCATTCAAAATCTTGCACATGTACTTCAAAGAGACCTTTTAACCCGGCGACATTAGCAGGTGAGCTTACAACGGTTTTATTATTAATCCGTTCACGAGAAATAAGGGGAACAAGCTCGGTACAACTCGACGAACATCCTGACGACGGGTCTTCATGGATGGATAGACGAGTTGACAAGCAAATAACTACAGGAGAAGGGAACGGGAAGATATGCGCGTGCTTTGATCCTTCTACATATATTCTCCATCCTTTTTCGCTCCTTTTCTCTAACGCGAATCGCCTTCTTAAAAATCCGAAAGTATCTTTTTATATCTAAAAGATAGAACAGAACCATTACGTCAGGCCGAAGTAGATCTGTCAATCCAAGATCATTCAAATCATTTTAGCAGACAATTTGTCGATTGTCAACATTTAGCTTAATATATATAAATCAAGATAAATTAGTAATTATTATTTAATTATTATATTAAAAATATCTATCTTATTCATCTCCCCCCTTTCTTTTTTTTTATTTCCAGTATATTATAATACTTATAAAATTAATTCAAGAATAATTTATATACAGGGTGTCTACTCAAGTCCTGTAAAAAATTTATCTGAGAATTTCCTGATCTTCTAAATATTTTTGTTTAAAATGGCAAAGAGAATATTTTAAACATTTTTTTTTGTGCAATTTCCTAAAATAAATTTTTATATTATACGCGCTTGCTAATGCTTTTCATTCATACATGAAGAAGAGACACAAAGCCACTTAAATTTTAAATGCAAGATTTACTAAATGTACTAAAAATGAATAGCTTTCGTTAAGATTAAAATTTTTTAACTCGCATAACATTTTTATTTTTTATGACTAAAAATTAAAATAAAGAATATATATTACATATTCTGTTAAAACATTGAATATATAAACAGAGATAGATGGAATTTTATAATATATTTTAAACAAATAATATATTTTAAAGAAATAATATTTTTAAAAACTCTCTCAGCCCCAACAAAATTCCCTGAAAATTCTATGTTTTTTCAAAAAATAGACACCCTGCATATAAAATTTTTTTTTTTCAGAAAAAAAATTTAAAAAAATATATAAACATCGTTAATAAAGAAATCCGTGGCAATCCTAGATTGATAAAACCGACAATACATATGTACCGTGAAAAAAAAAATAAATAAATAAATTCATTCGCAATAGAGTGTCGCAATTATCTCCTTTGCGGCACACTTGCGATTCGAGCGCGAGCGAAATAGGAGCGATGACAGGAACAGATATTTCTTTAGCCGCGATATTATTACCGGCCGTCCCCGGTCGTGTTAAATTATAACGATGGCATCTCGATGCGGAGGTCTGTCTCACGGTAAAAAGAAAACACATACGATAATTACCTTCGATCCACGCTGTTATCCGCCGACACATAAAAGCGGAATCTTAATCCTCCCATCATTACGCTTACGAAACTGACTCATAAATCAACAGAGCCGTAGCATTCCCTATCGCGCGAATGCGGACGAACGTGATGCAACGCGATTCTTGGTGGAAGAAGAACGACTACGCGCAGACGTGAATTTACGACGACGACAAATTTTCACTCTGCATTCTCGCGCGAATCGATTGCTGTCTCGCGATTAAACAACAATTTGTCGAAAT
This sequence comes from Cataglyphis hispanica, assembly GCF_021464435.1. Lineage (NCBI taxonomy): Eukaryota > Metazoa > Arthropoda > Insecta > Hymenoptera > Formicidae > Cataglyphis > Cataglyphis hispanica. Next base: position 6,497,725 of record NC_065962.1, on the reverse strand, counting down.
TCACGAGGGCCGAACAAAGTAAGTGCAAGTCGATTAATATAATGTAAATTAAAAGAAAGAAAAAAAAAAAAAAAAAAAACAACACCAGGTGCCGAGAAAGCAGCTTCGAATGAAAAAACTTCGTTCCGTATTAGACGATCATGTAATTAAAATGAAAGACTTGATTTCCTGCTTTTACTGATTATTTCACAATTTCAATACTGCTATCTATATTAAATTCAAGTATTTATATCGTTTCGGATGGCTCTGTCGATCGCAAACATGTTTATATAAATAATAATAAATTAATACTTTTATGAATTAAGAGACGAATTAAATTTGCGAAGAAATAAATAAACGATATTTATGGTGAAGTCTCTTTATGTGTGTTTTCCCATAAATTCGTAATGACTCGTCATATGTACACACTCGGAGGCGTCTCATGATGACACGATTTAATCGCCGTTCGATGATGTCATGTCCGCTTTATTTTAAGTCCACGAATTTTAAGTTGTATGACCAATGGAGAATAAATTTGTGTCAATACATATATATGTGTGTATATAAATTCACATATCCGTATATTTGTGAATATATAATTCATATATTTGCAAAATTTCTACGTATATATGAATTCCATATCTGGTTCTCATTCTAATTCACCGAGTCAATTTGCAATATCCGTTTGCGAGAAAGTCGATTAATTGTTTAAGTGTGCGTCTATTAAAAACTTATTTAATTACTGACGAGAGACACGCGAGGGAATTTATCGTCCCGTACGATGTTTGTCACATTGAATTGTCTCGTAAATATCCAGCAATTGCCACCAAGTGCGTGTGACGCACAATAAAACAGATCGTTTATAGAAGGTTAGTATAAAAAATCAATAAAACAAAAAGAGCATTAAATATATAGTACACACGTACATTAAATATTCCTATAATTTCTTACATCTTTACTAAGTAAAAAAAAAAAGTTTAAAAGATTCTACTTTTTATATAGAAAAGTTATTACTTTTTTTATCAACGTAATTCATTGCTATAAAATTCTAATTTTATTTGTTTGTATGTTTTCACGAGAATAATCATTTTAAAATATTTGACATTCGCGTAAAAAAAAATTTATACGATTTATTAATTAAAATTTTATTCGAATAAATATAAATGAAGATTAAAAGTTTAGTAAATTTTAGATTAAGTTTAGTAAAGTTTAGTAAACACATCTGTCAACAAATCTTATCTCACACGGAATTTTGAAACAATTCCTGAATTGCTCAATGTGATAACTTTGTAAGCACAGTCTGTCTCACAATATGTGGATGCACGTTATGCAATAAACGTCTATATTAATGCAAACATAATATGCAAACACATTTTGCTCAGTCCACGCAACTCTAAAGACTTGTATGTCCCTTCAGGTGTCTAAGACTAAAAATAATAAACTAATTCACCTCAACGTTTATATACGAATGTCAAGCGTAAGTGTAAAACATAGCAGTTAAAATAATATGTAAGCAAATGAAGATATCCTCTTTGTTCTTTACGGTTTCTTAAATTTTTTAAATACGCTATGGACATGATGTTATATATAAACCAAATTCATAAAATTTTTGCAATTTATAAAGTTTATTAATTATTCCAAAATATATATTTCTTTTTATAGCGATTCTCGAATCATCAGCTGATGCAGTAATTAAAAATAAAGCATTCGAGTATCATCCAAATTGAAGAGATTATTATCGATAAAAAGCAAAAGAGATATCTAACATTTAATATTTTCACGAATAATTGCGATTCGTATGTGGTAGAGCGCACACATGACCGACTCACAAGCGCGTTAATGCACCACTTTTGCAAGGATGAAGCAAGAAGATTGACAGGCCAGCTCTCTCTCCGATCGTGCTGCCCGCGCCTTATTCGACTCGTTGCATCTCGTTAATTGCATCGTGAACTCCTCTCGATTCGAAATAAGGTTAACGATAAAGAGACGCGACGTCGTGTTCCTTTTGCCGCTCGAGATTTCCGCGCGCGCGCGCGATTCGTTCTGCGTTCGCAAAATAAATACCCTCGGCGGAAAAAAAACCAGACCGAACTGTGTCGCTTGGAGAATCGAAGGCCGCGCGCGGCCTGACGTCACGATGGATCACGATCGAGGTGATCCATCGTTGTACCGCGACGAAAAATCTCTCGTCGATGACGCGGGCTTTCAATCCCGTCACCGAGCCCCGGGACCCACTTCCGATAGCTTCAGTAACGCGGACCTCGCAATTAAAACGCACTGTCAACGCCAGCGTTTACCACATCCATCAGACCGAAGATGGAAAGCGTGTCAAGAAGCGGCTCACCCTCCCCTCTCTGCCCCCGCCACCCCCGGCGGGTGGAGGCGAAAGGGTGGAGGGTGTCCACTCGAGTGCGCGCCCCCGCGGAGCGCGCTCGCTCAAAAATGCATTTTTTTCAGGCGTGATATTGATGAACTGACAATTAGCGCGGATATTGGGTAAACCACACGCACAGGGATGCATAGACTCGCGCATATTCTCTTTGATGGCGCGCTGCGTCATCCATAATGCAAGCAGGGAGCGAGAATAATTTTGAAGATTTTGCATGCGTTGGGTGTATTATTAAAGATAAAATCTGGTCCTCATTATTTATGCGCAATATCGATAACTACTGATTATAATTATTTATAGTTTCTTTTTTTGGATTATCTGATACCTGATTCTGAAAGAGATTATCGAGTGTGTGCGGTTAAAATTGCGAATATAATTGATAAAATTTAACTATAATCATAGTTCTTTTTTTTTTTTTTTAAATCTATAAAAATAAAATTTGATAAATTAGCCTCGCAAATTGATATATCGTTATTACTACTTTTCATATAAAATACATTCAAACAAGTGTTACCTGTCACTTTTATGACAGATTAAACAAGGGATTGTACAGATCTGTTTAAAGAAATTTCTGTTTCTATTGTTACGTCAACTTATCTATGACATAAAATTTATGACATATAATCTTGATCTCTATGATATTTCAAATAAAACGATATCCATATAAGAGATGACATCCGAGTAAAAAATTAGATTAGATATAGATATTTTCTCTTTAATGTCATAAATCACGCAAGTGTATACGATGTAGACTCCTTCTTAGTCTCTATTCTACCCATCGGATTGAATGAAAAATTTGACAGCAAATGTGACATTCGCGATACTTTTTTTAATCCACGATCACACGTCTTCTATATAATTATAAACGTGACGTTTATAATTATATCTACTGACATTTTACCAATCAAAATTTAACCCAAATCGAAATTAGACCGTCTAGAACATGTCGATAATCTCACATATCGCACATCGTGTCACATCGAAGTAATAACATACTTTACAAAAATCTAAACACGCGTTTTAATATATATCACTTGCGCTAAAGAAAATCGCAGCGTTTTTATCCTAAAAATTCCAAACACATTCTCAGAGATAGCGATACAGAATACAGAATGTGTGTATGTGCGTGACGGAGCGAGGGAAGGGCACGCGACAGAGAAAATCCGAACCGCGGCACGAGGACACGGCGAAAATAGAATCGCGCCGTGCAATTTAATCCCGCGACTTCACTTTGACGCGGCCGGACACATACGCATGATCGAGAATGAATTTTATTACGGCGCGGCGTATTAATTTTCCAAGGGGGTAAAGAGAGAGAGAGAGAGAGAGAGAGAGAGAGACAATGCCGTTTTCGCAGTGGACGAACCCAGGACGCACCAGGATTACAACACGCGATTCCGCCACCTGCTGCGCGCACTGCACTTTTGTTTATGCAAGCCACGCGCCCGCGCGACGAGACGCAACATCGCGTTACGGTGTGATTTTGTAAATAAAAAGTCGTCGCGGTCGAGAGTCTTTCCATTTCCTCGCGCGCGATTCCTCGCGAAATCTTTCCCGGCGAAGAGAAATGAACGCGGCATCATTATATTTATATTCTAATAATTTACGCGTGAAAATTCATAAAGCGGAAGTAAGTTTATCAATGTATTTTGAATCGAAAAAGTAATTTATTGATAAATACTAAAATTAATAAACTTTTTTACCTATGTTTTCATCGGCATATTTGTGACTGTTATTAAACCCAATGTGAACTTAAATCGCGCATTTTTTTCAAAAGAAGCTGTTTATTCGTAAAACAAAACTCAGAATGTTGTTTTTTATATCGCAAAAAATATATTCAAATATTATAGCAAAACGCTAAATATATATTAAGTAATATTTTAAAAATTTTTTGACACTTGACATTCCACGATTCCGATTAAACTTTTAAGTGTGTCGCTTTTTACTATTCATTCACCCGCTAAGGATTGAACTGAAGTGATCCGCACGAATAAGTCCTACATAAATATCTTCGTGATATGATTCTTACAAACACACTCAAAGGATGAGCATTCACGCGCACGATTCACAATAGACTTAAAAACTTTGAAATAGTAAAACGTGACACTGGGCTACGCAGTATAGCGGAAATACATGAATCACATGTAGCACTCACCACGAAGTAGTGATTCTACCGAGGATCTACGTCGGTCCCGATGTGCCGTCACTGCCGACACTTCAGACGCGCCGATCCTGGACCAGCAGTCACGGGGTTGATAACACGGCGTTGAAACGACGAGCATCTGGGCACACTTGGATCGCGAAATCCTCGATACTATATCACCATATCATCCCCACGACGAGACGCGCATATTAAAACACGATAGGTATTTAACAGCGCTCACCATTCACTGAACTTTCTTTCTTTTACTGTGGTCCTGCGATAATCACTTCTCCTTCGCTCTCGGAACGTTCACTCTCTTATATCGGACTCATTCGTCACCGCGCGGAGATACGAGCATCGTCGCGACGCACTTAACTGTCAAAGGCGCTGCCCGAATCTGGCCATTGGTAAAAAGTCACGATCTCGCGACAACGTACATGACGTTCATTGACAGAACGGAGCGAGAGTAAAGATCCAATCGCGACGGCAGCACGTGGCGCACTGACTCCGCGATCATCTTCCCCACCACTACCCCCTCCAACGTAACATCGTTTACCCCTACTCACTCATCCCCGCCGCGCCAAAGCAGCGCGGCACACTGCGCTTCCCTTACCCGCGGCCCTGAACTATCCCCACTACCCGAACGAGGCGCCGCGCTTCTCTCTCTCCCCCCACCAGCATCTCTATCCCACCCACGCCCCCATCCTACTCTTCTCAGAGTTCCCGAGAGTCTTTCTTCCTCGCGGAGTCGCCCTTCTCGTCTTCCACGGCGATGTGTCTCACGCGACTGATTCCTTTTTTTTCTCTCTCTCTCTCTCTCTCCCAACCGAGTTTTCTACTCCCTCCCCCCCCCCGACTCCTCCTGATCCTTTTCTCGCGTTTCGCCCTACGTCCAGCCGTTCGCGATTTCTTCACACGCGCCGTCCAAATGTTTGGAAAATTTCTATATTTCGGCGAACATGTTAGGGATTGTGCGTCACTATAAAAGTATAATGTAAAAATAAAAACAGTATGTAAATGATGTGATATCGAATGGAGAAAATTTGGGTGAAAGACTCGAAACAATTTTCAATAAAAATAATTATAAAGTAGAGCTGTGTGTTTTTTTAGATTAATATATCTGACTTGCGATGATATCGAAAATAAAGAAAGACTTTTTATTTAATAGTAAATAAATAGTAAAATTTTTTAATCGAACGAATTTATGATAAAAAAAAAATAAATAACATTGAGGTAACATTTTTATTTAAATAGAAAAAATGTTATCACAATGTTATTTTTTTTTTTTTATCATAAATTCGTTCGATTAAAAAATTTTACTATTTATTTTCGATTCTTCCTATAAACATTTTAAATCTATTAAACAAATTTGCTGCATTACGTTTACGTAACAAATGCATTTTTTTCTTCAACTCACGATGCTTCATGAGAGAGATACCCTACATGTAAAATGATTCAGTAGAAACGTTCCCCTGTCTGACAGTGATGCAGCGGCTTCTACTTAACCACCTTTCCGCTTCCCATAACATTTAGCTGCACAAAGTGCAGCCTCGTGTTTCTCTGCTCGAATTTTTATCTCCGATCGAACATTGATCGAATATCTCTCGAGCTTCAACTCTTGCAATCGGCACTTACGATACGTGTAAACGCGCCACGTTTACGATTATATAATCCTTTTTATAATGATCTCATTAAAGTTGGATTGGTTAAGAGATAGAATTTACAAATAGTAACACGATTTACTTAATGATGATTTATTTCGCGCTTTATTACATCTTCGTTCATAGCTGTAAATTTCTTAGTAAAGATATTTATATTCTGACACAGCCCTAAAGCCTATATACGTACAATCTCTTTGCAATTTCCTAGAGAACCTAGCTACGTTGCTCGCTTTTTTATTTTTTTTTTTTTTGCATGAATTATAGAGATTCGAAAATTCTAATGAGACTGACTAATATATATCGAGAAATTCAACTTTCACGAACGATTGAGCAGCAATTAAAGTCAGTCGTAGCCATACCCGAATTTTCTGAAAAATGACAAATCAACTCGATCTAAAGACCGCCAAGTCGATGCGTTATCTCGTCCGAGACAGTCGTCCGGTTCGCGTATCGACGAGATCCATCGAGAAGGCCACCGAATCCTCCGGGCCCTATCCCAACCCTTGTTAGCGCGAGAATGTAAATCAACTCGTAATAGCATGGCAGCCGGGGATTAAGCGACGCGCGGAGACTCGGCGGAGGCACGGCGAGAAGGTACTGTCGACACGGCGGCGACGACGACGACGACGACGACGACGACGACAACGACGTCGTCGGCGGTGGCGGCGGCGGCGGTAGGAGTAGGTGGGGAGAGCGGAGGGGGGGGGAGAGACTCCCGGCCTCTTCCCCTTGTCCCGGAGCATTAGGAGTTCGGTAATAAATCTCGTTGAAAAAAACGCCCGCGCGCACACTTACACACGCGCGCGCATATACATATACACACACGCTCTCACATATACCCGGAGAGAGGTCGGTCTCACAAGCACTTCTGCTCTCTTCTTCCTCGCGTCTATCTCGTTCGGCTCTCGTACATTTGTGCTCTCCCGCCACAGTCGCGACAGGAAAGAGAAATACGGAAGGGTGATCGAAGGGATAGAAAGAAACGGAGAGAAGGACATAACCCGTCTCTCTCTCTCTCTCTCTCTCCTTCTTCCCTCTCTTTATCTCCGCGGCTTAGATCGCCTCCCCTCACGCCAACCTCGTCGCGCACCGACGAGAGAGAGAGAGAGAGAGAGAGAGAGGTCGGCATGATCTATGCACGCCATGCGGAGGCGAGTGTCACGGTTTGCTTGATGCATTGGTCCTCACTTGACCCCTTACTCCCTTCCTTTCCATCCCGCCGCCCTCCGCTCCACGCCATTCTTCCTCCTGTCGTTCCGCGGCTGCTTCCCTCCCCTCCCCCTCACCCTCCCTCTCCACCCGCTATCCAACCCTCTCATCGACCGCGGTGAAAGCAGCACGTTCTCGCGGAAACCCATCGTACACCCACGTGCACATAAGTCGGACGCGGGATGAGAGACCCGTTGAAGGGTGACAGAAGAAAGAGAACGACTGTGTAAGAATGCATCCGCGCGGAATGCATGGACGTCGCGGTTCGAGAAGAGGGCAATATTCAATTTTCCGGTTTAGAAGAGGACATGATTTATGGAACTATTAATTTCAAACGATACAACGGGACGGTAATAAACCACTTAATTAATGAGAGAGCTTGCATCGCACACGACTCGTATCACTTCCAATTAAAATAATACAAATTTTTGTATCTCTGGTTTTTAAATAAAACGGATAATTGTACTTTGTACTTTGTATGTGTAAAGTTTGTTATATTATCGTATAATTATTGTGTGTAAAAAAAGAAAAAGAAATATCTTTTTAATATACATACTTATAATTTGATACAGATTTTGTAACATGTTACTTTTCTGAAATATATATTGCTTAATTCTCTCACTCTTTCCTCTCTCTCTCTCTCTCTCTCTCTTTCCTAAATGCACTTGCTTTACATTTTTGTACAAATAAATAATGATCGATTGTGATGACTACATTTTTCGCAAGTCTTGATAAAAAAGTTTCACATCGAGATTTTGAAACTTGTCGCTTTTCGCGACATTGAAAGTCGGAAGAGCTTGAGGAGGCGGTTTTTCGACTTTCGGCAGACGAAGAAGAAGAGGCGGAGGGGAGGGTGGTAGGAGAGCTCCCCGGGAAGAGACCCGAGGGAGGGGGGAGGATCCGACGCGAATAGTACGACGATGGTTACATTCTATGGATCAGAGAGCTCGATAGCGTGCCGAAGTCGAGGCGAACGGCAATAAATCCATTTTTCGTGAAGGGTCGGTCGAGGGGCGAGAGCGCGCCGGGGTCTGATTAGCAGCCTGACTCGGCCGTACAGGATGACAGCCGGTGAGTTATAATATTGCCCATCCATCTATTTATCTACTCCATCGCTCTCCTCTCTTTTCTCCCCGCCCTGGCATCGTTGTCTCGCCCCTTTTCGCGACCGCTTCCCCCTTCCCCTTCCCCCCACCCCCCCTCATCCTCCTCCTTCACCTAACGCGTAAAACGCTCTTCTTCTATACTGCTCGAATATCGGAAACGGTCTGCAGGATCCTGCGTATATCGAAGAAGAGGATAAATATAAATTAACCGCCGTCGTGCGCTACACGAGAGGGATACTCAGGACAAAGGGGTCGATTCCTGTCCGCTCTCTGATCCTGTGGAGATTCGCTGATCCTCAACGAAGGGAGACGATTGGCCGCGCGATTTGTCGTCGTACGCAAGGATCGTTTGATACGTAAAAATGATGATTAAACTGTATCGTGTTAGTTTCTCGATCGCAAAACATATTTTGACAATTAAATTTAAATGCTGTCGCAAAATTGAGGCAACTATTCTTAATTAAATACCAATGGGGGGAATTATTTGATGTATGTATAAAAATAGGATGGTCTTTAATAACCGATAATAGTTATTTTTACAATAAAATTTTTGGTCAAGTCTTTGCTAAGAAGCTGGCTTTATATTTTTTTTTCGAATAACATATTCATATATATATATATATATATATATATATATATATATATATGTATACATCAAAGAGCACATTCAAAGTGTCACGCTATCCTTGCGTGGCGATGAAAAATCACGGTATAACAATAACGCTACTTAAATCACCGCGGTCACTTCCGTTCCCGTGGATTGACGAAGGAGAGAGCACGGGGTTACGGTAATCAAATATTCACGTGCCGTGCCATCGTTCCGCCATAAAACCGGTAGTGGTCCCCGATACGCCAAGGATCGAGAGCGTTCATCTCCTCGTATAACAGTAGGAAGATGGAATTAAGCTCGTATGATAACGCGGGAAGGGTGAGCTCTCTCTCTCTCTCTCTCTCTCTCTCTCGCAAATCTTCCCGTTGAAAGCGAGTAGTGGCGGGACACCTCTCTATACATTTTGAACTGGAAAGACGCGGCGTCCCGAACTTTCGACGGGAACCAGTTCATATATCTGAAGTATGGTCGCCATAAATAAGCGACCTGTCCGTTTGCTCTGTTCGCTCAACCCCTCCTCGCGAATCTCACTCGCTCTTTTTTCTTCGCCCTTTTTCCTTCTCGCACGAATCGTCTCTCTCTCTCTCTCTCTCTTTCTCTTCTCTACTTCTTTCCTTTGCCTCCTCCCTCCCTTGAATTTCCTGCAGTCGTAATATCGGAGCCATGCGAAGCAAAAGCCAGTCGTCGAAGGAAGTATTTCACCAGCGCGAAAGAAGGAAAAATCACAGATTGTTCTCCTTCTCCTCCTCTTCCATCTCGTTGTCGTCCAACTCCTTCGAGTGATCGTGCGTGTCAACGGCACTGCAGAATGCAAGGCGGGAAGGGAGCGGACCATCGAGGAGGGAGAGAAAGAGAGAGAGAGAGAGAGAGAGAGAGAGAGAGAGAGAGAGAGGGGAAGAGAATGGAGAACCACCGACGGACTGTGCACGTTCTACGAAATCAATTCTTACGTCCGACATATTTCAGGTTGGCTGATCGTGACTGCACTTGCCACCGAGATCAATTCCCGTGATTGATTGACCGACTAGTTTGTTCGCTTTTTTTATCTCGCTCTTTCTATCTCTTTTCCCGTCGTATTCCCCTCTTTCTCCGTCTCCCTTTTTAGTTTTTAGTCGATGTTCGCGCTATTATAATCGCCGACTATTACATAAATAATATACTGCTATCACTGTGGATAACGTTGCATTATTGATACGTACATCGTTTAAACGGACTTGAGAAAATCGATAATAAAAACTGCAATACAGTTTATTAAACTGTTTGCAAAAATATTATAATGAATGTGCATGCAAAATTAATTATAGAAAGAAAATCGGTAATTTTACAAAAAAAAAAAGCAGTATATCAATTTTATCATATTTTAATTAATATTTGGAAATTACTTCTTTCCCCAGAATCGCACTGATTTTTTTGACAAGTATTAAATAATCGAATGATTAATCATGGTTTAACAAAAAACAGAAAATTATACTATAATTTAAATATAATAAAAATAATCATCAGTGAGTGCACTGTTCAATTCGAAAATAATCCACCCTACAAAAAATAATGGCAAAAATTTAATTAATGTTATCAAAGTTTGTTGCAGTAGAAGAAGTCGTGGGACTGTTCGAAACGCGGCATTGTAAACCATCGTGACCGCAACGAGCCGCAAAATGTGATCGTAATCGCGGAATGAGCCACGTAAACGCAAAGACAAGCCCGTATTTGCGGTGCGGTTCGCATTTCTGTAGACTGTTAGCGAGAGAATAAGCGCGCGAGTAACCGGGAGAGCGAGCAGAGCGAAGCGGAGCGGGAGTGATTTATGCTAAGTCGCTGATGCTGGCGAAACAGGGGCCCCTCGCTGGCCGAGCGGCCATCTTGGACTCCCCTCGTTTCTCCGGGCCCTCGAACCGATTGACAGACTCTCGCGGTCGATCCCCGCTTAACGAACTCCCCCTTTCTTCCTGACGCTTTCTTACTCGCCACTACCGGTGTCCTTTCCTCCTCCCCCCCTCTCCCCCCCCTCTCTCTTCTCCCCTCCCCTCCTATTTCTCTCGTATTCTAGCCCTAATAATAAAATACCTTCGGTCTCTTCGTCTTTCGCTTCTATTATTTTTATTCTATTCTTTCCATCACCAGCGAGTTTCCGTTAGTCATCGTCCACCTCGCAGCAGGAGGAAATTGATATTCGACTTTTGCACGGGAGCCGCTGACAATTGACATTTCGGTTTGAAAGCATAGATTGGGAGTGATTTGTAAGAATTAATTTCTCGACTAGAGTAATATTTTCGGACTTCTCTCGTCATTTATACTTGTTTACATCCCTCAAACACAACAGATTTGAAAACACATTAAATATAGAGCAAGAACAATGTTGCAAATACTCTCGGTTAATTTATGATGAAAAAAAATTGAAAGCGATATTATTTCTATTAAAAGAATTTAATTTTAAAAATGCGCTTAATTTAAAATAATATCTTTCTATCGATGCATTATAAATTTCGTCGGCACTACAAATCCGTCAATGGGATTTTACGAGATCTTTTCGACGTTCTTTTAAGCGTCGTGTGTATTATACAACCGCTAGCATAATTTCATCCAAGTATTTCAATTGAAGATACTGATACCGACATAAACATATTTCCTCGACAAATGACACTCTCAAATTTTTACAACTGTCATGCAACATTGTTCCACATACCGGAGCGCGGATCTTTCAATTGCACCCAGGTCGTAAATATTTGGTCGGTGTCGGCGTAACGTTAGCCGCTGCTCGTTCCTCGCCAGCAGCCTCTCAGACGCCAGCGGCTGTTCCTTTCGCCCGCTTCAACCGTGAAATCCGCGCGCGGCCGTCCGTTCTGATTTCTGTCCGTCAGCGTTGGTCAGATTTACGACGTCGCGCGAGGGGCCCCCTGGTTGCCGAGCGGGCCCGAGGGTCCTCACGCAACAATGAAACCATGCCATTTGTCACAGAGGCGCTTCCTCCGTTTCTAATAAAATGTCCTACCGTCCTTACCATCGTCGTCGTCGTCGTCGTCGTCATCGTCGTCGCGCGATGTCGTGCTTCACCACCATGCAGCACGGATCGACCTTTGCTTTTTCTCCACAGTGATCGTGATCTCTCGACGAGCCTTTCCGTTACGACCTCACCACCTCCCTCTCTCTCTCTCTCTCTCTCTCTCTTTCTAGCCGTTTCGCTTCAATGCCTCGTTCGGCGGCTCTCCTCACCCACTCGTGGTCCCCGATGACGGAGAGAGAAAGAATCGCCGGAGGAGAGTAGGAAAACCGCCGCAGTGGGATACGAAGTGCCTACGTCCATACTTTCACATGCCCGCACAATGCACCAGACCATCGAGGAATTGTCATACAAATTGTCGCTTATTCAGCGACGATAGTGAAGCGACAATGCATCCGCGTGCAGGCCTACCGACCTGGGGTCACTGTGCGAGACTGCGGACACCGTGACCGATCATGATCAACGAACGGGTGTTCTATGGATATCGAATATCCAAGACATAGAAGTCGGAGAGAAAAGAAATAAAAGAAGTAGAATATTATTTAAATAATTTAATTAGAATTTATTTAAATTATATTAAATATGAGTATTTATAAATATTTAATTATTGGGACATAATTTTATTTCTACTTGAATAAGTTATCATTAATAATTATTCATTTTTTTTTCATGATAATATGTGTGTATGTGTAATAATTAAAGAATAAAATAACATGATTGATTAAGTAACTTGGCGCTGATATCATGATATTAACTGATTGTTGAAAAGTATAAAAATCACATTTTTGTCTCCGCAAGATTATATTGCGTCATCGTTCATCGAAAATTGAAACGTCAAGACATGCGTCTCACTTGATAATCAGAACGTTATAATACAACGCGACCTTATCACATCGAAGAAGGAATCTGTCTCTCTTTAGAAATGATCAGAGAAAAAAGTCTAATTAGAACACACAATATGAATTATGATCTTAAACGCGACGATAAAAACAAGCGCCGCATTTACCAAGATTTATATATATTAAAAGTGATGCAAGAACTGTTCTCATTCATATGACGAATTTATTATCGTATCTAATTATATAAAAACACTGTATTGAGAAAGAAAGAGAGAAAGAAAGAGACAGCGAAAGAGAAATGATTATTCATACAATTATCAGAGTAGAACCGGTAATATATCAGATATATCATGATTAGATATCTAAGACTAACTATATAAAAATTTACAGTGCGCGCGATTACAAAATATAATTTTTTAATAATTTGATAAAAGTACAGCATGATAAATTGTTTAGATATTTTTATAATATTTTTGCTCCTTTATCTATATAACATAATTTCTAAGAGTATATTAAAATATATTAAAATATTAATATACTTTTTATCTCTTTCTTTTTATATTTTTTATTATATATTTTTATGTACATATAAAAATATTTTTTTTTTACAAAAACTATGTTCAAATTGCTAATGTGCGAATTTTGAGCGCGACCTTGAGAGAGCCAAACTGATATTACACATCGGTACGTGCTAGGGCAATTTTTTCCTGCTATTCGGATAAACGTATAGTTACAGGATACTAAATTGACATTTCTTGCATTTATCGAAGCGCGTACATAATGCATCGATGTATGTACATGACAAAGTGCACGGTCTCGTCATGCTGATTCTCCGAATCATTAAGACGCGACCTCGGTCGCGTAACCCTCGTCGTCATCGTCGTCGTCGTCGCGTACTTTTTCTGTTATCGATCACAGCATCGTTCGCAACGTCGCTTATCGTTTATCTCATCACCATAGATGCATCGGCAAATAGCAAGGAACACTGAGCTTGGCCGACGCTTAACCTTTCGAACATTTTAGTGTTCTCGCGCAAAATGTCATAAATGCTACAGAATCTTTTCCGATATCACGTCAAAGTTATATTTCAATTAGAACAAAGTAAATAAAAGCTCAGAAAAGAGGGATACGTATTCCTTGCATTATTGTAAAATTTCTGATATGGTTTCAAGAAAGCTATACGTGTATAAGATCCCCTTTTAAAAAAAATCTCTACACTAATATAATATAATGATTAATAATATATTAACAAATAAAAGATATTTTACTTTTATTTAATTTATTTTATTCATTTTGTTTATTTTATTTATTTTATTTTATTTTATTTTATTTTATTAAACTATTTTTCTAAATTTTTGATTTTTGATTCTAACAAGTTGCTTAATAATATTTGTAAAATTTACAAACTATGAGAAAAGGATATTTGAAAAATAATTAGAATATATTTTATAATCATAAAAAAATGGACGTATAATTTCGACGTAATACAGTAATGTTATCCAAGACAGGATTAGGGTATAAACGACAACGAGAAAATCGTTCTTGGTAACGATATTTTTTGCTGCGGATAAATAAATTAATCTAGTGAGACTATGCGTGTAATAAATGAGACTAGTTTCGCTATAGAAAGAATTAACGGTAGTTAGACCGTCATGGTCGACCGCCGCTTCATAAACGGGGATCATCTACAGTTCCCAGTCGCCAGTTCTTTTTTTTTTTTTCTTCTTCCTAAAACGTCACCGTCGATATTTATGGCGAGCCATAGAGGACCGAAGGGTTCGTACTCTACGTGGTGAAGAGCAGAAGCAGAACCCAAGTATAATTCTATCAACATCAGAAACTGAGTCTTGCCTTGCTCGGCCAGAAAAAGTCAGCGAGAAAGATGCAAAAGGAAGCAAGAGCTCGCGGAGAGAGGTGAGATATTCGAAAGAAAGCAAGAGGTACAAAAATAGTGCGCGCGTGTGTGTGTGTGTGTGTGTGAGAGAGAGAGAGAGAGTCACTCTGGCATTTCCTCAGCAATGTTGTGATATTAGCGAAGAAAAAAGAGAAGGTATCTTGCGGTAAGATGTTATAATGAAGCGACCTCTGATATTACCATTCAAGGTTATTGTCCGTTGAAGTAACACAGTAGCATTAACTTCGCAAATTTACACGCTATTTTTCCATCTCTCCTATCTCTTTCGCTCCTGCAACTCTTTAGTATCTTCTTTACAACCAGCCGGTATTACCTAGCACGCGAGCTTGCATTAGTTAACACGTGAATGGAGCTCTGTCAATGAATGGCATTGTTCATTTTATCTGGCAACTATTAGCCGCAAAACATAAAAAGAAAAAAAGAAAAATATCGTGTGTTGCGAATAGCTGGGCTTTAAATTTAGATTTTACCATAATTATATGCAATGCTAGATAATTTCACTCCGAATCATTTGAATATTAATTGAAATAAAATCTAATTAAATAATTTCCTGTAAACAATATATTATATCTTACATAATTATTTAATGTGAATAAATATATAATTATTTTACTTCTAAATAATAAATCATGTACGTTTTTCTCTCAGGCATATAAATTTTTTTTATTACTTTTTTCTTCGAACAAGATTACTAGTGATTTATTAAAAGTTTCCTTCGTCTTTTCGTGAACTTGATAACAAACGTGCAAATGAAACGAGTACCTGTGCGGATAAAATAGACATATAAGATTACTTTTGGCGATTCGAGATCGGGTTCACGCAAGCCTTTTAACTTACGAGGCTGGAAAAGCCTGTTGGACAGGTGGAACGAGACCGGCCGAAGGCGCGTTACGCATTATTTCAGGCTCATTGGTCTTCAAAACGTTCGAAGCTTCCTACTTCGTGCGACAGTCACGTAACGTTCCGAAACACGCAATCATCCAGTTTATCTCGCGTCAATATTCACCGCGAGAAAACACGAAGGATGATTTTTTTCGAGGCGATCCTGCCCAAGGCGAGGCTTCCGACAGTTTCTACAGAAATCTTATACTGCGTTTTCTAAAAGCGTGCACACTTCGAGGAGGTCCAAAGAATTCAGAGATTTATCGTCTGTCATTTATTATAAAAAACGAGTTAAACATCGTGGGTGGGTTAAATGTCATGATGAATCGCGGGATCATTGTGTAGTGTCTCTCCACATAAAAGATACCCGAATTTTAAAAACATGTTTCTCTGCGGAATATAATGTTATTAAATTGACAGTTCCTGTCAGATATATGTATCTTGTCGCGAATACTAAAAAATATATCTTGTGTTTGCTAATTTTTAGTGTTAAAAAAATTTCGTTGATATAATAATTTTCTAAATTATATATTATTGGAAACTGTATTTATTATATATATTAAATTAAAAATAATATTAAACGTTTATTTTTAATCGAGCATCTTCAAATATTAAAGAGCATAATATACTTTATATTATATTTAAATTAATATTATATTTAATATTATGCTCTTGCTCCACCCGCTTTTTTTCACGTTATCATTTATAAAACATTTTTTTAAAACAGATATGACAACACATTGTTCTAATTTGAAGAAAGTTAATTATATTACTAAACATGATCGTATGCTATTCCACGTTTTTCAAATTCTGAAGATCCGTTTTAATTATTAAGTAAGTGATAGAGAGGCGCCCTTATATGCTTATACTGAGGAGAAAGTATTGATAGGAAAAGGATATCCCGATGAAAATATCATAAAATATTTTACCCGACCGATATAAATAGTCAACGAGAGTAAGAGCGACTTTCGTCGCTATGTATGAATTTTTGTGACCCTCACAAGCGTCTAGATGTACTTAAGAACTGGAAGCAGGTACGTGTCGAGTGACAATCGTACTGCCGATTCTTCCATCTTATTATTAATTCGCAACAAGCTTCTCAAATTGACTGTTATTTTCAAATTAAATTGCGTAATAAACAAATTTTAAATTTCACGTATTTGTATCATCTCATATAATTGATAAATAAAAAATACGATAATTGACAATTTTGATATTGCAAGAATTTCATCATTGACTTATTTGAGGAAATAAGATCTATAGAATAAAAATATAGAAGATATAATAAAATATATAGAAAAAATATATTTTATTTTTTAAAAAAATTTTCAAAAAACAAGAAGATTTATGGCATTTTTATGGACAATGAAGATATAAAAATTCCATATTGAAATATAACAATTAAAATTCTTTCAAGATACATTTATTCGAGAAAATCTCAACAAAATATGCTTTTAAAAATTTCTCTGTATTCAACGTATCATCGATTTCAAGAACTATATAATTCGTGGAAAAATTATAGCCGTGCGGTAAACCAATGCAAATAAAATTATATTACATTTCAAAAAAGACAATGCGCATTACACGATCTCTCTTTCATGCGCGGAAATACTTTCTATATATACATATATATATATATATAATATATATATATGTCATTGCCAGCTAAAAATCTCGTGTATCAGCCCGCTCCCTGCTACCGATGAAATATTATTTTTAATATTTCCCGTGTATCGCTGCGAGAATTCAAGCCATTAATTAATTTCGAGCCACTGTGTATACCCGTTTTGAATGCGAACTGTCAGACGAGCGCCATCGCGCGCGAAAAATTATCGCGCATAGTCGCAATGTCGATTTCCGCGAAAACAAACAGAAATCCGGCGATCTATCCCTCTATGCGCCGCTTATTTAGCGGAATTGCTCATCGTCACGAATTATTCGAAACTAATTCTGTCACGCCGCTACGTGAAATAGTAAACATCTTTTATGGACCAACCAATTGGTCGTAAATGCACCGAGCACGAGGTGCGTCAACCACCAAGATTGTCTCCGAGCCTAATCGTACGCGAGAGAAGTGCCTCACTCTGGTCCGGCCGGTTATACGATATCATAAAAGAAATCACGTGAGAAGGACGGAGAGAGAGAGAGAGAGACAGGACGGATAGACGGATGGACGTGCGTATGGACCGATCAGGTTTAGGCAGCTGTCTGCAACCACGTCACTCAAGCTCACCGTCGGCCTCTCGCCAGTGGAATGAATGCCTTTCATTATGAGCGTTATCGCCTGCCCAATCTCCACAACCCTTTCTGCCTCTTTCGAGCTGCTCTCTTTTCTCCGATTCCCCGTAGACACTTCGCTGAGGCCTACCTCCTCATTTTAGTCCAAAGAGTCCTCTCCTGCCGCGATAAGCGTAAACCAACAGGCGCGAGTGTATGTGATAAAGCGAATGCGAAGAGAAGAAAGCGATGCCTATATACGCGAGTCGAAAGGAGAGCGGCGGAAGGAGCGGTTGTTATCGTTTAATGTACCGGAATACTCTCTTATACCTGCTCGCGAGATTTATTGCGGATAAGCCCGTTGGGTCTTTTTTTTTTTTTTTGTCACCGAGGCATTCTGCCTGATTTCTCGACGAGCTTGAGAATAACAATGATTAGCCGAATAATTGAGAAAATAATATTCGCTGCAATCGTTTACTATCACGAAATGCAAAAGAAAAAAATCATATAATTCTATTTAAACTATATAAAGTTTATCTTCATCTTCCTTGCGTTTTATTAAATATATCATACATATCGATATTAATATCGATTTTTTTTGAGGTATAAAAAAAAGCAAAAAAATTAGTATCAAATTGTACGCCGCGACAATTATATGTCACACACACACACACACATAAATCATATTCAAAATATTCTTGTTTCAATAGATAAAAAAAATATTCCGCTACATTATTCACGGCGTCTCGGTACGACTTTAATTATTCCCGACGAAAATGGCCGCGAGATAAAAACCGTCTCTCGCAAATTATCGGACTCAACGACGCATGACTACCACCACTACTGTCAGTAGCTCATTATCGTCGAATGAATAATTGAGTTATAATATGCCTATCCCCGATTACACCGACCTCTTATACTACCTCGCGGTTGATTGTCGGTTACCGGTTCGTTAGTGATGCGTCGGCAGTCTCGCTACGCGATCGCAGCTGGTTCGCGTAAGCACACGACAGACAAGGTGCCGAGCAATTTTTTTTCATGTCAATCGTCGAGATTAGCAAGGCGAAACGAGCTGCGATGCGATTTTAATCGTAACGGCGATGTTTCCACCGCAATATTGATGGATATTCGTCTGACGAATGAATAGATACATATATTTCTCAATACATACACATCGGCAAAGAAGGTTAATCGCTTCTAATTCATATGTATGTTGCACAAAATTTGCATGTAAATGTTAATTAATTTATTCCGCGCCGTATATATTACATATGCGTCGCTCTCTTTCTTCACATTTCTTTTACATTCCTATTTCATTGGCATTTCAATTTCTTAATCCATCTTTTTTTCTCTTTTATTTTCGCTTCTATCTTTTCTTCGTCTCATTCTCTCCTACGTAAAGATTTTCAAGCGCGTTGACCACTCTTAAAAAGACCACAGAAAACGCAACGTTTTCGTGAGAGGAAACCGATCGAGCGCGGAAATATCAGCCGCAGCCTTCGTTATCCGGAAACGGTTTAACAGGCGTGGGTGGGCGCGTTGATTTCTCACAGACCGCACTTTTCAACGTCTCGATGCAATTTAACTCTCTCATAAACCGAGACAATTCAAAGTATGCGATCTATTTCAAGCGACATGTCATATACTGTCAGATATTGACACGTGCAATCATTCAGATAGTGTATTAATAATTTCGGATCATATCTAGTCCGGATGAAAAGGATTTTTAGGTAGATATTATTTGATTAAAATAATTTTTCCATTTATTTCAGAAACAATCGCGCTACAATATCATTTATGTATTAAACACACAATGACACCCACATACACTTCACTCCATAAATCCCCTTTTTGCATTTTTTTTTTCCCCAACAATCATTCTATAAAAGTGGAAAAATGTGATCACACTTTTAACCTTTGAATATTGAAATACTTTGCGTGCTGCTGATGACAATTAAAATCGCCTTGTACCGTTCACGTCAATTTTTAATTTCTGCGGATATTCGTAGCGCATGTTATGTTTCGTCGTCAGTAAACAGCCAATAGGCTTCACGCGCAGATAGATACCAAAATTTTAAACCGTCAAAGGAATCGCGTGCGTCCCCTCCCCCTCCCCCTCCCACACTACCAAAATATCATATGGTCGGGGCACAACAATCGATTAATAATCGAGTTTAATTCTTCGTCACGAATGCCCGAGAAGGGTTATATTTCAGCTCGCCGACCGTCAAAGCGAATGTACGTTCTTTCCTCCACGTGTAATATTACTGACAATTAGTCGATCCCCTATCTTTCGCAGTCAAGTATTCTCACTCACGAAGACCAGTTTACGAGTCTTTGCCGCGCTCGCTGCAACAACACACACGCTATCATCGACCGAGTTTATCCTCCGGGCTGACGCGCTGCAAATCTCACGTTCACTAGCAAGCACAATGTTATAAATGCAAACGATATCTCGAGTCTGGACAAGCCGGACACTTTGACACTCGGCTTCCTAATGATCGGTAAGCTGCCTAGCCGGAGAAAAAGACGCTTTTCAATACCGATAGGCCATTTGATGGACGCATCGTCTCGCGGCATTCGACACGCTTATTCTATGCACTCGTCTCAACTATATTCGCCGACTCGACTCTTGTTTCATGGATTATCTCGCGCACGGCGGATTCACATCTGACTCATGTTAGAAAGTGTCCTATCATTTCCGCAACGATAAATGATTATCATTTAAAATCAATGTCTCTAGATTATTATCGGATAAGAGTCTCAAAAAATTTTATAATATTTATATATATATATATATATATATATATATATATATATATATATATATTATTATATGCATATGTACATAATATTAGAAAAAGATTTTTCTATTTTAATAATTATAATAATAATATTAGTTTAGTTAGTAATTAATGAATAATATTCAAATAATTAGTCTAATGTAATATACGATATGATACACGAAATCAATTAAATTAAAGTAATTAGTATTCAATCAATAAAATCTCGTATTTTTTTAAATTTTTTAAAAAGGCAAAAATTTATATATTTCCTTTCTTACACAAGAACATTGGCTTTCAATAAAATTCGAGTCATTACAAATCATTATGTAATTGCAATAATAATTGAAACGACAAATTAATAAAAATGTATTACATTTTTATGTTAAATTTGATCATCATAAAATATATATAAAAAAAATTATCAAAATCGCGAAAAGCAAAACCATCGTCTAACACAATGCCCCTGTCATTTGAGAAAAGCTCAGAAGAACAATAACATGCGCATAATTTAGAAACGCGTTTATCGTAAACACACGAAATATTATAATAGACGAGGATCGAATCAACGGGGAACGAGCGCCAATTTTTTTTCTCATAAACTTATTTCCCTCACCGTGTACGCGAGTGGTCGCGTAGATCTTTCGCGATGATCGCACGAGTGCGCAAAGCCAATTGGCTGCGTTTCTTGCGGCAGCACACCGTCGCTCCGAGCAATTGACTTTGATCCGTCCGTGTGCGCGCGTAACATTGAACGCAATTACCGTCAATTTACAATGCCCTCCCCCACCCCCACCCCCTACACCCACCCAGCCGCCGCGCGCTCCGGTCTGCCCGGTCTACCGGACCGGTAATCGCCCGTAGGTGGACAGGGCTGCGTATCGATTGCTTTCGGGATTCTATCCGATATTTCGTACGTAACCAATTAACACGCCGGCACGCGAGTGCGCGAATGTGCATTCGCGAATTACGTACGTTAACTCACCACCGACCGTTATGATTTTTCATAGAAAGCGACCCGTTTATAAACGCTGCGTATACCGAATCGCGCGATCCAACGTGAATCAATGTTTTGAAAGATTGTAACTAAACTTTCCGAGACAATTGTAATCAAACGTTTCAGCGAGAAAAATATTTTTTTTTTTTTAATGCATCATTTCTCATAAGTGCGATTCAAGAAGTCAAATGTGTTTTATATTAAGTGTTTTTTTATTTTTCTTAATGTAAGCTTGTATGTATTTTTTTATATTTAATTTTCTTTTTATATTTAAATGTATTTTTTTATATTTATAATATGAGAAGAAAGAGACAGAGACGGAGAAAGAGAAAAAGAGAGAAAGAAAAGAGAGAGAGAGAGAGAGAGAGAGAGAGAACGCATAATATTCTAAGAATCTACATTTCATTCTATAATTTAGATGTTGCAACTATTACATTATTAGAGTTCTAATCTTATTGATTGTGTTAATCTTAAAATTGAAATTTCAATTCAATGACTTTTAGATAATATACACGTTTCTTCACATTTAAATATATATGAATCATCCGTGTCTGAGTCATAGAATAAAAGCCAACGAAGAAATAGCCAGAGACGCGACACCTGCCATCTCATCTTGGACGCAACCCCGCAATCATCCACGCACGATCATCACGAGAGCCGCAAAAATTTATCGGTCGCGCCGACGCGGCAATTCGTAATTTTCATCTTGACTCCTTTCAGTCACGGTATCGACGGACTCGAGGAGAGAGCTCTCAGAACTCTCTGAGACGTGGCATGAGAGGACCTCCCTCTCTCTTTCTCTCTCCCTCTTTCATTCCCGCAATTCTTGGTACGAATGATGATGCGGCGGGGTAGCGCCGAGAGCGTATAGGCTGTTTCGTGCCCAGTCACCGTTAAAGCCCGCGGATTCGAGTGGACGTGACTCTTCGTATAATATTACATCCTATTAGGGAGCGGAGTAACTGCCGGGCGAAACGCGACAGCGGACGATAAACGGAAGGGGCAGTGCCTCAAGATGCGTGCTAGCCAGCCGTCACACGTGAAATAATATGACATTTCGCGGCTAAAACGTACGATCCCGCTATACGCCTATTTAGCGTGCATTGCGGTTCGGATTACCTGCATTATGCGTATGTGAGAACAATTGGTGTGTTCGAGTACTCGTACTCCGCCACGGTCCAATACTTTTATTCTCGCGTCCCTATCATCGTATCATGCCGATCGCGCCGAGAGATTAGTTTTCTTAGCCTGTCCGCTCTATCACAGTGAGCCTTTTCAACAGCTGGATGCACGCGAACTCGTGAAAAAGAGAGAACCGAAAAAGATTGCGTCGCTAGATATATAAGTCTAGAAATTTTTCTAGAAAAATTATATATATTTTTACAGAGGTCATGTACGAGTTTAGAAATTATGCGAATGTGTGATAAATAATATTTTTCAGTTTTCATTTTTTATAGGTTTTTTGACCAACTTGTATGTGTGTGTGTGTGTGTGTGTACGGATTTAATTTCATATAAAAATTTAAATTAAAAATAAATAAAAATAAAATTTATTCTTGAAATATATTTTCTGAAAAGATATAAAGATAAAACTAAAAGTGTGTTTCTTTTTTTTAAAAAAAAGAAAAAGCTGCGATTTTCTTACATTTTAATTTTGCAAAATGCTCATCGATTACATTCATTTTCATCTTGTTTGCTTTTATTTTTATACAGAGATGATCATATTTTATATCAGTCTAAATTTTGTGATATACTTTGTGTACCCAGGAAGTTAAGTTACTTCACTACAAAAGCGAAAACATTACTATCAACGATTAAAGCGAATGTATTTATTTAATCATTAATTAATTTATTATGTAAATAATTGACAACATAAAATTTTACACCTAATATTTAATACTGTTTAATACTAGCCATAATTAATTTTTTGATTTATTATTTATCTGTCAGATTTTCTTTGAAGAAAAAACATGCTTCCCAAGTATTTTTTATACATATATGTAAATACAAAAATATAGTAAGCTTATTTTTTTCTTTGCACAAACTCTGATAAATAATAAATAAGCAGGAAATTAATTATAGCTCATCTTAAGCAATTTTAAACATAATTTCAAAATTTTCTATACATCAACAGTGTCATTCGTTATCATTCACTCCAGTTAAGAACATCTATCTTTCTCATAGCACAGTTTTGATCAATGCAGCGCGCCTTTGTCGTCTATTCGCGGAAATCCTGAAGAAACGGCAGAAGAAAAAGTAGTAAGCAAGAGACGGCATCGCGCACTGTTTCGAGGGGATGGACGGGCGCGGAGCGGATCGCACCGAAGGAAAATTTCGACTATAAATAGCGGTGTATTCTAAACGAGGTACAGAAAGCGCATTGGATCTAAATTATGAATTTCATCAGCGGCAGTCTGCCGTTTCATTCCGCGTTTTAGCCTCCCCCCTGACGGCTCCGCCGCCGTCTTGTCTCTCTCCTACACCCTCCTCTTCATCTTCCATGAACTGGCTGGCCGCGTCACCCCCTCACCCCGCTCCCCTTCCGTGCAGCCACCTTCGCCGTCCCTCCCCCCCCTCCGCTCCCCACCCCTCCTCGACCCCTCCGCGTGATACCTTTTAGCGCGGCGGGCACGGGAGATGAAAAGTTCTGGCGAAGACATAAAAATGCGGCGCTGCATTTCCCTTTTAAAATAACGCCCTTTGCTCTTTTTTCAGTTTATTATTATCAAGTCGTGCAGCTTACATTCTCCCGCCCTCGGCCTTCGCCACTCGTCGTCCCTCGTCCATCCTCTCCCTCGCCGCCCCTCGCACCCGAGGCACCTTTAGGCGCGCATAACACGCTAAAACTACCCTCTCGCCCCCGCGCTCGCATCCCTGCGCGGACTGCGTACAACTGTATTTTCGTATATAACTTTGTGTTTAGGAAGTTTCTGTTATGAGAATTAACGCCTCGCGTTTATCTAAGCACGAACGAAAGGCTGTCGTGTCGAGGCGCTTTCCACGCGATCGCTCCTCGAAATATTCCGAGGATGATTGATATCGATCGACTGCCATAATCTTTCTTTCGAAAGATTTCGCGATATAAGTAAGTAGTAATTTACGCATTCAAGCTATTTCACAAGACTTTGAAAAATAACCTAATGATGAAGATTTTGAACAAACATTAATAGCATTTCTCTTGAGATTAATGATAATTAATTTTAGAAAATACACGAGTGATGAAAAGGAAATTGACGTAAAAAAAAAAATCACATAATTATAAAAAATGATTAGATTTTAATCACTTTGTGATATATTTCAATTTTTTTTCAACGTCAATGATATATTTTATAAATAATCGTGTCATTTTTTGCGAGTATTAAATTCCCCCCCTCTCCTCTTTCTTCCTCACTCTCTCTCTCTCTCTCTCTCTCTCTTGGAACTCTTAATGCGCTCATAAATGTTTCATATCAAACTGTCAAAATTTATATATATATATATATATATATATGTATAATTAAAAATGATTATATAACAAATTAGAGGGAGCATTGCGGGAGGAAAACTTCTCTGCTGGCCGAATGTGAAAGCCCGGCGGGACGGCTCTACTTACAACTCCGCGTCATCCGTGAATCATCTGTGATCGGCTTCTACCTATCGCTAGGTATGCGCATTTGATATAAATAAGATGAGTCGAGAGGGAACGGATGAAGAAAGGAGGTGAAAGAAGAAAACGATGAAGAGGAGGTTTTTCGAGCAGTCGCGGACATCGTGTCCACCTTCCCAATAAATAACGAGATAATCTTCAGTGAAATCAGGCGAGTTATGCCCGCCATAAAGATTGACCCGGCGTTGTGGATATACGCACAGGTAAGATCGCACGTGTGGAAGCAGCGCACGCACACTAACGCGAATGATTTACCGATGATTATCGAGCATTCCTGATTTTCTGAAACAGCGAGGGAAAGAAAGGGGAAGGAGTCTCTCTCTCTCTCTCTCTCTCTCTCTCTCTCTATTTCTCTCCTGGAAGGATTTTGAATGAAACAGGAGGCGGTATCACGTTCCCGTTCCACGACAGGTTTAAAGACGACATCGTAGCATTGAGGCAGATAACACCGAAGGATAGAAAAGCGCGCGTCGTTTCGTCGGAAATTTAGGGAAGTAAATTCTTAATAACCGACGTTTAAACATCGCTTCGCCAACTGTTATTTTCTCGTCGGACGATCTTTTACTCTGTTCGCGATGGTCTACAGAAACGCATTGCTCGCGTAAAAACAAATTGCTCGTACATTTCCGTCCTACTTTTAAGCTCGCAAAAATGTTTCGCCACGATTTTCATGGCATAATTATATATTCATAATAAATATTATATATTAGATATTTATTAAAATAATATTAAAATAATAAATTTCAGGAACGTGCATATTTCCACATGATAAGATAAGAAAATTGATAATATTAATATTATAAGTATTAAACTTCTCAAATAAAATATATTTTTTTGCAAACTCATGATTGTTACCAGACAGTTGACAGTTATAAGTAACTATGTAAGAACACAATTAAAATACATTCATCAAAAAAATTCATTTTTAAAAATATTATAATAAATATATTATAAATAAATTATAAAAATAAATATATTATAAATGTATTATAAAAATAAATATATTATAAATGTATTATAAAAATATATTATAAATATTACAATAAAGCGTCTTAAATTATAATAATAATTATTAATCACTTGTATTTTGTAATTAATATTTATAGATATTATATTGACAATGGTAAAGAAAGTTATAGTACATACTCGTGTGCTCAACAACGCAAAACTGATTTCCAAATATTTTAGCGAATTGTCAGACCGTATATTTACAAACAAAATTTTCATGAAAAATGTGAACGCGTGTATTTCTTCCTAGAAATTTAAAATATAGCTAGATACAACACTATTATTCTCCAATCTCAGCAAAGTTCAAGTACACTTTTCCTGTTTCCAAATACCAGCCGATAGAAACTTTACAAACTTTATTCGAAAGCCATATATACACGCAGCTAAGATCAGAAACAACTAGTGTTTAGTAAAAAAAAAGTCGAATTTCGAATGTAAAGAATTTTAAAGAATTCTATAGAAGAGGAATTCGCTAAATCCAAATTATTCACGAAAGGCTTGCTCAATCAAGCCCAAAAATTGCGTTAAGATCATCCAGGTCTTTCGAGCGGTCTGCGAGATTCGAGACAAAGGGCGATCTCGAGTCCGTCCCGAGTGACGCGACCTTGAATTTTATGACCGTGTGACGCGAGGAAGCTGGCCCCCGGCTGGTCCAGAGGCGCTGCGCGGTAAATCTATTTATAGGCGCCCCGACAAAAACACGAATGACGACGACGGGGCGCGAAGTGCCTCCTTCGCATTTCGGAAGAGACTGGAGATTATGCGAGAGAAAGAGAGGCGAAGCTGCCGAAAGGAGGAAAATAAGGAGGATGAAAGTGGGACGAAAGAGAGAGAGAAAGAGAACGATGGAAGCAGAGTACTCGATCGAGCGCAACGCATGCGAAAAGAGGAAAGAAACTGTCGATCAAACGTCGCGCGAGCGTCCAAGGCGTCTGTCTGGAACGAAGATGTCTCCATCAGACGTCAGATCGACACAGCAACACGCTCTTCTCTCTCGCTCTTTTCATTTTTATTATTACCTCAGGACCGTATCGATTCCCCGCGCCTGTCCATTTAAGCCCGATTGCATATTAAATAAGAAATAATATTAAGTCACATATCGCATGATAATGCATTCTAAAGATTTAACTTATTGAAGGTATGCATTTTGTAACTCGCGATACAATTTCCGAGTTTGAACGCTATCGATAAAAATTATTGTTTTAGGATTTAAAAATGTCTGTATTTATTAATATATTCAAAAAAAAAAAAAAAAAAATAAAAAAATAAAATAATGAACTCGGATAATTAACAGAAAAATATTTTGCTAATTAATAGTCAATCTTCATGAATGTTCTTGATATAAAGCATTTTTATAGATAATTGCTTTCATTCATATTTTGAATTTTTCGCTTTCTAACAATGAGAAACGCTCAAGACTCTTCATTTGACTGTCCTTGAAGCGTTGTAATATCTTTCAATGTAAATACGGAATAGACACGAAAACGATGCTTATGTTTATATATATATATATATATATATATATATATATATATATATATATATTTGAAAGAAGCAATTATAATTAATCGACATAGATGAGCTTGTGCGACAAAAAACGATGTGCCGATAACGATGCACGCGCGCTGACTTCCGCTTCATTCATTTTATATGAGCTTATTCGTTTCTAGCATAGACACTCGGTGTCTTGTTCGATCCATGACCCATTTAAGTCAATAATTTATAGATTTATACGATCGCGATATCTATTGCGTGCTGCGTCGCAGTAATAGCGCTTTAGCAGTACGTGCGGCTTGCAAACTATCATTGGCGAAAATAAAATAGCTTTCAACATTAAAATTCAAATGATCTAATTAGATATTAAAATGTGTGTGTTCTTTTGCATAGTTATCGCGACAAAAGATATGCCATTGAAAATACTTGAATTAGAGATATATCGAAGAAGTTTTGAGTGACATTTAACTTGTGAAATTTTCACTAAATGCTTTTGCGATCTACTTTTGAGATACATATGAATTGTAAATTGATCGTCGCACATCAAGCGCGCGCGTTTTTATGCATAAAGCGTGTACAACGCGGGAAAACGAACCGATAAAACGCCGGCACAGCCGGTGACAGGAGTCGCCTAATATCGTGTAACATCATCGCGTTTAGATGCGGCGCGGTTCAACGTTACGATTATCCGTTCCCTCGGGAGTCGATTTGCGAAAAGAGGGAAAAGACGAAGGGGCGAAAGAGTCGGTTATTACCTTGCCGCTGTTGTCATTTTATTTTCGTGCTCAATTAGCAAATATCATTTCGTAACGCAACGTGACGCGGACCCTCCTTTGTGCAGCTGCATCGAGAAAAAAAAACGAAGAGAGGGAGAGAAGTCGACGGATGAGAGGGAGAAGCGGACAGAGGGAGGTTGAAAGAGAGAAGTAAACGGACTACGTAGAAAATTTTTATCGATCCCTTAATCGAGCCGCGCCAAATAATGCTGGCTGTTATACGTAATAATTATTGTCACGGCATCGCTACCGATCACGCGGCGATGTATGCATACCGCCATATCAGAGCCGATGTCAAAAAAGCGGCATCGATCCAACAATTTAAACGTACTTCCAAAGCTCCTCGTACATTCGTGATACCGCGCATTGTAAATTACATACGTAACCATCAATTACTTAATCGCGTCGCGCAGTCGATGCAGTTGCCGATAGGTGCTGGCGCGAATAACGCCGAGATATGCTATGGGGGTGCCTCGCGCGAATTAAGCTTGTTTATACTCATGGTGGGCCACCTCCTTTTATTCGGGTTGTAAAAAGCACGGTCGCGAATCGCGTAAATACCTCACGTGCGACGTAATGAAGGAGGAAACAATTATGGCGGGAGCGGGCGCCGGTGAATCCTCGCAAAACCGGAGGTCGTTAATATTCATAAAGTGACTTCTGCTGAGCGAGAGAAGTGCATCGAATTGATTGGACGAATGTACGGTCGATTGTATCTTCTCGATTAACATTTTTATCGGCCAAAGATGTCGCGCTTTCGCCGAGAAACTTGTCCGGCCCTGATCGTCGTATACCGATATCCCGCGGATCTTACAATTAGCCAGGGGATAAAGCTGCGCGCTGGAAACAATTTATTAAACGCGCGATCGCTGTTTGTTACATTTTCAGGCATCGCAATGCGTCCGATAATTACGTACGACGCGATTATTATTCGACCCGACCAATCAGATCTCTCGTTGATTCGGGAGTGAACGGAAGGATAACTTTTAATTGAATTCTTTTCGTATGCGCCTCATCACGCATTGTAATTTATTCAAGCGAACAATCCGCCATTTGCATCCCGCGCACATTTGAGATAAAATATTTAAAGATATATAATACTCTTTATCTTCTCTAAATTTCTGAAATACGAATATCATTTATGCTGTAATTTTGGACTGTATTAATTGGCTGTGTGCGTGTATACGTGTGTGTTATATTAAAGAATATAATGAGAGCACTCAATAAAAATCAATTGTAAATTAGGCAAAGTTCTGGCAATATTATATTAACACATATTTTCTGTATTCAAAATATGCATTGATGAATTAAAAATGAAAGAAATATAGAATTCCAGATATTTTGTCACTCTTTAATATGAACTCACACGTGTTGAAAATATTTGCGCGTTACGACGAACTTGAAAACATCACCGGTAAAAAAGAAGGCGCCTATGTTGTAGGCATATACATTATTCTAATAGTTGACACATTTAGGTTTATTTACAATACACACATCCATTTTCTAGGCACGTGAGCCGCGGAACCAGCGGCCAAAAGTCCAGAGCCGAATCGGACCACGCATTTCGAGGCTACTCACGTTCTGTGACATGCATGTAAAAGACCTCGGCCGTAACACCTTGACGATCATACACGCGTCAATACGATGGTGAGAGCAGAAAAGAGCGTAGAGGCAGAAAAATTATGAAAAAGATCCCAAAAAAGGCATACCGGGCGTCGATGATAAAAACAGAAAGAGTAGGAAAAAGGAGAAGAAAGAGAGTGGGGAAAGGTGATGGCGAGACATGAAGCATCGAAGAAGGAGCCGAAGAAACGACTGGTCGATAGTGCACGGTGGTCAGTCAGGTCGATGTCAGTCCGCTAATTGGCAGCCGTGTCGCATAGAGGTAGCCCGGAGCCGGTTTGTGTAGCTGGCTGGCTCATCGCGTAATTCGTAAGCGGTTTCTTGCCCCCTCTTTCGCGGCGCATCTCTTCCCCCGTCACGATTCTCTTCGGTTACCATCAACTTTCCATTTCTCCTTATCTTGTTACCTCTCGATTCCATTTTTATTAACGCGGTCCCATCGAGATAGTAATTAGATATGAGAGAATTTAAAAACTATATATAATTTATATACGCACAATATATGTATAGTTTTTAAATATAATTAATAAAAATTATATAAAATTAATAATTTATTATAAATTATAAAAATTATATATAAATATAATTTTTATTAAGTTTTTAATAATTTTAATAACTAATTAATAATTTTAATTATTGTGTGTGCATATAAATTATTATAATCTTTATTAATTTTGATAACTACTTTATAATAGACTTTTTGATATTGTAAAATAATTATTAAAATTAATTTGGAATAAAAATAGAATATAATTCGAATTTTCATTCCAAGCAAAAATCGAAACAATGACTAACAAATATAAATCCAATCTTCATCAAACTAATTTAGTTAGTTTAAAAATTCGATGATCGTGGTATACAAAATTGATTGCATCAATTAAAAAATAAATATAGTCACATTGGAAATATGAATTAGATAATAACAATCGTTATAAAATACGCGTTAAAAACATTTTATAGCAATATATATCGGAATATAGGATAATATTGGAATTATACAAGAGAGCGCGAGTATATTAAAAATGTCGCTTGTGCGGCAACAATAGTAGCGATTTAATACAAGCCTGTGTCTTTCGAATATCCGGGATATGGAATATTTATTACCATCGATTTATACCGTCATTATCGTGACTAACAGCTTTCAATGATGAATAATACGGGAAAATGTTGTTAATACGGCAAAACATATTGCGATTATGACGCGATTAATTCACATACGCTAAATTATACATAATAGAATTAGAAAACTTCTTTATATTATCATAATATATCTTTAAAGTTATATACATGATAAAAAAAAAAAAATTGACCGAGCATCTCGATTAGGTTTAGATTTAATGCATTATAAATGCGTTAGACTTATTATCCTAAGATCTATCTAAATCTACTCTAAATATTCCGAAATGGCGATATAAAAATGCAAGCGCAGAGATGCGCTCACCTTATTATTACGCTGCTCTCTATGCGTTTACGCGTTACGCGTGGGCGACTCCAACGAAACGGATGACAAGACGGAGAGGGAGACGAACGGGAGAAATGGACACGAGCTGACGAGACGACGTATTCTCGCTCGTATATCTACTCCGTTAGTTTGTGTAAAACACTGGGACACACTGGGTGGTCCTTTCGCTTCTGTCACATACGTACATAAGCGAGTGTGTTTTCTATCCAAGATGCTTTTCCTATCAATCGTAACTCAAGATTGACGCGGAATGTTTTGAATACCTTTTGTTGGCAGATGCATAGCAAAAACAATAGTTTAAACGGTTTATCACTAAAAATCCAATTCTCGTTTTCCAAATAAAAATATTATTTTCATCATATTCTCTATTTATATTCCGATATAAAATTTAAGTGTTAAATATTAAACGTGTAAAAAAATATTATATTACTAAAAATTGATCAAATAAATAAATAATTATTTTATTTGGTATTAATATCAAAAATGAAATATGAAAAATAGAAATATAATTAATTTATAATTAGAGATTAATTTTTTTTAAAGCTTAAAATTAAAATATTTGCAAAGATATAATTGCGTATATCGTTACATATGAGTATATTGATTTTGCTCGTGGAAAATGTTTGAAAATATTGGAAAGGACGTGTTTATAGGAAGAGGCAGCAGCAACTGACACGCTTCTAAAACCACTTTTACAGCATGTGTCTGAAGACTGATGGATGTTCGCAACTCGAGATTGACGGGCACTTTTAAGTGCCTTTTGTTAATGCCGCTTGCCGTATCGAGTATTAGGCGAGTAATCATTAATGAAAGAGTAATTTGTCCGTCATCTTTCGCGTGTCGGAGCGCGATGAAAAGGATTAGAGTCGGCAATTTTTTTTTTTTTATCTCGAAACTTTGACGGAGCTTTCATACATTCCGGGTGCCACAATATCCGTCTAGTAGCAGAACGCTCGCTCGAAGAACTTTAAACGTCACCGCCAGAAACGAAAGATGACGTTGGTGCATGGTGTAAAGAGCAATAAAGATAGAGATGGCTACTTGAGTGCGTTGCTGATTTTGAACGGATCGCCTGTCGCCGGCAACTCAAGATTGATAGAAAGCTTCAAAAGCTTTCACATGCCGGCATAAATCTACTCTCCCATTAAAATTTCAAGTCAACGCGATTTCTATCAAGTGTTAGTTCTCCCACTTTAAAAAATTTTTTATATAATTAATAAAAAGTTCTGTACCTTCCCCAAAGATTACGAGATATTTCATTTCACCCAATATATTTTATATATATATACATTTTATAAATACTTTATAAATATGTAAAATCGCGATCAACAATTAACTCCATTATCAATAAAGAATTTTATTTTATTTTAAGAACGATGTCGTCACGTCGTTCTTCACGCGGGCATTCGTTAAGAGAATGTCTGTCCGTCAGTAACAAGCGCGGAAGATGACGTTAGATCGTATGGTACAGGGAGACGGAGAGCAGTAGGTGGAGGCGACTGCTATCTGCACCATGGCTGACACCTGACGGATAGCCTGGCGTCGGCAACGCGGGATATTAATTTGGTAATTTATGAGGCCCGATTAGGCACCGCTATCTGTCGAGCTAATGCGCGAGCCGTTGGCAGGTCATCGCCAAAGGGCCCTGAGCTTCCTGCCTGCCACTAGAGGCCCTTCCGCGTCAGGGACAACGCCGGGAGCTAAGGTCGAATATGCGAACCCGTTAACGCAGCGCAATGCGGTTTGTTATGCTCGCATGAATGCTGAACGCGTGAAAATTGTAATTCTAATCATACTGGATTTAATGGAATTTTTTCTAAATTAATTTTGCAATTAATACCTTATATATAGGAATATTCTTAGTAATTGCGTAGAATTATCATGTCATTCCAATCAAATCCTTATCAAAATTTTTCTTTAAACATTTTATTTATATTATTTAGATAACATTAAATTAAATGATTTATATGTATATAAATTGCAACAGTAATAATATATTTAATTACGCACGTTAACTATATATGATTATAAATAATTATAAATAATTGACATTATGCAATTATTTCCTTAAACTTAATATCAGATTTTCTCAATCATTTGCATTTATGACAAATTTCTGTTCTAAATAAAAATAATAGCCTTTCCGATGTGATAAAAATTGTCAAAAGACCAATCTCTAATCGCGAAATCGTGCTTCGACAGCTGTCATAAATCCACCGTTGTTTACTCGCATTTGCTTACTCGCGAGTGTTTCCCCGCGCATTTAGCGACAGGTCTGATCGACGAGTTTGCCAGTGCGACTTCGCTTCGAGGATATACAGGGCCTCTACCTTCGGCCTCGATCGACCCACCTAAGCCGCGTTACTTCTGACATGTGATAGATGGATGCACAATGGAAGAACACGCGTGCGCGCGTGCGTGTTACCGCCGTCCGGATGTGTGGGTATCAACGTAGGTGGATGAGGATGAATGGCTCTCGTCAAACGGAAGGGACCGCCCGCCGTTTCGCGCCATAATACTCGTCTACGTAAGAGGCATATAGTAGGTCGGCTTATTGATGACCACGCGGCGGCTACTTACTTACGAGAGAACAAGATATCTACCACAAGAGGGAGAGGAAAAAAGAGCACACGAGATATCGGGCGAGGAGGATCCGACAAGAGTAGCCTGTTACCCGAGTTTTTTTTATTCATATTTCCTAAGTAATTTTAAGGAGAGAATCGCAACATTTTGGGCAAGAGAAGGTGGGGAACAAAATATTGATTATTGTATTAAAATACAATAATTATATTTCACTCTCAAATTTTTTTTATGAGATTTAAAAAATATTTGAAAGTATCTTCTTTAATTAAATTATTTTATTAAAGATTCGATGAGATATAAAACTTAAAGGGTTGTATATCTTTGACAGATCTAAAATTAGATCGAAATTAACAAATTTTTATTGTGGGTAAAATTTATGTTTTATTAAAAAATAAAAATTGGTAAATTTTATACTTTATTAAAAAATTAAAATGTGTCTTGTAAAGTAGTCTTTTAAAAATATCTCTTCAAAATTTCAATAAAAAATTAAAAATTAAGGTCCTAACAGCTATTTTCCCGAATAGCGTTTCTAAAAACGGCGGTTTCAGAGATAGCTGCGTCCCCTCGCATCCGAAATAAAAAACAAAAATTTTCCCTTAAATTAAATGAATAAAACTAGTACCTGTCAAAGCCGATTTTGAAAATATTGACTTTTCGAAAAATGGCAGTGATTCGAAGTCATAGCGAAAAATGCAATTTTCGACGTAAAAGTAGATCTTTTTTTATTTATAAAAAAAGTAAATCATAAATCGAAAATGATCCGATGACAAGTAACAGTTTTATTCATCTAGTTTAACGGAAAACTTTTCTTTTTTGCTTCAAATGAGAGAGGGCAGAGATATCTCTGATACCGCATTTTTACAAATACCATTCAGAAAAACAACTGCCAGAAAATATTAATTTTTGGTATTTTTTTATTAATACTTTGACGAGATATTCTCAAAAGATTACTCTACAAGACATGTATTTTCATTTTCCAATAAAACAAATTTCACCCATAATAAAAATTTGTTTAATATTGACTTAGTTTTAGGCTTGTCAAAAATATGTAATTTATAATATATGCACAAAACAAATTAATACTTTTTATATATTTCCAATTAAAGCTTGTTAGCAACTTAATCGAGAAATATTAGATAGCAAATCTTTTTCATATATACATATTTATATGAGACTTAACATTTTCAGCCTCGCAAAAAGAATCGTATAGGTAGAGTGGTTCAATATACAGTGATAAATACGCGATGATTATATATCTTTCGTGCAATAAATTGTTTGATGCTACGCCTACATTTGCCGCGTTTATTGACTCCCCCTCGCGTCATCGTGAAACCGGACACGTTATCTTTATAAAACTCCCCGACTTCCTCGGCCGTGAAAGCGTTAATCGCGGGCGATCTTTCTCGCATATTATTTTCCGCCTGCCAGTCGCATTCCTGAATGCAAAAAGAAGAAAAAAAAAATACACAAAGAATAGCGGTAAAAACGACGATTGAAAGCGCGCGACAGCTACCGAGAGACTTTTTTAATTGCGAATCGATTTCGACATGCATCATAAACGTTTCGCGGGAACGCACTACGCACACGACCTACGCATTTATCGGAGAGAACTCTCGGAAGAGATTCCGCGACGATAATGTCTGACATCTATCATCGAGAAATTATGGCTTATTTCCTTTTATTCGCAATGTCACTCTATCATTATCACGTTATCTCAACAATTTATCAGTACGTGAACGTCAATTGGAAAATTAAGCAACACCCGGCCGTGGCCCCGGGAATGCTGACAAAAAAAAAAATCGAAGGAAAATGTCTAAGGAGAAAACAGAAAGCGTCTGTCGGTAAGAAAATATTCTTACCGGTTTATCACCGTAAAACAACGGAATCATACTCCACGCACGATTTTTTTTTATTTCGTACTTCACACCGCGCTATCAATCTATCATTTTCAAATCGATTAGACCTTTATCTTTCATTCGATAAATAATTGAGGCGGTATAATACAAAATTGGCTGTATTGATAGAAATAAGAAATTGTTGGAAAAAATTAAAATTTCAGATAAATAATTAATTACAAAACATTTTTTTAATATTTATATTTTCAAATATATAAACTTCAGATATACCGCAAGATATTTATAAAAAATAAATTTTTATCCTCGTATTTATATTACTTATTTATACTCATATTTACACTCCTTTAATTAAAAAAAAAAAAAAATTATAATAATTTATGTTTGCTTAAGAAATGTTTGAAATTTATTGAAAAAAAAATTAGATAAATATAATTTCGTTTTTGTAAAAGAATTATTTTTGTAAACATAATCTGTGGAAAATTATTTATTTAAACAATTCATAATTTCAGACTAAGAAGCTTGTGTTTAATTATATTAATTTAAGAAAATGGACAAACTTTTTTTAAATATCAAGATAATATTTAGTTAATATAGATAATATTAAAGAATAATAAAAATAATAATTATTAATAGATAGAATAATAAATATTAATAGATAATATTAAAGAAACTTTCACTTTCTCATTACTTATATATTAAATATTTTATATTACAGATTAAACAAGTCAAATATGATATCTTTTATGTATACGATTTAAAAAAAATATATAAAATTATATTATTAATTTTATTTAGTGCAATTAAAATTTAATTTCATTCAATTTAATGCGATCTTTAAACTCGTCTCATGAACGATATGTAAAAGATGAAAATTGTCGAAACAATACGAGAGAGACAGAGAGAGAAAAAGACAGAGCGAGAGAGAGGAAAAGAAAAAAAAAAGAGTGACAATAACCTGAAATAAAGCGAGAAAGGTAAAAAAAAATTTTTCAACGGAGTGCCGATGCGAACAATGGTTGCCACAAATCAACGGGATTATGCCACTATTTCACACACGGATATGACCGACTCACCTGATAAATCAAGCTGTCGTTCGGCCACAATAAACAATAACATTTGGATGCCGGCTGGTGGGACGGCTGGTGCGACTCTTCTTCACTTAACTCGGTCATTCGCGTCGCGTCGCGTCGCGCAACACACGATCGTAGGTGTTATTTCGCCGTCCTCAACCCTTTCAAATGCGTGCCGTTTCACGCGATAATAAATCGATCGGCGAGCGATATCGCGATGGACGCGTGCAAGAATGCTAGAGGAAGGCTTCGCTAGTACGAAATTTACACAAGAGAATCGATTTTGCGCACGTGCTGTCCCTTGCGATGGATCGATTTACGCCAATTATTTTTTTTTTCGTTCATTATTGAAATATTTTTAACAATGCTTTTAATATAAATATTTTTGTATATTTTTAAGTTACTTTAAATATTAATTTAAATAAAAATTAAAGGACTTATATGATTCTGATTATTATTCATAATTAAAAAAAAATTTAAAGAATATTAAATATAAAAATGAAGCACAGAAAATTTAAATAAATATAATCAAATCTTATTTTTTTCCCACTTATATAATTTCATGTATATATAATATTCATTAGGGAAAATCATAAAATATAATATATTTATATATTTAAATATATAATAAATAATATATTTATATATTTAAATATATAACACTTAAATATATTTCATATATAATATGTAGCTCTTATGCATATATATTTATTTATTATGTCTGTAATAATCGAATATATATGCATAAATATTATTTAAAATTGCAGTTACTTATTTTAAAATAAATGTATTTAAAAAAACAAGATAAAAGCAACAATTCTTTAGAATATAGATTCAGTTTTTATATTCTGAAGTATTGTACATAAAACATATGAATTTAAAAGTAATCACACAGAGAGAACCATATTGTATTTCAATATTTGAGATCAATATTTGACGATGTTAATTAATTAAATAATTTAATTATTAATTATAATAACAATATTGATCAATGCTTTTCTGCTTAAACTTATGATTGTGAGAAGTAATTTGGCGAAACTAATAATTCTTTGAAAGAGAAAGTACTTACACGTATGTATATTCTATCTTCAATATTCAGTTTCGTCAACTCAACTTATCATTTTATGATTACTTACTTGAATAAATCTGAAGTTACGGTCTTCCCGAGCTTCCGACGCAGCTGTCCTTTATTCTCATTATCCATACGGTGTACTATATCCACGCACAATATGACAATCGCCCGATATTTCTTTCGGCACTCCCGACATCTTTTTTGACATCCCTTAATATATTTTTCGACATTGGCGAATAAATTATTTCACTATACATTTATTTACGCGCGCGAATGACATTTAGTTCTCATTTAATCGTAATTTAACTCGAATGCGATAAGTGATTGTTAACATCGTGATGTAACCATGACTGTAGCTTTCATAGTCTTAATGATAACGATGCATACAATTCCCCGTTTTTCGACTTTCACGATGCTCATGTGACATTCGATCGCGATCACAAGCGTCTCGATACTAAACACGTGCGACTCGACGCTAAGACGCGACTAAAAATGTCGATTCCGAGAAATCTTTTGATATCCGATACTAATAGTTCTCGTTCGATCGATTAAATCTACACCACAAATGACGAGACGAGACCGGACGGGCGTTGAAACCTAACCTGCACCTATTCAAATTCCGTTGAAACACTGAAGTTGCTTCAAGTCCGATTCCGACTTTATACTACGTGAATCAAATATGCCGCTATGGCGGCGTACATATTTTATCTTTTATTTTATTAAACGCGATATCAACACACATATATCCAATATATAATACAAATGTATTATATGTATACTATAATAATTTTTATCTGTATATATACATTACTATATATATATATATATATATATATATATATATATATAAACTTTATATATACATTAACAAACGCGGCCATTAGATAATTGATTTACTTTTTCCGAGTATTATACATAGATCGGTCGCGTGAATAAGACAGTCCGGTTATGATTATTACTCGATGTAAAGAGAATTAGAAAAATTTCGGTTTAACCTTCGCGATGATCGACGCAGTACTGCGCGAGAAATTATACTGAAAATAAATAAGACGTACGCCGTGTGTACGCGCGGGGCAGGGGGAGGGGGAAGACGCGCGGCGCTCCGTCGTTCGGCGGCTCGGCTCATTGTCAGTCAACGGTCACCGGTCGTCGGTCGCTTTGTTTATATTTACCGCGAAGGTATGTGGCGTGTGGCGTAGTAGGTTCGTACAATAGTACGAATTAGTTTTTCAAACGTGTGACGACTGACAACGTAATGACGTTATTACGTTATCATATATCCAACACGACGATTTCTATTAAACGAGAAAGATGAGCCGAAACGAGATAGTGTTGGTAAAGTGAAACGGAAAGAAGCCTATAAAAGGACGAACGGAGCGGTACGAGCAGCAGTTTTTGCGTCTCTCAGATTTTCATCCAGCGATCCAAAATGTAAGTTGTATGTTAAATATAATAAACGTTCAAATTCCAAATGCTTTATGCAATTGCTGTGAATTGCGACATGCTTGGGATTTAGAAATATTATTTTATTTCTTGCATGCGCAAATTGACGCAGTATTAATGTTGCTTAAATTAAAATTATTTCCTACTTACAATCAGTACCATTTTGATATATATAATATATATATATTATTTATACAATCTGTTTCGATTATTGCGGGGATTAGAATTTTTCACGATTTTCATTGCGTCATATTTGCATGCGTCATGCACGCAATCAATCTTTGATATGTATTATCAAAAATGATAATCATCTAAGTATAACACGAATATAACGCATTTAATAATTACCTATATAAAGATATGTATGATATTCGCGTTCTACATTACCGCACATGCACAATCTCGACTATCGTAAAGGTTAGAATTTTTCACGATTTTCGTCATGTCATACCTGGATGCGTTATACACGCAATCAATCTATAAATTTATAATATGTACGTACTATGAAGAGTGACAATCATCTAATGAATATAACGTTTGTTAATAGCTGGTGATATAAAAATTATACATGATATTCGCGTTCGAAATTAATGCGACATATATGTACACATACATACATATATGTATATTAATATCGCATTTAATTGAAACTAACGCGCGAACAATTCATGTATTGCTAATCGGACCATTTGATTTATGTAATATAAATTTGGAATTTCAAAATCGGACCACAGTGTTACAATGAAGTCGGAACATATGTTTAGACGTTCCTCGTGCTCTTGTCTTGTCACAGTTCATGACGCGTGCGATTCTTTTTGGGGTCAACAAACATTTAAATGTTTATGTAATATCTATTTTGTTTATTTAATATCTAGAAATTTTATTAGATATTTTTACAATTTTTCTCAAGATTATATTTTGTGCGTACTCATTAACGGCAAATTAAAAGTTTATCATTTATGGTAAATTTTTTTTTATATCATTGAATGGTTAAAATAATGGTTTTAAAATTAACAATAAGACATTTTGCCGTACGCATGCGCTGTTCTGTTTCTTTATCTCGTGCAAGCGTGTAATATCCTATATAAATATTTTAAAAGATGTTATTCATACAATTATCTACTTTTATAAAAAAAATATTTATAAAAAAATTAAGAAACAGTATTTTTTACACAAAATATTAATATAATATTATACGCTACAATTTATTAAAGTTATTAAAAAATAAATAAAAATATAAATAAATAAAATGACATTATTTTATAAATATTATTGTACACGTATCTAATTATTACTTTTTATTTCAACGCAAATTAATAAACATTAGTGCACACACATTATTTGTAAAATAAAAGTAACACTTATAAAAATAAAAGAAACAATGTGCCTATTATTATAGCAATAATGCGCGCATAAAATCACTGTATTCAAAAACAATCCTATAAAAAAGAGAACGATAATCTTAATGAACAATCATATTTAATTTAAATGCCTCAGAACATATAATATACGTAAATTAAAAAATAATATGAAGCGAGAGAAGATTCTAAGTAA
Organism: Cataglyphis hispanica; assembly: GCF_021464435.1. NCBI lineage: Eukaryota > Metazoa > Arthropoda > Insecta > Hymenoptera > Formicidae > Cataglyphis > Cataglyphis hispanica. Next base: position 6,456,411 of record NC_065962.1, on the reverse strand, counting down.
GACATTTTTTTATAAAATAACTTGTGCTATTTTTTATAATCCTTATTTTTCATAATATTTAAAATTAATTCTCTCAATCACCTAAAATAATGTAGCTGATTTAGAAATTTTATTATTCTTGCATATCCTTCGGTCTTCTTGATTAACTATCATCAGAGATTTTGTTATTTAGAGATTTTTCATATCTTTTGCATTTAAGAAAAGAAAAAAAAAAAAAAGACTCGACAGTTTATGGGATGCAAACGGTGGGGGGAGTTTGAATTCTTGATTCCGCCGATCGAGAATCAGCCGTGTCGAAGTTCTCCTTTGCCAGTTCGAATTTTCTGGTGGATCGGCATAAAACGAGTCGAGGAATTTGTTTGTCGTACTTAACCGAGCCCACGAAACCGGTCGTGTATACCGATCCGCAACGGAGTGGCCGGTACCCGCCGACTAATTATAGCCTCCTATTTATTTTATTTACGCGTGTGCGCGCGGACGCACCCTTCGCTCTTATATATACACGCAAACCGGAGCGTAGGAAAGAGGGAGGGGGGTAGGGGGAAGGGGAGGGTAAGGAGAGAGAGACAGGGCGATATAGCCATAAATCAAAATTCCATTTCAACGTTCTAACGAAGGATCAAATAAAACACTTTAATTGACATTTTTACGGCGGCCGGCAGCCGAAGTCGAACTCCTGCCTACACTCAGCCTGACCCTGCTGTCTTTTTCGCTCGCGAGAATACACGCGTATACACGCACGACGTATCGTCCTCGTTTCTCTATCGTGGCGTCCGTTTTTTTTTTTCTCTATTTTATTTTCCTCGAGCTGGTCTCTTATGATCGAGCAGAAAGTATCCTCTCGTAATAATGCAATGCGCGCCGATCGCGGTGTAATGTTGCTCCATGCTCAAACAAGTATTATAAAATAGCGAATTTCTTTTTCGATCAAACTTAAAAAATTCATATTAATATGTATTAGTTTGTTCTGCATCGATTGCAAAATGAAAGCTGCTTTATTTTTGACGAGTTCAATTTTCGATATCGGCAAGGGGAAAAATCCAATCCTTATATTTCTATTTTTATGAATAAAAATAAATTTTTTTTTTTTATAGATTGGAAATATTGATTCTATCAATCAATGATCATCATCAACACGATTTAAAATTTATTTATTATAGATATAAAAATTTTTTTTTTTTTTTTGGAAGAAGAATTTATAAATTTATTTTCGCATTTTGATAAAAATTTCGAACAAAAATTTATCAAAATGCGAATATAAATCTATGGATTTTTCCTTAAAAGAGAATTTTTTATATCCGCAATAACAAAATTTGAAATCATGTTGATGTCTATCAATTAATTAAATATAAAATTAATATTTCAAATTTAAAAATAAAACATTTTTTTAAATCTTTTATACAAGTATAAAAATAAATCATATCTTGATTTGCCTAGGAAAAAAAAAGACAAAGTTCGCGCGTAGACATAGAACTATGCTGAAAGAGAATATTAGGAGAGGGAGTGATTATATATAGCGCTAGAAGTTAAAAGTGCGTCGCCGCGTGGCGGCCGATTATCAGTAATTTCATGGTTTTTCGGACGAACCGGCGTAAACATAGAGAGTGGCCGCTCGACCACTTTAATATCGGTCCGAGCCGATCAATAATAATAACGAAATATACGCGACTCTCGACGCTGATACGAGGGATGTATTATAGTAATTTCGTGACGCGGTTTCCTTGTCTCACAGCGCGAGGATGCTCTTGAACCGTTGCTTAGAGGTCATCGGGGAAGACTTTGCAGCCATATCTTTTTCTATGAATCCTACTTATTAGAAATTAAATCCCGACAAAAATCCAACGCAATCATCTTAGCACACTGATGGTAAATAAGTCAAGATATAAACATAAGATAGAATATCTAAAAATTTAAGAGAAAAATATCGACTCTATAAAATAGCTATAATCTCTCGTTATATTTTTATAATTAAATTTCTTTTTATTTATGCCAAAGCGGCATCTAGTGGATGCTTAAGATATGGATATATGTAATAAAAAACCGGAAAATTTCTCACGTTTAATCACAAAAGAAATTAATTAAAATTCATCAATTTTAGTCACTGTAAAAATGACTATTTTTATTCGCTACGATCGATATGTTGGAAATCGAGAGTTTATATCAACGCGTAGGCAGTTTTCTCTTATTACATTACAGGGAAAAAAAAGGTAAGAGAAGAGTTTATTACATATATTTCGAGTTCTTAAATATTCATTCGACACCCCTTTGGATATAAAATAAAATAAAAATGAAATAAAATAAAAATAAAAATAAAAAATCATATAAAAAGAAATGTTGAAAAAAATATAAATTAATACTGTAATATAAGAGTTTAGAAAATAAAATATAAAAACAATGTTGGAAATAAAAGTAGAAAGATATGATGATTATGATAAACATCATAAACTATAAAAAAACTCGGACAATATAAACTTTAAAGAACTTGCACAATATAAGAAACAAATGTGAATATCTTGCTTCTTTCACTTTTTTATATTTACTTTAATTCAATCAAAATTTTAAAACAACTGATTAAAATATTTTTTTTATTATTGTACGATAAATTTTTATTTTTGTAAAAAATTATTAATCATCTACTACTGCAATTAAAAATCGAAAAGTCATCAATTACATAGGAATAAATGAACGAGGCATATAAGGAAAATACTTAATTATTAATAGCGGTTTAAACAAAATAAAATGACAGATGTTTATGCGAAGAAATTTTATGAGAGCTGAAAATAGAATTGAGAGAAATATGGTAAGAAAGAGAGAGATAGATAGATAGATGGAATAAATGGTTTACTGCGTGTATTGAAAAGAGAAAGGTCGACGAAAAACAAAAAGAAAAAAAAAAAAATGCACGCACATCGTTTGTAAAATCTCACCGTCTCTCAAACCGTGCAATTATAATTTATATGTTACTTGCAAGATCAGATATTCGTATATCGAACAGGATGAGACGTCGCTTGATTGGCGGGAGAACTTTACGATTGGCGGCGCCAAGTGGTTACGTTTGACAGCTATCGAAGGGACCGCGATACGAAGATCTGGAAAGAGAGAGAGAGAGAGAGAGAGAGAGAGAGATATGATCCAAGATAGAGAAGCGGAGGAAAAAAATCCCGCGTTCTTCTTTCATTTTCGAGATAATAATACCACTTCGCCACCAACCCTTTAAATATAAACACAAAATCCTCTTATTCTCTCCGCTGCCGCTGCTGTTGTCCGGCAGCATTTCCTTTTTCTCTCTTCTCTGCACCCTCCTTCGATTCTCGTTGTTTTGCGGTTTACGACGGTTCGCGTTACAACTGATTATTAGCCCCCTTTCCTATCTTCTCCCCTTCCTCACCCCTCCCTCTTCCATATCTCCCGCATCGTCTCGTCATCATCTCTCTTTTTCTCCGTTTCTCTCTCTCTCTCTCTCTCTCTCTCTTTTTTCTTTCTCTCCTGTCTACTCGCACATTCCCTGTCCCCGTCTATCCTCTCGCTCTCTCTTTCACCATTATTATACGCGGCCATATACGGCCATTATGCCCAGGCCCCGATATACAACACAATCCGCTGTAATGCTGGCCATAAAATTAAATTAGGGTTATAACACGATTTTTCACAAAGGTTCCGTGAACCGCACGTTTCAAACCATTCTCCCACCCTCGGAGAACGTCTTCCAATCCTTCTCCATCTCCCGCTCTCCCTTCTCCCGCATTTCCCCCAGAACCGCCATGCGGACTACCTGCCTCGAGATGATGATACCTATGCCCGATCTGATCGTTTCATCGCGTCTCGAGTGGCCGGCATCGACGCGCGGTATAGCGCGACAATTTGCACGATGTTACGGTCATGTTAGAGGCGATTACTCGACAAATTTTCACATAAAAGTCGCGCCAGATACAGCACCGTGACTCGAACGAAGACCGCGTGCTTCCGTTTTTTTTTGGCCTCCCGTATCGATATATCCATCGAGAGATATACGCATCTTTTTTCTTTTTCTTTTTTTTCTTTCGTACAGATAAAACGTAAGGTAGATTGCAAATGTAAAACATATAGATTATGCAAATAATAAAAATATAATTAACATTTTAAAATCTTCGTTAGTTTTTAAAAATAAATTGTTTAAATCTCCGATGATCAATCTTTTGCAGGTATTAGAATATTGTCTTTCATTATAAATAAATCGTATGTACAAGACTGTTTTAATTCGAATCTAAAACTATGGCTATTTATTGCTAACCGTTATATATCTTATTGCCGCGTCTGGCTTCGATTTTTCCCAAATTGGCTCCACGTTAGTTGTTAATCGAGAACGAGTATTATTGGCCATCTGTCTAGATGGCCAATCTGGTAGTTAGCAATCATCGTTTGCGAAATAATTCATGCAACCTTTCACAATAATAGGACGCTGTACGGTCTCGTTTGCTGAAGTATGCGGGAGGGCGGGGAGGGGAGGGGGGAGCTTTAGCTATACTAACTGTAAATTTATAGTTTTTACAGACGTACAATTTTGAAAAGTGCCAAAAAAGCCGAGCACAATCAATAATCGAAAGAAATGCATATATGTATTTTACTATGACATATATACATATATGATATACACATTATTATAATATAATTATTTATATTCTAATTTAAAAAATTAGTAAAATAATATTAAAATATATTATATGATATTTTGTGTCAAGTATATTATGTTGATATTTTTAATTTTGAAAAATTGGTAATTTTGTCAGTTGCTATTCTCTCAATTGCAATATCGTCGTATACACAGATGACTTAATATCGGGTTGCCATTTCTTATAAATAGAGAGAGAGAGAGAGATAGATGGTTATACCGTGCGTGCAAAATAAAGAGAATTGTCTGAGCGATCTCTTATGCATAAGATATAACAGCAGTTGATCACAGGTCAATTGTGATGGACATACGCTATGATACATCGGTATATCTAGACGATAGTATTAAGGTCATTTAACAAATATATCCCGTTTTGTCGTCAGCAAGAAATTAAGGTGAAAATATGTCGCGACGTCTGATGCTTACTGAAAAAGTTCCATTTTTGAAAAATGGAAAGCTTCTCCAACGACGACAAAAAATATCTTGCATTAAATAATTCTTTTTAATCTCGTTATAAATGTTGACAAGCCGGTGCAAGTACTCGATCGTTTTATTTTTAAAGAAAATTTAGTTAAATTTATAATGAATATATAACTATATATTTAATATATTAGAGAGAGAATTATTATATAATTACATCCGAAAAAAAAAATGTAAAAAAAAAAGATTATCTGGCATAAATATAAACTTTCAGCTACTCTTTCATATTATAAAGATTGTAATATAATAACAAATTATGAAAAATAAAAATATTTTGAGTTTTTTTTTTTTAATTTGTTGTTATATCTACAAATTTTATACATGAAATGTTTAGGAAAATTTTACGCATACAACTTTGATAAATTTCGCATTAAACTGCTAATATACTACTAGATTATTCATGACTATTTATCACGAGATCAATATATATTTTTGATATTATTAATCATCTGCAAAAATTACAAAGCTATTCTTTCAAGTGTCATCACGCGCACTATAATTACTTTACACAATAATCGCATCAAATTGCCATCTCTGGAAAAGAATATACGGTATCGTTTACGAGGAAAAAAGAATTTATTCGGTCGCCGGAAAAGATTCGAGTGAGTCCGAGCGACGTCCATGGTCGATGGACATCCGACCATAAACGCTGACGGAGAAAGGCGGATGGAAGAGGCGAGAAATGGAGAAGAAGAGGAAATTCAAGTTTCGCGAAGGAGAAGAGAGCTCGCGAGGAGAATTCGAGAGGCCACAAATCACGGGTTGGTAAGGGGGGGGAGGGGTGATGGTGTCGGTCGGTTGGACGGAGGGTTCGCTTCGAAGGTGGAAGAGGGCTGTGTTAGGAGCCTAGGAAAACGGTGGGGGAGAGGGGTAAACTCGGGAGTCACAGCGATAACAGGGATGGTCGAGAGCGAGTAGCGGGCGGCAGGGGAGGGGGGGTATGGCAGGCTGCAGACGCGGAGCGCGACATGCTTTATGACGTCTGTTCATCACATCGCCCCAGTCTCATAAATTAGAAATCACCCCTTAGATAGCTCTGGCACCCATCTCTACGATGGCGTCAGTGCGTCGTATCGCGGGAGGCCGGCATCGCCTCCGACAGGACGCGAAGAAGATTGGAGGAGAGAGGGGAAGGGTTGGGACGGGGCAGGAGGGTAGGAGAGGCAGCGCGGACGGCGGCAATAATTTTCAGCGTATGTCACGGCAGGGGAAAAAAAAAAAAAGAAAAAAAAGATGTTGATACGAGCTATACGGAAGATCACGCGAGCGTTTCGGTCAAACCCTCTCTCGTTCGAATCCAAGCTTCGACCTGTAAGGTGGCTTTTCTATGCGAACGCGTACGTTAGGTTATTAATTATCGAAGGCGAATGATAGATATTTATCGCCGCACCGCACTGGCGTGGATACTTTTAAACAATATTAGATTTAGACGTATGTGCGTTGGCGCGGAACACAAATTGATCAGTTGTATCTCAAGACTAGGAATGCTATTAATCTCGGTGATACTTTATTGCTCAACTTTTGAAATATCGCTAGAGAGTGATTATTACAATTTAAGAATAAAATGCGTGACACAATTCACTCTCTCTCTCTCTCTCTCTCTCTCTCTCTCTCTCTGCCTCTCTCTCATGCGCACGTGTTCTCCTTCTCTCTCTTGCATATATTTACCTTTTTTTATAAACAACTTGCAAATACATTGTTATCTGCTATCTAAAATAATATCAAATAGTAAGATTGACGAAATTCGATGTATTTAAAATCGAAAATAATTCGCAATAAATTTTTTTCGTAATGAACTCATACCTTTCAAATGTCTGAGAAATAAATATTACACGTTTTAATCAAAGCCTGCAATTATTGCCGTGCATAATTCGCGGAATCTTTGAAAGTGAACGCGCGGGGGTAACACAATTCGATGACAGATTCAACTGGAAAAGCAACGCGAGAGATCCGAGTGTGAGAGAAGAAGAGGCAAGTGCGACGATTATCGAGCGGGGTCGGTCGACGTCAGGGTCGGCCGACGTCGATTGAATTGGTGTAATGAGCTGATTGATTGGCGGTGTCTGCGCGATCGTCATCGTTACACGCTTGAGACACGCTTACACGTGCGCTGGTTAAGCGCGCAACGTCGGCTTCGCGTCACTGTCAATCGCCGCGAGCCGTGTCCGCGCCATCCTATGCCACCGATCTTGCTCTCCGGCAGGAAAAGCGACAAGTGCGCCCGAACTGTCAACGTGCCAAATATATTCCGCTCTTCACGCCGCCTCTCTCTTTTCACGCTCCCCTTCCGCTCTTTCTCCATTATTTCGCTTCGTCGCATCGCGCTCTCCTCTGAATTCGCAGCCAGAATTCACTGTCGGTTGAATTCGCTGTCGTGTAATATTTTTTTTTATCCTTGGTTATATTTTGTATGCCCAGAAAGCAGACGGCATTAATCCTGTGTGATTATTCGCTTCTATGAGAATGTAGAACGAGTTTGACAAGATGGAATGCTATTTCTTTAGCCAATTTATATTCCGCTGAGATAATCAACATACCGCTAATAATTAAAGAAGCAAATGATTGAAAGACATGTATATATATATATATCGTATATTATAAAATTATTAATTTGTTCGTTTATAATTAAGTAAAAAAAAAAAAAAAAAAAAAATCAGTATAATATTCTAGGATATTAAATCAACAGCGAAAAGCATTTTGCGTTGATAAAGAATTTTGCATAGATCATAAACGCAAATCTTGGCCAAAGATGTTCGGAGTTGAAGATCGAAGGATCTTAATTGCCGGTATTAAGCTCGGCGTCATTATAAATTCGCGCGAACGCGAACCGGAAACGAAGGAATAAAGTGAGAAACACAAGCGAGAATCTATACAGGGGCGCATTATACCGTCCAGTAGCTGCGATCGGCTTGGGTTTGTTGTCGAGGAAACTTTAATTGGCTCTCGAATCCGAACGATTAATTAATCTTCGATTGACTCTCGACTACTAATGATTCATTATCGGGGATCTTTGTCTTTACACAGAGGAGGTGCTCGACAGGAAAGAAATCGAAGATAGGAAAAAAAAAATCTGTGCTTTCTAACGATGTGGTTTCAATATTACAAGAGTAAAAAAAGAAAGTTGGAATAATTTTAATTACTTTTCGCGAGGAGCTCGCATCGTTGTCGCATACATTGTCTCGAGAAGCGCGAGCGATTATAAGCCCGCGGCAATAATCATGTTTGCTTGATGCACAGATCGCGCGAGGTTTGCATTTGTTTTTTTTACATTTTCACATATATATTTTTCATCCGTCCGCTTTGAAATAGCGAAGGACTGGAATAATCTTTACTAATATATTTTATTTGTCTTCTCTATCCAGCGTAATATCTACTCTATTGAGTAATCAATCATATCTTTTATCTATATGAAGAGATTATTTCGAGCATATATCTATAATTTGTGAATATGATTTATAATTTATCCTCATTATCAGACAAGAATTAAAGATCTATATATTAAAATTAAGTAAAGAATTGATAAGGCTCTCATGTTAAACACATATATGCGTGTGTGTATATTTAACGAAGAGTTATAATATTTTGGCATGTGTATATCAAAAGTAGAGTTAATTGCAAATGTGAATTTAATATTTTCCACATTACCATATTTACTACATTTTATAAAAATTGCATGTATACCGGTATTAAAAAGGAAGAAAGAAGCTCTGAAAATTCATGATCGTTAAGTATTGCCTTAATAAATATTGATCGAAAATAAAGATCTTGAGATATGATTTTAATATATAAATTAGCGTAATTTAATTTACACATAATTACATAACGAGAAAAATAATATATATTGTAAATTTTTTTAAATTATTATACATAGTTCTCTCTTTTATATAAACACTCTTAAGAAGGTCTCAAGATTCTATTTTGAAATGTAAAAAAAGAAAAATTTTTTTCAGTTGTATTTATTTCATAAACTAGTTATGATGGCTTTTCTTTATCAAGTTCAAAAATTATATTTATCATATTTATAAAATTTTTAATTAAAATATATAATAAATACTTATAATTGTTAATAAAATATTTCATTATAGTAAACACACTACTTTACATAGCTCGCTTATATATATATATATATACATATTTTTTTTCAAATAAAATTACATAAACTATATTGAAATTAACAATATAATTTTTTAGCAATTTAATAAATTATGGATATCAAATATTGGATATTAGGAATTCAAATATCGGATATCATATATATATATATATATATATATATATATATATATATATATATGTATCGTATGTTTTTATATTCTCGTGACATATATATGTATATGATCATATTCAATCTCTTTATCGCGACCTAGTAAGACGTAGTAAAAGTGAGATAAAGCAATATAAGAAAGAAATAAACCAAATGCTCTCGATCGATTGCATTGATGCAGTCGCGAATAGACGGCAATTTCTAAAGCGCGCATTTACGAACTCCAAAAAGACAAGGCCGCGAAGGAACGTTGACGGAGAAACGTCAACGACGGACGTTTCGGTCCACGAAAAGTAGACGACCGTCCGTTGAACCCATTGTCCATCCGGGCCGCGGCACCGATGACGCGGCGATGGTTTCCGGCAGCGTTTCGAGAGAAGAGAGAGAGAGAGAGAGAAAGAGTCCGCTCGATACCGAGGGAATACTCGCGAAAAGTGCGGACTCGAGATACGCGCGTTCGTAGGAAGGAAAACGAGAAGGGATAGTGACGGGGGAGAGAGAGAGAGAGAGAGAGAGAGAAAGAGAGAGAGAGAGAGAGATGGTCGTAGAAGAGAATGTCGGTAGCGGTTCAACCAACATCGAGCCGGAGTACGAGACGCAATACACATACCCATATGTGTATACGTGAATATGTCTATGTACGTGTGTGTATAGTGCGGATTCGACGTGGAGGCGAGGCTGTCCATCTCGCGGCACGTCGCGGTAGAATGGAGTCGTGGAGGACGGCCGGGGGGGATTACGGGGTAAGGGCGGCGGGGTGCTTGGTCGAAGGTGGACGAGGAGAGGGTGGTAAAATGGGGGGGTGTTTGGGTGGCCGAACCCGGGGGGGTCGGGTCGGAAAGGAGGGGTCCCCCGGGGGGGGGGGGGAACAGGGGGGTAGCTGTCGCTCGCCCGGGCAGCAGACGTCTTCTGACCCGGCCGGTGGCTCAACTCGACTCAACTAGACTCAGCGCACGCTGGCAGGAGGCAGCAGCCAAAGTGAGAGGAGAGGAAGCGGCGAGGGAGAGAAAGGCTCTCGCGCGGAGGAGGTGAGAGCGTCGGGGGCGAACGGAGGAGGACGGGGAGGGAGGAGGGGGAGGGGGGGGGAGGAGGTCGCGGGGACGGTAGGTGCATTGCTTTTCGCAGTAGAAGGTGGAGGAAGTTGGGGTCGTAAGGGTGGCAGGCGTATCGATCCGGACGGAGCTTGGCTGACGGCTGACGAGGCCGTCACGCGAGACGAGTCGAGACGAGACGGACGGAGAAGCCCTCCCTCTCCTCTCCCCGCGTCCCCCGCGGCGCCCCTCTTTCGTCCACTGGCTTCTGGAGGAGCGAGCTGGCGGGGGTGGGTCGCCCCCTAAGAGGCGCCGCGCTGGTGGCGGAGAGGCGCAGGGGCGTGCGAGAGATACTGCTTACTTCCCCTTCGGGGCCTCCTCGACTCCGCGCGCGCGAAACAGTATCTAGACTGTACGTATACACGGGGCCGAGCTGTTCGGCCCCTGCCGTGACGTCGATGTTGCCTGCCGTTGCTGCGACACGCGTGTCGTGCACGCGCGTCGTGTGTCTACAAGGTGTTGGAGAAGTCGCGTCCAGTTCGCTCGAATAAAGTCAAATATGACTAACCGTGTCTTTACCGATCGCGTTTTACTTATTTATTCAACTGAACTCTTACACAATTGTGTATTAATTTCTCTCATATTAATAAAAAAATGCATACAATCCTAGATATATTTTGCGGAATTTTTTTCTTTTTTTTTTTTCTTTGTTACAGCCAAGATTCAATTAAGTATATGTTTGAACTAGTTTAATGCTACATCGCAAAAAAAGTTATATTTCTTATATTTCTATATGCAGAGTTTTCGAGATATATATACCAGAATTCTATTCACTTCCATCATTATTCCTTCGATTTATATTTCGTGATTAATACAAAATTACATCTCTTTTATTATAAAGTAAAATTATACACGCTTTTATTCATAAGCGTTAACATTTTTTAGATTCATTTTATCACAAATATTATTAAAATAAAAAGGCAAAAAATTTTAATAAAGTTTGACTATTGTTCTGTTTAATCCATTCTGGAAATTCTCAAATACACCTTGTGGGCGACAGCGCGTCTGTGTGCGAGCAATGTGTGGGTAGCATACTTTACGTGCAAGGCGGTTCACCCTTCGGACCCCTACCCGTAGGGGTTCACGTTTACGAGTTTTGACTGCGTGCCTCTCTATCGCTCCTTCGCCTGTCTCTTACTCTCGACGAATGTCATCCCGACAGGGATGAGTGGATCTTTCTCTGGCGAGAAAGTAAAGATTTTCAACGAATGTTTCTAATGTCAATTTAATCATTTTAACGATTCTGCGGATTTGGATTGCTCGCGAAATTATTGCCGCTAGATAAATTCGCAAGAGATAAATATTGTTGTTTTATGATGACTTTGATGACGGGATAGAAATCGAGCGTGTCAACTTTGTACTCGAAACAGCTGATAGAATTACAATAAATTACAGAAAAATACACGTATAATTTTAATTTTTTTAAATATAGATTTTTAAAATTGTGTTTTAAAGAAAATTTTGCACAATAATTATTGGCTGATAAAAATTAAATATCAACAGAGATAGCTTCTAATAAACATAATGTCAAAAAGTTTGAATCTTCATTTATATAACTGTCATGACAAAAAAATGTACGTTATAAAGTTTTAGCGAGCTTTCACGATTCATTCTTACAGTAAGACGACGGCATATAAAAATTATTTACGTTGCAACAACCACAAAAAAAAAGAAAAAATACAAAACACAGAGTTTATTACTTTAAAATAGTTTTTCTTCATTTTTATCTTACATCAGAGATAAATCGCGCGGTGGAAAAATTTCGGAGTCTTATTGAGCCGACGTTGCGTCCAATACACAATGAGTCCTTAGAAACACGTGGGTCCCGGAGCGAATGTCAAATGCAATTACTCTCGAAAGCCGCTCACCTCCAGGATGTAGGATACGTATAGGACGCGCTTTGTCGGACGCGGCGAGTTATCGTTAGAGGTTGGTTGGTGCGTGCGTGCTGATCGTGCGTCTGCTCGTCTGTGAAGTTTATCTCGAGGAAGCCACCGACGTGCGGCGGCTCGCTTCCTCCCTTCCCACCCTCCCGCCGTCCTAACCAACTCCGCCACTCTTCCCTCCAACATACTTCTATTCGCACTCTCTTCCGCTACCCTCTCGCCTCCCCCTCCCCTCCTCCATCTCACCCCGAGCCGCACGTTTCGCGCATTATTGGCGGGGTGTCCGAATGTTTTAACGATAAACTTGACATTTTTCTTTTCTTAGAATAAATAATCAATTGCATATTTTTACGTTTAAAATATGTTTGTATAAATATTATTAAGATTTTTTATATATAGATTATATCTTTTATTCGCGCATGTGTGATTTTCTAGTAAAAGTTTGTGATTATAATTTTTTCTGTAGTGAAATTTTAATTGAAAATTTCAAGTTTTATATCATATTTACGAATTTTTTTTTTTCTATCATGTATTAGAGATTGACAGAAATGATAGAAATGACAAATCGTTTAATTGATTTAGCTGTCATTTAATTAGTTTGACATAAGGTGCTTGATAAAAAAATACGACAATTTATATGTTCGGGCGTTTTATACATGACTGCCTTCGACGGACTAGCTCTTCTTCCACTCGCGTTGACAGTTGCCAACGACTAGATAGATACTACATTTCACTCACTATTTCTTGCGTGCCGGCAGCGTTGTAGTAACGATTTAAAATTCAGTTGTTTAATTTTTTCCAAACTCCGGGAGAATGAGAAAAAAATATGAAACGCGCGGGCATAAAGCACACGAGCACGGTCGCTTTCTAGTTTGTGGCTTGTGTATCTTGCGGGCAGCGAGAGCCTCGTTTCGCGCATTTACCGGCGGTTTGTCGTTGTGACTTAGCTATCTGCTGGTAGCGTTGAGTTACGGTGCGCGGCACACGCAGGGTGGCACATAAGCCGCCGGGGGAGGAAGGGGGGGGGGAGGCGTTCGAGCAAGGAGAAAGAAGGAGAAGGAGCCAACGCACAGGCAACACACTGTCGCCTTCCATCTATGTACTTGCTCCGCGGCCGGCTGCGCCGCGGGACTTGTCGCGAAGGCAAAAGGCTCTCGCCGCGTGCAAAGGCCAAACACCGAAAGTCACTTAAGCGTGCGCTCGAACGGTGGTTCGTTTTGGAGTAGCACGGCCTGTCAACTCTTACGCCAGAGAGTACCGGCGCGCATTCTCGTCCAGTGATCAACGCATTCGTTCGCAGTCTGAAGGAACGGCCGCTGATAACGTTTGCTTTCACCGTATCGCGTCGTATGGCTCGCACGAATTTTTAGTCATCGCTACGAGGGTAGTGCCAAAAGAACTTACAATTATTTTGAAGGATATATAAAAGAAGTTTTTAATAAATTTCATTAAATAGATTTTGAAATAAGATTTCTAGAAAAATAATTGTATTATAGATTGTCTACTCGAATCTTTTAAAAAATATTTTAAACACTTCTTGTGATGCAATTTCTTAAAATAATTTTTTTTTTATGCTGAAATTTTCTAAAGCTTTTCATTCATACAAAGGAAAAATTCAAAGTCACCTAAATTTCAAGTGCTAGATTCACAAACGTACTGAAAATAAAACTAGCATAGCTTTCCTTAAGATAAAATTTTTTAATATTTTTATTTTTTATCACTAAAAATTAAAATAAAGAATGTATATTGCATATAAAAAAAAATTCCCTGAGTTCCAATAAAATTCCAATAGAATTCCCTGATTTTTTCAGGTATAAAAAAATTCCCTGAGAATTCCAGGCTTCCCTTTCTTATTTTTCCAGGGCGTAGACACCCTTGTATCGATAAAAATAAATTTGAAACACATCCTAAACATATTCTAAAATTATCCATTTAGCTCTTGATTTGCTATCATGTACAAAAATCGAAATTTCCTGTATTTTCCCTCGATCTCTACTATAAAAGCGAAGCATTTATTTGTACGACGTATTCTTTTGACAAGTAGCGTACTTTTCGAGGCACAGACTCGTCAATCGAATGGCGGAAAGCAACAAATCACTCGGTAAATATAAAACTATGGGTCGATACGGATCGGCATGAGGTCGCACGGATGCGCTTTGATGTGCGTACACCATCACCCGTGAACGTTGCCAGCAGTTGCTTTATGGCGGCCATCGGACATCTGTCATGAGGTCGTCTTTTTCTACGGTTAATTTATTAGCGCCGCTTAGAGATAGAAAGAAAGAAAGAGAGAGAGAGAGAGAGAGAGAGAGGAGGGAAAGGACGGATGGTGGAGGAAAGAGATTCGGTAGAAAGATCGTACGACGGTGTCTCGTCTAAGGCGGTGTAAATCGGGAGACGGATCGTTTCGAATACGAAAACGGCATATTTTACGAGTCTCAAAAATAGGGTGCGCACCCATTGCGAGACGACGAAAAGTGTCGCGACGTTAAATGACTCATCTCGAACAAAGGTATTATCGACGACGACGAGCGCGTCCGCGCTTCTCGCGTCACGTCAAGATTATAATAACGTCGGGTCATTCACGAGGACGATTACACTTTTAACTCTCGAATGCAAACTTATAAAACTTGTAGAGCATATTAACGATCGGTCTTTTCATAGGATTAAATAAAAAAGTATCTTAAAAGATTGTGCAAAATATAGTACCTTGCATATCTCGGATAGCTTAAAAGAAATATAAAATAGAAATATAATAATAAAAGAAATTATATAATTTTGTAATCTGTTTATCATCGTTCGATTTTTTATAATTATAATGTGTTTCTGAATTATTAAGATTTTATTTTTGTATGACTCTTACGATTCAATTTTCTTCATGTAAATAGTATTCATTTACTCAACTTTATTATATAAAAAAATTTTGGAATAGAATTATACATTAAAAAAAAAAAAAAATGAAGAGTTAGCGTACAGTTTATCAAATTTGTGAATTGCATCATATTTAATTTCTTACATTTTTTTTATATTTATTTTAATATTCTTTAGTTTACAAATAGTTGGACAAATAAAAATTGTTTTTATCGTTATATCAAACATATTAAATAATTATTGCAATGCACGATGTGATTAAAATTCTTAAAACCGTGTAATTCTTATTCTTCTAAAACAAGAGCCAGACTCTCGTCTATCATATTCGAAATCTGCATATTGTAAATACGATTTAAGGTACATTAATCTATCAATTACTCTTCGGAGATTCTTAATAAACATTGGTAAACGACATGCGGTTTAAATATACATGTACCAGATGACCCGAATCTGGTATAACGGCGCAATGAAAATTGTGAGGTATATCTGTTTTTGCCACATCCTCAGCGGTTATTATCGATCATACTTACCATTTGCATAAGAGCAAATTCAAATGTTAGTCGCGAGATATCGTCGCGGCCGAAGATTGCAAAAGGAAAAACACAGAATTCTTGAGCGAAGTCTCATTTATCTCGAGATATACTGCATTCGGTGTATATACTCGCTCGTCGATGTAGCGTTGCGTGTAAATCATGATCACCGGAAATAATGGGAGCCGATTAGAAAGCTGACTCTATGCTTGATGTATAGGCATAACGCGGAAATCTAAGCATCGAATCGTTTCGCACGCGGATGTGTCTTTAATATCTGCCGAAGATAGCTCTTCCATTCGTCATCATTTCTTTCGCTCGCGCAAAAATCTCAAGAACCAGCTTCTTCCAGCGCGCCTACAAAAGTATTTGATTGCAGCGGTAAATGAACGTGTCTAACGGCACATTCGTCTCTCGTAAAAAAAATTATTTTACTCCTCGATCCATTGTTATTTTATTTTTGTTGTTACACATCAATTTATCCTATATAAAGATATTATTTACACATATTTATTATGTATATAAAATATTTTTTTATGTAAAAATATACTTATACATTAAAAATTTTAGATTAAAATTAATATTAAATTATATATTATTAATTATATATTAAATATTATATATTAAAGCATTATATATTAAACAAAAATTATCATTATATAATCATATATTATATTACATGACATATATTCGTAAAAATTTCTGTTTTTTGGGAATTTTTTGATCCAACAAATATAGTCGAGAATTAAATGAATATTTTAATATAATATTTTGAATTACTATGCAAAGTAAGAATTAAAACTACTGTAAAATATTATAATAAATATAATTAAACTTAACGTTGACCTTACGTAGCAAGCTATTAAATTGGGCGCATTAAATTCTTTTATATACAACACATAATATTTGATAAAAGAGAAAAATTAAAGATTAACAATCTTAATTCGTGTACTGTGGACGAGCTATTTTTATCAGTCCAATCTTCAACTTTTAACTATTCTATTTGCTGAGTCGTAAAATGTTATAAGTATGAGCGAGCAATGAAATATTGTAGCTATAATTAAATCACGCGAGATTACTTTATGAAGACTATGCCAGAAGTCTATCCCCATCGTCTTTCAAACATTTAATGTCAATTATAAAATTGTATCGTATTTCTGGAACATTTCGAAAACATTCTTCATTTTAAATTATAATCAATTCTTTTGAAATCGCGTCACAAAGTTCCTCGCATCCCTACGTCCAACAGCAGACACAGCGCTCTTTCATTGGATCGAAGGATTTATGGATGCGGATAGGTGTCCTATGGAGCAAAAATGCATCGGTATTGTTTAAGATTAAAGTTACGCAATAGGTAACGCTCGTCGTATATGGCCGGAGATTTTTACCAGAATCGGTAGTAAAATTTCTTCTAATGAAGATACATGTACACGCACGACTCGACGTTTTCACAACCGGGCTTTGCTGTGAAACTTTAACGGCACGTTTTCACTTCAGGTAAATGGAATGCGACGCGGGAAAAAACTTTTCGTCAGAAAACTTTTTTTTTTGTGAGTAGGCGCCCCGCATCTCTAATTTTTTAACGCAGAAATTTTCAGAGACTATTGCCACTGTATTAACACTGACGTTTCTTTTTTATCAGCCTTTGTGTATACATACGACATGTGCAATTGCGTTTGGGTAACTTTAATGTCTACAATAAATCATTTGATTGAAGAATGAAAACCCTCTGTCGTAATATATATGTTCGCTTTTGACACTTTTCTTTTGTAAAAGTTTATTTTATTATTACCAGAGAAATTCTATGTTTCATACTATGACATATGTTGTTTTATAAATATTTCTATATAAAAACCAATATATAGAATCGATATACCAAGAGTTAATGTAGAATTTCAGAGAATACTAAAATTATACATATTTCGCTCAATAAATATTCCGTTAGAATAATCGATTATTTAGAGATATTTGTGTTGGTTTTATTTTTCTGGCACATCTATTAGACACTGCTATTAGAAACTGTTAAAATATGAAATACGAAAACGCTGAATAATTGTGTTCATTTGAAATGAATTTATATGGGTTTCGATGGAATTAATTTTTTAGGATTCTTAATTTTTTTTGAATTAGCAACATTTGTTTGAAAGATGAACATATAAAATTGTAGTGTCTTATTATTATAATTATATAATTCCATTCTCCTTTGTCTAACTAAACTTGTTTATCTAAATGACAGAAAATATCACGATATATATAGTGGTCGGACTATAAAATATAGAAGTATCTAAGAAATAAATAAAGAAATAAATAAATAAAAAAAGAAATAAAATATAGAAGAATCTAAGAAATAAATACTTAAAAATAAATGATGAATTGACTTTCTGTCTTTTAAAACTTAATATTAAAAATAATTATTTTTAACATTAAGTAAATTTGAAAGAAACTAAATTTCCAAATTCATTGCATCTAAAAGCTCCAATTAATTTAAGGCATGTCAACAACTTTTGTCTCGTAATATTTTTAAATTTTAATGCGAGACTAATGAAAATATCAGTCAACAAGTATCCAATCCAAGGACGCATATTTATTCGGAAATACCTAGTTTATTCGCATCGTGTGAGTCAGGGGCAGGAGTGCGTCTCATTAAAATTGTAAAGAAAGACATGAACTTTGAGTCCAGACCACCGATAAGATTTCAGACTAGTTTACCGTACCTATATACAGAGATCGATATATCTCATGGGTCTTTTAAATCCGATATAATGTTGCTTTTTCAGGAACAGTAAAAAATCAATTCTTTTGCGAAAGAGAAAGAGAGAGAGAGAGAGAGAGAGAGAATAATAACAAAACGACGAGACGTTTTAAATATAATTAGAATCCGAGGACACTTTGAGTGTATTGAATAAATAAAACGCGTCTGTTGGCAAATCAATCATCTCTATTTCTCTCCCTTTTTCCGTACGTGATAAGATCTCATACGCTATATCGTGTATCGTGCCACGTAGTCGCTATCTTCGGCTTTGTAATTTCATATCCGAAAATTGTTCGAGAGCAACGCAGGTGCGTGGACACGCTTCATTCTTTATGAATAAAGATGATGAAAAGTTTTGCAAAACAAGGCCACTTACGATTAGTATCTTCCAGTGACCTTTTTTCGAAATATCATAAAATTTACAAGTTTAATATCGCGCTCGAGAGACATAAAAAGAAAAGAATAAAATCTTAACAAACATTTTTCGGTAGTTATTTTCGATAATCGGCAAAATACGATATCTTTTACGCAACAAATCAATAAAGACAAACTACTAATAATGCAAATTTCGATTATAGCCCAAAGGATGCATCGAAGGTACACCTGTTGCACTGAATGCGAATGTTAGTAAATGTTTTATATCTTTATCAATAGGGTATGGCAAATGCATAATTTAGAAAATTGTATTTAAAGAAATTGAAAGACAGAGAGAGAGAGAGAGAGAAAGTGCTAAAAATTCAATATCTCAAGCCGATTAGTTTCGAGGAATATCGCAAGAAACCCGTAGGTACAAATGATTTATATAAATGTAAACCGAATAAATATAGATTAATGATAGTTTATGCTAACATAAGATTAATAATAAATAATTATTATGGCATGTACAAATTTGCAGCAATATAAAAAAACAACTTTTGTATTGCAACTCTTTATAAATAAAATTTTGTTAATTAATAAAAGTGGGTCAAGATATATATTTATAACGATTCAATTAAGACAGCTATTATCTATCGAAAAATTGTAAATAAAAAAATATCTTCAATCTCATTTAAAACAATTGTCACAAAATAAAGAATAGTTTTTTTTTTTTCATCGTATTATTAACAAACTGCGCTTTTGCAAATAATATTTGCATCGTTAATATGAGATGATTTTATAATCCAAAAAGATCGATATTCACAGAATCCGTTAACCAATGGACGATAGATAGTCGCCTCTAGTTTATCAGATTTTCCGAGAACGCCTATTTTTTTTTTTTTCAGTGAAAAGTAGCTTTTAATTTTCCAAAGGAAAGGGAAAAGACTAATCAACGGCTGGTTCGCTTTTGCATGCAGATAAAAATATAAATATATCTACATTGAATTGTAAATTTTAACAGTGCTATTATTTTGACAGACTATTATTTTATTAATAACGATATATCGCCGCTATAATATACATTTATTTTCATCTTTATCTCTAGGTGAAGTAATAGAAAATTTTATCATTTTATTTCTCGCTACGCGAGATTGAACAACGGTAAGAATATAATAAATATGGAGGACGATAATCATTCCTCCATAATATACTGTTAATTAGATGACAAGCTTAAACATATTATTATATGTATATGAGAGTCCAATCAAGATGATCACGCGATTGATAATCGATAGATCGATTCGTAGAAATCACGGTACTTTACAGATCCTTTCACCGGAATATCGTAAATTAAACAGAGAAATTATTGCATCGTTTACCGATCTTGCAAGCTATATTTTGTTGTTTCTTAACTCGCACGTTTACTTTCGCTGATGGCTTCATCGTGTTTCGCATTGTTAGAAACTTTCGCGTTCGTTTCCGGTTCAGATAATATGTTGGTTAGTAACTTGCAGGTCTTAAAAATATGCTGATTATGATATAAATATAAATAAATAAAAATAAATCTTTGTTGTAATTACATCTTATATCGGAGAATAATTATTAGAAAATCAGAAAGATATATATTTCGTTTTGGAGATATGTTTATCAGAATCAATGTGTCGTGTAATTAGTATATTATAAACTATCTATTAAAAAATAAATAATATAATTATATTGAAATAGATAATGAATTTAGTGTATTAATGCATATACTGACGTATAAACTTTTACTAGTGCTCCATTTTTATATTTTATAACGCATATACTTTTTCAATTATTTATAGATACATGTTTACAATAGTTACACATTTATAATTTCATCTCAACAAAATAATTTTAATAATTTTATTTTTCTCTATATTAAAAAAATTAATATTATTATTTTTTTTCAATATAATATAATACGAGAGAAAACGAGAGAATATAAAGAGAGAAAAGAAAGAGGCAAGGACAAAGAGAGAATCATTGTGCACGTATAAAATTTATTAAAGTGATCATGAAAAGTATGAGAAGAAAATTTAAATATAAATTATGTTAAATTTTATAGTTCTGCATATTTTAGTCGTGCTAAAATCAAAGTCATGTCCACCAAATGAGCAATAGATCTTCATTGAAATCAACTTCCAGTAATTAATTAGAACGTTTATATTCGGTCAAAAAAATTACAGAGAAACTATCTTGATGCTCAATCAAAGAAATCGAAATTAGCGAAAAACCGTGACACACACGGCAATGAAAATTCGTGGACTACCGCAAATTTATATGTGCACACACGCAACACCGAGGTATGTGCGCGGCGTCGCGCGCGCACCAGATTTATCGGCGCCTGGCCGAGTTTTGGTAAGGTAAGTTGAGTGAATTGTAAATGTTTCCGGCAGAGAACTTCACCAAGATGGCTTCCCTTCACTACCGGGGGCGAGTTTGTTTACGCCTCATGACTCCCCACGTGGGAAAAGGCAGCATGGCGCGCGTCACGGCCTCAAACGCACAAATCGCCTCGGCCTCGCCGACTGTTCTGCCCATCTGTCGGGAGATTCAACGTAATGGCGTGCTCGCCTTCGGCTCATCTTCGATCTTACCCAACGAAGAGGATAGGTAGGTTTCAGCTTTTTCTTCAAAAATTTTCAACCGTATTAATGTAGATAAAGAGAAGCTCTGTTATTAACTCTGCGCACGTGTTGCACGATTTTTTTCTTTCTTTACGGTTTTCAAATTTAGGAATAACAACAAAGTTTATATATATATATATATATATATATATATATATATATATATATATATATATATATTTTCCTTTCTCTCTTTTTTTGATGTACGATTTTCTGTGATAATGTGGTATATTTAATACCCAAAAATCAAAATAATATGATTATATTAATTTCGTCAAACAATATAATAATTTAAAAATTCATTTTTTTTTAATTATACATTTCTTTTATATTTCGTATAAAGTTATAAAATCCTCAATATAAAAACAATGTCCAAAAAATTGTTCTTTGTGTTCCGGTAATTTTCAATTTAAAAATAATATCTTAAAAAACTGTCTTTATTAATTTATATATTAATGCGTCAAATATACATTAAAATTATTTAATCATTGCTACACATACACATATGTATGTTATTACTAAAAATACAATAATATATTCTTCCTTCCTTTCTTTCGTTCTATTCGATTTTTAATTTACTGATGGCAATAGTCGACATATTCTAGAAAAATTTAGAGAAACTATGTCAAAGAGAGAGAGAGAGAGAGACAGAGAGAGAAAGGAGGAGAAAGAAAAATATTTTAGTAAAGTATATGTCAAATTATACTCCAAACTTTTCACGTTGAACGTGCATTGACAAGTTACAAGTTTGTTTTGAAAAAAAAACAATACTATATCCAAAAATACAATAATATATCCTTCCTTCTTTCGTTCTATTCAACTTTTAATTTACTGATGGCAAGAATCGACATTCTAGAAAAATTTAGAGAAACTATAGAAGCTCTCAAAGAGAGAGAGAGAGAGAGAGAGAGAGAGGAAGGGGAGAAAGGAGGAGAAAGAAAAATATTTTAGTAATGTAACATATATGTCAAATTAGTGCAAACTTTTCACATTGAACGCGCATTGACAAGTTGCAAGTTCGTTTTTGCTTTATCAAAAATAATATTCTTTCTATTTGTTTAAACCTCTTATTAAAAGTTTTCTGCGCAATAATATCCACAGTATACGACAGTGGTGTAACTTGAGAACTGCGGTAGCAAAGAACGCGTGAGCGCTAAATTGATAGTAACAGACATTCTACAACTTTACTAAAGCTCTCTTAACGATCGCCTAAACATTTTCTACATTTTAATTAATCCATAAATACGCGCTGCAGAAATGCAGTAAATTGTTGCGATGCTTTTATCGAGTTTTGCTCCCGGCTCCTCTGGTGACGATTATCCAATGACAGTTGAATCATAATCAGCTGTTTTGTTGACCGATCGAATTTTCATACGTCAACTATTCTCTTGAGTATAGCGTAGATCATGCCGGGAGAAAATAGACGCGTAATCCACATGCATAAAATTCCGCACGATTATTCCCGAAATCAGGCCGCATTCCACGTGGCATTCCACGTGGCTCCGCGAGTTTGTTGACGGATCAGCGACGGTGGAACGCCGGCCTCTCGATCGAAGTCGCAACGTTAATCTATTCCGTTTATCTATGCAAAAAAAACCAAAAAAAACGCGAAAAATAAATTCGTTTGAAAATTTAGATGACTAACGAGTTTTTCTGTTTGGAAAAAAATATTATTTTTCGATCAACTTGAGGTGGAAAATTTTGGGGATATTTTAGTTGCTTCTCGTGAATCGACAAACTTTCGCGTTTCACCGTCGCCACAAAATAAGTTTTGTCGACTCACATTTCATGCGTTGCGGTGCGTGCTGTTTCCTTCGGGGCATCTGCGTCCTTCGAAAATGTTTGATTATCCGTGCGGCCTCCAGTTCTTTTCGCCTTGACTTGCAATTACTTGATCCCCAAAAAGTCAAACGGTCGAAAACACCGAACGGTATCCTTGAAATATCTTCCCCCCCCCCGGACAACTTGTCTGGGATAGTCTACCTCTCCTCTCCCTTTGCAACACTCGCGGTTATTCCAATCGGCACGTGTCCCGACAACCACTACCTCCTCATCGTGCTCGCCAACGATCCGCTTGTTATCAGTGACGCAATTGTCGCGATCGTCGTCATTTTATTTGGAGTTCACGGCATTTATGCATTTATAAACTTGCGATGGCAAAGTGAAATAATGACACATTCGTCGAATCTCTGACAGTACGACTGACAACGCAAAGTTGTAGAGGATCTATCTCATTTATCCATCTGTATAATTTCAAAATAATCGAAACTAATTCGCGTCGACTTATTGACAGGTCAATATCAATACTTTCGTATTACTGTCTACATCGTTTGCCGGTTATATTACACTGAATTCGAATAGACGATTCGCGATCTCGGTGATACTGGACCGACTTACACCGAAATCATCTAGATTATCCGTATCGTGCACCAACCCCCGGTTCACCACTTTTCCCTGCAAGTAATCATTAGTCTCACTCTCGTCACTTTTCCGATCGGCCGCCGTTCACACCGATACGCGATGCTCGCCTTCGATGACGGCTATCGGGATCGCGCCAACTATCTCGTGGATGGATCGGCGGATCCCGATAATATCGCGCGATAAACTTCTCTCCGCGACGTGTGATTCGCGACGCGCGCACGATGTCTCGCGACATATGTGAATATCAAAAGATCTTCAATGAAAAACGAAGAAAGAGAAACATAGCAAGAATTGACCAAGTAGATAACGATAAAACAAGCAAGAGAGAACGAGATAAGCAAATGAAAATGTGATAGCAAAAAATAGACAGATGAGGAAGAAGGAAAGAAAGAAACGCGTTGGAAAGAAAGATAAAGAGAGAGAGAGAGAGGAGGAGGAGGAGAGGGGAGAGACAGAAAGATTGGAGATAGACGGAAAAGAAACGGAGAGGAGATGGTGGTAATGGCTACCGTCGTTCATGGATCGCGAAATCGAGCGGGCGGCGGTCCAGCGCTGACTGACTACGGACTGGCGTCGCGGCGGCAGGTCGTGTGGTGGGGGGACCCCAGGAGTAGTACTAGTCCTCTTTCCCTCCTCCTCTCGCCCATCAACCTCCTCCACCGACCGTTCTCGTTTCCTCGCTCGTCCGTTCTTCTTCTTCTTCGTCTCGCTTGCGCTCGCACGATCTCTCCTTCCCGCCACCCTCGTTCTTTCTCTCCTCCGCGGCCGCGGTCCACAGCGCGCGCGGTCCGCGAACGACGGAGGCTGCGAGGCCACGAGAGGAAGTGGGGAAGGGGAGGGGAGGGAAGGGTTCGCGAAGTGTACCGAGTGAATGAGCGAGATCGTAGGAGTAGGAGGGGACCCGTGCGCCTCCTTGTGTTCTCTATCGTTCTCAGCTTTATACTCACACTTGCGCGTCGCAATGTGAGCCGACGCGATGCGACGCCGCGACGCAACGCGACGCGATGTAACGCGACGATATAACGCGACGTGAGGGGTACGCCGCCGCGTCGGGGCGACGGCGCAAAGGCCAGCCACTCTCGTCTGCGAATGCACCAAATACTGGTGGATGCGCTTCTCGCGCCGCAACGTGGCCGCGACGTGGCACCCACGCGTTCTCCCCGTCGTGGCACTTTTTTCATTTCTTTTTTTTTTTTTTTTTTTTTTTTCTCTTACAGGTTTTCGAATTTTTGAATAGAGCTATGCAAAGTGTGCCGAACGAAAAAGAAGCCGACTGGATCGAGAGGGCTCGTCACGGATCTATGGGGACTGTAGATGCATTCGCGCGCACTGGGGGAGGTCGGAAAAGGAGGCGGGGTCCTCAACTCCGTCGGCCCGCGAGGGAGGTGCACGGGGAGATTGTCGCTCTGTATAGTAATGGTAGTTTTGACTGTTGCCGCGAGAGGCGCTGCTGCGCGACGAGCTCCGGTACTACGGCGACGCGGAGTCACAGCTAGGAATTTCTCGGGGGTTTTCGCCAAGATAATCGCGTCCAAGGCTATTGCTGATCAAGGTGAGTACTGGATCAGTATTGTTTACTTGCAAATTAAGACTGTAATTTGTATGTAAGCTGAGAAGTGAATCTATCGAGCGTATTTTGAGTATTTCGAAACTTAACCTCAAAAACGTATAATAGTTATTCGAAGCTATAAAACTGATTGTATTGAAATTGCTGAAAGCTCTTTCTTTGCTAGATTATATTTACGTACGTTTAGCAACACGTTGCTCTCTTTGTATCTTTTTCCTTCGCATTTTTCTTCTTTTTTCTCTCTTTTGCTCACTCGTTTTCTCTCTCCTTCATCCTCTCATTCTCTCTCTCTCTCTCTCTCTCTCTCTTTCGTGGTTCTCTCTTCCTCTTTCTTATTGAGCATATTTAAATATTATTATACGTAAAAATATAATGTTAGCTTAGCTGACATGAAAGTCGTGGGCTGTATGTTAAGGTCACGCGCGTAAGAAACTAAATATCAGTTGTAAGAGAAAGATAGAGTCACTTTTCATTGTATGCAGAACATTAGAAATTAAGTTAATGCCTATTATTGCATTGCTAACGACATTAAAAGCTTCTTTTTCTTTTAAACTGATAAATATAATTTTCAGGGAAACAGTATTATATAATTTTGCAAAACTTTTATATTTGTAATTTATTATTTAACAAATAATTTAGATATCATCATGTGACACATGTAATAGATGTTACATAATTATCCACAAAATATCATAAAATTCATTTCAACAAAATAATACAAAACTACTACTAATGTGCAATCATTCTCCAATGTCTTTTTATGAAAGATATCTCCTCATGAATGACTTTAAAAGAAGAATCTTTGTCATTTATTCTTCAATTATGTGACTTTCTTCTTTCTCATCGCTTGCTTTCTCAAACTCGTTTCTTCTTCTTCAATCTTTTCGAATCTCTCAATTTTCTGAAAGAGCTGTTTTCCCGAAAATATTTCCAAAGAACCCGACAATCATCCCGCGCTCTCTCAGCTCGACGAGGCTCGTTTTAACGGGCACCGGTGGAGGCGCTGGCAACATTGGCAACTCTGCGGGATAAACTGTACCAACTGGCGGACACATCCCGCCCATCGGGCGGAGCCCGCATGATCTATAGCGTCATAGAACATCCCTGCCGCTGTGGTAGGAACGGAACGGCTACGCCCACGGTGCAGAACGTGCGCGTTCTGCACCCCCGCCGTTACTGCCGCCACCGTTGCCGTCCTCGCGGCCACCACCGGGGGCCGAGGATGTTTATGCTCCTGCCGCCGCGTCTCTATCTAGTCGTGGCTCTGGTGCTGCGCTGTTTCTCTCCTGTAGTCGTTGTCGTCGAAGCCACTACTGTCGGCGAAATACTCTCTCGACTTATCCTTGGCTCCTACCAATCGGCGCGCGTTCATTATCGCTAAACATTTCTGTCAATTAAAAGTGCACCAACGCTCAATTTACCGGCGATCGTCTGTCCGTTCCGGCGAGCTCGCTCCGCGGAAATATTAACGAGGGACTAGTCGCGAGTTTTTTGTCCGTTTTCTTTCTTCTTTTTGTTTTTTTTCTGGCGCGCTTCTACTGGATTCTCCGGGTAGAAGGGCACAGCCGTACTTATGGGCTTTTCGTTAGCGCGCATGCAGATGTACCTTGGTTTACGATTATGGCGCTGACTCTCATTTTCACGGAGAACGAAGCATTCCAAAGTAAGGCAGCATTCTAGCGGCAATGCAATGCTGGATTATGCATTGATACATGCCAATGGAGACGATAAATATTATATAAATATATTTGCGTGGAAATTCATTCGATATGAATTACTTTTACTTCATAATCTTGATATCATGACATTCATAATCATTATGAATTAATTTTAATTATGTTTATATATGTATATAAGTATGTATATATGTATCTGAGGTATGTATGCGTGCGTACCTGTGTGTGAAGTTTTTTAAATATCTTTCATAATCTACATATATATGTAATTATCTAAATTGAAATTAATTATGTATTATTATATATAAATTTTTTATATTAGATATTCTCCTTATTAAGTGACGCAATTGTGTCTTTTATCAGTGAAAAATGGAAATAGTTTCTACAGAAAGTTAATAACGGATTGCTTATGTATTAACATGTGTCAATAATTTATAAGATTTATTGATATATTTTTTATTTTTAATCAAGTGATTATCAAATTTGAAGTAATATAATTTTAATACATTTTATGCGTACACTTTTAGAGGCAAACTTAAACATGGTCTAAGCAAAAAAAAAAAAAAAAATGTACGTATCTTGGTTTCGAAAATCTTTCTTGACTAAGCTCTATTTATATAACTTTAATTTATAATTTTGCAGCACGCTAGAAAGACAAGTTTTCTAATAGTATGTGTATCAGTTTCCGAGACTTTTGAAATTTTATGTTGTACGTATTTTTGTTGTACGTGTAATTAAAAAAAACGGCATCTCTGCGATCATTCGAAAAACTCAGTGCGAATAGGTTATTATAAAAAGCACTTTATGCATTTCGGCGACGGTCGGATCGTTTTCACAGACAGGTTGAAGAGGTTGTACCGTTCCTGCGCGCATCAAGCCAATTCGACGCCAGCGATGTTCGCGATCCGACGTTTATGAGACCGTTTATTAGGTGACATTCTCATCGGGCAACTTGGCTGCAGACTGAATTCGCTAGCTCTTTCCAGGGATCGCATCCCGACTAAAATCTATGCTGTATTTAAATGCAAAACTTGATCAAATATCGATGAAGTTTGTGACACCCGAGACAAACAAAGTAGTATATACTGGATGAGTCTTTTTAATTTTAACAGGCAAATATTTCGAAAATATGTAATTTTACAAAAAAACTTTTCAAATAATTAGACGTCTCAAGGTCAAAGCCACCATTGTATGCCCCTCTCTACCATACAACTTTTATTTGAAAAGTTTTTTTTTTTTACATATTTTCAAAATATTTGCTTGTTAAAATTAAAAAGACTCACCCTGTATAATCAGAGATAATAAATACACAGAAATATAAATCGATCAAGGGTAAAAAAAAATTTGCTTGTTCACACAAACTCGCGAGAATTATATATTTATAATTTCTTTGTTATAAATATAAGTTTTAATATAAAATAAAATTATTTAATTATAAATAAAATTATTTATATATATCACAAGTCTAAATATATAAATTAAATTGAAAAAATAAATTCTTTCCGTACATCTGATCAATTTCATAACACACGATATAAGATATATATTAATTATATATTAATGATACGTGCATTAATAATAACGTGGAGATTTGTACAATTAATTAATTTACCGGTTATTGCCTGGAAAATTCTCGCGAATTAGTGTGAACAAGCAATTTTTTTTTTTTTACATTTCATCGATTTATTTTTCTATGTGTTTATTAATATATATACTATTTTTTATACAATACATGAATATATTTGTTCTTATATTGAGTATTGCAATGTAAGATTTGTTTATGATATGACATTCATATTTGGCTCAAAAAGGAGAAAGGCTAGATGATGCCAATTACAATATTTACTTGTAAAAAAAAAAAACGTATTTTGCAATTACATATTAGATTCATAAAATAATAATAATAAATAAATAAGAAAATAAATAAGAAATAAATTTTTCAATATATTATTAACTTGTTGGCTCTCATAACTTCGCGATAACTTTTTTGTGCGGAAGCTTCCGTTCACACTAATATTTCTTCCGACGTCTTACCAATGGCAAACTTTGTCCAACCAGTGTACTACCAACTCGAAGCATTATACATGGTCACTGCAGGTCAAAAAACGATGTGGCCGCGGATTCTTGAAAGAAAACAAGTAATGTCGCGATTACGTCTTTCGTTTGTTTAAAAATATTACTATTGCTTGTACAAAATGAGATTAGTTATTGATATTAAAAATTTTACAAATTTAGAATCTCTAATAAATAAATGATTTTATATAATTATAATTAATATGATTTTCGAGGAACATAAATTTGTACAAGAAAGATGTCATATTCATATTTTTGTATAATTTAATTGTCACAATTACATATATTTCGTCCAATTTCTTTAAATAGACAGATATATAATTTTTTAATATAATATTTCTACTTAATGTAACATAATCGATAGAAAGATTTTGTTTCTACGATTGTACAATATCGTTACCAATGACACGCAATCGAGAATTGATCTCACGCAACGTATTAAAAACCGGATTGAGACCAAGCGAATTAATAATTGCATAAAAATTAACTCTACAAAAAATTGTGTATAAAAAAAGTATTTTATATAAAAAAAAATAAATTAATAATTAGGGCTGTGCGCGTACGTTCATTGTTATTTTGTGCTCGTTTGCCTAATCTGGATTTGGCTTTAAATATCTGCGTCTTTTGCCGCTGACTGCGGGATTTTTTTTTACGAGCGCTACCGACATCGGTGGATGCACCTGCAGGCACTAAAACTTGCAAATATTTTAAGAAGCGTCCCATTATGCAACTACAATGTGGATCAGTGTCTGTTACGTATAGATTTACGTCTATTCGTTTATACAACCAGTTCCCTGTGGAGTCGAAATAAGTGCACCTCGTAAAATAAAACATTGTGCATCCTTTTCTGAAGCTATCTGATATCGCACAGCGGCAATGTCTATTTTAGAATATCGCGATAATTTACCTAGATTTCGATCTAGGCCGCGTCGAAATCCACGTGGACAAGATAGCGTGTAGCTGTCAATCTATCTGTCAAATGGCGACAGGAAACATTTTCGACGCTAGTAAGACACACACATTTAGTTTCATTATATATTTATAATACTATTAGTTTGGGATCATCATTCAATCTTTTGGAAACTTGGGCGATTATTGCGTTTTATTGCTTTTTTCATAAATTTTTATATTTTTTATTTATTATTGCATTGAGAGAATTTTTTAGAAAATATAAAATTGCAGAATACTTATTTAATTAAATATAATATATGGATGAGGAAAAAAACTTATTGCATTGATAACAGAATATATAAATAATCGTAAAATATAAAAAAAACTCTGTTTGCATTGCAAGTAAAGATTCTATCTATTGCGGTATATTTATATCAATGCTATACGAGAGGAGTTTTTGCACTTGACATATCTACGAAAGAGAATTTCATCGTTGATCTATTTAAAAAATTCTAACGCAGCCGGCGCAATAAGAATCGCCCGAAGCGAATAGCGAACTGACGTTTGCGTGGGCAGTCATGTTTGTATGTACACGTAGCTATTGTGCGTGATGGCGCATAACACTATACAGCGGACACACGCACATCGCTCGCATGTACATGCTTGAAAATAGATCTACTATCGACATTTCGTTTCTCATGGCCATAAATTCGGCTGAAAAAATTGCGTATACGAAATAGTTTACAGACGTCGATTGCCGTCGGTTAAATACTTCGTGTTTGTTGCCGAATTGAATTGCATCTGCGCGAGTTATAGGCTTTTACATTTATTTATTTTTTTTTTTTTTTTTAAACATGCCTCGCACATACTCTTCTTTCTCTGTTAACTCATTCTCTCTCTCTCTCTTTCTCTCTTTTATATGCTTCCCCTCTCTCCTATCCTTCTATTTTTCTTGATCCTATCAAAAGAATTGCGACACATTTTTTTTCGCTCATTTTCTAGAGACAAATCCACCGATTTAGATGATAGAGAAATTTGTTAAAGTCGCAACAAAAAACAATTGTGTAAAGCGCAGCGCGCATAATGCACGTCAATTGGATAAAATTTTTTTTCTTTTACGCGAAAAAAATGTCGACGATTTTCTTTTTGTTTCCTTTCTTCATCTTCTTCTCCTTTTCCCCGAGACCTCCATGAATCATCCGCGCTCTTTTTTTTCTTTTTTTTTTTTTTGAACGGTGAAAAGGAAAGTCGGTAAGTGAGAAAGGTGAAGAGGATAGAAAGGTTCGTGAGATTCGAGAAATGGAGGGGATGGTATGAGTCGAGGAGATCACATTTTTCAACAAAGAAACCTTTGTATATTCTAAAATAACTTGAGCAAGCGATCGAATCGGCGCGATTAGAAAACCTTCGAATACCGGATGAGAAGATTGACCGACCAGAGGTGGCTTGTTTGAAAATAATTACTATGATGTTTTGACGTGGAGAAGTCGCAGACGAACCCCCTACGGTTCATTTGTTACGTCTCGCCTTTTTTTTTTTAAATTTGTTGGTAAAATTCGCCTCTGCGTGATTTTTTAAGAGAGATCTATAAAACTTTGTGATTTGTGTTATATCTAAATATGGGCGTTAAAAACTTATATATGTCTCGAGAGAAAAGAGAGAGAAAGAGAGAGAGAGAGATTACGTGGATATTAAAATATCCAAAAGAAAAGTGAGTTATAAGTTTTATATAGAACTTTCACTACACTTATCAAAAGTTAAAATTTATAGTTGAATTTATTTCTTTATTTTGCTTATATTATTATATGTACAAATGTAATTACATATGTAAAAGATTATATATTATATATATGTATATATGCATATGATTATTAAGATATAAAAAAAATGATCTTTGAAAAAATCAGAAAAAACTGATTTTAATTTATAGCTAATAACGTGATTATGTTTGCATGTCTAAAAATATTATTATTAATTTTGAGAAGCAAAGCCTATCATACTATTGACAAAAAATATTACATTTTTAAGACCACGTGAGTAGAAATATTATTTTTAATAATTAATTTTAATTAATTTTAACTTGGTCAACTCAGAACATTTTTTTACATTTTATATACTTTTTTCAATGAAAATCTTTTTAAAGAGCAAAATTTCGTTGAATTTTTCAACATGTGTAAACAATATTCGACATATATCTATGATTTATATTTGATCGAAAATAAATTGCAAAGGACAATACTTATTGTAGATAGTGTATATTAAAAAAGTTCTCTTCTCTCATAAATATTTATTATTTTTTACATTTTATTCTTATATTTTCCAAGTTTTTTTATTAGCAACGTTTAAATGTTATGATTGTAATGGACTCTATCCGAGCTCATATGCGATATGGTACAATTTTTCATAGTGATGCGAGCGATAATATTGCGAACTTGGCAAGTATAAAGCGCCAGAAACTCAAGCGTAGTATTGGTGTGGATGGAAGGCGTTAATTTATCTCTCCACTTTTTTAAGGAACGTTATCGCGCTGTAATTCGTTCACGCACGTTCTCGACATTCTCTTAATGCAATTAATCCTACTACTTGTGTAAAGAACACTTCGATATCAAAGAGAAATTATTTTACATCACTTTATTCAAGTGGTAATATTTAAATGAAATATAAAAGTTAATTTACATGTAAAGGTAAAGGCAAGCCTGAAATTTTATATATGATTATTACTACATTAATTTTTCTTTTAGTTAACAACAATTTATTATAATGCCTTATATATATAAATGATATGAAATTTTCTTTTACATTTAATACTTGGAATTGAAATCAATTAATTTCACATACCCATGATTTTTTTAAATATAATCTTGATTTTATAATTACATATTTATACATACTTATTTATATATACTTATATACAAAACCGATATTTGTTTGTGTATATAATTTCAAACAATCGTAAATATTTTTTTTAATATTAAACAAAGAAATGGATGAAATTTGAATGATTGAAGTAATTGCTAGTGTATCTTTTCTTTTTTTCTGTATCGTTATAAATAATTATTAATTAAACGGAAGTCCTAGATTGCAAGAGTAGTTCATATCGCACTGTCATTTTTTTTTATGAGAATCGTAAATAAAAGGTCTAGTTATTTAGTTTGCAATATTAATTGTAATTAGTAGATTGTATAATTTCTAATTTAATAATTTTTACTACATCTTGATTCTCCTATAAAAAATAAAATAATATTGAAGATAAATCATGATTCCAGAATTTATTAAATATATATATGTATTCTTTTACATAAGATAAATAGAGAAAGAGTAAGTCATATGTATTGCATAAAATATTATTTTATTTTGTGCATTAGAAAATATATAAAACGTAGTTTATTATTGCTTTTTATCAGAATATTTTATTTTATGACAATCTTTTGTCTTTTATATAACTTTCTCTCCTTATATTTTATAATATATTTATCACACACATACGTGATACGAATTAAATTTCTTAAAATTTTTAAATGACCCAACATTGCTTTTAATCATCAATTATGAAGTAAAAAATACAATTGATTATAAATAGGAAGAGTTGTATTTGAAGAATGTATTCACGCGCAGCTCTTTTCTTTCAGAGCCATTATGAATAATCGTGCACTTTATGAAAAAGTTTTGACCACGCAGGGAAGTTGGTTCCACAAAGTTACCGATTGCCATCCTTTTAACTTAAAATCTGGTATCTTTCGGAACCATATTAAATTTGTCGGCAAATATTACAATCATAGCCGGCATGTCTCTCAAATTTAACATTCTTAAATTAAATCATTATAGAAGTAAATGCCTCAACGTAAGACCTCATTTCACCTAGCTACGAAATACGATGACAAATTCAAATCTTAATCGACATTGTTTTCGACGACCAAGATCTTGTGCCGATTGATTAGACTCGAAAATATTTGAAGCTCTTTCATGTCCGAATAGAGACGATCTTGATAGAGACAGCAAGTCAGACGTCGAGTGCTAGTCTAGCGTACAGTATTCGTAGAAGGTTCGTTGCAGGGTGCTCCGTGGCTAGTGAGGGGTAAAGGGTGAAAGGTGGAGTGAGGAGGGTGACGGGGAGATGGGGGAGGGGGGAGGGTGGCAGTTGTCGGCAATAGGGCGAAGGAAGAAGCGGAGGAGCGTCGAGAGAGAGAAGCCCAGGTCCGTCGGTATCGATCGGGCGTCTGCGGTAGATTGACACGTGTCATGGCCGCCTCTCGGTGCCGGGAGAGAACGGAAAGGAAGGAAAGCGGGAGAGAGAGAAGGAGACGGCGATCGTCGTCGTGAGAAACCGCGGAATAAGGGAGAGGAAGTGAGAAGGAACAGCGACGGTGACGGCAACGACGGCGGGTATAGCGCCGCGGAGCACAGCAG
Source organism: Cataglyphis hispanica (assembly GCF_021464435.1). Classification (NCBI taxonomy): domain Eukaryota; kingdom Metazoa; phylum Arthropoda; class Insecta; order Hymenoptera; family Formicidae; genus Cataglyphis; species Cataglyphis hispanica. The sequence continues at coordinate 6,421,846 of NC_065962.1, read as the reverse complement.
CGAAGGTAGAGGAGGACGACGCGCGCGGGGGGAGGCTGTCGAGTAGTGGGTGGCTGGCCGGACGGGAGGGCGAGAAGGGGGGAGGCGAGGGAAAAGGACATTAAGGTGCGTAATAGCCAGCGGGGCGAGCGCGCACCGCCGCGGCATCGATTAGACAGAGGCTCCCTCATCCCATTGCTAGAATGCAGCCCACTCCTCCTCCCCCCCCCCATCGCCACCTTCAACCACCCACTCACCCGCCATCCGCCTCCCCCTGTCTCCTCTGTGCCACCCTCCCTCCCTTCCCCCCCCTTCTCCCCTTACACAGGGGTCCTCACGACCACCCACCTCCACCCACTCCGTCGAACTGGAGAGCCCCCGAGTACGTGCTCTACATACACACTCGCGCGCTTATGTCAGTTTCTGTCCTGCTGCCGGCACTTCCACTGCCTCCGCCACCGTTACAAGAATGGAAAAGGAGAGAGAAAGCGTTGGGGTGTCGGGAGAAAAAGAGACGGCGGCTAGGACGTGGCGCGGAGGGTGACCGAAGCCACCTCTCTATCCTATCCCGTAGCACCTACGTACACACATATACACACACACACACACACACACACGCTGCCGAGGACACCAACGTCTAACGTCGTTATAAACATTAACGGAGCGGCTCAATATTCCCCGGACCTTGCATCTCTTCCCACCTCCCTCTTTGTCCACCTCCGGTCCATCTCCCTTCTCGGGCGAACCGTCCCCCATCCCCGTCCTCCACTTGCTGGACGCTCGCATGCGGCGAGCTCACCTTGCTACGGTTTCCGGGTCCTTCGTTGACCCTACGAAGGGTAGTTACCTAGTTGGTATGCCCCGAATGACCGAAGTCGAAAGGGTGCGCTCGCCACTTCTTAGCGAAACGTACGAAACATTGAATGGTATCTAGGAACGTAACTAACTTTCCGGCATTGTCCGTCTACCCGATGACGCGGACCTTTATCGGGAACCGCTTATTCTTTGAAATAACTCTAGATATAAATTTAAAAAAATCCAACTAACTATATATTTGTCATTTATCTATGATAATATTAAATTTACATTCAAGTTTTATAGAGATCAGTACAGAAATATTTTCATATATAGATAATAAATTTTTTTTCTTTCCATATGGAATCATACAAAACATTTGTCACGATAATGGAAATAATTTTTAATCTGTTTTTATGTGTATTATTTTATACATCATATGTATAATCAAACTTCATTCTCAAGGAGAAGATATCTCTTCGATAAATAACTTATTAAAAATTGTAAAATTAAAAACAAAAAAAAAACAAACGTCACTATTGTTACAATTAGAAATACGAACAAGTCGAGCAAAATTTCGGTAAGAAAATTTGGTCGATTTCATACGATCACACGGTAGATCTCATCGCTGGTCGGGCAAGAGAAGAACGATGAAGAGGAGGTTAAAAGAGTCTGCGGGAATGGAGTCGTGACCGCTTACGGCTTCGGATCGAGATCGTCTAATTTCGTTCGACGAGTCCCGTAAGGATCCTTCTCCTCGTCGCCTTTTTCTTCGTCTTCTACTTGCTCTACAGGCTTCGATTTCGGTGACGCGGGATCGTATGAGACCGGCGCATTCTTGTCCGAGGGATCGCGCTGATTATTGTTAATTATAGCGGGCATTAAAAGCGAGGGAGGGTGCAGGACCCTCGATCATTCCAGTCAGATTAGTGATGATGATCGAAGGCATGGTGGATGTTGTGTTCCTCGTGGAAATTGCGTTTTAGCTTTCTCGGTGTAATATATAAATTATGTGCGTATACGCGGTATTTTATCAAATAATTAATTCTTCCGCCTTACATAATTATTTATTACATTTTAATTTTATATCAAGTTTATACACAAACACGATATATTTATCCACATTTTTTTATATAACAAAAAATAATGCACGATTTTATCCTTTTCATATAGACATGTGTCAAAAATATTATTTAAGAAATGAAAGTTATGTACTCAGATAAATTAATATAACATTATTAAAATATTGGATTATATAATATATATTATACGCAATTAATTTTGCAATATAATCCATGCTGTAGAAAATTTGTTCGTAGCGATAATTGAACAAGTATTATATTTCTCATGTTTTCCCCTCTCTCTTTCTCTTTCCCTCTTCGCGATCAAATCGTAAGGTTATTTCGAAGAGCAATCTCACGTTTACGCGAACCTTATTGGCAGCAGGTGCGCGTCCTTTTTCTACACACTGTGATCCGTAATTAGGGATTAGTTACCAACGAGATCCTCGATCAACGAGGAGTTAGCTGAAAGTGCCATGTGATGCGTCAACCATGGATATTATATTGACGTATCGATGTCTCAACGATGTTCGACGAGCGTCGTCCAATTAACGGCTATCCGTATTTTATTCTTTTTGACAAATACTCGTAAATCTCGGCACACAAATCTGTCCATCTGGTTTATCTACCCTCCACAATACTCGCGCCCGATCGTTCTCCTTATTAATGTCGTACACGTGTTACATACATGATACGACGGGTTTATATAGAATCGTTTGGTTTTCCACGTCTTTTATTAAAATCTGTTTATTTTGATCTTATCGAGCCTCATGTTTTATTTGCAGTCGACGTCAGAATTGCTCGATCCATTCGTTTTGTAATCAATGCAAATGTATGTATAGGATATTTATCGCCATCTCTGTTAAAAGCAGGCTATTCGACAAATTATTAAACTCTGCTTTCATTTCGACGAGTGTTTTAATTAATTATTCAAAAAAGTAATTTTTAAATTAATTCAAGTATTGAAAAAATCAATTCATTTTATTAATGTCATGCAAGATATATCTCGATGTATGTATCTCGGGCAGAGTATTTTAATATTTTTTATCGAACTTCAGCGTGCTCTATAAAAAAATGTCGCACAAATATAGGTTCGCAAATGCATTTTCTCTTAATGCGGAATCTCATGCAACAATAATTATTATTTTGAATGTAGCTTGAAAAATCTGTGGGAAAGAATTCATTATACATATTTAAATGTTATGACAATTGTGCGCCGCGTATGATGTGCATATGATGAAATTACAATGTGTGTTGCCTTACTTCAAAAGCATTCCATTGTATTTGCGATATCGGAAGGACAAATTACAAAAAATTCACCATGAAATTTTATCCCAAGTTTTCTCTTCCGAGGTATATACCGGCAACGAGGGAATAATCCACAAAGGGCTCGTTCGGTCTCTCTTCGTATGGTAGCACGCATGATACCGCGGCATCCGATCGAGCACGGTTTTAACCCGGGGTGCTAAGTTGATCGTGTCGTAGCAAAAACATTTTTCCAACTTCTCAACTATACGCAAATCGAATTTCAGTCACGTCAAAGGTAAACTATAAACGACAAACGAAAAGCGGGGGAACCGGGATATTAGCCGATCGGCGGGGTGGATAGAGATAGGGGAGGGGGAGACGACACCGATGAGCGTGTTTCGGATGGAAATTTCATTCGCTAGTTTTCTCCGCTTAATAAGACGAGAGACGAAGAGAGGTCGTCGCCGGGTTCGTAGACTTCGGAAAAGGGGGAAGCAGAAAGGGCGCAACACAAGGGCGGGGGTGATGCAGAGAACGCGCACGAGCTGCCGGTTGAAAGGGGAACGCGGTAGATCGCGGCGACGGAGGGAGGAGGGGGGAAGGGGGAAGGGCGAGGGGCTGCGGAGGGGCGGCCAGGATTGGGAGGCGAAGTGTCGTCGTCCGAATAACGGCCAAGCGGCATCGACCGATCTTCCTGCCCCCCGCGGCCCGCACGAAGCGTCAACTTGTTTCCCTTCTGCTGCGCGAATATCGGACCTTCAATTTGCCCACTGCGGTTCGCTAACGCGATTGTCCTCAGCGAGCTGTCCATGACGCGGTCGTAGTATGACGCGTGATCGGGGTATGACAGCCAAACGATTCCCGAATTCATTCCGTAATGTTGCATACGCTCAAAAGCGCGAACAAATGAATTCCTGATATCGAATCAACGAATAAAACGCAATAACAATTAAAAGGCGTTTTTTAATTAGATTGAAAAAAAGTGTTTTTTTTTTTTTTTAAATCTTATCAAAACAAATATACACAATTTAATTGTATATTTTTTTTTTCTTTTTGAATTTTGTATTTTTAAATTTGAATGCACGCGTTGTTTAAATTTAATTTTGTTGTTATTATATACATATTTTAGAAAGTTTCAAAATATTACGAAATATATAAATTAAATTAATAAATGTAAAGCATAAGCATTTGTGTTTTTATAAATATATTATTATGAATATCATAGATTTAAAATTTTACATATTTTTGACAATTGAAAAATAAATAAATTGAAACAATAGAAAAGGCAAGGAAATTGTGTATTTAAAATTTGTATGATTTAATTCTGTTCGCATCATTTGACATATTATTAATTTCCTTCTAATTTATCTGACTCTTTTATTTTAAGTTATATTATTTATTGTTTTAATTTATAAGACATCTGACTTTAAAATTTAAATTTATATTATTCATTATTTTATTTTGTAATTTGTATTAATTATTATTTTATTACCAATTTATTATTTTTTGTATTTCTCCGTTTTATGCAGTTGTATCATTTTTACTGTTTTTAAAAATATTTTAACTTATTTATTTATAATTAAATGTCCATGTAATTGTATGAGAATTTATTTATTATAAGAATATTTAGTTTGCTTTGTTAGCAAACTAAATTTATTAAATAAATTGAATTTAAAATAATGTTGTAATTTATAATAATTAAAATGCTATCGCATTATTTATTTTTTTATGTCATATATTACGAAACTATAAATTTAATTCTCGCTGCCACGTCATGAGACACACTCTTATCGAAGCTTACAATAATAAATATTAAAAAAAAAAAATAATAATAATTGCCGCATTTTCTCTTTCTTTCTCAAGTTAATATAATGAAGCGCCGTTAATAACAATTGTTGCTTTATTATTTCAGAACAGTTTTAATCAATGGAGGGTTACGAGGACGACGATGACACCCATTTTTGCATTAAGTGTAATTTGACAGTACACGGTCTTGACAACTATGTACGGCATCGTCAATCGGGTTGTCGACCTCCTGACGATAAAAATGAGACCGTTCACGAATCACCTTCGACACCGACGACGGTATCTTATCCCGAAATTTTAAACGCGGATGCCTTCTTCAGTTCCTTGGAATTACAGAGCAGCTCAAAATCAAATGCTCGACGAGCACCGACTTTATTAGATAATAATAGAAAATTCAAAAAAGAGGACAGACGAAAGAAGGACCAAAAAAATCAGGTAGATGTCGGCGCGAAGGATAAGCTTCACAGTATGTCACCTGCTGTCAGTGATCTGGACGATCCAACTGATCACCTATGCATCCAATCCCTCAAACAGAGCGATCGAAAGAGGCAAGAAAACCCTCAACGAATAGTGACAGATCAACAGAACTGGTTGGACGACACCATTCTCGCCGATCTCACTTTGGGAAATAGTGACGGCAAGGAGCTGGCGAGATATGATTTCGAGTACCAACAGGACGACGAGGAATCCGAGGACGACATGCTGGACGACGATTTGGGGGAAGATGACTCCTATTCAGATTCTGACGACGGCGAAAATCAGGAGCGCCCACCGCGAGATCATACTGGCGGCAAGTGGAAGCCTGGGCTCGGCGATTTGCCGCAGGACATGCCACATATGCATGAGGAGGATGTGGATCCCGACGATGATCATCAGGAACATCCACCGCCGACGTATACTGGTGGCAAGTGGAAACCCACGGAGACAACGCAGGTAAGAAAAAGAGATTATTTTAGGAACACAATTAATTTTATGTCATAAATAATTTGGGATCTAAAAGGATCATTGCTCTTCAAAAAGTATACGATGATTGGATATGAATAATAATTTTTTCTTACCAAAATCAGTAAAATATACTAGACGAAAAAGAATAAAACTAACACAAATAAAATTAAATTAATGCGCGATATTTTTTAATAAAAAAAAATTCGTTTTATCAATCTTATTCATCTCTTCCCCTTATTCCATCCCCATACAAAATTATTGTACATATCTGATTTTTGATATGAGAGCCCAAGTCATCTTTGTGCGAGCAATAATGATTTGTTGAACAAAGAGACATTGATCGTTACAGAAGATCGAGGAATACGAGAGCACATCCGGACAGCCGCCGCCAGGACACACGCGAGGGAAATGGGTACCGGGTGCACGAACGGATATCGAATCGGGATATTGGTGCATTCCTTGCGGCAGGAAGCTTGCCTCACGATTGGTCTACAACAGACATATGCTCTCTGCTTTGCATGCCAAAAGGAGCATTAAAGAGATCGACGGCGGTCTCCATTTATCGCACAGAATAAAGTTGCGCGCGAGCAAAAGAATATCCGCTCGTAGACAGGCTTCGTTTACAAAGGTATAAAAATTTTTTATAAAAAAATATATATATATATATATGTTTTATTAATCTTTATTTTGGCCTATTTTAGAGTATATTTTTTGTTAATTTCTTTGTTGTTATATATATATATATACTTTTATCTATTGCAATAGCAAATGTATAAATGTAATACACAAGAGATAAATATTTTTTATACCATAAAATATTTTCACACATTTATTTAATTATTAATAATTAATTAAAATTATTAATTATTTATAAAATATAACATCATTTATTCCATTACATTAGATTAAATAAAGACTTCAATCAATTAATTAATTATATTAATTTAGACATAAGAGAGATTATATATAGAATTATATTTATATTTATATTTTATAATTTTAGTTTACATATTATTCTAATATTTTTCCTACATCTTTTAAAAGAAAATTTTTCTTACAGTCAATGAAAACTATTCTTTGATACAATTAAAGCATTCTTTCTTTTTGTGAAAAGTTTTTCTTTATACATATACCTAACTTTTATATGTAACGGAAGCAAAAGAAAATATCCTTTTTTATGAGAGATAACATTATTTAAAAAATATTAAAATATATACAAGAATAGAGAAATAGTTTAAACGTTAATTATAATAATACATATGTACATATACCAATATTTTCTGATACAAATAGAGAGAACATTAGCGGATAGAATCTTTTGAAACTCTTAATACCAACAATACGATCTGATTAAATTATATTGTATTATTAAAAGACGAAAGAAGTACCCGAGCAAAACAAAGTTAAAGAAGGTCTGCATCGAAGAGGCAAGGACGTCCTCACGTGTGAGATGTGCCACGCGCGCGTCAAGAGGCTTCAGATGGGTAAACATTTGCTTTCCCATTACCATTGCCGTGTGGCGGGAGCGAATCCTTGCAGTCCAAACGCACGTCGCTTCCTGTTGGATAACATGGCGAATGTGGTACGACAGTGTCCTTTTCAATGCGCTCCTTGTCGTTTTTACTGCAACACCGAGGAAACATTCTTACTTCATTGGCGTTCTAATCTTCATATCAAGACCTTAGAGAAAGTAAGTGGCCAATCGCTAATTAACAAGCGTAAAAAATTTTCAAAATTTGTGCATTTATTTATTTTTTTTTTTTGTGGGGGAAAGGGAGGGGAGAAATATCTATAAATTCATGCATGTAGTTTTTTTTTCATTTCGATGAATTATTACTTAGTATAAGCATTAAAAATAAAGAACAAATAAAAAAATGAATTTGATCTCGATTGGCCCGTGCATTTGGATAATAAAATGCTTTTCATAATCAATTTTTTTTCTTCTTTCTTTTCAGAGTGGCGGTAAGTGCAGATGCACTCCATGCGATTTTTGGTGCGAAGACAACGGGACGATGGAATCTCATCTTTTGAGCGTGAGTCATCGTGACGTGATATCGATGATGAACGGCTCGGTGCCGATAGTAATTAGTCGTCAACGAGCGTTATTCTGCGACAGTTGCAATCGGCAATTTCGATACAATTTCCAGCTACGATTGCACGCTAAAGAGACCGATCACGACGCAAGTTATACCGCATCGGATGAATATCAGCAACGTATCAAATGTGATTTGTGTCCTCAAATTGTCCGGTCTTTGGTTGCGCTTCAACGTCATCAGTTAATCAGTCACGTTGCCAAGGATAAAGAAAAAGGCGAAGGCGCAGAGGCCGCGCGACCGGCGCCGTATTTCTGCTCGTTCTGCTCGATGAATTTCATCACCGTCCAAGAAGCAGTAGTGCATCGGAGAAGCTCTAGTCACAAAGAGGCTGTAAAAACACGCAAGATTCAGGAAGGACTATTGGAAAGTGTGACGCGAGAGTGTCCTCTGTGCGGCGAAAAGCAGTCAAGTCTTGCAGAGCACAAAAGCCACCTTCTCCAGAATCATCCGGAACTTTGTCACAGGTAATGATTCCGAATTTTTAAAAATATTCATAATTACGCCATAAGATATAATGTCTACGTACTTATATATCCTATAATTTTTTTTTTTTTTTTTTAACAGATGTCCTCGATGCGGCATGCAGTTTGCCCTGTCGCAGGATGTTACCAGACATACGCGAGAAAATAATTGTAGCAAGGATAATAAATCAAATACTCAAAGAATAGATGTGAAAAAAGAATGGAAATGCAATGATTGCATCTTCTCAACGGATTCTCAAAGTGAATTCATCTTTCATGAAGCCCTTCATGCTGGTGAAGTTTCATCTGACAAAGGAATGTCTAGCTCGAGCAAGTTATTACCGAAATATCGGTGCCCGATTTGTAAGAAGCCCTTTGCGAAAGTAACGCTACGGAATCACATCAGACAGCATACTGGAGAGAAGCCCTTTCCCTGCGTCAAGTGTTCAATCTCATTCTCGAGAAGAGCGGATCTCGTCGCGCATCAAAGAATATGCGCTTCCTCGTCATCCGGATCCCTGGACAAAACTGGCCGTCAACGAAGCTTCATCTGTTCTGAGTGCAACGAAGGTTTTTATACAAAGTAAGTAGCGAATTCTAATCTAATCTAATCTAATTCTGATTATTAAAATTATTATGTTTCTCGTTCCATACGTAACGTACTCGTTATCTCTTTCTTAACTTAACATAATTGCATTGCGTTAATCATAAACATATTTGAAAACAACATAAACGTTTTGCAAAAATTATAATTTATGCAAAATAATATTTTCATGGGATGGGATCTTCGATCGCTTAGGTTGATTTTTGAATTATCGGAATAGATTTATCGCTTGAAATATTGCTTTGCTTTTCTCTCCGATTTGTTTTTATTCGACACGCGTCACGCTATTCTTTCTGCAGCGTGACCGCTTTGTAATAAATAAAGGATATCGTATTCTGGAAGATGGGAGGGAAGGGAGAAGATGCAAAAACGCCCTCGGCAATAAAAGCATTCGCCGCGAGCTGGAACCGCGAAATGTTCGCGCGGTCGTAATAAAAGTGTCCTCGCTGCATAAAATAAACTAAACTATAAAATAAAGGAGCGTGGCCCAATGGAGGAGATTAGGTAGAGCGGATCGAAAACGCGCGAGAGAAAAGAAGCGAGGCGAATGTAAGATGTCGCGAACTGGAAAGAGAGAAAAAGAGAAATGGAGAAGGAAGAGACGCACGTGCCCAATAACGGGCTATATATCCATCGGTTATTTCACTATTTAATACAAGCCTCGATTATATAGCTCGCGAAAGTAAACATATGATGCCAATACATGAATAATTAAAATAATAATTAAATTAACATAAATTGACAATTTTTTTATACTTTATTATGTTATATATATATATATTTTTTTTCTTAATATATTTTTTCCAAAAATATTAAAAAAAAGTATTTAAAAAAATATATTAGCTCATGTTACTAATGTATAATTTCAATACGAAAATTATTTTAAAGAAAATAATTTTGCTGATTTTTAAATTGTTTATTGCTTGTCTTTGATGAATATAATTAATATCATATTCGACAACAAAATTTATTGGCATCAATTGTTTATCTGGAATGGAGAATTTCTGCAATTCCTATCACACACAAGATTATAGGAATTTTCTATTTAATAGTCATTTAATATGTTTGACAAAACATTTTATCATATGTAATATCAATCTATTATGAGTCTACGATACAAATCGAAATATATATCGTTAATTCATAATATATAAAAAAAATCGTGGTGTCGTTAATGACATATATTTTCTGCCACATTACGAAAAATGCATGTGCATGCACAGTTGCCAGCGTATTTCGGTATTTAACAAGCTCGCATTATGACAGATATATACCACATGTTCCTTTAATACTAACGTATGCATAGGAGCGCCTCTATGGCTGTTGCGATGGTGTTCGTGTACAAGTCGCACGACGCGCGTCGACATGAGTATTAAAGCATTGCTCGTAGAGCGGTTGCTATAAAGCAAATGTTAACACCTTGGTCTTCTCTCCTCCTGTCTTCCCTTCGCCTGCGCTGCCTCCTCCGCAGTTCTCACCATACCATACACATTACCTTCTGTTACAATACTCAGCCACCGTCCTATTCTCCCATCCGAACGACTTCGAAGCCGAACGATTGGGCAAAAATCTCAACATGCAACTCGAGTCATGAAAGTTTCGCTCGCCACGATTCCGACCATTACGAGGGATTACGTTTGATTATTCGGTCATTCTTTACATGCCTTACGTGTTGATATTTTTTTCTCTTCTCCGATGTTAATTCATCTTCTGTCAAAACTTTCCGCTCGTTTCATATTTATTAAGAAAATTTTTATCGGTGCCGTTCTAATTACTACTATATAATAAATAAATCTTATATTACTACACGAAAAAAATTATTACGAGCAAATATATATAAATAATCTTTTATAATAAATAATCTATTCGCGATTGTACATGATACAGCATTTCAAGAAAATCAACAGTTAGTTTTATAAAGTTTCTTGATATTATTTAATCGGCTAATTTTACGATCCCCTTCAGCTTATCCTGGAAAATCACTCTCCATCCTCATCTCGACAAGACTTTCGGTATCACTTTCGTGCAAACTCGACCATCTCTATGCAGACATCCTATAATCTTCCTTAGGACTTAGCTTACTGTAGCTTGGAACGCGAGATCGACGTACCTGGAACTCGACATCCTGTTCCGAGCGAAAGGAGTTAGAAGTTCCAGCAAGCTACCTTGATTAGAACTCTCACCACCTCCACTTGTCGTTTCCACTTCGCCTTGTAATAGAAAAGGGAAGGGCAGCAAAGGGGGAGTATATGCGTCATCTTTTACAAGGGCCAGTTGGCAAGCTCGTTCGTTAACTCCCAAGATGAGGCGTGTTCGTGAAAGAGTAACGTGCTGCGGGAAGTTATGGGAAAATCATGGGGGAAACGCAATGACGGCGAGAGAAAAATCTTGTACAGGAACTAAGAGGTTTTGCACCTTGATCTTTTACTATCGACTTTAATTCTTGTTTTCATGCACATATTCGATAATTTTAATAACTCTTTAATATCTCTTTTTTATTTTCTTTTTATTTTAATTTCGTATAATAATTGGAGTATCCTTCTCTCTTTCTCTAAAGATGTTTTTGAGAAATTTCGATATTCGAATATATGCAGCAAGATCTTTTTATTATGCGCAAAAGATTTTTTTTTTGTGCAGAACATACGCATAAAGACGAAAGTATGCAAATCATATTACCTAGGTCAGTCCTGTTGGAGATAAAAAAAAGTTGCAATGAATCGAGAGTGAAGGCTTGAGCAGAAAAAAGTAAAAAAAAAAAAGAGAGAAATTAATTACGAAAAAACGAATTTGAATAGCAATAAATCAAGCGATCATTATATATAATTATTTTAATGGCGCGCGCGTAGCGCGTATTTTAATTAAAAAAAAAATAGTAATTAATTGAACGAAGTTTAGTTAACAATTCTTTTTCTCAGTGTAGGCATTTTAATTGCCCTATTAACATGGATCTTTATGCCTTGATTTGACAGTTACGAATATAATTAAATTAACTCACAATGAAACGTCGAGTGTCCTACGATCGATCGTTCGGTATTTCTGCTTTGGCGATAACGCGGTATTCCCTTTCTCCTCGGCGAGGTTCGTTACCTGTAAAACAAGACGCGTGCTCGCGTATATAGTCGCGTAAGCAAGGTCGACGCAGCGCGGGAATAAAAGATGTCGGGATGAACGTGACGATGGCCGGCGACCGTGCGGGGCGCGAAAAGGAGCACGACGGAGCCGCGCTCCGGACGGCGAGCGTGGCGGGCGGGCGGGAGGAGGGGAGGGGAGGGGAATTCAGAAAGAAAGGGGTGCGGGGGGGGAGGGGAAAGAAGGAAGGTAATTACGCGGTGAGACGGGCAGCTCCCGCGCACTCGATCGCCTAACCGATTCTCAGAATACTGCGGCCGCCTCGCGATGTATGCGCATATTCAAGATAGTATGTTACATACGCGAGCTACTGACCATACGTCTCGCTCCTCTTCCTTCACCCCCGCGCCTCCTCCCTTCCCCCTTCGTTCGCTCACTCGGCCCTATGCAACCTCCGGCAACCCTCTCTTCCTCTACGGACTCCACGATGCGTATACGCGAGAGATCCCCACAGGTATTTATATATATATATATATATATATGTATGGACCGCGGTCTGGCGCGCGCGTATCTTTTATCTTCTATAGCAGTAATGGCGCGTCCACCTCTTCCGTATCTGGTCAGGTAAACAACGCATAGAGGCATGCTGGGTGAGATCGGAATAAGCTTCTCACCGAGTTGATATCCTGTCGGATGAAAGGATTCCGTGGAAAAATATGATGGCAAGGTGCAATGATTTTCGTCGATTGGAAATCTCAAATTACGAATCCATAATATATATATAAAGTGTTTTACGCTTTTTCTCATCTATTAATTATCTTTTAGGCAATAAAAGACAATCTTTTCTTGAGGAGGAATATCCGGAGGAATATCTCGAAAAATGAGTACGTTTTTTCAGATTTTTTTGCAGCGCGACGACTTGATAAAAGTTTTTAATTTTTTTACAATATTAATACAATATTATTAACTATCTAAATAAAAATTTTTAGCTTAAAAAAATGTTTTTTTTTTAAGTCATTTAATAATATTGTATCAATATTGTAAAAAAATAATAAGCTTTCATCAAGTCGTTGCGATGCAAAAAAATCTAGAAATCTATGTATATTTTTTGATATAATATTTTACATTTATTCAGCATTCGATATGCATTTTGTGTTTGAATTTATTTTATTTTAATTTTTATATTTGAAAATTAATTTTTATATTAATTATGACGTATGGATTTATTTCCTCTGCTTTAATTGATTTAGCTATATTTTAAAGTGACGTCCATCTGTGATAGACTCATGCTAGTTTTTGATTTTGCTTTTCGTCGAACATCATTAACATATGATTTCGTTTTTTATGCATTATCTCGTATTTTGACATGCCCAGAGAATCGTTCAGGCAAGACCGTTCAGCGAGGAAAGATTTATTTGAGGATTCGCGCGTGGAAAAAGGAAGAAAAACAAATTCAAGATTTTTACCCTCTTTCCGTGCTAAAACAATAAAACAATGTTGCGTCGTATTCGTTGCATTTAGATGCATCGGCGAAACATTTCTCTCTCGCACATAGTGGATCGCACACTCGCAGCACTATCCAGAGTATTGACTTTAGATCAAAATTATATCGATTTGAAGTATAATCCGAGTTTAACAAAATAAACAAAATAATATTTGTGTGTATGTTATATAAATGTTTTGACAACAAACTGTTATTGTCGACATTTAATTTTCAATTCTGTCTTTCTTTCTCTCTCTCTATCTCTTATATTCAAGTTCTTATACAGAATATAAATTTTATGAATTATCTATAAAAAGATATCGCAAAATTTATATGTTACATGAGAAGACTTGAGATGTTTGATTATGAGAGAGAAAAGAGGGCATACATATATAAATTTAAACGTCAAAAATTTTAAAAATTATATCCTAATTTCTCAGCCATTGTTTAGACGTTTTTTCAGACTTTTATATCGTATGAGTAGTATGTACGCACACACATGCATGCACCGCTCACGCGGTGGCAACGACGACGACGGCGGCCCCGTGGTGGTCGCCCGATGCGATGCGATGCGATGGTGGTGCTGCAGTAGGGGGTGGTGATGCGTCCTACGTATGGTGTAGCACGCGGTAAGCACGCGGTCCCCGTATATGCAGACAGTTTAGTGGTGGCTCGCCCCGCGAGTACAGTTGTCGCGTGAAATATTGCGATTCATAAAATAAAACAGGCCTGCGGTCGAGGACGCGTACATATAGCCCGCCGGCCGCTAACTATCCTAACCCTCACCCTTCTGCCCCCCCCCCCTTTATCTCCTCTCCCTCCACCCCCCGTCCCCGCATGCGCCCCGCCACCTCTCATTCCCTTTTTATTCTCTCTCTCTCTCTCATGTTTCTCCGTTCACTCTCTTCTAACGTGGCTCTTCTCCTCTGGTCCGGCTGGTGCGATACCCCGCATCACCCGTCGCCCTCTCTCTCTCTCTTTCCCCCTTTCTTTTTCTCTACTCGCCTCTCTTCCTTCCCGACCCTCTGACTGCATCGCTGTACCCGGCTCTTTATCTTTCTTTCCGTCGCTGGATTATCCATTGGGCACAATGGCTACGGAGGCTCCTGGGAATCGTAAAAAGAGTGCGCAATCGAAAATATTTCGGGATAGTGGGATAAAATAGCAGGCGACACACGTAAATTCAGGCTTGCCTTTTTCTACCGCTTTCGGCGTTCAGCGATGTTAATTGAGGAGCTTGTATCGGGTGATGTAGGTAATAATGAGTGACACATGCCGCATTTATCGTTACGATAAACTGTTGATATTTCATCACCTATTATTTTATTATTAGCTTAATATTATTTTTAATTTTGATAATTTTTTCTTATACATGCCAAATTTTCTTTTTTTCTTTTTTAAATATTTTTTTAAATATATATACATAATTATCTCTTTGTAAATGTTCATAAAAAAATTACAACTTGGACATTTTGTTATTGTATTACGCTTAATTAAATTAGATTTACAAATGTTGAGGAACAAACAACTACACGCTCAGTTTCAAAAACGATAATTCGAGCCTTTTTTTAGACGCGCGCGTGCACTCTATATTATTTTAACCCTCCATGTGTTCCCTACTCTTTTTTTTTCCTTTTTCATCTTCTCCTCTTCAGCCTCCTCTTCTCGTACATTTACCCACGGTTGGCTGAAACGCCGCCAAGCCACAAGCGCCGGCTTTCCTCGCGCGTCCAAATTTTTCGGCTACCACTGCGACATTTCGTCGTCGGAATCCGCACTTGTGGAGTGCACGCGGGAATGGCTACAAAACGCGGCTTGCTATTAGAAGGTCTCTCATAAGGATGCCACAAGTTTGTAAGGACCAACATACGATATATTACATAAATAAAATGCAAGAAAAAAGACAACAAAATTTAATATACATTATCAATATATGCGATAAAATTCTGTTCTAATTTGCGATAACAAGGTTTTTTGCTGCAGCAAAATTTTGCATTTTTTTGTGTATAATTTTATTATTATTATTAGATAAAATCTATTAATATTTTTTTTTATATCTTTATTTTTTTTTGATAAAAGATATTTTTATTATTATGCAATATATTAAGATAATTTAGATTCTTATTGTTATTTGCAATTATATACTATTATATGTATATCAAAATTATCATATAAATTTTTTTTCCTGCATTGCTTTGAGATTACGTTTAATATTCTTAAAATCATCACAAATTTAGCAACGAATCTCAAATTTTAATTAATTTGTCAACTGTCGATACAGGCTTTTCTTATCCTTGTCACTGCTGAATAATTAAGACAATTATGTTATCATATTTTTTGAATCGCCAAATAGAAGGATGAAAATTAATCGCGAGTGTATAAATAAGTGCACGATAATTGAATATATATTAATAACCATCATCGATAGTTTTGGAAATCGTGAACTGGATTGGAATTCAGTCAGGATTCTTATGAAGACGATTATCTTCTCGAAACAAGACGGCGAAAAATGTCAGCGTATATCGTACTTAAGACGCTCCTCTCTTCCGGAGATACCTCCTTTTCCGCCAACGAAATTAGCGGGGGACATGTTTATTGTAAATGAATCCTAGTCCGAAGGCGGCTCGTGGAGGACTGCTACGTGTCCCCGGAACACGGGAACGCGGGGTGCGGACGGTTACGGCAACAGATAGAGAGACGGAGAGAGAGAGAGAGAGAGAGAGAGAGAGAGAGAGAGAAGAATCAAAGGAGAACGAGAGAGACAGGAATGAGGGTAGTTTGGCGAGGGTGCTCGTGCGCGGGCGCGCGCTCACTACTCCGATTTATGCGCCCGTTACCGAGCCCTCTGGCGCAATTAAGCTCGCGTTATAATATTGTTGTTTATTCTGAGCCCCGACTGCGAAGCGTTAACCACCCTTCCGTTTTGCTTCTCCCCATTCCCCCCCCCTCCCCGTTTGTCTCCATCCCCGCTACACGTCGCCCGCGCGAACCCCCCTAATCTTCCTGACGCGGCGAGACTGGAGAGACGCTGCTCTTGCCCTCGACTTTCAGCATCAGCGCCGCCAATGCCGGCTCCTCGCTAACCAACCGCTATCCCGAGGGATCGCCGAGAACGAAGTTCCGTTTTGTTTGTTCCGGCGGGGCCGTCTTTGATTGGGAGACTCGCGTTAATTCCGAGTTATTCCGACGCGCGGTCACGTGTGCGCTAATGAAACCTACTTTCGGTGGGAGTAACATGCGCGCACATGGACGACTTATCGCACAACTTATCGTGATTTGCGATTTCGTCCTCGATTAGAGGATATCGTATTCTCTAAGGCATGAATTTTTGCAATTAGCTGCGATTGTAATTGCACGGCAAGCATATTCTCGTGAAATAATAAGAATTCAGTTAGTTTATCAGTTCAGTTAGAATTATGATATTATAATCTCTTTTCATACAATTAAATTGTATAATACTTAATTATTTTATAGAATAATATTTTTTTCTTTTTTCTTTTCTTCTTATGTGAATTTATTATAGTAATATAATATATTTATAATAATAAATTATAATATCTATAATTTATTATAGTTATATAATATAATATCTAAATAGAAATGATTACGATAAATAATTAAAATTATTTTCTAAAATAATATTTTACATATATATTTCAATTTTATTTCTTTATAAAACGATTTAGCGATATATTTAATCGCTTGTGTGATTTAGCTCTTTGTTTTTATAAATTCTAGAAATCGATAATCGACCGATCAATCTATGTTTTTTAGTTTTACTTTTACGTAAAATTATTATACAATAACTGTCTGTGAATCATTGATCAAACCGGTTTTGCGGCGCGATGGCAGCGAAAGTGAAATCAATGCGCGCTTGATAAGTCTCGATAAAAAAATTAATTGAAAGCAAAATCGATATTGGCACACAATTTTTTAAATAATTTGAATAAATCTACTCGAATAAATCGTCGCAATCTAATTGCAAATGAGACAAGTATCATTAACACAAATATAAATATTTTTTAAATTTTAGAAAAGTCAAATTTGAAAATAAAGCAACAGAGAATTGAAAAGATTTGGTGTATTTAAAAATAGATAGAATATAAATCCTACATTTTTTTTATATTTTCAAAAATGATTTATATTATATGACAATTATGGCATAAAGCTATGTGATCGATATTTCTAACTTCTTATAAACAAAAAGAACGTGTATAAAAAATATCTTTTTATACTTTTTTTTTTTCAATAAACGTACATACATTTTTTGAGAAAATTTCATATATTTTTGGCACTCTCTAGAAATTTTTGTTCGATTAGATCTTAAAACATTATCACAGTATTATCACTTAATTTCAAAAGAGATAACTGTCAAAGATCAAGGCCCCCACACAGCATCACTTGAGATGCAATTAACGTAGAGAATCGTGTAGATCATTGCATTCGACTATAAAGAACGACAAAGAGGATAAGAAAAAGAAAGAAAGAAAAGATGCAAGGAAAGAAGGGGGAGGGGGAGGGGAGAGCGGGACGCGAACGATGCGAAACGTAAATACTTGAAGCTGGCCGAGCTGACTCTCGACCTGCTGAGGTGGGTGGAATCGACGATTCCAGCCAGGACGATGGCTGAGGTGGGATCGTGATGGACCGTGATGGCGGTGTGGTCGTGCAACGATGCCGAAGAGGAGGCCGGACCGGAGTGAACCGAAGGTGATGCATGGCCGACGGTTCCTACGGCGGGGCCGCAGACGAAGAAATAAAGAATAAGAAGAATATCCGCTTGGCCGGGTCCAGAGCCGGCCCCCTGGAGCAAACGCTGTCATAACTCAATCCCACCTTCGTCCGCGCTCGTACGTCCGTCCTGCACCGGTGCAGGTTGCACCTGCATTTGTCTCTCTCCATCGCCGATATCTCCGGCTCTTTTCTTCCCTTTCTCGTCCCTTCCCCCCCCCCCACTGCCCCCTGTCGTATCTTTCTTCTCGTCGAGAGCTTGATCTTGATCATGGCGAAGTACGAGCTCGATGTGGAGCCATCGGGATCTACCTCCTTGCTCATTAGATTCCATCGATGCTCTTTTTTGCCCCCTCTGACTTTATCGTTACGGAAAATAGAGAGAGATTATAATACATTGCGCGGCAAAGCGCAATTGCCAGTACACGCTTGACTTTTATCTCATTTTTTTTCTTACATGTTATGTTTTTATTGTATTCTTACGGTTTTCTCGGTAATGGATATTAACAGTTCTATCATTAATTTAAATTCTCCGTGTAATGATGATACTCACTTTTATTTTTACTATTTTTTTATATATTTATTTGTAGAATACTCTTTTACCTCTGACACAATTATAGAATATAAGTAAATTTTTAGGATAATTTTTTAAAAGAAAAAAAAGGGATCTTTTTATATTTATATCGAAGTCTACTGTATATAATTTTTATTTTTCCACTGACAGTAAAGACATAAGTTTCATTTTTTACACTTTATCATCAACGAAAAAATTACAATAATTAATTACATTAGAACCGTATAATGAGCCGATTTATAAAAGGGAAAATAGCAAAAGCTTTTTATAATATAAAAATACAAGGATTATAAGAAAATGTATCCTCGAGAATACACAGTTGCAAGGACTTGATTTATTTAATTTTGTGATCTATTTGCAAGATCCTCCATTAATACCTCGTCATTCGTGTTTTGTCCAAAATTATGCGGACAAGGCGAAAAGCAAGGTATAAAACGATGACACGGCACGGTTCTAAGCGCGAGGATATGTCAGTGACACACGAGTCGAAGTCGAACAATACGGCGAAGTCATGCATAAATCATTCGCAGTAATAAAGATCCACTTGTCGCGGCCGGATATTTATGAATCGCCCTCGGTTCTCCGCGCGCCAGAAGAGAATCACCTTTTAGCTCTCGCGTCGGTCCGGATGAACGATCGTCCGATTTCGAGATAATCGAAGAGGTCAGGGGCGGAGGGGACTAGAGCGCGGACTTAAAGGCCGGGAAGACGTAGAGGGACGAAAAGGGAGGGAGAGAGGGGCCGGGTGAGGGAAAAGGGGGCCGGTGGAAGAAGAAGAGAACGGGGAGGAGGAGGAGGAGGAGGAGGAGGAGGAGAAGAAGAAGAAGAAGAAGACGCGGGGTCGTTCGTTGTAGCAGAGGCCGCAGACCGACAGATCGAGCGAAGGACCGCGAGGCCATAAATACCTCAGCGCGTTCAGCCAATTAAAACAAATCATTTTAATGCGCAACCTTTTTAATTAATGCCCGTGCTCGCTCGCTCCCATCCTCATCTCTCCTCTCGCATAGTACACGGTCGCTTCAGGACCCGTGGCTTCTCTTGCCATTCCCATCCCAGAGAGCGATCGGAGAGAAGAGCTGTATTAACCAATACGTCACTATATCCTGTCTGACTCTCCTCGCGCTATATATATGCCCGCGATCACTATAAACCGACGAGCAATCCCGATTGAGCCAATCTTTCTAGCCGAGCTACTATATAATTATGTTAGACTACCTGATATTAATTTCACATGAATTTTCGCTTCAATATTATAAACTTTTGCCGTTTTTTCCCCTCTCCGTTTACGTTGTTTTCAATATCTTTTTCTCCACATATAAGTATATTTGTGTGTGTGTGTGCATAGCAAGAGACAACGTGCGCGCGCGCGCGTGATCAGATAATCACTGGATACGTCAAAGTACTTTTCAATTAATTAACGCTTAAAAATAAATAACGAAATTATTATTACACATATTAAAATTTTTTTGTAATTTAAACTTTCAAGATCCTATTTTTAATTGCTAAGAGATAAGAGAAATTTTTTTAAATATTTATTTATAAATTCTTCAATATACTCTGAATTAAATAAGAAGATTTTATTCTTTTTAATTCTTTTTAACATTTGCTTTATTATTAGTAGCATAAATATGGATATCAGCGAGCGAGGATCTTAATCGTCTTATATGAAGTTGTCATAAAGTTGAATTAGATATATGTGTACAGATACTAACATATAGATGGAGCAAAAATTATAAAATATCATCGTTTATTCGAAACCTTAAATAAATTACTCAATTTTTTTTATTCCAACATAGTTGCTTACATAGTTTCGGTGCATTCCTGTAAATGTATATGTATATTAGATTGGTTCAAGCTAATTTGATATGCGAAAAATTAATTACACAACATACGCAATTAGGAAGATTTTATTACATTTCTTGTAATAATGTTTCGATTTCTTGAAAAGTCAGATTTTAATAGATAAGATAAATATATCAATTTGATAAAATAATACAGTGTCAATTAACGAGACTAATATCCCGCAAGTTAAAATGCAATATATCTAATAGATAATGATGTTTATGTGACATTATAGTGATCACATGATTTTGGCATTTTAATATTGCGTTCAAAAATTTAAGCTTTATTTATTACCAAAAAATAAATATAATAACAAAAATATTGTTTATTAGAACCTCATTTTATTGTTTGAAAATAATGTTTTTATTTTATCAAATTAAATAATCTCTATTCGAATATTGACTAATACGTTTGTTCCTTAAATCGGCCAAAGCTAGCTTGAATTTGACAACGATATAAAGACAATCACGTTTGTATCGGTTCTCCACGTGGGACTACAAGTGTCCAATCAACGAGCGCATGAGATAAAGTGAAATTTTAGCTTCTCGCCCTTCGTGCTTTTTATTGTAAGTAGAGATCCGCATGGAATAAAAAGCCTTAAAAATTGGCGCGTGACGCTATAAATTCGTCAAAGCGTTTAATGGCAGCAACGCAACGCGCTCGATCTCGTCCGAAGGGATTGCGTGACACTGGAGGAGAGGCGGTGATCCGCGAGGCCGCCCGGAAATCGCGGCTGTCCCCCGCAAGACGAGTTTCTCCCTCCGCGGAGAAACGTTTCTCTCTCGTCGCGTCATCGCGCGCGGCGAACGTTTATTGACGTGGCTATAACGGCAATCACGCGGCGACACGTGAATTAGATTTTTAAATAGCGCTCGGATCTAAGAGATCGCCGGCCGCCGAGCGACGACCGACGTTCGGTACGTATTTCACGAGATGACGTCGCGCGTTAAATCATCCTCGGTGACCGCATCCGCTTGCCCAATCGGGCAACTGAAGCTCCCCTTAACGACCTCTTGTCACGCCTGCGACATTCCACCGAAAAACGCGAACCGAGAGACAGACCCTCCGTTGCCGTCTCTCGCTCCTTCTCCTTTTTTTTTTTTCCTCCCTCTTTACTTCTAGTCTCTCGCTCTCGCATCAAAGTGTCTCGTCGCTTCCGACCGGCGCCGATATTAATACTGTTCTATCAGAATTCCAGCGGGGTCTCATGCGCTCGCCTGAGCTTCGCGAGATTTCTCAATGTCATAATTCAAGCGCCGGGTGTACCGAGCGATCGATATGGATGGCGGTCACGATATGCTTTTCGGTTGATCTGAGCTCTCTCGCGAGAGATTGACGCGTCTTGCAGATTATTAATTATTTTTTTTTGGCTGCGCGAGGATTTTTGTATTAATATTATATTTACGGAATTGGATAACTAGTTTAATAGTTAAAAGTTAAGTTAAAAATTGAAAAGTTAATAACTGTTACTTAATTTATAAGTTCATTTTAAACGTATTAATTTTTAACTTAAACTAGTCATTTTTAAATGCATTAACGTCAATTTATTATTTTTTATATAAATTAAAATAATTTATTAATATTAAAATTGTGGGAAAATGATTGATTGTAATGTTTACAAATTTCGTAATGAATATTTCATTTGTCATACAACAAGTTTGTTGAATGTGTCGATTTGCTGTTGGATAAAGAATTAACTTTTAATGAGGTAATAATAAATTTTTTAATTTAACTTTAACTGAATTAATTTTTGTTTAAGTAACTTTTAACGTAAACCTAATTAATTTTTGGGCTATTAATTTTAAACGTAATTAAGAAAAAAATTAACTTGCCATCCTCGTATATTTGAAAAATTATAAATAGCAATAATACATCGTCGCACATAAATCGTATGAGTTTTTAACACGACGTTTTATATTAAAGTAGCGTCTATAGAAAATTGCAGGTATATTTCTTTCCAAATATTTGGAAAAAAAAATATTCTATTTATTAATAAGTAAGGATATATACATACATCCTTAATTTATATATTAATGTACATTAAATATTTAATCCGCACGAAATCCTCGAAGCGAAAAAATTATTATCATTTTATTTTCATAATTCGATAGAAACATCGTCGCTTGAAAGATTGATTTCGATTCGTCTGACACATTTCACGGTTTATCGATGACATTCGCCACGGATCGGCGCGGATTATTTAGGTCGGATCTCGACCTAAATAATCCGCGTGGAGTCATGGTCAATAGTCGCTGAATTTTCGCGATCGAATAGAAAGATCGGCTTTTATGGGATTGGTCGCCTCGGGCAATATCTCGCGTCTCATTCGCATCCACGGATTATCTCTTCATCGTCTTCTCGCATCCAACTCGCGATATCTCTAATTCCTGGATAGGCAGGCTCGAGCGACTTCCACGAAACTCGATACGCCGTGATAAAAAACTAAAATGATAAAAGCAAGCGTGATAGAAAGCAAAACATACAACATTTTTGACAGTTTTTATTTATCGAAGCGTCGCACATCATCGACTAGAGTGTGAAAAAATTGTTTGTTTACATGTCCACCTGTCATCGACTTTCTCATCGCGCATACGCGAATTATGTCTCAATTTTAGTTACGTCAATTTATCTCGCACGATTTACTCTTGCGATTATAACTCAATTTATCGAAATTATTACATATATATTATATTTGAAATATTCACTGTACGATCTTTGGTGAAATCTTATGTCATTGCTTTAGTCAATGACGTTTTCGCCAATTAAATTTCAAAGAGTATTCTTTTATATCGATAGATTAATTATCTTTCACATCACCAGGTGATTATAAGCTGGGCTTATTCGAGGGAATTGATAATGTATAGAAATTGTCGTTCTCTCGGCACTACATGCCAAGTAAGATTTCATGTACTTTGCGTTCTCCTTTGCGAAAGTGCGTTATTACGACAGAAATATCTCTCGAGGCGTCACAACGCCATGTGAGAAAATACGACTTTACATGTATATCGCGTTACTGTCACTTTTATCGCCGTCTTCAATCCGCCCCGGAGAAGTCTTGTCTTCGGATACTTCAACTGTCATAATTCAGCGCAATTACGACGTTCATGAAGCGAATCTTGAACCGCGACCACCACTATAGCAACTTTGATACAATCATACTTGTCATTAATTTCTTTCGAAGGAACAGTCCACGAGTATATATAATTTCTTTGATTTTATTATAACGAGGATTTTATCATTTCCGTGATGTAAGCAACGTGCCGTGAACATAGAAGAGAAACAATCGTTTCCACGCCTAAATAAATTATGCTTCTTCCTCGTGAGTCTCGCGATACTCACACGAAATAAAATCAACATTCTCGCTTCAACTTCTTGCCGTATAAGTGCTACGATATCGGATATGTCTACTAATTGATGATTTGGAATTATAATTAAACTCTCAGTTCCTAACTTATATCTGTCATTAAAAATGTATCCGTTGTGTGCAAGAAAAGTTATTGACTTTCTATTTATTATTTTACATTAAATTTATATTCATAAGAAATTATCGTTGTCATTCAGATATATCTTATATTTCAATTTAAAATAAATTCTTGCAATTTTTAATATTTATAGATTCTAATTTTTTCGAGATTTTAATTTCCTGTCAATCGCAATATTATAAATATAGTCAGCATACACACACACACACACACACACAATAAAATGCGTAGGGTCCAGAGATATGCTGAGTTCATATATATAAAAAAATAAAAGATACAATCAAAATATCCGTATAATCAAAGGAGCCGAAAAAACGCTTAATCCATCGGACATAAACTCTCAAACATTATGGTGCCAAACAGCTTAGCGTTGAGCAAGGGTTTAACATTTCCGCAGAGCGTATTTTAAGGAATCTTCATTGGGCAACGAAAAGTGTGAGATTTTATACACTCACACTTTTACCGCAAATTTATTTATCTATATAAACATTTAATTTAGTTTTTATATTGCTCTTGGTTGTAAAGTATATTTAAAATTACAGCGACAAAAATGGAGAATGAGATTTGTCAAAAAAATTTTATTTATATAATATTTCTTTGACAATCGTTATATATTTTATTTATCATATTTATCATATATTTTATTTATCATATTTATCATGTATTTTCTTTATAAGATATTTTTTTGTTGTAAAAAGTGGCTTGAATATGCAGATCATTTTTATATAACATTAAAAAAGCAGTTACATTAATATAATTAATATAAATATCTCAGACACAGATCAATCTCGTCAACAAAATTTAAATGCCTAAAAGATACTTTTTTTTTCAGATTCATTTTATGTAACTTTTTTAAATTTTTGGTCTGCTAAAAAATTTTCCATTGTTTCTCAATCATGTTC
This sequence comes from Cataglyphis hispanica, assembly GCF_021464435.1. NCBI lineage: Eukaryota > Metazoa > Arthropoda > Insecta > Hymenoptera > Formicidae > Cataglyphis > Cataglyphis hispanica. The sequence goes on along the minus strand of NC_065962.1, from coordinate 6,396,768 downwards.
TGTTGTACCTTCGTCACAAATTTACATGAAAAAGTTTTGCCACGATACATTGTACGCGCTTATTAAAATTCGTGTATTTCCTATGAAAACATTTGTGAAAAAAGATAAAGGCGAAAGACGGTGAAACGCGTCACGACGAACAGAAGCCACGGTACCTTGCCATGGATTAGCCAATCGCCGGGGAAGCCCCCGAAATCCGATATGACGAAGTAAGATCACACTTCTCCGACTTCTTATCTTTATCCAGCTCTCACCTCTGCGCCTCTCAATTCACCGTTCCGCACGCAAGCAAAACGCGCGTAAGCACGCGAGAGCGTACCTGTTTCCATACAGGGGCTCCGCAGGTATCCACCGCGAATCCAGACACGCAGCGACTACCTGGCTGGCAGGTGCAAATCCATGTCCCCAGGCTCGTGCGCGCGCGAAAGCATATATATATATATATATATATATATATATATATATATATATATATATTCCAATTATAAAATTCGACATTATATTGTATATATTTGCATAGAGTCAATCGGATAGGCAGTCTCGGTGTTATCTATAAGGCGGCTCGAATCTTAAGGAACTTTATCTCTTTTTTTCTTTTCCTTCAACTACTCGCCTCGTCTTTCTCATTCTCTCAGAAAGCTCCGATATCGGGGGGATAAGCCCCGATATCGTGGAGCTAACATCTCGAAAAATCCCTGTCCTTCGTCTTACTGCCGCGAATGCTTTCTTCCGGTCGTGTCTCGATTCGAGACTCGTCGACGGAAATATGTACCGCGGACAGGATTACTAAAGATATATACGATAAGGAAATTCGCAACGATTTCGATAACATCAACGAAAGCAGCTCGAATTAGATTTCAGCAACGTTGCCGATCGTTCTCTCTTTTTTTGTTCGATCCTTTGTAAAATAAGGAATCCGTATAAATGTCACAGTGCAGTTTTTCAAGAAATATTTTTCTTAATTATTATATACATGTAAGTGTGCATATACGCGTTGCACATTTTTAAAAATTAGATAACAAATATATAAATTGAATTTTTATAAGCCAGCTTTTTATGAAAAGCTTAAACTTTTTCTAAAAAAATATTCACGAAGGATCTACGACATATTAATATATTAATATAATATAATATATTAATATAATATCATAGAGGGCCGACACTTCCAAACCGCCTTCGTATATTAAAACGATAAAATTATTTTGTTGATCTTGTCAGATGTATATGAAACGCTTTTTTATTTAATATAAAAAAATTAATTTATTTCCTCTTTTCCTCGTTGCAACAATTTGCATTAATGACACACGCATCACATGAGAGGCGTTGTGAAGCGGTCAAACAGATTGATGCACATTTATCGTCGCTTGCGATCGCGAGTGTCGGCTGTTAATTAAAAGTGCCGCCACGTGTTTATCGCGTTTACGAGTTTCTTCTCGGCTTGGCTTCTGCTAATTCAAATTGCTTCGGAAACGATGCGGAGAACGGAATGTTTCTTTCCATCTAATTATAAAGCAGCAGAGCCCGTATTGCACTCGCGCGTATTTCACTTGCGCTTAAAGGATGGAAAATTCTTCGCGCGGCGCGAAGAAGCAGGACTAGATACCCGGCCTCGATACGTCTTGTTGACTCACTTAACGCAACACGGCACAAGTTCACTAACCGTTCGTATAGATCGTCAACCCTCCCCCCTGACAGAAACTATTTCAAGTGCGGTGCCTGTGTGTTACACTCTCTCCACCAGCGGCGAGTTCATATAAGATGCAACAGCTGCGATCGGATCGTACGGGCCGGGCGTGTAAACGGGCCGATGGTCACACGCGTACCAAGCATACGCGAGACCATTGTGCTGTCTTATTACAGGTTGAATTTAACGAAAGCGCCGAAGGGCTCTCTCGCCACCGCGGAATCATTATTCGCAACCGTGCTGGCCGATAGCGGTCGCGGATATTTCAAAAATCGCGCGAAACCGTCGACGCATTTTCAGGATGCGCCGCAAGATTCATTAGCAAAACATTTGCTACATTCTAGTATATATATATATTTTTTTTTTACAGAAGATAAAATGCAGTAAAAAATAAATCAGATGAAATAATCAAAGGAGTCGCGATTGTTCTATGAAATAAAATATGTATAAACATTTTTCCTTCAAGTTCTTGCTATATAAATGCTACAATCGGATATTTCTATTAATTGATGAATTAAAATTGGAATTATAATTAAATTCTCAGTCCTTAATTTATATCTGTCATTAAAAATATACCCAATATGTTTAAGAAAAATTATCGATTTTTTTATTTATAATTGTACATTAAATTTTTATTTATATTTATAAAAAATTAAAAAATCTAATTCTCTACTTGCAGAATGAGGACATTTAATTTTGCCGACTATGTTTATTTTCTTGATAATCATATGTATATTTTTTTTCTTTTCATTTACATCTGTTGCTTGTAATATAAGATGTAAAAGTTTTTAATAAAGCCATGCATTTGGAAGCATCGCCTACGTATTTGAAAGCTACGTAATTTAGAAAATGAAATATCTTTGAATAATTCTCATGTTTCTTTTTATCTAGACACGCTCTTCGACAGCACATACTGAGACACGCTGGTAAGAAGTACAAGTGCGGACTTCCGGGATGCCCCACGATTCTTCGTACTGAATCTGAATTGAAAAACCACCGAAGACTGGTCCATGACAACATCGAGAAACAATATTCATGTCCTAATTGCTCTTATGCTGCGAAAACAAAGACGCAATTACGCAGGTAAGCAGAGTGCGGTATTATAATTTATTCATTACATTACAGTTTAATGTTTTTAATATTTATTATTTTAATAATTTTAATATTTAATATCAGTTTTAGTATTTAAATTATTTAAATTATATTACAGCTTAATATTTAAATTACGTTAGATTGATTATTGTTTTCTCTCTATTTGTCATTTCAAAATACATTTTGAATGTATATATAAAAAAAGAGTACAAATTTAACCAGCCTTAAAAATGAAACTATACGTTTCTCATAAGAATAAGCTAGTCTCAAGTCTGAAAATTATGAAATTTTTTAATTTCACATAAATTTTGCATGCTATTAATTTCATGAGAAAAATTTCCACGCGTAAATAATCTCATCGCCCCCCCCCCTCGTCGAAAGGATTCGCGTGGATTCGCATATGCAACGTTTATTACATCTGTTATACGAATGCTGCTCGATACTTGAATCTTTTATCTATCACTGGAACGGATGCCGGAGTTAAGATGACACGCGTTTCGATGTGAGTGGCCTTTTAATAATTCAGCTCGCGCACGATCCACGGCTCCATCTCGTAAGGGGGCTGACTTCTCGGACTGCCGATATTATTGACATTAATTTTAATCGAGGTCCTCGCCTCCGGGGGGGGAGGGGGACGCATTCCTGTGCCATTAATCGCGCGCGGCTCACGGCTCGCGAATGTATGATCGATGTCTTCGAAGAAGCGGAAAATTAATTGCGAGGACGCAAGTACTCGGCGTCGCGCGCCGTTACGCATACGTAATTACGTGGACGCGGACAGTGAAAGAATCAATCTTCGTGGATTATTGATAGAGACAACGGGGAGGATATAATTTGAAGTGTAATTTATCGAAAATCCGATTATACATCTGCCGTGTGAGCGCGGCGCGAATGTCCTTATGCCCCGATATACTTGGCAATTTTCGCATCGTCTTTTATCTCCCAGATTTATTCTCCCCGATTATTTTCACAATTGGACGCTCACGCGACGCTCTGTGTATTTGAATTAATTCAATGATTCATTTCAGAGATATTTTCATTTCACTTACACCATCGTCATCCCACAAGTGCAAATATATGTACGCGGATGTTTGTGAAAAAAGAAAAAAAAAAAAAAATAGAGTGTAGAAAATTTTATAATCTGAACGTTTTTACGTTACGATTTTTTGTCGATTTAATCTCGTTAGGTTGTAAGTTCATTAGATGACAGCTCTACCGATTATATTTCAGCAAGATATTCGCATGAAATCGAGAGATTTAATTTCAGCTAATCCCATTGTAGTATGTAAAACGTCTGTAATCAATTTTGTCTCCTTTGACGCTACGCTTTTTTTTTTTTTCACGATGGATTTCAAAGAATAGAGAAAAAATACGAGCGAGAGAGGGAGATGGGAGAAAGGGAGACAGAGCGAGAGAGAGAGAGAGGGGGGGGGAGGGGGCGAGAACAAACGAGAGGAATGGCGCCGCGTCGATGGTGAGAGAAAGATGGAGATGAAGAACCACGAAAGCGGAAGTTGCGTGCAGCAACCGGCTAAGTGCGGGCAACCCGTTATGATCGTCCGCGCATGGCGATGGTCGCCGCGATATTTCATCGCGAATTGAGTACTTACTACGTGAGTCGAACTCAACGCAACCGCAGAGTATACATATATCGCTTGGACTCCCTCTATCTCCCTCTCCCTTTCTTTCTCTGTTCTTTCTCTCTCTCTCTCTCTCTCTCTCTTCCGCATATGTCCATTCGTCGCCCTCGCTTTCTTTCTTTCTCTTTCTCTCTCCCTTTCTCGATCTTTTCCTCCCTGTCGCGGGAGTAAATCACGCAGGATTTTAATTAAACGTGTCACGCATCTCGAAGCTGATATGCACATAGCTCGCGGACCAACGGCTGCCCCGTAATATCGCGCACGCATATCGCATCGTTCATAATCACCGGGCCGCGACAATGAACTTCGCGAAAAAGAACTTGGCAAGACGGGAGAACGCCTATATTAGAGGAGGACACATCTCTAATGCGATCATACGGGTTTTTTATGTCGAAAAAGTGTATACGTACTTTAAGTGTTCCTTCGCGCGTCCTATGTAAAGATATTTCGAGATCTAGAGCGAAGGAGGATGGCAAAAATTTATTATTTTATCAAAGTTTTCATAAATATATTAATTCATTATAAATTTCTTATTTTTAGGAAATTAGTAAATTACATTGTTTTAACTAAAATTTCACAATCCATTGTATTATAAATGAATCGAAATAATTTATGTGTCATTTATAAACTTTATTGAGGATCTTTTAATGATCTTTTAATGATCGTCTTAATAGGTCACGGTTTTTTTTACAACGTAAGCTTGGATGATCAGAATCGTTCAGCGATCGTTATGACAGATCAGAAAATTATTAATTTTTAACGGAACCTTGTTTGCATGAAAATAAAATTTGCTTCATTTACAAGTTTAATTTATTCATGTGTTCCGATCTGCAACGTCAACGTAGATAAGCAACGGCAATTAAGAGTTAATCGACAACTTTATATAACGCATATTAGCTTGTTTTATTACATTATTAAATTCTCGTTTTATTATGTAGCTTTATTTATTTTATTTGAGTTAAAAAAATTGTTATCATTATATATGTATATTATATACTAAAGTCTCATTTTGATGCGGACTTAATAGTCATTATATAGTTGTGGATCTTGAGATAAAATTAACTGATTTGTTCATATAAATCGATAGATATGTTGCAAATATTTCCGCTACTGGAAATATTCCAGAAGATATCGTTTCTCTATCCTCTTACTCATCATAGAGTTTTCCTCTTGATGACAAACTCATACTTGTTAGTCCTCACTGCCGAGATTATATCGTGGCAACGATTAGTTGATGCGTGACACCGCTATGATACTTCAACAGATATATTTTCAAGATTAGATTATTACTCGGTATATCGACTTTATCTCGGTATAGAAAGTTTATCTGGCGCTAATAGCTGCGTTGACCGGTATTAGCGCTTGGGCGTTAATCAGACTTTCATAAAATGCTTCGATTGGCTGCAATAAATTTCGCATCCGCTCAATTCCAATGGGAATTTTCATTTAATGGTAATAATCGTGCATATCGGATACGTAAATCCTTATCATTATGCTTTAATTGCCTGCGTCAGTGGATTCAACACCGAAAGGGTCTAATTAACGGAAAGAACGTGTAATGATCGCTTCCATAAAATTGCGCGAATTTGCAAGAAGATTTTACGATTGCCGATTATCATTGATTATTATTTTAATTTAAAGTGATTATGTTAATTCCAGGCATAGAAGGAGGCACGAAGATTCTGCAAACGCCGAGAATATCCAAACTCACTCCTGCACTTACGACGGTTGCAATTTTAAGACGAAATTCAGTTCTCACTTGCGGAGACACATGCGATTGCATACAGGCTCCAAACCGTACAAATGTCGGCATTGTTCTTATGCGAGTAATACTTTGGTAAGTGTCACGTATGTAACATACATATGTACATTTCCTCAAACACGAGGAAAGAAATTTTTCAAAATTTTATCATGCACATTGTCACGATAATTTTATATTTTTGTTTTTTAACAAATAATGAAATATAAAAAAATTATATAAAATATATAAAATAAATATATAAAAATTTTCTATATTTTTTGGATATCTATGTATTACTTATATATTATAATACAGTGTATAATATACAGAATGAGTCTTTTTGATTTTAACAGGCAAATATTCAACATAGATAAAAAAGCTTGAAGTTTCAATTTTAATACGTCATCGGTAGTTTAAAATTTTTTTATCTTTCTTATTTTGTGTTTAAAAAAAATACATTGTTTCTTAAAATTACGTATTTTTGATACTATATAAAAATTATCGAGATACCAAAGATATTCCTTTAAATTTGCTCAATCTGAAAATGTAATGAAAAATATAGATTTCTATTTGGAAAAAACAAAAAAAAAAAAAAATTTTCACTCGCGATTTTTGCGATCAGTAAGAAAAATTTTTATTATAATTTTTTCAATCTTTTATTTTGACTGGCGAAATAAAAAATTTAGAATACTATTTCTCTATTTCATTATTTGTTCAAAAATTAAAAATCCACTACAGTTGTAGCAACAATGCATGAAAGAGTTTCAAAAAATTCTCTTCGCCCCCGATTGATCCGCGCACGTACAATATGCGTGTTCGTGAACTTGTTGTTTACCGGCATCAATCGAAACTTAAATTTACTTCGAGGTTGACTTCTTCTTGTATCCCCTACGTAGTCCAATTTTTGTCCTGCCAGTGACTCTCCATAAATTAAGCGAAGTACACCTTAACGTTTGGACCGCGCCGCCGCCGCCGCCGCTGCCGCCGAGGTGCGATAAGATAACGAGTTAATTGTGCTCACTGGATGCCCACACACGCACAGACTAGTCATATCGAGCGGCCGGTATGCTAATGTTCTTTGAAGCTTGAAAGAAGTTGGGATGCGACTCGCATACGAGGTCTTCGTGTCTCTCTTGATAGCGACATAAACTCATTCCAGTGATTCTCAATCGTTTTTCGTGAATGCATCTGTCGGATGTTTTTCGTCTTCGGTCTAAAAAAGAATCTTAAAAAGAAGAATCTTATACTTGGACGTCTCTCGATATAATTAAAAAATAAAAATTTTATTTTTTGGTGTCCTTTGCCGAATACTATTTTCATTATTGACAAATCTTGCGACTCGATTACCGTTTTGTTATCAGAAAATAATAATTGATTAAGTGATTTTTTTTTTATAGAACTTTAAAGCGAAAAATGAGAGGAAAAAATCGGACATATCGTGTGGTTTTTCAAGCATTGATCTGGATTAAGATCTCTCTCCCATGTCTTTTCATAATTTTACAACTTATTCGCCAAGGATGCAGCCGACTTTTTGATATTTTTTGTACATCCGTTGGACGTTCAATGTTATAATTATAGACCGTTACGTTTTTATATATCTCTCTCATAAAAGACAATCAATATTGATAACTTGAAAAAGATAAAGTGCAGCGTGACTATTATTAAAGCGGATTTATCAGGAATCATACAAAAAGTTTAAAAATACTAAATTATTTAAAAGATATTTTTTGCAATTTATTTTTGAGTATAGATATTTCGCGTGCATGAAAATTATTTATTTCGCATATATCACTCATCTTGTAAATATAATATAATAAATTTTATTTTTAATGTGAAACATAGCAGCAGGTGTTAAGCTTCAAATATCTAACTAAAAAATGTTGCAGAATATTTTTTTTTAGATATATTATTCAAATAATATATTTAAAAAAAAAAACTTTCTTTTCACATTTTTTTATTCTATTATGTTGCGGACCAAAAATTATTATTAAATTATTAAAATTCAAAATTTATTATTAAATTATTATTAAATTCTCTCACTATCTGCATCTGACAGTAAAAACGATTCATGCGTCTCTCTCCAATTCAAACAATCTAGTGATGGGAAGAAGAGTTTATAATTCGTGGAAATCCAAATCGGTCGACCTAATAAAATATTCATGCTAGATCTTCGTGACAATGTACACTCTCTACGCGTCGCAGAATTGGCGGGACCACCCATAGCGGTGTGAACGAGGCTTAATTTACACATGTCACAGTGCGTTGCTCGCGAAAAGATTTACTTATGGGAAATTAAATTTGATGTTGCCGTTGCCATCAGCGGCTCGTATAAGCTTGCCTGGTAGGATGATGTTTACGACTACGACCGGCTACTTAGACTGAGGGAATAAAGTGCCTTCAAATGCGCCAACGGCGTACCCAATAAACGCGAGCGTCCGGTTCTGCGGCGAACAGACTCCTCACCATTGAATATCCACGAATGCGAACGGAAGGCCGATTCAATTCGAAATTTAACTCGACGCGGCAACTTTGTTTTTATGTCAAATCGTTGTAAAAAATTCCTTTACATAAGCTTTTAATTTAAATGAAATTTTAATAGCAACGCCTCTTAACGAAATATACCTTTTAGAGATTTCAATGGGAATATAAAAGCTATGTAAAATAATCGAATGAACAATCGTAAAATATATATGCTTGATTCGTCTAATAAATTCTATTAGAAAATCAATACCAATCACTGATTCATTAGATTAATTGCGTAGTCGTTAAAAAATGATAAGATTTTTATCAATTGTTACAGCAGCCGCTATTATAAATTGTAGTAATTATTAATTGTTTCCGTTTATGTATCATGGATGATATTTATGTTCGCAGGAAAATCTCCGGAAGCACGTATTATCGACAAATTTACATCCAGGTAAGACAATTTATGCATGCGATTTTTGCAAGGGGAAGACGTCGAAGCCATTCTGCACGAATTTTGCCAAGGAACTTCGTGCTCACTTGTTGGAAGCCCACGCGAAGGACTTTCCCACACCAAATGGTGCGAATACCTACGTCCTCGAGATTTTTTCCCCCAATTCCAGCACCGACACTTCAACATCCAATTAATCAAGAAAAAATACCAAAAAAGTACCAGTTATATAATTTTTGGTTAAATCGATTTTATCTCTCTTGAAAATAAGATATAGGAATATATTTAGATATAAGAATATATTCATTTAAGTAATTTTAATATTGATTGCTGATGTAAATATCTTTTTTATTCAAGAATTTTCCTAACACTATAAAGAATCTTTTATTATACAATAAAAAAAAATCGCGCATTATTATTTTAGAAAAATTTATTAATTATTAAAAATCGATTTTATCTCTTGAAATATATATTAAATATATTAAACATATTTAAATAATTTTATATTAAATATATTTAAATAATTTTATATTAAATATATTTAAATGTACATTAAATATATTAAATATATATTAATATATATTAATATATATTAATATATTTAAATAATTTATGTATTAAATATATTAGATATATTAAAGATATAAAGTTATTTAATAAAATATTAAATATATTAAATATATTTAAATAATTTTAATATTGCTTGCTGAAATATAAATATCTTTTTTATTCAAGAATTTTTTTAACAATATGATAAAAAGTGTTTTATTATACAATAACAAAAAAGTCGCGCATTATTTTATAAAAATTTTTTGATTGATTATTATACAAAATTTCATCATTGTATATATAAAGAATAATTTGATATAATTTGAGATTTATCAACATTTTTTTTTTTTTTTTTAACTCATTGCTGCATCATGTACATTACGTTTGCATCAGTTTATTCTTTATGCGGATTTTTCAAAAGACGAGCGTCATATCCTTCGCTGCCGCGCGACCCGGTAGAATTGTGCCGGAGCCAGGAAGTAGTTAAAATGATGTACGATCACGTGGCACGGTATATAACTTGGACACGTATAGAATCAAATCTTTATGCTCGATGGCACGGTGCGACGCGAGGCATTACGAGGAGATCGCCGTTGTCCACCTGCGTGATACAGCACGTGCGTGCTTTTACTTACAGGGGGGAGAGGAGAAGGCAAATGGGGGAACAAACGCGCACTTACAACAGTTGGCGGGATATAGGAATTCAAAGATAATTACATCCCATTCGTGGACATTTCTTATCGATGTCCTTTATACACATCACATGAATCCGGATAGAAATGTGGTTACCTTAGTTATGTCGGTATTATAAGGGGTAATAAAGTTTTAATCGCTCGCGCTGATTATACTCTGCATAAAATTTTCACAATTAGGCTGACGTTTCTTTATGACATTATTGTCGCCCGGTTATCTTCGTCTGGCTTTTGTCAAAATAGATTTTCATAAAAAAATTATTTTCATCGCGATTTATTACCTTGTTTGTACGAGAGAGGCTACGTGAGTGAGTGAGACAATAGGAAGTTTTTTTTCGAGAAATGACTACGCGACCCGACAAAGATTCGAACGACGCGGTGGACCACCTCGTAGATCGTCGTACAAGACGCGCTTTCCGTCTTCGTGGCTGCTGATTGTGAGAAATGCATCGTGCTGTCGCGCCAGATAGGTGTCGTAAAGTATGCGGCCCTCTCGTGCGCTCCTGGACGAGAGAAGGGGCGCGAACGGCGAGCGAACGAAAAGGCCAACCACGGGCGTCGTGAGCGTGAAGGATAATTTATTGACTAATTAACGAGGATGTCCTTCATTACGGCTCGGGCGGCAGTCGTGGTCGCTTGCTCTCGCTCGGAACCGGCATTATTTGGCGCCCGAATATTTACGACCGCGTCCTCCTTCTGGACCGGCTCCCCGTCCGCCCCGATACCGCCCGGGAGCCAGGCCCGAAGGAAGCTACGCGCGGACCTATAACGATGTATCCCGATCTTACGGTGATTCGGGGACCTGGAATTTCCTCTGTAATCGGTGGTGAGGGGAGGGGGGGGGAGGGGGCAACTCTATCCCTCGGTGTCGACACGGCCCTGAATCCCGCGGATAAAGGGTCGCGGTTAAATGCTAAGGAGGCTTCTCTTGCGCGCTGCCGATTCCTACCAAGAAAGATTGTTAAGGCTATCCGGTTTTAATATAAGCTGAAGATTGAGTGACACTGTTCGATCATATGGAAAGTTTTTTTTTTAAGTCTCAACATAAAAATTGAAAAGAAGAATAGTTGAGTAAGCTAATAGATTACAAGTTATTAATTAAGTTATCCACTTTATCATATTATGTAACAATATATTAAAGTTTCAATCATATAGCATGATAAATCAAAATATTTATACGCATCTTAATGCAAATTTAATGCAATATAAATTAAGATAAATAAGTAATATAAATTAAGAGTTATTAAAGAAAAAAGAGTTATTTCTTAAAAAAAAAAAAAAAAAAATCTGTCACATTGTTGCAATTAAATATGAAAGAGAACAACGATTTGCGGAATTCTTTGAATTGTTTCTCAGACGTACTGCAACTTGGAAAAATTGATAAACCGATATGTAGAAAAACGAAGTAACGTGAAATTAACGCGAGCTACGAAGTGCTAAGAAGTCGCGACAGGACGGTTAGGTATACTGTTAATGAAGATATAACGTGCCGGCTCTCTGTGGGGTTGGTGGAACGTCGCCGACACCAGGACGCCCCTCGTTTTCATTTCCCGACGTGTCCTCGTCGCGTTTCTGCGGCCCCTTTGTAGCCTCAGGTTACGCCAAGACATGCTCATCCTCTTTACGATCCTCGCCAGCGTCGCGTCGTGGCGCATGACGCGAAATTTCGCGGACTTTATTCCTCAATTACACTCGAAAAGTTATATCGATAGCGTAGAAGCCACACATTCATAATGCTCTTCATTCGAGCAATCGCGAATAATTAACTCTATTTTTTTTTTTTTGATCGCGAAAATAATTTTTTTTTTATCTTTTAATATTTAATTTTTTCTTTTTTTAAAGCAAATATTTAGGCGTTACTGTATATTATATTAAAAAGAAAATTAAGTCAATAATGTGTGTTTTTAATACATAAAAATATTAAAGTCAATAAAGTGTGTTTTTAATAAATAAATATTAGATAAAAAATTAAATAGTAAAGAATTTAATTGAAATTAGAATTTTAATTTTCTGGAACTCGAAAGTTTTTTATGCCATAATATAAAATCGATAATAACGTACACATTTATACGCCTCCTTATTCTTATTAATCCTGCATTTAGATCCTACTAAATTTCAAAATCCTTTTAAGTTTCAATTTGAAAATCGTTGATATCTATATTTGCAAACAACATTATATACTCTTCCGTACATTTTAGATATTTAATAATAACGATATTTAATAATACTAATAAAAAGAAAATGAACATGCAACAAGAATGTTCACTGGTTAAAGGATAATAAAAAATACAGATTTCTATTTAAAAAAGAATATACACGATTCAAGAAACGCGTCTATCTTATATATATAATATTAATATTACACGAGTAAATAATGCACTTCCATCATAATCTCGCATTATAGTCAACCATTTGAAATATACATATGCTTGTAAAAAAAAAGTCACTTTCGTATGGTAAATGCGAGCATTATTTTAATAACGAGCGTACTTTCTACACGAACACCTGTGTACCATCTTGTCCCTTATATATATATATATATATATCTTATCTAGAAAAACTGCCATAAATTATGGACGAGTTCGATTGCGTAGGTAGCGCGGTTAATCACGGGGTGATTGATCACGACCGCGGTTTATCCAGATGAATCCGCGCGCAATACTTTCTCTATCGCGGTGACAGAACTCTCGCACATGGCGCGATTTTTCTGTGTACGTGCATCCTTTTTATATCCTCCGATCTTCTCCTCCTATCGCTCTTTCCCGTTGCCCACAAGAAAGCGGACACAAAGCGAAGACCCTTGCCGATACACATAGTCCTGCTCCTCGCCCTTGCGAGAATCGCTGAAATTCCATTCGCGATCGCGCGTGCAGGACGATATATCTTGCCCTCCCGCGTGGTGCGGACGTGGCCTCGCGTGTCTACACGCGTGAGCCCAGCAATGTCATGTTGTGAGGAGACAGCGGGTGTCGGATCTGCATCTCGCGCCGAATTGCCGTCTTAATTATCAGCCGCTATTATTTATGTCACGATGCGCCGCATTGCAACGACTCGAAACTGAGATCTTATAATGACGGGACACCCTCGCGGGCACTTACCCGTCGTGCAGGACCGGACTCGATGATGTACGCATCAGTTTCGAACTTCTCCCAAAGTATACCGACAATATATAGTAAAATATGAAGGCGATATGTAATATATTATTACTAATGATAGCCGAAATCACGATACACGAGCGAACCGTTTACGCGCGTTTGCCTCCAATTTCAAAGATACTTGACAAATATATACGTATATACATATATAATATAAATATAGATAATATATATGTATAATATAAATATATATATAATATAAATATAGAATTAAAATAGATAAAAAGTAATTTTGTCTCATATTTTAATTTTGAGAAAATATGAATTATTTGTTAGTTGTAATGATTACAATGACATTTGAATCACACACACATAACGACTATATATTTAATACATTTGCAAGAATATGTGCTGATTTTTACGTAAAATAAAATTCACAATTTTTAATAAAATCCTACAATCACAAATTGAAAGCTAATTATTTACTGGAGTATTTTACCGCAATGATTGGATCGAATTGAGACTCGTGAATATGCATTCATGTATTCTCGGTTTTATCTCGCCGGCTCGGGAGGAAACGAGGGACATAAGGAGAAGTGTCCCTTCGGAGGCGAAACGGAGCAGACGAAGGGGCCTACCTAGGGATTGATGACCGCCACCTTTAATGCCGTTTGTATGTAGCCGCACGAGTAAGCGCCTCGCCTTACAGTAATTAGCTCAACAAACGCGCCACCCTGTCTCATCAATTGCTACCCTATACTCACTCTCTCTCTCTCTCTCTCTTTCTCTCTCGCGCGTTTTCTCCCCATCTCCTTGCCGGGCTCACGCATGCACGCACGAACGAACGACTCTTCTCTCTCATTCTAACACGCTGGGATCCTCTCTCGCATTTCTTGAATTAAACATTCGATGCCTGCTGTCTACTTGTCGTGCGTACGCGAGCGAGCGCGAATCTCTTATGTCAAGAAAAAAGAGAGAGAGAGAGAGAGAGGAAAAAAAAAGAAAGCATGTATAAAAGCGCGCCGCAAAATCGTACGCGTATGTATATGTATATACACGGCTACGTCGCATGCGTGTGAGAGGGGTGAGGCCTTATCCTCGAATTAAAGGATGCGCCGAAACCCGATTGAAAAAAACCACGATGCTCGCGTCCGCGTGTGTACGTACATCCGTCTTTTTCTTTCTCATCGCGCTCCTTTTTCAGTTTCCTGCTCGTTTTGCCGCTCGCATCTCCGCTCGCCACGTCGTGATTCCTCCGAGAGGATTTAAGAGCGTATTCACGCCGAAACAGCTAGACTTTTTGCTTCGCGCTCCCGACCACGATATCTTGTTCAGAGCATGTTACGCTAATCGTGAGTTATCGAACGCCCGCGGAAATGTCATCGGAATAAATGTTGCGTATCTTTAGGCAGATTACGGAAAATCAGTCGCTCATTTCGCTCGACGACTGCCTATCGATCTTCGCGAGTAACGGCATTTAAATTTTCTTTAATCACGTTTAATCACGTGTAATATTTTTGGCTTTTTAAGATGATGTTATAATTAAATTATTAAATATATATAATATGTATAATAGTATATTAAATATAATAGCATATTAAATTTGCGGCTGAAAGGCGCGATATAAAAAAAGTTTATTTTATTTTCTCGCACTTTTTAATTCTCGGAAGAATAAATATTTAAATAATTATTTTGTAGCATCATAAAGTATGGCATTCACGTATCCATTCGAAGAGATTCATAGCAAACGACGCAGTACATGGCAAATAAAAACGCGCAAACAAAAAAATAATAATTTAACAATAAAATTTTGTATTATAATATTATCGAATTATAATTCGAATCCTTGTTTTTTTTGTTTTTTTTTTTTTTTTAATAAATCGCTTTATTTTATTATAAATTAATTTACATTACAAAAACACACATTATCTGAAATATATCCCGTGTCGATATGGAACAAGCAATAATGCTCATATATTTTTAAAAGCTGTGATAATATATTTATCATCACTGGCGCGATGATATAATCGTCACAGGCACGATGCGCCGCAAATATGATGTGGGTTAAGGCACGAAATGCCGAGAAGGATTTTCCAATGATGTCGCTTCTGGAAGCTTCAAATACCTCCGCGTTCCCTCTGTATTCTTTATCGCCGGTACGGAATGCTTGATAACGTTTGATTTGTTTCAATCGTAAATATCAACCCCGCAATATGGTGCGCGCGGGGATCTCTAAGGTTACGGAACATACGTGCAGGCATGTACAGACGTAACATGCAGAATGCATCCTGCATTAATTGCATTCAGAGGAAGATGATTAGTAAATGTAATCGGACAATTGAAATGATTAATATTATAAGAGATCATCCTCATTTATATAAGAAATAAATTTTAAATTGCTTTAAACTTTAAACCGAGTCTGACAGCCTGCAACAGCTGATTTTTATTCGAGATCTAAATAAGATTGCGTGTAATCCTTGAATCGATAAGAGATTCCTCGAGAGAAAGAGATAGAGAGAGAGAGAGAGAGAGAAAGGAAGACGTAAAGCGCAATTGCAGAGCGATAAGTTCTCGAATCACAGATGAAGGGAATTTGCGAAACGGTAGGATGCTCGCGATCCCTTATAAAAATCAATCTTTTTTTTATCCCGCGCCAACCTTCTCCGAAGGTCGGAGGATAGAAAATAAGATAGAACAGAGAGGAGATCTCGGTCCGCAGTGATTTAAGGGCGTCGTATTAGATCGCGTCCATTGCGAGAGACCGCGAGGAAGGCGGTTTGCTGTTTGTTTCTACGATGGGATCCTAAGCAACGTGAATACGTGTAAATTTTTCTTCCTTTCCTCCCTCGGTTCCCTTATATCTGTCGTGGCGCGGTAACGCGAAGACTCGTAGATAAATTCTATTGATATGTTCTTTCCTGCTGCATCCTCTCCTGCAGAACGCTGATACACTAAATCGAGCCAGTTGAATCGATTTGTGACTACCAGAAAATCGCGACCCGAACGCTTTGTAAACCGATCAGCTCGCTCCGAGCAACCGTCGTCGTACAAGCTCATAAATGTCATCGAGTTTCGGATAAGCGTCCTGCCAAATGCCGAGTGCGGTTTGTGCGTGATGGATGCGGATTTATTGGAGTTACCGCATAGATAATAAATATTAAATTATTGCAATAATTATTATAATAAATAAAAGGCTCTTCTGAATGTAACGAACAAATTTGAGAAAGGGCAATAAGAGCCACGCGCTGTAATTATGGCGCATATATTTTATTTTAATAACTTTGAGACATAGAGATTACGTATGTCTTTATATACGTACATCGAAATATAAGTACTCTTTATGACTCAAAGTTATTAAAATAAAATATATAATTTTGTTTTAAAATTATCGCGTGTATGCTCTTATTGTCTTTTCTCAATTTGTTTATTAAATTATTATATAATTTTAACAATAGATGCATTTGTATCTTTTTAAATAAATTGTGAAATTTATATTTTATAATTAATTAATAGTTAATATATTTTATAATTTGACAGAAGTTTTATTAATACATTTTTAAATTTATATTTTATAATTAATTAATAATTAATATATTTTATAATTCAACAGAGATTTTTTTCAACGAACAAGCAATTTGTTATATTGAATACTCTAAAGACCTATTTTTTAAATCGCTAAAAGATTATGATGCACTGATTGTTCAGCCAAAACGTGTTTACATGTTTGCTAGCGTCATTATTTTATACTAATCGAGCGTATTTAAATATTTAAACAATTCTGTCGTTTAAATTATTCGCAATCAAAAATACCACCGAGTAAATTTCCTTCTTAAGTCCTTCTTAAATTCTTTTTTCTCCTTTCCTCTTCTTTTTCATAATTCATATCTCATCGAATAAAATAAAGTAAAACACGTTTCGATTTAATCTGATTAAACATATATCATTGCATATCAATTGCCTCCTTCCCTCCTTGCTCCTGGTAAATTTATTATGCAAAATAAAAATTATTATTTAATACTCATCCCAAATCCGGGGGATATTCTTTGATATTCATTAGCTCGGTAATGATTTTTTTTTTTGCGAATCATCAATATTGCGGTGAACGTGCACGTTGCGAAGGAATGAAGCGGGTCCATTCAAGGAGGGGGAGGTAGCACATGAAACAGTGGTCGGATACATTATATGCAGAACAGGGTGCACCATATTGTGCTCGAGAGTCTCGCGGTAAGGACATGAGACGAGACCGTAAGAAGAAGAAGAAAAAGAAGGAGATATAAAGAGAAAAAGAAAGAGACAGAAGAGAGAGAGAGAGAGAGAGAGAGTGAGATTAGGAAAGAACACCGAAGCGAGATAAAGAAGGGATGAAGGAAGAGGAGGAGGAGGAGGACGTAGCCACTGGGCAGTCTCCTCGCGCCAGGATTTATCACAGTGCCTGCACTCACACACGGCTACATCTGACTTATGCAAAGCGCGGACCCCGGTGTCCCCCAGCGCCCAAATAAATGTCACCAGGAAACAAAAACGCTTCTCTACTTGCTCCTGTCTCTCTTCTGGCCGTAAGCCCGTACAGCTCGACGCCCCCGTGCGATTCTTTCTTTTCGAGACGTCTCCCTTTCTTTCTCACCTGTACGCCCGGGCCGACCGTATTTCAATGACGTCATCGGTGCAAAAGCGCACGTGTGGAAGGCTGCGAGTCGCAAAGTGTTATGTAGAGAAGCATTAGAACTGGTCGGATTTACTCGCGCGCTGTGACAAAGCACCCGCTGTCCCGTCGTGCCTCGCTCTTGCCTTCCTCAAGTTCTCCTCTCTGCCTATTCTTCCATCGTTTTCTTTCCTCTCCTTCTTCGATGCTTCTGCGGGACTCTATTCTAGCGTTTTGTTCGTTCTGCTATCGCGTCGTTTCCATATGGAAGCTCGTCTCCATTGTTCGAAGAGCCGATCTTCTGCCTGTCGCATCTACTTGTCGCGAATTATTGCGCTTATTCGTCGGGAGATATAGCAGATATCCGTTTCGTTAGAGATCAAGATTTCTTGATATGTTGAAATTTGAGATATTATTCAATTTCAGACATATATATTGAAAATATTTTCAATACGAGTCATAAAAAGATAAAAGAGGAGATTAGAAATTTTTGTATTAATTTTAATGCACGATAGATTGATATAAAATAAAATTTTTAAATCTTATATTTTAAAGAATCCTAAAAAGTTGATTACAATAAAAAATTAGATTTGTTTTTATATTGACTATTATTCATATAAAATATTTCATAAAATTCTTTCACTTTCAAATTTATTACATTTCCGTTTTAAATCTATTTATATATTATATTATTTATATATAAAATGTACAGATTTATTTAAACACAAGCAATTTATTTTATATTTATGCTAATCTACGCATTTTGTTAATTTACTGATGTATATCGTAGTCTTTCACACATATATTACACACTTTCGTTACATAAATATTATATTACATAAATATAATATCTATGCGTATATTTGTTTCTTTTTTTTTTAAAGACACTAAATTTTAAACATTTTGAATAATTCTTACAGCAATTCTTTTTTTTTTCTTTTTTTAAGCAGAACAAAAAATCACAATAACATCAAATGACATCAAAATGACATTAAAATGACACATCATAATGAACTTTTGATAGTCATTATGATGTCATTTTGATATAATTGTGAATTGTCTTACAATTTGCAAATTCTTCTTCAAAAAATGTTTTTTAAATTGAAAGAAATTATTAAAAAATCCAAAAATCTCTGGAAATTTAATTAAGATGACCAACTGATTGTCTTGATATTAAAGAAGAGATGCGACGTAAGGATAGAATATTTTTTTAGACTTGAAGTGAAAATTTGTTTAGATCCGGAAGTACTCTTGGCGCCATCTTAACGAAAATCTACCAACCTATGGCTTGCTCTCTTGCTATATCCGTCTCTCTTGTACCGTGGATAAGTTTTGCGTCTGTTTGCCTTCCGCTGCTCTTATTTTCAACTGGTCTTACCTGTTCCTGATGGCCGATCGAATGGCGACGTAAATATTGAGCATTTCTGCGAAGCGGCTGCCAAATTCACTTGCATCTGTTCTGCTTATCGACAGATTCCGCATACCTGTGGAAAAGCATCTCTCGATATATCAAGAATCAGATACGTAAAACGCTTTGATAATTTAACGAATTTTCGGACTTTCTTATCTTGCATCTCTGTAACTGTTATTATTGAAGAGAAAGAAAGTTACAGAATTTTCTTATCGTTTAAATTATTTTATAAGTAATTTATGTTTCAAACGTAAGTGTGTATGATTTTTGCATTTTAAACATTTATCAAATTTTAAACGAGGTGAGATAAAGGAGATAATTTTGTTGAACAGAAGTCAATCTCAGATAAAGTCAATGCTATTTTTCATAAAAATAATTGTACTGCAAAAGAGTACCAGATTTCCGACAAGGTATAAAAATATAATGGCAGTTTGGATTTATGTTGAAATATAATACGAAATAAATTTATCGCAAACAGGTTTGCTCGCGCTCACGAAATAGATTTTCGCTGAAATCTATCAAATCTTTGGGCCGCAAGAGAGAATCCGCATCGAAGAATGTTACCGGACTACAGTGGACGGACACGCATCAGCCCGCAGATATATGCGAACGCTTACGCAGACTAATGTGCACGTGCGTGGGGATTCGCACGAATGCGAGAGGATACCTTAATACGAATGCGTGGACGCCGAGGATCTCGCGAGGGGCTCACGCGGCGCTCCAGGTCGGTGTGTGTGTGTGTGTGTGTGTGCGGGACTCCTGATGAAGATAACGCCAGCCTCCTTTGAGTTACGAGCCGAGCACGGCAATAATAAATTCCGACAAACATTCATTTTCGTACACGCAACTTTATGTTGTCCTTAGCCCTAACTAAGCGCTCTCCACCGATGTCATTTAACATGCCGGTGATGATCCTAATAGCCGGATCCTCTCAATGGACGTACCCTTGAGATTTACGGTATACCACCAACCATCTACGGTATATCTTTTCGATAATGTGCCGTTTGCCCTTCTTCTTTCCCGAACGATTTGCGTTATAAAATTTACAAAGGTGTGCCCGAATGTGCTCGCGGCGCGATTATCATCTTGCTCTCAAAGCAAGACGCGTACGACGATGCTTGGATTTATTAAGACTTTTTATGATTGAGATTAATTTATGATGAAGATAGATGAGAAAGTAAGCTTAAATTTATATTATAATAATTTATATATAAATCTTTATCCGTGTATGGAAAAAGACTTGTTAGATTTAATACAATATTTAGATACCAAGAATTTTTTTTTTTACGATCAAAGATTTCTTAGAAATTTTCATGCAGATATTCTTTGACTTTGCATTTTTGAAATTTTTATCCGACAAAATAATAAATTCAATATTAATTGATTTCAATAGATATATCAATGAAATTATCTGTCTAGCTATCTTATCAACTCACTGCCATCAAGGCATGAGATTCACGAAAGGAAGTTAATCAAAGTCACGAAATTCTCGTCCCTGAGATCCTTATCAAATTTTCCTCTGCGCTACCGTATTTGTGCAATCATGGAAAAAAAGCAGTAGAGAAATGTTTTCGCACTAATTGGAGAGTACTTATCGACAAGGCCACAAAATCGTGGATCTAGCCTTTCGCCAAAAGCATGTGTTCTGCGCCCGAAGGATGCATAAAAAGCGCAATGACGTCTTCCAGATAACGCCGATAAGTGTGGTCAAGAGCTCGAGCGGGAGAAAAAAAAAAAAAGAGGAAAAGACTATGATGAAGGTAGAAGAGGAGGGCAAAGGAAAGGGCAAAGTAGAACGAAAGAGCCTTGCTTTAATTGAGTGGCTGAGAATTAAAAGAGAGATCTCGGAAAGCGGTGGCATAAGAGACCGAAGGAACGGTTAGCCGGAAAGAGGGGCAACGTTCCTGCGAGAGAAGAAGAAAAAAAGATGCAGACAGAAAGAGAGAGAGAGAGAGAGAGAAGGAAAGGATACGAGAGCAGCGGGGAATCCGCAGCTACAGCCAATCGCCTCCATGGACTGTGAGCATCATCGATGGACGGATGAGAAATATGAGCTTCTCGCATGAGAATTGCGCGTACACAAAACTCTCTCTCTCTCTCTCTCTCGTAAAGTTTTGCGCGCCAATGAGAGACGTATAAATCCATGTCCATCGACCGATACCTCGGCCAGGATTGAGTGATGGGACAGTCTGGCAAAAGCGCGGCAAACCACGATGGCGTGCCGCGGCGGCAGTGGAGGCATGGAGCGCGATGGAGGAAGATCCCGCGAGATAATGGCTGAGTTATATCCCCGGCATTCGGATGGAACATTTCGCGAGAGGATTCGTTACCGGCGCTCGACGATCATTTTTGTAATCATATGCGCATAAAATGCATAAAGAAATTTGTTAACTTATCGAGCGGCGCAGGCTATGGATAAGCTGTGATGGCGAGGGCATTAATTAATTAATCGTTAATTAGCTAAAAAAATTATTCTTATCAACATATTTTCAATGGAAAAGAACAATAATAATGTTAACAAAATAGTTCTTCTAAGAAGATGAATTATTATTATTTTAAATATTAAAATTAAACATTGGAGGAAAAAGTAAATGACTAAGAAATTCAGTAAAGAGAGCAAGAGAAAAAGGAAAAGAGATAATGATATATCTTTTATTTCATAAATAAAAAAAAAATAAAAAAATAGCGATTTGTAAGACACCGTAAATTTTAGAATGACAATTATGTAATTATGATTTTCTTTCATTAAAGATATGTAAAAATAGTTTATTTTGGAAAGAAAAATAAATTAAATTTTTGATATATGATATTTTAATTCTATTTAAATTGCACATTTTTTCAATTTTTTGCACTCAAAATGAGAAAGACATATCATTTGCAGAGAAAGAGAGAGAGAGAGAGAGAGAGAGAGCAATATCAGTGCAAAAAAATAAGATATATAATAGTTAAAAACCGATCTAATTATTCACATTGAAATACGATGAAACTCAAGGATATGACAAGCCATTTTCTCTCGAAAGGCGCCTTTAAATGAAAACGTACGCATCAAGAAGATACGTGAATAGCAGCGAGAAACAAGTCATGGAAATATAGTAATAAAAGAGATCACAGCTAGGCAATCCCATGGAAACAAACGTTTTAATCCAGAAAACGCAACGCTACTCTTCTCGCTTCCATTCCACTCGAGGCTCTTCTCGCGTGAATATACATACCGAATAGGGTGGCGGATAACGAGCGTGGGTGTCGGCGACGACGTATAATTTAAGGCTGCGAAAGCAACGATTCAATTTCACAAGACCACGGAGCAGTCCGATACTCGGGATACAAGCGAAATCAACTTCATTCGTAACCAGGAGAAAATAATCTCTTGATTTGTGCCGCGAATAAAATCGCAGATTCATATTCGCTGGCGACCGCGGCTCACCGCCTTATCTGCGCATACGCTGGGTTAAAAACGATCGGAAGTTTGACGTCTCCGCGCGTTTCTCGCTCACAATATTGTCAAAAATATTCATTCCCGGCTACGACCGCCTACAGGAGGCTTATAACTTCGTGTTGGGAGATGTCGGATGTATTAACTTGAAATAGCCGTGTCTGCGATATTATGTATACCAAGAGAGAATTCCGAAGTGATTATCTCTCTTTCTCTCTTTCTCTCTCTCACGGAGCTGTCAAACAATCTTCGTGATTTTTTAAGTCTAATGAATTTTTCCAATTTCAATATCTATTGTTTCCTGTCACACATGAAAGTTAAATATTTTTAAAAATTTGTAAAAATACATATAAGAATAAGATGAAAGATATATTAGAATTTAATCTGCACTGGAAAGAAAAATTAAGCAAACGATTAACGATAATATTCATAAAGTATACTTTTTGAAATTTATTTACGTAATTTTTTAAGTATTTCCGCATTATAATTCAATAAAAAAGTTAGCATATTTATTTTATTTTGAAAAAAAGTTTGAATTTATTCTCTCAAGTTATAAATTTCAGTTAAAGATAGATAAATATAATCTTGCGCGTATTGCGCTTTATATAATATTTTATATTGATAATATTCTTGCATAATTTAAATAACGCTTGACGCGTTTATTTTATTCTAAAAGAAGACATGAATTCATCGACAAGATAATAAATTGAAGAAAATATGCCAAAGCATACGCGATAATTATTTATCGAACCTATAAATTACCTTTTATGAAATCATTTAGCGAATAAAAGTAAAAGCAATATCATTCTCTCTCTCTCTCTCTCTCTCTCTTTCTCTCTCTCTCTCTCTCTCCCTCTGTGTATGTTTATATATGTATGTGTGTGTTTATGTCAAATTTACCATTGCAAAAAGATCACACATAACACGTGTGATCGAATATAAACAATTAAAAGGAAATAATGCGATCGACAGTGAATTCGGTCTAACTAAGGTGAAAACTGAACAAGTTGCGACCGAACCAGGTTGAAGCCGAGATATCCGGGGCCGAAGGATCATGTCATACACACATGCACACATCAAGATGCACGCACGCCTTGACTCGTACATTTCTATATACCGACACACAGGTTTCTATATAAATACATTTGTATATATATATATATATATAGATATAGATGTGTGTGTGTGTGTGTTGTGTATGTATATCTATATATGTGTACACACCGAGGCGCTCCATCTGGCCGGGGCTCATATAATTGCTGGCATCCATAACGCTGATGTATTTATGGCATTAACTCGCCTCTTTCTCGTACGCTGCCGCCCCCGACCCATCCCGCTACGACCATGCCCGTACCCGTCATGCAACCACAAGTAGAAATAATTGGTTGAAAACAGCGCGCTCTCAGGCGGCAATATATCCAGCTTACTCCCCGCTGTCGCATCGCTTAGATCACTTCCCCGCCACCAAAACTCCCTGCCATCCTCCCTGGCCTCTCTTTCTCGTTCCTCCACCATCTCCTCTTCTTCGGGGCACCGATTCTCTCTTGTCCCGCAATCCCCTAGTAACCTTTCTTCGCACGGCTGTTTCTTCGACGTATATCCCTCCCTCGCTATCGCGTCATCGTTCCCCATTTTTATTTCTTCTCTTCCTCTTCGGCATCTTCTTCTTCCTCTTCTCCTCTTCTTCTTCTTCTTTGCCTTCGTCTCCTTTCCATTGGAGCCCGCCACCGCGCCTCGCCCCGCTCATTTGAATAGCCCTTATTTATGAAAATTGAATTGAATGCTTCTCATTTATGAAGGTAATTGGTGCCTGTCACGAGGCCTGCTGTAGGATATCCTACTTTATACGCGGATAAGCGACGATAATTATTCTTGCAATTGAATTTATTTCTATAAGTCTCGTTTCCCTCGGTCGTGCTCGCGCGATCACCGATACGCCAATCGTTCAACCCCCGTAGCGATGCTCGCTGTCGCGTGCTAAGATCCATTCGACGGGAAGAAAACGTTGATTTTTACACGGTTCTCGAAAGATCTTCTCAAAGCGGATGGCAACAAACGGGATCCAAAACCGCGTGCAGAATCAAATTGCCGGCTGAGCAGAAAGGGCTACTCATCTCTGACAATTTATCGCCGAGTATTTATTGATGTTTTAATAATTAACAGCGTGCCATGTAATCAATCATCGTTGCGACAATTTATTGTCACCAGTTGAAGTTAGCGGAATATGTATAATAATCGGCATATATTTATCATTTTTGTGTGATAATTAATGCCTTTATAATTAACTAACATTACGATTAAGAATTTTACTGATAGCTCATAAAACACGAGTACTTTTTTTAAAGTACTTTAAAATACGTAAAATTTTTTAAAATACAAGTTACCTTTTCTTAAAGGTGTTTTTATAATAAATTAATAAATAATTAATTAATAAATTTATAAATTAATTATTTTTATAACTAAAAAATATAATGAAATGTTCAAATTAATTAAGAAATATAAATAAATGTTCAAAGAAGGCAATTTTCTAACTTTACGATTGTAACAAGATATCATGTACAGAAATAATCATATAAGAATCAGCACAGAGCATATATGCGCGTTCAATAATTTTAATATCGCTGCTGTCGTTTCTGATTACCGGCATAGGTTGTCGTTCTTCTGTGGACGAGAGCACTTCCCCTAATAGAGAGGATTCCTCCGGAATCGCTGGCCAATCGCTGTCACGTAACGCGAAAATTATCGTTCCCCGATTGTCGCGTAATGCATGCCGACGATTTCAACGATGCGACGAGAGGCTTCATCGTCTCGTCTTATTAAAACTGCCCGGTAGCGCGGATACGCATGAGAGATTATTTCATTGTCGGTCGTAAAACAACCATCGGCTGACATAGTAGTCGAAAAACCTAATATATATATATATATATATATATATATATATATATATAAAATATATATTTATTATTTATTAAAATAAAATTAAAGTGATAGAGATGAATAGAAACAGAAAGAGATAGAGAGAAGGCGAGAGCAATGAACAGAAACGATTATTGAATTTATTTTGCAAGTCAGACCGTTACGAACGGTATTTCTCGAACATGAAAACTACGATTTCTCGCTGGTTTCTCGAGCGTTTGTCGGGGAAGCCACGATCGTACCGGCGTCACGAGAACTCCTCTACGTCATTAAGCACACCGATGCGGCCGGTGTCTAATTAAGCGAGACGTTAAGTGGGGATGTTCGATAAAGCGGGACCGTCCGATAAATTCAATTCGTCGGACAGCCAGTTAATACCCGCGGGACAGAAGGGAAGAAAGAGGGAGGAGAGGGGGCGGGAGGGAGACAGAATATATCGCACGTTTTTCAGGAAGGTCTCATTTCGCAGACAAGAGAGGCGAAGGATGACGGACCGAGCAGAGAAATCGACGATGATCATGGACAACGACAGACGAGAGATGGCGACGAACGAAGCCGAAGGGAGGGGGCGGTTTTTCTGTGCACTTCCCTCTTGCCTTCTCTCCCGTCGTCGTATAGAGAAGCGGAGATATGCAAACGTCTTGCCGCACGACGGTTGAACATAACTCAGGACACACGTACGCGAGCGATACGACGCACACGGCCGCGGCGAACTGAGGACACTATAAACCTCGATACCGGGCAAATAAAATCCCGGATTTACAGTCCTGATACCGAACGAGAGACAGTCCTGTCCTGTCCCGATGCTGTCCTGTTTGTCGCTGTCGCGCGGTGTGGGTTGGCTCATCAGTGATGGCCGTGCGTCCCGCAGTATCTTTTCCCTCGACGCACCGGCCAATCTCAGACCTGTAGCGCAACATGCATGCACTCATCGTGCACGGTTTACGCACATAATAAAGTGACTCGATTTCTACGCACGAAAATCGACACGTTGGGAACTATCGCGTCGTTCTTCTTCTTAACAATAATTTTTATCACGTACCAAAGACTTTCAAACGATTGTTGAAGAAATTGCAAAATAGATTTAAAACATAATATTGAATAAAGAAACACGTGGTGAGATTGTACAGATGACAGATGACAGATGATATTCGAGCTATTATCATACATTCATTATTACTGCAATTTTCAGTTTATAAATATCTTTTCAAAATCGATAACTGATAGAATCAGTAAACATTATTTTCATATCATTTTTGTGATGTACTTTATGCATAAATTTATATGTCGCGCACACGAGTGGTTTTGCGGGTGGTAAGATGTATATGTATGTGTGAGACTGATTTTACGAGATATAGAGAAAACGCTCACTTTTATCATCTTTCCTCATATGATGGCAGAGTCTCCTTTGATACCGTTTCAGGATTTTCAATAATCTATCCACATATCCGCATATACATACACACACGCGAGCATTAGCGCGATAAGAGTTGTCAACCGGTACTTATATGCCGCGCGACATTTGGAAGAGACGGATAAACGCAGCTGTGCCACATAAAATCGTCCGATCGGCATGCAGAGTGCACTGATTTCGATGACCTTCACTGAGAGCTTTCTGTTCGATGATAGCGATGATAACGGTACCGCAGGAGTTGTGTCTCGCGGACAGTATCTGAAAAAATGTAATCTGAGAAAGCATGAACTTAGACTTTCTTATATAAATAATGAACTCTGATATAATCAAATACTTAACGATCTACATAGATACAACCAGTCTGATTGTCATTGAAGCGGGAACACGATCCGTTGTAATCATCCGCGTTTAATTACATGGCGACCTCCGTGCTTTGATCGCCGTGCTGTGATACGTCGACCCTCCAATCCAATCCTCTAATGTAAAAGCGTCTGTTTCTGTGGATGATATTATATATTTTACGTAGTTTATATATATATTCGTATCAAAGTGTATTTCTATCGACTTGGTTCGCGGGATTGAAGGATAGATATGTTAATAAGCTTGATAAGAATCTTAAAAAATTGTATGACCGAAAATTTTTTATATAACATTATGCATATTTTATTAATATTATATTATAAATTATTTATTTATATTATATTATTATAAATATATTTATACAATGTATTATATTAAATATATATTGTACAAATATATATTTCATTGTATACATATATTTTTTCATTGACAGAATTGAATTAATTTAAAATTTTTTATATTTTTTACTCACTCACATATATATATATATATATATATATATATTTTTTTTTACGAAAAATGTAATAAATTGATTTTATTAGCTCATCGAAAAAAGATAGCAAATATTATATCATGTTACGAATCGCGTAGTCGATACGCTGAGGTCAGTGATCCTCTTCAAGGATATAGCGGGCAGTCAGATTCCTTCCCACGGGGACACCAGTTACAATCGATCCTGACGGTTGTGGAGGTACTCCGGCCAGGTTCTGGCGCCTGGCGTGCGCCTCCTCTTCCGATTTTCGAATGTACGTTGATTTGTCTGCGTCTTGGGAGTAGCGTGAGCGCTACCGAGCGAAGTGATGAATCAGGCATCGTTCGTCGTCCACGTCGTGGCCTGTACTCACCCTCGCTCGACATTAGCCGCGAGACTACTCCATCAAGCGCGCCAGACGATACGACTGTGTACCCGCTGGAAGCTTACTCCTCTGCCTCCTCGTCCTCGTCCCCACGGGAATGCCAATGGTCATTTTCACCTATCCTGGACTTGCAAAAATGCCGTTTCTCAATTTGTCCATGGTAACGCGAGGAGCTTCAGTTTTACAAATAATTAAACGTATATTCGATGAAAAAAAAACAGAGCATTGATATGTATCCCTCAAAGGGAACTCGTTAAAACTAACGATTGAAACCAGTAAAATTGCAATGAAGCCAGATTTCGATTCTATAGATCTGTGAAAATAATTTCTATCCTCGCAATGCAAATGGAACGGTTATAATGTAAGCTATGTATACTTTTCTGTAAAATAATGAATATCATTTTTAATTCTTGCTTACATATTTGTATTAAAGGCTATTTGAGAATATTTTAATGTTAGTCTCCAATAAGATTTTCTTTTTTATTTTTTCGTAAATAATCTTTGTGATCTGTGAAACTTTCAAAATATTATGGATTAAAACTAATTTGCATTTTCGAGAGAATACATACAAAGAGAAAGAATATGTATATCCTTAATTATGTGATTAGAGATTATGAAATAAGCTAAGACATATATTTTCCTTTCAATGTATAAGTACGAGCATCGTATACTTTAACATTAAGTAAGGCATGGCGATACAGATTTCGAGAATCTATACAGGGTGAGTTATAAGTTTTTAAAATTTCCTGAACGTGTTCCTGGATAGAAAATATAAACAAATGTTTTTATGAATATTAGGCCAAAAATTCTTCGTTATCAAAATAATGGACACAAATAGGTATCAAATAATGACTTTATTAGTTTAAAAGTTTCAGCTGGATATCTTTTATGTTTATAAGAAATGCTGAAAGCATACAGTAAATTAAATTAATGAATTAATACTACTCGGTGCTAAAAATTGCCTCAAGCATATTTACTTGATTGTAAATACTTTTCTTTTACTATACTCAAGTACAGAAGCCTAAATTAAAACCTCCTTCTTCCCGTTCTTTCAATGGCTCGTAGTAGCGTAGTCTGGTAAACAAACTATCTCAGAATCAAAACACTAGAAACACAACATCGTAGAAAAAAAGAATCAAACTCAGTCATCTATTCGTGTCTATTATTTTAATAACAAAGCATTTTCGGCCTAATATTCGTAGGAATATTTGTTATACTTTTTACCCAAGAATACGCTCACAAAATTTTAACGCATACTTATATACTCACCCTGTATAATTAAGAACGACGCGGCATATCTTATTACATATGTATGAATAAATGTGTGATAAAACGTTTGCCTTATATAAAGAGATGCACAATATGCCATATATGCCTAATTCTTTTCGATGAGATCATCCACGCCAATTCTCAATTGTCCGTTTTCTCCTCTATTGTTTTTCACAAGTTTGATAAATATCAAAATGCTTTCAATATTTTATAAATAAAGAATAGATGTTTTAATCAATTAAAAATATTATTAAATTTTTAAGTAACAACACATTCTTTACTAATAAGTATATTTATAATATCCCGTCATGTTCCTTCCATGAAATAATTTCCTTGTTATTAAAACATAATTTTCAATTTTAATTTTTAATTTAACGTTACACAAGCGTCTCCATCTTCGTGGTTAATTTATCGAAAAAGAAAACTTTATTATCGGAACTCAAATGAGAATTTATGCAGACGTAAAGGCCCGTGTCAGCAATGCGCTCCGCGTAGGTGGAGAGACATACCGTTGAGCAGACATCTATCACCCGATAATGCCACCTTGGTTAGTTCGCCGCTCCACAAAGAATGTTATAGTATTCCAGAAATGTCGACATTGTGGCAGAAAATATTTCATTCTCACTTACTGAAAAAAAAAAAAAATGCTTGAAGAATTTCAAGTGATTGCTATTACATCAAGTTTAAAGTAAGGCTTGCTGTCATAGCAAGGCGATTTTATTAAAAATAATTTTGCCAATCTGAATAAGAAGAATAATGTGCGCGATATGAAGAAGTGTGAACATTCCCTTTTCCTCTTTCCCTCTAGCCTCATAAATAAATAAAACTTACGAGAAAATATTACAGTAGAGTGGCAACATTATAAATAGACTGTTTGTATAAAAATGCTTCACCTTTCACTTTGTGTGTGTATGTGTGTAAAAATAATATTTAAATTAAATTAATGCAATCCGAATCATTAATCGTATTGATATGGCAACCAGGCATTATTTAAAAATCTATATTTCTCTTTCTGTGTGTGTGTCTGTGTGAGAGAGAGAAAGAGAAAAAGAGAATTATTGTAAAAGATTGTTTATCTATATAATATTTTATTTACACAAAACATTTTTGCAAAATAAAAGCAAGCGTTTTTTTGTTTAATATTCTGAATAATTCTTTCTTTTATGTATAACAAATTTTACTGAATACGCTGTTTAACAGAACAAATATATTTATATTCCGGTAATTAATTTGTATATTTTTGTAAAGGAAATTTTTATTCTTTTTTTATTCTCGTATTAAATTCAATCTTTTTATGATAATGTTATGATAAAAAAATAAAATTGTTTTTAAATATATTTATTTTTATGTACATGCTCTTTCGTTTTTTATTAATGGTATTGTGTATGACACACGAAAATGATTAATCCGTAATATAAATTGGACACAAATGTTTAAGAAAAACAATACGGATAAAAATATCTATACAATACACAAAGGAAAAAAAAGAAAGCAAGTAGAAAAGAAGATAGAAATCTAAAAATTTTGGGATAATATAATGTAATGTAAATTGTGAAAAGATTTACTTATTGCAAAGATAAGAGTTTAAGATGCATGAATGGCATCAAACATCAATGATTTATTCCAATTCGGCATGACAAATTTCGTGATATTTTTCACCAACAATGTTCCAACATTCTAAATTCTCAACTCGGATCGACTTTATGACGTTTACGTAGATTAACGTTCAAGTCCCCATCATCACAAATCATTATTAGCATATTATCGATGACATTTATCAAGGCGTTGTATCAAGTTTTGCTCTTTCAAATAAGACTCTATTCATAAATCAGAAAGTGCCTTTCCCTCCACTCGGTGATATTTCATTCGTTAACAACTGTATGTAATTTTGTCCGTTACAAAGTCTTTTCGATCAAATATTTTTCCACTGAGAAAATATTTGTCTATTGTTTACCATCTCACGAATTATTATTGTTTCTCATAATTATAAATCGTATTTTACAAAGCGAACTAACATAAGCGTGCTATTGTTATCGAATATGTTGCCAATTAAAAATAAAATTCAAATCTATTATCTTCTCTCCGCGTTTGATGAATTGTTCGAATAAAATGTTAGTAATTTTACAGTATTTTATAAGCTTTGAAAGCAATATACGATACATATATTTTAACGCAAAAGCGACAAAAACAGAATCGTATATAAAACACTGATCGCGCATCGATCATCAAATGTATATGTGTAATAATTAAAAATACGCATTTCATCCAACACATATCAACGGAATTTGTTTATAAAACAATTTAATAAATCGATGATATTTATCATTAATTACGGGCGACGAATCCGCACGGATTTATCGCACGTTTCGCGGCTGTATTTCACTGGCTGGCTGCCGTATATTTCGAAGGAAAATTTTCCACTTTTTTCAGTTATCCGCTCAATATCAGCGCAGACATAAAATGTATCATCACCGTTCGAAAACGGAAGAAACGCTACCGCCATCACGCATCCGAAAATTAATCGGCGTGGGCGCAGCCGATAACGAATGGTGGTCCCGCCAAACGGCCAGTATATTTTACTTTGCTCTCCAGTGTCTGTTATTTTGCGCGCATTCTGGCCATCCGCCCGGCACGATTTACTCGCCGGGGTTCGATCAGGAATTTTCGAGTCGCGCGCGCGCGCCACCGGACAAATACCCGCGAATCCATTAAAAAATTGCTGTTGATCTGCGCCGATTGCTTTCGAGTTTGCGCGCGTGGTGTGATTGTTCCTCGATGGAAAGGCTCGATCCGCTCGATATCGTAAACGATAATATCCGTTTTGAACCTTGAGGTGTCGTTGCGTTTCTGGCGAAATATACGACGTGTCTTCTTTCGCTTCTTACATCCAAGTTCTATTTCTGCACCTTCCTCTTATCCGATACGCCACTTGTTTATCGGGTTGCGAGCTACAGGCGCATCACTAGCCGCATATGGTTTTAAATAAACACGTGTACATACATGTGCGCATTTGTGAGCACGCTCACTTCGATTTTACGATAAAGGGACTGTATTCGTTTATCTCCTTTTAGCTTATATTTTTTGATAAATAGCTTTTCTGTTCTTCTGTATGACGTTTCTCCGATGTAATGCGATAAACTGATAAACCGATAAGACAATCGTTAGTAACGTCAAAGAGAGTTAATTTATTTTGCACATTTTATATTATTAAAAATAAATATCATTTTCTATATTGGCATATTGAGAACCTTGTGATGATATACAAATGTATCGAGAACATTAAATGTCATGCAAAAATTAATTATTTTTTGCGTGCAAAATTCTGAAAAAAAAAATATTAATTATAAAATTTTCATCATAATATAATTAGAACAAAAGCGCTAATAATTACAATACATTTATCGTGATAAAAAAAGGTCAAGCATTAGAGAATAATTTTATTTCTATAAAAATGCTTAAAAAAATCAATTAATTTTTCAAATATAAGTATTTTAAATTTACTATTAACTGAGTAAGAGATTTATATCATCTTAAAAAATCTTTTCATTATATTATTCATTATGTTATTTGTTTGACAAGTTAAATAAGATTTTATCTCATTATTTCCTAAAAAATATAATGTCATGCACACTGTGAGAAAAATCTATACCAATCATTAATGTATGTATGTATATGTATAAAAAGATATACATGTTATGTATTAAGCACACAAACATAGACTTAACAAAATATATCTAAAAATCTAACTGTTACTATTACAAAAATTATTTGCAATTCACTATATTTAATTTATTTCAACAAATATATTTTATTCATCTTCTATTTCTTGAATTGATAAAGAATTCAATTTTGCAATTTACATTAATAAAAAAAGACAATTCTTTTGATAAACTTTTTACTTATGTCTCAAAGTAATCATGAATGTCGATTTATTTAAATTGAATAAATTTTCTACATTAAATGTATAAATTTTTATAAAAAATAACTTTTATAAATACTTTTGTATTTATATGTATATCTCTCTCTATATATACAGGGTGAATCATTAAAGATGTTTAATATAAAATATTTCTGAAACTGAACAAGATATGAAATTATTATTTTTCAATGACTATTTGATATCAAAGCAGGCATTCATATATTTACTTGTGAATGACAGTTAAGAGCATTTATTTTAAAAACTGTTTGCAACAAAAACTGTATACCTTCTGCCATTTTACATTGTTTCTTTTTCATATAATCTTTCTATGATCTTGATTAATGTGTGGTCATTTTACTCGTCAATAGATGAATTGCTATAAAATTGTACATATTAAAAAATACATATACGTTGTCAGTTAAAAAATCAAGGCTTTGAAATGATGAATTAACAACTTCGTCTAGAAAAAAGTTAACTTTACCACACAATGCCCGCTTCGAAAATTCCATTCTCATTCAGTTTCAGAAATATTTTAGCCTGTAACACTTTAGTGAGTCGCCCTATATCTCCAATTGGAAAAGATCTAAATCTATTTGATAAGCATATGTCTAAAAAAAGTACCATTTATATATAAAACTTCTTCCGGGAATGACATCATCTTTGTTCCGTGATAGAATCGAATAAGCTGAACATACAAAGAGGTGGCGGTTGAATACCTCAGCAGGTCAAGATGAGAAAAAAGAAATGGAAAGAGGGAGAGAGAGAGAGAGAGAGAGAGATCTATCTCTCGCTCCATTCGTTCCACATACTTCCGTTCTATCGTTCCGCTGTAACTCTGGATCGACGCAAATGACAGGTGGCGTCCGCGTCGCTCGATTGCGCGTCGCTTTCCGCCATCTTTAGATAGAATAAAACCATTATCGGGGTAACGCGTGTGTTTTCCGTGGCTGACTTGACAGTCGGCAGATTACGCATTTTGATTCTTGCATATCTCTCAAGAAGTAAATATAGCGTCGAATTTTTAAGCTTAATAAAAGATTGCATGTGTCTGGTGATTACCAAGATTAAACTTCAGGAAATAAGATCGCAAACAAATACAGGAGATTCGCAACATACATCGGAAATCGTGACACTGTGTTCCTGAATACGACGTGAATAAAGAAAAGAAGAAAACCTTTGTCGGAGCTTAGAGCATTGGTGGGTCATTTCAACGTGCTACTCCGTGTTCCTTAGCGCGAAAATCTAATAAAAAAAAGAGATGAGAGTCACTACTATAGATCGAGTGTTAATCGAAGTGCCGACTTACGTGCAATTAATGTTGTGTGCACCAGAAAAAAGATTTGTAAATAATTCCGGGATAACGGGAGTCCAAAGTGCACAAATTCTGATACAGTTTGACATAACTGCTTGCATATATAGTTCATCGTTCTTTGTGTTATTTTGTTTTTAAAGAAAATTATATTAATTTCCAGGAGCAGGACATAAATAATAGATAAGATTCTCCTATTCTAATCATCCGTTTATACATCATCCATTCTGTAACTTTCTAATGTTAACTGTCATTGTTGCAACACACAACGATATCGTCGTTTAATTAGAAGTAAAATAGGCACATGTAGACTATTTAAAGCAGGAAATTTGTATCTGAAACTAATAAGCACATATTTTTGTTACACACACTTTTTGTTATACAAAGCTTTTTTACATGTTTTGTTATATATATTATTTTTTACACAAACTATATTTTCTCTCATATTTACATTATTTTCTACCATATTTAGCCAGTTATGTTAATTATGGATTACAGAAATATAAAAATACACAACACACGCACCATGAATACATATAGTAAAATATACCTGCGCTCGCGCACATAGTTTTCCATGGCGTCAACTCCTTGTCACGTGACCAATTTTAATTCGTACTGATCCGAGTCCGAGGGCAGATGGCGCTGAAACTGCCTCCCACTTTCAATATTGTTCTCGGAGACGCTTTTCTTCACGCATGAGCATTAAATGTGGCCTCCTTGAAGTAGCAAATTCATAAGACAAGGGGCGCTCTTGCACCCTCTATTTCTGGAAATAATTTTAAAATCGATGAAAGGAAATATGCATCGAGATATATATTAGATAATTTCAAAATTTTCTTTACGCTTGCAGTATCTGTATCGCTTTCTCTATTAAATAACTACAATCAATACTATTAAAAAGATTTGTGCGCGCGTTTATTCGCCGCAGGCGGAATACGTCCCTGACTCTCGTTGCCATTGCATGCTGCACATGCGCGAAGAAGAGAGCGTCTCCGAGACCCGAGAACAACACTGCCCACTTTTTCAAGAGAATTCGTGCACCTCGGACAAGACGCGGGTATCGTATCGGAGTATAGTAAGTCACTGCACGAAATGGAAATATGCTCGAGAGCATGGCGTGTTTATATTCAATGTGTCTAACTTCTCTGATGCACAGTGAGATATCATTTTGTGCTAGATTAGCAAGAGTAGCATGTCAAAAGAATTATTATCGGTTCGAACTTGGAGTCGATCTACTAGATACGAACATGCGCATCGGTATCGACTAATAATCTAAGAGATGCATTCTTTTCATCTGACGAAACATTTGTGTTGACGTTTTTCGCTTCATATTTTATATATTTGATCATTTTTTTCCTCGCCGAGATTCTCTCTCTCTCTCTCTATCTATCTATCTATCTGTCTTTCTCTTCGCTTTCTCTTTCTCTCTTTCACACGTACATCAATCGCCTTTCCCTTTGCCGCTATGCTGCTCTCTCCTCTCCACGATCTCGATTGTCAGAAAGCGATGACACATTGCATTGTCGTAGTCCACGAACAGGCGCGTGCATCATCCTTTCTACATTCCATCGCGATTCCATATTTTGCGGCTACACCCGATGAGTAGTCGATGAGTGCAACGGCACGACGCGTATTCGATCGCAGTCGACAGCACCCACGAGTCTGAAGCTGTGTGACGCGGAGCGAGAGCGTGAGCGCGATAGAGAGAGTAGAAGGAAAGAGAGAGAGGGAGAGAGAGAGAGAGAGAGAGAGATAGATAGATTCTTCGATCGCGCCCACATTCCGTGCTGGAACATCTCTCCGGAACGGGATTCACTGACCCAACATAGTGTCGCGCATCGTGTCGCAGATTGTTACGAACGCGCAAGTAGATATTTGACAAAGGTATATGGGTTTAAAGGGTGTTTTAAGGCATTTTTAATGCTCATAAAGATCACGAATGAGGCATTAATATCGAAATCGACAAGTCTATGCGACTCACTCTCATCTCGACTGAGAGCGTAGCCTCGCGTTAGTCTTTCTTTGCATTCTTGCAAGCATTGCTCAACTCAGTGCAAATATCTACTCGAGCCTTGAAATCAATGGATTATATTATAAGACAGAGTGTTTAGAAATTTGTGGAGTTTTATTTTACTCATTGCAGACGCAGAGATATTTTATTTCTCGGAGACATGAGTTATCCGATGCCGTCGAATCAGTCTAGACCAAGTAAGTCAAGTTTGTATGATCCAATTTTTGTCGCATTAGATATGCAAAGTTAGTTATCTATATGTTATACTTGTTTGAATTTCAGTGTCTCAAGGAAATTATCAGGGCCTAGGCGACTTGCCTATGGGCTCTGCAAAAGAACAGACATTAATGTGGCAACAAAATTCATACATGAATGATTCAGGCATTCATTCTGGTGCCGTTACTCAGGCACCATCTCTGTCCGGCAAAGAAGATGAAGAAATGGAAGGGGATCAATTGATGTTTGATCTGGACCAAGGTTTTGCACAGGGTTTTACACAGGACCAAGTTGATGGTGAGATTACATCTTGAAAATTGGATTACTATTATCGCAAAATGAAACATTATGTATACTACGATTAAACATTAATTACATATATTACGATTAAACATTAATCTTTCAGAAATGAATCAACAATTGAGTCATACTCGATCGCAGCGTGTGCGCGCTGCTATGTTCCCTGAAACATTAGAGGAAGGTGTGGAGATACCTTCTACACAATTTGATCCAGCACAGCCTACCGCTGTACAAAGATTGGCTGAACCGAGTCAAATGCTGAAGCATGCTGTCGTCAATTTGATCAATTATCAGGATGATGCTGATCTTGCTACGCGTGCTATTCCCGAATTAATCAAGCTTTTAAATGATGAGGATCAGGTGGTTGTATCTCAAGCAGCTATGATGGTACATCAATTATCTAAAAAGGAAGCATCCCGCCATGCCATTATGAACAGCATGCAAATGGTAGCAGCCTTAGTGCATGCTATCTCTAATAGTGACGATTTGGAATCGACGAAGGCAGCGGTCGGTACCCTGCACAATTTATCACATCACAGACAAGGCTTGCTAGCGATTTTCAAGAGCGGTGGAATTCCCGCACTTGTGAAATTACTGAGTTCTCCAGTAGAATCAGTTCTTTTTTATGCAATAACAACTCTTCATAACTTATTACTTCATCAAGATGGCTCCAAAATGGCTGTACGTCTTGCCGGTGGTTTGCAGAAAATGGTTGCTTTATTGCAGCGGAACAATGTCAAATTTTTGGCAATTGTTACTGATTGCTTGCAAATTCTAGCATACGGAAATCAGGAAAGCAAATTAATAATTCTTGCTTCACAAGGTCCAATAGAACTTGTGCGTATCATGCGCTCTTATGAATATGAGAAACTGTTGTGGACCACTTCGAGGGTATTGAAAGGTAAATTGATAAATTTATTTTAATGATTTTGTTGATATATAATTAAATTATATTCTTTTATTAATCAATAATTCATTGTGTTTGCAGTATTATCTGTATGTCCAAGTAATAAGCCCGCGATCGTAGAAGCAGGTGGCATGCAAGCGCTTGCTATGCATCTTGCAAATCCAAGTCAAAGATTAGTGCAGAATTGTTTATGGACATTACGTAATCTATCAGATGCCGGCACAAAGGTTGATGGACTTGATAACTTATTGCAGAGCCTCGTCCTTGTACTCGGATCAACGGATGTGAACGTCGTTACATGCGCGGCTGGGATTTTATCAAACTTGACTTGCAATAATCAGCGTAATAAAGTATGTCGAAATAAAAAAAATTGCTTCTTTGACCATTTTCTCATAATATCTGACATATAAATAAAGATTTTTAAATCTCTTTTCAGGTTGCGGTATGTAATTACGGTGGTGTCGACGCTCTTGTTCGTACGATTATCAATGCCGGCGATCGAGAAGAGATAACTGAACCAGCAGTATGTGCTTTACGTCATTTGACATCACGTCATAATGAAGCAGAAATGGCACAAAATTCGGTTCGATTGAATTACGGTATTCAAGTTATAGTCAAATTACTTCAGCCACCATCGCGCTGGCCGTTGGTAAAAG
This sequence comes from Cataglyphis hispanica, assembly GCF_021464435.1. Classification (NCBI taxonomy): domain Eukaryota; kingdom Metazoa; phylum Arthropoda; class Insecta; order Hymenoptera; family Formicidae; genus Cataglyphis; species Cataglyphis hispanica. The sequence continues at coordinate 6,357,741 of NC_065962.1, read as the reverse complement.
CGGTTATTGGACTAATCCGCAATTTGGCTCTTTGTCCCGCAAATCACAGTCCACTACGTGATCATGGTGCAATAATTCATCTCATAAGACTTTTGGGACGTGCATTCGGCGACACACAGAGAGTAAGTTATTCACATAGCAAAATTTATTATATATAAATAAGAAATATTAGTTATATACATGGTATTTTTTATAATATTATATATTGTGCGATTTTTTAAAAATATGTATTATTTATGCTATATTTTTCAATCATTTAATTTATATTTTCTTTATTATAATTTTTTATACTATTGCATAAAGAGATTCTTTTCAGATTTTTTTAATAATTAATAAATCATAATAATTATTTCTATAATTTAGCATATGTAATAACTTTTATTTGCAGCAACGTTCATCTGTCGCTAGTACTGGAAGCCAACAGACATCAGGTGCATATGCAGATGGAGTACGTATGGAGGAAATAGTGGAAGGCTCAGTAGGAGCACTTCACATTCTGGCAAGGGAGTCCCACAATAGGGCGATAATTCGTTCACAAAACGTGATTCCAATTTTCGTACAAGTATGTATCATTACTTTTATAAAAGAATTTCTAACATTTCTTTTTCTACATACAGAATCAAATTCTTCTATTCTTAGTTATCCTTCAGTTTCCAATCTGTTACATACACAGAATGGAAATGTTATGTTATGCTCTGTACTTTCTTTTTTACTCACTTCTCTTTCCTACACATGATGATTATGTGATAAATGTATAGTTCAAAAAGTGATTTTCAGCTAATCTAAAATGATAGAATAGCTAAGGAGAATAGGAGGGGGAGGGGGGGGGAGGGATTCTGCATCTATCATCTTTTTCTCTCTTGAAAAATTTTAATACAATTTTGTTTTTTATACAGTTATTATTTAATGAGATTGAAAACATTCAACGCGTGGCAGCCGGTGTGCTTTGCGAACTAGCAGCTGACAAGGAAGGCGCCGAGATGATAGAACAAGAGGGTGCTACCGCCCCACTGACGGAACTACTTCACTCCAGAAACGAAGGTGTTGCCACTTATGCAGCAGCAGTATTGTTTCGTATGAGCGAAGATAAGCCCCAAGAGTACAAAAAACGACTTTCCATGGAGCTGACGAATTCCTTATTCCGCGAAGATACAAACTTATGGAACAATACTGATTTTAGCATGGCCCCAGATCTCCAGGTATCGTAGAAAATTAATATAGTAATGCACGTAAAATTATTCGTGCCGTGGCGAAATAGATTTACTTGCAAACACTATGTAACATAGCGAGCTTTACTTTTATATATGTATATATAGAGGCAGATTTTGTCTTTTATAATTAGTGATTTTCAAGTACTTGCCAGGACTTGTCAGGTTTGTAACATGGTATAAACAGAAATACATTATATCATAGCATGAAAATATGTTACACATTTTAGGTGGTTACATTGTGTTTGGTAAATTGTGCCACGTTATGATAATAAAATTTTTTTATTGCTCAGAGATAACTCTGTCTCTTTCTAGTTATAATATTCAGGTATTTATATAAAAAATTTTCCCCTTGTAAGATTAATTTCGAACACAGCTGTTTTTAAATGATATTTAAAACATTATTATTTATGAATTAGAATTTACACCATTAAAGCATAGTGCAATACTCATTCATGTGCTATAACATTTAATTCTAATTATCCCTTAACTTTTATACTGTAGATTTTTATTATATTTGTAAAAATGCTAGATATAATGTTCTAAAAGACTAATTTTATGCAGTTTACATTGCTTAACAATTTATAAACCCGTTTTATAAATAGTTTTGAAATATATGCTTCTCTGAAAAAAAAAGGAAGAAAGCTAATATATATTAATATTAGTTACATCTTAAATTCCAAGATTTAATGTTATTTTTATCTTTATATCAATATTTGCTCAGAAGTTGAAAAATTAAAGTAAAGAATGGTTGTGCCTAATGAAACAATATCACGAGATGCATTTAGACACCTTAGAATCCTAATTCATAGTTTGCAAGATTATCATGTGCATGGGAATGCATTTTGTTCCTTCTGCAGATGTTTAATTAAATAGTTTTTTTTATTTTTTTGTACCATTATTATATTATTCATATAAGCTCTTTTAGTCGTTATTATTATCATACGAGACTTGCCTATTATTGCGCATATCTGTCTGTATTTCGAGGTGTCATGACACGCCTTTTTTAGAAGATATGCTTTGTGTTGACCTAAGCTACCTAATCTTCAGGACATGCTTGGCCCTGATCAAGGCTATGATGGTATGTATGGCCAAGGACCTCCTAGTGTACACAGCAGCCATGGCGGTCGGGGTTATCAACCGCAAGGTAACTTATAAGCATTATCCATCTCGTTTATCGAATGTGCTGCTTTCGAATAATCGTTTACTCAATACGGAATTTGAAATGTGAACATACTTGGGTAAAAAACAAAAATTTATTCTGCTTTCATAAAATATGTTTATATATTGTTGCACCTGCGAGTCGATTTTGATTGATTTTGCAGTTCGTTCTCGCACTGTCGTTCATTCATAAGCACTCGTGCCGGATATAACAATGCTATTTTATAAAAGAAATTTAGTATAATTTTAATAACGAATTAAGAATATAGAATAGGAAAATATTGCAATAATTGTAATCATCGAAAAGATATGTCTACATGATATGACAGCAGTTGCGAGATTCGACAAGATGGTGACTCTTCTCAAGATGTCCGTACTTATTGATCACCTTAATAACGCATTCGGAGATGATCTCCCTGAGACAAATTCAGCGAATATCAAATATAACCGCCAAAGATTGTTTTTATGTAAAGACAAAATACAAGAGGCGCAACAATATATATAGATATAATTATAATAATAATTGCATACGATCGGCGTATAAAACAGCGGAATAATTTTGTATATAATAATGCTATATTATGAAGCAATTCTTTGTGTTTTGCATTTTAAAAATACGCGGAGTTTATTAAATACATAGTTTACTTCTATTCAGTGTTACTTCTAATATAAAATGATGCATTTAATTGTATGTTATTTTAACAGCAGCTTAACCCACTGGACTCTTAAATTAAAATACAGGCTATCAACAGTATCTCGCAGTAACAAAGGTCACTTTGTCTCTTGTTTTTATTATCTGGTTGTATCTTCGATAATCGATTTTGACTGCATGTTTAATGTTAACATTGCAAATCATCTTTTTTCATTTGTGATTACAAATGCGTGATTACAAAATTTAATGTATGTGTAGAATATTGTAATATTTTTTCAAGCATTTATATATATATATATATATAATTATTTATTTATTTACTCTATTATTATTTTTCTTTTGCTGTAATATGCACTTTATAGTGAGAGAGTCATAACATATATAGAAGGATAATTTAATATTTGTAAGTAATCAAACAAGAATTTCCTAATGCAGTGTTTTTGTTCTTCACACAAAAATATTATACAAGTTTTTATCATTAATTTTTTGAAAAATATTGGTAATGCTTTTTCTCCTTCTTGTTTCTTAAAAGCATTAATAATATAACGCTTTTCATTTGTTTTATTATTACAGTGGCATATAATTTTGAGCATTAATATTAATTTTTATATCGCTCATTTCGTTGTTATATAATTGAAACTAAAGAGAATTTAAGGCTTCTTTAAATGCATATTTATTTATTTATCTATTCCATGTGTATGTGTCTGATTATTTAATGCTATTAATAAGTAGTTTTGATTACTAAATAATTTTTGTCCTACAGCTTGGCATAAAGTAGATTTATGATAAAGGAATATGTCATATAAATTAATTAATAATCAAATATGATATATACATATATTAGTATTGTACAATTATATGAGGAATATAATCATAAATTAATTATACATAGTCATAAGAAGAGAATATGTAATTATTTTTAAAACACATAGCAAACTATATATATCTTGAACATTAAAAAAGATTGCAAAGCACATTCCAGTGATTATGCTTTACTGATTAATAAAGTTCTGCACTTTGTGTGCAGTGTAATTTTTATCGATGTAATTATTGCATGAGTAGTAAATAATAGAATCTTAAAAAACAAGATATTTTTTTCATATAACAGGTTATGACCAGATACCAATAGACTCAATGCAAGGGTTGGAGATAGGTGGTGGATCGACGTATGGTGCGATGGACACCATGGACGTGGCGCACGAGGGTGATTTGAGTTTTGATCATTTGGAAGAGCTCCCCGCACCGCCGCAAGATAACAATCAGGTCGCGGCCTGGTATGATACCGATCTTTAAATCAAGATGACATAGAAATGTCAAGTATTAGAGAAAGAGAGGAAGAGAAAGAGAAAGAGAGAAAGAGAATGAAATTGTATACGCGTTATTCGGACGCAGTCGCCTTCGGAACCACATCCACGTAGTCCACGTTCGTTCCGTCGAACGAAAAGTGAAACATTCGCTAATCCATATCCGTATCGCCTGTATGTAATCGCCTAATATGATCATTCACCCGAGTATATAAACATTATATCGATGTATTAGAATTAAGATAAACTCATGTAGTTCGTACACATATGTATCATTTATTGTCCGTACAAATAAACTGAATGATTAAACAAAATGCGCTCCTTACTGCGTGATTATATAAGAATAAAGATTAATTCAATATGATAACAATATTATAATCAATTCACATATTTGATAATAATAATTATAATCTCCTGTGCGCGATGATTTTGGAAATTAGAAAAATACTACTTCTTGGATGATTTAAATTTTTTAATTATTATAATAATAATACATTACAATAAGATTTTATTGTGAAATTTTATAAGATTTTAACGCTCATAAACAGATTTTTCAAAAAAGTGTAGATTTTAAATAAAAAAAATCTCTTATAATTTATCTAGAGAAAGACAATCGAGACAATTTATGAAGCAATTTGTATGCAATGTTATCAAGTAATAATTTTTGTAAACAACGAAATATGCAAATATTGGTCCACTAAATGTAAAGATTAAGGATCTTCTATTTGGATATTAATATTTATGGAAGCAATGGAAAGAATTTTAGCGAGACTTTCACTTGGCAGGTTCGGCGAGCGCTATTTGTGCCTCAAAGGCGTTACATGATATCAGACATTCAAGTAGACAATTTTTCATCATTCTTCGTTTTCTGTTATTCTGGTTGGAGAAGGGTGCCGCGCACGGGGCACAGTCTGCTCAGGTCATCAATCGCTGGTCGACTCTCGCACGGTATACATTTGTGTGTACAAGATTACGCGCTCCAAAGGCTCGTATTTTACGTTAACGGTTGTTTCTTAACGCGACACGAGGAGAGGGAAACACGTCTTGAGGAGTTGTCCCTTTGAATGCGAAAGGCGCATTAAAAATTCGTCTGTTCATCCAAGCGATTATTTCCGGACAGGTGTCGTTCGGAGGATGGTGTTGTTCAAACGAGAATAGTGTTTAGTGAAGAAAAGATTGATTAGTGTGAAGTTTTCTAGATAAAGTGAGGGATATAAAAATTCTGTAGAAAAATATCTTTTTGTTTTGAAGAATAGAAACTTTGTTGATGTGAGAAAAGAGTAAAAAGATGATAGTTTTACTAAATTTGAGGATTAAAAGTCTATTTGGCGTATAGGTGAGTTTAAAAATAGAGAAATAATTTATTTTATTATGATGTCTTTTATATTCTTTTAACATTTTTAATTCCTTTTTTTATTGAAATATATTTATGACTCAATAAAATTTTAATAAAATAATTATGTGGTTCTTGATAGGATCTGTATTTAAAACTATGTTCCATTATACGCGTCAAAAATATTTGCAATTGCGGATAATGCGAATTGACAGTTCTGTGAGAAAATGCTATTTGTTAATGATACTGATGATTAAAAGATATTTTGAAAGATTCATAAAATCAATATAAAACCAGTTATATAATTACTAGTTAATTATGATCAAAATATGCAACATTAATAACTTCAACAATTGAATATATTCTAATATTAGGACACAGTAAAAATTATTGTACAGAATATATATACATATGTGTAAATGAAAATTATTTTACGTGTTATACAGATATATTTCTGTAAATTTATTTGCAATGTTCCTTAATTATTTGGAGATTTTTTAGGTAGTGCGACGTTTGAAAGATAAAGTTGTATGATGATAAAATGTAATTTTTATTTTATTATTATTTTCATCTAAATAAGATTTATCATACTTTCTATTTGCGAGTATTTTTGTATTTGCGTTTCATTAGCAACGCGCAGATTACCTTTGTAATCGTCAGAATAAACGATAGATATGTCTGGACATGAAATCAAGATGATATAGAATAAATGTCAAATATTAGAGAGGAAGAGAGAAAGAGAGAGAGATTCTGTACGCGTTATTCTATATGTTATTTTTAAAACACTAATATTGTGCGTTGTTTTACATTTAACAAGACAAATATGGGCATTGAAGAAATTAAAGTTATATTTTCTCTGGGATTTCCTGATATTTTACATAAAAAAGTTAATGGTCTTGTACTTATAGATGAAAAAACGTGTGTGTGTTAAAAATAAAATTATTTAAAAAACTCATATTAGAGAGAGAGAGAGAGAGAGAGAGAGAAAAAGCAATTATCAATCTTATGGTAGAAACAAACTCTATATATAATAACTTGTAAGATAGTAATCCTCCCACTAGATAAATATTATCAAATAATGTGTACAATGACGTAGAAAAATAATTTGTCTTTTATATTTTAGGAACATATTTATAATATAAGAGAAAGAGAGTTTTTTTTACATCTAATTTAAATATCTTATTTTATTGACGCATAATCTAAAACGAGAATATATATATATATATATATATATATATATATATATATAATTTGAGTATATTAAAACTGTTTTATTATCTTTGAAATATAATAACTTTCGTTAATAAAAAATAGTGCTCAAAATATATCGGAAATGCTGTCGTTAAATATGCATTTTTCCAAGCAAGACAAATGTTGTTTGTTTAAAATCTAATTAATGTTTTAAAATATTTTTCATGTCTAAAAACATGTGAAAATTTATTAAATAGAGTTTTGTATAGAAATAAAGAATTTTCATATATGTATTTATGTTTAACAAATTGGTTTTACATGCTGTACTAAATAATTTATTAAAATATTCCGAAAAAGTAAGAAAAAATATAGGCTATAATATAATAAAATTATAATATAATATAATTATAATATAATATAATATAATAAAATTATAATATAATATAATTATAATATATTTATAATATAATTCGAAGGCAAAACAGCGTTCTGTACATGATACAGTTTCTAATATTAATGATAGAATCCATTTGTAGAATCTATTAGGAGATCCGAAAAACGGTATCTCTTATATACATATCCGTCTTTGCACATGTGTGTCAGAGTACCTCGGCGATAATGGCATGAAAGTGCATCCATATCACCGTTCCAGAACAATTATACGTTGCGTCTAGCTTAAGATCGTGGGAGTAAATTGCTGTAAATTCTTCGGCCGATTAAAAGACTGATTTTGTTGCGACATCCTACATGTTGTCTTTTTAAATACCTTAGCGAGACACTTGTGTATCCAAGATTTGCCGTTACGTACTTCCGACACATCAAACACTAAATAAATGTCATCTATAATACATGTTTAGCATAATTAGAAAAAAACTACTTGCAGAATTGTATAGAAAATAATGAGAAACAAACAGGACTAATGAAAGAAAAAACAGCAAATAAAATACATTGTATTTTCGAACGAAACAGGTTTGATAGTTCTGAGAATGATTAAGCCCAATTTGTCATGAACATATGTTTGAGGAAAAATAAATTTTAAATCTGATTAATATAAATAATATATTAATAATATAAATAATATAAAACATATATTAATAATATAAAAAATATATAATATATCCCGTTTGATTAATTGATTGATTAATTGATTAATTATTTGATTAATTATTTGATTAATTATTTGATTAATTCGTTTTTAAAACACAAGATTCTTTGCTCTAATTAATTAATTAAACGCTTACTTATACAGTATTTTATTGAATAATCTAATAAGCCAAGTAACCCTAGATGAAGTTTATGACCTCATTAATCACTCTCAGAGCGATCAAATTTGCTTCACTCGAACAACATTAAATGATAAGAGTGATAAGAAACAAGACTAAGCATAGAAAAGAAACAAACACTATAACATTGAGATAAATAAGCTACAAATAAAAAATAAAAACAAATGAAAAGATATGAGCTTGCGTATATTAATAAGTTTAGAGAAAGAGAGGAAATATAAAGATAGAAAAAAGACAGACTAGAGCTACAAGCAGGAAAAGAAAAAGATATAGGCAAAAGATCACAGAAAAGGAGCAAACATAAAAAAAACATACAATAAAAAAAATAATGAGAAATTAAAGAGGTGAGCCAGATAAATTAAAAAAAAAAAAAAAAATCGGGCGAAAACGGAAGGACATGAATGAACACAGGAGAAGGTAAAATAGAGAGGGATAATCTGGGAGAGATGAGGGATAGGCGTCCTTGCTCCGAACTAGTCCATAACTGTACGCATGGACGTCGTGGAGAACCGGTAATGACGTGAAAGTGCATCCACGAGTGAGAAGGTAGGCAGGTAGGCAGACAGGCCGCCGCTCTCCCAGCAGTATATCGCCACGTTCGGAACAACAATCCTCCGGATCGTGGTCGCGGTACCGCTGGAGAATTTCTCCACCTTTCGACGATCAAAGACGAAGCTCGCCTGACTGCGAGGTGGCAAACGTTTTCGTTCATTCGCGCGTTCATACGTTCGTTCATTTCCTTTCTTCGTACGTTTTCACCGCTGTTGCGATTTGCGATTCGTCTCGTTCGCATTTTGCGTTTTACTAACACGCTTTGCTTCAAGGTGAACGATTCTGAATAATTTTCAGTGAGGTGATTTCGACGAGATTTTCTGAGAAACGCGGTATTCGTTCGATCGAAAAGGTTGGAATATTATTTGCATAATATGACTTGATAACGAATACCAAAACACACACACAGAAAATCCAATTTGTTAAATTCTAAATACATGTAATATGATTAAGTAAAATTCTAATTAAGATTGTATGATTTAATATGTAAAAAACTCGAAAAAATAATTGCGAACAATAAATTTTATTTCTTATTTATAATACTTATGATTTCTTATCTCATGATTTATGATTTTATTAAAATGATTATTAAAAATTTTTATTTATAAAAGCGATATACATACACATTTATATTTAAATTGTAAAATGTGCATATCACAAAATTACATATAAACTCTTAGGTGTTCCTCTAAATTAAGGAGAACTTAATTAAGAAGAAATTAAGAAGAACTTAATAATCGAAAACGAATAAGATTATAAAAGGACTCGATATTTTTCTCTCTCCTTTCTCTCTCGAATGTTTAGATTTTATAAAATAAATCTTATTTTTATTTCATGCTTCAAATTACATATGTATTATTTATATATATAAAATTAGTTGTGCGTATGTACGAAAATTTTTTTACTTTAAATGCATCTTTTCGGAATACTTGCATTTAATTTCCTTTTTTTTTATTAATTATCCAATCAATTATTTGAACACTTGTATATTAAACTTTGATTCTTATCTTGAATTACTCAACTGCATAAGCTGGATATTCGATGTATTTTACAATTGAAACGATATCAGTAACTTATGTTTTTTCTAAGTTTTGTAAATAATATAATAATATAAATAAAAATTTTAAAATTATAAATATAATATTATAACGTTATGTCATATGTGAGTTTTTGAAATTTTAAACATTATAAGCTGTTTATTGCAAAATTATGTTAAATTGTTGTTCAATGATTGTTTTTACATGTACAGTAATATTCAAAAATACTATTTACATAACGTGTGTGCAAACAATTTATATTATTAAAACATTATTAACATAAGAGAAATATGAAAGAAATTTTATATATTAAAACATTAAATATACATGGAATTATGAAATATGCTTTTCAATAATATCAGGTTTTTCCTATCAGTTGCTTATATGTTTTTTTTTTCTTTCAATGAAACTCATTATTAATTTAATTATAATTTCTAAATTAATAAGTATTAGCTAATAAAATTTGGAATTTAAAAACAATAAAATAATTTTGATTCTCTAATCCAAGTTTCTTTATGCCATGTCTTTTTATGGCAAGAGATAGTTTTAACAATGTTAAGTTTTTGTTATATTATTTACTTGCTTCTCTTCATATAGTTGATATTCATTTAAAATTAGGGATTGATTTATAAATTTAATACATTTTAGAAAATATTTCTTTTAATTATTTCTCTCGCTTTAAATATTTTTTTACAGCCATCCAGCTAATATCTCCGCTCGCAAGAAACAGGTGAGAGGCGTACAAGAAATGCATCTTGCCAATGTAGAATCTTGCAATTCCTAAAAACCGAAACAGAGACGAGAGGAAAATAGTTGTTTCCGTGTAATCATCCAATACCGTTAAGACACACGCTCGAAAAAAGAGAATCCACAATGATCACCATGGCTCTTCGAGCTAATCAAGTTCTGGAGGAGAAGCGCTGACGAAGCTCGAGAGCAATCACGGATAGAAAAATGACCGTCGCGATGGAGCACAAGCGGAAGAGTTCGTGGGATTCGAAGGTGAGATTCGAATAATGTAGCGCACTTTCCCCTTTCGTGATATATGCTCTCTTCATTATCCTGTCGCGTCATTAATTAGGGAGTGCGAAAACGTCGTGACTCAAGCAATGAATCGAGTGGAACAAAATACTGGAATGTGAATCGTGTACGAGAGGTATAATACTGTTTGTTATATGAAGATGTGAGTAATGGAATGAGCGCATTGTGTTTGCTCCGACATTTACTGATTTTTTAAAAAAGATCGCGATCTTAAGAGTTCCAACATTTTCAGAGCAGATGTAATTCAAAATAAACGCAAATGTGTGTGTGTGTGTTCGATTATAAATTTGTATGCATTTTCAAATTATTTATTAAATGAAACTTTAATAAATAGTGTACTCTGCACTTTTATTGTTTGAACTCGTAGTCTTGTTTTGGCAAAATTTTATAGGATTTTTGTACAAGCAAAGAATGTGAAAAGACATAATTCCTTTATTGCTTAATATAGCGTTATGTGTTGTCTCATGGCGTTTTATAGATTTTGCAAAAAAATTATTTTGGAAAACGCCTTCTCAGCTGTTATCTAGAAATGATATTAAGCGCAAGTGTTGCAAGATGAAATGTGAAACAATCGCTTTCATAAGTTATTGCTTTCGAGCTGACATTTGATCTCACTTATTGCTCTGCACAAATTAGTGAAAGAGGAAAAAAAAAGAGAGAACGAGAGAGAAAAAGAGAAAGAGAGAGAGAGCAATTTTGATTAATTTAATTAATTTTAATATTTTTTTTCGCGAGCAAAATGGACAAAATTAATTCTATTCTTAAAGATCTCACAGTAATTTTCCAATTGTAAGAAGAATTTTTTCGTGAATAAATAAGCTGCGCAACAATTTATGTATAAATTATATTCGCGCATCCAGTAATTGCGCAATAATCCGCGCATTGATGTTTGCCCTCGTTCTTTGTTTAATTTCTCCCATTAATTCTCTCTTCATTACGGTATGAGGTACGAGTATATAAAGGCCTCTGAAAGGCCAGAACGGGATTGTCGTGAAGATTTAATTAAAACGACAATTTTTATAATTTGAGACTTCTTTTGTCAGTAATACTAATTATGTAAATATGTTTACTCACGAGTAATTGTATCACGTTACTTGGTCTATCTTTTTCCCATCGCGATAGCAAAAGTCTGATTCGTATATATCCGTTCAGTTTTCATCTCCACAGACCACTTGATCTTGTTCTCCAATGACCCCGAGCCGCGTACAAATGCATACGCACTCGGCAGCAAGTTTACAAGCAAGAACTAGGCTGATCGGAATGGAGAGCGCGATGCGTTTGCGATGGGTTGGGTCGTCTGGGTTGGGCCATCTGCTCTATCCCCGATACCGTTATTTTACAAGAGCATCCGATCGCGTTTGGTATTCTTCAAGATCGCACGTGACGCTTGTCTCGTCGATCAAGTTTAGATGACATATAATGTAATCATCGTGTTTAGCCTGGCTTGAATATCGAGAAGTGTCTATCGACGATCTCACGCCTTCCTATATCGGGGTTGTTTACTATTTATTTAATAATAAAAATTTAGTACATGATGAGAGACGTACATCCTTATTTATAGTCTTTCTTTAATTCTTTGCTTTTCTGTCTTTCTTTTCCTTTGCTGTCATTTTTGGAATATTAACAAAACACACTTTTCATAGATAATTTAATTTTCAATATAAAACAAAAATATGAAAGGGTATTAAAAACTGCTTTACTTATTATTGAAGATATATTATTTTGGAACGTGTTTTTTTTTTTTTTTCTTTCTTTTCCCCATTTATAATTAAAATATAAAATGTAAAATAATTTGACATATAATACAATTCATTGCATAGAATGCATATGCTAAAAATTATAATAAAGACAAATATTATATATCAAAAATCAACGTTGTTATCATTTTTTATTTGTTTTTCGCTGAGTGATACGGTGTTGTGTTTCAGTAGTTAGTATCGCGTATGGAGTATGACTGAATGTTGTACATATGTATGTGTGTGTGTGTGTGTGTGTGTGTAACTGAACGGATTGTAATTTAAAACGGTCAGAAACTCGTTCCTAGATTCTTGCTCTTTTGGAAAGGTGGCTTGGTGTTTGGTATAACGGTTATAACGGTCAAGAAAGTCACGAGAGAACAGTAGCTCCGATGACGTTTTATAGATTCTTCCCGTCAGGTCATTGACACTAACTCTTTTAATCTAAATTGATAATCAGTCGACATCTTTTCTAATGCAACAAAAAGTTATGCCAATCTTGCATTATTGTTATTATTATATATTTACATGATTTTATTTACATTCATGAATTGTGGATGCTCTATATATATAGAGCACACACAATTTATATATTATATTATACAATTTATATATATTTATTTATTATAAATTATAATTTCTAACACATTGCATAAAAAATAATATAAAGAAAGTACAAGTAGCTATCAGAGTAACTTTACATTTTTCTCGATGAACGTGATATCATTAAAAATTGTCATATTATAGACATACTTGTTATATTTTTATTATACATTTGTCATTTATAAATAAAAAGATTAATTTGAACTGGAAATTATGGATTGGCATGATTAAAATATTGATGCAAGGTATCTTCATTATATCTCAATGTAGCCAATTAATTTCAATTCTTTTCTCAGCCATACATTATATAAAACCCTTTTTTTCGCTCTCGTCAATTTATGCATACATTTTAAATATAAAGTTTCTTCTTACACGGGACTTACACTTCGTATAATATAATACATTTTATTAATTTTATTATTCATTATCGGGAATGGAAGTAATCTATCCATTGGAAGAGCAATTTATTAGATCTTGATCGACAATATTTTCAATGTTCATTTATAATATATCGTTTAATTATTAGCGAAGCTTATTGTAGTGGAATCAGAAGCGAGTACCGCGCAAACTTTCATGAAAGTTTCTGGCTGTGGAAAGCGCTTTTCTAGCGGCTAGAGATCTAATTTTTTCCAGTCTTCAAGTCATTGACCGTGCCTATTAACGGAAGAATTCGAAACGCTGTCCAGTTCAAGCGTGTCTTAATCTCTTCCTATAATCGCTACCGAAGCACTACGTTTATTCACGTTGAATTCTACTTTCCAATCTAGTGCGTTTCGATCGGATCAGCTCATCTCAAGCGCGAAACGGCCCATTATCAGGATTGGCATGAAACTCACAACTGCAATCAATCGCGTCGATCTACTTGTTATTTACATTTTCTTCTTTATGAACTTTCTTTCTTTTAAAAATACACCAATTTGCTTATTTACACATGCTTCTTTGCAAATTTACTTTAATTGTATTTTTTAATAATTCTTAGATTGAATTCGAGCATAAATCTTTTTATTTTTCTTTTAATATTTTGATACAATGATATAATATTTAATTATTTGATACTGCAATTATTTAATAATATGATCAATTTGATAATATTTAATTATGTGTTTTACTACGAAGTATGTGAACAGAATTTTTGAATAAAAAATTGAATGTTTCGTTCTTGCCATTTACAATAGTGTTTTTTTTTTTTTTTAATATTACATCAGAATTGATCGTGCGGGGCAAATAAAACTTATGCAAGATCTAAGCATTATTTACTGATATCCACGAACGAAAGGCAACTTCTCGCATTCAGTTCTTCTGCTATCGTCAGTTTCATAATAGCATAGGCATACTGTACATTTTTATAAGTTACTCTTATATAACTCTATAGAAGAAACTTTTCTCTCCCAATGTGGTTTTGCGGTTTCGTGAGAAAATATTTTACATCTGTAGATAGCATTTTATTTTGCAAATATATATTTTATGTCGCACAACACGATATAAATTAACCACATATAAATATAGTAAAATAAATGTACACAAATACATATTAAATGACACAAGTAAAGATTCGTTTAATCCAATTTAAAAAAAAAAAAAAAAAAACAAATTATTTTAAGATCACTTAATTATCTTTAAAAGCTTTTAGTCGATCACTCACATTGTTTATGAGAAAGTTTATGAGAAAGTCAAATCAAAAAGTTTGACAGCTTGAATTAAAGAATTTCTCAGCAGTCAAATTTTTATTTATTCGGAATTTTTTAATAAATAATACTTAAGAGCGAAACTTAAAATTAAAATTTGTTAGAGATTACCCAGAATCGTGATCTTGACAATATATGTCAGCTGGAAGTCCTTTGAATCTACCTGTGTGAAATATAAAAGGCCATATATATATTTATTAAATTAATATTTTTTAATATTTCTTTTTTAGAATGAATGTTTTGGCATGTAATCTACTTTGTCATAATTTAATTATTCTTTATTCAATTTTCTTTTCCCTTTGCATTGTATATATGTATTCTCTCAAATTGTTAAATTTATAAATCTATAAAATGAAAGTTAATAAAAATGCAATAAAATGATGAAATCGCAAAATTTCTGTTATATTTTAATAAATTTATATTCTATGGATAATTATGGGGAAGCGTATCCTATTGTCTTTAACTCTTATAATTAGATAATAGTTGTTATGGCGTACACTGCACTCCGGAAGTGATAGAAAACAGAGTTCGAGATAATATCTGTTCGCCAAGCTGGTAGCTACGTAATATACGTAATACATTATGCTTAAAACGGTTCCCATTGTATATATATATATATATATATATATATATATATATATATATATATATATGAATCGCGTGCGAAAATCGGTTGACTTTCACGAACGTCGTTTAAGTATCTAACTATTACTTAATATTTAGGTCACTGCTCTAGCACTTCAGTCGACAATCATTTGAAGATGAATCTTTTAGCATCTATATACACGACAGAATTTTCATTATACTTGATCTCAATTTTAATGTGTGTAAAACTGATACATTATGGATACAATCCACTCTCGTTATTCTTTTGTTTGTGCGGGAATAATATATTTCGCACTATTTAGGTGGGTTTTGACCTTTAATTCCATATGACCTTTGCAGCAGCCACTATCCAGATATCCTCGGTTGTAATTCTTCGCGTCGGAGCGTGTGCCAGGCGTAGCATTTGAACGATTGAACAAAGGCGTAGGCATATCGCGGTGCTTATGCGATTATTGTGCGGCGTTCTTTGCATGAAAAAAAGATGCAACAAGAAACGATGTATTGTACGAATATATTCGCAAATTTTTGCGTCATGTCGACAATGCGTGCGCGATATAACTCAATGAAACAGTATTTTTGAAAATGATTTTGAAAACATTTTTAAAAACATTAGAATAATGAAGTCCCCTTTTAATCATTAAAAAATGTTTATATTAACATCCAATGAGCAGATTTATATTTTTTTAACGTATTTTTAATATTTATTATTTAGTAATTGTATAGTATGCAATTAATTTATTATTTTAATGTTTTTAAAAATGTTTTTTAAAGATTTAAAAAAAAAAAATTTTTTTAATACTATGACATTTCGATTTCTATTTTTACTTAAAAGTGATTCATAATTTGTTTAAATTCGTGGCTGTATTCCAACCGATTCAGATCGTATCGTATTGTGTTCTGAGACGGAAGCAATGCGGTCGTTAATGTAAGTCGTGTTACAATCGCAGTAATCCCAGTTCTTTCGAATTGGTAAAAATATATTGACGGTACAAAGGAAGGGAATGTTTCATCAACGGAGAGATACCGCCCACTATTTATTAGATATTATTTACTGATAGTTTGCGCGCGCGCAATTTAGCTTTCGTAATGCTCTTTGCTTATTATATTAAGACTTTATTTTATTACAGAAAATATTGTCAAAAATATTTAAGAAACGTATTAAATAATATTTGTGATAAATGAATGAATTTATTATTGTGTATTTGGTATAAACACAATTGTTATATATAAATAATGTAAGAAAAAAATGATTATCATAAATAATACTCATCATATTTTTCTAGCTTCTTGCTTACATTTTATATATGATTCTCCTTAATAATTAATATATTATATTATTAATGGGATGATATTTTATTACATAATAATTTCATTTTAGAATCTTTTCATTTGTTATGTCGTGTATTGCTCAAAACAATCATTTTTGGGGAAATCTTTTCAGAGAATTATTATCTTTTTTTTTATCTCGCATACATTAACATCGTCTATATTGAAATAACAAGTACATCTTCATTTGTAGATTTCGGTGAGTACAGTGAGTACCAGAAGGTTCAGCCGTGCTGGAACACCAAGCTCGATCCTATCATCCGACAGCGACATCCGTTTCACGAGAAAACTCGGTGGCCAGTATCGTTGCGGATGCTGCGTCCTCGCCGCTTTCTTATTCTTCCTCCTCTTCTCGGGTGTCTCTATATACCTCGGCTGTAAGTAACGTCGTTGCAGACATTGCAGCAAATAAACGTAAAGATAACAATTCTCTAAAAAAATTATCTTGTCTAACAATAAATACATGTCCCGTTTTTTATTTATTTATTTTTTTTTTTCACGACAAGTTGACATTTAAACTTATATACTGTTGGCAACATATTTTTTAATATAAAATTATCTTTCACCAATTGAATAATACTTGATTCGTGCTAACAAACTTTTTTGCAATAAAAATATATTTTTTTTTAAATAAAATCTTTAATTAAAAATAATTAAAAATTTTTAGTTTTTTTTATTTACAAGAATGAAATTTTTATTTAATTATTTGCCTTTATAATATTTCTCGAAGTAGAACACATCTCCGAAAAAATATATAATGAAGAGTTTCTTTTTGCAATCTTAAATTTTTTCGTTATTTTTTATTAGAAAAATTGTTGTCCGTGCGAAATGCACTCGAATGATGATTTTTCTTAGAAAATAAGCATTTTATCAAAGATTTTAATATTTCGTAGTGCACAAATGCACGCACAAATGCATTCATATTAAGTGATAATGATAAATCACGTATAATTCGATATAAATAATACTATCGCTGTTGCTCTCGCGTTCATTTCGGATTGTGATGCAATATTATTTTATTTATTAATTTTAGTTTTATCTACTTACACATACACACATTTACCGAGCCGACACATTTTAATCACATGAGCGTTCGCCCCACTTTCACTTATCGTTCTTATATACATATATATATATATATATATATATATATATATATATGTATGTATGTGCGTAGAAGGCACTGATGCAAATAGAATTATTCCACAGTTAACCGGCAATCGGCGGCCTAGCGAGCATGAAATTATCCTAGCACATCATGATCGTTTGCCAGGACGATGGATATATTTTCACGGTGCATGAATCGCGAACTGTAAAGTACGATCGGCATCGCCTTCGCCTTGTTTAAATAATCGACGTTTCCGTGTTAATGCACTTCACCTTAAATACCATGTATATGTACATGGTATGTATGTACATATACGGGGTGTACATTATAATAAACAAGGTATGAGGAAGAGAAACAACTGTCATCTCGCGTAATATTTAAAATTGGAGACGAAGGGACATTCACATTTTTCATAAAATTATTAAATGCAAAGTGATAATAAACACAGAAATTTTTAGAAGTTTCTTATTTTATAATAATTCTTAATAAATTCTTAATAAATTTATACTTATATTTGTGTGTGTATATATTTTTTTACTTTCTTTTTGACGATAATATTTTTTCACTCTTTCCCAAGAAAATAATATTAATTTTGAAAAAATTTAATTTTTGATTACATATAAGTATATACTAACACTTCTTCTTCGATACTCGGTTACTCGGTCAGACCGTTATACGTACTGAAAGACCTCAATGGGCTTTGGCCGCATCACCTTCTTCCTGCTTTCCATTCTCTTATTCTTCAGTGTTATGACTTTGATTAAAGACGTACATTACATATTAATTTCTCGTGCCATAAATTTTATTTTAATGCAACTGTCTTACGAATATATCTCAAAAGATCGTCGCAATTTAATTAAAAATGATTTACAGCGTGCTTAAACTTAATTAGTTTCTTAATAGATGAGTAACACACATGCATATTACATATTCACATACGATATAGCGAGCAGCACGAACTCAGTAATTCCTATCGCTGCTTAAATTCGCGTTTACGAGTGAGAAGAATATAAGAGGTCATGGATGATATTGCGCGCGTGCCAGCCCATTGAAAGCTGGTAAACGTATAACGGTATGACCGAGTTTAGTTGATAGATATATGCCCAATCGACCTTAAAGGTGGGGATCCGTGTCCTTGAAGTGTTTTGATCCTATGACACTGTAACCTACTCTGCAAATATGAATTTTACATTATAATGCCGGATATTTGAGGACATATTGAAGAATGGCTTTTCTATCTCTTATGTATTGAAAAAAATAAAAAATGCATTTTTTCTTTAATTAATGAAAAACTTGTCTTTTTCACAATTCTTATATCTTTTATTAGTATAGAGGAGAAATTTTTATAAATCTAATTTTTACACAGCTCACGCACACACACACATGCATGATTAGATTAGCACACGAATGATTAGATAAATATATATATATATATATATATATATATATATATATATATAAATTATTTTATTTATTAAACATATGGATACAACTTGACTGTTAAAACCCGTATAAAAAATAATATATATATATATATATACATATATAAATATACTGATTATTACGAGATCAAAAAGATTTTCTTGTTGAGCAAATACATCAGATGGAGAAGTTTGGTGAAAAGTAATTTTTAGTACATATATAAACGAGGTCTCTACGGGCAATTGCCTCGATTTGTTTCGTTTTGCCTAGCCGGAAAATTGACCGCACCGATGTAATGATAGCGCCTGAGGAGCGAAATTTTTTTTAAATTGTTGCCACGTTCTATGCGCTCGACTATATCATGTGTGATCGATCGCGCATACATTAGAAAGCTAGTTTGTGATATATTGCAAATTATAGTAAGATATACTACGCGAAAATATAACGTTCTAAATTTTTTCTTATTTCGCAAAATTTTTAATAAATTAATAAATTACTATAGAGTTTTTCATATTTTGTTATTATATATTTTATATTTTGATAATTTTCAATAAACGAAAAACGAAATGTCATGCAAAAATGATTAGTATAACATGTAATGGAAAAATGAACAAATATTTATTTATTACGCGTTGTATTAATAATAAAAAAGACTTTATCATAATTTTTTGGAAATAATATACATCAGCAAATGCTTTTTTATTATATCTATAGCATTATTAACTGTATGCAAACTTATTATCTTGATTAATATATATCTTGGAGTAATGTATTTATTAATATGAACAATGCGTAAAGATTGATAAAATTACAAAGAAATATTATCACGAAGAAACTCGACATACATTTAATTTATTAATCGTTAACTAATATATTTGTAGCATTTTTATCTTTAATTTTGTATTATTTTGACTCTTTTATTTTCTTAACTATCAAAATTTTTATCTGACATTTGAATTATATATATATATATATATATATATATATATATATATATATATATATATATTTCCGTACTATTCCAATTTTGTCTATTTCTACTTTTATTAATTATTATCCACTTTTTTTTCACAGATTATGTAACTAGTAAATAATAATTAATATTAAATATTTATTTTTATTTTAGACACGTTCCTCACTTCGGATCCACCGGGTGATCAGATATTTCTCGCAACATTCCGAGTTATCAAAGGTGACTCTTTCACCGCGGAACTGGCAGATCCTTCTACTGAGACTTTCCGGATACGATCGCGAGAATATCGTGATCGCTTTAATCTTATATTTCGCCGAAGCTGGTTAAAATTATCATTTCTTACAGCAGATGTTTTGGCGCTTGACGGGTAATGAAATTTTATTATTCTCTTGTCACTGCTTTACAGTAGTCAATAAAACATACCTAAAGATATTAGCACAAAAAGTTATTTGCGAAACAAATTATGCAATAATATTCAACATAGAGTATGTCGTGTAAAAACAGAAAATTAGCTAATTATAAAACACCATATAGCGTAAACTTGGTTGATCTTTCTATTCGGTTCGAAAAATTGATTCTTACATAGAAGGAAAAAGCTAGCCGAGATATAATGGAAACCGATGAAAACAGCTGGGGGCTGTACGCGAGAGAGAAATCGGACGATATCGCTTTGTAACTTTCTAGTGAGCGTGGTTTCACGACACTCTCAGCGTGCAATGAGATGTTGACTGCGGCTATTTTCATTAATAATGTATTATTCATTAATAATATCGTGCTCGAGTTTGTAAATTGCATCGATTTATGACGGCCACCCACGAAAAAAATTGCTACTGTAGAATCGCTTGTGTTCTAGAAATCTAAAATTATAAATAAAAGTTTAATCTCTTTCTCGACAAATTCCCAAAAGCAATTACAAATTTTTAAATAAATTATTATAATTATTATAAGTATTTAAATAAATACTTATAAGTCTTTATAAAAATTGCACTGCTACAGAATCACAAATCTAAAATTATAAATAAATTATAAATTTAATCTTTTTCTCGACAAATTTAAAAAAAATTACAAATTTTTAATAAATTAATATAATATTTAATACAAGTCTTTATAAAAAAAATATTTGACATTTTACAAATACAATCATGGCATCATGTGATCTTAAAGAGATTAAAATAATAATTTTGATAGCTAAAAAGCTTAAAATTTTGTATATATATATATATATATATAATATGCTTATTACTATTATAGGATGGAAGGACGCGATTTGGTGGTGCATTTTGATATTAGGTTCGATCCGCGATACCAGACTATAACTACTGGGAATATCGTGGACATTTTATCACGAGAATTAAATCCCGAAACCTCGCGTTATCTGGCGAATCTGACAATAGAGACGAAGAGTCTCGATGTACAAGAAAGTCTGAAGGCCCTGAACGCGCAAATTAATCCACAACCAACTATCTCGACGTTACCGCCGACAACGACAGCACCTCCGCCAAGAAGATGCAACAAGCTGGACTTGCCCTATTGTAAACATCTCCCTTATAATATTACCTCGTATCCAAATATTTTGGAGCATAGATCGTTGGCAGATGTCCAGGAGGATGTTATTACTTTTAGGTATGTTTTCCTGGATTGAATAAGTTTATAGCGGACTCGAATAGATTGAGAAAGCAAATTTATAATTATTTATAATTATCGCATTACTTAATTATGTATATTTTAATATTTTAGAAATTATATAGAAACTATAAATAATAGAGAGCATAAACTGTTAAGCTTTTGGAGAAATAATTTCATGAAAAAACTATATTAAAATTAAAAGAAAAAAAAAATTTATTAAAAACGAGAAAACAAATTTAATTATATTATTTTGTTGAAAGAAATGCTCTTTATTATTTTTCCTGTTAATTATATAGCGATATTTTTTATAAAGCACAAAAGATTTTGTAATATTTGCCAAGGATGAATAATAAATCCATCTTTTTATCATTTGTTTAAATTGATAACGATAATATTACGTGCTCTATATAATATCTAATCAATACATTGTGAAATTAGAGAACTAGTGGACGCGGAATGCTATCCATTGGCCTACGACTTTATCTGTCAGGTGCTGCAGCCTGCGTGTCAATCGAGTCATCCAGAAGATCTGCTACAGTTACCTTGTAGGAGTTTTTGCAGAGAATTTTGGAATGGATGTGGCAGTCGTCTTTCTGAAAAGATAAAACGCGCCTTAGATTGCTCCAACTTTCCAGAATATGCCGGTCCTGGTAGTTGCAGACCAAAGCCAGGTGATTAACTGTCAAAAGTAGTATAATATTTATCACAAGCAAAATCTCCCTTTATCTCTCGTAAGATGATGTTAAACGCAGTATTCTTTGAATTAATTAATGTGTAGGATGTGTGCAAGCGCTTCAATCTAAAGCTTTATCTCCGAGAATTTGCGACGGCGTGATCGACTGTCCGGATCTGTCGGATGAGAAGAATTGTGCCTATTGTCGAGATGGTTACATGCATTGCGGAGTAGGAAGAACCTGTATACCGCATACAAAACGATGTGACGGCAAGGTGGACTGTCCGAATGGCAGCGATGAGAAAGATTGTCGTAAGTATAGAGGCACAAAAAAAATACGTATTAATTTAATTTTAGTACAGAAATAATATAAAATAAATCATAAAAAATAAATAAATTATTGGGCATATTTATCGCAGTACTTCTGGCGCCGAGTGTTCACGTATTAAAATCACAATCCTGGAGCACGCCTCATGTCGCGAAATACAACAAAGAGGGTTACGTTGTATTTAATGAAAAAGGTACTATTGGCAAACTTTGTACAGCGAACCTAAATGCTACTTTACCAGAAACGGAAATGGACAATGTTCTTCAAACAGCAGCGAGCTCATTGTGCACTTTACTCACATATACGTAAGTTATTATCTATTTTTTAATACTATAAACTATTTTTTCATCTTTTCCATCATTGATTTTCAAAATACAAAAAGAAAAAAATATAAACAGCTGACAGCAAATATTTTGTCCCCTTTAATAAATTTTTTCATTAATAGAAATTTTTATTTTTATTGCTTAATTTTATTAATTTTTATTTTTACTTTGCATAACTTTTACAGCGCAAAACTCATCTAGTTAATATATTGAATTCTTTACAATCTTTCCTATTTATTATTTTGTAATTATTAAAATTTTTTTTCTTCTACTTTTAGCAACTTGAATAAGTAGTTTAATTGTCTCGTCACATTGTAGTTTAGTTGTTAATAGTTAAATATGTTTGTTTCTTTTGCAATTTTATTTAATATTATTTTTAGAATTATAATTTTGATTTGTGTATACATATAATTTAAAAATTTACTTACACATACATCTATTTCACGTATATTTAAAAAAGAATTTTATAATTTAAAATTAATATGCCCTGTAATTTATTCAATATAGTGGCGTGGCTCTTGTTGAAATAAGAATCGATGACGAAGAAGATGTCCCGTACGTATACATGGAAGATCCTTCAGCACCTGAAATTACTTTTGTTAGGGCTCCTTGTCCTAGCAAGGAAGTCTTGTACGTTCGCTGTTCCGATCTTGGTACGATTCCTCTATATTTTTCTAATATATTACATATAATAAGTACATTATTATTTATAATAAACTTTTATTAATTCATCATTTTTTTCTTTCTGTTGGAAAACTAGAATGTGGAATACAACCTTTACGTGCAAACGGCGGTACTCAAAGTCTTAATAAGATGGCAGAACCCGGTGACTGGCCTTGGCACGTTGCACTTTTCAAAGAGGGAGTTCATGTTTGCGATGCTACTCTCGTGGCGGATAATTGGTTGCTCACAACCGCGTACTGCTTCCAAGGGTGATTTTAATATATTTATAAAAAGATTTTTTGTATTAAAATATTTTTTTGCTTTATATTTAAAAAAGATATTATATATATATATATATATATATATATATATATATATATATATCTTTTTTAAATATAAAACAAAAATATTTTAATACAAAAATCTTTTAATACTAAAAAATATTTTTAATACAAAAATCAATAAAATTAAAATTTGAAAGAATATAAAATTTAAAAGAATGCTTTTATAGATATGTTATATATATATATATATATATATATATATATATATATATATATATATACATATATATAAAAGCATTCTTTTAAATTTTAAATTCTTTTAAATTTTATATTCTTTCAAATTTTAATTTTATTGATTTTTTTTCATAGTCAACCCAAAGCAGAATGGTTGGCTAAACTTGGTGTCGTACGACTTTCGAGTACATCACCTTGGCAACAAGAACGCAGAATTGTCGGCATGATTAAATCACCGATGGAAGGTACAACTGTTCTGGTGAAATTGGATAGACCAGTAACGACCTTCTCGGATTTCGTGAGACCAGTTTGCTTACCCTCCAGCGAAGACTCACTGAGTAATACATCGCAATGCAACACTCTGGGTTGGGCAAGAAATCGTACGTTAACTAAAAATAAATTTTAATGAATCAACTTGATGTTATCCAGTGATATATTTTGATAACATATTTAAACTCTGACAAATATGTACCATAATGCATATCATTTCGACAAAGAATAAAGAATAATTAAAATATTTTATTATCAGATTATAAATTAATTTTGGAAAAATAGAATGTATTTATTTTTAATTTTATTATATATACATGTACGCATTTTCATTATTTCTTTAATTATTTCAAAGACACAAAACATCCTTGAAATAAATATGTAGAATCTTTTCCTTTCTTTTGACAGGTGATTTACTGCAAAGAGTACAATTGAAACATAGTGCAATGGAAAAGTGCGAAAATATTAGTATCCCCTCGGTAAATAGCGTTTGCACTGAGCAGGCATATTCCACGGATGATTGCAATGTAAGCCAAAAATTGTTCACATAATACACGCTTTTGAATAATTTTTATTCTTTTTTTTCCACTTTTTAGCGAAAAATTATTTTCTATTAGACTCTAAATATAAAATTTAAACAATAGACCAAATTTTGATAAATAATATAAAGTAGCATTTTATATTATTAAATTCTAACAGGAGGAAGAACTCGCCGGCAGTCCAATGCTGTGTCTTCAAGCGGATAGTCGAAGATGGGCATTGACTGGTATTGGTAGCTGGAGAATAGCTTGCTCGAAAGATGGGCTCGAAAGGCCTCGATTATACGATAAAATTTCATCACATATTGACTGGATTAAATCTACCATTAGTTGAGAGCTTTAATTGAATTACTCAGATAAACATTATCTGATAAATATTTTTTTTGTGAACGAAATATATATTCTCGATCAAAAATCGGACGAAAGAAAAATAAATGTTCACCGTGCGCATTCCAAAATCGTGACCTATATATCGAAGAATTAGAAATTACTATATTATATGATGTTGTTATACGTTGATAGATTTAATCATATCTATTTTGTAATGAATACATGTTACTGTTATCAGTAATGTCAGATAAAAATTTATCTTTTATTAATCACCGGAATATGAAATCGTTTCTATTCTCTTCTATAAATGTAAATATCTTCTTTCTTAATTTAAAACAAAAATTCTTTGTATTACTGTGGCATAATTTTTTAATTTATTCTTTTGTTCTACAATTAATCTATACCATATGTATACATAGTTGTTTTATACTTTATATCTAATTAAGTATTATATTGTTAGTTTATTATTAGTAGTTATGATGTAATTATATATATATATATATATATATATATATATATATATATATATATATTTGCAACATTGTTTACACATATTAAACTTTCCCAAAATAATAATCTGGTTTTTTATTACCTGTATAATATAGGTGCATGAAAATAAATTTGGAAGAAGTGTCTCAAATTAAAGATTTATTTAATATTTATTAGCAAAAGTCGAAATAATGATGAATTATATAACAATATATGAATTCTGATAACAATCTAAAAATAGACTAGTTAGGTGGGACGCGATTAAATGTGACGAGAATGGATGAACGGACTAGTTATGATATTGCAATAATAAAAGACTTTTTAAACAATTCGGCAATTCTACTTCAACAATAGATTTTTAACGTTGTTTTTCTATTCATATCAATAAAAATTATACATCAAATTATATATATATCTTGAGCATATTTTAATGTTATGTGCAAGTGTGTATTAATAACTTATTAATTATGTAGAAAATTTTGAATAAACAAATTTGCTAAAAGAATTCACATTTAACACACAATACATGTGTGGATGCACACATGCATAATAAAAAAATTTGATGTATTTAATAGTCATTAGTAATAACATTTTTTAATTTAAAAATGAAATATTTGTATCGCGTATACTATATTCTTTCATTATAGTATGTTTATCCCTACATGGTATATTTTCTTTTTAATATATATAAAAATATCCCATAATATGTAATAGATTTTGTTCTATATATACAAACTTTTAAACAAATATTCTAAAATTACAAATTAAAATTAGAACTGGTAAATAATAAAATATTGATTGAAGAAGTATACCCGTTGACCAATAAAATTAGTCTTCCCGCCAATGCAACAATGTGCATGACGTTATTCTATTCAACGCGAAGCAACCAATGATTGTACAGTGAATCTTGTCACATGATTTGCGCTGTAACTTGTGCGCAGCAAAGCGGGAACGTTGCATGCCAATTGGTCACACACACATGCGTTTTAGCTCTTTAACGGCGCGTATATCGTTTTAGGAGGCAGCCATTGAAGGTTTAATATGCTAAAAGCGTGCTCCCGGCTCACGACGCACGCAGTGTGTCGGCAGCACGTGAGTAGAAAACACGCGACAACAATTAAAAATGCCAAGTTACGCATCCATTGGGCCGAATGGCGCGAGTGATTGTTACCTTCTTTTAGAAGACGGTAATATTTTTTTGGGAAAACAATTTGGGGCCGATGTATCCGTTGATGGTGAAATTGGTGAGTTTTGTATCGAACATGTGCTCCTATTTTACAAGTCGGAGCCACACGCGTACACGTGCAAGTTGCTCTTCAAGAATCAACTTCCTGCATGTGGTTGCGAAAATATTATCCACCATTCTAACGAGAGAAGCTCTTTCATTGAGAGAGAAACTTATTGATATATATTAGAAATAGCAATAGATGCAGTGACATTATTCTTTGACTCTTACAGCTAGAAAATATATATAGAAAGCTTTTGCATATTTTATTTTAAATATATTATTAAACATATATTAATAATATATATGCAAGTAATGTTACTACTTAATATTAAATACTCAAAAATTACATTTGAATAAAGTGTTGTAACTTAGATATTTGTAACAGTTAAATACAAGCCGGTTAAATACAAGTTAAAAATTGATACAATAAATACATGCAATAAAAAATTGTTTTTTGACAATAATTTGTCAAATTATTATAAAAATAAATGTGATAATTGATAATTAATCAATAGATTAATTTACAATATAAATTGTTCTTAAAAGCACATCAAATCAATGAATAATATTGCCCAAATAATGATTAAATCAGATTAGAAACATTTTAAACTTTTTAAAGCTGCAACAGTGAAAGACTATTTAAATACTATTCACAATTTGATGCCAGTTGTTATTAATTTTTTTTTTAATTTAATTTATTAGAATAATTAATTTAGATTTACTTAAATTAACAAAAGTCAATAAATTCAAGTAAATCTAAATAATTATGCATATCAACAGTTTTTATTCAAACAACAAACAATTCTTAATTATCAATTTGACACATAGCTTTTTAACGTTTTCATGACGTAAGTGATTTTTTGTTGTTGTTGGAGATTTTGCTCTCGGAGATTGTCAATTTTTTTTACTCTAAGAAAAAACAAAAATTTTTATTTTATAATCATAAGATTTCTGAAAGACTAATTAATGAAAATAAAATAATGTATATATACATATATATAATATTTAATATATATTGTATATACGTATAGTATATTTAAAAAAATAATCTATAACATTGATATTTAATGTATATTTTCTAATGAAACTAAAAATTTTGTAAAATATAACAAGTTTGCACTCGAATTACCGCGGTTCTTATACAATAATTTTTTTTTCACTTCTATATATATTTTTTAATAAAAGTTTAATAAAAGAAAGAGTTACTTAAATATTACATATACGTTGCATGATTGTATTATGATTGTAGAAATAAAAATGGATAAAAAATTAATATGACTGTGTTATAATAAATTACAATGAATTCTGATTAAAAAAATTCAGCATTAATTGATCTTAATAATATTGCGACATTAATCTTCTTGTTAAATTGCATATTCTATGATATCAAAAATAATAATATAGATTTTAAATATCCATATAGATGGGACTTTGCATTTTTTTGTGTTTACATTCTATTAATATTCAATTTAACGTTTTAAAATGAATATTATCTGAACCGTCGATAACCGTCGTCAATAGATGCAAACATTAAAACTGATCGAACTCAAAGTCCTCCAGACATTTTCTTGCAAAATATAATTACGATCAATAAAATACTAGCAATAAGATGTATGCTTTACGACGTTATTTTTTTTTTTTATTTGTTCCGATAGAGCAATACAAAATAAAACATGGAAATTATATAAATTTATAAGGCTTCTTAAATGTCACTGTTTCAGAGATGCATTTTTTTAGATATATTAGATTTGCGTTTAAACATAAATATTGCATAAGTAAGATAAAGCGTGTGTATTATATAAAAATGATTACTATTTTTACAGTCTTCCAGACTGGTATGGTTGGTTATTCAGAATCACTCACGGATCCTTCTTACCATGCTCAAATTCTGGTGCTGACATATCCGCTTATAGGAAATTACGGTGTTTTTGGTGACGAGAAGGATGAGAATGGCATACCATAGTAAGTGATCTCAACAAAATTTAATTCAGCGCCCGTTAACGAAATCACGCAGTGTCAATGTTAATCATTATATATCGCATATAGATCGAGCAAATCAAAATTGTCACAGAGCATAAGACTTTGCCTTATATATATTTAACTATATATAAAGTCCATTTATTCTTGTGTTTTTATAAAATATATTTGCGCAAACAACCATTTTAAATTTTCAGCAAAATGTTTATGGATTAAAATAAATGTAATATATATGTATAACTGTTTGAGAAAGAGATATTGGAAATAATGCTTGAGAGGAAATACTAATCTTAAAAATTAATTAATTTTGACATAGCTGGTTCGAGTCCCACCGCATTTGGGCCGCTGGGCTAATAGTCGGAGAGATTTGTGACAAACCCAGTCATTGGCGGCAAACTAAGACGCTATCTGTATGGATGAAAGAACAAAATGTACCTGGAATATATGAGATCGATACACGAGCATTGACAAAAGTTATTCGCGAAAAAGGTACTATATTGGGCAGGATAATTTATGGTCAACCACCCTCAACCATCCTGCCGATAATACCTCCAATAGAAGATCCCAACAAGAGAAATCTTGTTGCAGAAGTTTCTCTGGTAATGTAACATTTATATATATATATATATATATATATATATATATATATATATATAAAGAATTGTTTGTATAATGTTATAAAAAATACGAATTAAATTGTATTAATGTCCTTATAGCTTTATTTAAAAGAATACTAAGATATTTGGCATTAATACTAAATAATTTTAATATTTTATTTAATCACTTGTCTCGAGTGTTTTGAAATTCATTATATATATATATATATATATATATATATATATATATATATAATGAATTTCAAAACACTCGAGTATCTTGTCGAATAATAATTCTCAATTTTCAATTTTTGACATTGTCCCACTCGTGACGTATTCTCGTATTCTCTTAAATAAAGCTATAAGGACATTAATACAATTTAATTCGTATTTTTTTATAACATTATACAAACAATTCTTTTTTTCCTATACTTCTTTTATGTAGTAATTTTTTATATGATTTTTAAATGATTTTTTATATGATTTTTTAAATGATTTTCAGCCGCTTTCAAATGTATATCCAACATATAATCCGAATGGATATCCTCGTATATGCGTGGTTGATTGTGGATTAAAATACAATCAACTGAGATGTTTGCTAAGACGTGGTGCTCGTGTGGACGTTGTACCATGGAATTATGATTTGGGTGCTGCCGAATACGACGGTTTATTCCTCAGCAACGGTCCGGGTGATCCCAGCATGTGCGAAGTAACTGTCAAAAATATCCGAATGGTTTTCACGCAAAGAAAGAAAACACCAATTTTTGGCATATGTCTTGGGCATCAATTACTATCCATAGCTGCTGGTTGCATCACATATAAAATGAAGTACGTGGCATAAATGGTATCAATACTACTTTTATTAGATTAATAAATGCTGTTTGGAGGACAGATTTTTGAAGCTGTGATAAATTATACTTTTTTGCTCCAAACATTTTCGCCTTGATATTTCCTTCATTGTTCGAAATATTATTATTCTTTTATTAGAGTACAATTATTTTCTCGTCATACGGATACAGAGTATAATAGATTACCGTTATACGAGAAATGTCATGCATTTTCAGCTATGGCAACCGAGGTCATAATCAACCGGCAACGCATCACAGTACCGGACGTTGTTATATGACTTCGCAGAATCACGGCTTTTGCGTTGATGCGACTCAATTACCGGCCGATTGGGAGGTGCTCTTTACTAATACTAATGACAACAGCAATGAGGGTATAGTTCATTCAAATCTGCCGTATTTCTCCGTTCAATTTCATCCGGAACACACAGCAGGACCTGAGGACCTTGAATGTCTCTTTGATGTATTCTTGGAGAGCGTGAAGGACGAAATCGAGGGTCATCCTTGGATCTCTATAAAGGATAGACTCACTAAAAAGCTAATCTACGACAAATCTTCGACTCTAATTATACCCGAACGGCCTAAGAAAATATTAATTTTGGGCTCAGGAGGACTTAGCATTGGCCAAGCTGGAGAATTCGATTATTCGGGCTCTCAGGCGATAAAAGCGTTAAAAGAAGAATCGATACAGACTCTTTTGATAAATCCTAATATCGCCACGGTACAAACGTCAAAAGGCATGGCTGATAAAGTGTACTTCTTGCCAATTACACCAGAATACGTCGAACAGGTAAGCTAAATACATTTAAAAAAATTTAAGATTTAGCTAAATTTTTTAATTAATGATTTATCACTTATCACTATAATACCTAATAATTGTTTATTTTTATTTCGACAACATCGCTAAAATTATACATAGAGTGTCCTGTTGAGTGTAAATTTTCAATTTGATATCTCCTATCAAAGATATGCGAATATTTATTTAATATTATAATAATATTATTATAATAATATTATAATAATAAATATATTTATTAATATTAAATTATTTTATAAGAGAAAAAAATAATATTTTTTTAATAATCTATTTTAGGTGATACAATCAGAGAGACCGGATGGCGTACTATTAACATTTGGTGGACAAACTGCCCTTAACTGCGGCGTAGAACTTGAAAGAAACGGCGTATTTGCAAAATACAACGTCAAAATCCTAGGGACACCAATCGAATCAATCATACAGACTGAAGACAGGAAGATATTTGCAGAGCGTGTCAGCGAGATAAATGAAAGAGTCGCACCAAGTGCTGCCGTGTATTCCGTTCAAGAGGTATGTAAATGACTTGGCAACATTTTTTTACAGATTAAAATGTCTCTCACAATTTTGTAGAATTACAATTTTATGAAATGGACATGAGACGATTGTCTCATATCAATTTTGTACAGAAATATCGTGTTCCGGCATATTTAATAAAATTTTTGATTGCCGGAAAATATTTGCGATACTTGAATTAATTATTAAGAGATCTTTGATTCTTCAATAATATTCACAATTTTTTTTGTAAAAACAGAATATTATATTTAACAAATTAACGTATTTATTTTCAATATATATTAATATATATATATATATATATGTCATTTCTTTTTAAATAGGCATTAGAAGCCGCTGAGAAACTGGGTTATCCCGTAATGGCGCGCGCTGCGTTTTCGCTCGGTGGTCTTGGATCAGGTTTTGCCAATACGAAGGAAGAGCTAAGGATGCTAGCTCAACAAGCTTTAGCTCACTCCAACCAATTAATAATTGACAAATCATTGCAAGGCTGGAAGGAGGTAGAGTACGAGGTTGTCCGCGATGCGTACGACAACTGTATCACGGTATGCAACATGGAAAACGTCGATCCCCTCGGCATTCATACTGGCGAATCGATTGTCATCGCGCCGAGTCAAACATTGTCCAATAAAGAATATAATATGCTACGAACAACCGCTATTAAGGTCATTAAGCATTTCGGCATCGTCGGAGAATGTAATATACAATATGCGTTCAACCCTTCCTCCGAAGAATATTACATTATCGAGGTGAACGCTAGATTGTCTAGAAGCTCGGCTCTAGCCAGTAAAGCTACCGGCTATCCTCTGGCTTACGTCGCTGCCAAATTAGCTCTTGGAATACGCTTGTCGGATATTCGTAATTCTGTCACTGGTGAAACAACAGCTTGTTTTGAGCCGAGTCTTGATTACTGTGTAGTTAAAATACCTAGATGGGATCTTAGCAAGTTTCATCGCGTCAGTACCAAGGTATTGAATAATTTTTTAAATTTTAATTTTAGGAAACAATATTAGAAAGAGAGAAAATATATATAGTTTCTTAAATAACATTTTAAAAGCGTCACGATAAAGTAAAAACTAATTAAATGAAAATATGATATCGAATAAATATTTTCAGATTGGCAGCTCCATGAAGAGCGTAGGTGAAGTTATGGCGATTGGACGTAAATTCGAGGAAGCTTTTCAGAAGGCTTTGAGAATGGCTAACGAAAATGTGAATGGCTTCGATCCTTATATGAAGGAGATTAACGATGAAGATTTGGAGAAACCGACCGACAAAAGAATGTTCGTTCTCGCTGCTTCGATCAAAGCCGGCTATACGATCGATCGATTATACGAGCTCACCAAGATAGATCGCTGGTTTCTGGAAAAGATGAAGAACATTATCGATTATTATGTACTCTTAGAAAACATCGATCGTACAAAACTTTCGCACGACTTGCTACTGGGCGCAAAACAGAACGGCTTCTCGGACAAGCAGATCGCCGCCTTGGTAAAGAGCTCCGAATTAGCTGTCAGAATACAAAGACAGGAGAATAATATTCGACCAATGGTCAAGCAAATTGATACAGTCGCTGCTGAATGGCCGGCCACTACAAACTATCTTTATTTAACGTACAATGGCACTAGCCACGATGTGGAATTTTCTGGCGGATATACAATGGTGATAGGTACAACGCATATTATATATATATATAATATATAATCATTGTGTAATTGTTATATATAAATAATTACAACAAACAAAACTTTTCTTAAAATAAGAAAAGATATAATTTTCCTGATTTAACATCGTGTATATACTCAATTAAATTAGAAACAACTCTCCTATTATGGCTTTTCTTTATAATTATTTTATAATTATTATATAACTTTATAACTTATAATTTTATAATTATTATATAACTTATATATAAATGGGATATGATTCGCGACTAATGATTATTGATATAAATAAGATTAAAAAATAAATTTAATATTAAATAAAATGATATATTATTACAAAAAATTAAAAATTATAATATATATTATTTCTTTTTTAGGTTCCGGAGTATACAGGATCGGCAGTTCAGTAGAATTTGATTGGTGTGCCGTGAGTTGCCTACGTGAACTGCGAAATCTTGAACGTAAGACAATAATGGTCAATTATAATCCAGAAACGGTCAGTACAGATTACGATATGAGCGATAGATTGTATTTTGAGGAAATCTCCTTCGAAGTGGTAATGGACATATATGATTGTGAGAGCCCAGAAGGTATAATATTATCGATGGGTGGACAGCTACCAAATAATATTGCAATGGATCTGCATAGACAACAGGCTCGAATCCTTGGAACATCACCAGAGTCCGTCGATGGTGCTGAAAATCGTTTTAAATTTTCTCGTATGCTCGATAGCATTGGTATATCGCAACCTAGGTATGCGTGCAATAAATATACATTATTAAAAAAAAAATAATAAATAAGAGACATTTTAAAGTTGGGCTATTTTTAAAATTTAAAACTCTGCAAAAAAGCATTGTACATAAAATTAGGAAAAAATAAATTGATTATTTGCTGAGTTATAGCAGTTTGGAAATAGCCCATTTTTGTAGTAACTTTTTTAGTAATTTATAATTTTAGTAGTTTATATAAAAATTTATATTAATTGTGCAACGTTCCTTGTTTAAGATGGAAAGAATTGACGAATTTGAAATCCGCCATTGAATTCTGCGAGGAAGTTGGCTATCCATGCCTTGTTCGGCCTTCGTATGTGCTAAGTGGAGCCGCAATGAATGTTGCCTATTCAAATCAAGATCTGGAGTCTTATTTGAAAAGCGCGAGCGAAGTTAGCAAAGAGCATCCCGTAGTGATATCGAAATTTATTCTCGAGGCGAAAGAAATCGACGTCGATGCCGTTGCTTATGAAGGAGTTATATTATGCATGGCAGTATCTGAACATGTCGAAAATGCCGGTGTTCATTCAGGAGATGCTACATTAGTAACGCCACCACAGGATATCAATGCGCAAACTCTGACGAAGATAAAAAGTATCTCGAAAGCAGTCGCGGCATCCCTGGGAGTCACCGGTCCTTTCAACATGCAACTAATTGCCAAGGTGGATATTGCTAAATTTTTATGTGTGTTTAAAAATTGATCAATTTAGGTAAAAAAGACAAATATAATTTTAATATTAATTATATATATAAATTTTTTTTTTAATAATAACAACTTTATATTTTACTTTTTTTTACTATTTTAATTACATATTAATTTCGTATTTATATTATATAAATTTATTCTTAACAGAAATTAATAAATTAATAACATTTTTATTTATACAGGATAATGAATTAAGAGTGATCGAGTGTAACGTAAGAGTATCCAGATCTTTTCCTTTTGTCTCGAAAACCTTAGACCATGACTTTGTCGCGACAGCAACCCGTTTAATCGTCGGCGAAACAGTTGAGCCTGTGGACGTTTTAGCTGGCTGTGGAAAAGTTGGAGTGAAAGTGCCGCAATTTTCCTTTTCCCGACTTGCTGGTAAAAATTTCGGGCATTTAGATGTTACTTAAGTATAAATTTTTATAGAAAAATTTATACTTAAGTAACAGTATTCTATATATATTTAATATGCTACATTATTATTATATATTTTTGTGCTTTTACATCTCACATTATTTCTTCATATTTTTGTTCAGATAAATTTACTTTTTCTTGCTTAATTAATTTTTCTTTCAAATTGTCTTTTATTAGTTTAAGCTCGTGCTTTTCGAGTTATTTAAATTTATTGCCTAAATACTATTTAATATTATTGTAGTTAGCCTAT
The DNA here is from genome assembly GCF_021464435.1 of Cataglyphis hispanica. NCBI lineage: Eukaryota > Metazoa > Arthropoda > Insecta > Hymenoptera > Formicidae > Cataglyphis > Cataglyphis hispanica. The sequence continues at coordinate 6,321,978 of NC_065962.1, read as the reverse complement.
AACATATAAGAAATGATGTTAAGCGGGAAATTATTTTGTCATAATATTGAGTGTATTTTGTCACATTTTTTTAAAACAAATTAGTAATTATTAATTTTTTTCACGATTCTATTTTTTCATGCAACATACGCACACACGCATACATTTTCTCCTTCCATCGTTCTCTAAAATCATCATATACAATATATGTAAAATAATCATTACCATTTTTATTCTCCGCATTATTATCTGTACGGTTCAATTAAAGGTGCTGATGTGATGCTGGGCGTGGAAATGGTATCTACTGGGGAAGTAGCCTGTTTCGGTGAAAATCGCTACGAAGCTTATTTGAAAGGCATGATAAGCACCGGTTTTCACATTCCTCAAAGGGGTATCTTGCTCTCTGTAGGAAGTTTTAAGGTAATTAGATTGTATATGAGAGAAATTGTGTCTTGTTTTTACAATAAATAATAAATAAATTTTATAGACGATATATAATTTATTTATTATTTATTGTAAAAAAAGACACAATTTCTCCCATATATATATATATATATATATATATATATATATATATATATATATATATAATTAAAATATGTATTTGCTTTCAAAGCACATATATTTTACTTCCTTGGAGATTTTTAATATTAATAATATTTATAATAAAAATCTCTTATTACTGTTATATGACAAAGCAGTAAATTACATCGTTCAGTCTTTAAAATGTATTTAAAAAAATATGTTTTTTAATAAAGATAAAAATAATCGATTTTACACGCATTTCAGCATAAAATGGAGTTACTTGGGTCTATCAGAAATTTGAAAAACATGGGATACAAATTATATGCCAGCATGGGTACCGCCGATTTTTATACTGAGCATGGAGTCGAAGTAAGTAAAAAAAAGCATTTATATTATTTATATCTTCTATATCTATATCTTTTTGAATATAATATTCAATCACTTTTACGTACAATCACATACATAAAAAGAATAATTATACATATTTACATATCATATTTACAAGGATAATTTAAAAAAATAAGATATTTATGAGAAAGATGATTGATTAATTGTTTTTACCAAATAATTTTTTTGCAATTTAAAAATTATAAAATAGTGAAATATGATATAATAAATTTACTCTTTTAATAAAGCACATTTATCATAAAATATTAATGAGATTAACTATAATGAAAAATATAAAAATTGATAATGGTGCTTTGAAAAAATGAAAGATTATGTATTATGAGATATAAAACGATTTTTTTTTTTAAATTAGAATATTTTTGATTAAAAAATTTGTTTGAAATATCTAATCTAGTAACCCACACACACACAATCTACTTTACAAATTATATTCCATATTATAATAACAATATTATTTTACAAAAGCGACTCAAACCTAACTGTGTCGCAGTAATTAGATATTTTTATAAATTATATTTTAATTATTAGTTATCACTCTGTTCGCTCTTGCACATAACACAATGATCGAATATCAACAGTTTGCAAGGCTATACGCTCAGTCTTCCTCGATTACTTACTAAATTGATTATCGATCGCTCTCGAAATATAATAATGAATATTATTTTAATCAGGGGACCCGCCTTAAACATTGAATACTAACGTTTGTCCTTTCAGTAGATCATAGAGATAAGACCTAATTTTAATAAATACATATATCATATATATGTTGTTTCGCTTAAATGGTCTGTTAGAGAGACTACTCTTTGAATTGTATCTGAGGTCGACTCGTCGTCACTTTGATTCTTCGATACAGGCTTTCTCAACGTATAAGAACCTTCTTTGCTCGTTGTAGCATTCGCAGTTTGTATATTTTTTTCCACGTTTTCCTCATCTTTAAATCGTACTTCACAAGTGAATTTATCTGTGTATTCCTCTATATATTCATGGCTAGATTGCGGTTGCTCATCCAGCCTGAAACGATCTTTCAAATTACCGACGAATATAGGCTCTACATTTCTTTTGGGTGTCTCTGGCGGCTCATTCGGTAATCTCGTTGAATTTGTCGCCGCTTTTATTCTTAAAGCGTGGATCTTGTCGCGATAAGCCTTAGCGTCGTCCTTGTATCTGGTCAGATCCGATAGGATAATCGAGAGTCGATCGGCTTGATCGAGATAAACCACTTTCTGTTGATAAGACCTATACTTATGACAACAATCGGCCATTTTTATAAAATGTCTAACAAAGAAATCCAACAGAGCAGCCAGCCTCAAATCTTCCAACTTGGCACAGCGTTCCTAAAAAAAAAAAGAAAAAGAAAAAGAAGAAAAATGAGAGACGCGAATATAAGTTGGCCGTGACTCTTGATCTACCAACTCACAAAGAGGAATGAAGATAAGATTAGATTTGTGGAGAGTCGTGTAAGATCATGGATTGATTTGGCTTTTTGTCTAGCGTAATCGTTTACGATAGTGATGTGTTATGCTGGATTGCTCATTACATACTCCAATTGATAATCTTATCATCTTGAGGAACTCACCGAGATGTCGACGATAAAGTCTGTGGCCTTGCGTGTGGTGATGAGCGTTTTATTCGTAACAACTCGCGTACTATAATTTTGCTGTTCCTTCTTTCGAGCGGTGTCCCATAATCCACCAGATCTATTGAAAATCTCTTCCCTATGATACTCCTCGGTCGTTCTCGATATGTTTATGGTCGGGCTAACTACGGCCAACCACGGTTGAACTGTCAGTATCTTGAATAACTTCGCAAAGTCCAATCGTGGGAAGAATTTATTACTATGCTTGATGTTCTCCATTGCGTGGAACACGTACATAATAGGATTCTCAGTTATTCTTTTCAATTGTTTCTGGCTGCGCAACAGATGCTCGCGCGACACTTTGCTAAGCATGTTTTTGTCACGGATGAAATAGTCAGGCATGGTTGGCTCGTCTTGGCTGACGCAGCGATAAAGACTCATCAGTAACTTGTTTAGACACTCACCGATCCTATGGTCAGGCCACTGCGAGGGCCGATCGTCTTCCTCGATCAACCAGAACAGCTTGTTCCTGATATGAGAAATCGTCAGACCATGCATAGTGTCCTGGACTGGCCTTAAGTATGTTTTATGAAGCATCATCGCGATCAAGTACACTTGTACTTGAGAGCGGGTCATGCAAGTCTCTAGATAACGTTCCGCGGCTGGAAATGTCAGCTGCCATTCGATTTCTTGATGTATGTCCTTTTTGACATTTTCATGTCTCAAAGGATCATTCTTGTTTAGAGAATTCTCGGGTATCACATAACAACCAAAATCCTTCACCTTGCTAATATCGTTATAATTAGGCCACGTGCTTCTCGGTCGATCTAACCATTCCATAGCGGATTCCGGCCATTGCAGCCATATTGTCGGCGTGATTTCGTAAGATTCGATCCTATGCAATTTGAGGCTGTGCGATTTTATCATTTTATTACAATGGATAATTGAATTTTCCACGTAATTTTGATCGTTTTGTTTGAAACCTAGCGGCTCGGCCAGCTGATTTACAAAGAGCTCGACAAAATAGCTCATAAACATTTTACTATTAATGTAGAAGGCCTCGCAATCAGACTGTTTCTCGGCCATTCTGAGGAGAATCTGCTTGCTATTTTGTAATGGCCTCCTTTTCGCACTGTAAATAGTGCCTCTGCTATTGATCCTGACTTCCTCGAAGCATTGCGGCGGGATCATCGCGTTTGGATATATCTTGCTTGACGCGCTCATCTGATTATGTTTTATGTTACGACTAATCTTTGTACTACGAGTCTCAGTGTGATAACTCGAGTCGCTACCATAGCCGGAACTCACGCTGCTCGGTGGTTTAAAGACTTTTAATTTTACTGATTTCGAAGAGCTAGGTCGTTGTTCACTTTCTTTCCTGAGCTCCTCGCATATCGCCCACGTTTTTTCCGAAGATATATCGGTTTTCATGTGATTGGATGAAGTTCTATTACAAATGTTTTCACGCGAGAGTGATCTTGATATATTTTGATCTTCATATATCGTTTCATCGTTATGTAAATTGGATAAAGATCTACTCTTAATGGTCTGAAAACTTTTTTTCTTTATCTGACGAGAATACATGTTTGAATTACGATCGTTTCGTTTTCGACTGTAAATGCTCTCGTCATCGCTTTCGTTGTATGTTTCATCAATATCTTCCTTTTTCCTAAGATTCCTCAAATATGGCATTTCATCGAGAAGTTGTAATCGTACGTACCCTATTGACAGAATTCTCATAATTTTAGACATCACAAAAAAATCTATTAAAATTATTAAAAACATTTTTCTCTTAACAACGTCATATGAGTTATGTGTCATCTCTTTTACATTTAAAAAAAATTCAATTTTACTCAGCAAAAGTACTATAAATTTTTAATCTATGTCTACTATTATAGAAATAAATCATTAAAATTAAAGAATTTAATTAAGAATAGAAATAATTTTATTTAGGTTTTTTTCTCTTTTTCCCCTCTCTGTGTTTTTCGGCTTATATACATATATATTATTTGTTTAAGATTTTATCTTTTTTATATATTTACTTTTATATATATACTTTTTTATTTTATTGTATATTAATTTCAAAATTTTTCTATGTTATAAAAAATCTTGTTATTGTGTTCACTTAAATGTCTATTCTTAATCAATCTGTAAATAAAAATTTTATTAATATAAAATTCTGTCAAATTCTTATTTAAATAAAGTAAACCGAGAGAGAGAGAGAGAGAGAGAAACTTTTTTATTTTACTTATTTTTCTCTTAAAAGTTTGAAAAAACATTTTTAACTCAAACTATTGATATTGCACCAGATATTCTTGCTAAGCAAATTTAGACTGAGCTATGAATCTATTGTGAAAAAAAATATGAAGAATCGGAAACAATCTATACAAACTTTATAATTTGAAACATTTTATCTACCTGAATTTTTACTCGATTGCACCATCATATTATACGTAATCCCATTGTTCAGGCTACTGTACTCTGGTTGATATTGCTGTTCTGTAATTTCGATATTGTTGTGTACAATATAAATACGAATGGGTTGCAATGGTTCGACAATAGGCTCGCCAGTCTGCCTGTTCGAAGTAAAGATAATATTGTGCGCGATATATTCTTGAAGAATATCCGGTAATAAAACATGCTTTTGAGATGGCAGTATTTTATTTAGTTCAGCTTCAGAGGACGATGCCAGAGTTTCTTTAATTTGAATTATATCTCTGCAAAAATATTTAAAGTAGTTTGTTATAATGCAATCTATCATTATTACCATGAATAATTGTGAAAGTTTATGTAATATATGTCTGCACTGAAATTTGTGTGTGAACTGTGTACACACATATTTATTTTATTATAATTTATTAAAACATGAGAATAGAAATATTTAAAACATTTGTTTTACAAATAATTTTCTATACATTGAAATAAGAAAAATGACAGTATAAAGGAAAAAACCAATATAATAACTAAAAAAATACTATTTTTTTTTCTAGTGAATATTTTTTTTTTAGATCACGTTATTAACATCACACAGTACATAATTTGAACTATTTTTTATGAAATTTTTATTAAAAAATATTCAAATAATATTTATAGCTACAATAGCCAATATTGTGAGCCATCTTAAAAAAAAAACAGGAGCACGCATAGCGGAACAATGAAAGCTTTAAAAAAAAAAATACAAGTATTTTCTTAAAATATGAGACAATAGCTTCAGTTGCACATATAAAATTTTCGACTAAATAATTAGTTTTTGCGTAATATTAAAAAATAGAAGTCAAATTCTCACCAATTTTGGACCTTTTTTGTTAAAAAATTTGCTATTTTGTAATAAATTATTTTTTTTAATCCATACGTGTAAATGAAGCTATTGTCTTATATTTTTAGAAAATATTTGTTTTTTTTTTATTTTAGAGCTTCCGTTGGAAGTTATGCGCCCGTTTTTGTTGAGACGGCTATTGTAGCTATAAATATTAATATTTTTTTACAAAAATTTCACAAAAAGTATCTTAAATTATGTATTTTGTGATGTTAATAAAGTGATTTAAAAAAAAAACCAAATTTTTACCAAAAATAATTCTTAAAAATATCCTTTTTTTAGCCGTTACTGGTTTCCTCCCTTAAGACTGTAATTACGTTGAATTATGTCGAATTTATTCAGTTAAATATTTTAAATAAAATATTTAGTTTAATTATATAATAATATAATTGGCAACTTTTTAATTTATATAAATAAAAAGATATTATTAAGGAGACACATGCAGGAACAAGCGGAAATATGGTGATCATCAACTTTAAATAATCTCGACAGGCAATTAATTATATTGGGAATTAAAAATCGAAAACAATGTAAAGAATAGGAATACACTTCCTTTGGCCAATCTTGATATCATGAAAAGAATATCTTTTATATGTAGCCTAAATTTATAGATTAGATTAAATCAAGATGAATGATATCGATATTTTTTAATCAATAAAATCGCAAAATCAACGAGGTAATTCGGAAGTATTTTCAAAAAATTTCTCTATACGAATGATATTCGTATGAATAATACAGTCATCTTCTATAAATAAATTATCACTAGTTTCACTTTGTTGCGCTTTGTTTATTTATAATATAACAATTTATATGGATATATATTTATTTTTTTAAATTTTGTGAATAAGAAGATTTACTAAATAAGCAATTGCATTATGTGAGAATTGTTCTTATTTATTAATATATTAACAACAATTGAATATTATATCAAATTATGGATTCTCTATGCACTCTTGATGACAAGTGTTACGAATTATCTCGCAATTGCAACGAATCACCGTTAAAAATTAAATGCTTACTCCTCGTAATTCTCAAAGAACTGGACACACATCATGAGATTGTTTAAAATAAAAGTGTCAGGATCCTTCACGATGGTTCTCCTCAATAGTTGCAATTCCACATCTTCATTCTCATCTAATCGTTTGCAGGATACGTTAGGTTGTTTGACTGGTTTTGATTTCCAGATTCCCATTTTCTCTTTCACTCAATAATATAATAGAGATCACTTTAGAGACGGCCACGTGGCGAGTGTCTCCACGTGAGAAGCGCGTCTTCAGCAACTATAATTAGTGCGCACCGTGTACACCACGCAGCTTCACTATGGATCACTTAGATTCACTATACCAACACTTTCTCATCTTAATTTCAAGGTCAGCGATAGCGAGAAAACGGCATTATGTGTGAATGCGTAAGAACACGTCGATGACCGGTGAGATAGTAGTTCTCTCGCGGGATAGCGGTGTCGATAAATAGCTATCTCGGGCGTTATCGCTGTGACGTTTTTAATCGAGGAATCTACTATTAGATATCGACAAGCAAGCTCTGGCATAAAATACTTGTAAAAATTCACATCGATATAGCTTTGGCCTTGTCAATTTTCTTATCATAGCTTTACGTATAATTACGTATAATCATAGATTACGTACAATTACAAAGATAATATATGTATATATCAGCCATAAGTTATTATTCATTAATAAATAAAGTTATTATTTATTATTCATTAGTAATCCTCTTTCTTTTATTTTTACATTAACAATATTGATTAGATGACGTATAAATATAAATCATCATACGCAGATATATATTGTCTCTTGAAACACAATAAAATTTTTATATTATTTTCTATAATTATAGTTAATGCACACGAATAACAAATTTAATTCGTCTTTTATAATATATAACAATATTATCACGTATAACAATAGGTGGATAAAAATGCGATGATTATCTTATCTGCGTTAATAAATTCCTTAGTTATATATCTACCAGAATAATGCGACAAATTGCAGATTAATTAATTCTAGAGCAATATAATGCATAATTGCAAAATAAATATTGTTTTTTAATATGCCTTTAATTATTTTCAGGGAAAAACAATTTTACTTTCTTTTGGTAAATGAAAAAAATATATAAAAAATAGCGTATATATATATATATATATATATATATATATATATATATATATATATGCTTTAAAGATTATCTCATACATTTATCACAATTTATGAGTATTTATAATTGCATGCGATTATCTCAGTTTTTTTTTTTTTGTTATGTCTTATAATGAGTTTTTGCAATGCAGGTAGAACCAGTGCAATGGACGTTTGAAAATATCGCCGTGAATGAGGATTCTAGTCCGAGCGAACTTCGACATCTTGCTGACTTTTTGTCAAAAAAGCAATTTGATCTTGTGATTAATCTGCCGATGAGAAACGGTGGTGCACGACGCGTTTCCAATTTTATGACACATGGTTATCGAACGAGAAGGCTAGCAATCGATTATTCCGTGCCTTTAATTACGGACGTAAAATGTGCGAAGCTTCTAGTCGAGGTAAGTATTTAAGTTCGAATCTCGAAGCAAAAATATTAAATATAAAATATTGCATGCATAAAGCACCCCCTCGCACAATCGAAAATATAAGAAATAGAGAACAGATATTAAGGACTGACTTGATTTTTGTTAAAGTAACTTTCTTTTCAATTTTCCATATGGTGTGTACATAGGTTTGGAAAAATTGAAAAGAAAGTTACTTTATCAAAAGTTAAATTAGTTCTTATCTCTTATATCTTTAATATCAAAATTCCCTGCTTCTTATTTTCGATTGTATGGATGCCTTAAGTATTAAGTATTAAATAAATATATAGAAACGATATATATTTAAAAAAAATACGATAAAAAGCAACTAAAATTTGAAAAAAAAAATATTTAATTTATTTAATTTGATTAAACATAATGAATAAAATTAGCTTAGATAACCATTACCTCCTTATTTAAAACAACATTCTATATCACTCTTACGTCAGTGATCAAAGACCATTTTTGATAAATAAGATTGCATTACTCATTCTTATTCGTATAATTTGGGTTACATTATAGATAAAATATATTAAGTACAAAGTTTACATTGTTAGAAATTACATATTTTAGCATTATATTTATTAATTTTTGTATATAAATATCATTGTTTACACACCAGAAAGAAACATTTTATGATTAAAAATTAAAATTTACTCCGAATCTGTCTAATATATCTGTCCAATATTTTTATATGTTGATATTCTAAAAACATCTATTGGTATTTTCTTTTATAAAAATGCATAATGTAAGTATATGCCGTCTAACTAATCAGATTACACTCTAATCATATCATAATAAAATTACGACAGGTGCACATAAATTTTATTTTAACAAATTTAATATTTCTATTGAAAGTTCTGTATACAAAATAGTAAAAATAATTCTTTTAAAATTATTGATAATTTATTTAATTTTTATTGATAACATTTCTTTTATTTAAACAGCTAAAAAATAACTTTTCTTGACGTGGCGCAACCGTGTTGCAAAGTAGATAACGTTAATTATATGTTCAATGAATTTTTTGATAAGATATTAGGAAAAATAAATTTATGTAAAAGAAAAAATTATTGCTTTCATTAAAATTTATTCTAACATAAATATTTTTATAAAATATAATGATGCTTATAATATGTTAGAATTGTATTATTAGAAGAAGAATATTAATTTTTAATTCATTCTTACATAAATAATTTTTTATCGAAAGAAACAATATCTCTCGCTAATTATTCAAATACATTTATATAATGATTGCTATATTACGAGCTAAATAGATTATGTAATCGTGTAATATAAATATGTTAGTATTTATGATAAATGTAGAATTTTATATACGTATGTAATATTTTATTCTCTTTATAGGCGATGAGAATGATCGGTGGAAAAGCACCGCGGATGAAAACATATACCGATTGTGTGACGTCGCGTAGGATGATCAGACTACCCGGTCTCATTGACGTGCATGTACATACTCGTGATCCTGGAGCGATCCACAAGGAGGATTTCGCCTCTTGTACCGCGGCAGCGCTCGCCGGAGGCATCACGATGATATTTGCAATGCCCAATACTAACCCAGCAGTGGTGGACCACCAGACTTTTGCCATCGCCAAAGAGGTAAGAATTTATATATTTTTCAGCAAAATTTATTTTTATATAATATGTGAGAAATTGTTTTATCATTTGTTTACATTGGTGTAAAAAGATTGCAAACATATTTATTTATATCAAATAAAAAAAGAAATATCTCTCTCTCTCGTAAATATAAATTCAAATATGTGTATATATATATATATATATTATTTACAAATTATATTATATGTGTTTTTGATAAAAATGCGCAATGCAAATAGCAATTTTCATAATTAGAATTAAATAGATAAATCTATAGGTATCTGCTATATGCTTCTTGCAATTATCATTTATTAGATGTATAATATCGAGCATAATAAAAAAAACATCAAAATTTTTAGTATGCTTGCTAATATTAAGAACATGTACGTCTCAAACTCTGAAACTTTTAAATCTATTTAAAATTTATATCTTTATTATTTAATTTATTTAATTTATATTATTTTATTTCTTTTATTATGACATAATGTAATTAAATTATTAAATAAAACATTTTATTTATAAATATTTAAGAAACTCGTTACTAAACTACGAATGGCTACAAGAAGGTGACTGTAACATGTAAAAAGTATCTTAAAAGGACAAAAGAAATATTTCTTTCTGTGTCTACGCGATGATCTGAAAATGAATTATCATGTATTTATAATTAAGAAACTATTTACACATACGTTTATTTATTAGTGCGCGCACAGAGATATCTTACATAAATAATTTAAAATTAGTTAGATTCTCTACATATTTTGTAAAGAAAAAAAATCTTCCTTCTCATCTAATATTGTAAATAGTTTCACAATTTGGGAAATTTTTAATTAAGAAATATTTTAAATAATTTGCTATCATAAGATAATTAAATTATTTATATTATAATTAAATTATTTATATTATAATTAAATTATTTATATTACCTATATTGGAATAGCGAGCTGCTGCTGGTTCACATTGCGATTATGCACTCTTTATTGGCGCCTCATCGGACAACTATAATATCACACGAGAAATAGCACCGCACGCTGCTGCTCTGAAAATGTACCTGAACGAGACATTTACGACACTACGTCTCACGGATCTTACTGTTTGGATTAAGGTATAAGAAATAAAATCAAATTGTATGTGTCAATATACGTGTGTTTTGTCTTTTAGCAAGTCTAGTTTACTAATTTAGTATTCATGTTTTAATATGTAATTATCGTAAAATTTATATTAGTAATTGTATAATATAAAGCTATATTTTTTTGTTTTTTTTTGCAGCATTTTGAAAGCTGGCCTAAAAAATATCCTTTGTGCGTGCATGCGGAAGGACAAACTACAGCCGCGGTTTTACTGCTAGCAAGTTTGCATAACAGGCCGATTCACGTGTGTCACGTGGCACGTAAAGAGGAAATAGAAATTATACGCGCTGCTAAGGAACATGTGAGTATATTAATAATATCTATTGACAATAAAAGTAAATTTAACTAAATTATAAAATCAAAGTACTTGTATAAAAAAATATATAACAAACAGTAAAAATTGAGATAATATATTGTAATAAAAATATAAAATTAAAAGTTGATTTTTTTAATATGATTATAAATTTTATGTTTAAAATTGAAAACAAGTATTTAAATTTATATTTTAAAAATTATTCTTAGATTTTAAATGATAAAGTATTTCTCTAAAAATATCAATTTCATTTATATATTGCATTTCTATATTCTTGCAGGGATTGGCAGTTACGTGCGAGGTATGTCCGCATCATTTATTCCTTTGCCAAGATGACTTGGATCGGATCGGCAGCAAAAGAGGTCAGGTAAGACCTACTCTGGGAACAAAAGAGGACCAACAGGCTCTTTGGGACAATTTGGATGTTATAGATTGTTTCGCAACCGATCATGGTGCGTAAAGATTTTCTCATAATTTCTTCAATTTTGATTGCAACTACAATTACGTGACACAAATTGTACTTTTTAAATTTAAATTTGCGCTATAATTTGAAAGTAAAATAAAAACACCAATATCTTGAAATGATAACAATCAACATTATTCTATAATTCAAAGATAAAAAAATGAATGTTTCATGTTCATATAACATCTACTTTATTTTGCTTTTAAGACATACAAGAATATTCCTTTTGTTCTGAGGTAATGATATTATATCGGATATGCATTTATTTAGAAATAATAAGCAATTAGTGTTCTGATAAAAATGAATGTTTTGATAATTCATAAAATTACTGCTTGTGCATATGTGTCATTTATTCAATAGAAAAAAAATATATGAGCAAGTCAAATATAAATCAAATATAAACTTTTTCCAAAACATTTAACCCGATGCAAATATTTTTCCGCATATCCAAGGTATTTTTTTTACATAATTTTCATTAACATTTAAACATTTTTGCCACCGAATTGGCAATTTTTTTATTCTCATGTCATAAAAAATAATGAAAGAATAATGAAAGAAGTGCGCAATCGGCCTTGGATAGGTCCCACTATTTTTTATGACACGAAAATAAAAAAACTGTCAATCCGGTGACAAAAATGTTTAGATTTTAGTGGAAACTATACAGAAAAATGACGTGGGTGTGAGCTAAAAATATTTTGATCGAATAAAGTGCTTTGGAAAAAATTTATATTTAACTTGCCCACGTAGATAACTTTTTTAGAAATAAAATGTATAATTTACATTTTTATTTTGAAACGCGGATTTGTATTTAAGCTCCACATACCGCGCAAGAAAAGACTTCCGAGAAACCACCGCCAGGATTTCCCGGGCTAGAAACAATGCTACCGCTGTTACTTAATGGTGTGCATGAAGGAAGATTGACTATGGAGGTATTTTATTTTTCAAGTGTATTATAAAACTTTCAATAACGCTTGACTGACGTAACGAATAAAGAATGTTGATAAGCATTTTCTCGATAACGAACGCGGCTGTTATATACGTCACTCTTTGATCGGGAGATAAATTTTTATACTTAATATGATGTAATAAGTAAAGATGTCTATTACAAGTTTATTGTAAAGAAAAATCCTTTGACTAAATTTTATGAAAATGGACATATTATTGTCATAATTTTTTTTATTCGGAAATAATTTCTGTTGAATAATAATAATATAATATATTAGATTTAAACTTAAAGTAGTTTGTCAGAAATTCATTTTGTGTTCTTGACGAGATTCTGGAAAAAATTTTCTAATTACGATATTACAAAATTATTATATTTTATTTAACAATGTCTAATTTTCTGATAATAAATCTTTCATTTATATCGCATAAAAATTTATTTCTAGAATTAATAATAAAAATAGAAAATTTTTTCTATTGTTAATCACTACACATTAAATTTATACTTTCAATATTATAAATTTAATTTTATCAAAATAATATTTTTGTAATTCACATAAAATAAGATGAGAATGTTTTATATAAACTTTCTCTCTCTCTCTCTCTCTCCCTCTCTTTCTCTCTTCAGCAAAAAATTATATAATAGTTAAAATAAGTATAAAAAAATATTGAATCACTAAAAAATTATTGTATTCTTTTTATTGTGCAGGACATAATTGACAGATTGTACCGAAATCCCAAAAGAATCTTTTCCATTCCCGATCAACGTAACACATATGTCGAGGTCGATCTAGATGACGAATGGATCATTCCGGAAGCAATGCCATTTAGCAAATCAAAATGGACACCTTTTGCTGGCATAAAGGTTCGCGGTTCAGTGCATAGAGTAGTCTTGAGAGGCGAGGTCGCTTATGTCGAGGGAAAAGTTTTGATAAATCCTGGATTCGGGCAAAACATTAGGGATGTACAACACAAGGCAAAAGTCCCACCGACGCATCACATACCGATGACATCCGCTCTATCTACAGATGCCACTTGTAAACCATTGCCATTATTGGACGGTCTCTTATCGCCAAATGAAAAATCTAACATATATGCTGATCGTGCATACGTCGCTGATTTATATGAGGAGGAACGAATTGGTATGACAATGTTAAAAGAATTGATATTGAAGAATTATGAATAATATAAAAAAAATCTTTTCAAAGAATTTTATAATTTTTTTTTAATACGTACATTTGTCATATTTCTAAAATTTTTTCTATTAATAAGAATTTATCTTGTCTAATTACAAATATTTTAATTGATATTTATATATGTATATTTATTTTTTATGAGACCGAATATACACATATATTATACATACATATACATATAATATTGTGTGTGTAGAATAATGTTAAGATATGTCGTAGCTACATTTTTAAACCGAGTAATTTATACAAATAAAATAAAAGACCAAATGCAACAATATTACTTTTCGCATTGCATGCCTTGTCAGAATAAAACAATTCATAGCTTTCTATTATAGACAACGAGATATAATGCAAAATTATAAATTTATTTTCCATGTTGTTAGAATCGCATCTCCTGCAACAGGCATCGCACAAATCGAGTGTACATTTTGCGCTGGATAGCGACACAAGGGAACATTCTAAGGTGTTACCCTCTCAAAGGACTATCTCACCATTGCCAATTAGCAATCTTACCAGATACAAAAGCGACAGTAATCCGAATCTTCTTACGTCTGCTGTCGCACCTATTCCAACCGTTCATGCAAGCAGCAGTTTAATCGGGCATCATGTACTTACTGTAGACATATTTAACAAAGAAATATTAAAAGATATATTTCATCTTGCGGAAACTTTCCGAAATGTTATTAGGAAGGAGCGACCGTTGGATCATATTTTAAAGGTAATTAAAAATGATCAAAAACAATTATAAAAACTTATAAATATTATTGTACGAAATTGTAAAAATATATCACATAGTATATATATATATATATATATATATATATATATATATATATATATATTGATAACATTAATTGTCTATTTGTCTTTAACATGGCATATTGCTATTTTAAAATATATATTAAAGATTTTATATTATATATAGCAGATATTTTTACGAGTAATTTTGAAAATACGACAATGATGAATGAATTATGATAATACCGTCTTGGTTCTAAATAATATAAATATTGTTTTCTTACTTTGGAGGGAAATTATATAAGTGTTATTTATAATTAGGGAAAAATTATGGCTTCCATCTTTTACGAGGTCAGCACGAGAACATCATGTAGTTTTGCTGCCGCCATGGAACGTCTTGGTGGTCGCGTGATATACATGGATGGTTCCACATCGTCGGTAAAAAAAGGAGAAACCTTAGAAGGTTTGTAGAAAGATATTTCGCAACAAAAACACGATCTCCTCGTAGAGCGTGTTGGGGTATAGAATATCTATATATAATTACACATACATACATTCATATATACATACATATATATATATATATATATATATATATATATATATATAATTTTTTCAATGTACAAAAACAATCTATAAAAACAATGCATAATCTAAGCTTTTATAAATCATTACATATTCAATGAGTTTTATTAATTTTAGATTCTATAGCAGTCATGGCAGGATACGCGGATGTTGTTGTACTCAGACATTCAGAGCCGGGTGCGGTAGCTGTGAGTATTCAAATTACACATAAATAAGCGTGTGTGTGTGTGTTTATATAAAAGATGCAAACAGTTCTTCAAACTATATTACAATTATAATTAACAAAATTACTGTTTCTCTCTCTCTCAATAAATTTATTTCTAAAATTTTAAATGTTTAATTTTACTGATTTTTTTATTAAAATTTTATTAATTTTTTCTTAGAACTTTTTAATGGGCCAGAATGTGATCATCTAAAAATATGCATTAGAAACTTTTTTTTCTTTTTTTTTTTTTTTGTAAAATCAATAATTTTCAATATGTCTATATGAAATACCCTTTAATTTTCGATAAAGAATTATCTAAAATTTTTCATATTTATTTTTAGAATCACCCTATTTGTATAAATTACAACTTAGTAATATAAGAAATATCTTCATATTCATATATATATATATATGCATTTTTCCGATATTTTACCATATATAAATAACAATTTACAGAGAGCAGCGCTGCATTGCAGGAAACCATTGTTAAACGCCGGTGATGGAGTTGGCGAACATCCAACACAAGCGTTGCTCGATATTTTTACAATTAGAGATGAGTTTGGAACTGTAAATGGCCTTACAATTACGATGGTAGGAGATTTAAAACACGGCAGGACTGTTCACTCTCTCGCAAGGTTGGTTCAACCAAAAGATCTTGTTCAACTTCTGATTGTTCAAGTAGCTAATAAAAAATTACAAAAAATAAAATGTTATGCATTATTATGTTGTATTAATCAAATGTTTTTTTAACTGCAGATATAAATATTTTTTATAGCTGTGAATATTGTCATCTGTAAGAATATATAGTTCATTTTAATATTATAAACGATATCACAATACGCACATATATTTTTTGATTTTGAATTTAAATATAGTGTCATAAAAAATATGTTTAATTATGTTAAACAAATTCAATTCTGAATGTGTTTGCAAAATATTCTCATCATCAATGTACATTAATAAAATATTCACAATAGTATATAAAAGTAAATGGAGTAAATGGAGGAGTAGCAAATTTTTGAATATTTTTGCTAAGAAAAAATCAATTTTGAATTTGTTAGAAAATCCCTCATGAAAATTAAGACTGTGGGTTATAAAATAAAACAATAAAATTATTATATCCAACTAAATTCAAACATGATATTTACATTAAATAATAATAAAAAATCTTTAGAATATTAATCACGTTTCTATAATAACAAAATTTAAATTTAAAATATAAATTTTGTCAAATATATTGCTGAAAAATACAATATACTAATAAAAATCAAACATAATATATATATATATATATATATATATATATATATATATATATATAATTCTAATTAACGGAATTATAAATAAATAAAAAACGTTAAATTTATTTACAAGCATAAATTCTAAAATTATGCAATTTTGAATATTATGCGCTAATTATCTCTCATATCTACATTTATTTATGGGACTAAAAATATTTTTTTTTTATACATATCATTTATTAAATTCTAATGTTGATACAGGTTGCTGACTCTATATAACGTCGAGCTTCGCTATGTGAGTCCACCTGGACTAGGCATGCCAGATCATATTGTTAATTACGTGGCTGAACGTCAAATTTCCCAAGAAAAGTTTTCAACCTTAGAGGATGCTCTGCCTGATACCGATGTTCTTTACATGACCCGAATACAACGCGAGCGTTTTGTCACGCAAGAGGAATATCATCAGGTGGGTCTTTAAGACATTTTATTCGAGTTTCATTAAATCTGTAATAAAAAGTCCACCGCTTCATGTATCATACTTCGCATTGCATGTCTTTTATAAGCTCAATTGATGCCCTTAATATATCTGTAATATATCTAGCATTTCCTTTCGAAAATAATCATTCTTTTATTTAAAATTATGTGTGTGGACTAAAAAAAGAAAGAGAGAAACAGAGAGGGAGAGAGAAAAAAAAAGATATTTAATTGTTAAAAATTATTAACAATATATAATTGACATAATTATATCTAGAATTAAAGTGCACACTTTATACTACAATCAACTTTTAAACTAGCTTTGTATAATATTACATTTTTAAAATTATTATTGTATACAACAGATGTGCGGACACTTTATTGTTACCCCGCAACTGATGTCTCGCGCAAAGAGAAGAATGGCGGTGATGCACCCTCTGCCACGTGTCTTTGAAATAAGTACAGAGTTCGACACAGATCCACGAGCTGCTTACTTTCGACAAGCTGAAAATGGAGTCTACGTGCGTATGGCATTGCTAGCCATGGTTCTCGGACGCGCTTGATCTAACCGTCACCGTCATCTGCCTCTTGTGCATCAAAAAATCTATTAAAGAAGATTAAAAGATCTAGAAAAGCATTTTAATTCAACAATTTCAATTAGACTGTGATGAGCGCCTAAAAACCAATAGATAGATTCCGACATTCCATTATCGCGACAAGTGATTTATAAGAAATTTTATAAAAATCGCGAGATTTTATAAGAATCGCAGAGCGACAACTTTAACAATATATTATTGTAACTATAAATTGAAATTTTATATAAATTTTCTTTGTAAAATGATAAACTTTTTCTTGAAATATTTTTTATTTTTCATTTTTTATTAAATAACATATGAATATATAAATAATATTGTATAATATATAAAAAGCATATATTATACATAGTGTAATTTATAGTGTAATAATACTTACAGTAATAATTTACACATATATTTTTGTATGTATGCTATAAAATAATGAAGAAAAATTTTATATGTTTACTGCAATAAAAGATTTAAAGAAAATTATTATTTCTTAATAAATAAAATTATAAAATCATATATAGTTTATTTTGGTTGATCCAATTTATCGCAATTACTGTTATAAATTATTTTTTTACATTATATTTTTAAATTATGTTGATGTAGGTATATATATCAGTTATTTTGGTCTATTTGTCTATATATAAATAACAATACATGTATCACATAAATATCGTCGTAATTATGTGATTTCTGATAAATTTACAAAGTAACATATTTAATGTGATGGTATTATAATTCTATGAGATTAGATTCAAGAAAGTTTTTTTCTCTAATAAACATTAAAAAAAATTATGCATATACATATATATGTATATGTGTATGTATATAAAATTATAAACATTTTATTTTTACTAAAAATGATACTATATTATTAATATAATAACAAGTATCAATTTTTTTTATATCACAGTTAAAAACTACATGACGTGAAAATGAAAACTTTTGTGATAACTGTCAAAATTTCAATAAATAAAAGCTATTGCATGAGAAATTTTTATCTTATAATTCGTTTAATTAAAATAAATCATTAATTTTTTTAATAAAAGCTAAAAAAATCTTCTTTTTTATATCTTTAAAATGTGTTGAAACAATAATTCAATACTAAATATTAATTATTTTTTATTGTCGTATAATAAAATATAAATTTCTCAAATCTTCCGTAAAGTCTGTATAAAATAAGGATTGTTCTAAACACATCAAACTATGGCATCCCTCACTCTGAATCCGCTATCATTAGCGTTCGGGCACATATCCGAAGCTAAAGCTTTCACTTCGTCTTTTCGATTTCTTCGTGCTAATGGCATTTTCAATTTCAGTTTTCTTTTTTTCGTGACAGAATCTGTTTTCCTGTAACAACGTTATTTATTATGTCACAATTTTTAATTTTCTTATCCTTTTGCAGACTTTTAATGGCACACATATAAATATATGTATTATATTGACTACTTTACAATTTACTTGAATAAAAGAAAACTTCTGCGTATAATAAATAATGCAAATAATAACTTTGTTATTGTTTGAGAAAACTGTTACAGTGCAACAAAATATAGATGTTTCGAAAATCAAAGACTAATGCAAAGATAATTGCCCATTCTTACGTACTGATGTTTACAATCTATAAAGATACCCATCGAGAATAACACCATTATAGCGACGATAATACCGATCACAACTACCACCAACGTTACAATCGCATCCTCCTCTTCGGCAGTGAGAGATACCTCCGATGTGAGCATATACGCTAAAAAAATTATTTAAAAAATTCATTGTTTTAAATTACGAGAAAGCATCATTTGTTTTTTTATTAACGATTATTGCGTCTTTCGCCGCAAAAATTCAAAACTTTTTCATCATCGACGGAGACGAATATTTCCTTTAGCTTCATTCTAAAAAATCTAATATTGTTTTAATATACTTTTTGTTTTAGTTACTTAAAATTTTGATATCAAATTTATTTATTTGTATGTGCGTAAATAAAATTATTATAATGGAAAGAATAATGAAAAGTTTTAGAAAGCTGTTTGTCATTAAAATATGTGTTAAATAATTGTTTCTTTTTTATTTTATTTGACAATTTAAAGATAGCAGAATGAAAAGGAATTCTTGCACGAAAGAAAGTTAGATTATATTCGCTTACAATTTTTAAATCTTGTATTCATGATCGCGTAACAACTTCTTTCACTGGTTATTAACGAATTATCTTGTTCCATAGAGAAAGGCGTTTCTATGTGCTGATGTGTTACGATAAATCAGAAACGAGCAACTTGAGACGAGAGGCGTTTCTTCTGTATGCTTGTATTTGACACGAGCTAAAATATGATACCGCTCTGTACGATAAGTTTTACGCGCTTGTTTAATTTTTTTACGTTATTGCCATTTAATATCATTAATAATTGATTAATATTGCCAATAAGATTTAATTATATTTAAAATTTATATTTAAAGATTTAATTATATTTAATATGTGCTATTTTATAAAAAGAAAAGGACGGGAAAGTTTTGTATTTAAATACTTAATAAGATATATTATACAGTTAGATATAAATTAGTATTAAACTTAAAATTATAATTTGAATTAAAACTACGCTTAAATTTAAAATCAAAGTTATATAATATTTTACTTGAATTACTTTTAATTATTTTCAAACTTTGTATAAATTATAATATATATTGGTATTATTGTTATTATATCATTTACATTATTTGTTATTATATCATGTAAATTAAAATATTAATATAATCCATTAAATATTTAATTCAAAAATTGTACACTAAAAGACATAAAAAGATTTTTATGCTTACACTTTCTAATTACATAGTAAAATATTCAATGGATTTAGATAGATCAGAGAGATTTCTATCTGTTGCTTGCACACTCGATGCATTAATTTATATTTTTATATCAACCTGCTGATCACATTCGATGATCAACTTATCCACATAAGTTCATATATTGTTACAAGCGTATTGTTAAATCTGCCTGTATGATAAGCAATTTTATTTTCACAGTTTGCGAAAAATTTAAAAAAGAACAATCATAAAACAAATTTTCCTTATTGATAATATATATCGGTATGTGTGAACTAATTTTTTTACATTTATTTGCAAAATCTAAGTATATATAAAAAAATTGATGTGTTTATATTCCGATTGTGCGTCTACATATTTAACAAGATTTTAAAAAAATTACAAATATATAACTTTTTACACACACAAAAGTATATCAAAAATGAAACAAAGATTAAAGATGCAAATTTTTAAATTACATTACAATTTGAGTTACATTAAACACATTTCAAATTTATGACAATTATCGATTACATATGTAGCTTCTAGGGAAAGCATGCGTTATCGATACAATGTCGGATTTTTATGGAGCAGTGTTTTCTCCAAAAAGTCTGTGTACATGAGATTTCATATATTAAATTAAACCTTTGCGGATCATACATTCATCTTTTTATCAAGCTATCACGATGAATTAATGCGTTCGCATTAATTGATGATTCTCCCAGTTCGAATCATAGTATCAATATGAAACTCGCATGATGCAATCTTGAATGTGCAATCGACAGATTGATACATCGGAATGTTCGTATGCATTTACGTTTTGACCTTCTTCTATTGGCAATTTATTTGTTATATCATACGTATGATGCTAATCAAGATTTTTGTCAAAGAATTAATTATTAAAATATCTTGAGACTTAATATATAGTTTAATATAATGGAGATAATTAATTGAAAATTCAAATAAAATATTTATGATTTAAAAACTTAATAAAATAAATCTTTTGCGTATAAAATGGAATAAAGTTTTTATTATTTTATTGAATATTTTATTATTTTATTTTTGCAAATATTATTTTATTGTCAAGATTACTTTAATAAAATAAAGTGAAAGATATTACTTTTTTAATTATTTAATAATATAAATTTAAATTTCTCTTGAAAAAGTGCTCAGTTTTTAAAAAATTTTAAATATTATTAATATTATTTTTATTTTTAATAATTATATTATTTATAATTGTGTACATAATTATTGCAACTCTCGCAGAATTAGAAATAAAAAAATATATTGTATATCTAAAATAATATTAAAAGTTTCTTTTAATTTAGCAAATTAACACACTCACATTTATTCATAATTTATTATTAATATTGTATTTACAAACTCTTACTTTCAGCATTTGAAATGCATATATTAGGCACAAAAACTTTTCAAATTTAATATACAAACTTTGATAGATACTCTATCAAATTTATAATACAAATGGTAATTTAAAAATGGTAATTTAATATATTCTTATATTACATTATATATATATATATATATATATATATATAATACTTATATATCAGTTATATTATATTTCTTATCATACTGGAATATTACCTTCTGTTGTCGTAATATTCACGCTGTCATTGGCGTTTCTAACGTGCATTTCCATCTTTGAGTCACTTTTTTCCCGCTTTTTGTTCAATGAGATTTCGATCCAAGAAAAAGAGAATTGTCAGGTAGTAAGTAAGCGCAATTATACTTTCGAAATACTTTCAATCATTCGCGTGTCGAACGGATCGAGATCCCGGGGTAAACTGTCAGCCACATGCCTACGTCCTCGTATATAATATGCTTGGCGAAGCGTCAACGGGAGCGACAAAAAGACAGAACGAACGATGTCGGAGGAATGGAGAGAAGAATGAAGGCGACGAGTATGAGAGAGAGAGAGAGAGAGAGAGAGAGAGAGAGAGAGGAAAAATGTTTGAAAAAGTAAGATAGAATGCTTGTTCGAGGTTCTCGAAGGAAAGCGGGAGGGCGGGTGAGAGGAAAGAGAAACCTCGGAGGTATCACGGTGTAAGATCCGCGAGAGAACCGTGCAATTTCTGGTCTCATTTAACATTCCATGGTTCAGATATACATCTTAATACTTAGACATTAAAATAAAAGCGCGATACCTTTTGTACAAATTGTATAAATTTTATGCATAATAGCTTTTGTATAAGAGTCTCCGACAAAAAAAAAAAATAATTATATCATTATATTTGAGAATAAATATAAAATTCCTTTTCTAAACCGCTTCAAGTAATGGCAAATAATTTGATATGTTTAATATAATCAATAATTAATTATCTTTTACATACGTATTCTTTTAAATAATACGTAATTATCGCGATGATATATTTCAAAGTGCGTAATTTAATCATTTAATCAAATAAGAAACATAACGAAATACAAAATAATAAAATATCATTTTGTTGCGATATCTTTTTATGAGCAATAAGTATCTCTTTAACCATATTTAAAGTTAAATATATTTTTTCCAATGCTTTATCCTTCAACTTTTCAACGATTTAAATATGATAAGAATATACTGACTATATACAATCCCAGACAAAAGTTAATTTGAACTTGATAAAATTTTAGCACACTATGTATAATAAATATTTCTATATTTTTTATCATAAATATTTTTACTATTCACTTTTTCAAATATTATATAAATATTTTATACAAATTTTGTATACATTAAGAAAAAAAAATCATAAAAACTTTATTCAATATGTCATTAAAATATAGACTAAATATTTTTATAATATTTCTGGTAAGTAAAAAATAAATATTTATGATATTTTATAAATATTTCTCAATATTTTTATGATAAATCTTTATGATTAGTTAAATCTAGAATTACAAAAATATTTATAAAATATTTTGATAAATACTTGTAAAATATTCAAATAATTATTATAAATATTTCATAAATATTGGACACATTTTATAAATATTGCGTGTTATTTGGGCTATATTTTTTAATTAAGATATGTATCTTGTAATATATACTTATATCGTGTAAAGATTTAAATAATGCCAGTTAATATAATATTTGACACTACACATATATTTGCACATTTTACAAATTTTATAATATTTAGCAAAAAAACTAGACGTGAATGTCACGAAACCAATTGTAAAAAACGAAGAAAGTATATATTATAGTTTATTTCCGGAATGTTGCATTGCTTTTTCATTAATAACGCGATAACGAGTTAGTAAATCAATGTCAATTTTTTTTAAGAATTGTTGCTCAGTATTTTATTTACTCACAAACAAAATTTCAGAATATTTCTTATAATTTCGTTCATGTGGGAATATGATGCTACTCCATAAGAACTCGTGTAAAATTAAAAGTTAAATAACTCGTGAACCGATTGGGAGATCGAGCTTCAGATTTTACACATGTGTTAAAAAATAAATAAAAACAATCTATTAAATTTTCACGATATTATCAATGTTAGAATATTAGCATCAGAACATCCTAAAAAACTTTGTGACACATCAACTTTTTAATAGATGATTAATCTATAATTTAAAATATGTATTTGTATTATTTAATATTAATTTAATATTTAATTCCGCTATTAAATTTTCTTGTAACTTCAATCAGTTGAGATATTTGCTCGGACATTTATGAACGGACACCCTGTATGTATGCAGTATATGTGATAGTATGTAAAATATTTTGGCAACGAATTATTGATAACAATAACAATAGTGATCGATCTTAGTGACGTATAGCGCGCTATTGTGTACATATTACAGCCTTATTATTATTCGCATGACAACACTCGGACAATGAAGTAGTGACGCAAATGCACTTTCTATATTATCAAATTCTAAACGCGATCATAACTAATATTAAAGTATAATTTGCTATAATTATTACAAAATTAACGATTAATTAACTTTTGATGAATTGATATAATGACGTAAATAATTACATAATTACATAAAATTCTATCGCGACAAATCTTCGCGATAAATCTTTGCGATTGTTTCATGATTAGAGAAGCCGTGCAAAGTGTCCCGCATCGCGTATTCGACTAATCGTAATTAACCGTATTTTCGTGAGTGAGTGCTATATGGAACAAAGCAAAGGAAGAAAAGAGAAAAACAAATTCCGGAAAAGCATCAAGCTACGAATAAAACGACAGTATGCGATATGTAATTTATTGTGTAATTATATTATGTAATTTTTTTTATTAATATAATTATTATATTATTATATAATATAATTCGTCCGCGTATTTGTCATTTATGTTATTATTCTCAAAATATTGTTCGTTCTTTTTTTATTTTCTCTCCACTCTGAATTATCATATAACTAGAATACTATAAATATATTATGTGTATGTGTATATAATTACTTACATATATAATTCTAGTTTTCTACTTTCTCAAAATAAATTAAATAAAAATTACACATTCACTTAATATTTAAACTACGTGTCGTTCAGCTTTTATTGATATAAAGTAATATATGTTCAGTGCATCGTCTAAATAACCAATCGCGAAAAAGAGGTAACAAGATTGCCAGTATCAATTTAATATGCCTTTTTAAAAGTAGATGCTGCACAGCACATTATTAGAATGTTATACGCGAGTGTGGATGTGTGTTATATTAAATATTACAAAATTTTGTTTTTATAAATAATAATAGTCAAAAATAATTAAAAAAAACATATTTTAAAAATTTTTTGAAAATAAAATTTAAGTTAGATATTATTATTGTATATTTTAATCTTATTTTTATGATAAATTATCAATTAAAATTTTTATTAAAAATTATAATAAATTATAATACACATATAAATTTTATATTAAATTTGAAATTTATATAGTAATATAATAATAATATATAAAATTAATTTATAGAATAATATATAATATATAATTTATAAAATAATATAATAATATAATAATTTTGAAAAAAACAGGTAATTAGAGTTGTACACATTATTATATTACATATAATTAATTTTATAAATGTGTGTGTATGTAAAAAATTAATTAATGCTATTAATAATTAAAACTCTATGGATAACTCTATATATTTGAAAAAAAAAACACGGTTAAAACTAACACAAGGTTGGAACTATAGAAAATTAAATAATTATAGAATAGAATAAATTTTCACGTTTTGGACATCATAATTTTTTGTATGACATATAAAGATATATCCAAGTATTGGGTAAGTATGAATAAGTAGAAGTATGGATAAGTAGATTTTTTTTATGTTTCCGGCTTTTTAATTAAAATTTTGTGTAGCATGCCATGAAATATAAAAGAAATTCTTAATTTTTACTGCTAATTTTTATGCTCCATCCAATATTGCAAAAAATATTTCGATTTTTCGTACAATATTTTGAGAAAATCTGACAGTATATTTATTACCGAGCGATTATGTTGACATGAAAGAATTAATTAATGCTGATAATAATTAAAACTTTAAAAAAAAAGATTACAAAACTATAGGACTAAACTATAAGAAAATATAATTATAGTAGAATAGACTTCTGTTTCTCAGAAATAAATTTTTTGTATCAAGATATATTTAAAAGTTCCGAGAGAGATATGAAAATATTTTTGAGCTCTTTTTCTCTATTCTCTCGATTACTATCTCTTTTGTTTTTATAATATTTAAAAATATTTAAAAATATAATAAATATATAATAATTATAGTATCTCTCTTAGTCTGACTCTTTCCCTTCGACCTGTCCGGCATGGGTGACCCTACCGATAACTATTAGCGTTTTCAAGTAAAGCAAGTTTGATCGCTTTAAGCGATTAAATCCAATTTGCCATAAATATATGTTTGACTAAAAATAGATTTCGAGAGAATTTGATTAATAAAATTAATATATATATTATATACATTAATAATAATATAAATAATATAAAGTTCACGCTTCGTTTTTGATGCTATTTTGGCTTCAAAGCACAAGATTTTTGCCCTGATTAATCATCAAATACTTACTTAAAATATTTCATTAATTAATCTAATAATTCAAATACTTTTAATAACCAAGATGGAATATATGACGTTGTTAATCGATCTCTGAATGATCAAATTTGCTTCACTCAAAAACGTTATATGTTACCGCCGGCATAGCTCTTAGGTTCATTAGAGTGCTCAAACCTCCTCACCCGGCAAATGCCTTCGTTAAGGTGGAGATACTATCGAGGAGGAAAAATGTGTGAGGATAGGCTTTTTCCTCTTCCTCATTTCTCAGGATAGGTTTTATTTTGTTTTCATTTTTATTCTAATATAAACAAAACGATAAATATAATATACAAAATATAACCTACTCTGATTTTCCTTCAAATCATTCATAAATCTTTCGCCTTTTACGAAATATAATTTAAAATTTAATACAAAATAATTTATTATATAGAATCACACGAAAATGTCCAAAATATACGTATAATAAAAAATTACTAGAAATTTTTAGAATAGACTAGGCTTTTTAGCAACAATTTATGATGCAATATTTGCTATTAATAATCGACATTTAATTATAAAACTTAATAAATTTTGTAATAACGTAAATAATCACGACCAAAAGAGTCGTTAAGAAAATTATCGTTAATCGTTTTTACTGCAGAAAAAAGAATTTGCATTATAAGCGCATTTTGCGCAGACTTTCAAAATAAAAGTATTCAAGAAGCGAAAAGATAGACAAAGTTTCGATGTAAATCAACGATTAAATTATAAAACAAATCGTGATTTAAAATTCGCGAGCAAACGACAAATAAATGAACCGACGAATTTCGTAATATTTAATTGCGATACGCGTAATATCTATAATATTCAAAATCTATAACACGCACGCGCGCGTGATATAATTACTATCATTTTATGCTAAGATATTTCGACGAACATTTGAAATTCATTGCCCGATTTATTTCCCAATACGCGATTTTATACGAATGTCGCGATCAACAATATGATATATATTCTATTTCATGAACGACTATTTTAATAGAATAAAATGCGTCTTATAAGCCTTTAAATATTGTTATAAAAAATTGCTATGTTTTATAAAGAATAACAGACCCGACGATTTTAACAAGATTCTCCCTCCGCCGAGTGATACGCTGGTTAATATTCGACAAAGAGAAGAACGATCCTAAAAGTGGAGAACGACCAACATACGTCTTGTTTCTACATCAGTTTTTGCAAGATCAATTCGCAAAGAAAAGTTAAGTGATCCATTGAACGTTAGAGCCGCTGCAGAATGGAACGAATTCCGGATCTTCCGGACTGTCCCCGATAACAATGATTTTGATAATGAATCAATGACAGTTACCATTTATCTTCATTTCACGAGATTGAAAATTGCGCGAGAAAACATGTTCTTCCATTATTAAGAAATATATCTTTTTATTGAAAAATAAATGGATATAACAATTTTTTCTGAAAATGTGGTTACGAACGATTATATTTATGGATAATAAAATACATGCATCTTTATTGTAGTTAGTGTTAAATGTGCGAGTATAAATAATTCTCGGGTACCAACTGTTCGAGACGAATCAAACCCGATAACAGCAAAATTATTAAATTATTTCAATTTAAATACTTTGCAAGATAAATCGATATAATTTCAAGTAAATAATTTTAAGCTATCTTTTTGTAGCGTTTAAATAAATAAATTCAATCTTTTTCTGATATCGGAGTACCCATTTGATTTGTCTCGAAGTTTTTAAATATCCGCACATTTTACGTTATATTCATATACATATATAATTTCGTATATAATATAATATTGAAAAAAATATAAAAATTTTTTAAATAATGTTGATTTGCGCATGTATTCTATTATATATATATATATATATATATATATATATATAACAAATATTACATATAAGTATCTAAAAGTACTAATCGAGAACTAATGTCTTATAGCGGGATGTCCAATATCTGTAAGTAGTTCCTTAAAAGAAACCAAAATTGACATTACTTAATATTTAATTATAAAAATATATTCGTTCGTAACTATAATTTTTTATTAAAATCAACAAAAACTAAATTAAATTAAACTAATTAGAAACTATTAAAAAAATATAAATTTATAGACAATAGCTATATCCATGTTTAATCTACTGTTAAATTTTATTTTCATATAAAAACAATAATAATAATAATAATAATGACAGAAGAACATTTTTAAAAGAGAAAAAATATATTTTTTCTTCTAAAAAATATATATTGTTTAAATTAATTTCTTAATTCGACTTTAAAAAGCGTGTGGCGTTTGTCGTTGCGTTATTACCGAAACCATTATTTTCGGGAATCGTCAGGAAAATCTAGGATTAATTCCAGTCCTGCAACGAAAATCCCCAATTTTCAATAGAACACCAAACTAAACGTCGCGGATGGATCTTGCAAAAACCAACAAGAAATAATTCTCCACAATAAAGATCGTTTCGACTATTTACCGGTACGAACCAGACAACTTTATTAACGTTCACCTGACGAGAGGAACAGCAATCGCGTTCAAAACAAAAGAACGAGGAAAAATATGATGTCCTCGCAGTGTAATTTATTAATTTATTTCACAAATATCTGATTATGATACGGAATTTGTAAATACATCTCTAATTGAAAATAAATCATAAAATTTGTACTAATTTACTCGCGATTCTGCAATCGTTAAATTTCGCGAATACGAAGCTAATGTTTAACCGATAATTTAACATCGAATCTTCATAATCTTATTCAATATTTTTGTATTTGATATCAAAACATTGTGTTTGCAAAATTTATAAAATATATATATATATATTTAAAATATATATATAATACATATAAAATTCCCCGATTTTATCAACGACTCTTTGGTAAGAAAATACATGCGATTAAATTTATATGTGTGAGAATATTTTTGCAATACATATTTTAGAAACAAATATATATATGTTAATTTCTATATATTGTAATTATACGCGTCTTTTTGGTAATTTTTCGTGTAATTTACAAAAAAATAAATATTTTATATAATTTACATACAATTATAATTATACAATGAATTGATGATGCTATCACTATCAAATATATATATCCAATTTATACAAACATTTTATAATGTAAATAATTTGATATTGAAAACATTAACTCACATTTGGGCTTATATATATTTATATTATAAGTTGCACTATATTTTTATAACATTTTTAACATAAAATATATATTATAATACAACATATGATAATGTTTTTTAATGTTATTGTAATATTTATTTTTTTAATAATGTTTATTTTTTTAATGTTATAATGTTTCTATGTTTATTTTTAAAAAATTTTTTGAGAATAAATTTAAATTGGATATTATTATTATGTATTGTAATTTTTTTCTTAATGTCCTAACAGTTCCTATAGACCTAAACTCCTACTTGCTGACTAAATCAGGAAAAATTTTAGATTTGAAAAAAGTATCTCTGATCATGTACTTAACCGCGTGCCCTAACCGCGTGCCCTAATCGCGTGCCCTAACCGCGTGCCCTAATCGCGTGCCCTAACCGCGTGCCCTAACCGCGTGCCCTAAACGCGTGCCCTAACCGCGTTCTCTAACCACGCGCCCTATTCGCGTGTCCTAATCGCGTACCTATTTTGGTCAGTATATTGACCGTCTATTTTGCGTAGTCTTCATTCTTCAGGCCAGTTGGACCTACCTTTCGTTGCTCCTGGCCACTTTCTGGATCGATCTCTAATCGGAGATCAGAAAAGGAAATACACATTCCTTTTATCGCCGGCTATTTATTATTGCCAGCAAATAAGTGCAAGATTTTTCTTGCTTATTAGAAGATAAACACCTTTTGCCGAGTAATTGTCATCGGCAGATAAGCGTGAATATTTCACGCTCGATGATGGATCGTGCGATTTTACGATCGTTCATTGGATGTTTATTTTAATATAACTTTATTTTAACTGAGACAAAGCCAAGTTATCAATCAAAATTTTGGTATAAAAAATTATGATAACTTATGATAAATATATAAATTTGATCAAAATTTGTATATTAATATATAATTTATTTAATAACATAATAATGCATATATATAATAATATATAATATTAATTTATATAATAAGATATAATAATATATAATTTATAATAAAATTAATTTACATATATAAAAGATTAATTTACACAATATTTGTTACCATTATAGCTCATTTAATTGATTGATCATTTGGTCTCTGTTATATCAGTTAAAACAAAGTTTAAGAACAAAGTCTACAAACAAATTCTACAAGATGAATGAGCTGTAAAAAATTAGAATAAAATCGACACGCGTTATAAAAATAAATTACCATAACACGTATAATTGAAAATTACTATCGAAAATTACTATCGTTCTTTATTCAGTAAATCAGATAAAATCTACGAATTGAAAAAAAACATTTTTCATAATCTTCCTTTTTAATTTAAACTTTAAATTATCTTTGCAATAAATGCAATGCATAATAAAAAATTTATTAAAAATTATTCAACTTAATATGTTTAAGCTCATCCATTTAAAAGTAACGGATTTTTACAATCTATAATCTATAATCTACATCTACAATCTCTATGAATCCGTTACTTTAAAATTAAATAAAAGTTCGTCACTCACCGGCACTGATGCGCAACAGCGGAGATTTGGTCTTGAGCTACGTTGTCTGCAACACACAAATATAAAATCCAAATTATAGCAACGCTTAAAATAATTAATATTTCAAGAAATTATTATTGTACCGAATTTTATATCCGATGCGTTTAATAATAAGAAGATATATAAATATGGAATAATTTTATAAATTCTAAAAAGAAAACTATTTTTTAAATAAAAACTTTTATAGTCTGAATCTCTCTTTTTAAACTATTTAAATAATGATCGAATCAAATTAATAAATGTACGGGATTTATAATAATAATTAATATACAAATAATAATATTCACCCTTGGGTTGCTCCGCCGATGCAGGATGCCTCTCCTAGGCCTCCTCCTCCTCTCAGGATGTTAAGATCGCTACGTTGATCTGTAACATAAAAAGGAGATGCAAATTGTAGTAATGCTCAAAATAATTAATATTTCCAAAAATTTATTATACACATTGAATTTTATATTCGATGCATATAATAATAAGCAGATTAATAAAATAATTTTATAAATTTTGAAAAAACTACTAATAACTGTAATAATTTCATATAAAACTATAATCTAAAAGTAGAAACTTTTATAAGATTATAGATTTTATATAAAAATTTTTTCTAATTGTCTTTTGTTTAAAATATATAAATAAAAAGTCAAATTACGTGATTAATTGCTTGATTTAAATTGTACACAATTAATAAATAATGAATATATAAATAACAAGTTACTTACCACAGGGCTGTTTCACCGATGCCCGATGCCTCTCCTAGGCCTCCTCCTCCTCTCAGGTAGAGGACACTTCACACGCGCGATACTTTAAACGGCACACCCGCACTTTTATTAAAAAATACTTCCGCACTACATTCACACGCGCGATACTTTGAGCGGCACTTCCGCACTTTCGAATTTCGGTACGATCGAACCCCGTTTCACTCGAAAATCATACTGCGAGTCGACAAGTCGGGAATTCACGATTACTCCGAGCTAGGGTTAAGCGAGCAAAGGAAGAAGACGAAATCGATTGATGGAATCGACGCTCAATTCTTGTCCGCGCTTGTTCTCACCGAGGGCCGACTTGAACTTTATTAGGAACGATCACAGAGAACCACCAAGTTTCTATCATACAGACTGAAACTTACGCTTATCATAAGGCTGAGAGACGGGTCGAGAATGAAGATACCCAAGTCCTAAGTGTCACAATTTAGATCACTTAGAAGATGAGAAATCAGCTTCTCTAGCGAGCGAAAATCGAACCTAATAAAACACAGCCAACTATCCTCAATGCGATACAGTACAGCTGATAGACGGTACAAGATGAGGGAACGACGATTCAAAAATCGATCGAATTCTAACCGATTCAGGCCGAACCGTTCGTCGAAGCAGAGCGTGCCCCCAACAACCAATTCTCGAACCGAAGTTCTTGATTAACCGCGCGATCATCGCATCTATATTATGCACGATCATACGTTGCTACGCGGCCGGCATTCACCTCAGCCGCGATACTGAGAGCGTTTTAACGTTGCGTCTCCATTAATATATTAAATTTATTAATACATAAATATTTATATAATATATATAACATTAATATCGTATTAACGTTACCTAATATTATATAAAATTAATTATATTAATAGGGTATTAATATATTACCGATAGCAACGCTGAGAGATATCCCAGTTAGTCGGCAACGAAGTACGATCCTCGAATCGTGAAAACGGGATAGAAGTCCGACGCGAAGACGCGACGACGCGAAAACGCGATTATGCGGTTACGCGACACTCTCGTTGCTCGTACGCTCCGATGACAAGCAACAAGGCAACGCACTAAGTCCTCCACAGATGTGCGTGCCACATATGAGTCATTGTACGACTCGTGGCAATGCAGTATGGACACGCGACGACGCGAAAACCGTCCGCGGCACGATGACGGGACACGGGAGCGGCGTCGCGACGCGAAAACCGTCCGCGGCACGTTGACGGAACCGACGCCGCGATAAGCCGTCCGCGGCACGATGACAGCCCTAACGATACGACGAGCCGTCCGCGGCACGATGACAGCGACGACGGCGTTGGGTGCTTGGTTTCCCCTTCTCAGTAACCTCAGGAGGCCCTTAAGGCCCTTAAGGTACCATCCGGGTACTATGCCCTCCCACCACGCCAAGGTTACACCCTAGGAGGGTATTATACGTATATAATTTTGTAATATGATATATCATATTAGAAAATTATATACGTATAACGTGAGATTATATTTGAGAATAAGAAATGTAGATAAAAATCCACATTTAGGAAAAGAATTTAAGAATATGCGCAGCGCTTCGTACCACTACGTTACTCTTTGAGTGTCGCCGTATGAATAATAAGACCATATATGTAAACGTAAATAATAGAGTCGCGACGGCCGAACACTATGTTATTGAAAAGTTGTTGCCGAAATATTTTACGTATTATCATATTATATGTATGTATACGCAAAGTATTAAAGTATAAAATATATATGAAATTATGATTATATATTAATTGAATGATTAATGTATCACGGAGCCTTTCGTTAAATACTCAATTTTACGATTTGATTGTTTAATTGCGCGATAATCTTAATCCGAATCATGCCATCGAAGGATAAAGCATCGAACGAAATATATTTAATTTTAAATATTTTTTAAGAAATAATTATTGCTTATAAGGATCGCAACAAAACAATAATTTATAATATTGATTTCGATCTTGATTAAATGTGTATATACATCACTCGAAATACGCGCTAAAACACTTATCATAGCGATATAATTATGTTTAGTTATAATATTAAATTATAATTATTATTTAAGATAGGCAAAAGATAACTAATTATTAATCTTATTAAATTATGTCGATACTTGTCGCGATCGCGTTTAGGATATTAAAAATTAATATCATTATAAAATTATATAAGTATAACGTGAGATTATATTTCAGAATAAGAAATGTAGATAAAAATCATTAAAAAATTTTGTTATAATAATTTTCAACTTCTATCGTTGATTTTGAATAAATAAATTGCGTGAAATATTTACTTTGATATGTGTTGCTAAAAAAATAATTATTGTCTGTTAATTCGAAATAAATTATAAGACATACATTATAAAATTGTACAATATAAATGTCGTACATGAAATGATAAATGCATCAGAAATTAATTATTAGTCATTCAATTGATTGTTACTCATTGTCACTACATATGTGCGAGATTATATTTAAATATAAAAAATGTAAATGAAAATCATTAAAAAAATTTTACTAATAATTTTCAACTTCTGTTGATTTAATTTTGAATGAATAAATTGCGTGAAATATTTAGTTTGGTAAATAGCTACCGCTTTATGCAGATACGTTTACAAATTTTTAATTATGAAGTTAATTTTATTTATTTGGATTGTTTGCTAATTGTTCATAATGATTGCAAGAGACCACACGGAGTGTCTCAATCAGCCTAATCAAACATCAAAATCATGTACTAACCGATTTGTCATCGTCAACGATAATTTAAATTGGAAAACACACATTATCCAAGAAATGAAAAAGAACGTGCAATGTGTATATTTTAAAAATAATATAAATGAGGTAAATAAAAGAGAATAAATAATAAATTACTCACTGTATATTGTTGCTCCTTATATCGCTCGATATTTTTTAGCTCCTTTTTTTCTTCTCTTCTTTGCTATTTAATAATAACACTCACAGTCACTCGCAAAAACATAATTATGGTTAATCGTACATACAACGATCGCAGAATACTTTTAGCGACACTTCCGATCGCGGACCAATCACACGTAACACACACTTTATTATATCGTAAAAGAGAACAAGAAAATTAATTATTTTTATCATATTAAATTATTTCCCAATATTTATCGCGATCACGTTTAGAAAAAGAATTTTAGTATCTTGCGCTCTACTACTTTACTGTTCGAGGGTCGTTGTGCGAATGATAAGCCATAAGTAATATGTTAGCAATAACGCGTCAATGTTTACATCACCAAGACCGCATACCGTTTTATTGATATTTCGTAGCCAAAATTGTTTTGCGTATTATGATGTATATATAAACGGAATATTAAATTAAACAAGTATTTTAAATTATAAATCACTTATTAAATAAACGATTAATATATCACGAAGCTTATCATTAGGTTAATTACTCGGACTTGCGATTCGACTATTTTATTGCGCGTTCTCAATTTGAATCGTATTTAAATCGTCAAAAAAAACAATAACGTATTGGTCGAAATATAATTAGACAAAATATTTTTAAAGAAATAATTATTGCAAATAAAAGGAGAGAAAGATCGCGACAAACTATATAATAATTTATAATTTTGATTCCTATCATTTTGACTTTTAATTGTATGTGTATACATTACGCGGGAAATACGCGTCTCGACATTTACGGTTGCGATATAATTACGTATTATTTAAGATAATATATTATAAAAGATAATTAATTATTTATCATATTAAATTATTTCTCGATATTTGTCGCGATCGCGTTTAGAAAAATTTGACGGAATATCTCGCGCTCTACTACTTCACTGTTCGACGGTCGCCGTACGAATGATAAGCCATAAGTAATACGTTAACAATAGCGCGCCAATGTTTACATCGTCAAGGCTAAATACCGTGTTATTGATATTTCGTAGCCAAAATTGTTTTGCGTATTATGATGTATGTACAAACGGAATATTAAATTAAATAAGTATTTTAAATTATAAATCACTTATTAAATAAACGATTAATGTATCACGAAGCTTATCATTAGGTTAATTACTCGGACTTGCAATTCGACTATTTTATTGCGCGTTCTCAATTTGAATCGTATTTAAATCGTCAAAAAAAACAATAACGTATTGGTCGAAATATAATTAGACAAAGTATTTTTAAAGAAATAATTATTGCAAATAAAGGGAGAGAAAGATCGCGACAAACTATATAATAATTTATAATTTTGATTCCTGTCATTTTGACTTTTAATTGTATGTGTATACATTACGCGGGAAATACGCGTCTCGAGATTTACGGTTGCGATATAATTACGTATTATTTAAGATAATATATTATAAAAGGTAATTAATTATTTATCATATTAAATTATTTCCCGATATTTGTCGCGATCGCGTTTAGAAAAATTTGACGGAAAATCTCGCGCTCTACTACATCACTGTTCGACGGTCGCCGTGCGAATGATAAGCCATAAGTAATACGTTAACAATAGCGCGCCAATGTTTATGTCATCAAGGCTGAATATCATGTTATTGATAATTTGTTGTTGAAACATTTTACGTACTATGACATATACACACACACGTGTATATACATATATATATCTCAACAACTTATCATTTTTGAGTATTAACTAATAACAAATTATCATTTTTGAGTGCTAACTTTTTAAGAAAGTATTTTTCCATATTTATAAAAAACTTTTTAGAATTTATACAAGTTATTACAGTATTTACAGACTCTGATTGCTTCTACA
Organism: Cataglyphis hispanica; assembly: GCF_021464435.1. Lineage (NCBI taxonomy): Eukaryota > Metazoa > Arthropoda > Insecta > Hymenoptera > Formicidae > Cataglyphis > Cataglyphis hispanica. Next base: position 6,285,127 of record NC_065962.1, on the reverse strand, counting down.
CATGCGTAAATTTTGAAAATATAATTTTGAAAATTATTTTTCTTCTTCCTTTATCACGTTAAAAGTTTTTAAATCTTTTTTTATAATTATAGACAATTGTAAAAATTTATTTGATTTTTAAAATTGATAAGAATATGTCGTTATTTTCTGGGCAAATTCTAAGCTGCATGATAAAAAGATTGAGATAATTAAATAATTACTCACAGCCAAATATATTCTAGAGTAGCGATAACTTCTCTTGTGATCAATTCGATTACAACTCCCACGATGATTCTCGATGATCTTTGACTTTGATCTTTTCCTCGATGATTCTCGATATTCCTCGATATATCGACGATACGCGATATATGACGATTCACACACGATAACAAAACGCGCGAAATAATACGTTACGCATCCTAAAACAATTCAACGCGATTGATATCGATCAATAGATAATACCGATAATTTAAAGTATTCATTTATTTACCATTATCGATCGTAGATTCACTCGGCACTCCCCACACTTATCGCGCGCGACACTGTGCAAAAATTCGAAATGACGCGCCAACATGGCGGACGCGCGGGCGCGCCAATATTTGGCGCGCAAATATCGTAGACATTCATATAAGCGCGCTCGCTTATATCAATGAAATCCGTCGCGGCGGCGAAATCTCTCGATGCTTTTCGATGCTTCCCAATGTTTCTCGATAACGAATGTTAACGAAAGACACGGCTCATTGGACTGACGATCGCGAAATATCTGTATATTAAAAATCGTTGCCGTTGCTTGGACGGAGCGTGGAATGCATCGATCACGCATACGCGATTAATTGCAGTTAATTGCGAGATCACACAAGGCGATTAATGCTGAGATGATTACCTGTCACTAAAATCGACATCCTCGACGTTCGTCCGGATATGAAATTCGTCCGAGACGGATTAAAAAGACGCGAAAAGACGGAGCGATCGCAATTCGACTGCACACCGGCGACGCACGGCTTCGAGTGACGATTTAGTTCGAAAGTCAGTCACGTGACCGCGACTAATTTCGCACGATTACGCGAAACATAACTCCCTAGCGATTACATAACTCTATTTATATATGTATATATAATATTTCAAATATTATATGAATTTATTTTATTGAATATTATTAATTGAATATTATATATACTCTACATATATTATAATTTCTTTCTATAATGTACGTACATTGCGGTCACATTTTTTCTCCTGCATGTTTTCTTACATAAAATTGAAAATATTTAAAACGTACTCGTACATCTAGATATTTATGCACCATGACTGTTGATTAGGAATTTTAAATTATAAATAAATTATTAAATTAACGATTATATAATATATCACGAAACTTATCGTTAATTATTCGGATTTGCGTTTTAACTCTTTTATTGCAAATTCTCAATTCGAATCATCGAATAGCGTTAATTAATTTTTCACATACACGCACATATTTACAAAATTAATTATATGTAATATAATAATAATATGTATAATTCTAATTAACTGTTCAAAATTAATTAAATGCGAGTATCAATTTAACATGTCTTTTTTTAAGAATGGATATAATGTATATTTTATCCGCTTGTTTTTTTAGAAGAAAGAGTCTAACATTTCTTTTGTAGTATAATAGGATAAAAGTGATTTTATTATTTTATTATTAAATTATGTGTTATAGCTTAAAAAGACTATACATAAATTATCTATTATCTCATATTATATATTATTATATATTTTACTTCAATTATACAGGGTATCCACAATTTAAATGTCAAAACTTTGGGAGCAATAGGGGGTCAATAAATTAAGGCAAAAAGTCCTTTAGAGATTTGCTCATTTTTACTTCGTTTTGAATTCATAAAAAAAAATTTTTTTATCAAAAAATTTAAAATGCATGAAATTTAAAATACATTTACAATTCTCTAATTTTACCTCAGAAATATTTTAATTTATTTTCTTTTCTTAATTTCATGCTGACAGCTTTTATTTCATGATACTTTTCGATAAGGATAATAACTTTAGTTGTTTTAAGTGTCATTATTTAATACTTATATCCATTATTTCGATAACGAAGCATTTTAAGCCTAATGTTCATAGGTACATTTATCCCGAAACACACTCACAAAAATTTAAAACACACTTATGACTCATCTGTATATTATTATAATTTCATATTATTATTATTTTTGATTAGATATGCGCCTTCCAATTTGTAAGTCTAAATCGAGGAAGGCGGATAATGCTACTTGAATGTTAATCGCGTAAAGCGCTGATGCAGCGAGTCACGCGCGGAGGCTAAGCAATTGCGAAAGTTTGAGCAAAAATAATTTCCGGAAATGTAAGCAAAGAAGTTCAACTTTGAATCTTCTTCGCTTGCACTTGGATCGCATTGTCATAAACTGAGTGACATGATTATACATGGTGATATATGATCATATAAAGCGATTTCCTCCGAAAGACCAATCGAAGATTATAAAACCATTAACGTTCCACCGTTAACGAACTATCGTAATTAGTAAATTAAATAGCGTATCACAAAATTACGACAGGTTGTAATAGACTCTCGTGTCAAACGATCTACGAAATACCAGACACGTGCATGCAAAGTTACTTGAAACCGCGATAAGTGTAGAGCTGACTCAAGAGCGAGGAGCGAATAAGATTTGTACGAGAAAATACCAATAAACAAATATATATATTTCCAATAAAAGCTACAAGTCAGCTATTTCTATTGTTAAATATCGGTGAATTTATTTGGATAAAGTCCGAATTCTTGTCCGGCGAATGATCTCGAATTTCCCGTATCTCATCAGAGGCACAACATATACATAAAATTGTAACAAATGCAACTTACTGTGTAGAAATTATTAGTTGCTTAATATAATTCAAGAAAAATAATACACGATAATTTATCATTTTTATGTTGTAACATTGCGATGCACATGTTAGTTTAGCGTAAATCAATTTGTAAATCCTGAACTCAATGTATCTTTCTGTAAGTTGAAAAAAATATTTGATGCAATATTTTTTTATATATTATAATTATACCTAACTTTATAATAGATAAGAAAACACAGTCATAATTGTAATGAATGATAATGATAATTTATATGCAATCGCATTACTCCTTGTGTAAGAATCGATTACGTGAATCTTCCATCCCATGTTTGGATGAGTGAACGAGTTATAATAAATCAGATCAGGCCATGACGAGTTTGGACTCACTATTAAAGTGCCTCCGTCTCCTAAGAAGAAAATCATTTTTAAGTAATAAGTAATAAATAATAAGTAAAACTTATCTTTATGATAACAAAAACACGAGCATTTGGAAGCTTTAATTGGTTTAAACTTGATGTGACATAAATATTTGAAATTACATTCAATAAAAGTTTACTCGAGAGAAACAATCCTTACCTGGTTCGCAGATTTGCATGAGAGTCCTATTAAATTTTTTAAACGACGGAAAAGTATCGTCCAGTCTTCTATCTCGACCTTTATGCTTACTTAAACAAAGCGGCCCGACTAAAAAATAATAATTTGTTAAACGTAATAAAAAGTAATAAATTCGTAATAAAAATGTAATAAAAAATAATAAATTCGTTTAAACGTAAAATCCAAATAACATACAAGAGAGTGGATAAATGTAAATTTACTAACCCGCGGTCGGTCGCGGTCGGCCCCTTCTAGTCAATTCAACTCCAGCTAAAACCCTGATCTTGCTTTGCGCAAGATCACTAAGCGTGTCGTATCCTCCGTGAGGATCATCGGTTATTATTAAAGGATGGTACAGATTTGCGCTGTGCGGATTGTTCCCGCCGTAAACACGAAAACTGTATGTTAATCCGCGACGTAGATACAACTCAGGTATCAACGCGCCTTCGATGTACCAGGCAAGACCCACTGACGGCTTCCCTGTGAATAAAAACTTTGTTAAAATGATGTATTGTCGCAAAACAATCTACAAGCTACAAATCTAAGCTAAGATAAACAAAATTTGTACCCGTAATTCCCTGATATCCCCTTTTTCCTCCGGAGGGTCCAATAGTTGCTTTGAAAGTTCGAACGCTTCTGTCGATTATTTCTGTTTTTTGCCAAGGTTCTCTGAAAAAAGAGATGAGATTAAGAGAATTGCAATTTAATTATAAAGTAAAGAAACATTATAGATTTTCGCACATTTGAGAAAGTTTGCTGCTGGTCTCCGTGAAGTCGATACAAGTATTCTCCGCTTCTTTACGATTTAGTTCGAGTACTACGTCGCCTCTCGGATACAAATCGTGAAAGCTCGGTTCGTTATTGGTTTTATCAAGTCTACCCAAAGCCCAGACTATATATGCCGGTTTATCCATGGGGATCTGTTTGTCTCCGGGATCAGCTGTCAAAATAAAATTATATACATAAAAATCATAACATGTGTTTGTATGTATGAGAAACGCATCAGCTTTTGTGTAACTCACATGAAATAAGTGTACGTCTATATGTAATAATGTTGATGCCGTTCTCTCTCATCGCGGTGAAGAGCTGATTGCTATCCAAACCGCCGACGAGATCGTCTCTGCAAACGCCTTTGTATTGGCCGAGAACTTTCCCACACTGAAATCATTAACGTATTGTCTTTCATTCGTTTTTCTTTTTTTCATAGAATCACATTAAACAGCTTACGCACTGGCGCCTTTGCTGTGACATTATAGTCCGTAGCGTATCCACGGGTATCATCCATATACGCGATGGTTACGTCCGAACCTTCCATTTGACTGGAGGTCTCCGAACCGGACAATCCAAAAGCCATATACTCATCTTCGGCTAGAAACAAAAATAAATAAATAAAAAATGTGTTCCCACATATTAATAATATGCCATAATTTTTTTAAATAATAACATCCGTTATAATTTGCGGTAAGTATACGTACCGACTTGACCTATCAGTTGGATGGTAATCTGCGGGCCAAAGATTTCCCAGGCAACTTGATATCTCTTGTGCAGCTGAACGCAATTCGGAAGAGACTGCGTTTGCTTGATAATTTTTATCAACGACGGCGGTACGTTGAGTCCATCGGGTATAATAACGGAACCGTAATTCGATTTAGTTTTTACATCGAAAACACTTAGCCAATCTATGTTGAAAACCGTCATATCGCCTGGCAGTTCTAGTATGATGTCTTCGTTATTGTATGTTCTAAGAGAATTCATGCTAAAAAATGGAGAAAAATTTTCTTTTTACATCTTAAAGTGCACGCTTTGAATACGTCAATGTATTTACGGCAAAAAAATAAGTGTAATAGATTTAAAAAAATTATAACATTCTCTATTATTTCTCTCTTACTATCCATATTCATCGGGTACTTTCTGACCCTTGCTGGATGGTTGCGGACCAAGACCGACCCAGAAATATGTGTCCGCACCTTGCCCATCGTAGATGAATTGTGGTATGCTGATAGTTTTTGAGTCTAAAATCACGATGGGTTCTGACGAGACATTGTGAGATCTTTTCGACAATTGTGATATCTTTTGTGGAGCGGGTGGATCAAACTCCTCCGGAATATATACATCACCGAAGGTGTTCTAAAATTAAAAACCTATTTTAGGCAACTAAACACCATAATCTCGTGTGGCTAGAGATGTAAAAAAACCAGTTTTTTTCTGATAAAAAAACAGTTGAAGAAAAAATTAATTTTGTTTCTTTTTATTATTTTTTTTAAATATATTATTTTCCTTTATATTTTTTTTTTTGTTAATATAATGAAAAAACTAAAGTTTTATATTCTTAATTTATTATTTTTTTTCAAAAGTAGTTTTGGAATAGATTAATAAGATTTTTGCAGCAAATTATATCAAACTTGACATGATTCAAATAATTTTTAATTAGATGCATAACTATATAGCCAATTTGAATGTGAGCTACATTTAAAATAATAATGATTAATTCAAATTTATAATCTAAAAAGTTAAAAATAATGAAAAATCAATTTGTAATAATCAAAATATAAAGATATTAAATATCTAAGAAAAACAAATTTTTGAAATAAACAAGGTTTCTTATTTTTTTTTTTATGAAAACAAACATTTTGTTTTCTTTTTCTACGTTTCTACTTTTTACGTCTCTATTTGTGGAACAAATTTCAATTATTTATCATTTAATTAAAAACGTTATCAAAATACAGTATCTAAATTTATAAACAAGAATAGAACAAATTCGTAATGTATTAGATACTTTGAATATTATATGTTTAAAATACGCTTTATAAATGCCTCTAACTTATTCTTGCTTTTACGCTATTGCATAGATATTAATGCTAAATATGAAAAATGAATAGAAATCATACATTACGCTTAAAATTTATACTTACTTGACTTTGTAAATCGTACACTGCAAACCATTTGATGTCTGTTATTTTTTTATTATCGGGTAAGGTGAGTGTAAAATCCCGGTTGAAATACCGATCTAATATATTTGTCCTGAAAAACAAGCAATTATTAGAATTGAGAATTGAGTGTTTTATGGTTCAATTTGAAAATTTTTTTAAACATTTATGGAAAAAAAAATACAGCTTACTTGCCCCACTCATCGGGGACGATAAATCCTTGCGGGCCTGGTCTATTTGATGCTCCTGCCCAGAAAAACGTGTCAGCTCCATTACCATCATAATTAAAGGACGTTAACAGTAAAGTATACTGATCCACAGCCCAAACATCACCAGAAACTTGATGATGATAGGGATTTAACTTCCCCAAATATTTTCCCTTATACTCTCCATTATCTTCTTGCGCATAAGCTGTTGACATCGAAATATTTATTAAACTTGACAAAAATATTTGTGTTAAATATGATAGCATAAGATACGAGAATTTCTTATGAGAAAAGAAATAATATTATAAATATAATATCGAGATAAAAAACAAATGTTGCAATAACTAATATCTATAATATAATATAAATTAATTCAAATTAATTATAATATAAATAAATTATAATATAAATTATCTAAAACTATTATAAAATTATCAGTGAAAGAAAAAATGTAATTACATTTATCCTGATAATTTGTCTATTTTTTAAAATATGTGCAATACAGTTTTGAAATAAATTGTTTTTAAATAATTCAAATTCCAAGCTCTATAGATTTCTATCGTTTGTATAGAGAAATTTGTTTTTCGGAAAATATCGATGTCGGATGAAACGATATCCTTCGGGGAGATATCGATGCCGGATGAAGCGATGTCTTTGCCGCTTAATCATTTCGATTTCGCGATTTTACGATTTTCTTCTCAAATTTTTCTTCACCAATCTTTCTCCGTTTCACAAATACCTATTTCTGTATACAATATACAAGATACGAGATTGATAATTACCGTAAGAAAATAGTAAACATCCTAGAAGCGTCACGAGAGCAATCTCCGTTCTTTTCGTTTTCACTCGCCATCGCTTCATTTTTCTCCTAAATATTTAAGAACATGTCACTGACTTTTATCGAGAGGTAACTAAGAAATCGAGAGATCACACACGGCGAGAAACTGACGGAACGAACAGATGATCGAAGCGAATTATGTACAATTGATAGCTCCGATCCAATGGTCATAATCAGGCGAATCCGAGCAAAGTCAATGATCCGTAAATGAGTCCGATATGGTGTCACGAATAACGGTTGGCGATCGCGAATAACGGCAATGATCTTGCGTTCTGATATTATGATGGATTCGCCGAGAATACTATGTTTCTCTAACGCGTTGTCTCTCGTGACGGAAATGCGACTAGAAAACCGAATCGGCCTTCACGGAACGCGGTTCCACGCACAAGTACTAACGCACAAGCACGAACGACTGTACATTCCCCGAGAGAAAGTATGCGTTCGCTTGTTGGCTTGGGAACACCGAGGACCAATCGAAGTTAAAACAAATCTGCTGCAACCGGTCGCGGTCATTGTCACCTTCCTGGAATTCAGTTCGCGCAATGACGAGAACGATAGACCAGATGTTCTTTCGATGAAACATTGATTAGTCATATTTTCTTCCCACGTTACTTTATATCCTATTGTCCCATCCTACCTTTATGTCCTATTAAAAAAGTAAAACAGAAAAATATAATTACTGTGATTATTTTGATATTTCGTAAATTACGGTATCATGTATTTTGATAAATTGACAATCAATCACGAAATGTATCATCAGATCGATGGTATTCGAGAAATAATTATAATACTTAATTATTACAATATTGTTCGTAATTAGATTACAAGAAATTAATTTGTCCATAAAAATCACATATAAATATATACAATTAACTAATATACAATTAATTTATTTGCTGTCAAATAAAAAAATATATAATCTAATTTAAATCTAATTTTAAAAAATTTCGAAAGCATTTTTTCCTTTTGAAGTTAAAAATCCTTGCAATTTTTACCGATTTCTTTTGTTTTAAAAAGCAAAAAGTATCTATCTTAAAATGATCAGGAAAATAAAAGTTTTGTTCGACTTACAATTAGCCACGTTGCGTTACTTTTCGCTTCTAGAATAAAATATGTGATTATTCGCAATTTTAAATAAATATATGGAAAAAAAGATTTAATAAAGATTTAAAAAATAAAAAATTGTGTAAGTAAAAAAAGACAATAAATTATTTTTCAAACAAATATTGAATAAAATAAAAATAAATATTTTGTACGTGTGTGCGTTCAAAGTTTTAATTTCTCTAACTTTTTCTCCAATATAAATGCCTTAATATAATACTTCTTTATAAAAATTATTTTTAGGAATAAAAATTCTAATTAAATTGATCAATTTTATTTCGTTTAGATACGTTTGAATATTGTGTATATGCTTTTCTTCTTCCCTATATGTGGCCGTTTGATCGATTAGCATCAAGTATAACATATTCCATGTTGGTTGTCAGAGTTTTCCGTAATAATCATATAAAATATATTGCATCGCGTTGCTTTATTGATTGATATAATTTCGGTTCATTATGATGTCGTTTCCGACATTCGAAACAGCCAAAAACGGATTAATCAAACCACTGAACTACAGAAACGATCAAGGATTTTGTGATAAGAAAAAGTAAGTTCATCATTTCATCCTCAATATACTTTTGATTGCATTATAATAAACGCAAGTTACTTAGAAATTTATTTTTTCGCTTGCAACCATGTCATAGATATACCAATATTTCAATAACCGAGAAAAATTAGATAAAAGTAAGAAAAATATTCCAGTCACTGAATAAAACATCGATATTAAATGAATTAATGAATATTGAGAACTATATTCATATTCTCTGCAAATAGAATTATTTTAAATATTCTGAAAACGTGTATATATATTACGATAATTTGAATTAAAAAAAAGATCTCTTCACACACTTAAGATTATATAACATGATGATAGGACATATATATAATGAACTCTATAATATAAAAATATTATTGCTCATAAAAGTGACAAATAATAATAATAAAAGAAAAAGAATATATATATGAAACCTAAATTCTTAACAAAAATTTGTCCTTTTAAAAGTACACATATTCTAAAAATTCATTAGCAGGTTTTATTTCATACGTAATAAAAAAAGTGTTACTACAAGATTCAGGTACTACACAACAACTATTCTTATTTTAAAGCATCCATTTTTTGATTAATGATATATATGAGTGATATGTTTCATTATGTGAAATTGATTTTGTTAAATATATATCACATAAATATGAATTATTACTATTATTATGTTCTGGTGATATTAATATTTTTGTATTAAAAAATAAAAGATAAATCAGATCATATCTCTAATGAATATGTTTTTTTGTGTCTACAATATATAAAACTTCTAAAACACATAAAAAAATTCGATATCTTTTTGTACTATTTAGTCATGTTATTTGTGCTCGCAAAGATAAATAATTAATTAATGATAAAATTATGCATACATGGCTTTAGTACGTCAAGATCAGATTTGTCATCTCTGTAATATATTTTATAATTATAAATAGATTTATGTAAATTTTAGCGCACTCCTCTAATGTGTAATTATCCTGAAGAAAACACATAATTTTAACTATCTGAGGTAATATAATTAAAGTGTAGAATGCGTGTTTTTAGTTTGTTCAATTGAATATTTCAAGATTTTTTCGTTTAATAAGCATTCATTTAAAAAATTGCGTTAAGTATATATAACATTAAGAACTATCTCTGAGACTTTGTTAAAATTTATCTATTTTTTGTTCATTCCACAAATGCACAAAATCATAATTCATTTTTATAGATAGTAATAACTTTAACAAAGTTGTTTAAATATAAAATATTGCTAAACGATAAAATATTGCCAACGATAATTAATAAGAGTAAAACAGAACATTTACTAAATATCTTAAAATAACATAATGTGAATATACAATTTACTGTAACACTGCGATGTTTTATTTAACTAAATTTAAAATAGACAAACATTTCAATTTCTTGTGTGCAAGAAACATTTCAATTTCTTATGTGCAAGAATTATATACAAAATACAAAAATTTTAATAAAAATCCCTGAGATAGTTCTATTGATAAACTTATGAAAATTGAAAGGCACTCTATATAAGAAATCTCTAAGAACTTTACAAATTGGATATAACGCTGACACTTTGAGATAAATTTACTTGGCCTCTCAAAACCTTTTGTTGCAATCTCTTGCAAAAAATTTTTGCCATAAGTTTATTTCGACGTGCCTCTTCTTGTCGTTCCTGTTGTCGCCGTTTGAATCGTACTTCATTCAATCGGAGATACCGTTTACGTAATCGCTCCTTCATTTCCGCGTCAGAAATTTTTCGTTGCGCGTAAGCTATATGTAAAATGTAAATTGTGAAATATATATTATAAAATACTACAATATTAAAAAAAACTAATTTTGTTCTAAATATAAAATGTAAATTATTAATTTGAAAAACTATCCAAGTATAATATAGTTAAATCTCACCTGTTGGCTTTCGTATCGGTGCGGATTTATTGACAGTAGATGTAGTAGCCATTGCCAATAATTGTATCCTTTTCTCTTTTCTCAATTCCCGCAATTGGCATATTTCCGATAAATATTGTCGGCGTGTTTCCGCATTGCCCACAAACTCGGGATTATTTCTAGATAAATAATCCTGAAATTCATTTGATGGATTTGTAGGAATTCGATGTTCTATGATATTTCAGCTTCAAAATCAATCACAATATTTATTCAAGACATTATATTTGATATTATAAACACAAAAATTATTTCATTCAATGACAAGTCTACAAATTAAGTATCTCATTTATTAAATTCCATTAAATTTCTTACCTGCAATGTACTCGTTCGATGTTCTTTTACATTTTTGCTATTTCTCTTCATAATGTCGCAAGGACAGGCATCAAATTTGGCTGCACTCGAAGGCTGTTTGGAAACTTTTGGCATTATTGGAATGATATCTGAGATTTCATTTTTCGAGATATTCTCTTTTGTAAACGACACCTCGTACGCAACAGCTTTGGGATACATGTGATGACAGCCACATTTTCTGGTGTTTTGATATGCGGAACCACATGCGCGACAATGTTGACAATTTCTCTCAGTCTTATTAATACCGGTATTATCTGCGATATTTGGTTTCGATGTGTAATTCTTGCATGCTTTGACAGTATCTTTGATTGTTTTATTATTACTACAGGAGCAAGCCTCGTTACAATGGCATTTTAATATGTTATTTTGTACTTTACGTTGTTGAACTATGCTACCGTCTTGCGAACTGTCAGAATAAATTTGCGTTTGCGTTTGATGCTCCGCTACACGACGCTCGAAACGGCATAAAGTTGTGCCGTTGTTGTTATCGATTTTATCACCCGAGTGACAATGATCGCATAATGTTTCCGCTCTCGTGGTTTCCGGATTTCGACACACAACGCGTTCATTGGCACAATTGCAATTCTTCCCAGTGTCATTTTGTTCGTTATGATTTAAGCCGCGTCTGTTCTGATTTTCCGCGTTTTGTTGTATATGAGATTTTCCGATAATTTTTCTATCTGCATCGTTAACAGGAACATTGACATTGCATTCGCACGCATTTATGTGGATCCTCGACGTTTGACTATTTGATCCCGAGATACTTTCACGCGTGCAGGAGAGATTCTTTTGACATATATCACAATTATAAATGGCATTACTGACATCCGTGATAGACTTTTGTTCGGAACACAATGCACATGTAAATAGTGATCGTTTTTCATTAATTTGTTTGGCTTCAATCGTGTTTGAACTACACTTATTATCATTAATGGACAAGCCAATGCCATTATGAGTGCAACTACATTTCGATTTGGACGCGTTGATTTGATTCTTAGCCTCTTTCTGTTTCTGTTGAATGGTATTATTCGATGCGCGAGGATAGATGGATTCCGTCGCGCCGTCGTCGCTCGCGCAATTCGTCTGCGTCTGCTGCGAAACGATCGACGCGTCTCCTTTATGCGATCTGATCGAAGTATAGGAGTCAGGATTTTGATTACACCGCGCGCATGTACGAGCGGTATTATGTGTTTGGCACGATTGATCTTTACATTTTGCACCATTCTGATAACATGATTTCTGAGAACTCATGTATCTCATTTCTGATTCTATCGGCGAGTCGAGCGGTATCGAGAATATTTCCCGAGATAACGTTTGTACACCGACAGAGACATGTTTCGTTATGGGTTTCTGCGTTCTGGATGCAGACACTATTTCCCCTCCCGTCTTCGAATGGGCGCTGGCTAGATTTGTAGTCGTTTGTGTGCAACTATTACGTTTCCTGGTCTTCTGAATTACGGGATTACCTACCTCGCGGGTCACCAAGTTGCAGTGAGATGACCACGGTTCGTTCACGGAATCCTCCCGCGTATCAGATATACTTCTAAAAGCAGGAGAGAGATTAAAATAAAGTGAAATTATGATACTTGAAATTCCGTATCTACATTACAAAATATAAACATGTCGCATTACCCATGTTGTCCCCTGAGAATCGCCGTTTGCTTCGGTTTGGGATTCGCCGACTTGGTCTTCCTCGGTGAAGATTTCGGTCTCTCTAATCGTCTAGGCTGTTCTAGCAATCTATAATAGATAAAAAATATATAATAATATAAATATCTTATTTTGTGGAAAAAAAAAATTCGTTTAATATTTAATAATTTTTCAGTTCAACAAAAAGATTATTAAAATACTTGAATATTTGGAACTTGAAATGTACTTTTTCAAGTTACAGAGATGGCTGATCTCATTCGTAATCCAAATCAGTTGATTTCTTTTTTCCATTTCTGCGTAATTAACGAGTTTAGAATCACCGGACTCGGACATGCTGCACTTCTTCAATTCAAAGTGCCTTTCCGACGAGGTAGTCGGCAATCTCCAATCGATATTGTTATCCGTATTATTATTAGATTCGACGAGTGTCCTTCTGTTGTTAACGACGGCGTCTAGTAAAATCCTGTTGTGATCTGGGAGTATGCTATTCGTCGTGGTCGATTCTCGATGCGGCAGTTTACAATTCTCCTTGAAGCAGAATATATCGTTCACCTTATTATTTTTATGATTGCGCTGAGGTACGAAACATTCGGAACTCTCGCTCTTATCGGGATCCGTCGGTGTATTGCTGCTCCGCTGACAGTCATCGGTTCTCAGTCCTAGTCGCGCTTTTCTACCGTCCATCTCTGTTCTATCTGTATGTCGGTCGAACTTGTCACTGTTACTACTCCCCAACGCGACTTCCTTTATAACGTCGCTGGTGGTTCCCACAGATTTCTGCATCGATGTATCCTTTTTCTGCAAATTCCACTCGTCCGAGGACTCGGTGGTGCTATGCTTGTTCGTTAAAGCCTGAAGTAATTGAGCTCGGTAAACCTTGTTCCTCGCGTCGTCCGGATTCCAGGGAACGTTGTCCTCCAAATTATGTTCAATTTTATCGTCCGTGTACTTTGCGGTGACGAGCCGTTTGATCACATGCTGTATCAGTCTTTTCTTAACTTGCTTGTCACATTTATTGGCGTCGACAAGACTCTTGAGGATGTTGACGCTTCTCTCCAAGTCTCGGACCAAGCTATCCGAATCTCCCCATAGTTTGTCGTTAACGCTGGAGCTGCTGTTTGGTAAAGTCGAGTTCGATCTACCCGTATCCGAAGACACGTGGCTATCCCTCCCGTTCGGGACATTTGCGTAAGTGTGTCCCGGAAAATATTCAAAACTGTTGGCTCTCCCGGATACATTCTCCGTCTCGTCGGGCTGTGGTGATATCGAGGTCGACGCATTCTGCGAATTGTCCGTGCTACTCCGATGTCTTTGAGCGTCATTCGCTCTCGTACCGACTTCAACATCATCTACTGGACGCGAAGCGTTTTCACATTTTCTTGTATTTTTTACCTTATATGTACCATTAGATTTTTTTAAAATAGAATGTATCGTTTGCAAATTAGAATCTTTCTCTGTTAACAATGGCGATTTGCTTTCGTCAAGATCTGAAACTTGAATGGCAACGGATTCCTGAGAGCATACGTCTGGACTTGTCTGTATTACTTTGTCACAAGTGGCAGGTTTATTTACCACAGTAGCGATAGAAGACGTAGAGTTAAAGATTAAAGGCAATACAGATTTCTTTTCTTTAGCGTGTAAGTTTAGTTCGCTCTGACTTCTTTTTAAAGAGAATCTTGAGGATGACGCGGGTATCACGTTCATCGAGATGCTTTTCTGCAACGGCGAACTCGATGGACGTGTAACTTCTTTATGTTTCGAATTTACGATCCTTCTCTCCACCGTCGAATATTTTCCTAACGTCAATGGAGTCTTAAACGTCGATGTAGGGGTATCCAAATTGTGTGTTTCCCGTTTCGTGGGCTTTATCATAGCTTTCGGTTCTGCAGCATCATTCGCAACGCATCTCTCTTGCGATTTTATATCATCTCCCGCGATAATGCCAGGCAAATGGTTCTTGACAATAGGCGTTATCTCTATTTCGCTCTCTGATCCTGAAGCATGCGCTATCAACGGCGTGGAATTTGCGTCAGGCGCAGTTGATTTCGAACCGCCATGCGTTCCTGTATTCTTCCCCGATTGCATCCCGGATTCGGTGGTACCTTCCGGATCTAACCGTAAAGCAGCCGAGCATCCTCGCGCCAGAGCCATACGTTCTATGGTGCTTAATCTCTTGTCGTCTTGCTTATTATGGGCGAGTGAATTGAAATAACCGACATCAGCACCGCTGTCCCACTCCAATGGTTTGTGAGACGCTACGCTGGAAGTGGGAGAAGATAGCCTTCTGTCATTTATCTCGGGAAATTTATCTTGGCTCTCATTCTTCTCCTCGTGTATCGTTTCCGGCGTGAGATGGTGCTTGAAATCGGGCGATGATGTCTGGAGATCTGTCAACGTTTCAACATACCTGGTTGAAGCATCCGTATTCGAAGATTGTCCGATCAATGGAGGCCTTACCCACCTACGTCTCTCCCTCGGGACATAAGACTTTAGATTATACTCTTCTCCAATACAGTCTTGCCTATTCGGGCCCACCTGTGCGTTCAATTCGTACACGCTATAGTAATAATTAACAGTCTCCTGCGGAGTATTCGACACGGGTAGGGAAAAATACTGATCCAGATTCGCGTCTCGGGAGTATTTGCGATAATATTCCATTACCTGAGCGGAGAGACTCTTCTTGGTTAAATTCGCCTTCAATTTCAATGGATCTGCTGGCGGGGAGCGGCTGCTGGAGGCGCGAGCGCATTTCTCGCGCACTTCCGTCAGACGAGCCGGTTCGTCGGTGTTCGCGAGATCCCTCGAACAACAACCGCCCTCGCAGCTTGATTCTGAATCATATTCCATATTACTAAAGCATCCTCTTCTCTTCTTCTACATTCTCCCCGGCCGCCGGAGCGAGTTTCACTCGCGCTTTTACGTCGTCGTGTAGATTCTCGCCGCTCGATCGCGACGAACGACGATCGAATGGAAATTGGACATATTTATATATTGCGCTTTTAATATTCACGATCGTTCGTGCGCGTCTATTATCGATGACGGATGCTTGCAGGTTATGAATACAAATGCGCGTCACTTTATACCTGACGCGTTTATGTTTGATTCGAGAAGATCTCGCATGCTCTCGCACTGATGTTACGCTTTTCTCGCCAAGAAATTGCAGTTACAAACGCTTGTGTTGTAACGACGATTCAAATCAAACTATTGTTTACATCTGTTTCCCACGGCTTTTCTTTCCAATTCCCCCGCTACGAGCTACGACGCTACGACCAATATTATCTCACAGATGATATAAGAATATAGATAGTTAATTCTCGTATTTCACTTTGGAGTAATGTTTTAAGCGCCATCTGGACGAATGTACAGAATGAATGAACTGATATTTGATATCAATATTTGATTTCAGAGTATTTAAAAATCATACCCAGACAGCACACAATACATATTTATAAAAATAAATAATATTTATAAAATATTTATAATAATTATTTGAATATTTTATAAATATTTATCAAAATATTTTATAAATATTTTTGTGATCTTAGATTTAAGAAATTATATTATCATAAATATCATAATAAAATATTTATAAAAATATTTACAAAATATTACTATAAATAATATTATATAAAATATTTATATATTTCAAAAATAAATAGTAAAAATATTTATAAATATTTATCATAAATATTGTGTGCTATAAATTAATATAATTATTAATAATCTATAATAATATTATTACAAACCTAATAATAAAAATGATATTATTTTAATTAAAATGTATTAGATATAAGAGCCTCCACATTTAATTCTGAATAAATCTTATTGTCTATATATTTATATAACAATTTATATAATAATTATATATATATATATATTTGGAAGACAAAAAGAGGGGATCTTACATATAATAATAGACTCCCGTCTTCGTTGCAGTCGTTAAAAATCTTTTATTTGTTTCTCAAAGAATCCGTCCGCGCCCGTATTAGCAATTACAAAACGGCTTTCACGGCAGGCACAGCTTTCGAGATCCCGTCGCGACTTGATGGGACCGATGGGACCGACGTGACTCGACGGAATCCCGTAACGCTGTCTTAGTTAAGAATCACTATTTTCTCCGTCAACGCGGAGCTGTATACACGTGACATAAAGTTATTACGCTTACACTCTATTTATGTATATATATATATATATATATATATATATATATATATATATATATATATATATATATGTATAAGATATACATACTCCTTTTTTTTATATTTATTAGTATATAGCTGTGTTCTCTCTTAGCCCTGACAAAATACGTAATATAGTAAAATATATGAAAAACTGCTATAGGCCGAAGTCATACGCGGTGTCATACGCATGCAAACATCCGTTTTAGATAAGAATCGTAATTCTTCTGTGTCCCATTGATAAGACACGTCTAAAGAAAAATATAATGCCGCAAAATGCAATTGATTATCATCCAGAGTGTTCACAGAGAGATAAATACAATTTACACTTGTTTGTAAAATTTTAAAGGAATATATTCAAAATTGGCAAAATTAATTTCCTCAAATTGTTAAAAATATTGAATTATTAAACAATTGATTGTCTATAGAATCCTCCGCGAGTTACTGGTGATTTTATACATTTTTTATAAGATATAATCTTTTTATAAAATATCTCTTATTTGAAATTGTTAAGAGAGGGGAAAATGCATTATTTTTCTTTCTCCATTCTTTTCTTTGCCAATTTTTGTTCCTCAATCCTTATCTGCGTGTTGCATCGACACCACCGCAAGACCTCGTCAAAAATCGCTCATCACAATCTGGTTTTTCTTTTTCTCTCCGTGCACACGTACACATCGCAGCGGCGAATTCCCTTTCTGACTCGCAAATATTTTCATAGTCAACCATTAAAAAAATTTGAGAGACTGTTATTATAAAAAGAAGAAAAATATATAAAGATTTCCAGCAAATTTTAATTGGAAAACAAAAAAAGAAAACTAATATTATCTATTTACATCTTGGGGTTCGATTTGATGGGATTATCCTTGATTCATTCACAGCGTCGTGAATAAATTTGTTAATTTAATTCACATATTTTATTTATTAAATTAACGAATTTAATTAACGCAACTCCAAAAGTTTTACGGGACTTTTCGCAAGTCAGCGGAGTTGGAAATCGCCGTCGCTGTACCGCGAATTTATCCTAATTTACAAGGAATATATCGTGTTGATCATCATCTATCATCGTCATTGTCATCAGAAAACGCTGATCGTGGCAGAGCAATTATCGTTTTTTTCATGTCTTAATTGCTTTGACAGTTCGTTCGATCAGCGTTTAAATCAGTTCGCAATCACAGCATTTTACTCACAATCTTTCATCTACTCTTGACGAAAATCACATTTACAAATGTCTCGCGCGACAAAGGACAAAAATTCACGATACAAAGATACTCTGCGTCTACGTCGGCAGAAATACAATTAGCAATCTATCTCCATATATATATGTATATGTATGCATATTTTATATACATATATATAAGAACAAATATATATGTATACGCATATATGTATATATATATATATATATATATATATATATATATATATATATATATTCTTACTTATTGATTTACCGGATTAGTTGTATGACAGCTTAAATTCGGGAATTAAAAATAGCGCCGAGATTGATGAAAGTTATATATAGATTGATGAAAGTTAATTTCGTGGAATGTTCTTGCGATCTTTCTCTCTCTCTCTCTCTCTCTCTCTCTGTCTGTCTCTCTTATTTTCTCATCGATATAAATCGTATCGAAGCGTAGTCAAAAAATATAAAAAATGCAAACTTGATAAAAATTTTAGACAGCGTGCTATGTTTCGCGAAAAAAATATTTCTTATGACAAATTGTATCATCCCGACAAATACGGGAAACAGGAACTCAGTACAAGTGATTTTAGAAATTCTTAATTAATTACTATAAACATCTTGCTCTTTTTCTTTACATTATTAAAGTGTTTTCGTACGAGATTGAAATTGAAGTCATCTGTGGAAGAAAGATATAGATGAAAATAAGTGATTTTATGAACAAATTCCCAGAAGAGTAAAATTTTTTATTTTTTCTTAATATAGTATATTGTACTTTCAATTCGAAGGAAAATAATAATCAAAATAATACATTCTTCGAGTTGATATTTTTATCCACTGAAAATATTTTTATCCGAGAGTGGAAATATTTTAAATTAAAATGTTTTTTTTTCAATTAGTAAACCGTTCTCCAATAAAAAAATATTTTGTTCTATCTGTATATCTTTTTCCAGATGTGACCTCAACCAATATTTCAGCTGAATAACATCAGTCGCAGTCTATGGAAAGATGTCGACATTAGTTTTTAATTATTCGCGGAAGCCTGATTATTCAAACGCTTTGACAGTTTCTTAATAAGTTTCTTAAAAAATGCTGTATTCCATGATGAAATTGCAATCAACTTTTACACAACAAACATTCTATATTGAATAATTATTTGTTTTTAATTTTCAATGTTAAAGCTATTTTTAGCAATATAAAACACGCTTTAAGTTAGAAAACACAACTTTAATGATAATTATCATTTATAATAGAGATTAATTTCCTATCAAATAGAATGCCCAACGCAATAAGATGCGATTAAAGATTTTATCAATTAGGATTGTAATGTGCGATAACAATTAAATTGCTAATAAATTCGACTTAAAATTTACTAGAGTTTAGCTTAATTCACAAAAATCCTTTCATCATCAACCAGCATTACATGATTCTTAAATTGAGCTCCTTGACAAAATTTCGTGGAATAAATATAATGCCAAAGAATGCGTCACAGGAATTTCCTGTTGAAATATTTTTCCCAGTACAAGTAAGTAATGCTATTTATCTATCATACATTCTGTTCCTTGAATAATTTACGCACTTTCGACGATTATAGTAGCAATAGGACACGTCACAAAATAAAAAAGACAATATTCTTGTACAGACCGATTATCGATATTTCATCGCTTTGCGACGCCATTTGCAACTTGCTTATATTTCTTAGATTAAGAACGAGTCGGTACGATCTATGCTCATTCAAGCATACACTGTCTTCTATTTTATATTAATTACATTGTTGATCGGAAATACTAAAGGCACCTAATGCTTCGCTGGATGCTGTTTGCGCTGCGCATTGACAATTAATCGACAAGTGCAGCCGAGTTCAATCGCGACGGAAATTCTCCGCTTCTTCTATCCACATTCCTTTTAATCTTTTTTTGCGCTTATATAGATCGTCTTAT
Organism: Cataglyphis hispanica; assembly: GCF_021464435.1. Taxonomy (NCBI): domain Eukaryota; kingdom Metazoa; phylum Arthropoda; class Insecta; order Hymenoptera; family Formicidae; genus Cataglyphis; species Cataglyphis hispanica. The sequence continues at coordinate 6,264,839 of NC_065962.1, read as the reverse complement.
ATTGTAAGAAACAAAATTAAATTAATTCCGCAAAATCACAATTACAAAAGTAAAATATATAAGAAAGCGGAGAAGTTCCGTCTATACGCTTGAAGTCTATACAACATTCGCGAATACTATTGTTCGAAGCGTAACAGCAAATCGGGATCGATTCTAAAACATCGTGAGAGACTATTCTGTAGTCAATCGATGAAGACGATTCACAGTCCGCTTCGTTAACATCGAGGGATGAGTAATCAACTCTCGAAACCCGATTATGCGATTTCCGTTGCCTGTACATTTCTGATTTAATTACTTTCTATTCTTTTTTTGCGAAAAAAAAAAAACACTATTCTATTCTACTACAGAACAAAATCCACTCGTTCACTGCGTGCAAGTTATAGATTTTCGTTTCATGAAATACCCTACAAATAATGTATCAATGCAAAAAAAAAAAAAAGGAAAAAATTGATGAAAAATATTTAAATATTACTCCCTTGCAAACTTATTTTCACACTGGGAGATAATTGAATTTGTACCCTTTGCTATTTTTTCCTTTTTTTTTTCTTTTAAAAGCGCATCTCATTACAATGGTGATATAAAATTGATTTGTCTATCGTGTAAAAATCGCGACACAAGTAATAGTAACGCAGTATAGAGAAAAGATCAGGATACGTGAAAGGCCTTCCGAATTTATCGAGGACCTGTTAATCGTTTCTTGAGAGTGTATCGCGAAAGATGGACGCCCAATATAAATTATTATTAATAATATAAATTATTATTAATAATTTTTATATGATACTGTGCTAATTGTGCACCGCGCATCGGAGCCTGCGGACTCGTCTCCTGCCTAATCTCGCCGCGGAGAACGAGCGGTGGATTCCTCGGCAACGCTATCGGAACATAAGAGGTAGAAAAATATATGTGTGGCGCACATCGCGTATTCATTTGATTCGGTGCAGCAACGAGAATGCAATTTAACCCTTGAACGCACAAAGAGGCAGGAAGGAGAAAAACTTAATATATTTATTTTTTTCTTCATTTCCAAGATTAAACTCTCTTATAGGTAATCTTTCAGAGAAGAATCCTTCAACAATGTATCTGATGTAAATTCAGATACTTTTCCCATTTTTCAGTTTTATAAACTTTTATTCGGACATTGTGCATCCAGGGATTAAGAAGCTATTCTCAGTTCAGTGACTGATGACACACGTCATATAATATATTTGTATTTACTTTTTATCCAAAGTATGATTTGAAAGTACGAACTTAAGTTTTTCCTATGTTCATAGATCCTATAAATATTTTTCAATAAGCTAATTTGTCTCGGAAGAAAAGAGACGATAGAAAAACAATTCCTCTGAAAAATACGAGCTGGAAAAAATCTATAATTGGCATAACAAAAGCAAACGGGATAATGGCGCCTGGTCGACAGAACCTGTTACGCTTCTAAATAATTTCTTTCACATTATGTATTTTTTCGCATTATCAGTGGGAAAGAAGATAAAAGTGAGAGAAGATAGAAGATTTATGTAATAGACAATAGACGATAGAAAAAACTAGAGAAGATGGGAAAAATCTGGACAAAGAGAGTTAGATCACTGAAGTCTTTGTGCTTCAAATGTATGAGTGAGAATATCTCCATAAAGCGATCGTTACATTTTACTGTACAAATAGCGAGTGACAAGCGGGACATGTATTGTCACTTGCCTGTTATTCAATTAAACTGCTCATCATTTATACGTATAAACGATAGGAATAACACTACGGAAATTCCACATGCATCATATCTACTAGTATATAATCTAAGCTATCTTCCGCTTCTTCGAGTCCTCAAATGGCACCGATCGCACGCGCTATTGATGAATTATTATTAATCTATCACTTAGAAAAGAAAAGAATCGCCGGGTATCCCACGAAAATTGGACAAATTTTTGCATTTAAAAAGTTTCAAAAAATCGGCTGCTTACGTTTCTATCCTGTTTGCATCAGTATATCTAGTATATCAGTATATCTACGTTAGATTTGATCCGTCAACTACTTATCTCTAATTTACTTTTTAGCTTTGATATATACTTGAGTCAAATCTTTATCATCGCATCCATCAGATCCAAAACAAATCTGTGGCGAACGGATGAGGGACTATTTCTCGTAAATATTTATTAATGTCGACAAAGTTGCGAGATTTAAGCCGACTTCTTACCCTGTTGCGGTTTGCCTAAGAAGTAAAGATCATAAAAAAGAAGAAATTTCTCTAAGAGATAGGAGAAAAAACTAAGATTAACAGATCAATAAATTTTTTAATGAATTATTTAAAAAGCAACTCTTATTGTTCCGAATAATATCAATAAGAGAAAGCAAAAAATAAAGTAACCAAAATTAATGTAGATTTGACACACATGTAGATTTGATATCCCCCAAAAAAGACAAATAAATTTCAATTATAAATTTCACTAATATTCACGGGAACGATCCTTGTACGAGATCTACATGATTTCTTCAAGAGCGAAATATATATACTAATTGCCAAATTTTCGTGGTATACTCTGGGACGCTACATCGCGTATCTTACGTTTCTCACGAAATATTATCGAGATCTATATGTATAATTACTTTAGTAGTTAAATCGATCTCGTTCACACACGTCTCATCCCTGCTGCTGACACTTTGAAACGTCGAGAATTCTCCGTTCGATCTAAGATATTGCACGATAGATAAATTGGTCGCTTACGAAGTGAGGAGATAAGAACGATCTCGAAGAAATTTGATTTATTACGTCGCGATATATTAAAGCTGCCTCCGGACGATGCATCTGTTATTCACATATTTCAATATTCATCAAAAATGCACAAGTATTTTTTTTATCTATTTAATTAATTCATTAATTAATCACCTTGGATTTATTTTATCTAATCAAAGTTCATTTATTTAAAATAAATTGGAAACAAATTAAAGAAAAAAATGTGCATTTTTGTACAGCAATTATTATTTATTTTCAGATATGCAGAGATTTTTTTTATAATGAAAAAATTCGTATTCTTCTATCTCTGTCTGATAAAAAAAAAAAACGAATTTGTATGTTCAATAAAATGTCACTATCACTTATTATATGCAATTAAAAATTGCATTCCATTTATCAAACAAACCCATCGTTTGGAGATCATCTGAAACGAGATTAATATGCCGATAAAAGAATGCGAATAAAACAGAGAAAAATGGCAAAAATTATTAAAATATCATATATTCGAATGATATGTCGCGAATATTGCGTATCGACAAATTACACGAGGGAGATATACAAAATGCAAATATCACGAATGAGCAGATTACCTTGGCAACGTACATCGTGCGTATAACGTGTCCACGGAGAGAGAAATACCAAAAGTATAAAAATATTGGGATTGATAATTAGAGTGTAACTTTACCGTAAAATAGTCTCTTAGATATTAATATATAGCGTGATAGAAAGATGCTTAAAAACAAAATTTTATCGCCGCTCTCATGGAGCATGTTTACTTTTTTTTCTCGTAGAATACGCGACGTGTAGTTTACGAAAGTCACTTTCATTCTTTTCGTTCCTGTCTCACAGGACTCCCCGTAAAAAAGTTGTACACGTACCAGAAGAAAGCATCGTGGTCCGTGCAATAGTAACAAAGAAAATATTAGCAAAGATATTAACGCAGGAAATAAGAGGTAAAAATGGCAAATTGCGAGTGACTCTCTTGGAAAGATCGCGCGGAGAAAAAAAAAAAAAAGAATTGCATCTGTGCATCGCACACGCTTCGTAGAAAAGTCGCGGCCGAGTTTTTACGACATGCACACCTTCCTTTCGATAACACTCCTGGTCGTTGACATCTCTTATTGTTCATTCAGAGTTCCGCTGACGTTTGTATTTATCTCACTGCCATGTATGTCAGCGAAACTTTAGAAAAAAAAAACAAAAGATTGTCTTATGTGTGATCGATGAATTGGAAAGAGCCGATCGCACATTGCACAGCAAAACAGCCTGCCGTCTTCAAGCAAGGATTCTTCTTCCGCAAAGGATTTTTCTTCTTCTTCTTCTTCTTCAATGTCTTGCTCTTTCTTTATCTGAGACAGCGCAGCCACTTCGGTAGCATAGCCGCGCATCTCAAATAATCTCAAATGGAGCCACTACTGTCGCCGGGGAACACCATCATGTTCTCGGCCCCGTACGACGGTGTCGGCGAACTCCTCGCATCCAGAGATGCCCTGCTGGCGGAGCTGAAACTGCTGGAACTCAAGTCCTCGTAACTGGCCACTGATTGACTGCCACCTGAAAAAGACAGAATAAGTCAACGATGATCGATGACGAGACGACAGTTTCCTCTCATGCTCAAAATTTGTCTCATTAGCATAAAAGTTTATTAAGAAATTTAGGCTTATTGGCAGATCGTCATAGGTCTTAAGGACAAAATCGTCAAGCTTGATTTCTGTAGAATAATGTTAAATCATCTATTTAGAATGCAAAATGATGAAATATTTTATATATTACAAATTTTTATTAAAAGTTTTCATGAATTAATAATTATCTCATGTAAAAATGAAGCAATTGAGATAAATTATATTAAAGGAAAAAGGAAGAAATAATTAAATCAAGATTCAAAAATTGAATTTTTATTTATAGTCGAGTTTCAAATTTCATTTTGTCGTCTACTGAATGTTAGTAAATTTCTCCTTGAGACCGATGACATATATGTATGTGTCAATAGATGCTTTAAATATTTAAATCGGAAAAGATTTATGATTTGTACTTATGTAAATATTCAGCGTTGAGTATAATTGCTTGATTTTAATATTTTAATTATGTAAAAATTAAATTATAGCGCATGTCTTACAATTTACAACAAATCTCAGGTCTTATTGAGATTCTCTATATTATATATATATATATATATATATATATATATATATATATATATATATAGACATAATTTAGCTATATCATAGAATAACATTATGGACATTATTACAGAATATTATAATACAGAGTATATTAATTTATATAATATCATATTATAAAATCTATATAATTTTATGATATCTTTATATTTTAGAAAGATCCATTGTGAAAATATTCCAAAAAGATTAAATTCAAGCATCGGTCTCTCAGCGCTAAATACACAATGTGCGATATAATATAATATATACACAGAAAAATCCACAAGTGTATATTATTAATGTAATAATCATAATTTTTTAAGAGGACGAGAAACTTTTCAAGAAAAATAGCATGCGTATGCGATATAGCTGTATACTTTTATTTTCGTTTTATCGTTTTTGTCTTTTTTTTTCCTTATGTATCAGCATATTAGCAATTGGTCGCTCGTGGAGAAGCGTTTCTTCCGCGAACTAACATCTCGCATAATGTCTCGCGTGCGTCAGACATGAGTTTTGTTTGTTTGTTTTTTTCTTTTTTTGTACATTTGTCATTACAATTAGTAATATCGTTAGTGCATTTTACGATACATTCCGGTGTGTTTCCGGCCACAATTGATTTTACACCGTGGAAGAAAACAGCATCTGCGACTTGTCCGCTTCCTTTTTTCTCGTTCTCGTGAACAATAATTCTCTCTCGATAATTAATTAATTGAGATCATATTGAGCGACGTACATAGTTCAACATCGCTCAATTTAAACGAGAAAAAATGTCATCGATTTAACATGTTTTAGCTGCTATTTGTTTGTAAATTGCAGGAGCTTTCGAGCTAAACTCGATATTTCCAATTTTGAATTAAGTGCGTACCTGAGAGTGTTTCCTATATTTAGTATGTAGAGAGAGACAGATTATTCTATGTACTTTATAAATATTCGCAAAAAGTTTGTTTCTTGGAAAGAAGAATGTGACAATTCGAAAGAATATTGTAATAAACTCAAAAAAAGTTTCTTAAATATAAAGATTATATACAGACTTTTTCTATTTAATTTATCATTTTGATAAATAAAATATTATAAGCTTAATGTAATATTTTGCAGGCTTAATTTCTAAATACTCATCGTTTTAACTTACGACATTTTTTCTCGCGAAATATAATGTGTGTTACACGTGCGACAGCAATTTAAATTGTTTTTGTAGTTTACAGAGTGTCAGTCATCATTCATCGGTCGCGAAAATATGAAACTTGTCTAAGAATTATTACAGTGATTTACAGAGAAAATAATACTGAGCACCGTTAAAGTTGTGCACTGAGAAAACATCGCGCTTCAAATCAGTGTGAAACAAATTTTTAAAATTAATGTGATAAGTTTATTTTCGCATTTTTATTTTTACAAAATTATTATCGACAAAAATATTTTCTCATGTGTTAATATCTTTTTTTTTTTTACTTTATTTATCCGAGTTTTTTCTCGGATTTTTTTTTCTCAATGCACGTTTAAACGAAATAAATATCGCATAAACTTAAATAAATTAAAACTAGAAAGTAACAGATGTGTTCCACGGACTTTGGCATTGGTAACATTACATAAGCGAACGTCATATACATTTTTACATTCACAGCCGCTTCGAGCTGTGCAGTTGTCAGAATTATTTACGAGAATGAGATAAAGGACTAACGAACGAGACTGACAATACTTTTACACCGAGCAGGCTAAACGATTCTACAAGCTAAAGCTTATCGCAGAGAAATAGAGCTCCCGCGCACTACAAACCTGCGTTCTAAATCGTACGAATAAATATGAAAGTGAAGTTGAATTAATCTATCGATTACCAACGGTGTTTACATTTACGTATCGGCGAAGGCAGTCACTGCACGATACATTTTTGAACATTTTTGCGATTATTGCCTTCTACGTAACGATATAGGATATACAGTAACGGCCGAATGTTCATCGATCTTAATATTTCTTTAAAAAAAAAAAAAAAAAATATTTAATATTCATTCAACAAATTCAAATTTGATATTTCATATCTATACATGATAATATTTACTAATACATAAACTTAAAAAATTCATAATTTATATTTTGAATAGAATCTCTAAATAGAGTTCAGAAATTCTAAATAAATAATCTAAAAGATGATGTAAATATAAGAATAAATATATAATGAAAAATATGCATAATAAAATAAATAATTCTCATAACATAAAATAAATAAATAAAATTTAATTTATATTATCTCCAAGCAAGAATATTTGATAACGATCTTGAATGATCTTTTCAAGACCGATGACATATATTTATACTAAATATAAATCTTTCGTTATTTATTTAATATAATTCATGTAGATTGTCTTATTAATCTATAAGTAATCTATAATATTGATACTGTATTATTTTAAATACCGTATTATCTTGGCCGCTATTGTACATACAAATCGAAACTAACGGTATCCAAAAAGTTTATTGCAAAATGCCGATTTGACGTATCGCGATAAATGATATAAGTATCATTCTTCATTGGCCATTAATTTTTTTGTTTTTTTTTTTTTTGTAAAAGATTACCTCTGCCGCAGAAATACTAATTATAATTGCTCTTAGCTATTTTTTAAGTAGATAAATAGGTAAATTGTAATTCGGCTTACACACAGAAAAAAAAAAAAAGAAAATAGGATCACTTAAATTTACAAATATAGATTCGTCACCAAAATATTTTTGTCGGTTAATCATTAATCTCTCATACGTTTAGGCCCGGTTGCACCAATGTCGCAATTAATAGCGTTAATTCCAGCTAAAATTTCTTAGATAGGACTTCTATAATCTAGGAAGAAACATTACAAATCGCTAATCCAAGCAACGATCTCGATGCAACGAAGCCTAAATGTTCCTTGAACAATTCTATAAATAGGTATACATGTATACATACATATAGCATTATACAGTAGGTAATATCTACACAACATTAGCTCTGAGAAAAGAAAAATGATGAAACGACACTCTTTCTCGACAGAGGTCGAAATATTATTTTATCAATGTCATCCGAGTATGATTGTGTAAAGTGCGCTTTGTAATTTGGATCATTACCGATATTATTTCGAGCTTTTCACTGCATAAAACGCAAAGAAAACACGCATGTAAAATACTGCCCAGAACTGCAGCAACAATCAATGGAGCGAGGGAGACTCTTCGTCCCTTCTTTTTATCGAATATCGCAATTCGCTAATAAGAGTGATTAGAGACTGAACATCTTTGAAAAGCGTAATACATTGTAATCGATTATATTCGACACACTCTCTGCACTCATACATACAATACACGCATCGCACTCATCCCTTTCAACGCGTATTGCACGCAGTAATTTGTCATAAATCATAAATCGTAGATTTTTTTTTCATTGTGTGATACATGCCTGCATGTAACGATATAGAGTAGTCGCGACGAAGATCAAACGAGACGACTTTCGTGATTAAATTAATGTATTATACGCATCAAGCTATACATACGCATAAAATACCTAATGTCGTTTATATAGATCGAGATCACTAGCAGTTGAGGGACATCACAGTTTGATGAAGAACTCTTTCACGTGAAACTTCGTAAGAGACGGTGCGAAGAATGAACTATATAAATTCCTCTCTTCTCTTTAACAATTTGATTCTCGGAGGAGCTTACAATATATGTGATATAATGCTTGATAATTGAAATCATTATTCTATCGCGATATAACAGAATAATGATTAAAAATTATGCGAATAAAAATACTTGCAGCAGGAAAGTTCGCAAAAAAATAAATAATAAAATAATAATGATAAATAAATAACATACATAGAATATGAATAATAATAAAATATTCTCTCGAGGTTTATATAGTTCATCCTATATATTCTTTCCGTTCTTTCCGTTCTTGCGTAAAGCAGATTTTTCGGATCTTCAAGGCATTAAAAAAAAAAGTATGCCTCAACGATACGTTTTTTCCCTCTAATTTTTCTTTACCGTACAACGATTGTAATTGAAGAGAATCGCTGTTGCATAGCTACTGAGTATTTTTCGTTTCTTTTTCGATACACTTTCATATACGGTATCTATTTTTTTTCCTCGCTAATTACAATATAAGAAACGCAATAATTTTACCTAAACATAGATTGTTTTATACGTCCTCAGCAACACGTTTTATAAGCTTTTTTTTTATTTTCCTTCTCATTTCCCGTCTCGTGTATTCAACATTCGAAAGTGAAATTTGTACAAGCTAAACATATCCGCATAAGCCATCTCGACGTTTGAAAAATGTAAAAAAAGAACAAGAATTAAAAACAATTGTAAATATTAACTGTAAAAAAAAATATATGCAACAAAGTAGAGAAGCAATTTATACGAAATTTGGCGACCGCGCGAGTTTTACTTTCTTCGCTTTCTTCATCATTAAGCTTGCAAATTAAAATTATTTTTAGTTAGTTTAATTAGTTTTTTCTCGGAGCATATAAATTTTTTTCTTAAACATTTCTTTTTTAATATAGTATCTTAATTTGTCTTATGGTGAATCTTCCTAATCTCAAAATCACAATTTTATATATTTTAAAATATATTTAAGATTAATAAATATAAATGATCAAATTATTTTAAACTTTGTCATGAATAATGGTTGTTAATTTTAATATTGCGAGAATAAAAAAAATCGAGCTACTGTGATCTATAGATTCATTGCAAGATTATTTAGTTTAGCAATCAAAATTTCGAGTTTGTTTATGTTTATAATTATTACGGATCTTTCTCTTTCTATGAAATTATTATTTTTATCACGAGATCAAAATGTCGACTTTAAGCGCGAAGCAATGTAACAATATAATTGCATCAAATCACTCTCGTCTCTTTATATAATTTTTTTCATTCTCGTAATTACATAAATTAAAATATTACTCATGCATAATAAATTATATAAATTACTAATAAATATATAAATTATAATAAATTAAAGTAATGCAATTATATAAATAAATAGAAGAGAGAAAAAATATACCGTATTCTTTTTTCAAGATCAATTAATTAAATTTAAAAAAAAATAGAAAATATAATTTAAAAAAAAATAAAATTGAAAGAAAAACAAGATTTAGTTAAATTAATATCGTCAATGTTAAGTCTAAATATCCAGGTTATTTCCTAACATCTCAGTAAGCACCGTTATATAAATGTTACATAAGCACAGTAGAATTGTTACATAAGAATATATATTATACAGATAATATTGCATAAGTTATGGATAAGCTACCGATTAATCGTAATTTCTCACTCATATATGTATAACAATAATAAATTAAATTTTTTTTCAATTGATGATTCGAGATTTAATCTATATAAAAATTAAATTCCAACTTCTCGCCTCAAATAAGTAATAAATATATTTCCCATTTTTATCGATTTAATTTTAAATAATATATTAAATTTCTTGATAAGATTAATCAGAAATTATATAAATTAATAATATAAATAAATAAGTTATATATAAATTAATAGAAAAAGATATTATACTTTGGTCAGTAGCTGTCCTTTATTATTAAGCTTTATTTTCGTAAAAAAAAACTTGTTATGTTACTGCAATAAACAGTGTTTACTAGAAGAATATAATAAATATTTTTTCACGTGTTAGGAAATCCTGTATAAATCAAAATGTTCTACATATATTATTTAAAAGAAAAGTTTCAAGAGAATCTTGATTTTTTTTTATGCATTGCTACATTTTATATTTGATATCCAAATTTTTCATCTATTTGATATATCACTATGATATATGATCATCCATTAGCTCGTTCTAAAGTTTAGAAAAAAACAATTAATCCCAATTGTAAAAAAAAAACGGAATCGAAAAAATTGAATTGATTGACCACCAAACCCGATTGTAAAAAAAAATAAATAAAAACGATCACGAAAATTGAATAATGCCCCGATAGTTGAGTTTCAACTCTGGACGCAACGACAATTAATAATCTAATAGAGCAGCCTCTTCATGTGTGAACTATTTATCAAATGTTACAATAGAACGTTTTGTAAAGAGGACACGGATGTACAAGATTCATGCAAATATGATTTTTTTATGCTGTACAGAGATGTGCGCACATCAAAGTATCGCCTGGTGATACGAAATCGCGAATATTCACAGATACACAAATCTTCTACCATCCATTTTCTACTATCAATATTATCATTATTATCTCGTCGATAAATCGTCATAGAATTCTCATCTGCGTAGCACAAGACAAATGTAATCAATGATAGAGAGAGGGTCTTCTAAAAAAAAAAAAATATCTGCCCTCAAAAATAAATAGATGTTACGATGCAAAGATGTGTAAATAATATATGTATGTATATACAGCTAAATAAGCAAAGTTACTATCTCAGATTCATTCCGAACGAATAAAATAATTTAGCGAAACCGTCATTATTCGATTGAAAGCTCAAACAATTTCTCGCGGCAGTAAACGAATAAAATTTCACGAGATACTTTGTACTACAACGAAGAAATATGACCTATCGCATACACCAAACAATGGTCGTTACTCGGCTAGCTAGAAGATTAACTCTTGCAAATGAACACCTAATGGTTGATCGTTTGTTACATTGTTAACAATCAAATTACCGATAGTGGGCAATGATATATAAGATGGACGCGTTTGTAGTTTCGCGTACCACATTAAATCCAAACTTATCACCTTTTCTTTTTTTTTTACATTTTAAGATTTAAGGCAGTCAAATCGAAATTGCTACATGGGAGTTGCCAAATAGTCACAATAAAAAATCCCGTTCTAAGAGTTATCTCTCTCTCTCTCTCTTGTTAATTCCATAACCCATTAGAATTGACCTCGAAAAACATTCTAATAATATCCTAATCCATCTGCTAAAACACAACCTTGCCCGCCACATTACCCGAATGCTTTTATTCGTATGTATTCTTTTGTGGGATAATGATTACTAATTGAAGACGGTATCTGTCGAGCTTAACTCTCCGATCAGAAATAGGATCAAACCTGCTACGAACGTGCCTTTTTAAATAAATGACATTACACATACATAACGACACATATAACGACATGCTTTCAATTTTTCTCTCTTACAAATTTTCTAGCGATTCAATTGTCGCAGTCATTTCAGATGATTTCGAAATCTCTAATTGGCAAGGATATATTCTTGAAAATCAACTCAGCGGTTTATTTCTTGAAAGCAAATTCGGAGAGAAGAAGACGGCCCGTCGTTATTGTAGCGAAACACACGCCGATGCAAGGTTGACTCTTGTTGAGGTCTACGCACAATCACAGTTCAAACTCTGACAAATCCCCCTTCCCCTTTCACCCCATACATAAGCGGGAACGTATTAATCTACTCCCGCTACTTGCATCAGGAGTATGTAGAGGGCAAGGCTGGCCCTAGGCACGTCCATGCAGCAATCCTCTACTCATCTGCGCTTTTTCCTCTTAGATCTGTTGCTCGTTTTCTTGGCAGCGATCGAGCTCTCCGCTTCGCTTCGCTTCTCGGCGTGCTTCGGGCATGCATCGGATCCCGGATCTTCGGAAGACACCTTCGGGAGAACCGGAATTGGATCATTCCTCTCGAGGTCGCCGCCGTCTTCTGTCACCTGTTGCCGAAGCACCGGCTGAAGCTGCAAAGAAGATTCTCTTTGCGATTCTTTCCTCTCGGCTGGCACGTTACCTCGACGTGTCTTGTCGACGACGGATCGTACTTCCGGAAAAGACTGTTCTTTGTTATCCTCCCTGTCCTGATGTGACATCTTGGTCCGTGCCATTGCGATCGTGACACCCGCAAGTTCCCTGTCCGCCCAAGGTTCTTCATCTATTACCGGTACGGGAAGATCTACGAGGATAGTCTCTTCCATCGGCGTTGTCATCGATGTCGTTTCATCAGCGTTATCCTTTTCACCAAGGTCTTCCTTTTCTTCTTTCTCCTCATTAAAGGTTCGTCGTTGTGTATTCTCATGTTTGCCTGCCTCAGATTCGAGGAACGGGCGATCATCCCTGTCGCAGAATTCCGAAATTTTCTTCAGCTTTCTCGCGTGCTCGCCAGCCTCCGGTTTCTCTTCCACCTCTATCAATGGCTCGAGATCTGTTTCTTTGCGCATCTCTTGCGAATCTGATAAGGAGATGCTTTTCTTGACAACAGAACTCCATGATATATCCGTCGAGGCAGGAGCTTCAACTTTCTGTTCCTGAAGACCCCTGGGAAAGTCTACGAACGACTCGTCTTGCACTGCCTCTCGCAGATCCGCCATTTTCACTCTAGAGGAACGGAATGAAGGTGGAGGAGTAGAAAAGGAGGAGGAGGAAGAGGAAAAAGAGAGCTCTGTCGAGCTATTTTCCTGCAACTGGCTATCCGCCTGCGATTTTTTGCTCTTGCGAGACTTTTTGACGCGAGTTCCAGTAGCGGCATGTAGAATTTTGCATTCCGGCGTCGAGTCAGCGTCCGTATCGGCCCTCTGCATCGCATCAATATCGATAATCTCGACGATATCGCTAGCAACGATCTGAGAAGCCCGCTTGCCGGATAACAACGAGGAACTTGCTGCCGTTTTCGAAATGCGACTTTTGCCCTTTCGCGTTGGACTCGTTCCTTCCAACTTGTCCTTGAGATGATCGATGGGGCTATACTTGTCGGTCATCTCTTCTGACTTCAGCCAAATCTCTTCTAGTGGATTGTATATAACGGTGATATCCGCGGTCTCCGTTTCGCTTTTCTCGATCACCATGATGTCTTTTCGTTTCTTGCTCAATCTGGATTTTGTATCTTGTTGCTCCATCTCTTGCTGAGAGGAACTCGTCACTGCGCCAAGTTCTAGCTCGCAAATCTCTGAAAGCTGAACATGCTCCAAATCATCATCGGATGACAAAGCGTGCTTGCTGTGCCTTCTACGTAAGCTTCTATCATTGCTCGCTTTTGTCGCGGATTTGGCCGTGTAGGTGATATCACCCGAACTCGCGGAATCGAGACCACCGAATTCGGAACTGTGTATATATTCTAGATCGTCGTCCGAGATCGTGCTCTTACTGCTCTTCCGCTGCTCCACCGGAGAAGACGATTGCGTAACCGTGGAGCCAAAGAACGCATCGTCTCTGCACTTGTCGTCGCTCGCATCGATCCTCGCACGTATCTGTGTTACCTCAGACGCATGGATATGTTCGATGTCGTCATCAGACTGAGTGGCCGTGGAGGCGGCATCCTTACATTGCTCCACCATGTGATACTCAATAGAGCTAAAGTCATCCAGCGGTGGAGGATCTAACGGTGGTAATTCGTCATCATCGTCATCAGGTAACAGCCCCGTTTTTCCTGCTTTCGGAGCGAGTTTAGCGAGATTCTCTCCCTTCGCGATTACGTCGGCGGTAGATTTCGTCGGCTTAGACTCCGTGTCATCGGAGAATTCCGCTTTCGCGCATTTAATTTCTTTATTCTCTAATGTCACTCGACCCTCGTCGAAAGAGTCTCGCGGAGCGCGACTCTTCAATTTGCCGTTTTTATGCGTTGTTTCCCCATATTTCTCTCTCGCAAAGGCCTTACAAATATCTTTCGCACTTTCGGCTTTCTTCTTATAAACCTCGCTTTCTTCTTTCTTTGTGCAAACGCGCGTTGTCGGAACCGCGCATCGCGCATCCTCGATGACGACACTGTCCTCGTTCTCTTGAACAATATATTTCTTCGCGCGCATCGATCGCGACGTTTCGACCGGACGTTTCTGCGTGGTAGCATTGTCCTCGACGACGATCGATCTTCTCGCGAGAGATCCCTTAGTTCTTTCATCCGCGCTTGACTGCATCTCGATATTCCTTTCGCCTCGCATCGTCTTGTTCTCCATCAGCGTGACGCTATCATCGTCGTAACTGACGACATACTTAGCTTTGGCAAAATGTTTCTCGTGGACGTGATAATCCTCGGCGCGCTTGTCGCCGACAAATCTGTCGCCCGTCTTGCCATACCACAACGAAGTCTCCTTCGCCTGCGTCATTGGACTGCTCGGAATCTCGCCCGGTTCAGCGCATAAACTGAGACTCGTAGGTACGTCGCGGAATGCCCCTTCCCTTTCATAATCGATCGACGTCGACGTCGTTGTCGTCGCCATCTCTGCACATAGGGCGCGACGTTCCTGCAACTCGCGTATATTCTCGTCGGGTACGCTGTCGATCGCCGTCGGTTCACTGGCCGTACGCATTTCCGCGCAGATCTCGGTGTGCTCGCAACTCAGCGTCCGGCACTCCGGCACGTCCGCGAGGTGGTCCGCTGCACCGAGCGAGGCCGGTCCCTCCTCGGCGCACACGCTTCTAGGTGCGAATATCTCCTCCGGAGCGGAATCGTACTCCTGAACGGAGCTAATAGAGTCCTCATCCTCGTCGGCCGACACGGTAATCACGGTGCCGGTGTGAGGGTTGACGACTTTAGTTACCGGCTGACCCACCCTCTCAATTATCGTACGCCTCCCTAGTAACAGAAAAAGCCGTTGGCAGGTATCAATATCACGAGTCATTGCTCACGTATTTGTCTTTCTCTCTCGCTCGCTCTCTCTCTCTCTTAAGTTTCTCTTTTTTTCTTCTTTTTACACAGAAATAAATAGCTCGCTCGCATGCTCACTCGGGATTATGTTATTATGTCACGTCAATGAAAAATCACGACGAAATCGAAGAAAAAATGTATGTGATGCAAATGAGCAACTACAGGAGTCAGTATTCGGCTTAATAATCATAAAATCTCGAACATTCCAACGATAAAAATGAATAGAATTAACTGTCTAATCTTTTTTTCTATCGCATTCCGCATTTGCATACTTCGCGTGTCTATCAATAAATAAAGTCAAGACAAACTCAAGAAGAGAAACACATCCGTTCGTAATTGTAATTGCAAAACAATCTCTCTCTCTCTTTCTCTCTAAAATGTACACAAAGCTAAAAGCTCGAACAAAATGTGATGGATCTACATGGTTAGTACACAAGACAGTACACAACTCTGTTTTTGTTGAATATTTCTTTTTTTTTCTTTTGATATAAAGAGCAGACTTCAACAACGACAAAATATATTTCTGTTAGTGCTCAGATATATTACAATTACAGGGACAAAAATGAAGATACCTGCCTCTGGCCAGTTCTGTATCCACGCAAACTTACAATGCTAGTTGTTGATTTCATCCTTTGTTAAACATATATACAGGAAATATATTATAGAGAAAAAGAAAAGATTTGCTTATTTTCTCCAGTTAGAATTATTTAAGATTTCGCAATTTGTATCGTGAGACATAATATCATAGTAAAACGTCGACAAGTATAATTATCTCTTTCGAGAATCTTACTTATTTTTTTCTTCATATTTCTCATAAAGACAGATAAGTTAAAATCACGTTATAATACGTGTCAAATATATGTTAAATTTCACACGAATAATCCCGCAAACTTTGCGAGCTCAAATCCGGATGCATATATAAAATATTTAAAAATATTCCACATTATATGCATACATATATATAGGATGTTTCACATAAAATGTTAAAATATATTTTCTCCGAAAGTTGACGTTTCGGAGAAAACATCTTGCAACACTTTATGTGAATGATGACTATATATTATACAAAATTTTAAAGAATTATATTTACAATGTCAAAAATTATAATATATGTTTCTTTGATAGCAAAAATACATTTTCGAATTATCAAAGGTAAAAATAAATATGAATATACGTACAGTGTAGTACATGTAGTAATGTAGAATGCAGGCAAACTATAGATAAAAAACAATAAAGATAAAAATAACAAAATATACTTTGCCAAAATGTCTTATCCCAACTATCACGACTACACTAAAAATAAAAAATGATCCTCGTTATCACAAAACAAACAAAAAAAGAATATAATTAGCGCAAATTAAATTATATACATAAATGTAGGAAATATTAAACAAATGCAAATACTTGGACCTGCATTCATTCATAAACTTGGTGCTTTCCGCTAAAATTCCATAACTGCACACTTACCTGGGGCACGATGTGATGCAATGGATATCTCGAGCATAGCTTCGGCAAGATCCTCTCTCAGCTGACTCTCGCAGCTACCTACGTTCTCGCTGTCTAGAGGATCACCGTAAGCCTCCATGAATCTTGGCGATTGCTCGTAACTGCCTGTGTGCATAAAGTCAAATAATGTATTTTATTTCCTTATAAATAACCAATTAATTTTTTTTTCTTCGTTTAAGACTTCGTTTTCTTATTATAAAGCACACGATGCGATTCTCGCAATACTCGAGTACTATCGATGATTGCACACTTACTTCCTGATCCGTCGATGACAACCGGCATCAACGGCCTGGACGCAGCATGAGGCATATTAACGGGCTTCGATCTCGCTGGTCGCGATCCGGTGATTCCAATCTCGATCGCTTCCGCTTCGACCAAATTAACAGCAACACTGATAAGAATTAGTCTTTGTTAAATTGAAAAAAAAAACAATTAATAAATGCAAATCAAGAGAAAACCAACCCGCTAGGTGCGTTGTAAGTTTTAAAAGCGAACTGTGGTCCCATCCACAGTCGCCTGTGCGGTCCAGCATGCGTGACGATTTCTACTTGACTTAACCAACGATCCTCGGCTGAGTCAAGTTCTTGATTGTTCTTTGGTGTAAAAGTGACGCTTAGTAACGGGTTAGACAAAGGCAACGGTGGGACGAGTTCCGAAAAATTGGGAACCCTGCAAAGCGGCCACTGACCCTTCGCTTCGACATCCAACTCGATCATGGTATCATCGCAGACTTTTTCCTTTGGCACTCCTGAAACAAACAAAAGCGTTAGATAACAGACAGATAAATAAAAAGAATGAATCTTAATTTCTTTTAGAATATATACAATAAAATATACTTCTGCAACGTACCAGCAACTGGTTTAGGTTCCAAGTCATATTGTATCATATTTCCATGACATGCCATGATGAACAAGGAATCAATTGCTCTTTTGACAACCTTGCTGCTGGACTCCCTCTGCGCATATATCCAAGCTCTCGGTGGAGCGAAACAGGCGCAAATTTTTAACGGTAAAGTCCCGCTATCGTCAGAATGTAACCGTTGTCTTTGCTGCGGTCTACTAATGTAAAATATATAAGATATTTTTTAAATTATACTTTTATTATTATATAGCTTGTTCTCAGTAAAATTAGTTTTTTTGAAAAAACTGGTAGTCACCTTGGCTGTGACGAATTGTTGACTTGATTCAAAGAAGACGGTTGTCGAATCTGCGACAGTGGATGCAATATCGTCGGATGAGGATACGGTGGAAGTCTCGGATTCGAATACGGATATACGGACAAAGGTAGCTCCGCGTGAGACACGGGAGAATGGGATCGAGTACCGTCGTCCGTTAAGCCAGCACTCTTATGGAATCTCGATAGCCTGTTGACGACGTGAGGCGTGGAATGCGTTCTGACACCAACTGGACCTCCATAAGGTGCGACAGGAAAAACATGCGTGGTACCTCTTACAGTTGAAACTGCAGCCCAGCGTGCGTCACTCGAGAATATCATGTCCTAACGCAACAACATAATGTATAAATGATAAACATTTTTGTACAAACTTAAAGGCTTATAAATTAGAAGATGCTGCTACTAAATTATACATATTAATAATACTTGGACAAGATATAATTAGCTTGTAAACGGCAAGAACGTACTTGTACTTTTGCAGTGGTATCACCACGATGTAAAATATATAAATGATGTACTGCTGCTAATGTCGGCCCACCGGGATGCGGCTGAATTTTGAATACATGAAAATCATGTCCTCTCTTGTCGGCTGTCATTAATAACGCGCCGGTCAAATCAAAGGTCATAGCGACGATCGCATCACTATGAGCGGTAAAATGAGCAATTACAGCATCCGCGTTTGCGTCGTCCAACTCTTTCTCATCTCTTGCGGTCTGAAGATCCAATATCGTGACTACGCCCGGTTGTGTCACGTCGTTGCTTGCATTATTCATAGTCATCGGTGATACTGAATTTCCGGTCAGACTCGAAGCAACGGTTTCCCCTAATCCGCGAAGACCTTTACCCAGTGACTTTGCTGCATATAAAACCGTCGCTGTATAACTTTGCACGCCCTCTCCCTCGCAACCGCCACTGCTCCTTCTTGCGGGGATTAATCTTTTCTCGCTGTAAATATTATTAAAGATGGTTAATTAATAGAATGTTTATTCAAATCTTAAAGAAATTCCCTGATTTTTCAAGTATTTTTGTTCAAAATTCCAAATAAAAAAAAATCTTTAAGATTTTTTTATGCAATTTTCTACAATATATAAATCTTTATTGCATGCATTTTCTAATATTTTTTACTCATAAAAAGAAAACAAAATCTTTTAAGTTTCAAATGCTATATTTGTAAATGTAAAAAAATAACTAAATAACTTTCATAAGATAAGCATTTTTCACTTGCATAAAATATTCATCTTTTTATCAAAAAATTAAAAATATGTATTGCATATTCAATATTTTAAGACATTATACATATAAACAAAAAAAGATATATATTTATATTTTAAATGCATAATTTGCTTGACTTGTTAACTATTCACATTATGAAAGCAAAATTTTATCCAAGAGAATTTTTAAAAATTTTTCATATTCCAATAATATTCTATGAGAATTTTCTAATTTTTCCAAAATTCTGAAAATTCCAGATTTAATAGACAACTTTTCTACGTTAATATGCGTAGAATAAAATTTCCGTACCTGTAAGCGAGCCATCGTGTTCCTAAAGCGACAGGATTTGGATTTGGGCCAGGGCTGGCATAGCAGGTAGTGATTGTTATATTATTTTGCAATGTTCTGGCATCGAAGACCGCAATTTTTTCTAATAACGTTACGACCACAGACCGCTTGTTTGCCAGCACGTCGCAAACAGGATTTTTAAATCCTACGCTATGCACCGGCTCGCCAGTCTTCAAGGAGATGAAGTTGACATCGCAAAATTTTGGTCCCGGAAGAGTCGAATCCGGCTCGGAGCAGACCGCTACCATCGGCCGTTTCGCTTCGAATTCGTCGACGTGTTCGTCATCAGTCTTTGGATTTGGTAGAACTCGAAGAGTACGAATCACGCCTTGCCGCCATGATAGAACTTCCGTTGCCTCTCCCGTCGCTGCTATGAGCCATACCTATTATAATTAATGATTATATTAATAATAACCTTTACAATTTAATGATTATCACAAACAATGCATTGCGTTAAATATGTATAGAAAAGATGAAAAAAGCAAAAATCAACAATCAATACATCAAGTATTTAATAAGGTAATTTTAAATTGACATAAATCACTCACCTGAACGCCAACTGTATATCCTAGCACCAATAATAATGGTGGTGTATTGGAACCTTCATTGTAATCAGGATACAAAGCAGGATCATTTATATCCGCGTATTCAAATCGCGCCCATGATATGGTTTCCTTATTATCAGAGTTAGATGCTCCTGCATATCCCTATAAACAGAGAGAAATAATATATAAAATATTTAAATATAGATTCTACAATATCTAAGAAGTATTCAAAAATTAACAAATATATACCTGTGGTACTATATCATTGATAATTCCAGCAACGCTATCAATAATCGATCTGTCAACTATGGGCTGAGGTGAAACAATTTGAGCTCCTTTATGCGCACCTCGCCTTGGTGATTCCGCAGACATTTTTTATTTCCAAATTAATTTTACCTACCTGTAAAAATAATACAATCCTGTTATTCTTACATGAAATATATTAGTTTTTAATACATTTTAAATATAAACTAAAGAAAGATATACAGTATCTGTTAAATTAAAAATAATATATATATCTTTAATTTAAAGAAATTGTAAATATTTTAAAATAAAGAACTTTTTATATATGTTTAATATTTTTTTAAAAGTTATATTTTCTTAGATTTAATAGCATATATATGTTATTAAAAATTTTCAAGTATTTAAGATATCATAAAAGAATTTAATTTACAGTAGCAGAATAAATTATAATTGATTTTGCTTAAAAAATTTTAGTTCCAACAAATTATGTAAGTTGTTCATAAAAAGCGATTGTAAAGTGTTATGATGTTTAATTAATCTCGCATTTTATATCGTCAATTACATCCAAGACGTACGATATAACAATTTAAATAACTGCCACAGAATTCGCAAACTGTACGAAAGAGAAGCTTGACATCGCGCAATCACGACCTTTGCAACAATATCAACGGGGCACAGAAACGCGAACGGAAAGACAAAGGAAAGACACACTTGCGTGCCCTTGCTAATGCGTCTCGATGTAAACGACGAGTGATCGGATTCCGGAATGTCATGAGAAAAAAAAACAAAAACAAAAAAAAACTATTAGGAGGGAGAGAAATTATATTTTCCCTTTTACGTGGCGAACGAACAAAGGAATGATACGCGCGATACGAATATCGTGCCGTTTCGCATAATTCTCGCTCGCGGATGAGGACAAAGAACCCTCGTTCAAGGTATGTACACCATCACCGACATCATCATCACCACCACCACCACCACCACCACCACCACCACTACAACAACTCGGAGCTAGGCTTCGACTAGGCAAGTCATGGACATTACTATTCGCGACTCGGCGTTCGTCGTCGCGCGATCATCAGCACAATCGTAGTCGTCGTCGTCGTCGACGGTGACGACGACAAAACTCCACGGAGCGTCGTCGTCGTCACGGCGGTACATTATTCAACGTTCACGAAAAGTGGGAAAGTGCATTGGCTAGTCGGTGGGAATGGACGGGACGTAGAGCGAGAGGAGGGGAGGGAGAAGTAAAGGGGGAGGGGGAGTAGTCTATTTTGCCAGCCGTTGCCGTAAGGAGGGAGAGAGATGGAGGGATGCGTGTTGTTGCACAACGCGAGCGGACAGCTGTGCGTGGAATGCGCGCTCAGGGACAATCGACGAGAAAGTCATGAACGAAGAGGAAGGTTGGGGATGGGCACACAGTCTCGTCTCGAATTTATAAAGGCTTTTACAGAGGATAGATAGAGGATGTGAAATCGCGGCAGCGAGAAAGAGGGATGACGACGAACACGGACTGGGAGCGGATGACGCGTACTTCGATTTGACGTATACGCGTCGTGAAGCGTTTACGCAACCGCGTTAAAAAAAGCTACGCGAGCGCGCGCGGAAAGATTCTCCACCGTTCGATCTCCGGTATATTTTATATACGACGGGGAAGGGAAAAAATTTGTCGTTGGAGAGTCGCACGAATAAGGGAGTATCTCGCGCTTATCATCGCTTTTATTATCGGCGCGTGCTCGGACCTGATCGCTCGGTCGTGATCGATCGTCGTGAAACGAGAACTTACTTCACCGCGAGACTCCACCGTGTTTTCTCATCGTGCGTGAGGAGAGAGAGGGAAGAGAGAAAGTGAGAGAGAGAGAGAGAGAGAAAGAGACAGTCCGCCACTGCACTCCGCGAGCACCACCGTCTACTGCGTCATTCCGCGAGCGACTGACAACCCAGCGGACGACAGTGGCTGATGATGTCACTGCGCGCGCGAGAAACGTCAATCTCCTCGAGCGATTCTTTTTTCTTCTCCCTCGGGAGGGAAAAAAACGCGAGGCTCGCACTACGCGTCGTTTCTCGTGCCAGCCAGTTTCCGCCAGCTATATTTTAGAGACGCGGACTATTAATACGACGCAACACACGCGTGTACGCACGATCGCGATCTATCCGATGAACCGAAGACGCGCGTTCCGCCCACCCTTTCACACACGGAGAGGTTCCTCGCGAAGCGAAGCGGGCGAAATTCGCGGGCGCGGATTCGCCACTGGTTACGTTACAGCATTGGATACGTATATATATATATATATGTAGGTATATATGTACAATACGTATATGTATATATATGTATATATATATATGTACCATGCGCCGACGTCGCGCCACGCCACTGGAGGACTACCTACTGCTTCGTGTGTCGGAAGAACGAAAACAATAATCAGCTGATTCAATGGCAGGGGAAGGCGGATGCGGAGAGGAGCGGAGAGACGGCATCGGTCGCGATCGGGACACGAGCGCCGCTCGCGATCGTTTTAAGAAAACTGGGGGGAGGAGGGGGGTAAATGACTGGGTATAATTCAGATTTTTTTTCCCGTACAATTGCGATGATCCCCCCTCCTTTTTTCCCTCATGAATATATATATATATATATATATATATATATATATATATATATATATATATAATATGTGATGTTTGCACTGGCAATTGGCACCGATTTTTTATCTGCTTTCCTGAATGACAGAAATGTTATTATCGGCGCGCACACTCGGGCCGTTTGTTTACTATTTATTTTTATTAAATGAATATAATTATTTTATATATATTTTATTTGTATACATTCAGAGAAAAAATCATAAAAACTTTATTCGATATATTATAAAAATATAGATTAAATATCTTCTATAATATTTATGATAAAATAAAAAATAAAAATATATATTTGCAGTAATATTTTGCAAATATTTCTCAATATTTTTATAAACATTTTTATAATATTTATGATAAAATCTTTATGATTTATTAAATCTAAGATCATAAAAATATTTTTAAAATATTCAAATAAGTATAAATATTTATACATTTTATAAATATTGTGTGCTGTCTAGGTGGGAACAAGGGGAGGGGGGAATTTACTATATTTACCATTTTCTCATTTAGAAAACGGAAATATTTTTTGATGTGATTTAAAAATCCGGAGGACAGAATTAAGATGTTAATGCATTCTCCATATCTAAGCTGTATTGTAAACTAATCGCAAGATGTTGACCTGCATCAATTTAATTGTAATTACGCTGATACATATCGCCGCAACACGTCCGAATTTTTTACTGATCATTGTCGACGATCTAAGGACCGCTTTGGGATGTTACGGTGATATTAATGCATATACGCCGTATATAGATGCCTTGGCCAAAGATAGTATCATTTTTACCGAGGCATTCGCGCAGGTAAAATATAATCTCTGAAAATATAATCGATTTCAATGATTTCGTCTTATTTTTCATTTGAGAATTGGATTTTTCGTTGCAGCAAGCCTTGTGCGCGCCCAGCAGAAATTCATTTCTGACAAGTAAAAGACCAGATACTCTTCGGCTTTATGATTTTTACAGTTATTGGCGTGAAAAAGTTGGTAATTATACCACGTTACCGGAGCATTTGAAAAACAATGGATACACTACAATGTCCATAGGAAAAGTATTTCATCCAGGTAAAGTAAAAAATTAGATGCAGATCCACTTCCTAGAAAAAGATGAAAAAATCCTTGAAACTTTCAAGGATTTTTTTGGAATCTGGAAAAAATCAGAAAATTCTTATGGAATTTTATTGGGATTCGAGGAATTCTTTAAAAAATTCTATTCAATAAACCAAATTAGAAATGTGTTTGAAAAATATAAATATATATCTATCTCTTATTTAATTTTTTAACAAAATATTGAATATGCAATATACATATTTTTTATTGTAATTTTCAATAATATAAAAAATAAAATTATTAAGAAATATAAAAAAATTTAAATGTTATGCAAATGAAAAATTTTACAACAATAATTCACAACATGGCTTATTGGCAGATTATCTACTGCTTACATATAAAAGCAAAATTATTAAAGAGATTTTTTTTTAATTTCTTGTGTCCCAACAAAATTCCATGAGAGTTCCCTGATTTTTTCAGGTAAAAAAATTTCCTGAGAATCCGAGGATTTCTATATTTTTGCAGACAGTCTGTAGTACTAAAATTATATGTTATATGAATGCATATTTCGTAGACACTGTGTAATATTAAAATTATATGTTATGTGAATGCAAAATGCAAATGCAAGTTAAAATAATGTGAACAACAAAATGCACTGGTTTACGCAAGTACATAGATTTTTATTAAAGGTATAAGTTCTAATGGATCAGACGACAGTCCTTATTCGTGGACCGAGAAGCCTTTTCATCCATATACAGATCGGTACAAAAATGCTCCCGTTTGTAAGACAAACCCGCAATCGGAAGCAGCTACGAATATTGTAATATTTAATGAGATATTTGTTCTATGTATATGTTACAGTTGACACACAAATCTATTATGGATTATGTTTACACAGGTATGTCCGGTACGTGTATCAGCCATGCCAAATAAAACATTACCCGATATCGAGACATTACGAGAAGCGAGGAAATTCATACATGAGCACAAAGGAGATGGCAATCCCTTCTTTCTTGCTGTCGGTTTTCAAAAGCCTCACATACCGTTGAAGTATCCTGAACGCTATCTAAGTACATTTTATATCGATAATAAATTAGATATTAATTTCAAGTCATTTTCTTTACAATAAGGACATATCTGAAAGAAGCATAATACACAGAATATCATCCTATATGGAAGTTCAAAATGCCCGAGCCGTACCTATGGCCGAATAATGTAAATAACGTCGCTTATAATCCCTGGACCGACCTACGATGGAGGAAGGATATGGCGAAATTGAAATTGAAATTTCCATGGGAAAGGATACCAGGTATATATATCTTATTGATCGATATATTTATTTCATATTTATAAACATATATCGCGCATCTACATTTTTCTTTATTATTTCCCAATTATCATTTTCAGAGAAGTATGGGAAACTAATTATCCAATCGTACTATGCAGCCGTATCTTACGTCGACAATATGATCGGCAAGCTTATACACCAGCTACATGTTTCGAGGATTCGAGAGAATACTATCGTAATATTAACATCGGATCACGGTACGTTTTTTTTTCAATCGATGAAGTACGCATGCAGTTATATTAATTTAACATCAAACGCACAGGTTGGGCACTTGGAGAGCACGCTATTTGGTCTAAATATAGTAATTTCGACGTTGCTGTACACGTACCTCTGATAATATCGATTCCGACAGTCACGTTTGATACTGATAATTACGCTAGATCTATGCATAATGGAAGATATAATATAACGCACATTATTACAAATTATGATGAAATGAGAGATAAAACAGATTCGAAGTACATGATATCTGATGAAAGGGAAATCGGCATTTGGAGAAATACAAAATATATTACAAAAGGGTATAAAAGAATGATCTTGGAGACTTACGTTCGACAAAGATATAAGAAATCTGTAAAAAGCAGCACGTTACATATGTCTAAAAAGCTGAAAAGAAAATATTGTCGAGTTACGAATGCTATCGTAGAACTCGTAGATATATTTCCGACGATTGCGGATCTGGCGGGTGTTCCCGTGCCAATATGTCAAAATGTCAATGAAAATTATCGAATGCGCTCAAAAACTATCACTATTTCTCGAAAGAAAGCATCCGATCCTTGTAGCGAGGGTTTTACGCTCCTACCACTCGTAGAAAGTACGTTAAGATGTCAGGTAAGGCATATATTTTTATTCCAAATAATTTTTTTTTTTTTTGTACAAAACAAGGATTTATCTTTCTTGTACATTTGCAAAAATTTTAGAATGTATCTTGGAAAAGAGCAGCCTTCAGTCAATATCCGAGACCAGGAATACAGCCTACGCTTCGTCCCAACAGTGATAAACCTCGTTTGAAGGAGATAACTATAATGGGTTACACTTTGAAAACTAGCAATTATCGTTACACAGCGTGGATACCATTTGCGCACGAAACATGTAAACCAGATTGGGACATTATTATCGCAGAAGAATTATACGATCACAGAACTGATCGGGCGGAAGATTTTAATATAGCAGCCTCGCTGAAAATGTTAAACACGAAGAAATATCTTAGATCGTTGTTAAAAAATGGATGGAGAAACGCTCTTCCAAGATACTAAAAATTTTAGGATATATCAAAGCAATGTTTAATACCTCTCTATGTGTTATATCTCTATCTTAAATATTTATGAGATTTATATCTCTCTCTCTCTCTCTCTCTCTCTCTGTGTGTGTGTGTGTGTGTGTGATATGAAATCAATAAATTATTGATTATTAATACAATTAACATAGTAAAAAAACAAATATGTAATATGAGTGCTCCTATTCTGTTTGCCATAAAAAAAGTAAATAAATATATAGAATATTTGTTGTAAATGTATGTGTATATATCTATAAAAATGTTTGGAAAATAGATACTCTATATATACACATCTAATAAATATATATCTAATGAAACAGAAAAATGAAAATAGATTCAAATGTACTTTAATTGATGGATTAAAAAACTGTAATGGATTAAAAAACTGTAATGTATATGAGAGTTTTCCTAAACATGTCTCTTATGTAAACTAAAGACGTTACTTATATAAAGTAAAGCCTCATTCTGCAAAAAGCTCGCGAGAAATACATTTCCAAATGCAATTGACTACATTATTTTGCACTACACAATCTGTACGCAATAAAATTTTGTCTATTATATAAATACGCCATTTATGGTTTACACATACATGAAATTAATAATATATAATCGAACTTAATAATATAAAAAAGATTATAATATTTTTTTATATTACATAGGAAATCAATATATAAAATGTAAATAATACCTTCGTATACGACTTGTATTTCGCCTCATGATGTATCGACTTCCATATCACTTACCAACTGTATAATTCATACGAATTATTAAGTGTGGGAATTCTACTCCTCTTGATTCTTATTGTTATTAGTTGGTTGTATCGCTCCTTGTACGTTTGACACACCAGCGTTACTTGTAGTAGGTATCACCTATAAATTCAAATAATGTATCACTTTCAATTGTCAGTGAACACAAATAAAGCTGTATATAGCAGCATATATATACTTCAATTATATCATCGTTTGTTTTTCCGCCTGCATTGTTATTCGACAGAGTGTTTTGATATGTAAATGGGTTTGGTAATAAATCTCCCCTCTTCGCCATGTTTGGTTGTGCGGATTTGTTCACGTTTATATAATTTCCTGATTGCCCCGACGATGTGAGTAATTGATTCAGTTGTGAGACTTGTTGCTATACAAAATACAAAGAAATAATAAATATATTTAAATTTATATATATATATATATATATGTATGTATGTATGTATATATATATATATATATATATATATATATGTATGTATGTATGTATATATATATGGAATGTTTGACTCAATATATATATATAAAGTTATGCTCACATTTGTATTGCTATTGCTCGCAGCATGTGGTACGATCATTGGTCTTTGTTGAAAGTTCTGTAAAATATCGTGCGTTATAAAAATTTATACATTTTTTACATCGTAAAATATACTGTGGAATTATTTAAAAACGCTTTAGAAAGGGAAAGAGAGAAACATTATATTGCAGCCACTATTCTCAAGATTAACTTATTAAAAATCATCTCTCTCTCAATGTTGTTAATAATAATATTTTAACACATTTATTGTTCAAGGATAAAACATAAAATTCACGTGGCAGTCAACGTATTAATAGAGATAGGATAAAGTGGACCAATACCGATGTAGTTGCTGGATTTCTCTGGATAGGTTGCTTAGAGTAGCTTAATGTAGCTTGTTTTTCCCAATAATTGTACATTTCCATTAGAGCTCGATTCGTCATTATTTTTTGTTGTTCCGGCGTTGCATTGGGATACTATAAATCCATAATTATAAATAATTCACTCAAACAATTCTTTCATGAAGGTTAGCACAGTTTAGTATTTTTAATTGTATTCTAAAAAAAATTACTTACATCTTTACGAATAAGCTGTTGGAGATTTTCATACTCGAAATGCAAAGCCATATCTTGAGGTATTAAACCAGTCTGTCCAGAGTTCATCATCATATTATACTGTTGCAGTAACATGTTATTTTGATAAGCCACATTCAACATTGGATTCATTGGCGGTCTTCCCTTCTTTTCCTCTTCATATTCTAGCCAAGCCTGTTTGCGTTCTTCCTCATCCAATTCTTCCTCGGCCTATTAAAAATGTAAATTTATTAATTAATAAATACAAATACGTTTTTTCTTTCTGATGAAAAAAATATTACTCACTTTGTTCTCTAATAAGGAATCGTGTTCGTGATAATTTTCCACGACATCCTTATACTTCAGAAATATTTCTGCTAATAGTCTATCCTTAGGTAAATTTAATGTAGGTTTCTCCGCATCGCTGTATCCTTCAAAACTATACAATTCGTTTAGATTATGATTGCTATAATGACGTTCAATCTGTTGCTCGTCCACAACTCGACACGAAAGCGATAATTTAGTGACTTGACGATTGTAAATCTTTTCTTCCATCGTTCCCGCTGCCAGGAACCGATATACATAACACGGCTTTTTTTGCCCGAATCTGAAAATCACCAGAAACGATGGATTTGATGAATAATAATTGATAACTTTATATATAACGTCTTTATTCTAATTTCCTCTCAACACTTCCTTGCCAGAGCCTATCCTTTTTTTTCCCCTCTAATCTGTTCTTAAACCACCTTTCTTTCTATTATTTGCTTCATTTATTCCCTCTGTTTATTTCTGACCAAATAGCCCAGCGTCCGACATGCACTTCAAATATCTCTCTTGTAATCTTTCTATCATTTTCCCTCCATCCCCATAATTTCAACTCATAATTCACGTCTCTTTATTTCTTCCCTGGCTTCTTTTTTCATTTCCTTCCCCATCCTCATCCTGTTACTCATCTCTCTCTATCCCTACAGCCCATTTTTTAATCAGTTCTTTCCTCACTCCCTTATCTCTCATTGATTCTATTAATTTCGACATATCCATCGAGACGCGGTTCTCAGATCCACAAAAAATAATACTATTATTGATTTGATGGATGATAAAATCAAATAATGAAAAGTGATAAAAGAAGTATATACCTGTATATTCGAAATATGCTTTGTACATCGTGAGAGGGATTCCAACTGGCGTCGAATATAATCACTCTGTTAGCCGCAGTTAAGTTTATTCCCAATCCTCCAGCACGCGTGGATATGAGGAACAATCTCGCTCTCGTATTAGAGGGTTTATTAAATATTTTACACCACATATTTCTGTTCTCAGCTGACGTTTGACCATCAAGCCGAAAATAATCAAGACCTAAGGACCAACTTCCGGTATGATTATCCAATGTCTCCAAAGATGTATCATTTTGAGTTTGATCGTCTATTTTTCGAAGAAATTCCTCAATTAAAGTGAGAGAATATAGAGATTGCGAGAACAAAAGCCTATCAAGAAAAAAATGTAACATATAATAATGACACACAATCGTTATTTGTATAATTGTTTTATGTAAAATACGTACACTTTATCACCAATCTGTTCACATTCATTTAGAATTCCAAAAAAAAGTAATAATTTAGCAGATACTCTCATATCTTCGAAATGCTCAGGCTGTACAAACTGCGACCACCATTCTGCCTCTCGAGTCTCTTCTTCTACTTCTTCTTCCGACTCTTCTTCTAAAATTTGATTTATTTAACATTTTTATTCTTTCAATTTTTATCTCAATACACATATTGTGTATAGTCTCGTTCATTTTTAGTAATTTAATTTTTTTATTAATTTATTATATTCAACATTACAAATTATGTGAAATACTGTTCTCAAATACATTATTATAAAAACTTGCCACCAGGATTATTCCTTGTTCTACGTTTGGAAATATTTGTATTCTCTTTTGCATCATCAATAGCTTCAACATCACTATCACTGCTCGAACTGCTGCTACTGCTCCGTTCTGAGTCACTACTATCGTGAATGAAATCTTTCAATGAACCCTCTGACTCGCTCAAAAGTTCTTTTTTCTCATTTGCTTTTTCTATCTTTTCTGCGTTCAAACGCAAAACTAGAGGGTGCGTCCAGATCCTTTGTAACGCTTGAAAATCCGCAAAAAGAGTTCCTCCTGCACCAGAGGAACGTCTATAAAAAGAAGGATATGTATACATAATATGTACATGTATCGTTTAATTGAAAAGTAATTACAATTATTTTAAATTACATAAAAAATAGAAGAAAACATGAATAAAACATGATAAAAATATGAATTCCAATGAAGTCCAAGCGATCCATACCTCGCAAGATTCTCCAAATAATATTGGTACATTTTAATTTGTGGGTCTGTTAATCTGACAAAAATAACATATTCCTGTTTAGGCGGTAGGAACGGTGTAAGCACCGAATAATCAAACCTCTGTACACTACCCTCTAACATTTTGTGCAACACATGCGCTCGCTTTTTCATTAATTTAACATCATAAGCGGTAGAATCGTCAAACTGACCGTTCGTTATCGGATTTACAAATCTATTCAAAAACTCTTTCTTTGTACCTAATAGATTTGGTTTAACAAACTGTACCATGCAATGATCTGCAAAATTATAAATTTCACATGATATAAGATATAAGATTCACATGATATATTCGTGTTTATTGAAAAAATATACGGTCGCAAGGATCCTTTATAAAGTACTCACATTCTATTAAATTATTTTGCAGCGGTGTTCCTGTAAGTACTATGCGTCTCAAAGTTCTCACTCTTCTCATACATTTACTTAATGCAGTATCTTCTTTCTTTAATAAATGGCCTTCGTCACAGACAACGAGATCCGCGCCTGGATCAACCAGACATTCCTCTATCACTTCTTTCATACCCTTCCGGATATTTTTATTCGCGCCCGTAAGATTACGGAACATTTCATAACCGATAATCATCACACCGCCGGTCTTTTGCCATCTTTGTAACTGTTGCTTTCTTTCAAAATTTTTTTTAAATCTGAAAGTGTTGTTTGGTTTTTTTTTTACTTTCAACAAAGTATCTGTCATGAAAAGTTCACAGATCGCACGTTATATCGATATTTTCTTTGACAAGAAAAAAAGCTTTAGATAGAAAAATAATTTTAATTAGCACAAGTATCATTTAAATTCGTACTCACTTTGTCAATTCATATACCTCGATATCGTCCAGATCATTCAACCACGTTCTGTATTCATTTAACCAATTAAGCACTGTGCTTAGCGGACAAACTATCAGTACTGTTTTAACACCTGTCGCTTCGTGAGACAAAAGTGTGTGCGTCAGAGCGATTACCTGCAGTGTTTTGCCCAGACCCATGCAATGCGCGATTATACATCCAGATCCGGATGTAGTCTTTACCCTTTCTAGGGATTCGAAACAAGCGTCCCACATAAATTTGATACCCTGCGCTTGATGCGGCTTTAGACGCTTTACTAATTCCTCGTGTACGCTAACAAGCTCCTTTTTTGTCTCTGTATCAAAGTCCAAAACAAGCTTCTCAACCTTCTCCTCTCCAGCAAGTCTCATCTCGTACATTTCATTGTACTACAACAAAAGATAACACTATATGTAGAGAAAGAAAAAAAGAAATATACCTATGTACATAATAATAATAAATAAAAGTTGAATGCATGTAAGAATTTACCACAGCTTGACGTTCAGCAATACGTTTAAGCCTTTCCTCTTCTTCCTTGGCAGCTAATTTTGTGTCCTCCGCTACTTGTTTATCTTTCAGAACTTTTCGTATATTTTTTCGACCATTTTTGCCGGGTGTGGACTCTTGCGAATTATTTATTTCTGCGACACTGCTATCACTGTCGGATGCTACTTTCTTAATTCGCTTACGTTTTGGTTTTGGTCTGCAAATTACGTAATATCATTAATTTAAAGATACAGGATTAAGGATATATAAAGAAAAATAATATGTATATAAATTTACTTTTCTGTAAGCGAAGAATCCGTGCCTGACGAGTTGCTCTCGCCGCGTTTGCGTCTCTTCCGTCTTAATTTTTCCTTTTCTTTTTCCGCGTCATCGTTTGAATTTTCTTTGGCACTCAAAGAATTATCAGAATCTATACTAACATCCGTTATCCTAACATCCGAATCGGAATCTATAATTCTTCGTCTGGTCTTCTTTTTTTTACATATCTGCTTTTCTTCATTATCGGAATCGCTACTGTAAAAAATTAAAATAAAAAAATTTTTTATTTTCAGTTATCTACAGTGTCTATAGGATAACATAATAAAAAGCTTACTTATTCCCTTCCAACTTTTTCATTTTTTCTTGTTTTTTATCCCATTTTTGTTTTTCAGCATCAGAATCAGTATCAGATAATTTCATTGTCAGTAACTTATTTCGCCTCCAATTGCTTTTGTTATTTTTCTCTTTCTTGTCCTAAAATATTTTTGAGTGAGATTAATACCTTTTTCAATTGATTTTTTATTGTATATATAACAGATATTTGCGATATAATAAACGATATAATTAAGAAGCAGCACTTTCATTTTAATAGTTAGTGATCTTTAGTTTTTTATGTCTTTTATTAAACCATAAAAAATATCTTACATCATCTTGCTTTGAAATTTTCTCTTCAGATTTCTTATCGTATTTTTTTTCCTTTTCTTCTGCCTTTTCATTTTTATCATCACTATTTATATCATCATCGCTGTCCAGTGGTATTACTTCTTTTTCTAGATTTAAATAACACAATATAAAATATTCGGAATAAACTATATGATCATACAAATAATTATTGTATACAAAACATAAAAATATTAAATTATTTTTTTAACATGAAAGTAGAAAATTCAAATTGATAAAAATTAGTAAATGTCACTAAAGTGTTGTAAAAATGCTTTTACACAAGAACACTATATTTATGAAATCTAAATGAAGCAATCATTAAAATTAATAAAAACTAAAAAACGATTTTGATTATAGATAAATAAATTTAATGCTGCTTATGTTTCTTAATTTGGGTGAAATCGATAAATTTACAAGTTGCAGACATTTAAATTTTAAATATCTTGATGTAAAAAATATACACTAATAATAAATTACTTACCATTTGAATCGGAGGAATTTAATAGGTTCTCTTTCGCGATTCTATTTGCTTCCGATATTAAAGCTTCATTAGATATAGGCACAGAATCTACATTTTCTATTCGATGAATTGATTCGTCGGAACCAGAATCCATTTCTGCATCCACCGAAACATCGCCATTCTCTATTTTTTTTAAGTAATCCATTAAAGATTCTTCTTTAGTTATTTGTTTTTCTTTTCGTTTATTTAAGCTTTTGGATGTTTTTGAGGACGTATCATCATCCATCGACGAATCTTCGGAATCTTTCTTTGTGTTTTTCTTTCGTTTCTTTTCGAGATTATCCAAATTAACAAGACTGTAAAGGACAATGGAAATAAGGATAATAATTAACTAATGTAATAAATTTTGCTACAAAAAATTTATTGTGTAAATAGATTTGTCTTGCTCAAGGAATATTAAGTTTACAATAAAAATGTACAGAGTTCATGAGAAAGGATCCAAATACTAATCGTGTTATTAAGATCATAAATTCATAAATAAATTCATAATTTGCAATAAAAATAAACAATGTTTAATGTTAAATTAAAGAATTTTTAATTTAAGAGAAGAGACTGTCTATTAAGTGTCTAGAAGTTCATATAAAAGTGTATAACAAATAATCATACAAGAACTTATATATTTAATGACTAAAAAACATACTTTGTTACAAGAACTTCTAAATTTTTGTAGATTTTGAGAAAAATTTAAATATCATCATTGCGTTTGTGCTCATAAAATTAAACGCATCATTATTATTCCGTTCTTTATTTTTATCCTAAATTTTAATAGAAAACTATACTTTATACTCTTATATGCATCTTGCACAAGTTTTATACAGTAAATCTTCTCCAGTTGGAAAATGCTACATTGAATTTGAAAAATCGCACACTGCATTGTATAACAAAAATATTACACTGTATATCTTGTAAATTGTAGCTTGTAGTGACAAAGATAACGCTAATAAAATCATATTTGTGTGTAGAAAATATTAATCATCTAATATAACTCATCACCTAATATAAACTTCCAATTTATTGTTATAACACACGTATAATCTATAATTTTTATCATATATATAGATATGATAAAAAAACATGTATGTATGTGTGTGTGTGTGTGTGTGTGTGTGTGTGTGTATATATACAAAGTGTTCCACCAAAAGTGGCCACTTCTTTTCATCTTTTAAACTAAAAAAAATATATCATAACAAATATATATCAAATTAAATGATTCAAAATGAACTCTATTGTGAGTATAGCAGTTACTTCCAAGAGCTATCTGTGTTAATTTTTTTATAATAATGTAAATATTTTGATATGATAAAAATTGTAACACTGTTTGAAATGAATACAAAAACAAAGCTTCCTCTATGAGGAAGCAAAATGTTATAATGATATAATATAAATATTTCACATATTATACTAGTTTTATCGACTTGAAATAACGCAGACGACGTCTACTTTTTCACTTTCTGTGCTGCATTATGGCCAACTTCTGATTCGTGCATTAAAGATTGATATATGCCATGTTGTCATTTGATCATAATACTCAAAGTTGGCCAAATCGCAAAAGTCCAAAAAAGAAAAAACGTTGCCAATATTTTAAGTTGATAAAACTCATATAATATGTAACATATACAACATCATATATTCGTTTCGAACAGCGTTAGAATTTTTTTCATGTTGAAATATTCACATTATTATAAAACATTATGCATATCTCTTAATTCATTAACACAAATAACTTTTGGAAGCAACCATTATGTTCACGATAGAATTCAGTTTGGATCATTAATTTGATATATATTTGTTATGCTATCTCTTTTAGTTTCAAAAATAAAAGGAGATAGATACTTTTAGTGGGACACCCTTTATATATATATATATATATCTTTATATTATAAAAATATTTTTATGTGGCAGAAACAATTAATAACAAGTATAATCAAGATTAATAAAAAAAATAATAATAATCTTACACACATATTCACATACAGAATTTAACTCTACTATTTCAAGCAAATATGTTCTAAATAAATGTGTAAATAATTACATAATATTTAAAATTCTTCAATGAAACAATAGTTAATTATTTCAAATTATGCAAGACAATAAGCAGAGGTTTTAGAGAAAAATCCCGATACCTTTTAAGTTTCTTTTGTTCCAGATATTCTCTTGACTTTTGTAACGCATAAGAATAACGTCTAAGTTCTTTTCTGCTCAATCGTTTTAAACGAACTTCGCAAAACATTTTTAGTTTCTTATCGTTCCAATGATGATGATTTTTGTTGAGTTTGACCCTTTTTCTTTTCATTCTAGAGATTACTGAGTCCCCATCACTTTCAAGTTCGTGATTACGTTTAGAATTATTTGACTTTTTTGAAAGGCGACTCGCAACTTCTACATTTAATATAGTTGGCTCGGAACTGGAACTTTCAGTGTTGGAAGATGCTAAAAGTGCCTGTTTCGATTTGTCATTTTCTCTGGAAGAATTTGATTCGGTCTTCTTGTTTTCATTCTCTTCCGAATCTGATGATAAAATTGTAGAATCATCCGAATTTGATTCTAAGAGAACTTTCTTGGCAGCCTCTTCTGCCTTGGCATCATCATTCAAAGAACCGGTTTCTTCGCGAGATTTCTCATCTGTTTGTTGATTATCCTTCTTGTTCTCGACTTCAACTTTAGTTTCAATATTAGTATTCATCTTTTTTAGAAATGACGATAATATCAATGTGCTGGTGCTATTAACGTCAACATCATCGTCTTTCGCTTCGTTACTCTTTCCGGATTGATCAACATCATCTATAATTAAGCCTTCAATTGATTTAGCTACATTTACATCTAATATGTTATCCAAGTCAGAATCTGATTCTAGGAGAGATTTCTTCGCCAATGCTTCAGCATCATCGAGAGATTCAATATCGTCGGTGTTAGTTTTTTCGGATATATCAAGTTCTTCCAAATTATTATGAATTTTCTCGCTAGTTGCAGATACAGATGCTAGCTTCTTTTGATTATCCTGATCCAATAAATTCTCCTCTTCATTATCACAAAGTGAAAAAGATGTCCTATCTTTTTCATTTAAAATTCCACCTTGCAAAGAAATATCCAAGGATTTAATTTTGGATAAAGATTTTGGATCATCACAATTTGTTTCTGCAGCCATTTCTTGTGCTTCAGTTTCGTTCTCTTCTGCATCCTTGGAAGCATCATGATAAGATGTATCAAACAGATCCATTGATTCATTGATTATATCCTTTAAGTTCGCAGAATCGTCTTGCTCGATATTTTGTGTCATCATCTTTCGATTGCCATTTCTCAAAGGAGAATCTTCAATTTCAATTTCACTACCAGGAACATCAGTATCTGATTTAGCCTGTTTATCATTAGAATCATTATCTTTATCTGTTAATGGTGTTTCATTATTATTAATTTTTGAAAATAGTTGCTTTGTAGTCGGTCGTTCTGCGCTTTTTTTCTTTTTCTCTATTGATACACTTAGCACTGGGGAACTGGACAAATTATTTTGCAAATCCATATTATTTTTATCCACATTATCTTCATCCCTTGACGAATCTATCAACTCTTTATCTCCATCATCGCTTTCAGTGTTATTAACATTTACATTATTTTCTGTATTTGATGTGTCTATTTTATTCTGAATTATTTGCATCTTCTGTAATGTTCTCGATTCGTCCCCTGAAAATATTTCACTGTCGCATTCAGATACATTCTTACTTCCAGCTTGCTCGTTTCCGGAGTTGCAAATCTTGTTCTCGCTCATTGCACGTTTTTCGCGTACGTTAATTTTCTCTGAAGATTGTTCATCGTCATTAACTTCTTTGGGTAATCTCCTGATAGCTAAACTTTTCCTTTTCTGAGAACTCTTAACCTGATAGAATGTCGTTAAATTCTTCTGTACTTTTTGCAAACTCGGCCACAATTTATTAATTTTCTTTATCATTTTCAACATAAACTTCTCTTCATCCTTTTTGCCATATAATTGCTCTACAGAGTTTATATACGTTTGTAAATTTAAGACTATTTCTTTACAATCACTAACAAATTCTTTTGCATTATCAAGGTTCATATCTAATTGGTCATTAATATTTTCTTTGCTTTCAATTGCAGAATTTTCTTCAATAGGCGACTTAGTATAATCTATTTCTAAATCTGCTAATCGTCTCATGGAATATTTATTGTGATTCACCTTTTGAAGTTTTATTTTCTGAAATTCTTTGCTAGAACTGGCATCTGATTCATCTTTCTGAATATTGGAAAGATGTTTCTTCGATGACTTATCATATTTTTTCTTGCGTTTCTCTTCCTCGTTATTATTAAACCTTTTGCTATTCTGCTCCTTACTGATATCTTCATCTTCAGATTCGCTAGCTGAATCATGATGCTTTTTCGCCTTGTCCTTAGTAGACTTTGCATCAGAAGAATTAACATCCTTCTTTCTATCTTGTGTAGTTTTCTTTGAAAGACTCTTAGATATATTTGGCGCTTTATTTGTGGAAACATCCTCGTCACTTTCGCTATCGAAAAAATTTATAGAATTATAGCTATTTATGTTCTTTCCAGTCCTGATAGATTTACTTATACGTTTTTGTTTAGTTTTATTGAACGATAAATGAATAGAACTATTATCCGAATCGCTAGAGATTTTATTTTTTGATATTCGTCTATCTTGTATGGATTTAGTTTTTTGATCTCCTCTACTCTTTTTTTGTTTATTTTGTTTATAGGATGTTAAATTTGTGCTTGTATTAAACAGATTTTCGTTTTCAGATGAATCTGTTAGATTCACTTCCTCTATCTCTTTTTGTCCATTGAGGTCTTCTTTTTGTTTCAGATGACGACGATTGTCTAGTCTCTGCCTGGATCTCATTGTTACAAATGTCTTATCATCAGAAGAAGTACCGCTCTCTTCACTATCACATAACATTCGCATACTCTTCTGAACTTCTTTGGCTCTTTTTAATTTTTGTATATCAGATGGTAACGTACGTCTTTCAATCTTGTTGGTGTTTCTCCTGTTACCCTTTCTGAAACAGAAGATCCATTCCATGTACATATCTTCTCTTTTTCTGTGGACATGGTAGAGTATCATGTACACATGCATGTCCCCCATTCTTCTTTAAGTTGTTTATTCCCAAACTTTTAGTATCTGTCAGCCAGTCCTGTAGCTAGAAACGCGATAGATTTTACTTTGCTCTTCTTTTCTTTCTATGTTGCTCTAACATAATTTTCTTAACAGTCTTCTTCTAGTAAATTATATTATAACAGAACGGACTAACAGCATTAATCATACAACATATTTAATTACAAAACATGCTACATTGAACATTATTAGAACATGCAATTTAATCTATATAAAAATTGTTAAATTATTGTCTATTGATTATATAAAGCTTTGATATCTGTTTTAGTTGGAAACAATTTATATAAACAGTAACAATCAGCTGGTAATATATACACACATATATATATATAATATATATATATATATATATATATATATATATATATATATATATATATATATATATATATATATATATATATATATATATATATATATGTATATACAAAGAATGTTTGAAAATTCATGAAACGGAATACTATAAGAAAGTTTTCGAAAAATTATGTCATAAAAGTATTTATATAATTTTTTATTTTAATAATTGTTTTTCAAGATTGCTTCTCAAAATTTTCTCCGTTGATAGAGTAGTATTTGATTGATCAATCGTAACAAAAGAAACAACAATTTCTTTGTTTTGATTGTTCAATGAAACATTATATATATAAAGAGAGAGCAGAAGACATTAAAAAACTAAATCCATACAAGATAAACGAATTTCAAAATTCAAATAATCCTAATTTATCGTCCAATAAAACAACTGAAATAAAACATACATAATATCAGGACTGAAAAAATTGTGCATATATATATATATATATATATATATATATATATATATATATATATGTGTGTGTGCACTATATATAGTGTATATATAAACATATATGTGTCCCTTTCAAGAATTTAATTTTCAAATGGCACATTTGATTAATTTGTTATTTTAATTGTATTTAATTGTATTATTTATTCATATAATTATTTATATAATTGTATTATTTATTCATATTATTATTTATTTAATTTAAAATTGGCTTCTTCTCCTTCCTAGTATCTTAAGATATGACTACAAATTCATTTCCTTTTGCTTCTAAGAAAAATTTATGGGAAAGAAATAGCATATAATGTCAATATTAACCTTTTGATTAAAAAGATTGAAATTTATTTATCATTTTCTAGAAAGTGCTATTTGAAAATTAAAAAATATATCAATATTTACCTAATAGAAAAATGTACTTTTATGATTACTGTAAATTTCACAAGCAACAATTATATCCATAATTATACTTACTTAAAAGTGTCCATTACTGCAGCGCATATAGCTCTAAGATTCCAGATTGGTTTAGGATCACATATGAAACATTTCCAATCCTTCTCTTCGGCATTCAATAGTGACATTGTTGCATTTCTTTTAATGCATTTCTAAAAATAAAAAATCAAAAATTTTTATATTTATGTATGTGAGTTGTATATTTGTATGTGTATGTATGTGAGTAATTAATATGTATAATGAATATATGTTGAAAATTATGCTGAATTTACCTTACAAAATGCCGAGACGCAGTCTTTATCACCACATTCATACAATTTCTTATCATCACCACACATATAACAATATTTTTGATATTCGTCTTCATCTTCATCTTCAAATGCGGCATATACTTCTTTAAAGTTATTCCAACATGTCTACAACAAAGTATATTTATTACATAATTAATAAAAAACATTTGAATTTTACATATGAAATATAACAATATCTAAATGTAAAAGATCTTACCTCGCATTGTAATATTCCCATCAATGGATGAGAAAAAATTTTTTTTGACTCAATACTTAATTCATTGCCACATGAAGTACATGCTATTTGTTTATCTTTAACAACTCTAATATCTAGACATAAAGTACATAATCTTTATTATTACAGAAAATTTTAAAAGTGTTATAAATACCAAAAAAATATTATTAATATATTTTACTTGTAATGGTAATAAAATAATATAATCGATGTTTAGGTTTTAATACTAATAAATATACAATTTTATATATATAATTTTTGTTAAAGTTGTACAAATGCTTTGTTTGATATTTAATTAAAAAAACTCTAAATTTATGTACATAAATTACATTATAAAATTAATTTATACCATGAAAGTGCTTTTCACGATAAGCAAGTTCTTGCGCAGTTGCCTTGACCTCTTTCTGAAAATCAAAAGAACAAAAACAATGTCTGCATTACATTAAATGTATTTACTTCTCTCTATTAATTTTTTTGCATTATAAAAAAGTTAAAAGTAATAGTATTAATTACTCCAATATTAATATCAAAAGGCCTAAATGAATAATACTTTGGGTTATAATAAATACAAAACATAACATTTCGGCGCTCACTAATGCCAATTCTTCAGCCTCTTGTGATTTTGTAGTTGTACATGTTTTTTACCTAGCATTTTATTCGAAATTTTTTTTATACAGCTGAAAGAGCACTAGTATCTCAACATCCCACACTTTGTATTACTTTACTGTAATTTAAAGGCAAGAAATAAAACCCAAGTATTGTTCATTTAAACTATTTAATGATTTTACTTGATAATATAATAAGTAAACTTAAAATTATATTAGATTAATATTAATGTATCTTACCTTTGATGGCATGATTGCAACAGATGCTGATTGCAAGTAGCCACGACTAATTTCATATATAAAAAAAAAAAGAGGAAAAAAAGAGAAAAGTCAATAAACTCTTCAACAAATTGAATCGAAACTATGATCAGCGACGAGACTTGTTATACCACAGCTATTTTACTTGTTTTGCAATCAACTATTTGCAGACGCAAGTACATCTTCGATGACGTAAAAATCGTATAAATCAACGAGGGATGATAATAAGAGACATCCTCGTTGATCTACGCGACTTTTATGTGTTCACACTAACAAGAGCAGCGATTGTGCGAACACTACTAACTGCGTTGTTAGAAGAAGCAAGTTCAATCGAATATATATTCTATCTCTGAAAACTCCGTCTTCAACTTGAAAGCTTCATTGTGTCCTTAAATTCTCTATACAAACGAAACACGATGACGTGGATCTAAATCTTTCACCGACCAATCGTTCCGCCAAAATAGAACGAGGAAAAAAAAATTGCTCGTGAATTTTACCGCGCGATTTTTGTGTGTGCGCAAGGAGAGATAAAACATTAAAGTCACACACCGGTCGTACAAAATGGCAGGACCATAGGTGTACAAAATACATAGATGAATAGTCCGTTCTGCGTTCTGTGATGACGGGTGGATATACGATGATGAAGGGCCGAGGGGGACGAGGAGAGGGGTGGGGGGAGGGAGGGGGTCATCAACCATTGAGCGAACTTTCAGAAATACTTTCAGGGAAATGATCTAATTCGTAGAAAAGGACATATACATGCTGGATGGATCGTTATCTCTGTCAGGGACTTGGTGATTGATCGATACCATCGAGTAAAGACCGCTGACCCTGAATAAATTTTTATGATTATCAAGTGACCGGAAATAAATTGACACTGGAGTCAAATTTTTTAATAAACAATAGCTCAAACGATTGCTCCTTGATTACGCCATTAGAATCAACGATTATTCCCCTTTTAAAATTAATATTTTTTGAAATATTTATTAAAAATGTAAAATCTATAATTTTTATTAGAAACATATTTTTAATAATGTTCCGCGATTATGTTCCATAAAAAACGATTGCACCTTAATTGCTTCTCATTGCTCCATTATTACTTTAATAATTTATTGCATATTTTATTTAAAAAAATGAAAAAAAAACAAATTAATCATTTTATAAGTGATGACATCTCACCTATCGGCCGCCTGTTGGAACTATTGTACAGTGGCCAATGGCGGGAATATTCAAATATAATATAACAGCTCTATTGCTTATAATTTTATATCAGAGTCAGCTTTAGTTAATATATATATATATATATATATATATATATATATATATATATATATATATATCATTTTATTTTTTACAATCCATGAATATTCTATAACAAACAGAATTATACAATACAGAGAGCCATTGTATATCTCGTCGGTGATGTACATTTAAATCAAATTTATACGCAGCGGATAATTTTTAATACATATACAAACTCATGTATAATGCATATATGCACATCTTTTCTAGACACATGATTAATCGATTTCACGAAGAACATTGCATTATATTGCCATGCAAGTTTATTTGATATAGTCTCATATAAGTTGGGATGAATCATTATCCAACGAATGTATCTGAATAGATCTTGATGCAAATTTGCACAACTTCAAAAATGTATTAATGTATTAATTAATTATTCAATAATGTATTAACACCCGCTCAACAAATATTTTGAGATGTTATCCGTATCTATTAAAAAATAATATATTAAAATTAACACAGAAATAGAATATAGACATACTTTATCATATTCTAAAGTATGTAAATTATATTTTATTTATATATATTGTTCTTATACATAATTTCTTCCAATGAAATAATTTTTGAAAAATTATATTATATATGTATAATTCGCATAGTTCTGATAATTACAATAAAAAATAAAGCAGAAATTAAAAAAATCTATACATACTGCTTTAAATATAGCACCATAATTTATTTTTATATTTTTATTCGTATCTTTTAATCGAACGACTATCAGCATCTGCTACATTATTATGAAATAGGGAAACTATTCTCTGTCTGCTATGCTGTAATGTATAAGATTCAAAGGGGAAAAAATTAGAAAGTAAAACAGGCAAGTGGGTTTTCATTCCAAAAATAGGCAATTGATTGCGTTCATTGTTTTCAATTATAATGCAACAATAAGCAAGTTGATATCTGTTTGTAATATCGGCAAAACTATGAACTATTTTAGAGTTGCATATTTTCAAAGGATTTAATCTACAAGTAACGACCCTCGGTATATCAAGTTCTTGAAGAAATAATATACCTAAAAAAGTAAAAATATCGAGTTTTCAAAACTGGTAAATCTATAACATACAATGAATTTATATATAATAAATTTGCACTCACCATTTTTTGAACTAACAAATTCTTTATGTCTCACGATAAATAAATGAAAGAAAGCTTGACACACAGAGTAAAACACGGCATGTCGTTTCGTGTCATCATCGATATATTCCGAATATTCTTGTATATTAATATAATTGCGTATCCATGTTATCAATTTGGACATTGTCAGCTTCACTAATCTGAAAAAAATTGCGTTATAATGTTACATGCGTAAATTTATCATAAAATTGTTGTAGCCAGCACACATTATTAAAGTAATAACCGACAGATATTATTAAAGTAATTACCCAGAAGAAATAAATGATGCGGTAGCGAGCAAACTAGAAATATAACAAACAGCCGATTGCCGTAGAACTGGTGCTAC
Organism: Cataglyphis hispanica; assembly: GCF_021464435.1. Taxonomy (NCBI): domain Eukaryota; kingdom Metazoa; phylum Arthropoda; class Insecta; order Hymenoptera; family Formicidae; genus Cataglyphis; species Cataglyphis hispanica. Next base: position 6,220,539 of record NC_065962.1, on the reverse strand, counting down.
ATTTGGATCGATTACTTTACGCCATAACCAATCTATGAAAGTCTCCGCAACTATGGCTTTGAAGCTGCAAATGTAGAACATAATATATTGCACATATTGACTGGCGTGCGTAGGTAATATTACTGTTTCGAATGTTCGGAGAATATCGACGTATAATATTCTCAGGGATTCTATCTGTAGAACGCCATTTACAAAACAGAACTCGTGCATGTACTTAAAAAATAATTCCATGCACGTGTCCATTGTATGCATAATTAAAGGGTCATTTTTTATTTTGTCTATTTTGTCTACGTCATTATTTACTGTTGTCGGATCGTCACCGTCAACTGTTTCATTAATACAATCGTCCATTACATCATCTGTTTCATCATCACTTGCTTCTTTACGAGGTATATTGACATCTAATATTGTCAACCTAAAATAGAAATTATTTTTTTATCAGTAAAATACAAAAAATTATATTTTATCTGTTTTATATATATATATATATATATATATATATATATATATATATATTTACCTATTAATAATTAAGGATAGAATGTCTGATCTAAGTTGAGGTGCATAATTTAATATTTGTAATAATGCATACATATAAATTTCATGTGTATAAGTGCCATGTGCAATATATGGAAATTGTGATGACAGAGATTGTAGTAAAACTTGGCTTGACCTAAAAAAATTTAATATACATATATATTTTATATACATTTTATACATAATAATAAATAAATAGAAGAAGAAAAAGACATTCATTTTTCTATATCTTACATTGGTACTACTTCCAAAATTTTATGTAATATGTCATGTATATGATTTAGTTTTTCTATATCTTCATCTTTAAACTCTCCAGGCTTACGTTCTGAATTGTTATCTTCAACTGGAAAGAAATATAAGTATAACATATATAAGTAACATATATTTCAATATTTTTGAAGTATATCATTAGATATAATTTTTACCTGATTTAAACAACTGAATCAAAGAATTTATTACAGTTTTTATATAGACTGTTTGCATACACACTAAATCTTGTAAAAAGAGTTTATAAGCAGAAATCACTTCTGGTGATTTAGTTGTCCATTGAATCCGAAGAAGAATTTGAACAAACAAATCATATCTAATATCTAATAAAGATACGCATTGTCTTGCCTCAGATAAAAATTCTGCTAAATCATTATCCTAAAGAACAAAAAGAATATTCTAAGTAAACTATCTTGTATCATAATATGTAATTAACCAGGTCTTATATGAAATATGCTCATCGCATATTAAGAGATTGTGAAAAATTATTTGCATGCAAATTTTATAAATATTCTATTTATTTTTTACCTTTACAGCATCTTCTTTAAGTGAATATATCAATTTTTCATATTCTTTAATCCCATTACCGGTTTTAAAATTACATAATATACTTTTAATATCTTTAGGCAGTTTCAAGTACTGTATTCTGCTGTATTGTTTGTTGAGTTGCGTTCTAATCCCAGTAGCTTTTATTATAGATGACACACTACTGACTCTTGAAGATACCACAGACATCTGTTAACCAGATCCACCAGATAAATAAGCATTAATTTCTGTCGATTCTTTAATGACAAATTTATTTTGCAAAATGTTATTGCTTTAAAATAATAGCAATTGAGAAATTTGGGTAGAATATTGTATTATATCGTGTAAAACGTCGATTCAACCATATGCAAAAAAAAAGGTTATAAATATTTTAGAATGAATTATATTTGGATTACTCACTTTGATAAATGTAGCTTTCACTCTATATAATATTCACAATTTTCGACAATTGTTGTAAACACATCTATTTGTGTTTTAAACGCGTACTATTGCACTAATAACGTACATACAAACGAATTTTATCCACCATGCGCTCACACGGCGACAAGCCACATGTTTTTATGAATTACGGATTTACGTAAAAATATAGATTGCCTTACGCACATTAATTTCTGTTCTGCTGTCCGAGATCGGCATTTTCGTGTCAGTCACAACGCCTCTAGATATTCATATATCATGACTATTGGGTTTAAAAATTTATAAAATTTATAAAAAAATTGGCAATGTTATCAACGAACAGGAAATGAAAAAATTATGTTACGTTCTGTTAATTTTATATTTTATCTTAATGGAACGAAGAGTTGTCAAATTTCTGGATTATACATCAATCTCATTTTTATATTTATAAACGTCAAGCAAAAATGTCAATGTACCTAAATTACATTCAGTGTTACCAATCAGATAAAATTGTTACTGCTTGCAGATAAAATGTCTCCATAATAATTTTTCCCTATTTCATGCATATCATACGAAAATAAAAAAAAATTATCAATAAATTTATTTTAGGGAATATATAGAGTGTCCGTCCATAAATGCTGATCAAATATCTCACAACTGATTAAAGTTACAAAAAAGTTAAAGACTTTTTCAAAACACTATAATAAAGTATTTTTTTATTAAATACTTCTCGAATTTTTTATATTTTATAATCTGATATTTTGATATAAAATACGTATTTTATATCAAAATATTAAATTAAGATAAAACTCGAAAAATGCTTCATAAAAAAATATTATTAAAGTGTTTTGAAAAAGTCTCAAGAAGGGACTAAGAATAAAACATACAATAAAAAATATGATTCATTTAAAAAAAAACGATAGTGACCTTTATAACTTGAAAAAAATCACAAAAAAAATTATTTTTACATGCGCTTTATTGCAAACTAAAAACTGTGTTAATTTTTCTTATTAAAATTTTTTTATAACTTCAATTAGTTGTGAGATATTTGCTCGAACATTCATGAACGGATGCTGCGTATAAACATATATCTCAAGGTAATTTTTTTGTTTTTTATTTATTTTCTTTTTATTAAAATTATAAAGATATTTTATTATAGATTACACTAAGGATCGAAGTAATAGGGTATTTCATTCTGTTGATCCAGTAACGTTGCTAACGCCAGCTCTAAGTTTTCTGGCAAATGATCTAAGAACATGCGTGGCATCACCGATAATTTCGTAAATTCTTCCGCTTGCGCCCATCGCATCTCGTATTTCCTCTCTTTCGCGAGCTGTTTCTTGCTAATATTATATATATAGAAATAATATATTATTAGTATTAAAATCTTAAAATATCTCCCTCTGTATAACTTTCATTAAAAACACCTTGTGTCTATACTTAATATTTTTGAGATATTAATATATATATATATATATATTTATATATATATATATATACTTTAGATTTTTAGATAAAATCCTATAAAAGTTAACTATTTGAATAAAAAAATAAATAAGACCAACGAACCTCTTTCTCTCCGTATTTTCTAGCTTGCACCTTGCTATATGAAGAATACGACCAGCATTAAACAATTGTTCTTTCGAATATCTTCTTTTTGTTATGTCACGTTCTATTATTTGATGATCCTGCAAAAAATAGATGTAACGTATTTCGTATAAATTCACATACACACAAAATGTTAAATGAAATAATTATGTCAAATATCACAAGTGTATGCTTTTTAAATTTTTACAAATGCATTGTCTCACCATATCCCTATTCTTCGCGAGTAAAGGCGAATGGCCCGGAATTGTGCTAATTATGTCATAGTTGGTCCACGTTTTACTCAGATCGTTCTCGGGAACTCCAAATAAAGCGTACCCAAATCCGTTTAGAACTACTCTGTACTAAAAATATAAAAGTATTTTATTATAATTCTAATTCTAATTCTAATTCTAATTCTAATTCTAATTCTAATTCTAATTCTAATTTAATTCTAATTCTAATTCTAATTATTCTATATTATTATTATTATTATTATTGTTCTTCTTCTTACTTATTGTTCTTATTATTCTTGTTATTATTCTTTATTGTTATTAATCATCTATGCATCATCATCAGTCATTGTTATCATCAGCGTAAATGGATAAATCACAGATGAATGCGTCGTCGTAAATGCATCATAAAGTAAATAGGTAGGTAGGTAGATGAAATGCGTTGAGTGGATGGGGTGGGTGAGTGAGTGAAGTGGGTGAATTAAGTGAGTGGGTGGTGGAATTGAGTAAATTAAAGTAAGTAGATAAGTGATGAGTGGTGGTGGTGGTGGTGGTGGTGGTAGGTGGTGGTGGTAGGTGGTAGGTGAGTGGTGGTGGGTGGTGGTGAAGTTGAGTGGTGGTGGTGGTGGTGGGTGGTGGTGGTGAGTGGTCGGGTGGTGGTGGTGGTAGGTGGGTGGTGGGTAAAGTGGGTGGTGGTGGTGGTGATGAATGGTGGGTGGTGGGTGGTGGTGGGTGGGTGGTGGTGGTGGTGGTGGTGGTGGTGGTGGGGTGGTGAGGTGGTGGTGGGTGGGTGAGGTGGGGTGGTGGTGGTGGTGGTGGGTGGTGGGTGGTGGGTTTGGTGGTGAGGTGGTGGTGGTGGTGGGTGGTGGTGGTGGTGGTGGTGGTGGGTGGTGGTGGTGGTGGTGGTGGTGGTGGTGGTGGTGAGTGGGTGGTGGTGGTGGTGGTGAGGTGGTGGTGGTGGTGGTGGTGGTGGGTGGTGGTGGTGGGGTGATTGGTGGTGGTGGTGGTAAGGTGGTGGTGGGCAGGTGGTGGTGGTGGTGGTGGTGGTGGTGGTGGTGGTGGTGGTGGTGGTGGTGGTGGGTGGTGGTGGTGGTGGTGGGTGGTGGTGGTGGTGGTGGTGGTGGTGGTGGTGGTGGTGGTGGGTGGTGGTGGTGGTGGTGGGTGGTGGTGGTGGGTGGTGGTGGTGGGTGGTGGTGGTGGTGGTGGTGGTGGTGGTGGTGGTGGTGGTGGTGGGTGGTGGGTGGTGGTGGTGGTGGTGGTGGTGGTGGTGGTGGGTGGTGGGTGGTGGTGGTGGTGGTGGTGGTGGTGGTGGTAGGTGGTGGTGGTGGTGGGTGGTGGTGGTGGTGGTGGTGGTGGTGGTGGTGGTGGGTGGTGGTGGTGGTGGTGGTGGTGGTGGTGGGTGGTGGTGGTGGTGGTGGTGGTGGGTGGTGGTGGTGGTGGTGGTGGTGGGTGGTGGGTGGTGGTGGTGGTGGTGGTGGGTGGTGGTGGTGGTGGTGGTGGTGGTGGTGGTGGTGGGTGGTGGTGGTGGTGGTGGGTGGTGGTGGTGGTGGTGGTGGGTGGTGGTGGTGAGGTGGTGGGTGGGGTGGTGAGGTGAGGTGGTGGGTGGGTGGTTGGGTGGGGTGGGTAAGGTAGGTGAGAGTAGGTGGTGGTGAGTGGTGGTGGTGGTAGGTGAGTGGGTGGTGAGTGGTGGGTGGAGTGAGGTGGTGGTGGTGAGTGCGTCATCATCATGTGTCATCATCATCATCATCATCATCATCATCATCATCATCATCATCATTATTATTGAAACAGTTTGATTTAATCATCCAAATATCTCGAATTTTGAGAATCACTGATTTCTATCGAAATACTTTAGGTAATCGGCAGGCCCGAAGAGTTGTCAGTAATGAAGTCCTTAAATTTTCTATGCTATCCACGCTGAGCCTCATTACAAGATCATCCCCGAGTCCAATGGTCAACGCAAACTCCTCCGTAATCCTAGCGGCATCTCTGCTGAGCAGTCCAGCTTTTCGGAAAATCACATTAAAGATTGCTAATTAATCTAATATGTTTGTGAAATTGAGAAAAAATTATTAACTGACAATCGATATATTTTTTTCAAACACACAAGTAGAGTTATCATATAACATTAATTATATGCAAAAGCAATTACCAGGCGTAGAAAATGCGTAGACCCTCAAGTCCGGATAACGGGGACGTATCAATAATCCCAAAAGAATTGCTAAGCCAGCTCCTAAACTATGACCTATAAAAAGTATAATGCATGTGTTACTTCATTTCAAAATTTGAATATTTTATTAAAAGTATGAGTGCATTTACCTGTGATCGTTAGATTGTAATTGGGATATGTGGCGAATGCTCTTTCCAAAACTTTATAATTTTCTAGTTGTTTCAAAATTATTTTTACTCCTATTATCATGCCTCTGTGTGCCTATAAATTTTCCTTTGGTTTAGAAGGGATCGAGTTATTTCAGAAAAATATTTTAATATTTCATATTTCAATATTCAAATTATTTTAATATCTATGCGAAGAAGATAGAGCGATTACACTAACCGTACTATTTGGAGGAAGACCAGGACATTTGAATGAATCGGACGCGGCTGCAAAATCAGTTATTAAATCTCGCAAGGATAATGATCCTCGTATCACTACGACGATATTAGCAGTTTTGTGATCCACAATCACGCAGAACGGTATCTGTAAGATTTTAAAAATTAATATTAAACATCAAACAGGAGCGCGTGGCAAGAATGTAATTTAGAAGTAAAATATACCTCGCATAAATGATTCTTTAAAGAAGCAAATAGAATATCATCCTCGGATACCTTCGATAGATATTTAATGCCAGAAAGATAACAGAGACAACAATTATCGTCCAGAATAATGTTACGCTTTCGTCTAAAAATATATGTACATATTTAAATACACACATTATATCATAAAAATAATAATTATTTCATAAAAATATGAAAATTAATTATGGATTAAGAATGTACTAGCACTAGCTATACAATCAGCTGTACCGAAAAAAGTTACTTCAATTTGAAATTGATAAAATTTTATTTTTTGTGAGTTAATATGCATTATATTCTCGCAGCGCGTAAAAAACTTAAATAATATGTTAATATGATTTTTGCACTGCAACTGAATATATTTGCATATTTTGCAAATTTTATGATCGTCAGCAAAAATATTTTGAATGTGAATTTCATCTGAAACCAATTGTAAAAAAAATACGTTACATACATTAATAATATTTAATCACATTTTCATAATTTTGCATTTTTTTCCATTAATAACTCAATAACGAATTATTAATAATGAATTGATATCGCCTTTTTTGAAAACCTTGTTCAGTATTTTATTTATTTGCGAACAAAATTTTATAATATTTTGGCATAATATTTTGGCTGCTTTCTTATAATTTCGTTTATATAAATGGAAATATGCTGCTACTCCAGAAGAACTCATGCAAAATTAAAAGTTGAATAACTCGTGAAACGATAAGAGAATCGTCTTCAGATTTTTATACACGTATTCAAATAATAAATAGAAGGAATCTATTAAATTTTCAAGGTATTGTCAATGTTAGAATGTTAGCGGTACATCCTTAAGTCATTTAGTTTTATGTTATTGTATATTCTTTTACCGGAAACAAGCGCAGCACGTCATGCCCCTTATTAAACGAAAACAGCCAGTACAAAAATGCTGATATATTACAAAAAGCCAGCCGTAAGAAGCGATCGATAATTGCAGGAAGTGGTGGGCAGCTTCCAAGGACATCCAACTAGGTGTGCCCGAGAAGATCTCGCTGCTGTCTAAAACAAATGTAGACAGCAAATATTTGATAATCAATAAATATTGGCATTCGCGGTATATACGCATCCTTTTTCCGATGCAAATAACGTACCTGAAGTATACTTTGGACGCGTCATTAGATTTAACTTCCGCAATTCGTGAGTTTCTCGTTTCTGTCGTACTCTGAGTAAGATGCATCCCGCTATTACGTCCGAGGGAACCAAATCGGTACCGCGGAATAATGCACTTAAAAGACCTACGAAGATTTGTATTAGTCACAAATAAAATATATCATACAGAAATTATATTATTAAAAAAAGTTAATAAACTCTTCTTTCTCTCTCTCTCTTAGTTTCTCTTTTAATTATAAATATTAATTGCAAGGTATTCAAATCAGTTATCAATTATCAGCGCAATCTTTCAATTTCTATTTAACGTTTTGTAACTTTATTACGAGTTCAAATTTAATCCCGTTTATATATCGAGATTGCATATATTACATAATGATCGCGTAATCACTATATTTAAGAGAGCGGCGAGAGAGCGAATTGACGCGTTGAGAAGAGAATTCCACCGGCGCCCAAACCAGAATAGTGATCAGCGATTTGATTTATCGTCGGACTATCCCAGGCGACTCTTTGCGCTCGGGTTTAGCGACTCGGCCCGCGTTCCACTTTCCGGCATAGCGGCAGGACCTCTTCGTAGGTCAGCCGTACCTATGTCTCACCAGCGACATGTTGAAAGGTCTCATTCGCGCTCTCGTCCTTCCGCATCCACCACAGAAATTTGAATCTGCGTAGCCAGATGCGCGAGATCTTGCCATGCTCCACGGAACTCTCCAACTGCTGTTTCTCCAGGGAACCGATCGGATCGAAGACCAGGGCGATGCCGAAAATACTGAGACCGATTAGGATCCAGTCGAAGAACACCAAGGCTTCGATGACGGTGATGGAAAAAGATTCGTCGTTGCATTCCACGCTTTGCCCAAAAATCCACATGGTGCCTAAGACATTCCATCCAATCTCCGGCAGCAACATTAATATCCTGAATAAATAAAAGAAGACATTTAACATTGAAATTGTCCAGACAGCACACAATATTTATGATAAATATTTTTTACCATTTACTTTTTGAAATATTATGTAAATATTTTATATATATTTTGTATTAAAAGAAAAAATCATAAAAACGTTATTCAATATATTATTAAAATATAGATTAAATATTTTATATAATATTTATGGTAAGTAAAAAATAAATATTGATAGATTAATATTTTATAAATATTTCTTAATATTTTATAAATATTTTTATGATATTTATAATAAATCTTTATGATCTATTAAATCTAAGATCACAAAAATATTTATAAAATATTTTGATAAATATCTATATTCAAATAAGTATTATAAATATTTTATAAATATTGTGGGCTGTCTAGGTGACTTTACGTGCAATAATTAATATAGATCATTATAATATTGCAATAAGATGAAAAATTAAAGTTGACTTATTCTAATCGATATGTATTATATGGATGTAATAATTGCATCGGCAATACAGATGAATTTAAAGAATCTAGATTTCATTAAAGTGCTATATTGATGACACATTTTTTTTATAATTTACAGATGTACATATTTTATACGTTATTGATGTTGCAATCTGCTTCACAAGAAAAATTAGCCTTGCATAACAAAGCAAAAAATGATAGAAAATTGCTCATAGCAATTTGATCTTTTTCCAATGTCAATATATAAAAAGGATATATACTTTATTATATTTTTCTTGCAATCAACAGGTTTGACGTATTTTTCTATGTAATACATGTTATAATCTTCGTGTAATGTTACAATTAAAAATAAAAGAATTTGGGCAAACAAAGTCTCAAGAGAGAAAATATATGACAAATATCATTTATGAATAATTTCACATATATTTTAATAAAATTAGGATCAAAATTTAATCACAAAAATATATAAAACTATAAAATTATGAGAAATAACGATTTTGATTTCTTGATAAAAAAGATCGATTTTAACATCGAACAATTCGCTGTTAAAAAAATAATGCGATAAAAAAGTATAAAAATTTTCTTAAGACCCTTTACATGAAGATCAATCTAAAAAGCTGGCTAACGTGACGCTAGTTTACTTTATTGCTTACTTGATCATTAGAAGCGGTTCGACGTAGCGTCGGGCATCCGTATCCATGATGTTTCCCCTCGCACTATGTCTGATGATAATAAGTAACAAGAGCGTAACAATGCTGAGCATGACCGCTTCGCCTAGGAGATAGACGCGCACTAATTCACCTCCCAACCGACAATTCCACGTGTCCTCGTAGTACCTTACGCAGACGATCCCTATAAGAATCAACCTGTAAAACGCATAGTCGATTACGAGAAACAAACTAACAGTGATTCGAGCAATTTCGATCGAACGGTGCGCGATTGCGCGAAAATTTAGTGTTGACAATAAGCTTAAGAATGCCGGAAGTTTATATCTAAACCAAGAGACTATATCGCTAAATTTACAGTCTAAATTATTGCGTTTCAAGACTAGATTTCTGACAAAATGTGGTTTTAAAATAAACAGCCAGTATCAGTTATCTGCGGCTTTTTTTACGACTAATATTAATATATACGATCATTTTTCGACGAGCGTTTAATGGTCATTGCTTGTTTATTGACAATACTTACCATACAATGCGGATAAATAATTCGAATAAGCCGGGATACAAGGTCGTCGGTTGCGGCCAACCATTTTCGCCCAAAGAGCTTCAACGCAGGCATTTCCCTGTAGAAAGAAATTGTGCAACTTTATCGGAAAATTTAAAAATAAGACAAGTGACAAATACTTATAAAAAAATTTTATGTTTATCTAGATTCTTGTATTTAGATATTCGCGGCATCAAAGCTAGATTGGTCACGTACGCGAAAATCTCGCGAAATCGCCTGACGCAGAAAGTTTACTTAACGAGGCGTACTTATGAATTTCGTAATATTACAGAATAAAATAGATACAGCTTTCTATGATCATAAATATCCAAGATTCGGACGATGAAATATCTCCTTGATCGCGAGCCTCCGCCCGGAGAAAGCGTCGGGAGAAAGTCTTTGTATTCATCCTACATTCGAGATCATATTGACACAACTTACCGACATTCTTTTAAATGGACTGCAAATCTAACGATTCCAATCCTTAATTAGAAGCTAATAGCACAGCTGATTATATCAGCGGCGATAAATTATTATATTTCATAAGTGATCGGTCAACGTGAACGCATTATTGAGCTACATTAAATGAGCATTCTCTAACTACAATAATCATTGCTAATTATTCGACAATTATTTTAGTATAAAAAAAGCGATATTATAAGCAATATTCACATCGATTAGGAAAATTGTTTGTTTTTTAATATAAATTATGGTTTTTTTTAAATAAGATAAAAACTTCAAATATATTCATAAAAACAGAACAATAATATTTTTTTTTTAATATAATTTTATTTGTTTTTATTAATATATTTTTTAAAAATTCTTTGAGCGTTGGAATCTCTTTTTTAAAATCGTCTTAATTTCTTGAACGTTTCTGATTCTTTTCTTTGATATTTTTAAATTTGTGCGCAAATTAACGTACTCTAACCAGTTGCGTAAATAACTTTCAAAGTGTTTAATCGCGGGAAAGCACGCAGTTTACATCATAACGCATATACTTTTCGAACGCGTTAATTAGTTGCAGATATACGATCGCCCAACTACTTTCTTTCACAAAGAACCCGATTATAGGAGAAGGCGGAAATTACAGTCTGTTATTATAAAATGATGGAGGAGAGAAAAATTAATACTGATATTTCAATAATTTTCATACTGTTAATGATGAATAAGAACTCGAAATCTCAAATTATAATAAATTGTAACTATTTATCGATGTCAAGATGCAAATTGTTGCTTATTATAAAATTTTATTATTACATCTTTAATGCTTTATAATGATGTGTATGTAAATCAGATACCAGGAAATGTGTTACATATATGCTTTTTGCACCATTTTCATGACTGAAGTAAGAGTCTGAGAAAAATTCTTAGAAAATTACAAGTCTACAAAAAATGTAACCGCACAATTACCCTGACAGCAATCAACAGCTTCTTTGAAAGTTGTTATTATCTTGCTATTATCTGACACAATGTCGTGTGGAAAATACATAACAAAGAAGATTATTCAGATATGTATGATCCGGCTTGAAAAATAAATAAATTTACGATACCAAAGACAGCGTCTCTTATTCAGTATCTATAAAGTATTTTTTTTAATTGTATTATGTTTAAACAATCACGCGCGTCCAGTTTTGATAAAAAGTTATATATAAAATAAAAATAAACTTTGAAACATAAACTGTAGAAATATATGTACCTTAGTTACAATGTTAAATAGATCGAATTACGCAAATTTAAATGCGTTACAAGCATTTATGATATGAAACGTATTATCGAATTTAAGAAAAACATACAAAGCGGACTCTCATTTAACTCAGAGTGTTTTTTGTATGATGGCGAAAGTCGTATATTTAATCTCACAGATGATAATAAATACTCAAACAAATTTGATACTAATTAATAAATTATTGACAAAAAATTTCTGTAACTATGTATCTTCTAAAAATTTCATGTAATATTAAATAGTTGATATTTTGAGAAGAAATGCATACACACGCAATTTATATACAGGGTGTCCCGTAATGACCGTATCACCTTTCATATGCAGGTAGAGCAAGTGAAACCGAGAAGAAAAATCTTTTATCATTTTGCGATTTTCGTAATAATTATTAAGAAATTAATTAAATAAAAATTAATAAATTAAATTTAAGTTTCAATTTAAAAGGAATTAATTAAATTAAAATTTTAACTACAAAATATACGGTTATTATGGGACACCTTTTATAAACTTTAAAAAAAAATGTAAGATACATTTAGCTGCATCTATAATTTGGAACATTACATTCACTAAAATTAAATCATTTTTAATTTTCAGAAAAGAAGAGAGGATTTATTCTCATATTATATATAAAGATTTTAATTATTTTTTTTTAAGCAATATATGCTTATTTAAGAATATTAGAAAAATGGCAGAGAAAATTCTATATAAGTCAATAGTAAATGTTTATGTTATACAATATTAAAAGTACATCTCTAACATCCATAATTAATCTTTAGCAGCACGAACATCTAACAGTTCATACTGTTTTAAACATACTCATATAAATTTTTCTGAAAAAAAAACGCTATAAATACGAGCTATAAATAATGCAAATATTATTAAAGTGCCTTGTAAACATGATACGTATCTTTTCCAACAAACATTACATATAATTTATGTATTCAAGAAACAAAATCTCCTCTCAAAATTATTTAAAAATTCTTTGTCTAGAATTAATCCTTTTTGCAAAGTAGATAATATATACGATACTAGGATGTTGTAAAATTGAAACATTTTATTTTGTCTGGCTCATGAAGAAGAAGATAAATTATAATTTTAAATGTCTTACAATACATGATATTTTATTATACTTGTACAATAATACCGCTCATAAAAATGCATTATGAATAAACGATGTTCTTCAACTCACAAGGCGCGAATCTGTATCCGGTGAATCCGGACGTGCCTTACACACGCGTTGAAATCTCTCTTTGAACGAACCTGCCGCGAGAACGCGACGGCACTCCACTTCGCGCACCTCGTCCTCTTCACTCGCTCGCTTTCTCGGGAATTTACCGTCCGAACCTCTCAAGAGCTCGAACGAATCCAACCGGAATTTCCACCTAATCGTCAGGCTGTTGTCTACCTTTCTCGCGAGTCGAGCGCGCGTTGCAAACCGCGACGAGAAACTGGAGCACTTCCTGCGGCGCACTGCGTTCCCGTTAAACGCGCGTCACAGAAAACTGATTTTCGTGATCGCTTACCGGAGACCGATCCCCTCGAATCCGTACGTCACGCGAATCGCCGCGCGAATCGTTCTGGCCTCTTCCTCGATCGCTGTCTCCGAAACGGACGCGCATGCAACAATTAGTCGCTTCGCTCTGACTAATCGTTCGTCGCCGATTTTATTATCGTTACGGAAGCCGCACTTATCGCACGTACGGAGAGACACATATCGTTCGCGGCATCACGAGCATCTCCCAGCAGCCGAAATACCAACCGGTCCTTGAACACTCACGTAAATAGCGATAACGTTAATGACAGCAACACGTGCCGATTCGAAAGAATCTCGATCCAATCGATATATAACACACGATATTTTGCGATACCGAGGTCAATTGCTCAATGTAGAGGACCATCACATCGTACTATACACGACTCGTTCTCTTTACGACACTCCGAGCGTCCGAATCTCACGAGCCTGTTGACTGCAACTGTCCGGTACCACTGTGCAGATACTGTAGAGAACTTTCCCTCTCTGCGTGCATACGACGGGATATATCGCGTGGCATTCTGGCCGCGAGGAGGAAAAATGCCGCGAAAGAGAAGAAAAGGAACAGACTAGGGATAAACGACCGCCGTGCCGAAGGTGGGAGCGACGAATCGACGGCGAATGTACCTGGCCGTTCCCTCTCGCGGGAATAGAGGAGATGCAGTGAATGCCGATATCCGGCATTGATGAATCTAGAAAGGAGGACTGATCGAGGCGGCAGCACGCGCGATTCTTTGTTATGGAGAATAAAATTTATACGTTACACATAAGATAAATCCATTAATATTTCATTAAGAGGAAAAACCAGTGTAACGGCAAAAAAAGGAGACTATTTATAAAAAAATTTTTTTCTGGTTAATTGTTTTTTTTTTCAAATCACGTTATTAATATCACAAAATATATAATTTGAACTACTTTTTATGAAATTTTTGTTAAAAAATATTAATAAATAAAATAAATATTAATAAATTTATAGGTACAATAGCCAAAATTGTAAGTCGTCTTAAAAAAAAGCGGGCAATGAAAACTTTGAAACAAAGACAACGAGTATTTTCTTAATATGAGACTTTTAATTGTACGGAGAATTTGTTATAGAATTTTTGATTGAATGTTTTTTTGTTTTGTAATATTAAAAAACAGACGTCAATGTCTCATCAATTTTAAAACTTTTTTCTTCAAAAGTCCGTCATTTTATAACAAATTATTTTTCTTAAATTGATGCGTGCAACTGAAGCTATTTGTCTTATATTAAAAAAAAATTTTTTTTTTTTGTTTCAGAGTTTCTGTTGGCTCGCTACATGTGTGCCCATTTTTTTTTAAAGTGACTGACACATTGATCATTCTAGCTATAAATATTAATATTTTTTAATGAAAATTTCACAAAAAGTAGTTTATGATATGTACTTTGTAATGTTAATGAGTAATTTAAAAAAAACCAATTATTTACCAGAAAAAATATTCTAAAAAATAGTCTTTTTTTAGCTGTTACACTAGTTCCCTTTATATTAATTAATTGTTCAAATTCCCGATGTCCAAATATTTTTTCTTTATTTCTCAAACATCTTTGATTTATTCTTTGTCAATATTACTCATACTCGTATTTCTTTTTTGCAAATACTTTTTCTAGAAAATTTCTTTGTAATTTTTTGTAACTGATACTTTAGACAAGAGACCAGATACTTTAGCAGACACAACGAGACAATAGATAGAATCGAGAGAGAGATTTTTTATTCCCATTATATATTTTATTACTTGAATAATATGAATATCAGTATCAATTGGTTTTACGTAAGCTGAAAATCGATTTTATAACTGCATTGCTACCATAGAATAGGAGAAGTACCGACCGCATATATGTACAACGATCATATTGCACACATCGGTTTCTTAATTGCTCACGTGTGCAATTGCAATTATCTTACAATGTACTTTCATACGTTACAAAGTAAGTTAAATACGCCGAATATATTTCGCAACTATGAGTTCGGCAGAAAATGACAATGTTCTTAGATTTAGAACGTATTTTACCGCAATATTGAAAATATAAAAAAATATTATTCATAACTTTAGACTGAATTAAACTGTATAACAATCGAAGCAGACAAATTGTAATAGTAATCCGAGGATTTGAAAACTTAATATAAACAATATACTTTTTTTGTTTTATAATAGATAGGAAAAAAAGGTATGTGACCTACATTTGTAAATTTCTCGCCTGCATAATCAGTCTTGACACAATCAAAGGCATTATTTATGCAAAGATCGGAATAATTGCCTCGTATGCAAAAAATGGTCGCCTATATACGTAACTTATGATTTTTATATTTATATTTATAACATGATTTCCATTAAACAAATCTTAAAATTATCTATTTATACTTCTCTTATCGTTTACTCGTTCGAATCTGGCGATAATTGAAACTGAATTGAAATAACTGGGACAATATTTGAAGAAAGAAATAGTATAATGAGGAATCTTCTGAATTTTAATTAAAAAGGATTATTTAAAAGGATTTATTTAAAAAGGATGTAATGCACATATATGTTAATAAATGGCAACGTGTCACGGGAATAAACTTGAAAAATATGACTAATGTTTGTTTCGACATTCCATCGCGATTTTACGGACACAGAAATCAGTTCCGCTCGAAGACGTGCTCGCCAAAATAAAATAACGCTCGTGAAAAGATGTTACTATATGTTCTTTTCTTCACCTTTGAGAAAAGAACGCATCTGCATTCACCAGTCAGAATGTTGAGCAGTTTTTTTTTTACGCATTTATACCTCCGGCTCGGAATATAATCTCTTTTTTTTTTTCAAACCACAGTTGCCGCGAGTCCGAGTTCGTAGAATGACGTCATAATCGACATTGCTCTTATGCAGAAAAATCATAAAACCTAATATCTCATTAAATACATATATATGTCGATCTCTTGACGTTGCAGAACATGATATAGTATAGCGATTGAAATGGATCATCAAAAAAAGTGAAAGCGTTTGCAATTTACAACATTCATTGTGAGAATCGACCAAAAAGATAACTCGTTTTGTTTTGTAATTTAATGCAAATTAATTAATTTTTTTACATATTTTTTGGATTTAAAAAAAAAAAATTTCTCCATTGATGACACATATATGTCTTTAACGAATTTAATTCAATATTAGATAGTTACTAATTAATTCTTTAATATCGCGTTTGAACGATTATGTCATAACTCAGATTCTTTTATTAATATTAATGCAATCTTAAAGTAGATAGATTTAAATGTCAATTTTTCATACAGCTCTAACAATAAGCATCGTACGTATTTTTCCATTAACTACGATAATTCGTAGTAATTTATATAATTAATAAAATAATTAATAACGATACTATACATACCTGGAAAGATATCACACTCCTCCCTTTTGCGTAGATCAACAAAAAATCAACTGATGCTCAATCGTTCGGTAAAGCGACGATTGTCGTCCCGTACAGTATTTTGGTGGGGCGTCCCGTATTTGTTTACATTCGCAATTTACCGTATGTCAACATAACGCGTCATGCCGGGTTTGGTCCGCATTCCATTTTATTACGCCGCGATAGAATTAACATCTCTCGTTTATTATATATGTTAATATAAAAAAATGTTATAGAATTAATATTCTAACATGTGCGTATTATTGTATAATGGCATGCAGTATATGGTAGCGACAGGTTTGTCTTGCCGATAGCGTTATGATATTTACGAGATAGCGGCGAGTTTGTCGAACAAGCCGTAATATAAATCGTTATGTTGGACAAGCAATTTGATTCTTTTCGACAAGTTTTCTGAGAGACAACGCGATGCTGTGAACTTTCACTCACGTATATACCCAAACCACGATGAATTCTCTGGATTCTGTGTTGCGTACACGTGTGTATAATAAAGGAGTAAGTGCGCGCTCGCATAATTGTTGTCGCGACCGATTGCAGCATCAGCAAATCCGAAGGATAAATAATTAGCTAACCGCGAATTCTCGACCTATTCTCGTTCGCTTACAAAATTATAAATAAAAAATGCATTTAGAATACTAAAATTCTCAAATGCTGATATTAAAAAACATGATACATGTTCATCAGCAATTATGATAACATTTGAATGAATCAGAGTTTTTGATAAATTTTCTTGAAATTAGATTAATTAATAGTAATATAATTAAAATTTGCTAAAACATTGAATAATTCAAAATTATTAACATTTTTTTTCATTAATTGGTAGACATCATGAAAAAAATTATGATACGATGCAGTGTTTATAAATATTTTTTCATGTATTTTATATATATATATATATATATATATATATATATATATATAAATATAAATAAAATATAAAATAAAATATATATAAAATAATCCACTCTTAAAAAGACATGTTAAATCGATACTCGCAAGTATTGTTGCTTTTTTTCCTCAATGTTGATTGGTTATTTCAATATTACGCTGTACATTACTTCATATTAATAAAAA
This sequence comes from Cataglyphis hispanica, assembly GCF_021464435.1. Lineage (NCBI taxonomy): Eukaryota > Metazoa > Arthropoda > Insecta > Hymenoptera > Formicidae > Cataglyphis > Cataglyphis hispanica. The sequence continues at coordinate 6,202,715 of NC_065962.1, read as the reverse complement.
TCTGTCATGGCTGCATAATATTTGACAATTCAAATATTATATATATATATATATATATATATATATATATATAATATATTTTATTACGATTAAATATTATTATACAATTCAAATATTATATATAATTTTTATTTAATAGATTTTGAAAAACAGATAATACATATTAGTTATACATATTATTATATTACATATAACTAATTTTATAATAGTTATATGTATTTTATAATAGATGCGTGCCCTAATCGCGTGCCCTAACCGCGTGCGCTACTCGCGTGTCTTATTCGCGTGCCCTAATAGAATGCCCTAATATAATGCACTATAGGATGCTTCCGTTGGGCCAGTTGGTCTTACCTATCGTTGATCCTGGCTATATTAATTCTGGCTACGTTTAGCCAGATATGTAGCTTCGATCCCCTATCAGAGATCAATGAAGGAAAAAAATTCCTTCCGTTGTCAACTAATTATTGTGGCCGAGCATAATTTTATGCTCATTTATGACATGACAGTTTGTCATGCATCGTTTCAATAAATTGCAAAATTTGATATATGAATAATTTGACTGAAAGTCAAATTATCAATCAAATTTAATAATTTATTGTGAACTAATAATATTTAATCGTGATAAAATAAAATTAAATAAAATTATAAAAATATATAAAATAAAATTGATAAATAATATACAGTATTTATAATAATATGTAATTTATATTAAAATAAATTAATAAAACATTTATGTGTCATATAATTTGAATAATTTGACTGAAAGTCAAATTATCAATTAAATTTAATAATTGACTGTGAAGTAATAATATTTAATTGTAATAAAATAAAATAAAATAAAATTAATAAATAATATAGGATTTATATAGGTAATTTATATTAAAATAAAATGAATAAAACATTTGTTGTGTCACATGGATAATTTGACGATTTAATTGATTAAAGTAACAATGTTTAATTTAAAAAATAAAATTAAATAAAATTATAAAATATATAAAATAAAATTAATAAATAATATAGGATAATATAATATAATATAATATAATAATATAATAATATAAATTTTTATAATTTTGTTTAATAATTTTTTTAATTAAACATTGTTACTTCAATCAATTAAATCGTCAAATTATCCATGTGGCACAACAATCGTTTTATTCATTTTATTTTAATATAAATTACATTATTTATTAATTTTATTTTATATATTTTATAATTTTATTTAATTTAATTTTTATATATTTTTTCTATTTTATATATTTTATTTTTATATATTTCATTTTATATATTTTTATAATTTTATTTCATTACGATTAAATATTATTACTTCGCAATCAACTGTTAAATTTGATTGATAATTTGACTTTCAGTCAAATTATTCAAATTATATGACACATAAATGTTTTGTTAATTTATTTTAATATAAATTACATATTATTATAAATATTATATATTATTATAAGATTAAATATTATTACTTCAAACAATGATTAAATTTGATTGATAACTTGGCATTAGATTGACTAAAGTAAAATTATATTAAACCGATGCGTGACAAACTGTCTAAGCTTTCATTGCTATAATAATAAAGATGGATGGGCTATAAAAAATTATGACAAAATTGGCGCAACATCACAATAATTATCAATATTTCATATAAGAAATAAAGTTATTACTCTTTTACATTAAATAAATTAAATAAAATTTCTATTGAAAAAATATTTTATATTATTTTCAATTTTTTTGTTTTAATTTATATTTTAAATTATATTTCTAATGTGTTTTAATATATGTTTAAAAAGTCTATTAAAAGTTATTTGATTGCGTTTATTCTAGCCCATCCATTTTGAGGCAACGGATTTATTTACAATCTACAATCTACATTTGCATCTACAATATCTACAAATCCGTCACCTCAAAATAAAATAAAATTTATCACTCACCGGCACTGATGCGCAACAGCGGAGATTTGGTCTTGAGGCTACGTTGTCTGCAACACACAAATATAAAATCCAAATTATAGCAACGTTTAAAATAATTATTAATATTTCAAAAAATTATTATTGTGCGCATCGAATTTTATATCCGATGCGTATAATAATAAGAAGATTTATAAATATGAAATAATTTTATAATATCTAAAAATAAAAATTATTTTAAATAAAAACTTTTATAGTAGAGTCTCTTTTGTTTAAACTATTCAAACAATGATTGAATCGAATTAATGCATGTGCGGGATTTATAATAATTAATATAAAAATAATAATACTCACTCTTGGGTTGCTCCGCTGGTGCAGGATGCCTATCCTAAGCCTCCTCCTCCTCTCAGGTTGATTCACACGCGCGATACTTTAAACGGCACTTCCGCACTTTTATTAAAAGATACTTCCGCACTTGTACGCGCAATACTTTCAACGACACTCCCGCACTTTCAAATTTCGCGAAAACCGTCCGCGGCACGATGACAGCATATATATATATTAGAAAATTATATACGTATAACGTGAAATTATATTTGAAAGAATAGAAATGTAGATAAAAATCTACATTTAAAAAAAGTATTTAAGAATATGCGCAGCGTTTCGTACCACTACGTTACTCTTTGAATGTCGCCGTACGAATGATAAGACCATATATGTAAACGTAAACAATAGGATCGCGAAGGCCGAACGTTATGTTATTGAAAAGTTGTTGCCGAAATATTTTACGTACTATCATATTATATACATGTATACGCAGAGTATTAAAGTATAAAATATTTCAAATTATGATTATATATTAATTGTATGATTGATGCATCACGAAGTCTTTCGTTAATTACTCAATTTTACGATTTGATTGTTTAATTGCGCGATAATTTTAATCCGAATCATGCCATCGAGGGATAATGCATCGAACGAAATACATTTCATTTTAAATATTTTTAAAGAAATAATTATTGCTTATAAGGATCGCAACAAAACAATAATTTATGATATTAATTCCGGTCTCGATTAAATGTGTATATCACTCGAAATACGCGCTAAAAGACTTATTGTAGCGATATAATTATGTTTAGTTATAATATTAAATTATTATATATTATATTATAATTATTATAATTATAATTATAATTATAATTATTAATTAAGATATGCTAAAGATAACTAATTATTAATCTTATCAAATTAAGTCGATACTTGTCGCGCTCGCGTTTAGGAAATAAATTTAACGGAGCGGCTCGCACTGCTACTTTACTGTTTGAGTGTCGTCGTGCGAATGATAACACGTAGGAAAGGAATTCGAGCGTCTCACCCCACTACAATTATTTTCAAGTATCGCCATATGAATGATAACAAAGCCGTGAATAGCGAATGTTTATGTTGCCAAGACCGATATATATATATATATATATATATATATATACTATTTAATTTAATTTATTTTATTCCTTCATAAGTATTAAATAAGAAATATATATATATATATATATATATATATATATATATATATATTTCTTATTTAATACTTATGAAGTAATAAAATAAATTAAAATGTATAAATATGTAGTTATAAAAAATATTTTTGCTGAGAAAAAGCGATTCAAATTTATTGAACGTGTCTCTTGTCAACAAGATTTTTGTTCAATGTAAAGAAACTTCTTATATTATCTACTATTATCAGGTAATAGCACATCAATTATAGGCAAAATAATATTTTAATGTAATATCTTTTTAACGGTTTTATTACGCGCGCGTCTTGCAAAGTACATGTTACTACAATGTGTCGTAATTGATCGATAATTTCGCAGTAATATTTAACCTCATGACAATCAATTATTTTCATTATGCACATTGCTGTATTATAACAAGTATAATTTATCACGCATAATTTACCGTTTCCTCCAATGTATTGTGCTGCAACGTATCGTCATATAAATAAATTACAATCGCTAATAATAATAAAAATTATATATTTTAAAATTAAATAAAATTATATATTTTGCAATATTTGAATGAAACTTCGTATTAATTTCGCGTCAGTTGTTGAACTCCCAAATGATTTATACACTTTTTGCAATATTTTTATCACGTAAAGATATACATATATATATATATATATAATATAAAAAATTACACATGCAAATATTAACGTTATAACTCTCTTAATATTGATCATCGCAAGTATAAACAATATATTAATAATAGTCATATATTAATGAGTCATATATTATATTTTTTCGATAAATGACATATATTTTATGATATTCTTGAATATATTTTTCGCATAAAGTGATAAGAATGTCTGACAGATAAATAAATCATCTGCTGCTCAATCGTTCGGCCAAACGACGTTGTCGTGTAAATATTTTGATGACGCACCCCCCACCATTGTTTATTATATACTCGCAGCTTACCGTATGTTAATATAATGCGTCATACTGGGTTTAGTCCGATTTGGAGCGCGCAGCAATAAGACACGTTTGTCTTGCTGATAGCATTATAACAATTACGAGGAGCAAATGCGAGTTTGTCGAAAGAGCCATAATACAAATCGTGTATTGGACAAGTAATTTGATCTTTTCCAAATTTACAAAGTGATGGAACTTAATCGATAATAAACTCGAATTTTATCAATGAATATTCAGTTCAATGATAACGGATTATTGAAACGTAACATTTTCGTAATTGCTTTCAAATCAGTGATTAAACATTTCGTATTATTTTTTTTTTTTTATTGATTAGGATTGTATTTTATTTGCGGTTACTCGTGTTTTCTCGTTTGAATGAGTGATCGCGATAAAGGATCAAGCTTTCTTTTCATTGGTTAATCATATTCGATGCATTTGTTCGGCAGTAAAGTGTACACACTCCTCGGTGGCGTGAAGTTAAACGCGTAATTCGGGAGATTAAAGTGAAGCGCGGCGCGATTAACCGTCATTTCTAGTGGGGCGTCGAGAGCGTAAACAACGTATCGTCGCATGTGCGTATTAAACATCAATCTTTGGCGTGATTCTGACAAAGTGCCGATCCAAGGAATATTCGAGTGTATAACGCGCATGTATCTGCGTCGCCTGTGAAATAAGAATAATTAATTCGTCCTCGCGATCATCGCTCGATCGTAAATCGACTCGTTTTCGGTGCTGCGTCGTGTGAATCGCCGGCAAGATGGCCGTGTTCCTTTTTCCCGCCAAAGGCGTCGCTTGAAATAGATTTACATACATATGTCGTTGACGGAATACGAGTGCCGAATACGCGATATCGAATGACCGGGTGTGTCGAGTGTATATGGGGTGATCGGGAGTGTCGAGTGTATCTGTCAACGGAAGTGTCAAGTAGAATGTCGAGCGATCGGGAGTGCAACAATGATTGTTCAACTAATTTTACACGAGATCGGGATGGAATTGGTGAAGCGCCTAACGGAATTTCGGAGCTGCAATTGGTGAGTGTATTTATTGCATCTGCATAGCTTTTTTATTTCCCACGATAATAATTATGTGGGATATTTATGTTTTGCTGTGCTCGAAATTGATTTCACGCGTAATATTAGCTTTCTTACAATAAATATATGCGTAAAGAATGAATAGCAAGTATCTCTTACTTACAAAAGATCTTATTTGCTTTAAAAAGAATAAAATCCGCAGATATGAAAACGTTTTTTCTTGTTTACACATAAAATAAATATAATAAATAAATAAAAAAATGCAATTTTATTTAGTAACTTTCTTGCAAACATAGGCAATAGAAAGATTATTGTATTAATGTAAATAGCAAAAAATATTTTGAATTTATGAAATTATTGAATGATTGAAGATATATATATGACATTATTATATTATTAATTAATGATATTCACAAAGAGATACTTTTATTACTTATCTTCTTATCACTGATCGATAAATAAGCAAGTGCTCAAATTATTTTTGTTTAATTATTTAAAAAATATTGGTTATGATTTTATTACAATAATTCTAAATATATTCAAAATTAATTTGTATATATTATAATTATATTTCTCCATATTCTTTTCTCCTAAAAGTTGAAGTGCTCCTTAGGTAATATCATAGGAGAAATATTTTTAGCATTGCACAGTCGATAATTTATTTGTGCGCTAGATGGCGTTACTAATGTAGTAAACAATCTATAATGATCAGAATCTGAAGCAATAAATTTACTTGCGAGCTGTAACATATTGAGAGAGACATTTTTTAACGTCTAAATTCACATAAAGATAAATAAATAATGTCCTTACATTATCATGAGACAAAACTTTGTAAATTTTATTTATTTGTAATTTTTACGTACATATAAAATATAAAATGTAAATGCCGATTATTAAATTTTATTTTATTCGTTAATCTAAATACATGGAAATATTTTTAATATGCAAATTTTGTCTCTTTATGCATGATTTTTGCACAGAATGTGAATTGCTTTGTGAGATATATTTCTCCAGTTATTAAAATATTAAAAAAATTTTCATATGTATTCTGGATAATTTTCATATATATTCTGGAATATTATTTTTATTAATTTTTTTTAGACGAATATGATATTTTAATGTATCATATTTATCAACATTATGATACATGCATTATATAAAAAATACGTACAATATAATAATATATTAGAGAGAGATTAAATAAAATAATATTAGATTGAAAAACTATATAGGGAAGAGAAAGAAATTACTATTAAGAATTTTCTATTATTTTTATCTTTAATAAATTCTTAATGTTTGTTTGATATAAACTATTAAATAAATAAAAATTAAATGAATTAAATGAATTTGTTTCTTAATAATATATTTTTATGAAATTATAATATGTTTTCTTATCGGTCTTATTTTTATATCATTGCGTGGTATTTTGTGATGTTTTATATCATTCTTATTTTTATAATGGTATATATGTATATGTGCATAGGCGCGTGTTTGCTTACAATATAAATCGTCTAGATAATTTTTATTTTAACTAACACGTTTCCTCGTAATCGGTCTCACAACTCACAATAAATCAACGCAATGCAGTGTTACGTTTATTATACGGATCATATGAAATGCATTATTAGAATGACGTCACATGGTGAAAATGTCATTTAGTATAGAGATGCTATATTACTTAGAAATATATCTACAAAATAATTGAAACTATTATATAACATTATAATGTATAATAGAAGCGCGCAATACATTTTATTAAATAAATTTTGTCGCGGATATTATTCGCGAGTTTCCATCATTCTCTACGGTTCAATTATAAAAATAAACAGGGAACAGAATTTCTTATTGCAGCTACTCATCGTTAATCGGTCCATATGGAGTTGCGAGTTCGTTATTCGCGTATTTCCGTACGTGCTTTTACGGTAATAGAGTTTATATTCCTATGTACCACGCGATGGGATTCGCGGTGTAACGCGGATTAATCGACGCGAACTGCATCTCGGAAAGAAAGCCCCTCTGTCTAGTCCCTCGTTTGGACATCGTGTCAATCGAAATGATCCACTAAACCGATCGTGTTCTTTGCCGCGTCGCGGCCACTATCTTTTGCATCACGGAGACCGCCGCCGTCGTCCCGCGACTCCGCCGCGTCTCATCTTCGTCGTCGCAGTCACGTCTTTCGAGGGTGGAAACGAGGAAGGAGGACGGCGAATTTACAAGAGAAAGGAAGAATGAGCTTAAAAGATGGAAAGAAGGGGGACGGGGGGGACGAAACGAGAGGATAGCGGTCGGGAGTGGCGCGAGAGAGACGCGCGGAGAGGTGGGGTGGGGTGGGAGGGGAGTCGGTGGGAGATGGTGGTAGCGCGCGCGGGGTGGCTCCGTGAAGGAAAAGGGGGTGCACGGCCGGTGGGTCGTTATTTTTGTGCCTGCTTCGTCTTTAATTTCTCCCCACCTTTTGCGCGCCGCGGCGCTGACGCCGCTTCGCTCCGCGCCGCTCCGCTCCGCGCCTCGCCGCGCCGTGCCGCGACGCCGGGCAGAGGAGCCGTGGCGCTGGTTGGTGTGCGGTTGTCTTAGTTCGTATGCATATCTCAGTGCCTCACATATTGATTCAGGGCGTCATTACGCGTCTTAGCTCGGCCCACTCCCACCACTGCTTAAACCTCACCCTCCACCACCCTCTTCCAGTTCTCGCCGGTTTCCCCCTTGCATCCCCCTCCTCACCCCTCGGCGGCCCCCGGCTCTCGCTCGCCCCCTCCTCCACCTTCTTCACCTCCAGCCACCATCGTCCTCCTGTGGCTCTCCTTCGCCGACCCGACTACCCCGATCTACCCTGCACACGAACCTTTACTACCCCCCAGCTGGAAGAATCTTCTTGCAGACCGGTCCTTCCCTCTTTCTTCCCCCCTCCCCCTCCCCACGCCCTCCTAGTTTAAGCGACACGCAAGTCTCGTCTCTCTTTCCCTTTCTATTCCCCAACCATTTTTCGTGTGTGTTCGCGAGCGTGCTTGCCTTGGGGGACACGTGGGGCCGCGGCGCGTGTATTCGCGTGTATATCGTCGTATACTCTCGCGCGCCAACTCGCATAATCGATACGAGATTAATTTCGATCGCGATGAACGCTTTGTTTCTTAGCGACGGCGAAGAAGTTTCTGAACGCTCGCGTTTTTATCATAGGCTCAAGACATTGATCCTATATAAATTATTAGCGATTATTGCAGTTAACGATCAATTACATAAGTTAATGTCTAACTTATTTAAATGAATTGTAAACTTTATCAAGTTTTTTTATTGCCTCTTAACTTGTTCTCTTTTTTGCGTTTAAAGTTTATATCTAGCACTTATTTGCTGAAATGTATGAAATGAAGTAAAAAAAAAAAATCTTTTCGAATTTATGCAATTAGTATCAAAGAAAATTTCTTTCTCTCTCCCTTTTCATTTTTTCTCATTAATCTTATATATCTTATATCATAAGATTTTTTTTTTTTTTTTTATACAACACCATTCTTTGCTTTATAGCAAAATCTTAGTTGGTCATTATATTACATAGCAAGTGTGCAAGTTCTGACTCGAGACCTTCGACTTTAAGGAGACTTTCGTAAATCATTGTCGAGCACAGCAAAGATTAACAATGAGAAATGATCGATCAGGCAATCCCTTCAGACATAAATATTATATTGCTATATTTGCATTTAAGAAGCTTTTTCTTTCATGGAGTAAAATAGATTCGGAGTGTGTGTCGAAGGGGGTAGCCTTGAAATCTACTTATGATTCAAACTCCGGATAAGACAACTCACTAGCGACTAACTTTAAGTATTTATTAATAAACAAGTGTTTATACGACCAAACTGGCAATTTATTGTTTGATTATTATATCACGACGTTTCGACCATATGGTTTTGGTCCTTATCAAGTGAAAGTTATAATTAAAAAGTAGAAAGAGAAAAATCGAAATGTCAAACTGACATTGTGTCAACCACTATGTTTGGAATACAGTATTTTAAGTATTTATGATATTCCTCCTTATCGCACAGCTGGTTTAAATTTTGATCGTTGACGATCGAACGATCTTGTAGAGATCTTATAGAACTTGTTTCAGTGCATTTATCTTTCAAAGATTATATGCGTGAAAATAAGTTATAGCTATGTTCACGTAGATATTTTATACACAATAATATTAGATAATATTAATAGAGTGCAACGTGTTATAAGATTGTTTGAGAGCCGAGAATACATGTCGCCACCTGTTGCAAATTTCTAAAAAGAACGATTATGATAACATTTATTATACCGTGCTGAGAATTTGAAAATGGACTTTGGATCCACAATTACGTGGTTTTCGTCTAATTTGAATAATTTATAGGAGAAATAAAATAAATGATTGCATATTTTCGCTGATACTGCAAGCATGAGTTATGTGGATATCAAGCATATCGAAAGATATATAAATCGTATATTGAATGTATAGGGACTCGATACATTTTAATATCGATGTCATAAAGAACGTGGACTCGAAAAGCTTATTTAACTTGTCTAAACTTAGAATCGCGGTCGTAAAACATTGTTGAACGTATAGATTTCGCATTTGCATTCGATCTATATTCGTGGACACTATTGCGGATTATATCGCGACATTATTGTGTACGTTATAGAAATTATGCGTGGAAAATTCTAAATTACTATTATAAATTTTCAAGCAGAAATATTTCAATTTTAAAAAAGGGATAAAGAAAGAGAAAGAGAAAAAAAAAATATTTATTTTTACTAGTATCAGTTTTTTTTTTTTTTTTTTTATGTGAACTCTACATCATTATTTCTAACAAATATTATGACATATTTATTTTTTATCACTTTGATAAATCTTTATAATTGATACCGCCCACAATTTTTCACTTTCTACGAATTTCATGTGTACATTGTGTGCGCGTAGCGGCCGGCGCACACCATCACATCGGTTTACATAAGTGAAGTTCCTTGGCCACCACCCTCAGTCACCACCTCTTATATACCCCTCTGTCCTCCCACGCCACCCTTCCCTCCCTCCCCGACCGCCCTCATCCTCCTCTTCCTTCTGCTGCTGCTCCTCCTCCTCCTCCTCCCGTTTTCTGCCCAAGCGTTTCTAATTTGCATTCCCCTCCGTTGGCACTCCTCACCCCCCCCTCACGACCCACCATCCGTCGTCTCCTTCGCGTCCTCATCCCCCAACGACGCCATCCGCCCAACAACCCCGTTGTCCGTCTTGCGAGGTTTCACGCACACGCATGTCCTTCGTCCGTGTATCACGCGCGTACGACGCGGGGATCGCGGAGATTGGGGGGAAGGGAGAGACAAAGAGAGAGACTACCCTTAACTTTGGCCCATGGAGTAAGACGACCACGGGATACGAAATGAGAGTAAGAGGAAGAGAGAAAGAGAGAGAGAGAGAGAGTGTGTGTGTGTGTGTGTGTGTATGTGTGGTAAGAGAAAGATGGAGAGGAAGAGGAAACGACAAGGAGGACGATCAGTCCAAGGGCTGCTGCAGTTAGGTTAGGGGTTGCCTGTACCTTCTTAATACCTTTCGTCGACGGATCTGGTGTATATATACTCTGTATGTCGTGGCCCTACGGTTTTCGGTCGTTAAAGGGCGGCGTGCGATCTGCGCCTCGCGCGGGAATGCAACCCTCAAGCGTACGGAATGTAACTTTTCAGATGAGATAATTTTTATTTTCTTTCGTAATCGATCGTAAACAAATCACTGAATCAACACCATGCAGCTTTATGTTTATTTTATGAAATACACGACGAAATGTACGAGGCTCTATAAAATAATTGTGCGTATTATGTAATTGTTACTAATGCATACTTAGAGCGTACAATATATTTTATTAAATAAATTTTATCCCAGGTATTATTCGTAAATCTTTATCATTTTCCGAACGTAACTCTAACAATTAGTTTCGATCGCTTCATGGGGTATAAAGACTCTCCGTGCTTATAGCAGCGACGGCGATATCGCGTTTTGATTCACTGCCCACGGATTGCGGCGGAAAGTGGCACAGATTACGACGTTCGCGTAAAGAAATCGCCTTTCGGAGAACGTTGTTCAGTATTGCCCATATACACTCGCGTATTCGATATAGCATCAAGTATCAAAAGCAACGGGTTCGAAATTCTAACGAGTTTTGGAATCTATTTCGGGTAATTATAAATTTTAATGAAATAGTTTGATTGGGAGATTCACTCGCGAGATACGGGAATTAATTATCATCAATGCAGTTTATAATTTTTTATGATATTTATTAAGTTTTTTATCTAAAGGTAGTAACATTGCAAAGGAGAATTAAGAGTTAATCATTCCTCCTCGTTATGAAACAAACTTTCCCCTCTTTGAATTTAAATATTGATACTAGCATAAAAGCTAACATCTTCAGATAGACGGTGGACTATTTCACGAATAAATTTACGTGTGAACAAGAACTATGCATTATTTGGAAAACTAGTAAATATGGAAAATTAGTAAACAGAAAAAATATAGCTGTTTGACTCTATTTTTTTTATATTTGATATAAAAAAAATTCATTTAAAATTAATATATAGGACACTAAATAACCAATTATTTAAAAAATTTATAGTAAGCTTATATATTATTGTAACTAAATTATATATACATATATATATATATATATATATACATATATAAAAGAAATATATATATATATATATATATATATATATATATATATGTATATATGTATATATATATGCAATATACACGTCATTAACTTTGCATATTATTGCAATAAATTTTTCGATCGGCTCGTTTATTCATGTACTAATCCTTCTGTCATGGACAAAGCTTCCTTAGAAATAATTAATAAAAACGCGGCAGGTTCTGTGCAACTCGCGGGCGGGACTTGTAGGAAAAGAACTCAAAGTAAGATGGTCCCGATCAGTGGAAACTTTTCCTCTAATTAAGAAGACAATGTACGGAGTCGGTGGAAACGTAGCGGGCTAAAGACGTCGCGCTTTTCCCGGCAGGACAATGCCGGCAATGAAGATAAAGAAGGGTCGTGGCAGGCATAATTCCGAAGTGCGTTAAGAGATCCGACTGACTGACGGATCTGTCGGGGATGGATGGCAGTAAGGGTTACGAGCATCACTCATCAGTAGCGGCCATATTGCCTCCTCCTCGGTACCATCTCCCCTCCCCCTCCCCCCGGCACCCCCTCACGCGCGCTAGGAGAACGCGAGCTCTGATAATTCCCCAACCCCCTTGGCACTCTATCTCCCTTGCGTTTCCCTTCTTCCACCCTCACTGTATCCCTCGACGCTTCCTCTTCGCGCTCACGCTCGCGCTCGTTTGCTCGCTCGCCATCCTCCCCCTTTCCACCCTTGTGTCTTAGTCTTACTGGTTTCTTCTCCTTTTCTCCCTTCTTCTTCCAACGGCGCTTCTTCTTCTTATTTGAACCCCCGACGCGCGGTGCCCGGGCTGCTTAATGAGAACCTCCACCTCCTCTTCGTGCCACCACCACTACCACTACCACCACTTCCACCGTCGCCACTGCCGCCGCCGCCGCCGCCGCTCACTCTTGGCCATCCCCTGGCATCCCTTCGCCAAGCCTGCCCGTTCTCCACCGTCCTCTCCTTCCATCCGGCAACGTGGGGTTCAACCGACTCCCGCCAACGAACTTGCGACCCCTACACGCGGCCGGCTCGCCACATACGCGAGACATTTTAGATTTTTAATATTGATTACGCTGCGGAGATGAGGGATTTCTCCTTGGAAACTGTGGATATTTTCATACATAAGTTTTGAGAAAATTTTCTTGTCGGAAGAAATTGTTTTTTCTCGATGAATTTTAAGTATTGCCAAAAATATTTCTTTTTTTTTTTGCAAGAAGAATAACTGGGTACTCGGTCTCTGATAATGAAATTTCATATATTTGATAGATAGAATTTTTCGAATTTGTAATACGTAATTACAACACACACATTCGAGAAAGTTATTTTTTATTATTTAATTTTATAATTTTTTTTTTTCTGAATATTTGAATATTTTTATATTTGCTAGTTTTGATTGCAAGCAGAGCAGATGTTTGTTATCCGCGACGGGTATATTTTTATATACAGATTGTATAAAATAATAAGAACGAGACTAACGATAAGATTTACGAGTTCGCGTCGCAGTAAATGAATATAATTTTTGTTACTTGTGAAAGTACTGGCGTTGGATACATATCGCCAAAACTTGTCTGAACTTCGGGGTGCGAATGTATGTGCCGAGATAGTTCGAGTCTGTAATTAACCCTTGCCAACTTGGCGGTGCCATGTGGAATCATATACTGTTCTATTCTCATTTGAGGTAAATTTATGAAACAAAGCTATTTATGCTTTGAACGGTTTTATGAACGATTTTATTTATGTATCATTCATAAAAATCGGTAAACGATTTTATCAATCATTTTTTAAAATTTATTTATGTCGCAAAAAATATAAACGTATTAATATATGAATTAGTTAAGAATTTACTCTCAGTTTTCATATTTTTTATAATTAAATAATTTTTTTAAAATAATTTTTTATAAATTTTTATAATTTTCATGATATATCCTTTGATAAATTTTGAACACACACACACATTTGCACACGCGCGCGTTAATCTTTCTTTAGGAAACTATTAAAATTAATATGTCGGCAATTTTAGAATGTCTAGACTTTACTTTGAGAAACTTTTTTATTGAGTTTTATATAGAGAAATATTATATGCGTGAAAAGTTTGAAATTGTCAAGCGCGAATCCAATTAAGCATTACAATAGCACAACAATCTTTGACATCGGATCACATTATATAGACGTCCGCGTAGCGTAACGCGACCTCATTGCCAAGCGCTGCAGGGTGACGCATATTTAAAATGGATACGATCGTTGACTTTCGACCTCCGTGATCAATACGGGTTCCCTTGTACATTAAATTTAGTCTACGAGGGGGAGTTATTACCGTTTCGTGTGTAGTTAACCAAATCAGAGTTCCAATCTGATTCGTATGTCCTGACCATTGATTACATCCGGACGAATTAGGTCACATGTAAATGAAAGTCGTAAATCCGTCCCCACCCCTTTCCAATTTTTTTTTTTTCAGGAGATTGTTCATTGGCATACTCACCGAAATTAAAACGTTGCGCGATAGGAACGGGTTGTGCGTGAAATTAATGAGCCGACAACTCAAGTATATGTATCTCTAGCCGCGTGTGTTTATACGTGTTTTGCGTGTGGGTGTAACGACAGCGTAACATGGTTGCGTGTGTGTATATATATATATATATATATATCGATTGCCGGCCAAGTCATCCCCATTCTCCTTCCTCTATCCTCCCCCCTACCACCTGGTGCACCCACCTCCACTACCTATAGTAATTATTGTGCTCCTCCACACATGTGTGTATTTGTCGTGAGATTTCGCGCAGGATGGTATGCGTGCAAGCCACATCGACGCACGGTCCGCGTCCCGCGCGTTTGTGTGTATCCGAGTTCCTTACATGCCTCGTCCGATAGTCTCCGCATCGGGGGAGCTCCGGCATTTAACGGGTGTCATCTTGTAAAGCGTATTCGCGCGCGCTGCCGCAAGCGCGAATCGGTGATGTCGATCCGTCATATCGATCGCTCGTGACGGCTGTTGCGGCTGTTGGACGTCTTCTTTTTTCACTTCTTGCGAGGAACTGACTACTTTTCCGCGGCGGGCGTTCGGTTTCCTGCGAGAGGAAGAGAGGTCTTTCGCCGTCGTGGATTGCTCGAATTATCGCCCCGTAGATAGAATCATGGCAGCGGCGGTTATTGCGGATTTACTCGTTTTGTACGAAAAAAAAAAAAAGAAAAAAGAAGGATCGAAGAGTTTCTTACTAGATGGCGGCTGCGATGAAAAATCTTGATACGCGACATGCAAATTGATTCAGGATTTGTAAGATTAATGCTTTCTCATTCTCCTATAAGAGATTATTGTGTGTCTTTTGTCGCATAGTCTCGCGATTTTTCGCTCGTAAATAAAGCTTCTTTTAAAACGCGTTTAACGTTTGTATAAATTATTTTTTATTTATCTTAAAATATATTATAAAATATATGCCGGCAAATTGCATTTAAGAATAAATACAATTATTTTTATTTTCAATTTTTTTGTCATGCAAGTTTCTATCTTTACAAAATGCGTTAATTTTATAATTATAAGCCATTTAAATTTTTAATCAACTTAACCGTGATTTTATAGATCTTTATCTAATTGTAAATAAAGCTAAATTTGAAATCTGCTATTTCTTAGCTTCGCATCAATATATCTCTTTTGCAATATTCTACACATAAAAGTTTTATTTTTATAAATTTTTTTGATACATATTTTTAAGAAATAACATACAATAATATGTAAGTGCCACTTGATCGGTACGAATATATAAAATACGATCTGGCGAGTTAGTGAATTAACACACGGTGTCTAAGTAGTCGCGCCACCTGATAGATCAGCCCGGTGCTAATGCTCTTGTTCGAAATAAACGGTCAGGCGAGTGAGCGCGCGCGCGCGCGCGCGCGCACACACACACACACACACACACACATACACATACATATACAAATATATACATACACAAACGATGATGGTTTCTAACTCCTTAGCCGAGTCTCGGTGCCCTGCACGCATACACATACACGCACACACAGACATATACAAGTATACGACGTGGCGAGCCACCCCCAACGGCGTATGTTCGTCCGTATCTTGGTCCGCGCGCGCACATACGTATGATATTCACTCACACAATGCGCGTGTGGGTTCACACACAATTTCACCGAGTCGATGATACACGCGAGGGTCTAAGCTACTAGCTACGAGCGAGCAAGAACATCTCCCGGAACCCTTCGCGCGCGCCACCCTCGGCAACCACCTCGTCCATCCTCCCCCTCGGACACGGACCTTAAAGGAAGAGGATGAAGCGGGTGAAGTGGTTAGAAGCCGAGGAGCGGACGAGAAACGAACGGACCGACGGACGCAGGACAGAACCCGCGGTATATAGCGAACCCTATCTTGCGACACACAACCACAAGTCATCCTCCTTCGCCTCTCCTTCTTCTCCCCCTTCCCCCCCCCCTCCTCTTCACTCCGCGAGTACCTTGGTCGCATTCTCAGCCCTACGGTTCACCCTTGACTCACCCCATCGCCACTTCGACTCTACTCGGGGTCTCCCTTACTTGCTCTTTCGGTCTCTCTTTGGTCTCTCCTCGTTTCCTTCTTCTCCCTCCCTCCCTCCCTCCCTCCCTCCCGTCTTTCTCCCGTCTCGTTCCGTCTCCCGCACTGTGCCACTTCATCGTGAAACCTCGAAGGCAATCAATCCTCCGCCTTACAGCACACTGACCACCTTCCAGGAAACTTCCGTCGTTGCGGCGGGGGCGAGCCTCCAAAAGAAACAGACGCTGAATTTTTTGTGCGATTTGCCCTCATCGACTGGTTAGATGAATTATTCCCGGGGATAATTAATGCCCTGATAACGTCGTTTTGTCGCTTTAATTATGCGCATGTAATTTTAATCATTACCTCAACGGCAATTGATATATTTTATGGATCATAGTAGAAGGAAACTAAAAGTTGATTTTTTTGAAGATTTAAAAAAGAAGTCGATTATTTTAAATTATTTAATTTTCTCTCTTTTCTTTTTCTAAAAATCAAAAATCTGTTTCTCGTAACAATTTTATTTCTATATGAAGGATCATCGAAAATGCCTTATACGGTGCTTTTTGATTAAAAAAAAAAAAAAAAAAAAAAACGATGATTTTTTTACAGTTGTAATTTCTTCTTACTGGAAGCGCGTGATGCGACTGTCACCTAGTTAGAAAAGCAACATTTTCGCTGTTGCACTTTCTTGCTCGAGTCTTGCGCGTCCGGTGCATTTATTTTCTTAACTTCGCGTACCGCGCTCCAGTATCTGCCGCTCTCTTTTCCCTCCTCGTGCCTCCGCAGGCAATCGATTCAACGTCTTACAGCGTGCTAACCATCCTCCGAGAAAATTCCAGCAGCCGCTTGCAACTGCGGGGTAGAAACGACGAAAAAGAATTGCGAATGCTTAATCGTGCGTTCTACGGATACGACGATAATTTGCATTATTTCGCTTCCCCCGGCATTGTTTTAATCGATCTACCGTCTCACGACTACACGTTTCGCGAAAGTATCGCGCGAGATGAATCTGCTAGCGAGAAGTCGTGAAATGTTAATCGTAATTCTAACGGACTGTTACAACGTTTTGACGATATGCATTGCATTAGGAGATTCGCTATTCGATTCGAGACGCGGGGTATCCGAGACAGACAATGACCAGCGAGTATTGTTTTTTTTTTTTTTTTCTCCATATAATTTTTTTGCATATTTCCCTGCAGCGTCACTTTGCATTATCTTCGCACCGTCTCGCGGTTAAAAGTTTCGCAGGCAATTAATCTTTGGCTGTACAGTATACTGACCACGTTTACAAGAGAGGAACTTTCACTATATTACGACGTATAGCGACTATGCTCCCAGGAACTTCCACCCGGTTGCGCGTGATGGCTTGATCCGAAGAACAAAATCGTGAATGGTTAATCGTTGGTTGCGCCAGCGATAAATTTACATTACATGGTGCTCTCAACGTCATTCCGACACGAAAGTTTCAAGTTACGGGCTAAATTGTATTTTTCAAAATTATATATCCGTTTAAAGAATTGCGCCGAGACACGCATCACATATCCGTAGTTTTTCTTCTAATAATATATAATTCGTATTTTTACACACAAAGTACCCTGAAATTCCTATTATAATGACATCCACCAGTGTGTACATCAGGCACAAGAAAATATATTGAAAATAATATTTAAATGAGAAGTTTTATCGACAATAGATTTTTCTATTAGCATAATTTTAATACGATATTTCTATTACATCATCCGAGATTATATTTTATGAATACCGGATTATTTACGAATTTTAATCGACGATTAAATTAAGATTTGATCATTTTTTCTTCGTCTCTTGTCTTCGGAAAAGACGTGTCTTTTATGATAATCTTGGATCAGTACGCATACAAGGACGAGCATTGGAAAATCGTCGATTCATAAATTAAAACAAGACAATTCTTTCAATCAAAACTCGGGCTAAATCGCGGACAGTTAATTCGTTGGGCTACTCCAGGCTTCTTGCGGTTATTTCTGCGGGTCATTTCCATCTCGCCGCCAAAGGCTACGAAGTCAAATCGGGAACCAATCAATACCGATAATTAATTAGAAAAATTGGAAAGAGAGAGAAAAAAAAAGAAAGTCACGAGAAACTCGAGAGCTCGGGCTCACCGCCGTTGGAAAAATTGCCGGAGGCTTTCGTTTGATTCCACATCGCCCCTTTTCCACCTTTCGTCCTTCTTGCGCTTTAATCCTCCCCTTCTGCATCCTCGCGGTATCCTTCGCGCGTTTCCTTCTTCCTGCCCAGGTTCATCTCCATCGGCGCACTCGTGTCTTCATGCCCTTTTGCTATTGAATAAATTAACGTTTTTTAGTTTGCCGATATTCTGAGAAGGCCGAGCGTCGACGAACGCTATATCTTTCGTTCTATTGGAATGAATGAACTTTTTTTTCTTTCAAAGCCAAGTCGACTCGGTCGGTGGCCATCGAGCTCATTCATCCGCTAAAATTCTGGAGGAATTTTAATAACTTGGATTCGTGCTGATTAAAACGGAAGTCGCGTCTACTATCGAGCCGGCAGCGGCGGCAACTTCGAGCTCCGCGATATTTTGCTTTTGTACGTTTACGCTCTATAGATGTACTGAGGTTCTTTTACTCGCATTTAACAGGAGTTTGTTTTTGTCTCCCGTCAGATTAAATTCGCTTTACTCGTGGATTCGGTTTGTTTGCTGAAGCATAATAATCAATTTTCGTAACATAATGTTGTAATATTGATGCACGTATGCATTTGAATCGATATGATATGTAAAGCTGCCTTTGTCAGGATAGATTTATTATTTTGATAAAATACAATTTTTGTATTAATAGTTCTGCTTATCAGTCAATAAGATATTTTATTAAAGTATAATATCCGTTTATAATTGCATAATATTTTTCTAATTCTAAGAAATATTGTATCTTTTATTTTGAAGTTCTTAATATTTCTTTCACATCATATGCATAATATTTTTTTCTTTATTCAGCTGTCCTTCTTAGGTTACTAACAATGATAGAGAAATATTAACATGAATAATATTTATTTATTATTTATTATTTAGAAACTTTTTTCTTTTTTTTAAACGTCAACAAAAAAGTTAACGTGATATTTTTTGTCATATATATGTGTAAAATAATTTTATACAAAATTTGTATATATATATTCCTTAGATCATTGCTGCTATAATTTCCTTTCTGACCCAGTGTCATTGGGCAAATGCCCCACTGCCCCCTCCCATCCCGCGATCCATAATGGACTACGTGACTTTACGACCGCATTAACCATTTAATTCCACTCTACAAGTAGTATCAGCAGCACTACCGCCACCGACTGGCACTTCAGGGTGAGGGTGTCATTCGGTCTGCTGGTCTGTCGGTCTGTCGGTCGGACTAGGGGGGGCGAGAAAAGAGCAAGAGAGAGAGAGAGAGAGAGAGAGAGAAGGCGCATGGCGCACGTCCACTATCAATTTATCACCCAACCCCCGACAACTTTCCCTCTCAGACCTCATTCTCGTTTTCCCTCTTTTCTCGGGTCGTCTACCCCCTCCTTCCTCTTCGCGATCCGCTTGACGGTAGGGGGAGACGGAAGGGGGCGAAAGTAAGCGAGATGGAGGAGAAGATGGAGTGAGAGGAGAAGAAAGAACGACGAGGAGAACAAGAGAAAAAGAGAGAAATGAGTCGAAACGACCATGACCAGCGCAACGTAGCGATGGTCAGTTCGGGGCCATAGGATCGCGGTTTCTACAGTGTCTTGCAGCGAGCGATGCATTCACGTTTCTCCTCTCTCTCTCTCTTTCTTTCTCTTCTGCAGTAATCACGTGCATGCTACGAATGCAACCTGCTACACGCGCGCGCAAGTGCGATGTGCACGTGCAACTCTCGTCGCCGATGCGTGTCTTTATAAGTCACTGTCTTTCAATCGGGGAGATGCTTATTAGTCCGGATGAATATTAATTGTCTACATTCTACCTGTCAGTGCATCGGCCTTGTCTATTTGATGCGATTTCTCGGTGCGAGAGGAAGAGCCGTCGCGTGCCGATTGTATATTAATTTTTAAGCCTCTCTTGCTTTAAATATGAAGTAGCCCATCTAGAATGGATCCTATAAATTATGAACTCTTGATTTATGCTTTAAACATATGAAGAAATAAGGGCAGAAAATGTAAGAACCTAAATCACAACATATATTGGTGCATAACATGTTGATCAAACGTTTATGATATAAAAATATCTATCCTTGTCATATATTACAAGATTTTTTTCTTCTCATTTTTTATGTGTCATTATCACATGATTCGTACATTATACAATGCTAATGATGATTAATAGTAAAGAGAAATCACGTTGCATTGTTGACCTTTAGCATAGATAGCTTACAAGCGCACGTAACATAAGATGCATATATATCCAGATGATCGAAGCATTAATATAAATAACATTTCTAGATACTCGCCATTTTTTCTAAATAAATATACATGTTACTTTTAATTTCTTTATGGAAGGTATTTGGATTTGCTCGGAAAAAATTCTAAATTGCCCATAAAATATTTGCTAAGCTTGTATGTAAATAAACAAAATTTTAATTTAATTAATGAATTTTAATTTAATTAACGATTTTGAATATAATCCACAATTTAAAAAAGAAAACCCTCTGTAGGGAAGTGTACATTAAATTCTTCGCATAATATAACACTTTGTCATTTTTACCACCAACATACTCATGATAATCATATACATATCTCCCTCAATGTTATATACCACTCACATATATACACATACATATATCACTTTTAAGTAATTTCTCCTTCAAAGGAACTGTTTATTCGGACATCAGTGTATGGAATGTGTTAAAGTTGGCTCCCGCGATTCACCAACGTAATGCTAATTAATTACTCTAGCGGAAAAGAAAATGAGATCTCGTAAGCCTCGACCCTCTGGCAGCGAGCAAGATTACGACTCAACTCCGGCGGAAGGGTTGCAGCCCCGGTGCTTGATTTTATTGCTCGCCCCTTCCCCCTCCCCTCCTTCCCCCCGACTTTTCCACACCGTTCTTTACCGCCTTCTTTACCGCCCAACATCCTCATACTTTCGTCATACCTCCCGCTTTCTTTTTTTTTTCTTTTTTCTCGGCTATCCCCAACCTCCATAGTTGAAAAGTTTCTCGCAGTATCCGGTTTTATATATAATTGAGAGAAACATATATATATATATATATATATATATATATATTTATGTGTGATATAGGTGTGTGAATGTTTTGCACGTTTTATGTATCATTTAAAATCCAATTGACCCAACGATGACCGAAGGCTCTTCAAGATCAAGATCGTATTTCTTTTTTTCAATATTATCAATATATTTTCAATATATTTTCAATATATTTCAATATTTTCAATATATTTTTTTCAATATATTTCAATTCCGAAAATTTGAAGAATTTGATTCTATGATTGATGCATTAAAGGCGAAAATTTAAATACTTTTGGGAAATATGAAAAAATATAATTTTTTCTTTGGATAAATAAGTATGGAAATTATTTATATTCAATAAAATTTAGAGAGAAAGATATGGGAAGGTCTCGGTGTATAAAATTTATTTTATCGTTTGATTTGTTTACGTATATAGGCATATTAAGCAATTAATTTTTCCTTAAAGCAATCCCTTTCTATTTTTAGATTAATGCGCCTAATCGCCCTGTTAGAGCAGTTCTTTGCACATTCTTTGCACGCTCTTTGTGTTGTCTTTAAGCTTTGCTTTTACGTTTGAGTTAACATATCTTCATGTTAACGCACATTTTCCGAGCTAAAAAAAAAAAAGTACGCGTCGAAGATATTAATTATTAATAATGCAACATTAGTGTCGACAATTATTATCGTTGTCATACTGCTTATTTAGCTTAAGTATTAAATATTATAACTTAAACATTATATCGACGATTTAGAAACTTTATATATAATAGAAGAACGGGGCTACCTTTTTATTGTTACTTTATTTTCCACTTCTATCGATGATATAACATGTTGCGCTATCATCATTTCCTTCGAGATTTATATTTTTCTAACTATAATTACTCGGTTCTCCAATAACCATTTAAAAATGCGGGATTGCGCGGCTCGATTATAAATAATTCCGATCTGTTTTTACCCGTAGCGAAATCATTAGTACATGAAAGCGTAGCCGTTCGTCCTTCCTCGTCCATTTTTAATGGCGGATTTTCTCCTTTAACATTTACAAACGCTTCCGCCACCCCACCGCGTAATTGCAGGACCTACTGAAGGTAAATGCACGTGAATGCAACGAAATCCGTCCCTTCGCCCGATGGAGGAAGAATTTCCGGAGGATTGGCGATGGGGAGATGTGGGAGAGAGAGGAGGGGTGGGGGAGGGGGAGGGGGAGAGAGAGAAGGGGATAGACGGCGTAGCGCGTTGGTTGCTCCAAGAAAATTAAGTACCGCCTGGTAATTTGAGGTATTGATTTTTATAGCCTCTCTCGGTAGGCATACATTAAAGTTCTCCCTCTTTGTCTTCCACCCCACGACATCCACCCCCTTCGCGAGCTACCCTTCCCTGCGGAGGCGACACGAACGCGGCGGTGCCTGGCGATCGTCCCGATTCTCTCTCTCTCTCTCTCTCTCTCTTTCTCCTTTTCTCTACTTCTCTCTTTCTCCTTTTCTCTACTTTCAATCTTCTTCTTTTATCTTCATGAAAATTCGCGACGATACGTGCTCCTTGCGCGGTGTCTCGCGTCAATTAAGCGATTCTACACGAGGAAAAATTAATTTACGTAATAAAGCACGATCCGCCAGCAATTAAGCAAATCCGCGTCCTATTCGTGGGACATCGAAAAAGAAGGAATTGACGATTGTGTAAGTTCTCGAAGTAGCTGGTATACTTCTTTTTACTTTCGCGGAGTAATTTAATGGTTTCGATATGTATGAAGATATGTATATGTATGAATATGCAATCTATGCAATTTGCAATCATTAATTAAACGCGACTCTGGATATCCATATTCTTACACGAAATATGAACGTCGAGGATTTATTCTACGTGTATTACGCATTCATAAATTTTTAATTTTTACCTTTTGTTAAATATCTTTGTTGTAAATCTTGGAAAGGATCGAAATTATTCCTCACGTACGACAGACGTGATATAGGAAGAAGGAGCTTGTGAAATGAAACGCATGTCGGTGAAGTTACGGTACAGAGCGAAGAAGGTCAGGGGTGAGAAGTTCGATGGAAAAATGGTCAGATGACACGTGATCCGGTGTTAAAAGACAGGGAAAAGGTCGCGCGCGGAAAGCCACGAGCGTATATATAGAGGCTGTATACGGTCCGTTTACTCTTCCTCCGTCTCGATGTCGGTATATAGAAGCAAAAAGAGAGGAGGGAACCTCTCTCCCGTTCCCAGTTCATATGTGAGCGTCGATTTCGCGGTCCGCTGCGCCGCGTGAGTGGTTTGCCTGCCGCTTAAAAGATCCGAGACACGGTCGTAGCGATGGGTACTCCACACCACGCAAATCCATTCGAACAACTCGACGAACGATAAATCGAACTTGTAGACACGATCGTTATGAACAATATAATTTCAGAGTATTTTGGCTGTACAATAGCAAATAATTGTTAAAATTTAAAAAAAGGAAAAACATTTTTTACATTTATACTGTTTGAAAAATCAAATAAATAAAACCGAATTATAAAAAAAGTTGAAGTAGAAAATAATATGGTTTTTGACATCTTCATAAAAGAAAATAATTATAATTCATATTTTTCTTAATTTGATGATAAAAACTTTTGATTGTGAATACTTCTTGAAATCAATTGCAAGAAACAAAGAAAAACGAATAATTTGTAGAAAGAGAGAGAGAGAGAGAGAGACATATTCTTTTACAATTTTTAATTTAAGTTTAAATAACTTTTTAAATGAATAAGTGGATCTAAATCAAGTTTTACAAAAATATTTATTAGAGTTTTTTTAATATATGTGAAAATTTTTATTTTGTTGACAATGTTTCTTTTTTTTTGTCAAATAGTCAATAAGTGCTACAATACGATTTTCCATAAAAATCAATAGTGACGTCAAACTTAATTTCCAAACCGTTAAGAGAATTGTGCTCAGGTTTTGCATAGATAGAAGAAATAGTACAACAGTCTACGAAATTTTCATGCTTTTGTCAATGTCTCGACATATGACATATGACGTATGACATATAACATATGACATATGACATATGACATTTGACACATGATGTATGACATATAACATATGATATATGACATATGATCCTTAAATTATATCAAAATTTTTGTGCACGATCAAATTTTTAAGGAAATATATTAATTTATTTACACAAGGAGATGGAGATCTAAATATATAAATTCTTACAAAAGAAATTAAAGAAGTGCCTTATATTATTTATATATTTAATAATATAGACATTTTTTATATATTCGTCTTTTATGAATGTGTTGGAAAGAAAACTCTTTCTTCGCGTTTCTCTCGCGTATATTGGTAAAATTTCACGTCAATTGACGGCTTTGGATCCGAGTGGCACTTTCTTGTGGTGCTGGAAAAAAAATCCATCGGTGTTTGACGCATCCCGCGATTCACCGCGATTAGGAATCGCGGTTTACCGAGGCCGGTTTCACTCGTTTGATCTCATCGCGGATTCCCCCGTAATTGAAACGCGCGATTCGTGTTCTCACTTCGGCCTCACGTTTTATCCAATCCCTTTACACGATATATCTCAATTATGTCACCGACGGTCCTCACGCGAGTAATAATCTCGTGGACGTCGTCGGTCGGCGCGACGACGAAGCGACCGGGGGACGGCGCGCTAATTACGACACCCTTAGTTAGCGTGCTTATCGCCGGACGACATTAATCGCTCGCGTGCCGCGGGGTCGAGTCCCTCTCTTTTTTTTTCCCTCCTCCACGATCATTAATAAAGCGCAGCGCCTACGAAGGTACGACTGTTTATTCGTGCGAGTTCTCTGTTAAATCCGAAGTGTCCGGGTTCCTGAAGCGTGCATAAGCCCGGACCTCACGCTGGCCTGGCATCAACATTTTTTACCTCTCGTCCCGTAGAATAGGCACGCCGTACGGAGCTCTCGGGTAATGATGGATTCGAACGGACGCTCATTTCGTATCAACGAACTACTCTCCTCGCGATATTAAACTCAGATTTACATATTTTCCAGAAATTTTTAAAAGCTTTTGATGAAATATAACATTATAATATTAGTTTCCCTTGACAAAATAGGCGTATATGATTAGTTTTTCTCTCTTTTGATGTGACAATTGTTAAGTAATGTTTTTAAATATTAGAAGAATAACGAAACATATTGAATTTCCGTTTTATCCTTTTCTAATAATATACATAATTTATATATAATGTAATTATTTTTATTATATTATAATATTATATAATATTAATAATAATATATATTTGTATTATATAATAATTATTTAAATGTAATTATTTAAATTGTGTATAAATAATAATGTGCTATTAAATACGGTATCTCATCAATAAAATAACGGATATTACGAAATCAGGGTAAATCAAAGTGGTGGCAAGTAAATCTGAAAATCGCGCTCCTTGTTATACGCACGTGTGTACATCGCGTGAAAATACATAACGCGCGCAAACTGTGTGCGAACGCTTCCACTTTATGAAATTCCATTTTATAGTATCTCGTCGTAGCCGAGGTCTTCGATTTGGTGCTGAGAACTGAAGCAACAGGTGTGACGCTCTAGCCTTTACGTCGCTGCCTTTAGAAGCTCAGGTAATACGTACGTTGTCGGGGCAAATCATTTTAAGAAATCTTTTATTCACCTTGCCACTATACCTATGTATCCGGTATCCCTTTATGCCAGTATATATACATTACGCTCCATGACTATAAACGTTCTATCTCACTTCAAAATTGTACATTCCGCCTACAGATAGACTCTACGTGAATGAAATCGCGATCCTTTAACATGCAACTACATATCGTGTGTCTCTGGCGCGAGAAAAGAAAAAAAAAAAAAAATGTTAGAAATTTTTTCGACGAATTTTTCCAACGGATTTCGCTCATACAACTCTTCGACTCACGATTTAATTTTTCATCTCAAATATTTTTTTCTCTCCTCGCGTTACGCGCAAAAGAGTGGTAGTGCCGCTCTTTTGATCTTGAGGTTAGATGTCGCACCTTTAAAGGGCAATTGGTCACGAATAAAGCGTACCATTATTCATGTCTTGAGTCACTCTGTTTACAGAGTTCCCTCCAAATTGATGGCTTCGGATCGGTCGTGTTCCCTCGCTAAGTCGGCTATCCCCGTTAAATTCTCACGTTTTGAATCAATCGTGCAGTCGCTCCAATCTCGCGTGCGACTGCCGCTTTTCGATCCGGCGACGTCGTCGAGAGGGAATTTCGTCGTATTCTTTCGATTTTGTCGTAAAGTGGGCAGAGTCATTAATAGCGTGCAGCAGGAAATCCGCGTTCTTCGGTCGACCCGAAAAAACCCCGTCATCAGGCGACGGTACACATAACCGCGAAAGAAATTGCCGTCATTCGCAAGTAGTAATCTTTCCGCCGAGGCAATATATCCATTATTTGCCGACGTGGTATTTTGTACCGAACTGCGTGGTGCGCGACTTTCGCAGCTTCCTTCTAGTCTCCCATCCCATCTCACGCCCGTTCTCATCGGCAAAGCAACGTGTCCCGTAATAAAATTTCTCACGTCAGTGAGAAAATGCATACGAGATTCATCGTGGAAGTGACACACATATCTAAGTGACACTTGACAAATCTTCTTCAAGTAAATATGTATTTAATTTCCTCTTATGTCTCTTGTCGAATATCTCTCATAGTTACGTTGCAATATTTTAAACCACTCTTAAGTAAAGTGCCGATATGTGTATAAACAATATTTAATAAAAAAGCAGCGTCTTCATTCTAAAAAAATATTTTTATCCTTACTATATAATATGTCATTTTTTTTTCTTATTTTCTGAGGCTTTTTCCCGTATCTATAAAACAAATAATAAATAAACAAATAATGAAACAAATAATTGAATTTACATTGAATTGTCAGCAAATTTTTTAAGGCTTTTTAAGTGCTCGTTAACACATATGAGCATCAAAAGATTTCGTCGGCCTCGCATACACATGCATGCAACACATACATACATACATATATATATATATATATATATATATATATATATATAAACACACACATGTATTTATATAGAGGGAGGTGGCACAGAGCAGGTTTTCGAGCTGATATCATTTATATCTCCCGCGGCCACGACCCGAAGACCTCTCGCACCTCGACGTTCCCCCTGCGGTTCCCTTATCCACGGGGATCGTCTACGTGATATTTATTTCGTATATGCTTCCTTTTGATTTGATATTTGGATACCGCGCGTGCGCGTCTTTCGGGTATTTCGTCGATATGATGTTACGCGTGTTTACATGCCGGTAAATACACCCTATATTTACCTGCGATATGTGCGAGACGATAATTTAACACCTGAAACTGAGTACACGCGCGCGCGACGTGAAGGGCAATTACGGTTCTTTCGCGTATGTTGGCACGCCAAGTATTACATCGATGCAGTATCGTTAAACGAGCGATAAAAAGAAGGAAAGAGAAGGCTGTTCTTCTTTTCTCCGACAAATATTTTTTTACGTCAAAAATCGATCCCTTCCTTTCTTACAAATTAGTGTGTTTCTTCATGTAAACACCTGATGATATATATATATATATATATATATATATATATATATATATATATATATTTGGTACTTTATTTTCTCTCCTAGTTTTCTTTAATACTTCATTTTCTGTAGACGGCATTATTCACTCTTTAGCTGTTATTTTGACGCAACTTTCACGATTCTGTAATTGTTTTTTTCCGCGATTTTCATAACGTGAATAATTTTGAAATCCACACACAAACAATCGAAAAAACAACGCAATAAAACTTAAGGATGTACGTGTCGAAACATTGACAAAAGTATGAAAATTTCGTAGACCATTCTACTATTTCTTTTGAATATCTATGCAAAACCTGAGCACAATTCTCTTTTAACGGGTTTGAAAATTATTTAATTTTAAGTTATTATTGATTCTTATGGAAAATTGCGTATTGCGACACTTATTGACAACGAAAAATATTATATATCTCTCTTTCTGCAAATTATTCGTTTTTTTAAATATTTTTTTGCAGTTGATTTCAGGGAGTATCCACAATCCAAAAGTTTTGGTCATAAATTAAGAAAAATATTAATCACAATTATTTTCATTTAACGTCAAAAATCATTTTATTTTGTGATATTTTATTTTTTTTATAATCTGGATTTATTTGATTTCTCAAACAAAATAAATCTAAGAAATGTTTTTTTTTTTTTAATTTTGACAATTTTTTGTACAGCCAAAGCATCCTTAAATGAATTGGAATAAGTATTATATGCCGATAAAAATATATGCGATACGGATTTTTCTTTTTCTTAAAACAATGAGGATAAAATTATTAAAACATTAATATTTTTTTTATATTTTAATATATATTTTCTATTATGACTCCGTAGTGAAGTTACTTAATTTCTTAACACCGTTATAATTCAAGCATTTCGTCCCGATTATCCGAGACGTTGTTCCCCTCGTCGGAAAGACGGATTACCGGATATAGCTCACGCCATAGCTCAATTCTGACTTTATTCGAGCGCTAAAATAACACATGATTGCAACGCATCTTTCTGAGCGCATCCGATGTGCAACCGTGCTTTTAACCGCGATAGCCCGCTAGTTGGACTTTCAACTCGGGTAACGTAACACCTGAAACCCCCTTTATATATACGCGTTTCACGTGTGCACGAATACTCATGCGCGCACAATAAGCCGCAGGCTTCAAGGAAGCCAGGGCTGGGTGCATCTCCGATGCAAATGCATCTTACAAATCTCGAAAAGAAAACAATACGGAAGCAGGATCGCATGTAATGCCTTTACATCGGTAGCTTCAATATAAGTTAGAGTGCAAGGGTGTAAAATACGAAATTTTCGTTAAAAAAAAAAGTAGCACGACGCATCTGTAGCTGAATTTGACAGCAAAGTATAAGAGATACGAAATTTTCAGATCGGTGTACCTTTTCTAGTAAAATACACAATCGAAAAATCACGGCGCACCCAGAGATTACAGTCCATTTAGCCTAATGGTTAAGGCAGCCCTGCACGTAGGGCGAGCCGCGGGAGAAAGATGAGGCCGTGTCCGCGATCGTGACTGCCCGTGACATACACGCTCACGTTATACATACATCTCTCCCCGTTGCTGCCGCGCCACGGATCTTCAATGGGAAAGAAAGAGAGAGAGAGAGAGAGAGAGAGAGAGAGAGAGAGAGAGACGAGGCGTTCGGTTACTACACGATCGCACTGCCGATGAACGCCGTTCCTCGTTCGGCCAACGAATCCGCCTTGCACGATTGCGCCGATAAAAGTCCTTATCCGGGTATCATCATCGTCCTCGAGCGTGCGCGAGGTGACGATAAAAATTATTACGGAGTGCGTGCACGTGTGAATCGATCCGCGCGCGAGGACTCGCGTGATTTTCGATAATTAATTACGAGCGAGTTGTGTACTGATTCACAGTCTTTGAAATATCGTCCGATAGATTAAATCGAACGCGTTGGTATCATATCCGTGCAATGCTCGATCATGTTTATATTTGCTAGAAAAATACTTAGAGGGTAACTCAGTAAGAGGGGGGGGGGAGAGAGAGCATTTCTCTTTTCTCGGCAGTCTCGAGTTATTATCGCTATAAAGGTTCTTCCGTTGGCCAACGAGCTATCGACATCTAAGCATCTCGCGCGAGCGGATGATAACGAGAATTATTGCCCGAACGATCGTGATGCCCGCGGTATAAATCATACATCGTGCGACCGCCGAGACAAAAATCTGGCACTCCCAGCACGAGAAATGTATTCGAATGTATGGCATAATTAAGTGCCAATTTATTGCTAATTTGTTTTTAATCAATGGGATTTATTGCTTTTATCAATTAACGGGCAATTTATTTTAAAGATGAGAATGCTGATTTCATTTATGCTTCCACTTCGAAAAACCATTTGTAAAAAAATCAATATTAATCGCTCAAACATATTGCAAATAGATTCCAAAAATATTAAAATTTTATTAATTTACTGACGGAATATTGAAATCATATAACACTAATAAAAAAATCAAAATAAAATTATATAACAATGAAATAGTAGTAAAAAAATAGAAATTTGACAATATAATATAGTTTGATATCAAATTGTTTTCCGAATTAATTGCTACCAAAATCTCCGAATTTATTGTTTTCGAAATTAAGTACTAGATTAAAGCAATAAATTGCCACTTGATTTTGCTATACTTCTGAATTTTATTTTACGCGATGTGCGTGGCAGATTAACGGAGATGAAACAAGAATTACGAGCGCAACGTTTGTTGTTTTCCTCGAACGGGTAAAACCTTCTCGCCCTTCGTGATCTTCTCGCTTCTTTTCTGAATTGTGACGATAAAAATTACATAAAATTGTGGACACGCGACTTTTGCAATCATCCTAACTTTATGTAAACGGTTGATGCATATTGTGCATCTTTTGATGGCTCTCGCAGATAATAAGTTTTTTTTTTATTACCTGCAACAATGAGTTATTTGAATGAGTTTGTCTTGTGTGCATTTTCTTCGCAGCATTCCATACTAGCATCGCGAATTTAAGGAGTTATATACTTTTGACAGGTATAAAATTAGATCAGAATTAAACAAATTTTTATTATGGGTAAAATTATGTTTTATTAAAAATTGAAAATATATGCTTGTAAAATAATTTTTTTGAAAATATCTCGCCAAAGTTTCAATAAAAAAATATCAAAAATTGATATTTCATAGCAACTATTTTCCCGAATGTATTTATAAAAACGATATCAGAGATATCTCTTCCCCCTTTTATTTAAAACAAAAAACAAAAATTTTCCGTTAAACTGGATGAATGAAACTAGTGCTTGTCATAGAATTTTTTCGATTTATGACTTAGTTTTTTTTTTATAAATAAAAAAAGATCTATCTTTAGATGGAAAACCACATTTTTCGCTATGAATCGCTGCTATTTTTTGAAAAATCAATATTTTTAAAATCGGCTATGACAAGCACTAGTTTTATTCATCTAGTTTAAGAGAAAATTTTTATTTGTTATTTCCGATGAGAGGATCTCTACCGCAAACACCGTTTTTAAAAATCCCGTTCGGGAAAATAGCTGCCAAGATCTCAATTTTTGATAGTTTTTATTAAAATTTTGGGGAGATATTTTCAAAAGCCTACTCTGCAAAACATATATTTTTATTTTTTAATAAAACATAATTTTACCCACAATAAAAATTCGTTAATTTCGATCTAGTTTTAGATTTGTCAAACGTATATATATATAATTCCTTAATCGAATTTTTTTCACAACCATACTGCAATGTAAACTGCATAATATAAAGCTACATTAATGCAGAGATGTCTTAAGTATTCTTTTTTTACATTATATTATTTCGATATTTTATAATCGATTTTGTCATCGAAACAACTTTAATATTTCATTTTATTAAGATTTTTAAAAATTGAGCATAAGTGAATTTTGAAGATTTATAAATTTGAGCGATATATATTGAAGCGAGAAAATAATAAAATTTACTATTGAGAAAGAATACATACGCGAGGGTGTAATTTCGCAATCGCATTGATCGCGATAGTGCGACCGCGTGTAGCTTCTGATGGAATTGTAACTTCCGGCTGCAGCCAATGCGAAATCACGTGTCACGTATTATCCGCGATGCGTTTTCTCACGCGGCCGATGGAATCGACCGAGGCGAGAGGTATCGGGGCAATCGGGCGGACAGGCGGGGAAGATGAAGCCGGACGCGGGTAGGAGTAACAGATCTTCATCTGTAACATCGCAAATTGAACGAGGGTTTGCTGCGACCGCCGTCTCGCACCGCAAGTCAATGCATATCTACGGCGCGATATTGGCCGGTAATACGTAACGTATCGACTTGATTTAAATTACTTTAGGCCGCCAGGTATGCCAGTTATTTGCAACTCGGCCCTCTTTGCCAGCGATAAATTATTAGACGCGTACGTGCGGATCTGCGTTGATTTCGAACATCGCCTTTTTCATCATCGGCACGGATCGTTTTATGTGGAATGCCCATTAATTTTACAATAATTAATACGTACGATCTCGTCGTTGGAGGATTACGTCATCGAGAGATAATAGAACGGCAGATTGCAAGATTGAGCAGATCGCGCACGTACGTATGCTACTTCGAAGCGTGTAAGATTCCCTTAATGGAACTTATTGCGATCTAGCGAGGGCGTGATTCTATTTCAATATCAGTCTGCCTGTGTGCGGTTCTTCGTATACATCATTTCCTGCCGTTGAAAATCCTTCGGCGATGAACTACATTCCATTGTCACGCGTAGATTTCGCTGATAAGATCACGCGGCCAGCATTGCCTTTATGTTAAAAATGATTAGTGCGCTGATTGCGTGCAAAGTAGCTATTAATATTTGAGACGTAATGTCTGGTGGTCATGATTTTAATTTTGACAGGACATAAAGAGGATCTTCGAAATCTTGCAGCGTTTATATTTTTATGATATTTCCAACACGTCATTTTGATCAATTTTTTCCCTTTTTTCAAGATAATTTTGAAAGAAATTTTTAAATCATTTTTTAATATCCTCAGATTTGTCAAAATTTTTTTAATAATTAGAAATTTTTCTCCTACTTTTAGGTTCAATCTAACATGTATTTATTTTGATATTTTAAGCTTTTCGGATCATTTTATTTTGCAATTATTTAATTTATAATTTTGCCAAAAGGTTTCTTTTTTAAACATTTAAATGTAAAACTGTTAATTTATTGTTTATTTGAATACAATTCTTATATAAAAACATATGAAAATCCTCTAGTATCCCTAAACGTGAAAAATAAAGGCAAAATTTTCACTCGAGAATCATTTTAGGAAATCGATGTTTCCTGTGAGATTTTTTTCCCGCGAATTCTTTCACGTGGAGATTGCGTTTGAAGTGCTTAACAGGTGTGTTTCGCTTCGTGAAGCAAGGGATGGGCACCATGCACGTGTATATTGCGGTCACTCGTCTTTCTTTATTGCCTTTTTCTTTCCCTTCCTCGTTCACGTTTAACGTTATCGAGGACTCTTTTGTCTCGTCGCACGCATGTGCTACAATAGGCGTTTCGTTTCGAGAGGTAAGAGAGCGAACGCATTAAACACTCGCAAATAGCAAATAGGCAGGTAGAGGCGCAGTGCCATAATTGCCGTCTTCCTCCTCGAGATTGGCATGCCAACCATGAAGTAATGCCTACTCGTATGGAGAGTCACCGCGAAAGATGCGGAACGCTTCCTCCGACTCGCCGCAAGAGTCAAACGCCTTATTAGCGCCTTTCCAATCCACTTTCAAATGCGCATTGGAAGCGGTCCCCTCGAAATCGGTTGCATTCGACTTACACGGATTACAGATGAATGAAAGTAGAAGAAAAAGTATGACAGAGGTGACTCGAGTCGAAGTTTTGCTCCTATTTTCAATCTCTGTTTTTTTCTCGTTTACGGATTCTGCGAGATTTTTGATAAGTTTTATTTATATGGGAATTGTATTATATCGAGCTCCTACTCTGTATCTCTTGAATAGGCAGTAAACGAACAGTTTCCCATTTTTTGTTAGAGATTTAAAAAGGGAGATAGAGAAAGAGAGAGAGAGAGAGAGAGAGAGAGAGAGAGAGAGAGAGCGAGAGAGTTTTTGCTAAAATTATATCTTGAAAAAAAAAAGTTAACAATTATGTATTTTTGTTGTATATTTTTTTAATTAAAATATTTATTTTATTATTTTATTATTTTGTATTATAATGCAAAATAATAAAATAACTTTTATTACACTCTTTTACACGCGACGATTATGATAGAAATTTCAGATACTTCTCTTTGATAGAAGAATGCGATGGAGAAATTTTGACCGTGCAATTTCGGTATCGTCTAAAGTCGTTTTAGAAATTTTTCGAGCTTTTTAGCCACGCCTGTTCTCGTCAGGCACAGACCGTGACATAGAACTTGCGTGCCGATCGAAGGCATGGTCGCTTTCCTTATAGAGGGCAGAAGGCGCGGCGTCTGTCAGGTACGTTTAAAGACAAGTTAAAGACTGAAATTACACAGCGAGGCGCAATCTATCTCTAGTCTTGCAAAATTCCTTCCCACGTTTAAAGACCCACCATCCATCAATCTACATATAACAAAGAGAGAAGATCTTTATATTTATATAAATACGTTTATACGTCAATTCTCTAGATATTCCGCAGAGGCAGTCAAAATTATCTTACATAAGTAAAAATTTTATCGAAATTATTTTGCAATAAGAAGAGATGAACTTTTTCGACCATAAACATTTCAACAATCGCGTCGTATCTGCGTTTACTTTGCGTAGAAAAAGAATCGAAACAATCGGTGGCGAATAGTAGCGGCGGAACACGTGAGGAAGAAACGGGGAGACAGGAAGGCAAGCGAGGAAGCACAAGTGCATCCGCCCGGGATGACGGGGTCGGAGGGAGGTAGGGAGGGGTAGGGAGGGATGGGTATTCTATCCACATCGCTCGCCGCCACCGTCGTCACCGTCGTCGCGTTAAGTCCAGTAGATACGGCCTAAGTCACCGGACGCGGACAACGGGCGTTCAAGCGGGAGAGCTCAGTGATTACGAGGCTGATTGGCCGCCGCCGAGATGAGACGGCGGCGTCCGTTCGGTCGACCGCAGCTCGTGACGGAACAAGCGCGCGCGCTCTCTTGAGAGAAAGAGAGCTTTTTTCTTTTTTTTTCTTTTTTATTTTTTCTTTTTTTTTATTCATTCGCGTACCGCGCCATGCGCTGCCGCCGTCGCCGGCCGCGACTGCAACCGGAATACGGCGGTCGTACGCGAGGGAGGCGATCGGGGGGAGGGAGGGGGGGGGAGAGTAGAGGAAGAAAGTGGAATATACCCTCTACACCGCGGTGCCCGTATATAATTTCATATCGCGGCGACCCGGTGCGCCGCGTAGGGATAGGCGCCACGCCCACCTGTGTGTCTCTTGGGCGCCAGCCCAAGAGTTGCGTCTCCTTTCGTCTCCTGTGTACCGCAGCGCGCTGCTTTGATGCTGCTGCTGCTGCTATTCCTGCCCACGGCTCCTCGAATCTTTGTGTCGTTTCTTCCTCGCCGGCCTGCTTGCCGCGGACAACTCGCCCGAAGAATGGGCTTTCGGGGGACGCGGACGCCGTAATTTGCCGTGTAATTTTCGGCCAAAAATAAAAGAAAAAAAAAATTACTATAAACATATAAGAAGATATAAAAATACATTTTATATATTTTATATATTTTCTGACTTTTTGACATTTTGTAGCAATCTCAGAGCGTATAGATGGATAAAAAAGCGCGTCGAGATCGAGATCTTGATATCAAACATTGACACGCAATGTTCTTCTCCTCTGCTCTCATCCGTTATTTATTTATTATTATATCGGTTCTTTGATTTTGCGCCTCTCTCTAACTTTATCGTCACCGCTCTATCAACTTGGTTTCATTCCACCCGTCACTTGAACCCGCTCAATTTCCGCCGCGAATGCCGCGAATCTGCTAAACCGCAACGCGTGACGACCTAACTGCATTTCGTTTGAAGCCTTAAGGCCGATCTCCGCGAAGTCAAATGGATCCTCGTCCTCTTCTTCGTCAATCCCCTCCCCCCCCCTCTCTCTCTCTCCGGCCTCCCCCCCTGCACTTCACTCCCTCTTATTCGCCGCCCGCGCGATTCCATTTAGCGCGTTCCGCAAAACGCGCGAGTACGATGCCCCCCGTCCTTTTCTACCTGTTTTTCTTTGCTTTTTGCATTGTATGGAGTGCCATTGTCTTTTCTTGCGTCGTAAGCGCGCGTTTCAGTAATTGCGCAATTTCTATGCGACGCTACGTCGCATTACTCTATTTTAACGTTGGTCATGAAAGTTATTCAGCGCGCTGTTAGCCTTGTGGACGAGACTCATTTTTTTTTTTTTATATATTTCATACGCCGGATTTATAATTACAAATGCGCGAATGCGAGGGATATACATGAGACTATATTTTCCAAAATTTTCGTACACATTGAATTTTCTTTTCATCTATATTTTTGTCACACTGCGTGTATCACAGGAAATTAATCAGTTTATTATTGATACTAAAAAAAAAAAACGGAAAATATCACCGTGGAAAATAAAATTAATATTCCGTCAAAGTTTCGCAATCGGTGATCATGTGTCATTCTCTCTTTCTCCCTCTTTCTCTCTCTCTCTCTTCACTATCTTGTTCTATCGCTCTTGGCTATTCTTTTTTTATTTTTTATTTTTATTTTTAGTTTTATTTTTAATTTTTATTTTTAATTTTTAATTTTTATTTTTAGTGCTACGCACTATTAATGTTTTCTTGTTTGAATTCGCAAATACGAAAAAGAACCTCGAATCCGAATTACAAAATGCGCCTATGCAAAATCTGGCACATTGTGACCGACTAAACGAAACGATCTCATTAATATCTTACTGCATACCACTTTCACTCGTCGGCTCTTCGTGTTCGCCGTCGCGGCGGATGACTTCGCGAACAGCGAAGTCTTCATTTCCATCTATTAAGCAAACCCTTTAATCAATATTTTTCATCATCTACCATCTCGACGAGCTCGTGCTTCGTCCGAGCTGCTTCCGCATTATTTTCGAAATTCGCTAATCACCTGATTATACGCCCGTCTCGTAACCTGTTTAGGTGCACTGTCCATCTATTATGCTTGAGAAGAGATTTTCCGAATAACATCTCGCGCCAAGTCTTGAATGGATCTAGTGTGACTGATGATATGTAAATACTTTTAAACAATTTAAATTAATAAATTAAATTTAAGTAAATTTAAATAAATTATAATATAATAAAAATAATAAAAAATAATAATAAAAAAATAATAATAATAATAAAATAAATAATAATAATAATTTATAATTTAAATAAATTTAAATAATTATATCATCGATTTTATAAGAGATTTCCTCTATATATAGTTTATAAGTATATAGATGTCACATTAGATATTAATTGAAATGATATTTCTAGTGTAATAGAATTATTAAATATCATTGCTCGATACATAACTGGATGTGATATAATTTTGAATCTAAAGATTCGACGAGATATATCAACCTAATCAAATTTCACACAGCATCTTCTAAGGATAAACGCCTTATGCGAAACTTTCTAAGTTTTCGCATAGAAATATAGTGACCTCTTCTAGTATATTTCCGTCTTCGATCTTCTTCTATAGATTCTATAGATTCAATTTGCATATTCAAAGAATCCTTCTTTTAGCACAAATTGTTATCGTGGCACTTTATAGACTTTCGGGTCTTTCCTTAGGGAGACTCTCGAGATTTTGACGATGCCTTCTTTGAATACTATATCCCATTCTTCTATCACTCTCTCGCATGTTTTCTTTATTTTGTCTTCAGAATTAGAATGAATGGATGATCTATCTTTTTTTTTTTTTTTTTTTTTAAAGAAAATATATTCTTGTACTAGAAAAAGATTAAATTAACATGAGAAATCTTCCATGTTGGAAAGTCAAGTTTTTTTATCGATATTGTTTTATTAGAAAAGTTTTCTATTGATATTATTTTATTAAAAATTTTTTGTTGTTGAAGAAGAAGAAATATATTCTTGTAATAAAAAGATTAACATGAGAAGTCTTGCATGTTGAAAAGCCAAGCTTTCTATAAATATTATTTTATTCGAAAATTTAAATCATCGATCTAATAAAAATATATTTATACGTGAATAAAGAGATGCGTGTTAAATGAATTGAACATTGAATGTTCATTTTTAATAAATATATAAAATAATTTGCAATATAACGATATAGCGAAAAATGCTTTTGTGGGGAAGGGGCTCGCGGCGATAATCTCGGATAAGTCTTCCGCTCGTATCGAAGAGCGTTAAGCGACGGTTTTCTTCGCGTCCAACGAACGAAGACGTCGAAGACGACGGCCTCCTGTGTCGCTTTTTTCATGCCCACGCTTCTTAAAGGCCCTGACGGATCAGAAGCTAGCCGATGTCCGGAGTGCTGCGCTTCCCACACTCGGCTCGCACGACCCCACATTAACTTCATTCGTAGCCCGGACCACATCGAGATGCGCGACTGATGCGTGTCCGGGAGATAGAAGCCGAAGAGAGCGAAGGAGGAGGATGAGGGAGTAAACCATGCCCGAGTGTATTACGAGAATCGATCGGCTTCCCTTCGGCATCTCCTTTTTTCTTTTTCTTGCTCGGCTTCTTCTCCTCCTCTTTTTAACTCACGTCTCCGGCTGAATGAACGCGGCTCGCCGCATGAGTTCCTCCTCCTCTGCCCTCCGTCCCTCGTCCAGT
This sequence comes from Cataglyphis hispanica, assembly GCF_021464435.1. Lineage (NCBI taxonomy): Eukaryota > Metazoa > Arthropoda > Insecta > Hymenoptera > Formicidae > Cataglyphis > Cataglyphis hispanica. The sequence goes on along the minus strand of NC_065962.1, from coordinate 6,163,620 downwards.
TGATACCGTATACGAATCTTTAACGCGATTGCCAAGTTTATCTCCGGGACTGATAGACAAGCAATTGCGCCAAGTGTAGAGTTCGCGATAGCTTTGCAGTCCGGAAGGATTAAGGCGGTTTTGTAAAGGGAGCAAGCATATTCTCTTCTCATGCTTTATACATTTTGCAGAATAAATTTATATAATATTTAAATTACATTAATATTTAATTATTATTTAAATTGTCAAAATTTTAATACATCTTTAAACAAATTTTGTTCCCCTTAATTTTGCGAATTTTTGGAATTCAGCCTTCTTGTTTAAAAATTGCCGAAATTTTAAATTCAAGTTCTAAATATTTATTCCGTAAAATTCAACAGCTCGGATTTTGATCGAAATCATATGGATGAGACGTTTCAAATTTTCTGATCCCTTAATCTTATATGCAGGAAGCTTTGGTTTCCCGCCTCTTTGATCCTCGCATAGTTCGCGTAGCTAACTCCAACGATCGAGCGTGTCGAATATTTTATATATCGATAGTCCATGACGTATGTAAAATGATGTAAGTCTTCTACTTTGAAATTTTACAATTGTTTGTTGATGTTTGATTTTTGCATTGTCGATATTGATATTCGAGACGATAATTTTAAATCTCGGTTGGACATTGAGTTTTTTTTTTTTCCGACTCGACACTGCTTTCTCAAAGATATCTGCATCAGAAAATTTATATATCCGGTGTGAAATAATTTCCTTTCGTCGCGCGTCCCTTTTTGTCTGACCTGTAATTTTTTACATGCGTGTCAGCATCTTTACGTCAACGTGCGCCTCTTTACACGTGACGGATATTCAAAGGCGACATAACGACGGTATAACGTCTTATAATCGACCACCCGATAGTTTCTTAAACTCTCGCTAACGGGTATTAAATTAACGCTTCATCGATGAGGACATTGAAAATAAATGCGAGGAGCAAAGTCGACATTAACCAACGTATACATTCGTTTCGTGCGTGTAGTTATCGCGTTAACGCGATTAAACGACGAGAGCCTGGCCCCCGACGAGGAGAGGAGCGCTAGGTGTATCTCCCGTTCCAGGAAGACGCCGCGCGAGATGGCGAAACGCGATGCGCCGAGGATGTTCGAGGCGTTCGTAGCGACCGATCTCTGCCGATCACGACCCGTCAGCGGCGCAGAAAATTGCGCTCACGTGACGCCCGGATAGCATAAGTACACCGTGGGCATCGCACCAGGATTTGTGCGGGGTCGACGCGAACGGTCGAGAATAGGAGCGGGAGGGGCGGGGGAGGAGGGAGGAGAGGAAGGAAACGAGGGATATACCGGGAGAGATGAAAAAGGTGAAACGAAACAAAGCCGCGGGGACGAGGTCCGGGAAAAGCCTTAAATCCTTGAATGAGCCTGGTCAAACTGGCCCCGCCGAGCCGAATGAATGGTTTGCGGCAGCAGTTTCAGTCGATCGCGCGCGCGCGCACAGTTTGAGCTCTCGAGCGGTCCTTCCTTTCCCTCCTCCCTCTCTCCCTCTCGCCACCGTTTGTCGTTTTCTCTTGTTCGTTCCATTCGCCGCCGGCATCGTCACCTCGAGCGAGAATGAATCATCGGTATGCTATTCGAATCGCCTTTAATTATATGTCATAACAGTTTAACTGTGCGACAAGGTCCTTCGATTCTCCCTCCACCCCGCTAGTTTTCCCCTTTCATTCTGTCATCGTAAATCGAACGTTCTCAGCATCCTTGATATTTTCACAACCGTTCTTCCTCCTCGGCATCGGAATGATAGGCCGATTTTGGCCTCCGATCGTCTTCGCGAATCTTCCGCGGATGCGCTCGATCAATGAATTTCACGCGTCGATCGTCTCGCGCCGCGCTCTGTTTGTCGACGATGGGATCGAATTAGACGCGAGAATGTTTCTTGCATGAGAACAGTGTACCTTATTTGCAATGTAATAAATCGCGAAATTGTTCGCGATTAAATCGTGAGTTTACGGGAGAGAAGAATCGAGACAGAGATAACTGGATTTGAAAAACGGATTTGGAACCGTACAAATGAAAACTTTATATCCTTCCGGAAATATGGAAATGGAATGCGTATCAATAATTGAGAATATATATTGTCTAGTTTAAAAATACCGAGTTTAGACTCCGTGTTCGACTTACTTAATTTAATTCGATATAATATTTCTCGTATCAATGATCGATTTAAGCGTATAAATACTAATATTTTCGTGTCATATCCATCCAAATCTAGATAGCTGACGTATCAGAGAGAAATGAGAATTGATTAAGGAGGTTTACACACACATATTTGACAGACTTAAAACTAGATCGAAATTAATGAATTTTTATTGTAGATAAAATTGTTTTATTAAAAAATACATGTCTTATAAAATAACCTTTTGAAAATATCTCCCCAAAATTTTAATAAAAAATATCAAAAATTGAAATCCTGGCAGCTATTTTCCCAAACGGTATTTTTAAAAACGGCGTTTGCGGTGTCAGAAATAGCTCTGTTTCCTCTCATCTGAAATAAAAAGCAAAAATTTTCTTTTAAACTAGATGAATAAAACTAGTGCTTGCCATAGCTGATTTCAAAAAAATTGATTTTTTTAAAAATGGCAGCTGTTCATAGCGAAAAATGTAATTTTCGATCTAAAAATAGATCTTTTTTTATTTATAAAAAAAAACTAAGCCATAAATCGAAAATATCCTATGACAAGCACTAGTTTTCTTCAGCCAGTTTAAGAGAAAATTTTTGTTTTTTGTTTCAAATGAGAGGAGGTAGAGATATCTCTAGTATCATTTTTACAAATACCATTCGGTATTAAATAGCCGCCAGAAAATATCAATTTTTGATAATTTTTATTGAAACTTTGGCGAGATATTTTCAAAAAATTATTTTACAAGCATATCTTTTTATTTTTTAATAAAACATAATTTTACCCATAATAAAAATTTGTTTAATTTCCATCTAATTTTATGCCTGTCAAAGATATGTAACTCCTTAACTCCTCTCTCGTGTGGGGGAGGAAATGCGAGTGACGGAAACCGACCACGTGGCTTCCTCTCGCAGAAACTGCGACTCGACATCCGTGAAATCCCCCTCAATCTCCATTTCCTCCTCGCGCCCACGAACCTAGCAATGCCGGTCTTTTACCACTCTTCATATCCTGTGTAAATATTAAATTTGTGTCTCGATAAACTCGTAGGATGCAGTCGCGCCCGCGGGTCGATTCTCGCGCGTACTTGGCGGGCGATTGCTAATTTCACGCCTCGATCTTTCAATCTACCTTCGTATTCGGACGAATGCCTCACGTTCCTGACATCCTCGTAATTATTTTCCATTCTACAAAGCGTGCGGGAAAGTAATTTTTCGGTGACGGTGATTTATTCCGTGCCTCCTCGTACCAGGTATCGACAATTGACGGGAGAGAAACTGACCGCTCGACCGTGGAGGAGGAAGCGATGTTAGCGAGTTAGGCAAAAATCAATTCGCCTCGTGAAAAAGAAAAAAAGAAAAGAAAAAATGAAAAATAATAACACATCTCGAAATAATCTTAATTAAAAGATCTCCTAATTAAGAAATCTCCCCCCACATATCTCGCTTCTTACGTCGCGTGCGCTAAGTGATAAAGCAGAAAGAAGCTAAATACAATCTCGTTCCTTTTTAATCATTTCAATCGAGCTTTGTACATGCGGTCGACCGTTCGCACTTAAATCTCCTTATTCTGTTACGCGTGCACGTAATTTCATTTGACTTATCTTTCGGGGAAAGAGGTCGGCGGCTCTCTCGTGAAAAACCACGACATACCTTCCTCGTCCATTTACCTCTCTAATTAGTCCCCGGCGAAGGGGGGGAGAAGGGTTCGAGCTCGAATGAGTCGCCGTAGGTGGACAGCGGCGTGTCCAACGTGTTGTCGTGGGCGGTACCAACGAGAGAGAGAAGCAGGAAAAAGGTAGCCTCTCCCCGCTCTCGTACGTCTATATCGACGCATTTCCCCTCACCCTCTCCCCCCCCTCCCCTCCTCCTCCCCGTTCCCGCGCCTTAACAGCTGGGGAATAAAGTTACAATAACTGTCGAGATGAAATGTAGAGTGAGATATCATTCTTGTCTTTCCTTCTTTCTCTTTTTCCTCCTCTATCCATCTTTGTCTTGAACATCGCGGACTAGCTTTTTTTTTACGGTACTGCTTTCGTGGTGTTGAAAAAAAAAGTGACGTTGATATAATGTCGTGTTAATCATCGATGAGATTCCTTCGTTGTGACGTTCTAATTAACAAGCAGTTTCTATTAGGCCCGGCGCGATATTTCTGGATATTATCGGGCGCCACGATCGAAAAGTATAATGCGGGAGGACGTTATCGGGCGTGTTTAACGAGTTTCTCGCTGGTCATCGTTTCGAGAGACGGAGTCTCGAAACGCTCCGCGTCCTTCTCTCTCTCTCTCTCTCTCTCTCTCTCTCTCCCTCTCGTCGTCGCGAAATTAAGCACACGTTCTCACACGAGCGAAATGAATTAAGATCGCGACGCGATACTTGTTCCCTCTTATGCCGCGTCATTGATTTCACCGCGGGACGCTTCTACTTTGATCTACTATGTCGACGGAATAGGTTTATACGTCCTCGGCGCGCGAGCACAATGGTCGACGTCGAACAATCGGCCGTCGCTACACGTGCGTCGAATCACGCGAGCGCGAGACAGCGCGAGGGCACACACGGACGCGGGCGGCCGATTTAATCGAGATCGTACCCTAAGGTCTCCTCTTTTCTTTTCCCTTACGAGCCTGTCGTCGGGTCGTCTTTGAAACCTGCCACGTTATATATCTTTCCCTCTTCCTTTCTCTCTCTCTCTCTCTCTCTCTCTCTCTCTCTCTCTCTCTCTCTGCGTCACGTTGCCATTTGTTAGCATCGAGTGTCGTTTAAAAAGACCGAAGCTCAGACTGACTAGAACTATGCCGGGGGTTGAGATTTGACTTAAGTTGCGCGAAAGACTCGTGCCAAGTTTAATCGCGTTGAACATCGGAATATCCGAGACTCCATTCACCGTAGCTTCTCTCTCTCTCCGAAAATAGTCTTTCAAAACTAAAATTCTTTTATATATTATAATTCATATTTCTTCGCGTCGTGGAATTTTAAAATATATACGCGTAAACTCTCGCTCTCTCTCTCTTTTTCTCTATCATATCAATTTAAAATGTTTATACACAATTTAATTATTTTATTTAATTATATATATATATATTTTTTTTCTTAATTATTTTACTTAATTTTTCTTTTTTACGAGAAACCGTTATCGACATTTTTCATCAGTTTCGTATCATTATTTCAATATCATTAAACAAGATATCATATTCTCTTCATCATAAAAGTCCTTTTTCTACGTAATTATTTTCAGTTTGAAGTTATTTCTAAGATTACAACGAATCTATTTCCGGGAATATATTTTTTCGTAAGTAAATAGAAAAGATGAATGGAGAAATTTAAGTGAAAATTATAGGATATATATATATATATATATATATATATATATATATATATATATATATATATATATATTTGCTAGCTCTTCGTGTTACATTATTACTCGAGATGTTATTTTAGGATATTATTCATCAAGAATTAAAGAAGAATCTTACGATTGTTCGAATGCTCGGTCGCGTCGTCCCGATAAACGAATCCATCGTACCGTGAGAAGATGACGCGTTAATTGAACGCGTTCGGTTATCGGTCCTTCTCGATCATCATCGTCGTCGACGAAAGTGCGTGCGTGCAATCACGAACGAGCACAGCACGCGTCCCTGTGTGCTCGCGTAGCATGACTTAGGGGACTTTGCGGCCGCTCCGTGTGTAGTCCTTTTAAATCAATTACCGCGATAAAGATTCCGCGAGGCTACATGTATACGTGACGTAAGTGTGCGTGCGTGCGTGCGTGACACTTGGGTTACATACGTCTCTTATCTCGTATCTTGCTTTCATTTCTTTTCTCTCTCTCTCTCTCTCTCTCTCTCTCTTCTCTCATTCCCCTACCGTCCCAGATTTCTTCGACTTGGACGATTCGCCTTCTTCCTTTTACGGCGCTATTCCTTCGCTCCTTCGGCGCGCTTCCTCGCTCGTTTCCTCGCTCCCCTCTTTCCTTACCCCTCTCCCACTATCTCGGATCTGATTCGATTTGTCGTACAATGCTGTTCACGATGTGATTACATGCCGGCGGAGGTCCCTTGCAGTCTCGGCGCGATGCCGGAGCTTAGGCGGCGTGTAAGTTTACAAAGTACGACGCTTCTTGGATGCAGACTTTCGTGGATGATCGGTGCATCAACTCGAATAACGTTACTGTTACTAATAAATGGAAGCGGTTTGGTTTCGCGTTTGAAATGATGAAAAGATAAATTAGTAAATATATTAATTATAGTTAGGATTTTGTGAAAAAATTTATAAATCATCTCTTTATAAGGGGTAGTTATTAAGAGGTAATTATTAATAATTAATTACGCCCACCGGAGTTATATTATTTTAGAAATATTTCTTTATCATAATTTATCATAATATGAAAATTTCGTTACACAATGCAACATCTTATCATATCTGACTAAGTGAAATAGTAGAGGATCTTATAAATATTTTATAATATATTTTTATAATATATTTTATAATACTTATAATATATTTATTTTTATAATAAATTTATAATATATTTTTAACTACATTAAAAAAAAGATATATATATTATACTTAAAGCAGATCTTATAGATTTTATGTGCGCGGCTTACTTCGCCGTTAAAATCGTAAATAATATATATAGTTAAACAGCTGACAATATTTTTCATCTCCTTTTAAAATATTTTGGACACATACATTTGTCGCTAATTATTGTCGAATGGAGTTTAATCAATAGTTAATTATTATAGACAGCAGATGTTATTAAAATTCGATCCACTTTTCTAATCGAGACGCACAAGCCGCGATCCGTACGCACTGAATCGTGAAGACAGAAGCGCGAAATGATGATAGGGAAAGAAACCACACTGGTCTCGGTCTATATGAACGTCAGCTTTTTTCTGTACGGGTTAGAATATGTTGCGACGACAGGAGCGAGACGGTACGGATGTCCGTGATGCGTTAAATTAAAGTTTAACTCCGAGGCAGCTGATGGCCCGGGCCGAGTTAGAGATGAAATTCGTGATTTCCTCCGTCTTGCCATCGGCGCGCATGCTTTTGAAATGATTCGTTTGATAAAAGCAGCGCGGCAGATGCGGATAAGTATATCCGCATTCATTTCATCAATTTTCCTTGCCGTACCGTGACCAAGACTTTGTCTCATCATTTATTCTAATTGTTAATCAAAATGTTTAGGAAATTTCGTAGATTTTCGTAGATTGAATGAACATCTACTTTAATAAACAACAGGATTTTTCAGATGATAATGAGAGTCGATGATCACTTCGAGAGAAAGACAACTCAATAGCTAGTTGCTAGAGAGCAGTAATATTCTTTGATAATTCTTTTTTCTTCTTTCAATTGAATAAAAGATAACTCTTAGCAGTTGACTTTTTTTTTTTTTTTACTGAAAGTGCAATCTTGCCAGCAAAGTGTTTTTTCGAGGATTGTTACTGATTTTTGAACGATTACGTCGCGCAGATTAGTCGATCCCGCCGAGAGTGTCATTAGTGTTTCGCCAATCTGGGCATTTCTCTCTCTCTTTCTCTCTCTCTCTCTCTCTTTCTTTCTCTTTCGTTCTCGTCGTAAGCGCGGCGCATCACTGTCTGTATTAATCCGGCACTTTGATCGTAAAATTTACATTCGTGTACCTTCCGGACTCCTTCCGTATGCGTTCGCCATCTCGGCGAGCCCCTCCGGGCTCTCCCCCATCCCCCCTCCCCCTTCCCCTTTCCCGATCCCTGACGTGTCTTACAACCCTTTCCTTGCTTAAATCCAAATAAAGGTCGAGATTCTTGAGTCGTTGGGTCTTCCTTGCCTCCCGCGTCCACCCTCGTCGAAGGCGCCGTTTCTCTTCAAACCCTCTCGGATTGGAGCCGCGTACCTCTCTGTCTCTCTTGGTCACATTTACCTTCCGACTTTCATCACGATCTCTCTTCTCTTCCATCTCCATCCTCTCTGTCTCTCTTTTCTCGACATTTCTCTCTTCCATTCTCCTTTCTCCTGCTCTCTTTATCTCTTCCATTCCTCCGACTCGACTTCCTTTCGCTCTCAGTATCGAGGACTTCTTTACTCGACTGACTCTTCTGCTTATACATACCTAGCCGGCTCTGCACCCTCCCCTCTATCCACGCCCTCGTCCTCATCTCCATCCTCCTCCCCCTCCCCCTCATGCCACCCTCGACCATCTCCCGCGCACCCCCGCCAGGCCCTCCCGACCTCCCGCTTCTTACTTCTCATCTTTACCACCAACATCGTATATAAATACCTAAGGGCGTTGTCTTTGGTCTTTCGCGCGTTTTGCTACGCTTGTCTCGAGTTCGCGTTCTCTTTTATTTTTTTTTCCGTCTAAAAATTCGAAGCTAAAAAAAAACTCGCCAGACATCGCGCATTTTTAGAATTGACTGTTTTTCGTTTTGTTTTTTTATCAATTGATTATTTTAAGGGAGCAGAGACAGTTTTAAGTGTCATATAGAAACAGAGGTGTCAGGAGGCTGGTTTGGCCGGGTATTAATTTTGAATGAGATCGTTAAATGTTGATTCAAGAGAGGAGCTTCGCAGTTAGATGTTACTCGCTAGAGACGTGGTTACAATGGAATCAACCTACGGGAAAATTAATCACTGGCTAGGAACAATCGATCCTTATTAGCTCTGTGTGCAGCGTTGCAACGAGACTTATTCGCGATTCTGACTTTTATTCTTATCACAGTGACAATTTATTCAACATAAAGATACTGTAGGAACAACAAAGAAACGTAGTGAAACAGTATTTTGATTAGCGCTTCAATATAAGAAGCATTATTTCGAATTGACTCACGTCTCAATTAATTAATCGTTATCGGATTCACAAACTCGCGATGATAAGAAGATAACGCCGGGCATTGTTCGCGATTCGCGCAAGATATTCACGCGTCTTCTCGCGCGCATATCTCATCTACCGAGTATATCCACGGGAGCTGAGACACGATTCCGATAGACAAAGAAGATTGAGTGCAGGTGTAGGATCAAGGCGGGGTGGAGGGAGGAGAAGAGTCCGCTATATGTAAGGATAGTTTCGCGGTTTATGGGCAATTACTATGGAGGTCGTAACGTCCTCTATATATACATATATATATATATAGTACATATGTAACAACGACGCACAAGCCTTTCGAAGCCACACACAGATAAACATTCCGCGACCGCACGTGCGTGCGTGCTTCTCCTCTCTCTCTCTCTCTCTCTCTCTCTCTCTCTCTCTCTCTCTCTTCCCGAGGCCCCTCACGACGCATACGAGGGAGAGGACGATAGGGGGATACATCACCTTGCTTACCACACGGCCCGTATACCTCAAATACACTACGAGTCAGTCAGTTAACTCCGAGTCAGACCTTTCACTTCGTGGTCCAGAGAGCACGCCATGGCGCGCACGATGGTTCCCACAAGTGGAAGCCCTCGCCGGTCGGGTCCGATGCTACAGTTTGTTTCTCGTTTCCACGGTGGGCCGGGATGGGACGCGCGCGGGCGAACAGGACTCTCTCGGCGCGAACAGCGTGTCGGGCGCGCGGCGGACTCCTCGTATCCGGAAGATCGCTCTCATTTTTGCGCGGACCCCCTCGGGCCTCGTAACATCACACTCCCTCCCTCCCTCTCTTCGATCCGATAAATTGTTATCTTTTAGCACGTTCTTTCAATTTTAAATTCCTATTCTATATTTTATATTCATTTTGTATTCCGTAATCTGACATTGATATCATATAAAATCAATAATTTTTTGTTTTCGATGTGAAATTTAGACATATTATTATTTGCATGATCCAATTAATTTATTGTTGTAATTAATTTTTGATGCTTTGCCGGACTAAAAATTTGATGAAGCTTTGGTATCGAAATTTAAATGTCTATTCCCGAGTAATTATTATATTATCGACAAATATATGACAATTATACGAGGCTTGATGGATCATTAGATTTATGTTTGATAGAAATACATGTACGATTCATGGATTTTATAAATGGAACAGATCCATAATACTAGTTACAGATCATAATATCGGATAATAAATGACAAATTGCGCTGATAATATGCCACACGCTTACTCAGTACCACGCTACCAAAGCTTGACTTATCTTAGCTATTACTTAGCGCACGTTAATACCATGGTATTAAGCACATCGGCCATGATACTTGTTAATGTTAGCGACAGAAGTTCAGATGGTGTGACCTCACACGATATTACGCGCCAGTATTATTACCGGTAAATATCGATCTCGCGTATTTATCTGACAACGGCGTGTAAGTATATTAAATATCATTTGTAACAAAAACGGCATCGGTACATTAATTATTATTTGACATATCAAATTAATGAGAAGATGTTTATTATATTTTCTATAATCGTGATTAATATAATTAATATATTATTTGTAATTCTAATATTTTATTTTATTTTATATTTATTTATTTATTTATATTTATTTATTTATATTTTATTATTTTATATTATTTTTATTTGTAATTATAATATTTTAATGTACGCATCTCTTTTGTGACTAGCATAAAAGTCAAATTTATAATCATTTATTTAGAGACAAGCATTGCTTTAATATCTTATAAAAAAATCACGATTATGTAATTATAAATAAATATCGATCACATAAGTAAATCTCTCGAAAGGCAGATTATGCAAAGTCATATTAATACGACAAAGGAACGAAACGGACGTCTATCAATCGATTATCTACTTTTTTTCTATAACAAATAGCAGACTCCTCTATACGTCGACAACTGACTCGGGGTGAATACTTCAAAGGCATTTAATATTCCAATTGCCGTTATGAATTCGCTCTTGTTCCGGATCTGTTTCACACAACCGCGGACGAAAGTAATGGCATCCGCTATACGCTTTGTTTCGCCGCCCAATCAAGGCGGGCACCGCGATACACTCTTCGCTGAAAGATTTATTATCCGCGTGATCGTATCGATTTAATCTCTCATTTGATGTCTCAAGCACGTTTTAGGAGTGTGCATAGTGCCTTGAAATGTAAAAATTATCAAAGCACTAGCCGCAAAAGACTGTATATAATCCAGTGTTTGTTACTTTCATAGGTTTAAAGAAAAATTCAAGAGAATTCTCTCTGTAAATAATCTCTTATGGAAGCAAATGCTTTAATATGAGTAACTGCTGTCTTTATGTCATCTTTCTAAAAGTTTTCTTCGATAAATGAGAGAAATATTATTTGCTTTGCTTATGCAAAGCGACGAGCAATGCAGCCGCTAGGAATGCAGGCTCGTAAAGTTCTATCGAATCGGGCAACGGAATAACAACAGCGTATCCATATCTCGCCAGAAGGTAGCTTCCTTTTTTTTTTTTAAATGTACCTACAGGGTGTAATACGCATACTCACATTTGTCGTAGTGTGTTCGTAAACAATCGGCGAAATTGTGATTATTCGAGTAGAATTTCACGGAATGGAGCTAAATAGGTTCGGAGAGCCAAACAATTTGCGCGTCAGCTGATGGCTCAATAAAGGACAATGTATCGGTAGATGTTTGTCTTTTTGGCGGATCCGATGCAATCAAAACGCTGTTGCACTTTTCCTCACGGTAAGATCGAATGCAATACGACCGTATATTGTTTCGACTCTCTTTCATTCACACTCTTGATCGTTTCCCGGCTTAAGGATGTATGTGCCATATGTCATGTGTCAAAAACATTTACAAAAATATTAAAAATTTCGTAGACTTCTACTATTTCGTATCTAAGTATCTGTATAAAATTTGAGCAAAATTCTCTTAACAGTTTAGAAATTGTTTGAGTTTAAAGTTAATATTGATTTTTATGAAAAATCGCGTATCGTAGCATTTATTGAAATTTGACAAGAAAAAAACATTGCAATAAAAATTTTCATATATTAAGAAAATTCTAGTAAATATTTGTGCAAAATTTGATTTAGATCCACTTGTTTAAAAGTTATTTATTAAAAATTGTAGACAAATATTCTCTCTCTCTCTCTCTCTCTCTCTCTCTCTCTCTTTTTCTGCAATTACTCGTTTTTTTGTTTTTTGTTGATTGAGGGGGATATTTACGATCAAAATTTTTTGTCATAAATTAGGAAAAATATTAATTACTATTTTTTTTATAATCTCTAGTCATACTTTAATTCTTTTTATAATTTGGATTTATTTATTTGATCTTTCAAACAATATATAGACGTATGAAATATGTTGTTTTTTTTTTAATTTTAACTGTTTTTTTTTTTTCTACATCGTAGATATTTTTTCGCGTATCTCTTGATAATTTCTCGACGTGTTCGGCAAATTTTCTTCTCGCACAACGAATATACGTTCTTTAAGAGGAACGTGTATTTTTTAACATATACTGACGGCTGAACAAGTATAATAATTAATGATGAGACCGATCGTTCGGGATTTTTATGGCATCTTGTCTTTTGATACGACACGCGCGATCGTATACATATACATGCACATGTACTTGGCCTGTTTCACGTCATGCGTGACGAAAAGGTCACGTTCGAGTCGAAATCTCGCGCACTCCGAGAGAAAATATACCGAGCGGCGCATTAAAAGCGACCGGCACGTAGTTACATCGTAATATAAACGACCATCGTAAAGGAGGATGCATCATCCCCCTCCCCCTCCCCCCCCCACCGTCGTTTGTGTATACGCGTATATCTCGTTCGTGATGAGCGACAACAATCCGAAGGAAGCATAAACACGCCGAGTGTTCCAGGCGCGATGATGGTACCGCGACGCGGACGCAATTAAATGTCAGTCGTGGCAATAAAAACGATCGTTCATTCCTCGGAAACAATTGAGCCATGAACGGGGGGTGAGTCCGTCCCTCGCCACGACTCGTCGTCGAAACATCGCTATTAATTCGCACCGGGGTCGTTAAATTCTCGCCAAGTATTATGAAAATATCTTTGACCCTCAATCAATTAAAATCTGTCGGATCCGGAAGTGGAGAACTTTTTTTTTTTCATCCGTAAACTTATCCGGATGGATACATTTTAATATCGACTTACAATATTGAGAGTATGTCGTGCAACAATTGTGTTGCCTGCGTGTAATGATTAAATTGAGATATATGATTGTAAAAATAATGGGTATAAATTGTAAAAACGGAGAAATTTAAAAATAGAAAAAAAACAATACAAAGCTTAGATTAAAAATTAAGGACAGATGCATTTTATGGCATCGTTAGTTTAAAGATTGGCACATTTTATATTGGATCACTTGTGAGAAGAAACTTTGCGAGCCACATGTTGACTTTGTACGAAAGAGAGAGAAGAGAGAGAGAGAGAGAGACAGAGAGATTATTATCGATAACCGAAAGGCGTCGCTCCGAAAATACCTGTTAACCGTGGAAATGCGCGGGATTGGGAAACGAGGAAGGGACGAGCCGCGGAAAAGAGAGGAGCGCGCGGGTGTCCCGACGCGGTGGGGGCGGGAACGGAAGGGTGAAAGGAAACAGAGGATGGAGGGAAAGAGAGGGAGAGAGTGAGATAGAGAGATAAGAAAAGAGGAGCTGTCGCGCATTGAAGTCTCCGAAAGGCCGCGTCGGGGTGCTCTCGACAAGAGTAACACGAACGAACGAAGGAACGAACGAACCAACGAAGTAAGGTGAAGCATTGTACGCGGAGGAAAAGACGGACGCACCGGATGGCGAAGGGGGAGAGAGAGAGGACGAACTGATCGGCGAAGGGGGGCACGGGAGGCTGCACCGGCGTAGATCGGAGCGAAACTGAGAGACAGCGAGCCATTGACCCGTGGAACGAAGGGGGTAGGCCGTGATGTGCGGGTGCCGGTCAGGAAGAGCATATGCGTGATACACGTGTGTATGCTGGCCGATGTGTATCTCGCGTGTGCTCTTCTTACCTGGTACCAGAGCACATGGTTCACCTTCTCCTTCCTCGGCTTCGCTCCGATCCACTTCGCTTTCGGTGCGCAGCCTCCTCCTGTGCCCTTCCCTGCCTCGCTAGCCCGATCTCCCTCTTCCCCTTTTCATCGCTACCCGGTATATCTATCTTTGTTTTCTTTGCACATGACGATTATCGTGACGTGCACCACGTGTGTACGTCCGTACGAGGCGCATACATATGTAAGGCGCGCGCGCGCGCGTATTGCCTCGCAACGGATATTACGGTACAGATAGATCGAGAGCGATTAAGAAATCCGTGACGGGCATTGTGTTTGCCCGGCTCTCATAACGCCTGTATCTGCGCCCGCGCTGGACCGCGCGCGGACTCTTGTGCTTCTCTTGTATCCCGCGAAAGAGAAACATCGAATTACCTCTACGGTTCGTATTATTATAATTTCGCGATAATTTCACTTCAGCCATTGGATATGTACGAATCATGAATACACATATGTACACAACTAATATATGTCAGAATTGTATAAATTATACATATAAATAATAATTTGATAATTGATATGTCGTATATATCACCATATTGGTCAATGATGAAGATTGTTGTTTAATAATATATAATAATTTTTAATTAATATTGTGTGACGCGTAAATTAATTAAATAATCACTATCTCTCTTTCTCATAGAAAATAGATGTACTATGTCTCCACAAGATTTCTTATATTCTCGTAAATGATCCAATATAAAATGCTTTACAAATCTCAATTTTAACAATCTTTGTTATAAAATATATTTCTGTTTTTCATAGCGTAAGTTTTTTATTTTTATTTTTATTTTATTTTATTTTTTTTTAATATTTAAGATTTATGCGCATTATTTTTACATATTTTCATTAATTTATAATTATAATCGTTATATGGAGAGGCAGAGCTGTTGATAGGTACTTTCAACATTTAAAATTCTTCTTCCTGTAATATGTATTTCCTCTTAATTTATATCATGATGAGAATTATACGAATATTATACGTATAATAGAGTTAATTATTAGTATATTTAATATTCTATCGAAATCTATATAATCAATCTCTACTAGGACTCAGAATTAAATAAATATCAAATTCAATACAAAATCATATTTGGAGTGAATATTACATACCTTGATTTGTATAGATACTGCAGATATATCTGTAACATTCCCTCTTTACGATGTGATAGAATTCGATTGAAATAAAAAATACAATCTCGACTATGTCGATCGCGATTAAATTTAAAAGTATGTTTAGATACTTCGTAATCGTCGCATCTTTTCTAGATACTCCCCTTATATACATCCGTAAGATTGGAATTTAATTTAAAATTGCCCAACATTTTAAAGAAAATATATCAGCTTGTTCGATAGAAAGGGCCATCGATTTACACGAGCCAGAAATAAATCGAATACCGCGGGATGATCGACACCTGTCGAATCGGCGACTCGAGCCGCGATTATCCACGACATCGCGAGAGCGGATAGATGGAGAGCGATTAAGAGAACTTCGTGACGGTGTTTCTCGTCGCTCTCTCGCGATGGCGGCCTCGCATGTTTCCTCCCGCGGTCGCGGCGTCTTGTCGATCTCGTGTGTGCCCCGCGCACACATGAGAGCACATCACGTGCACGTGCGCGCGCCCACGCGCGCACGTGTAGGTACACGTGTGCCGCAGCACACGCGGATAGACGCGGATGGCGAGGCACCGATCCTCTTCGTGGCCGCCCAGGGTCATGCCCTACCCTCGCGCTACACAATAATCTTCTTCGTCGTGTGTGCTCTGGTATCTCCGCGAGAACGTTACCGCCCGCCCCTCCTTCTCCTCTCCTCCCCGCCCGCCTACCCTTTTGTCTCTTGATCGGTGTTGCGGCCGTGTATTTCGTCCTTCTTTTATCCGCGTCTCTTCGCCCTCCGTGAACTCGACGCCGTACGAGTTTCTTCTTCCCCGCCGTTCCTTCCGTCGGCGATTTGTTTGCCTACTCAGTGTACTGACATAAGTATCGCGTGCGCGTATTATAGGTTGCTCTCTGCCCAATTGGATCATTTATGAAAATGATATTTTATCGAAAGAACGCATCTTTTTAATAAAAAAAAAAAATATTATTTTAATTGAAGACGTGTAATGTCATAAGCGACTCCAAATAATCGATCTTTCGAATTGAAATCTTAAAAAATTATAATGAAATATCTTAATTTTTCAATTTTTCTTTGTTTATTTAAGTTATTGATTTCGTATGCATGCGAGATATTTTTAATCCCACATCTCTCTATTTTCTCATAGTTTCACAAAAAGCTTCGCGAAAAATCATGCTTCTCGCTCTCTCTCTGTGTTTGACAGATTCTGAAAGAATTCAATCTATTGGAGATGTCTGTATTGCGGATAATAACGATATTCACGCGGAATCTCGCATGATTTTCACGGCTCGTTCAACAACGATCATGCGCGACCGCGTTGATTCGCGCGAGGGCGTGTACAAACGCGCGAACCGCCGACTTTCTTGTCACTTGGAATGAACTAACTCGAGCCACGAGTCATTGACTCCGCTTCCGGTTCGGCTCTCTATCGCTCGCATTGTTATCTCCGGCAGCTCTCCTCGTCTTCTTCTTCGTTTCCCACCGGCTCTCTATTCTATCTCCACCACCGTGTCCGTCTTTCATTCGCCTCTCCTCTCCTCATTTCGCTCTCTCGATTCGCGTTCAACTCTTTTTCTATCCCTTAGAATTTATGTTAGTGCTACCATCATGATGCAATCTAAAGATTTTTTAAATTTAAAGTTCACTAAATATCAAGGTTAGACGTTTCGAATCATATTTTTCTTTTTTTTTTAAATCATCTTTCTATAGATTGCTATATTTTTTTTGTATAAAATAATTGCATTCTCAAGATATATAAAATAATAAAAGAGATTGTAATATATTACATGTTGAGGAATATGAGTCTCTCGATAGTCTTTATCAAGGAAATTGGAGGAAATTAATTCGGCAACAATAATTTATATGCACGATGTATATGCTCGTGTACTTAATCTTTTGACTTACTCTTTTTCTCGACCACGCCGCGCGCTATCTTTCTTTAGGTGTCTCGGTGACGTTAACTCTAGAGTTACTGTTACCGAGATTGTATAATAGAGCACCGCGGGGAAGGGAGGGGGGGGGCGGAGAGGGAGAGGCCTCGGTTGATTTCCCGCGTCCGTCCACGTACCCGGTGGCCGACGATGAATGGATACGTTTCAGGGGCTGCTGAATTAGTAACGCGATACCTGCCACCACGATTTACCCCGTGTTCTCTCGCCTCCGGTACCATCATACCGGAGAATCGACTTTTCCCCCACCGATTATCGCGGCGGCGATGCTCGTCGCGCCTCGATGTTTCTCCTTCGCGCGGAGATCCGAATGTTGTACGATATTTTTTGTTGTCTTCTTTTATATTTGGGTGGCACTTGTCTCACGTTTTACGAGCGCTTTTCCATGCGCGTTAATTATTGTTAGCGGTATAGTCGGTATAATATTGAATTTTCTTAGCAACATTCTTGCGTATATTTTGTATACAATATATTTTGTTTTATTGCGTTTTTATTCGGGTGATATTTGTTTGACGTTTGACGTTTGACGTTTGACGTTTAAGTGGTTCTCCATTAATTATTGTTAGTCGCGATAAATTCACTGAAGTTTACACGCATATTTTTTCCTATTTAATAGATTTCTGGGAAGCATACACGAGCCGTGTAATGTCCGGATTTTCTTAGCAACATTCTTGCACATACATTTTTTATACAATTTTATTTAAATTTTGTTTTACCGCGTTTATATTTTTCTTTTAATTTTCACGTCGTTTTCTATTCCTAAAAATTTATTCTATTTTTCTCATCATCAAATTAAGTACTTTGATGCTGAATTCGCCGCACATCGAGTAAACCGTGTAATCTAAAATTGATTTTATCATTAAAGACGATGGAGGCGCGCGAAAATTTCGAAAACATCTGTTTTTCGATCATCTTATTCGTCGCTTATATGAATCTTATATATATATATATATATATATATATATATATATATATATAATATTGCCTCGTCATATGTACATTTCCTTCTTATACGATCTCTCGGAAAAGATATATAGTATTTCTTGTCGATCGGCAAAGGTCACGCGTTTCTTACCGCGGCCATAAAGCGCCACATTGTGCGCAATAAATTCGCTACGCTCTTTAAACGTACACGTAGGTATTTTTTTGCGATTGATAGAACGTGATGCATAAACCTTCATATGCAATTTGTGGTCAAAACTGCATGCATTGGGTTCGCGAAAAATCATTGCATTCTCGCATTGAGCGTATGTACTTTATTATTATAATTTATTCTTGATTTTTTTCATGATAATCACCGTATTGATAATTCTCTTATCGCGGCAGGAAAATTCTTATCATTTCGGTCTTCATTTACAATTGCTAGCATAATTATTCGCGATTTTTGTTGCGAGTAGAGATGCAGAGCTACTATCGCTCCCATCGCGCATAATTCTCTGTCTCGCGCGATTTGTAACATTGCCGTTTATCGTAGAAATGATCATCTCGCGCCGTCGCAGTCTGCAGAGGACTGCGTACCAAGGCCACCCCTTTTTCTCATCTTTCTTTTTCTCGATATACATCCGACGCGGAATAGATGCTTTCCCATGCTGCACAGGTATGCGAGTGTCATGACTGGAACAATGCGGCGTTTTTATTCTCTTTTTTTTTTATCCACCCGTTGCACGGGATACGTATAACAGTGCACGAGGCCTAGCCCATCGCTTTTACGACCGTGTAATGGGCCCCCTTAGCTTCTTCAGCAGGCAGTCTTCAGTGCTGAAATGCGGAGCAAGGTTCCAATATTCAGACTCGTCGGTATTTTCTCAGTCGTTACGCACACACGCTACATACTTCCATGTAGGAAAACCTCGCTAGTCTCGCTAGCCTCGCCACGTACTCATTCTTCTCCATCTTCTTGGAGCACTGTTTATACATATGTATATGGAGCCTTGATCAATATTATTTGTAATGAAGATCTGAGCGATTTTAATAATTGTAATCTTTTTTTTTCGATTAAATTTCCATAACGATATTAATAAGTAGTACATATATGTATAAATAATAGTATATACAAATAATCATCACACATTTATTAGAATTTTTAATTTTAATATTGATATAATATTATTAAATTGATTTAAATATATTATAATTACTTATAATATATTATATATTATTTATATATTATATTATTTAATATATTGCATTATTTATTTTATATATTATATTATTTAAAGATATTTTTAAATTTAATATTAATATATATATATATATAATATATTTTATGTATATCCTTATATAATTTTGTTGCATGGGAAGCTGATTAACTTTGTCGGGAAATTTTCATTAAGGAAAAATTAATTACAAATTTTCTAAAGGATTCGTCATTTAAAATTGTATCCATCAACTGTATGTACCTTCAAGATTGACGTATGTCTGGCAATCGTTGTGACTGCGATAAAATATTAATCCGCGATCGCATTGCATCGCCGTGCATCTGCAATCGCGTATATACCGGATGCGTGAAATAATTATGCGCGCTGCGTTTATCTCATTCGACCAAGGACGGATTCCGCGCATTGTATAAATGCCATGTTTTGGGAGGAGAAAAATTTGGCGCGGTTATTTCGGGAAAAGCTCGTTGCACAACGGGGTGACGTATTTTACTTATGTATCGAATTTCCGTCGACAAAACGCGAAGAGACAGCGGTGGGTTCGCACGACATTCGTAAAGCCGTTAATTGCTTTTACGCGATTAGAGTCGAGCATCGCATATCCCCTAACAGCTGATATCGGCGAAATTTCCGCACGATCGCACTATTTTTAGAAATCTCGCAGCTTTCTAAATGAACGCACGGAAGACACCTGCCTATAAAATCGTAATGCTTCGACGGTAACGTTGCAGCCGCGCTTCGAGAACGGCTGCTGAGAAAGAATGAGCGTCGAAGCTAACGATAGCGATGTTCTCGCGCCTCGTTATTTCTTCGTAAAATGAGGAGGAGCCGCACATGAATCAGAAATACGAATCGGGCGACGAATAAGTAAGAATTTTGCGAATATCATACGTTGCATATTTCAAGAATATTGTTCTGAATCGTTAAAGGGTTATTTTTGAGGCATAAAATTAGATGGAAATTAAACAAATTTTTATTATGGGTCAAATTATGTTTTATTAAATAATGAAAATATATGTCTTGTAAAGAAATCTTTTGATAATATCTCGCCAAAGTTTAAAAAAAAATATCAAAAATTGATATTTCCTGGCATCTATTTTCCCGAACTGTATTTGTAAAAATGATATCAGAGATATTTCTGCCTTCTCTCATTTGAAACAAAAAGCAAAAATTTTCTGTTAAACTGAATGAATAAAGCTAATGCTTGCCACAGAATGTTTTCGATTTATGGCTTAGTTTTTTTTATAAATAAAAAGACCTATTTTTAGGTTGAAAATCGCATTTTTTGCTATGAGCTGCATTTTTTGAAAAATTAATATTTTTAAAATCGGCTATCGAAAAGCACTAGTTTTATTCATCTAGTTTAAGAGAAAATTTTGGTTTTTTATTTTAGATGAGAGGGGACGGAATTATATCTGATACCGCAAACGCAGTTTTTAAAAACACCGTTCGGAAAAATAGCTGCTAGGATCTCAATTTTTGACATTTTTTATTAAAAATTTTGGAGAAATATTTTCAAAAAACTACTCTCTACAAGACATTGTATTTTCATTTTCTAATAAAATATAATTTTATCCACAATAAAATTTCGTTAATTTCGATCTAGTTTTAGGT
Organism: Cataglyphis hispanica; assembly: GCF_021464435.1. NCBI lineage: Eukaryota > Metazoa > Arthropoda > Insecta > Hymenoptera > Formicidae > Cataglyphis > Cataglyphis hispanica. Next base: position 6,142,722 of record NC_065962.1, on the reverse strand, counting down.
CTGTCAAATGTATGCAACCCCTTAAATGACAAAAACGTCATTCATCAAATTTTGCTGAGATATATCCCCTTACGTATCTGTTTCTGCTTTTATCAATCCCGCGCCTAGACTCATATGCGATTGCCCGAGCATTCATACGAAAGTTTCCTCGCGAGCGATCCGAGAAACGTTTTCCTCGGTAATAATCGTAAGAGCGCGAGAGGCATTTCGCGGAAACGGTAATAACAGTAGGATCGAAAGTTCGACGTCATTATCCAGCCTTCGACGAAAGAGCGCACGCGCGATCGCTTTGCACGAGAATCGACTTATCGTCGTCTCGACGATGACGTGGGGACGTGGGGCCACGGTTCCGAGAGAGTTCGGATCGTGAAGGACCCAGCCGATCATAAGTGCACACCGAGCTCCGCTCCTGATTTTCCGCACCACGAGCGTACGTATGTACGTGTGTATATATATATATGTGTGTGTGTGTGTGTGTGTGTGTGTGTGTGTGTGTGTGTGTGTGTGTGTGTGTGTGTGTGTGTGTGTGTGTGTGTGTGTGCGTGTGTGTGTGTGTGTGCGCGTGTGTGTGTTTGTGTGCGCGCATTTATGTGGGTGGTTGGAAGGAGGTCGGAGGTTGGTCGTTAAGCCTCAGCCTCCAGATTAGTACCGGCGAGACCGAAACTTTAAACGAGATCATTTCTTAGCTTAACCCCTTCCCGCCGTCTTCTAAATCCTCGATTTAAATCCGCTAATTGAAGACCGGCCCAAACACCGGTGGATTCTTACTCAGCCGCGATAATTCCGACGATGCCGCGAGCAGCAGGAGACAAACATCCGAAATGTAACTTAGGAACGTCGTCGGCTCTCTTGTGCGAGTACTTTTTAACTAAATTAACTAATAAAGATTTACGTATCTTCTGATTATTCCATAAGGATAGATACGTCGTTGATACGGCGATTGTAGGAAGGACGCTAAATATTCCCAACTACTTCCCGTAGTCTCTCCCAGAGAAAGAGAGACGCGCGTAAGAAACGACGCGACTTCGTCTTCCGTGCCATCTCGAGTCTGTCGAGCAGTCACAGTTCCTTTCGCGGTTCTTTGTGTGTGAATGTGCCCCGATTAACTGGTCGACCATCGGCCGCCGACGATCGCTCGATCCGGTCGTCCAGTCCAGATTCGAAGCAACCGTATAGCGCTTAGTCATGCTCGGCGTTCCCAGGCGAGCGGCGCAACATGCACGTATACGTGTATTGCATACAGACACAAGCCGTGTCCTAAAACCTTAATCTTCATCTTAATTTTAACTCCGTCGCCTTAAATGTTTTCGTCGCACATTTCTTTCGCCTTCAACTTGAAATAAGTTTCAGCAATTGAATTCTAAGAGAGTAAGAGAGGAAAATTTATTTAAATTTATACATTAATAAAACTGAATATTGTTATTTAAATCTCTCTTAACTCTATCAGTTTGCAAAGAATTTGTTTTATATTTATTTAATAAAAATTAAATATAATAAGATAAAAATATTTATATTTTTCTTTTTATCGAGGAAAAATCGGTAATGCGTGAAAAAATTTCGTCAAAGTTGATTGTGTTTTGGAACACGCTGTATTGTATATACGCACACGCGTAAAAGCGCAGCGGGCAAATGCAGCAGAGGATCGGCAACGTACGCGCGCGGACGTGCATTCAAGCAAACCGAAGCGGGACGGAAACTAAGAAATGAGAGTTAGAGGGAGGGAAAGAGAGAGAGAGAGAGAGAGAGAGAGAGAGAGGGAGGGAGAGAGAAAGAAAGAGAGGAGGAAGAAGAAGATGAGGAGGAAAGACGGACGCAAGAACGGCGGAGATATTCAGAGAATAGTCAGAGGGGTCAGGTGAGATGCTGCGTGGCGGGAGGACGACCGCAGCGGCGTGCCGGAAGCGAGCAGGTGACTGGTAGTTCCGCTCCATCGAGCGCTGTTCCGCGCCATGGCCACTCAAGATCGGCTCTCGGTTGGCTCCGGTGGATGGCGATTCCATATGGATTCGCAGACATCGTGCACGTTTAAGCTTTCGATGGCTCTGATACACGATTATTTTTATTTCTCGCAAATTCTAGCCCTGATGCGTGCATATTGTTTTTTTTTCGAGCATTATACAGGGTGCTTCTAAATAAGTGCGACAAATTTTAGAAGATGATTCCTTGTCGTAAATTAAGGGGAGTCTTTTATATAAACATATACTTCTATATTTTTCTCAGAGGAATTACATTCCTTTAGGGGAGGTGAAAATTGATTTTTTTTTTTTTCAAATTTTATACAAGCTAGAATTTTGGTGGACACTTTCTGCTGGTATAAAGGATTCTTGTTAATATTTTTTAAATCTTTTTTGTATCGTTATAAAGGAATGAAACTAACAACTCTTATTTAATTTTTTTATTAGAATTTTTTAACGGATCTGAATGTGATCATTTAAAAATATGCATTAGGAAGCCTGATTCCTTTAGAAACTTTTTTATTTCTTTTATTTTTTTCGTAAAATCAATAGTTTTCAAGAAAAAAAAAAAATACGTGATCATAAACAGCATGATACTAAAAGGCATAGATTTCGAGTTACGACAAAAATTGAATTTTAGGATAAAAAAAGGAAGCAAAATAAAATATGTAAATGTTGTAAAAAAATGGAACAAAACAACAATAAAATTACACAAAATTATAATAAATAAAATCCTAATTTTTACTTAATTCTCTTTCCCTTTAAAGGAATGGAGGAAGGAATATAGGAGTATATGTTTACATGAAAGATCTCCCTTAATTTTCGACAAAAAGTCTCCTAAAATTTTTCATAACTATTTAGAAACATTCTGTACACATAGCTATATATATAATCGATTGCGTATGACAAATAACTATGCAACAATCTCCGCTTTCATATTTTTACAACCTCATTTGCATATATATTGCAAGCAATTGGAAACTTAATTTCGAAGCAAGGAAACAATTGATAATTACGCGATAATAATAATAATAATATTCGCGCACATAACAGTTTTTGCGCTCAGCTTCGCAGCGATTCATGGAAACGTCAGATGCTGCGTCTATTGGACGTTATTGTCGCGTCTCGCAACGTTGCGGAATTTCGCGCTTTCCTATTGTCGATCGACATTTTCGGACGTTGATTTCCGTCACCTCGCGCGACTCGGCGTACCTCGATGTACATCGACATTAGAGCCGATGACTCGCGTCAGCAGACCGCCAGTTGCCAAGCGAATTTATCGCACAACGGCAACTCGCGGCGAAGGGTGTCCGGGAGGAGACGCGGAAGGGGGTAAGACGGGGAGACGCGTATAGTTCCATCGTTAAGGAGCCAGCCCGGCGGTGGACTGGATAGGGAGATGGTTTAGGGTCCATACATAGAAGGAGCCGGCACCAGCACGTATAAGGATGGAACGTGTGGGGTATTGACTAGCCGGCTGGTCCTGGCAAGGGTTGCGGCTAAGACGGAGAGAGCAACGGGGGAGGGGCAGGGGGGGGGAGGGTGAAGGAGGGTGGCGGGAAGAAGAGAACGGGAATACTCGAAGGGACGGAGGGAGATGATGGCGTACGGAGGGCGGCGTGAGGGAAAAGGACCGCGCGAACGGAGCCGCACGCGGCGGGACGAGGGACGACGAGCTCTCATTGCTAAAGGTAGTTCCAGGACGGGTGGGACGGGATGCGGAAGAGAGGCGTAGGGAGGAGGGGAGGGGAGGGGGCGGACGGCAGGGTGGACTACCTAAGACTGATATGGATTGTAGATTATTCTGGACCTCGGGGTGCGGCTTGGCCAAGGGGTAGTATCTCAGAACCCTTGGCGCGCGCTCACCTCCACTCTCCTCCCTCTTCTTCTCTCCTGCCTGCGGAGCTCTCGTACTCGACCCGCGTTACCAAACCTCTCTCGACCGTCCACCCGTCCCCCCCCCCCTCTTCTCTGCTTCCTATCTCTCGCCTATCCTCCCCCTCCCCCCTCCCACCTTCGTTTCCTGACCGGCTGCTCGCTTCCTCCTCGCGGTTCCTTCTCGCGGAGAAGTTCGTCCGTTCCGACTAGGCGGCTAGGCCTGCGGCCGATTACATGCCTTTCCGTAATCCGATGTTGCGCGAATCTAAACCCCCCTCCCCTCCTCCTCCTCCACCTCCTCCTCCTCCTCCCTCTATCCCCCATTGCGCGGGCCAATTCCCTCTGTGTTCTCGAAGACTGAAAACCTGGAGAATCTCCGACGTCGGAGAGAATTTGCAATAATCACTGGCCGCATAATCGGCCGACGTATAATCGATTATTATTTCGCGCTATGTGAATGCCGCGTGTTGAGTTTGATCTGCTTTCGTGAAAGAGAGAGAGTCGTCTTTCCCGCGAATGGATAGCGATTGATCGATCGAGGCGAGAAAATTCTTCGGGAATTTCTTCAAGGATCTTTCGCGTTCACCTTCGTCGCGAAACTTTGTTAGGTTTGCCCCGTCGACGAAACACGACGACGGCTGTTTACACGTTCTCCCTTTACCCGATGTTGCAAGCATCGCGTCTTTAAAGGCAATCTCGGTTACGAAGATTCGTGCCAAGATTCAAGGGTTTAAGGTCCCGGTGCCTGAGCGATCTTCTTCCGGTAGCGTATTGTGCTGTTTTATGTTCCTTGTTTCTGTCAAATTAGAGAATTTGCTAAATGATTGCACGCACTAGCTAACTTTTGTATTTGTAAATATTCTTTTTATATTTTAATCTTACTTTATTCTTATTAAAATATAATAATTTAAACAAAAAATTATATATTATTGATTCTATAATTTATTCCAAAAGACGATATGAAAATTTTATTTTTAATTTTTTATGTGAATTTTTAATAGAAAAATTAATAATTTATAATATATAATTACCTCTACAAAAAAGATGGAAAGCATTTTTATAAAAATTTTTATTTTAAATAAGAACTACAAAAAAAAAGTATCATAAAAGTAATTTGTTCGCGTTAATTAAACTTTGTATGAAAAATTACAGCACTAAAATGGAAAAAAAAATTATCATAATTATTATTTATGATAATAATTAAAGTAAATATATATAACAATAAATAATATTTTATGTAATAAATAATATATATTAATAAATAATAATTAAAATAATAATAACAATAACAATAAGTCTACACAAATGTTAAACAAATTTTTTTCCATTATCTCTTTATCATATCTTATTTTGATTTCTCATTCTCGCATTATAGAGAAATAAGCAACTTGCAATCTTTCTTATTAATAATGCTACATGTTATTTATCTATTTTGCAATGAAAGAGTGAGAAGGAGAAAGACGAAAGCAAGGCCTAGTTAATCAGCTGATCACGATCTTCTCAATATTGATTTCCCTCGCCAATCGTGTATCGTGTTCCCGCCTCCTTTCCCCTTTCTCCGCCGTTAATCTTGCTAGGTAGCGATGCGTCGTTAATGACTGTTAATGACAGTTGTTACGACTCGGCGACTATTAGTTTCTCATGTACCTGGTACACCGCGGCACACGCTTCATAATTACGTATACGTTCCATCGACCGACGTCGCAAGTTCTGCAAAGTAAAACTAGCACGCCTTCAGTGATCTTGTTTGCATCATATGTCATTGCGTAAAGGCAAGACTTATGTAATAATTACTAGTTTCCGGTGACACCACCTTGTCAATTGATGAAGATCCGTTATCGATAGATTCGATTTTCAGTTAACTCGACACATCAGCTTTATATTTCCAATTTTAAAAATTAATATAATATATTTAACTTTATTTTTTATACGAGTTTCTTTCAATTTTAATTTCTTGTAAAATAATAGAACGTAATAAAATTATTATCATTCTTTGTTTAAAAGTCATTATTTAAAATTGCCACTGGCAAAGTAATAGACTAATAATAAATTGCATCACAGAAAATGTTATATTTGAGAATATTTGTTTACGCGAATAATTATGTAAAATTTAATTTCCTTAAAAATATATAATCTATTATAAAATAATCGATAATAAATTACATTTAATTCACGTGTTATTTTTCCGAGCTTTTCATTCAAGTTATCTCGATTAATTGTGCTTAACTAGTTTGAGCGACGTGACATAAGACCTCATACGTCATCATAGAAATCTAATCGTATCAGTCTCTCGCACTTGTGTTGATCGTCAAACAAGTATCGACGACGAGAAAGAATGACAATAAGGGGCCGAGTCGGAGTTTGGGATAAAACGGTCCCAGGTAGCGAAACGACGTTTAAACCTCGTGCGCAGATACAGGTCCCGTTCCATTTCCGGCATTGTTCTCACGGGGCAATCTTTCACATTCTACGCATACTTGCGCCCACCCGAGTCATTCCGTTGGATAAGATAGGTGGTATAAAGGCAAGGTGAGCCCACGTCGAGTATTCGAGCCGCACCGTAGGAGTCTCGGCAGTTTCGCGGAAGCAACAAGCTGTTTATGGCTGTTCCATGCGCTTCTCTCGGTTCTCTCTTAACTTACCTACTCCTCTCTCTCTCTCTTTCTTTCCTCTTTCAAACCACTTGCCCGTCTATCCTCCGCTCACTTGCCGCCACCGCCGTCGTTCTTCCCTTGCAACAGTCGAGTAACTGCCGTTACTTTTCGTCGCATCATCGGTCCTTACATGCTCGTATCCGTGCTCTTTTCTCTCAAAAGGATAAACACGTAGCTAAGGGACGGGAGGGAAAAGGAGGAAAGTGAGAGAAAGGCGCGAGAGGGTAAGAGGAGGAGGCATGAAAAAGGGAGACGCCGGCAGACCCTCCTGGGAGCAACCATCGGCGCGAAGAGCGTGCCAAGTGGCTGTTTACATCAATTTTATCGCCGATTTCTGAACCCCGCTGTCAGAACAGATTTCGCACGTCCGCGTTTAGACTATGTCGTATGATGTATGTCATTCAGGGATGTCGAAAAAGAGAGAGAGAGAGAGAGAGAGAGAGAGAGAGAGAGAGAGAGTTAGAAAACAGAGATAGATAGAGAGATGATTTTGACAGAGTCGAGATTTTGTGAAGTATTATCTCGGCGTGCGGTCAGATTTACTATCAACATGAGTTATATTAATCGCCATTTATCAATTTTGTTTTTTTTTGGTCCGTTTGTCTCCCTTACTGTAGCTATGAGATAAAAGTAATATTAATATTATTATATAATTAATATAATAATATAATAATAAATAAACAAAATAATAAAAATAATATATAGAAATAAACAATATAATGTATAAAATAATATATAAAATAAACAAAATAATAATAATATATAAAAATAATAATATAATAACAAATAAACAAGAATTGAAGCAATATATCTGATAGAATCTTTGTTGGAATCATCTGGCGAGGGATCAAAGTATGTAAAATGATTTGATTTATTTCATTCATCTTGCCTCGATCGGCGCAATAGAATAGAACCGATCGCATGGGCAGCTCGAATTAACGAGAACGAACGATGGGATGAATTTTTGTTTATTCTCGTTACTAGCGTCTGTCTCCACGCGATATCCGGAAACCGCATACAAAGCATAAAACCTTACCGTGATTCACGGAGAATAGGACATATCTGTGATAGCGCGTGCAGCAAATAGTCGCGAACTTCTTTGTCTAACCGGATTATTACGTATAATATTCGGCCTTGAGGGTAAACGGGCGCGCGCAATCCGCCCCTAATAAGCATGGTGCATTAATTAAATTCCCCGAATGACGCAACCGAACAACGCTTTCTTTTCGAACGGTAAATCGTGCAGCCCGCTGACGGAAACGGCCGCGGAATAATTATATAGGACAAGTTAGCAGGTAAATTGGTGATAATTGAATTTGCGGCTATTGCCACCCCGTCCGTTATTTGCGTCTCTTCTAAGCTCATCCTATTTTGTTAATTAGGTAGCATTCTTCCTTTGCTCGCTCACTGACAGTTGCTTTTTGTCAGTGTTCGATAATCATTTTAATAGATTAATTTCCAATTTCTAATTTTATGACATTTTCGAATAATATGTGTGCGTGTGTATAAATATCAGGGTATTTTAAATTATAAGTTAAAAATATTTTCTGTTGCAATTCTCTTTAAATTTAGATGTAAAGAGATATTAGATATTCGATAGATGTATAAAAATATTGATACACACATTTACATATATACATTATCAAACAAAATATATTGATATTATTATCAAAAATATAAAAATATTATTTTTATTTTAGCTTTTACAACCCTGGAATGGAATACTCATTTATAATTTATTTAGGATTTGCATTTGCATAAAAAATTTCAATTTTTAAAAATTGTTCTCACATCATTGACACGATGATCTTTCTAAAAACTTTTCTTTCATCATTTGTGTCGATTGTCTGGAATAGATTTCGTTCATACACTATCGCGATACAACGTTACGGCAATGAATTCAGTAGCGGACACGGAGAGAGCTTGACCACCACTTTGTTCGTTCGGATGATGGAAGGACGTGTCCATGGTGGACGAAAGAGCGCGCAGAGCCGGGATGTGGGTGAGGGGAGAGGGAGGTTAGTACAGACTTAGGTGTGTATGCGCGCATCCTCAAGCCGTTGCATCCCTCTATCCGGGCAATAGCGGCTCCTCACCCCGCGGCTGTACACATCGGTACCGGATAGAGGGTTGCTCGGGAGCCGATCTGGGACGTGTGCTGGGCAGGCGAATACGAAGGTGGTCGTAGCGGGGTGAGAGTCGTAAGACGGTGGGCTTGAGGGCGGCCGAGGGGCGCGGGGGGTGAGACAGAAAGACGTGCAGATATACATGCGCGCGTACATATAATAGAGAGACGGAGAGGGATGGAGTTGGAAAGATGGCAAGGGATTCGAGGGAGTCGCGGTAAGGGAGGAGAAAGGAGGAAGACGAGAAGGAAGGAAACAGAAAGAGCGAGAGAGAGAGAGAAAGCGCAGAACGAGAAGGACGAGGAGGAGGTAGAGGCCGGTAGTGGTTGAGGGGTGTCGGGTTGGTGCATGGGAGGGCGCGCGAGGGGGGAGTACCGTTAATTCCCCGATACAATGCTCATATCACCTTCCCCTCTCCCTGACCACCCTCCGCCGTCACCCTCATCCTTCTTCCTGCGCCTCCTCTCGCCCCCTCGCCAACTCCACGGCCCCCTGCCTGCCTGCCTGCCTGCCTGCCTGCCTGCCAGCCAGCCTGCTTGCCTGCCTGCTTGCCTGCCTGCCTGCCTGCCTGCCTGCCTGCCTGCCTGCCTTGCCTGCCCTGGCTTTGCCTCGCGGACGTTCCTTGTCTTACTGGCAAACTTAATCGATATTTCACAGTTTCTTACCCCCCTCTCCGTCTACGTCGTCCTCCTCCGTCTTCCTTTCTCCCTTTTCTGCCTTTATCGCGTCCTCCCGTTCTCGCACACGCTTCTGCCGCGCGCTCTTCGTGTCCGGCCGCAGAGGATGGGACGAGGAGGGTGAGTTGAGAGAAGAGAGGCATCTTCCTTCCCTCCAATCGCACTTCCGAGAGAGCGGCACGGGGCAGCGACGCGCCGCGCTGGCTCTGCTGTCTCACACTCTCTCTCTCTCTCTCTCTCTCTCTCTCTCTCTCTCTCCCTTACTCGATGCGCGGGTTGCAAATATCTATCTGCATATTGTATTACACGTCACGATAATGTAGACCCCTCCCCCTCCCCCCGGGTCTCTCTCTCTCTCTATTTCTTACATCTCGGCCCAGTCGTTCTCACCTTCTCCTTGCGGACACTGATCGCTAACCGCCTCGTATCCTCCCATCCTCCCATCCCCTTCTCCGTTTTCGGACGGGTATTGTGTGACGCCTTGCAACGCAAGGAACACCGTCCGGCATCCAGGCGGTGAGAGATGAACCCTTCCATTTTTCATGGACAGTCGCGAGCGCGCCGGTATCTCATTATTGTAATTGGGTGACGCGCGCGTGCCTCGTGGCTCGGCAGAAAAGAAGATCCGTTTGTACCGGGTGCTGCTATAAGTTGATGAGTTAACCTCGTCGAGAATCTGTTGAGCGTTCGTCATGAAAGGGAAAGAGAAAAAAAAAGAAAGAAAAAAAAAAAATGCAAGATTATGCAATTTGCCGCTGCGCCGTCTTTGGAAAACTATTAAGCGCAGATGGGGATAGACAGGTCAGCATTAAAATTTATTTACCTCAAGTTTTTTTTTTTTTTATGCACTGTGCTTGCGTAAAATATTACATATTATAATATAATATTACAAATATTGCTTATATTATAAATAAATATGCTTGTGTAAAATATTATATATTGTAATATAATATTATATTATTATAAATATTATACATTTGTTGTTTATACAGTATTATTATTAAATGTTTTATATTTATACAGGTAGTATTAATATATAAAAATATAATCTTCTTCCGTCATCACGTTCAATGCTTAACTGTAAATAGATTGCCACAGTTATGAGAAAAATATGCGAGATATATATATATATATATACCTAACGTGTACTTAACGATTTATTAATGCGGCATACGGAACGACAGGGTATCTAACTCTCGAATTCTACCTACAATTTTCTTACAGTATCTCTGTTCATTATTATGTCTTTACGTTATTATCTGCAATATCGCGCGCTTTGCGAAACCGCAAAGTTTGCCGACTATATAGACGTTCTCTCCGTCCCGTACACCCTCATTCACCGAGATCGCGTGTAGATATTTTTACTGAGACTACGCGATCGATTGCGTAGCAATTCGGCAAAAGCGATATGCGCTTACATTGATGATGATTTAATTTTACTTTAATTATTATTAATTATTTTTCCACGTGTGTATAAATAATTTTGATCGCATCAATCGCCACATTAACAGATTAATATGATACCAACGATCTCGCGGAGCTCATCGGAAAATCATCGTGCATTCTGCTGAGTAATACTTCGAAGTATAAGGATAACTGGCGAGATATCGTATAGTGTCGAGAACGAGTTGAAGAGTAACAGAAGAGGGTGCGAGTGCAGGGCTTGTGGAAGTGCTTATAGTGATACTACGTACATTTAGTATGACGTTTATACGATTTACCGCTCCTGTTGCATGTTACTTTCGAATTGGCAAACAGGCTTCGATCACGAACGTGTATGATTATGTGAATAGGGAGAATTACGATTTCATGAATCTATTGCCGTCTTGTGCCAGAAATTGCGCCATCGTTGTATGACATAGTCACTTTAAATCATCTTTGCATAAGTTTAAAAATTCTGTATAACTATTTATATATTTTCTCTATTTATTTATTTATTTATTTATTTATATTTATATATTTTTATTTTTATCATAATTTAAATATATTTAATATATTAAATTATACATTTAATATATATATATATATATATATATATATATATATATATAACACAAAATATGTATATGTATATTATATAAAAATATAAAATATAAATTATGCAAAGTGAGTCAGCGGGAGCGAGAAATATTTTGGGAGACGATATGAATCATTATAAATAAAAGTTTATATAATTATATGGTTATTATTTTCAATAGTTTTGAATAAGGTTGTTTGAATTTCGTATAAGTACAATAATAATGAATGATACATATATTACAACAAATGCTCAAAAATTGAACTGTGAATGTCAATACACTTTGCAACTCGCGTCCTAAGATTGCATGTCGTTTTTCTGAGTGCAGCTTGCCATTTTTTTTTTATATATTTTATATGAGTGGCAGCATCCAAAACGAATAAGAATCGTGCTCGTATAAACTTCTTTGACAATGATCCGTACTATCGTCTCCCAAAATTTTCCTCTCTTGATTCGATATGCTGTATAAATATTAATATAAATATAATATATTAATATAATATATATTAATATTTTATACATACTTAATATTGTACATACAACTATATTAAGTGATCATTTTCTTTTCATAAAAGTTCATATTATTATAATTATCACAATTAAAGAATCATATTATAATAGTGTATTAATATTAACAATTGGAACAATATCAAAGGATCAGTATCTCGAATTTTTCGAATGTTTCTATCGAGACAGTACTGAATAGAGTTCTTTTTTCGTCGATCCGGAAAGAAAGTACCGATAGCCGTATCCGTGTAGGTATCTCCTCAGTAAAGGGAAGGGAGATCCGTTACTGTCAAACAGTGGCGGTCGTCGCTGCTGCCTCGGCCCAAGCACCTTGTGCACGTGAATCAATAGCATTAACCCATTCCACCCTATCAAAAGGAGCCGGGGTGGGTGGCTGCTGGTCTGGCGAAGGAGGAGGGTGCAAAGGGGTGGCAATAGTAACAATCCTGAGGTATTTAGCCGCTCGCCCCCAGGACAGCGAGGGAGCCAAGATACCGCTAAGACCGTCCGCGTACTGTGCAACATCCATCCCATCGCGCACACCCCTTTCTCTATATTTCTCTCTCTCTCTCTCTCTCTCTCTCTCTCTCTCTCTCTCTATCTATCTATATATATATATATATATATATATATATATATATCCATTTATCTCTCTTTCTCTCCCTCCGACACTCTCTTCCTCCTCCGCTCTCGCTGCTCCACTCCTTAGCGCACTCACCACACTCTCCAATGTATCGTAGTGTATTCTCATACGGACTCAAGCGAGTGTGGATGCTCGTAAGTGTGTCCATACCGGGTGATCACCCGGAAAGCTGCCTGCCTGCCTGCCTGGCTCGGCGAAGCCCCCAGGTCAACGCTTTCGAATTCGCGAATCCGCCGTTGGATCCGCATTGTCGAAATCCCGGACTGCCGTATTGTTTTGCGCGATCTCGCGCTATAGCGCCGGGCCTGTCCACTAATAGCGGTCGTCGACGGAGATGATTACGCGCGCAGAGCCCCGGCATCGTACATAGTTATTATATGTATATTACATAGGGCGTTGGACGCGCGGCCGTGATGCACGGCGCAAATGAGACAACGATGGATGGATTCTCGTGAGAAAAAGGCGGCGCGAAAGATTCTCTCGTACGGATTTGAGCTAAGCCTCCTGCCAACTTATTTTCGGTTTTTTTTTTTCGCTCGTTTAAGCTCGCCCCTTACGTGGCGATGGAATTATATAATATTTTGCTATGCTTCATGATTTGCGTATAGCTGTTTTTCATTTCGTTTAAATACGTACGGATGTATTATTTTTAGAAATGCGTCTTATGACTGCACACTATAATTGTTTATTATATATCATAAGCCAGATGATTGCTATTATTTTCTTTCATTTGTCATTTTTTTCTCTTATTTATATCTGAAATTTATATTATAAATTTATATTATATTAATGGTGGATTTAAGGAGAGATTTTGGCTCTGAATCCTAAAATAAATTATATTCTTTTTCATTCTTGTATTTTCATAAAAGCTGCTTGACATCACGTATACGTTTTTAAAATATCATTAAAACTTGTACTCTGCATCATCGTCGCTGATTACAATCACGACAAGTTTTCCGACAAAACCTGTAACATATGGCGTCTATGCGTTATAATCGATACGGAAAATATTTAATAAATACGCGAGTATGTATAATAGTATGGAATGATAGAAGGAGTAGAGGAAAAAGAAAATGGGATGAGAGCAGCTTCGAATTTTAAGGTATCGATAATAAGGAAGAAACACATGGAATGCCGAGCCACTTTGTTAAATATTCATCGGGAGATTATTGTTGATAGAGATATGATTGAGTTAAGTCTTATCCTAATCGATATTTTCGCTTCATCTTATCCATAGCGCCGCGGTGGCGCGCGCGCGTTATTCGATTTGCTGATACGGAAATACGCTTGTCGCCCGATTCCAGCACAGCCCGCTCTCCTTCAGGCAGGACTATTTTGCGACTTTATTTAATATGCGTATTTCACGCTTCCGTATTTTCGCCATCTAATTCGGACGTCTATCGCGAGACGTAAAGGAGGAGAGATCTAATTCAAACGAATATCAGTCTCTATCTATAGATAGATACTTTATTAAGAATATGTTTATCTGTCCCGGGACACAAAAGATCGCGTCCCAAAAATACCAAGCAGCTGTGACATATCTTTCTTTATGTATAGAATATCGGGACGGAATGTTTTATTTATTCGACATAATTCATGAATCGCCGTGTAAATTCACTTCTCATTTAAATATTTCTAAGAAATTACTTTGCTACGATCTGCAGCGATATCGCAGCGATATTGTAAATGTTAACATATATATGCGGCAGCAACTCGCTGGATGCAGCGCACTGCTCGCCTTTAGATTTAACCAAGGTCTCCCTTGTTCCGGAGAAGTGGAGCCCAGCGGAGCCCAGTAGAGCGCAGTAAAACGCGCCGAGCATCAGCTACAGCTAACCACTCGAGTATGACACAAATCTCTGTTGCCTTTTTCGTTTTTTTTTTTTTTTTATTGCATTTTATTGTACGCGATTCGCAAGAATATGCACGATATATATAGTTTGAAAATTTTTCTTTTGACTTTTCTAATTTTATATATCGTGCTTTCATTCTAGACATGCATATTTACATATTTATTCTCATTTTTGCCTTATTAGAGTAGGTTACGTATTTTCCGATGTACGAGAAAGTTAAAAAAAAAAAAAAAAAAAACGAGACGGCGAGATGCTTTCCACTTTTGATTCTTGCGATCCGACACGTTCCGTTGATTTTATTTGTTATTTACTATTTGTTCAGACGGCTTCTCGAACTTCGTAGGAGGACTTAGAGTGTACCCTTCGGCCCCGCGCGCCGGTATCCGAGTTTTCAAGTGTTTTTAGGAAAAGGCAACTTTCTCGACGGTGACACTTTTCTTTGCGTCTTGCGGGCAACGAATTACACGAGCGTCCCCGTCGCTACTCGAGAGCTTGTCGTACGTCGAACGCCCCATAAACTGCACTTATTTTCTACTCCCCTTTCCTCCTGCGTACAACGACCATCTTATCATTTGTAACAAATCTGTCGCTTCACGCAAAATCGATACTTTGCCTGAATTATCGTAGCTATTTATTACCGTGTAATTTTCTATAAATTTTATGAATGCTTTTAAAGCAGATTAGAGGAATTAGAAATCTTTCACGAAACTAATGTAATCTCTAAACAGAGATTTGTATCTTGTAAGATTTGTATCTCAGAAATAAATCCTTCAAGATACTACTTTGAAAAATCAATTATTGTTAATTGATCTTTGAATTGCAACAAATTGTAAAATTTTTACATTTTTCAGAGATTATTTATCAATATTTCTGGAAATAACATCATTAAATATATTGGAAAATATATACGAGTAATTTAAAAAATGTATAATGAAGGAAAATTTTTTTGATCAAAAATAAATATTTAAAATTTAAAAGGATTTAAAAATTTAAAAAGATATTTAAAAGATATTTAAAAATAGATATTAAAAATAATATGAATGCAGAATAATAACGATGTAGTAGTTTGATGACAATATTAAGTATTAAAGTAATGAAAAACCAGAGGAAAGGAAAAGAAAGATAAGTGCAAAGGGCTTCGTTGGCGTAACGATCGGGAGGCGAGCAGCTGATAGCTGAACGGAAATGAAGGGTAAGACGTCTTACCGTGGCCGGTCGATGATGCCGGATGTGGACTGCGGTCTGTGTCATGCATCAGCAATTCACATCTCTCTTCAGCCTTATTGTCTGTATCAAGGAAATCCTGGAATCTCGCGTCGCTAGTCGCTAATACGAGCAATACGCGTGCTCTTGTAAACCGGAAATTCGTTTTTACGTACCGATGCGCTTCTCACCCTCGCTAAGATATGACCATCGTTGAAAAAAAATAATTAAATATTTTCAATATTAATCGCATAATAATATATTTGAAGGAATCTTTAATTTGACAGTAAATTTTTAATTGCGATCTAATTTTTGTGGGTTGCTTTGATGTAAAGAAAAGATCAGAAAATATAATATTATTAAATAGATTATTAAATATATTTTTAGATTTTTAGATTTAAAATATATTATTAAAAAGATTTTAGATGAGATACTTTTTACCCCGATTATTGGTTGAAATAGTTAAGGGGTTATATATACATTTGACAGGCCTAAAACTAGATCAAAATTAATGAATTTTTGTGGGTAAAACTGTGTTTTATTAAAAAATGAAAATATATGTCTGGTAGTCTTTTGAAAACATCTCCCCAAAATTTTAATAAAAAATATCAAAAATTGAGGTTCTAGCAGCTGTTTTCCCGAACGATATTTTTAAAAACGACGATTGCGGTATCAGAGATAACTTCGTCTCTTCTAATCTGAAATGAAAAACATTTTTCCTTAAACTAGATGAAATAAAAAAAATTTTTCCTTAAACTAGATGAATAAAACTAATGCTTATTACAGGCGATTTTGAAAATATTGATTTTTTTAAAAATGTGATTTTTAATCTAAAAATGTCTTTTTTATTTATTAAAAAAACTAAGTTATAAATCGAAAATCTTATGACAAGCATTAATTTTATTTATCTAGTTAAACTTTTTTTTTTTTTTCAAATGAGAGGGGACAGAGATATCTCTGATACCGTTTTTACAAATACCGTTCGGAAAAATAGCTGCCAGGAAATATCAATTTTTGATATTTTTTATTGAAACTTTGGCGAGATATTCTCAAAAGATTGTTTTACAAGCATATATATTCATTTTTTAATAAAACAATTTTACACATAATAAAAATTTGTTTAATTTCGATTTAATTTTAGGCTTGTCAAATGTATGTAAGTTGTTTTTTTTCTTTAAGACTTCTCTCTCTCTTTCTTTGCAGCTTTTGGATCTATAACATTCTCAGCACTTCAAATAGGCCGAAACGAGTCGACTTTATCCCTCTGCACTTTTCCGAGGGTGAGGATGTTTTAGTCGACGCGCGCGAAGTG
This sequence comes from Cataglyphis hispanica, assembly GCF_021464435.1. Taxonomy (NCBI): domain Eukaryota; kingdom Metazoa; phylum Arthropoda; class Insecta; order Hymenoptera; family Formicidae; genus Cataglyphis; species Cataglyphis hispanica. Next base: position 6,125,897 of record NC_065962.1, on the reverse strand, counting down.
CTTTGTTAGGAAATCGAAGTCGAGGTTAATGGTGTAGTGTGTATGGTTGAGTGTGTGTAACGCCGATCACGGAATCTCTTCCGCGGAGGGCAGGGAGGGGTGGTCGCGTTTACGCGTAATCGAAGGGGGATGAAATTACAAGCGAGACACGACACCGAGTCACACATTGCGTGCTGCTCGATGTCGTATGAGTTGAAAATCCATACCGCCCTATCGTGCGTTATACCACGCGCATTGTCCGCGATTACCTCCGATAACGCCGCGTTTCTTATCGATCTTTACGAGCTATCGTTATGAAACGCGTTGATCACTTTTGGATGATTTTCGGGTGCGGCTTTAATAATAGAGCTACATTACGTAAGCGTGTCTTAGGCGCGAGCGTGTGCGAGGCAGGTGCGACCCGTTACATGTGGATAAAAAATTACTCGAGAGATAAATTATCCTCAGATTCGTGAAAAGGAACAAGACGAACGTCTCTTCGCTGAGAATATGCATCTGTCATTTTATTTCAGGATCAGTCGATTAATGATATGTACTTTATATAACAACGCGTATTACGTACTTTGACAATTGAAATAACAGAAAAATATTTCATTAAAATAAAGTTGTTATTTAAAAATAATCCGAAAAAAAATATGAGAAATTATGTGTCCTCACTCTTTGATCGTAATAAACCATCGATTTGCGATAACTGAACAAAATAAATATGCGCGATTTTTATACCGTGTGATACTATGCTGGCTCAATCAGTTATGCTCAGAAATCGTGCGAGCCATCAAAATTCACGTGTGAAAATCAAATAAAATTTCTAACGCGGGACACGTGTATCACCCCGTCGTTGACGTAACGCTCACGTGTATCATGTTGTGTGTATCCGTAACACGCCATTCTACCCGGACCATAATGCAACGTGGAAAAGGTAATAGCACAGGACAAACCTACACGTGATGCGTTGCATACTTACGAAATCGCTTTCTCTTGTTCCTTGCTCTTCGAGCGGATCGAGGGGAACTTTCTCTCTCTCTCTCTCTCTCTGTCTTATTGTCTCTGTGTGGGTGTCGGCTCACGGGTACGTATGCGTGAGTTTCCGGGGGGGATAGAAACCCGGTAGGAGCGCGGTGGTAAAGGAGACAGGGGCAGGGGGGAGGGGAGGGAGGGGCGGCGGCCGAAGGCAGAAATGGGAAGGATGGATTGGGGGGAGGGGGGGGGAGGGTTCGAGGGAGGCGGCAGGCTGCTTGGCATGAGGAGCGTTCATCAGCCCCGAGGTTTTAAATACGAAGCGAGGTAGGGAACTAAGGAAGAAACCACCCCGTCTCTACCCTACCAGTGACGGATTGATTAAAAATCTAAGGGGCGAAAATAACATCGGGCGCCTTCGTCGCTGGTCGCGCGACGACTTCGTTCCGGGACGATTTCTTGAATCCGAAATCTCTCTCTCTCTCTCTCTCTCTCTCTCGCGATACACCGATAGCGTGCTCTTGGTTCTTTTCGGTTCTTTTTCTCGCCGCACAAAGTTGTGGATTGTAAAAAACGGAGAGTGAGAGAGAGAGAGAGAGAGGGGGAGGGGGAGAGGGAGAAAGAGAGAAAATAGGAATCGATCGCGATCCTTCTTGCGAAAAATGTCAAGTCGGACTTGCAATCGATGCTTGCATGCACAATGACTATGTTTGTTAATAATTAGGTATCGAAGACATTTTGCAGAAAATATACTTTGCACTCGCGTGATATGTTTTAATGCAGCTTTCTCATTCGACATTCTGTGTCAAATCGGTTTTTCGTCAGCTATCCGTGCTCGTTGAATGATGCCTTAATTTGTACTCGGTTAAAGATACCATGAAATTTTCTCAATGATTAATACGACTTTTATTACTTCATTGCTGATAAATATTATAGCGGGTCTTAAACTGCACGAAATTAAGCTCTATCTCTTTAATAAAATTAAGTATGGAATAAAATTATGAGATCGCAGTCGATGTCTCACAGTCCGCGTCTAATCGGCAGAGTTTAGCTTAAAAAGTAAACTCTAAACACACACACACGCACGCACACATATACTCACATAGCCAATGCATATACATACACATTATAAAAAAAGTGTTATGCATAGCTGTATAAATAAAACATAATATAGTGTAAAAAAAGAATATATGTTTTTAAAATAAAATTATTACACGATATCGTAGTATAATATAAATTGTTTTGCACATACAATTTTTTAAAATACTAAAACATATATTTTTTTAAAAATATATATTTCTTAGATTTGCATCTTTTAAATTGATTTTCTCAATGATTTTACAATTTATATATGAAATGAAAATTATTATTGAAAAATAGTTATCTTGGCAAAGTCGAAAAATTGTTTGTCTAATGTTTACACGATTCTACATCGTAAATAAATATTACGCGAGTATGCGTGTGATGATATAGAAATTGGAAAAGAAATTCGCGACGAGCTTCTCGGCCCTGAGTCGAGCCAGTCCGTCGTCTTACGCATTGGCTATGTGTAGTTTTAAATAGTCCGCCGAGGGGTGGGCGCCGGGCCGGAGCACGGGGTGCTCTCTCACGCTCTCGTTCTCTCGGCGAATGGGGTTGATGTGGGTGAGGTGGATGAGGTAGTCGAGGACGAAGAGGGTAGAGACAGCGGAGAGAGAAAGAAAGAAAGAAAGAAAGAAAGAGAAGGACACGGAAAGCGAGAGAAAGAGGACGGGGAGCGTGCGAGGCGGCGGGGAGGGGGAGAGACCGGTCGACAGAGAGAAACGAAGAGAAGAAAAAGCGGTGGGGGGGAAAGAGACGAGGGATAAAGAGCGGAGAGTAGACGACGAGGGCCGTCGGAGATAAGACGCAAACGAACCCCCTTTCGCGTGTCTCGATCGATAGCTCTACGCGGAAAATTCGAAAGTAAGATGCAATTAAACAGCGAGCGAGGGTAAGCAAGAAAAGGGGTGAGTTTTCCAGCCCCGTAGGCCCTCGCCCCCCCCCTGCCCCCCTCACGTCTTATCCCACTCCACTCTTCTCCCCTGGTCCTCCTCCCCCCTCCCCCCAGGCAGCCCTTCGATGCCGCTATACCCACCCGTCCTCGACCCTCCTCGATCCACCACCTTTCCATCGCGTATAGCCTTCCTCCGTCCACCTCCTCCCTGTCTTTCTTCCGCCGCGCTTTTCCTTCCACCTCCCACCGATGGACTTTCGTCTTCTCGTTTTCTCGCGCACCCGCTTTTCTTCTCCCTCATCGTTGAACCTCCCTCAACCTCCTCTCCTTGCCGAAGACCGTGCACGCTCCGGCCGGCGTCGTCGGCCCGAAGGGAAGCAACCCTTTTTCTCAACCCCCTCTAGTATTTATATTGAGCGTCTTAAAGCATCTCCTTACCCCTTCCATCCCTTTTCTTCTCCCCATGTTCGTGCTCCTTTGCCACTCCTCTCTTTTCTTTTTCCATCTTTCTTCCTATCTATTCGTCGCCTGCTACAAACCTTCCAACCCCGTCCACTTGTCTCTCCTTCTTCTTCTTCTTATTCACTTTCCTCTCATTCGCGCGCTTTGTTTTGCACTCACACTCTCGTGACGTCAGCGCTCTGACGTTTAAATACTCTTTTCTTGGGCGATAGGTACAATTGGTAGTCACTGTCTTTGCGAAAAAAAACTCGGGCGATCTCCCTATCCATTCTTTCTCTATCTATCCATCAGCATCTTTCCTTCTTCCTAGATTTCCTCTGTGTTTCCGCCCGATTCACGCGTCATGTTTCTATCTTTATGTCCTTCCTGTTGCGTTCTCCACTTTCACGTTACTTTCCTTTATCTTTTCTCGCTTCCGCTTTCGCGAAAATGTCCAATCGGCGATATTTCTATCACGCAGTAAGAAGTAATAAATTTATTTTTGAGATATAGTGACTGTAAAGCAAGCTCAATATATTCGATATGTTCCTCAAGACCAAAGATTTGCAACTTTGTATGACGTATTTATGCCACACGTTTATATTGTGTAGAATATGCGCAAGTTTATTTTTGTTATATGCTTGTGTATTATTTTTTTATACTTCTTATTTTATGCGCTAAAAAAGAAAAGGGAAAAAAATGACATGACATATTCGAAGATTTTTCGAAGTCTTAGCGTAACCGCACAAGCAGACAGATTAAATACTTGCTATAATTCACAACTTTTGCAAGTTCTTTTTTTTAAGTCGCACTTCTTCAAAATTATTAAACTTGAAAAACTTACGATTATACGAATACTAGAAATTATGATAGTGATCCTGCAGCATTTAATTAAAAAACAATTGATTGTATCTATTGAGCAAAATTAATAAAAGTTAAAATCTTAATTTTTTTATTTTAATTAAGAAAAATCTTTTCTTGAAACAATTGATTATAATTATTAAGCAAGATCAACAAAAATTAAAGTCTTAATTTTTTTATATTAGTTAAAAACAATTTTTTTTTCTATAAATTCAGTAAAATTAAATCAATAGAAAATGTTTATATAAATGCATAATAATCATATATTCAATTCTATCATTTATTAAAATTCAAAAATGAGGGCGCACTCTTATTAACTATTTACATTTTAATAAATTTTCAATGCGATAAATATTAGAAAATATATCTAGTCTCGAGGGCAATGACAGTGATGACTGAAAGCGTGTGATTTTATTTCGGCAGTTGCTTTCTTGCGTCGCGTATTTACCGAAATCCTGCTACCTCTATTCTGTTTCATCGTTGTAACGAAGAGCTTTTCCCGAACTTAAAAAGCAACGTGCACAGTCTGGAACATATTTGCCATGAGTTTTTATTACCACCCAGCCACAATCACTGTAAGACGCAAACGGCATGCTTTGATTCCACGCATCTCGACCGCTAGACTATTAACAGAAATAGCGTATTTTGTTGTGAAAATAATGGAGAAAAATTCCAATTACAGAATTTAAGAATTTAAAATATAAATTAAGAGGTTTGTCTATATTACTTTTTCGAATCAATTTATTATCTAAAGTCATTATCACAGTACGTAATATTTCCTATGTATTTTTCATTCATATTTTCACGCTAGGCATTAACTAGATACGCGATTTTATTTCAATGCTTGACTTTTTTGCAAGTCTTTGCACTTTCTCGAAAATGACAAGCGACAAGCTGGATAATTTATTGAACGCATCGTGCTAATAATTTCAACATTTTTTGACGTTTCGATTCTTGCACGATAAAATATTTGCAGCTTGTCGAGACTCCGAAGAATCGTAATTTAGGAAAGTAATTAAAAAGCAAGCGGCGGAGAGCTTAGAGAAACGGGAATACTCTTTCGGCGAAATATGTAATCCCGGACGACGACACACGGTGCGCTCCTTACACAGGCGGAAATCCGCGACTCTCCTCGTGGAAAAGCGCATATCGTTAAAGACACACGGTTACATTTAACCGCGCGGCTTCGCCGCGTCTTAATTTCTTTCCTCGTGGTATGCTGGCTGGGGGGGCTAACAACTCGCCAAGTTAGAAAGCCAGTAACGGCGGTGTCTAAAGATAGCCCATATTACGCTTTTTATATTTGTCTTTTTTTTTATTATATTCTGCGCGCGATCAAAACTTTTCCGTCTCTTCCTTCGTGTATAATAATTGTCGTAATGATTATGAAACAGATGCTGTTAAAAAAAGAAAATATTTTTGTTTGTAAGAAAAATAAATAAAATATTTTTCTTTTCCATTAAATATTTTTCTATTCATTATTTTTGTGTAAGAAACTTAAATAGAGAAAAGTATATATATAATATACTGAATTTGGTATTTTTCTATCGTTACAATACAATGAAAAAAAAAAAACAGCTCATTCTTTGAAAAAAAAGAGGATGTAGGGATTTATTTAAATAATTTGTTTTTTATTTTTCGACAATTTTTTTTTATCGATATTTCACTGAATTCTCATCATATTTCTCTTTTTATTACGTTACACGATACACCAGTATTACACGCGCAAGGTTCGCAATCGTTAAAGTCCATTGGGCAACTCAACTGTGCAATCAAGTCATAATTATGAGGCGAGTGCAGAGTAAATATTCTTGAGACCCGGTCACTTCTTTAACAGACAATAGCGGAGCTATTTTATAAGGACCAAGAGTCTCTCTCTTCCACGGCGAAGTGCATATCATTAAAGACACACGACTTCATTGCGCTGTCTTGCTTCGCTCGAGACTTAATTTCTTCGCCGTAGAACCGACTGGATAATAGTAGACCCTTCCTAAAGTTCACAAACGTGAGTATACATCGTGACGGCGACATTCGCGCATAAAGATACTGAATGACGCTTTTTTACACTTTTTACCGCAGCTTGGAGAACTGCCAAAGTTCTCTTCCTTCATATCGCGCAGTTGTAATTATAAAATATGCACGAGATAAATGTTCGCCGGGCTGTGGAAACCTTAGTAAAGCAATATGTCTTGTTACAACCTTTTTCCAAGCAAACGTTCGAGACTCTTTCTCCAACTATCGTATTCTGTATTTGTTATTTCGTTAATCATGTTTGAAGCTTTCGCGTTTTTATAACGGCAAGATTTAATTCGAACATGTTGGGATATATTAAAAGCGTAAAATAATTTAATAAAGAAATTGCAATTTTTTTTAAATCTCTTTTATATAAATATATAAAATAATAATTATAAATATATATATATATTAAAAGCAATATAAAAATATACAATATAATATGACAATAAATCATTAAATTTATGTTTATATTTATTTACGTTTATTTTTGCATGATAATATAAAGTGATTTAAGCGTATGTAAATAATTTTTTCTTTTTTTTTAAATGTAAAAAGACATGTTTAAAAGACGAACATGTGATGGCAGTTTTATACACAGATATAAAATCGAATGTTGTTTAATTCGCCGGTGCATTAATAATTTTTAAATCGTCCCGAATCGGAACGGCCGTACAGCGATCATTTTTCTGTGTTTTACTCTTCCCCAAAATTTCGATTCCGTTGGCAGCGAGCGAACGGAATAATGAGTAATTCCGCTCGGCTCGTAAGCGAAAGCACGCGAGTTCGCGTAGAGTTTTCGTGCACGAAGATACTAATACTTTTTTTCTATTTTTCACAACCGCCCCCTGCGCAAAGTTCGCCCAGGGAATACTCCGCAATACTCGCGGCTGGAATAGTAATTACAAGATATGTATGAGAGGCAAATACATATATATACATATACATATATATATATATATATATATATATATATATATATATATATATACATAGTCCTAACTAAAGGAAAGGTGCGCGTGATAGAGTCCAGATAATCCAGAACAAGTATGATCGATGAGATAAGGAGTCAGCGCGTTTTACGACATCCTACGACGGTGTGCAGGTTCCTTGCGCATTGCGAGGGGGTGGGAAGGGAGGAGGAGGAGGAGGAGGGTAAATTCTTCGTAACACGTTCCACCACCGAAAGGATTCCTGAAATATTTTTTTCAGACTGGATCATCTACCGTCTTCTCGTGCGTACGCTATAACGAAATGACGGGAGAAGAACCGTTCCTCCTTGCTCGTCGCGCGTAAAAGATATCCGTAAACGCGGTAGCTCTACGCTCTCTACGCCCGCTATTCGTGATTTATTCATTCTACATACATAATCGTTCATCCATAAAGCGAACGGCTAGATATACCTTCTGCTCGGTTGCGTGCGAGCTCCTCTCGTGATTTATATCTATAGCACGCATCTTTTCCCATTTTCCTCAATACGCATAATTAGCCGGCGATCTCGACTTTTTCTCTCGAAAAAAGAAAATCGCCGTATCCTATCGCGATATTGGCAACGAGAGGCGCGATCGACCTTTCTTCTTCTCGCGTAAAGTTCGAATCGAAACCGGTATATAATTTGATCGACTTCCATTTGCGACATAGTATGTATGATGAAAGGAGCACGTACTTTACGCCATCGTCGCGAGTAATAAGCGCGGAGATCGTCGATTCGTGCTCGCCGAAATTATACGGGATTCCGGATTTGTGGAAGGGAGAGAGAGAGATCGCTGGAGGATCATCGTCACTTTAATTATCGATCCTTCGAGGTCTCGCGCGGCATTTTCACCGCGCGACCGTGATCCATGACTAGTGTACGTCAAACAATCCTCTTGACGCTTGGGACGCCGGTCCCACATTCGAGGAGCACAAAATAGCTCTCGCGCGCTCGCGCACGAATCGACACGAGAGGACGAAATAGATCGCGAGAGAGGGACCGCTCCCACATCAATCATCTTTTGCAGTTTCGTGGTAGAAAGGATCGGTTGCGGAGCAAATCGTTCCATTGGGGGTCAATCTTAGTTGCGCAACGAGTCAACGTTCGGGCCGCGCGCGCCGACGGGGCCCCGAATAGAGGAGAAGGAATACACCGTGCGCGCGTATAACTGGTCCTTGTTGACTTAACGGATCAATTTGATGCAAATCACTCGTTTGCGATATACACTCGGCCCGTCGGCGGCGGCCGCCACGGCGCGGGATACCCTCCTTAATGCCAGCCAGACTCGCTCTCGTGCGCTCTCCCTTGCCCCGCTCTCTCTGTCGTCGTTGTCGTGTCCGTTTACGGCACAGCATTTGGAAATTAGCGAATGGGCCAATTACGGGCCAAACGGAACGCTAGAGGTGCAGGCGACGCGCAGGGGAGGAAACCAAGACAGAGAGGGAGGGAGGGGGAGGGGAGGGAAAGGGTAGCGGTTGCACGGGTCACGGGGTGACTGTGGGAATCCTCGTGAACGCGTCCCGATCGTTTACCGCGGTTACGTGCGCTCCGTCTTTTCGTTTTTCTCGTTGCGAAAAGGCCGGCTTTTCAGCCGCGCCTGAGGATTTCGTTCCATTCCCGGAGCGATGAATCTGTCAATTATTTGCGAAGTATCTTATTTCGCGATGACACGTGGTCAAAAGCCGTTGTACATCTGGTCCATTACATCAGAAAAATAATGCGATAATAATTCCAAGAACTTGCGTATATGAATGTGATATCCTTCGTCGGATTCGTCACTGATACCACTTATTTCTGTCACGTCCTTATATCGATTATTTGCTTTTCTTATCTCCTATCTTGCAGGAACAAGATAAGCCCATATGTTGATTTAATACATTTTATATTTTCGATGTCAGATATTATTTTTTTTTTCAAGGTATATTCTTGTTGATGAAATTCTGTATCGTTGCGTGAAGATACGCGATGAATGTAACTTTTTTTTTTTTATCCTTCACATTCGTTACAAGTCTCGCTGCTACTCGCGCTTCATTCTCAAGTGTATCTCGAATTTCCTTCCCCCTTGATATTGTGCGCTAGAACAAGGAGCGATTCTGAGCGGAATTTCAATTATCCGGCCCCAATTTAACTTGACTTGAAATTTAAAAATTACGTACCATCCTAGCGTTTTACGCTACCGATTGCAGAGATTGTTGCTTTCATTAAAGGGTAATTAAATTACAGTCCACGCTATATCGATTGCGAGAGACTCGAAGAGAGACGCGATAGGTCATGAGGTAACTATACAAATTTTCGCGGCGCGCCTGTTTATCGGTCCTTCAAGTTGTAACAATGCAAATATCTTCTATTCCTTTTAATAGACATTATGAACGAAACGCTTGAGGCAATAACACCCTTAAGGCATGTATACGCTATGCGATATTAATTACTGACGATAGCGATTATCGATTTTTGAGAACTTCGCGATACCGCGTAAAGAATAGTTATCTGCTTCTGATTATGACTTTTTTTTTTTTTTTTAAAGAAAAGGACGCATTAGAATACTAGAACGCTCGCTTCGAAAGTAAATTTGCATCGACAATCTATTTCAGCCTGCAGAATTTATCGGCGAGGGGTATATATAGAAGGAGGTGTCTATTCCGATGTAATGCGAAACGCCTGGAGTCACGAATGTACATACAGGAATATCGCGGAGGAGTCAGTCTGGAAATGGACGATTAGGTTATCCGAGTTAAACGGGCAAACGACTGTCCTGCATTATTAAAGAGCTTTCGGTGGGGAAGGAGGGACGGGGTGGTGGCGAGGGCGCGACGGGGAAAGGGCGGCGGATCCTAGCCATGGGGGGAAGCCAGTAGAAGACGAGGTATTTATTATGGCACCACTTCCTGGCATACAGCTATTTCAGTCTTCATTCATACTTAGAGGCAGATTCAGCTCCTTCGCTACGTAGGAATAGTTAGATTCATTCACGAGGTTTCGACGCTCGGCATTTACGAGGGGGTTCATTCAGGATTTAACCATATGTTCGATAGCGCACTCTACCTGCGCGAAAAAAAAAAATGGAACAAGCAGCCGGAGAGGAGGGAATTCAAAAATCGACACTTCTCTTGAAATCTGATATCTAAGAATAAGATAAAGAAACGATTTTGTCATTTATAGTAATCGCAAAATTATTGAAGATGTATCTATGCGTAAATTTATACACAAGTGTTGCATCGCTTATATTACATTTCGATTAGAAATATATCAAGCATGCTATATTTAGAAAAATTATACATATTAATACAATAATTATATATATTTATAAGGATTAATTTTTTCCTCGGCATCTGATAGCTTTAATGCGAAAATTATTCGTTCTTATATAAAGATATATATGTTATTCGTAAATAACAATAATAATAGTAATATTACTTCTCTATCCGAAAATATTTTTATTAACTCAATTTGCTTTCTAGAAAACTAAAATTGGTTATAACAGCGCTATATATTTATTAAAAAAAAATTCTTTACATTTTTAAACGCTTCCATTAACGTTGGTATCGAATATTTTATCAAAAATAATTATTAGCACTTAAGAGCATCGTATGGCATTTTTAGAATGCTATAAAGTTATATTTATATTGCAATTATATACATTTTATGTTCTATACAGGATGTCCCATGACTCGAGATTCATAAATTAAGGGCATGTTATTGAAGTCATTTAGAATCGAAATTGTTTAATAAACATGTCCGTAAATGTTTCTTCATAAGGCTACAATTATTAAAAGTTGATGTGAATATTTGAAACATTTTCTGTCAGTCTGATATTGTTTACATTTAAAAAGCAAGACTTTGTATTGAATCTGCAGGAGATGATTTTGAAGAATTTTTAATACATTTGTAAACAAACAAGTTAAATTAAATGTCTTTTCTTTTCTCTTTCAAATATTCACATCAACTTTCAATTTGATTGTAGTTTTGTTAGAAAGCATTTGCGCACATATGTTTTTTAAAAAATTTCAATTCTTAATAACTTCAATAACAGACTCTTAATATATTGACCTCGAATCATGGGGCATCCTGTATATAGCAATAATACAAACAAATAAATTTAATAGAAACTAAGTTTAATAGAAATTATATTCACCTATTATATTCTACTTTTTTCCTTTTTTGTGAAATTATTTATTTTGCGGAACTATCTAGTATTTTTTAATATTCGTCCATGGCATAACATTCATGATTTGGACTTTAAAAATTTTGTGGGCACGAAATCCAGAAGTATAGAAGAATCTTTTTTTGCAAAATTCTCACTTTGTATCTCATAATTATTATCTCTCTCCTCCCAATCAGTTCCGATTCCGAGGTCTATCTTTTATTAATATGCTCATTGCTATTTTAAAATAACAATTTTTAATTTTATTCGTATCCAGCATAAGAAAATAATAATAACAATATTCGTATCCATTATAAGAAAATAAAATATAACTAGAAATGACTAGTCTGTTCTTGTGTTCGAAAAAAAATTATTTTTTGTTGAACTATATAGCCCTTCAGCGAAACAAGAAACTCTTACGAGATGTTTTGTTTCGATAAATCAGAAATTTACTCGTTAAGTTTGATGCATCTATTTTTCTTATACCGATTACTATTATAACGTATTTCGAATTTATGTAAAAGAATAGATTTGCCGCTATATGTAAATATATAATCATGCTAAAACAAGAAAAATTATAGCAATTTTGAAATATCATTAAATTATTGTAAATCGTTTAAAATTGACATATTTATAAGATAAAATAACACATTTATCTATTTTTGCACATAAATGCATATAAGTAGCTTTATCAATTTTTTTCATTTAGCTTTTTAAATAACGGAATATAAATTTTATATCATTATCGAAATTTAAACAGTTAACAAAAAAAATTAAGCAAATCATCACCTGATAATATTAAGATAATATAAAGATAATATATCTTCAGCCATTTTCGGTTCAGAGAGAATAGATACGTGCTCTTCCGAGAAATACAGGTAGAAGAGAGTGCATTTTCTATAACACTTTGCAACAGGTCACATATACCTGCGTAGTATATATGTTTTTCGTACGAATTTTCACGAATGTAGCAAAAGGTTGACCATTCATTCGATTCCGTTAAAATGGTCAGGTGTTTCCAGGTAGAACGGGGCGCCCCACTGATATGTAAGATACTATGCGATGCACAATGAGCGGAACATTAAGCTTAACATGTGAGGAGGCACGGAAAAGTTTTAATCCTCCAAAATATCTGGGTATTTTTAAAGACGTATGTGCATGCATACGCTTTCAAAAGATCCTTTGATCTGTGCGTCTGTTCTTCTTCTTCTTCTTCTTTTTTTTTTTTTTTTTTACCTGTCGTTTTAGCTATCCTATTGTATGGATAACAGCGGTGTTCACGTATTCGTGTATAAGAACCAATTTTACAATTTTTCGTCCTACTACCTGTTTGCATTCTTTTCTAGTGTTACACGGGGACATACGTATATGGAGATAAGTGTCTCGAAATAAAGGACACCATTTTTTATCCAATTGGCGAGTTCAATATTGTCACGGGGAAATTTTCAGGATACATGTATGCATGGCTCTGTTCCGGTTTCTTTTAAAATTCAACTACATATTTATGTGACCATGTACATTCCCAAGTTAATTATTTATAGGCTGCAAAATATATTCTTGTATAGTGAAATAGATATTTATGCCTAATATATTATATTAGAGGACCTCACAGATTTCAATGACTTGGACATACACATGTTGTCAAGGACACTGCGTCAAGTAACTTTAAAAATTATTTACAAAATAAATTTAACGAATAAAACATAATTTTCTGACACTATATAATTTAAGAAGGAATATATTTGGTGGAATATATCTTCGATACATAGTAATAATATTGTTCTCAATATATATATACGTATTTGTTTATGTTTTATATTCCAAGTAAATCTATTACAAATACTAAACCGTAGTAAATCTTTGCTCACGCATCAAATAAAAATAAAAGTATTATTAAATATTAAATAGAAGTATTTTATAGTTTTACTTTAGTATAAAGTGAACGCGGGAAAACGAAAAAAATTCTAACCTAACCCAAACCTATTTCCAATTTTGAATTAGAATTAGGTTTGGTTAGGCTAGAATTTTATGGGGTGAGGGTGCAGGGGAAGGGACGAAGCCCTTTTCTCGTCCTTTCCGCTTTTGCTTTATATATATATATATTCTTAATATTAATGTCAGAAAATTACTGTTCTATTCGATAAACTTATTTTCTTAATAACTTTTTAATAAACAACAAGCGACGGCTACAACTTTTTGAAAGTTACTCAGTCCACGACAATATATGTCAAAGTTATTGAAATCGCTAAGATTGCCCCTAATATGCATAATTAACGTCAAATAATTCTAAAAAATTTTGTCATTATGCTTGATAAAAATTCTTTAACAAATTTTATAATTTGATTTTCGATTTTGGAGTCTCTTACGAAAAAAAGTATTGTTATAGATATTTTAAAGCTTACTACATACAAATATTTACGGCCACATATTGATCTCGCGTTAACATTAATCGGGACTCATGTCTCGCGATGATAATTAATTTTTTTCGAAGCAGCGTGATTTGCACCGTGACACATAACTCAAATATTTGCGGAGCACTTGTCAGTATTGTGGGCGTAATTATCCGCGAATACGGGAAAAGAAGCTCGCATATTATGTCTTCGGTATTTAACCATCCCTTCGTCCCTTCCGATCCCCCATTGACCCTGCGCTTTTCTAGCCGAGTCGTTTTTCATGATTCAGCAATTTTTGCCATATAATCCTGCTAAAGGTTTCTCCAAAGAACACGAAAACCCTTCCTTTCGTGCGCATTATGTGTTTATTCTTTTTTTGTTCTATGCAATTCCTTCTTGGTGTCTCACATCGTTTCTATTTTTCTTTTAAACTTGCCCATCACCGGCAAGGAAGTCCTGACAGATTTACCTGTTAAATCCCCGGGGCAGATGATTAATATAGATGCAAAATTGTACCGTTTAGTAGTGTCATAACCGATGTATAGACTTCAAAAAATTAAATCCATACTGTAATCTGTAATTCATGATCGGAAATTAATATTTTTTTTTTTTTTTTATAAAATATATGAACATAATTAGATAAAAAAAAGAAGCATATGAATTACGATACGAAATACAAATACATATCAAATAAAAAAGATAAAAATGCGAGTGAAGATTTCTTCATCTTGTACACGTCATTATCAATAAGCGAAATAGAGCGAATCGAGATAAATTTATTTTTTCCACAAAAAATAATACATCTCGAAATAATTTTGAATAAACATTTCTTACGCGAAAGTCATCTTTTGGCGAAGCAGCGTTAACATTATACGATACTTTACATCGTCCGCTTTTTTCCGATTATCCCTCGGAAGGAAAATCGTCCATTGCCGTTAGCGTCTTTTTAATCATCCTTTGCCTATCGCGGCGCGCATCTCCGTTTAGCGTACGTGCTCGGGACAGTTATCTGCCCGGCATCCTGTTTTTCGTCACACCCTCAAGTACAGAAAGTGTCCTCCCCGGTGGTCGGGGAGGACGACGCGCAAGATGCATACTTTTACCTCTGGCGCACGACCGCGGCGCACCTTCCAGGCTACGCTAATCTCTCGCAGATCTCCCACGGAATCTCATTAGAAATTCATAACCGTCGCCCCCCTCCGTAACCCCCACCGGACGCCGGAGGCGCGGGGAAAAAACCCATGATACGAAAGAAATAAGCAAGCAAAGTACATTAAAAATTAATTACTTTGCTGATGGAAGCTAGAAGTGCCTAGGTGCGCTCTACACCTTCCCCCTCCCCCTCCCCCTCCCCTTCTCTCACCCTCTCGAATAGCCTGCTTACCTCCGCATTCACCCGTCCGGGAACGAGGTGCTGCATTCCGCCTCCTTATTTCAAATACCTTAAGGCGCCGCGTATTTGTTAGCGCGTGCTTTAGAAATCAAATCGCCGTTACCTCCTTGGCAAATAATTTTTTTTTTTTTTTTTTTTTTTTTCTTTTAATTCTCAGTGCAATAAGTTACGGATTTGCGAGTAGCTCTTACGGGTTGGCAGCTATTGTTATCTTCGTGATGATTTTTAAACATTTTGTTTTTATAATCATATCCGCGGGATGATTTATGCGCGAGAAGACTTTAATATCCGCAAAGACATGTTCATGTACGAGGCTGTGCGTGCAAGCGTTATTATATTAAGTATTTTTACTTATTTATTTTATTTTATATGAATATATTGTATTCATATTTATTTGAATTTTATTTATTTTTAGTTAATTTTATTAATTTTATTTATTTTCATAAATATATTTACATTCACATATAAATATATGAATATATTATTTATATTCGTATATAAATATATATATATATATATATATATATATATATATATATATATATATCAAATTTTTTTTTTTTCAAATTAATTATATGTCAAATTTTTGACGTAATACTATTGAGTGACGCGCAAACGTAGATGACAGATTCGCATGGTTCAATCAATCTAAGATATGCGTAATGTCAATCTAGGAAAGTTCGAGCGAGAAACATCGGTCGGACCGACCGACAGCAAGTGGCAGTGGCCATCCGTTTATTTTAATATCGGCTTATTACCTCTCTCTAGGCCGAGATAAATAGATAAATAGATTCCGCGGAAAGGCCTCGATAGGATTTGCCGAGCGGCGAGGCACTTAACTCGCGACCCTCTTTCGCGACTTCGTTTGAGAGAGGAAGAGAGAGAGAGAGAGAGAGTGAGAGAGAGAGAGAGAGAGAGAGAAATCATGTAAGAGTGAGGTAGAGGGAGGAAAGGAGGCGCTCTCCTTCCGTACTCCGCGTCTACATCAAATTCCGCCGTCACTCCCACGTCCATCGTCCTTCGCAGAGCGGCAGGACCCGGGACTCCAGGAGTAATTAACTCCTTAACGAAGTAAACACGACGCCATCTTAGCTCCAGCTACCTACCTACCTACCTATCTACCTACCTCCAGCCGCCCCTTTGAACATCCCCCGTCTTACTTACCCCCTCTCCCCCTCCTCCTCCCTCATCTCTCGCACAGCGTGGTTGTTGGCCGTAAATAAAGTATACCTGCCTGTGCGCGTAGGAAGTCCGTAAGGGGGTCGCGAGGCGATCGCGCGCTTTTTTTCCCGTTAAATCCTCCCTTCTTCCCCCCCTCCTCCTCCACCCCTCCCCCTCCCCCTTCCCCACCTGCTTCATCGAGATTGCGTTGGCGATTTTATTTGCCGTGTATTAATGCGATTCGCGAGATCTCAGGAACTTCGCGCCGATGAGATCTCCCGGGCCCACTGCAGCTCTACCTAATTGCATTTCGGTCGTTGCGCGTAGATTTTATTTTAGAAGTGACGCAAATCATCGAGACATCGCTAGGCACCGTTACAGATGACAAATTTGCAAACTTAAGATAGATAGATGGAACGGTTTTCTTTTTTTTTTTTCGTTTCGATGGTTACTTTGACAGGCTCGATAGAGCATCTAAATACGGCGCAGATGGCAAAGTTTTATCCTATTAAATCTTATTGCTCTCACAAGTAAGCGCGCGAGAATATTATTATTTTGAGCTATGATTTTATTTTATTTTTTTTTTTTTTCATAAAATCAAAGCATATTTACGTGATCTTTCTTTGATCGAGGATTGACAGATTGATGTCAAAGAAAAAAGAAAAAAACAGAGCCAAAATCATAAACATCACAAAATAAATCAAAACGAGCTCGTAGATAGAAATATCATTGTTCAAGTGTTCTGTTTTACTCCGAGCATCGAGCGGTTATCCAGAATGATAACGGTGGTTACCACTTTATGCTCGAGAGCGTATTTATTTGAGTAAATCATAACAACGTGCGTGGAAACTTCGGAATCGAAGTCATGCGGTTTATAACGCTATCTTCTATAGCGGATCGTGGATTTTTTCTTTTTGCTAAATTATAAAAATATATTTTTATAATTTAATAATACAATGATATTTCTTTTGCATAAAAGAATTATATATATATATATATATATATATATATATATATATATATCGTGAATCAAATTTTTTATTGTTGAGAAAAATAAATTTTTAAAAGTTAATAATATTAGTTTCTTTTATTGGTTTTTTTTAAATTTAAATTTTTTTTTAAATATATGAATAATACAAGTTTTTTCTTTAAAAATTAATAAATTTAAAATTATTGATTTCTTGATTGATTTATTGATATTAATATTGATATATATTGATATGAAGATATAAAGATATATTGATTAAAAATTAAAAAAAAAACTTGAATCATTGATATATTTAAAGAAATTCTTTTATGAGAATATTATTATATTTCTTTTAAAAGAAATATCATTATATATTATTAAATTATAAAAATTTATTTTTATAATTTAGCATTATTTATAGTATTATTATTTATTTGGCGTTAAAACAAGTATTTACGAAACTTTTTGTTTCGTAAATAAATATATTAAATTTTTATTGTATCGCAAAAAGGAGATTTGTATCAAAATTTTAATGAATATTGTTGTCAAAATTTTTGCACTTAAGATTTTTACATATATATATATATATATATATATATATATATATATAAAATTAAATCTGTAGATATATTATCTATATTGTGCAAACATAAGTATGACAATTATAGAAAGTATATGGGCATGAGAAAGAAAAGACAATCAATATCTTGGTTTAAACCCCCGTTGAAAACTCTCTTTCTACTGATACGACTTCCTACGCACGTTGATTTTACGCGCTGTTCCCGCGAACCCCTCTGCGTTTTCTCCCGTTTCATCCCGCTTGATACGTATATTCCCGCCAGATGAAGCAGGCGCGCGCAGTTTTGTACGATATTAAATAATCAGACGAGTCTCTGTACCAGCCCCTTTTATCCCTCCGGAGGATTGAATCGCGTGTTACATAACTCTCGTCTGTAATTCGTGAATAGAAAGAATTCGAGATTGCCATCGATACCTCAGCCGCGCTGTTTCGTCTAATTGCGAGCCACAGCTATGATTGCTGAATCATACATAATTTTTTTCGATCGTCACTATCGACGGGAGCGGCAATTTAATATATAATTTATTGATAAAATTAAATGTATTAGTATTAATTTTAAATATTAATTTAAGTATTAATTTTAGTATTAGTATTAATATTAATTAATATAATTACTAGTAAGTCCTTCATCTTAAACGTATAATTTTTTTTTTTAGATTAATTAATTTAGATTAATCACAATTATAAATAATTATATAAATAATTTTTTTTTTTAGATTAAATTATTTAGATTAATCACAATTATAAATAATTATATAAATATGTAAGTACACTTAATATTATAATATTTGATACATTTGTGAATTATATATATTCAATATGTAAGAATTTGACTTCATTTATAAAAGTTATCTGGAGAACTTAATCTCGACGTCTGAGATAGAACTCGCCGGGATTTTTTTTTATCTCTTTACACCCTCTCTCGCGCGCGCAATCCCACCCCATGTTACGGGCAAAATCAGCGTGAGACAACTAACGGCCAACGCCATTCGCATTGTCGGTAGTGAACAGCATCCTAATCTTCCATCTCGCCTATAAACAAACCGGCCCCTCTCGTGGAATACGCGAACACGGCACGTTATTATACACGTATCGGGAGGGGCAGAAGAAGGAGGGGGTGGCAGGGAGGGAGCGGAAAGCCACGATGAGGCCTCGCTTGATCTAGAGTCACTACGGGCGATAAATTCCGCTGACGAATAAAATAGATCCCGACTAATTGTGGGAGATGCACTCACTCACTTGCACGATCGCGCTCGCCCGTTTGTTCACTGCTCGCCCCCTCCCCTCTCCCTTACCCGCCGACCCTCCTAAGACACTCTTTCCCATCGGCTCTCCCCCGTTCTCGTCTCTCCTCTCTCAGTTTATTCCTCTCTAGATCTTTCTCCTCGGTCCATTGCTCTCTCACTCCTTCTTCCTTTCTCTTGTCCTCTCGTTCTTTCGCACACATCCTTCTAGCTAGATCGCTCCAGAACGTGGCATGCACTCCTTATACTTGGCGATGTCCTGCACGGGGTGAATGGCAGCGGGGAGAAGATGCGAGCGTGAAACAAGAGGAGGTAGGCACCGGTGCCTGGTTAAACCTCTAGTAGATCGGGTTATGTACACCGCAAGTTCGTCCACGGATTTAGCGAGTGATGGGTATGAACTTGAACAAGGCAGCCGAAAATTCATCTCGAATCGCGCACGGCTCATTCTGCTATATTCCGTGATTTATCGGTAATAGTGTCCGCCCATCGCCATCAATTCTTCTCTCAGAACGAGAAGATAATTGATGGTCCCCACTGAACTTCATACAATGATTGCCAACATTGATCTATTCGTCGATCGCAATTTTTCAATTTTGCTATTTTTCAAAAATATTGTTTACAATTTTTTAATAAAAGAAACTAGAGACTCCCGCCATTACCAGCATAGCTTTTCCACCTGAAGTTTCTGTTGAGCTGGTCATTTCTGGATCACCGATTTGCGCCCATCGAAGGTTTTGTCGTCTCGGCGAAGGAACGCTTGATAGATACCGCGGCTCTTAATTACTCTGACAATTAATCATTTTCCGGTAAACGGACCGACGCAATTCTGTCAATTTACCGCGTCAAAATTTCTCGCTTGGATTCATTGACCACCGATCTTCCCTTTCAAGCCATCTATCTTTAAAATATTGTGTAAATTTAAATATATATTATAATTAATGAAATATAATTTTATTAGATAGCTTGCATAGATGCTATTATTTTATTAAATAGCTATTATTTTCATATGCAACTGGAATAATCGATTCTTTAATTATCTAACATACATGATTCAGCAATGCATAAAGTGCTTCACTATGATTTATTATGTCTGCTAATTTAATCCGTTGATTGCTACATATTTTTATATACCAAACTCGAAAATAAGCAAGAAGATAGAGAAAGATACATAGAGGGGGACCAAAAAAAAAGCATCCGTACATTGCAATTGCATGATTTTCACGAACAAAAACACGCTCATAGCTTTCGATAGAAGGGGCGCCTCCCGTGAGGAACGAGCAATCGCACGAGCTCGCAAAGATCAAGCAGGATCGTGCGACCCGGACCCCTCGACCTGTATGCCAAGGAACGAAGGAATGGAGAAACGAACGAACGAACCGGGCCCCCTTCGCCCTCTTCTGTCCCTCTTCGCGTCTACTCTTCTCTCGCACCTCTCTTTCCCTTCCCTCCCCCTCCTCCACCTTCTCTACCTCCTTCCTCCCTCACTTTGGTCACCTTCCCCACCTCTCCCGCCTCACGTGGCGAAGATGTGATCCACGCCTGTGATGCAACTCCGGATTGTGTTACCTCACCGGAGTCGAATTATGTCGGATACGGTCGCGGTCTCGTATACATTTGTCGGCGATCACGTGTCCCGCTCGAAGAAGAAGAAGAAGAAGAAGAAGAAGAAGAAGCAAACTCGGGATTGGCGTCCGATCAGGTCGTGGGGATTCGGATCGCTGATAGGGAATCTCGTGAACACGGTTCGACGATACACCGTGCTTTACTGCAGCCGGACCGTTTATTAATCACGGTTTTCGCATTTTTCACGCCGCGGATAAAGGATGGGTGAACTTCGCCGCCGTGTTCGGACCTAGAGCTCGACGGCTGACAATGAGCGGCCCGATGGACGAATGACGGGATGCGACGAGATGGCAAAAACCGCGATAGTTACACTTTCCTCTCCCCCGTTCTTCTTCATCCCAGCCCCGGGCTGTTTATCTCTCTCTCTCTCTCCCTCTCTCTCTTTTTCGCTCTCCGTTTATTTCTTTCCAGTAAGTTTCTTTCTCTCTCCGCTCACGACCTCCTATCTCGATAGTTCGCGGGTATCTTATACCTCTTTTTGTTCCCACCTCTTTTTGCTCCCGATTCAGGTTGACGTTGTATCATTTCATCTGTGTGAGAAAAGACATTGTATGCATTTATTTCAATGGTATATCGGCGCTGCAATGAATTTCAAGCTGGCTCCGCCTCCAACATTGTAATCAAATGCGGAAATTTTAAACCGTATTAATTTATCAGGAGACATTTCTTCAACATTAAGTAAATGCACGTTTGCTATCTATAATCGATCTTCTATTTATTTAATTTAAAGGCTGCAAATATAATCGCTTTAATTACGGCTATGTTAGACATCATGGCAAAAATATAAAATAAATTTGTGTGTTTTCGTCAATTAAAGCAATGGCCTTTTATTTTTTATTTGTTGCGCAATTTTTACGCGCATGCTTCGATTATATATTTTTTTTTAGAAAGAAACAAAAATGATGAAAAATTTAACCGAGTAAAAAAGAGAAATACATCGCTATCAATCTGACAATCACGTCACAGACAATAGCAAAGATCGAGTGTTCGCGACGAGAACACTTAAAAATCGGTCACCAGTTCTTATCGCTCTCTTTCGTCAAACCCCCCTCCCCCTCCCTTCTCTCCGCCCCGCCCGCTCCCGCCGTCAAA
Source organism: Cataglyphis hispanica (assembly GCF_021464435.1). NCBI lineage: Eukaryota > Metazoa > Arthropoda > Insecta > Hymenoptera > Formicidae > Cataglyphis > Cataglyphis hispanica. Next base: position 6,104,080 of record NC_065962.1, on the reverse strand, counting down.
GCTTTAGGCAAAGGCGCTCGTCGATCTCTGATGGGAAGGGGAGCCGAAAACTATCATCCTCGAGGCTTAAAATCCACGGAACGAAAAGTAAGAGCCAACGCGAAAACGAGTCCGTCGCTCGGGATATCGAAGAAGGACGAGACGAATCTTTGGAGAGTCTACCCTCGCTCTTTAACCATTCTCCCCGTTTCCTCTCATCCCGTTTCTTCTTCTCCTTCTTCCGCTTCTTCATCTTCGCCCCGTGTCTTCTCCGCCACTCCGCGATCGTCCCCAGGCACCAGGGAAATATTCGTAAGAATTAAAGCGCCGGGAATTAACATTCCTCGGAGTCGAGAGGGGGTTGACTGCGAGGGAGGAAGGGGGAGGGAAGGTGGGTAGTAATGGTAGGTCGAGCGAGAGGGAGGGGGGAGGGCCCAAGGGGGGTGCGTGCGTGCCTCCCTCGCGAAACAACGGGAGCATTACCGCTCCTCCCGACTCCATCACCTCCTCACCTCTCGAAACTCCCCCCCCCCCTCCCCTCCCCCTTTCTCTCTTTCACCTCCCGCGCACTCTTTCTTCCTGTTGTCTTTCTTTCTCTCTCTTTCTCTCGTAACGCTCTTCGTCGCTCCGACACCGAGTTCCGTTTCCTTCTCTCCCGATTCCCGCGACCCCCTTCTTTCCTATACACGATGTCGTTCGCCGTCGTAGGGGAGGGCGAGACTCCCGCTTTCGCAGTAGGGGAGGCTGTCTTATTCTTTCCACTCATTAAGGCGGATCGATGTGGCAGTGGATGCCGCGACGACGGGACGGAACGGGACGGGACGGGACGGGACGGAGAGCTGCGGCGGGGGTGAGGTATATATACCGGGGAGGGTGGCGAGGTGCGCGAGGAGACAGAGACGATGGTCTGAAGGTGGTTGGAAGAAGGTGGAGGCGAGCCAGGCACAGCATGACATGTCATGTACCCACCCTCCCATTCACTCACCTCTCCCCCTCTCCCCCCCCCCTCTCCCTGCTCCTCCTCGCGCGTCTCGACGCCACTGCCGCCGCCGTCCCCTACGCCCGGTCGCGCTCCGCAACCCTCTTCGCTTTCCTTCCCCCTCGCCACCCTCCACCTTCGCCCTCTCTCCCCCCCCCTTCCCCCCTTCCCTCCTCTCGACGATGCGTGTGTGTACATGGAAAATACTCGCGCGCGTCCGCCCTCTAATAAGCCGACTCGCGCGCGCCATACACTTATCCGGCAGCCTCCTCTTATGAGGTATTCCGTGCCCGCGTGTCTGGAAAGCAGACGCGTCGGTTCCGGCGATCGCACGCGCCCGTATTGCACGAGAACGCGATTAAGCCCTCAGAGATATCAGACTTTCACTTAATTACACGCACTACCGATAGCGATATCATAAACAGGACCGAGTATTAGGTAGCCGAAAAAAAAAGGATTCGTGCGATTCTGAGTATCGAAAATAAAACTCTGATAAAGTTCGGAGAGAAAGTTTTTCTTTTTTTTTCTTTCTTTCCCCTTACATCGATTGACCGCGCGTAATCCATATTTTGCATAGATATTATAATCTACTTGTCTTAAAAATAATTTTTATAAATTTCTTTTTTAGATATTTGATATAGATTCTCTATAGTTTTAGATCATTTACTTGTCACTCTACTTGTTAGAAACTTTAGTGTATAAAGAAAAGGTAGAATATTATTCTGTATTGAGATAATTATTCAATGATTTTTCAATTATATTTTATTTAAATTATTTGTATTTATATTTATCAATTTAAAAAAAAAAAATTATGTACAAATAATATATTAAGTACAATCGCAAATCTCAAATTAATTTCATGAAAAAGGATCTTTTATATATCATATATATAATATTTAAATAGCATATTATTCTGTTGTAATTATAGATTCATGATATTTATTGTTACATATTGTAACAATTGTTATTTTATAATATCTTTTTTTATGTATATATATTTGCTTCTCTCTCGACTGTCTTACGTACATTACACATAAATGACGTGGACTCGTTGCGAGCGCTATTCGCTCCGCGCATAATTTAATTCGTGCGTCTACGTGTTCTTTTAACTTTAATCCGCAAGAATGGAGGGACGTATCGCCCCTTATGCCAAATTCCACACGGACGCACACAGCGAAGGTGGGTCCCTAAGACCGCCAATATTGAACGCCTCCTGCGGAATATCTGCGCTAATCCAAAGCAATTTTGACGTTAACACCTGGTACCCATAGCAACGCGTCCGCGCTTTTTCCCGTCGCACTTTATTCGCTTTAATTTCTCACTAAGAAGAGACTATACATCTGTCTCGATCGCTCTTCCATTCCGCCAACGTCGATGCATGCACGCGCGTTTACTGTAAGTGCAAGCCGACCTTATACCAGTACTTCTTCCTCGTCGTAGTATTCTCTTGTAATGGGCGTGATGGGCCGACACATGCTCGAGTTAAAACTTCGCGATGTGTCTTCCGTCGGCAAATTCCGCGCGTCCACCCCGCGTCTCTGTCATCCCCTTGACGTGTAGGAGGACGATCGTACGAGCGTGGAGTGACTTTATGTACGCTTTTAACTCGTCAAAAGAGACTGCGAGAATACGTCGGCGGATAACACCGTCGAGGATTGGCACGCTCAGAGAAATTCTATGTCAATCCTCAAAATTCGGGAAAATCTTCTGATGACGAGGGATCGCACTTTGAGATAAAACTTTTAAGTATCGAAGATATATTGAATGGTTAATTCGTTAATTTAACGCAATAAATATTTCTAAGGGCAATAAAAAAACTCGATAAAGAAACGCAGGCTCATATAATTTCATTTGATAATTATTTTCAAATATTGGACAGGAATATTTAAATATATTTTTTTTTTCTTATGAAATAATTTCGTAAATTTTTAATTTTGGTTGTATCGAGAATTAAATTTTTTGTAGATTAAAATTAATTTCTTTCCTCTCTAGAGAAATATTTATTAAAATTATTATTTGTTGGTAATTAAATTCGGCATTATTTTAACAAATGTTCTCGCAAAAAGCGTTAGAAGAACCATGCTGCATATCAATTCAGAGAAGTTAATTTTATCGTAAAGATAAGTTCACAACAATGCGTAAAGATAAGTTTACAACAATAGGTATTCCTAATACACGATCGGCGGTTATGCTAGGTATGAGAAAGTTAAGCACCGACGTTAACATCCATTAATTTATCGATAAAAGCGCGAGGGTGAGTTGGATATAATTCGCGAGATAGATTTAACGCTCGTGTCAAAACTTCGCGATATGTTTCTCCTCGGTGCAACGTCTCTCGTCCTAGATTATAAATACGTTCAGCAACGTGCCACTTTACGGTAAGAATGAGAGCGCGAGGATATCTTTTGTAATGAACGGGATTACCGAAAAATCCGAATGGGTTTTAAAGATAAGTTGTTTAAAATTATTTATTAATTATTATAAAATTCTTTTCCTCTTCTTCACAGATGTTTAATATATCTATAATAATCTAAGGAATGAGTTTTAGAAAAAAAAAAAAAAAATTACTCGACGTTTAATTATGTGTTGATACATATTTATCTAATTAATTCGTCAAACTTTGCATGGGAAAGTTAGCTTTTTTATTCGAAACGCGTCAGAATTTGTCAGCGAAGTTCCTTTGCAATCCCCCACGTGGTGCGTACTCATCCTCCGTCAAGTGTATCTCAACCTCTGGCATATGGAGCCACGTGTCCGTGTTCCGCGTGAAAAGATATATTCGCGGGATGTTGGAACACGTTTGAGACAGCGTCATCCCGGATTTGAGTATCAGCGCCAAGATTACGCTTAGATAATTAAACGCGAGTATATAGTTGCCATAAATCTTAACTCGTAATTAGTCTCTCTCGGCACATAATAACGTCGGCGAAATCTAACGTTGCAACTAAAACTCCTCTCCTAACACTTGCACGCCTATCATTTACGTTCACGTGGGCGTTTTTCGCATTTCGTTTCTCGAAATGTCATTAATGTCAAAATCGCACGATTAATTTTGTTCTCGTACGAGCGATTAGGAGTTGCCTTTATCCTTTTATTGCCGTCAATCACGAATGTCTGTGGATTCAAGTGCAAGACAGTACCGTACCTATATCAGCGCGATTTCCCAAGAGAGAAATAACAGAAAAAGAAAAAAAAAAGAAAAAAAAAGAAACGAGAAGAGAGCGCGAGAAGCGGAGTCAAACGACGGCGTTTGGGGAGCGCCGTAAAATCAAGCGGGGGAAGAAAGAGAGGAGCGTCGACAGGGTGGTCAGTCAGCTGATTCCTCGTACTCGGACAGTAGTCACGTGCCGGACGGCCGGCCGGTCCGTCGGGTGGCTTATGCCACGTGGCGGCCGCGAAAACAAAGCAAAAAGAAGGGAAAAAGCGACGGAGGCAAAGAAAGAAAGAGAGAGAGAGAGAGAGAGAGAGAGAGAGAGAGAGTCTATTCGCAGCGGCGGTGCAACGACACAGCAGAGGGAGAGCGGAGGGGAATGAGAGGGTGGCGGCGGGTGAATAGCGGCGAGATTTTATTGGTGTCGGTAAACGGATGGTCCATGGTCTGCGTTGGTCAGCTGGCGTCGGCGCGGCTTTAGCCGTACGAGTCCCGTCTCGGACTGGGGGTGGTGGAAAGTGAGTCTGCGGGGGCAGGGAGGATGGGGAGGAGGTGGTTGAGAGAGAGTGCGAGCGGTCGTCGAGTGCCGAAGGGTGGGGTTCGGTCACCACGTGGCGGAGCACGTGGTCTTTACCCTCCGCCGAGTTTCGCTCTGCCTCTCTCAGTTTTGGTCTTCTTCTATACCTATCTTTCAACATTAACATCTTTTGATGGTGATGATATAAACTGAATTTGTTTAGCATTTCTAGGAAGGAGTTTTTTTTTTCAAGTGTTCTGCGTGTGTTTTATTAATTGCGTGTGATTGATAATTAGAAACAAGCGTCGCTTCGCTAAGTTTTATAAGTCAAACTTTTTTTTATGTATTTTCTCATTAATTATGTATAATTATAAAAAAAATAGTTCACTTAAGATTTATTGCAAGAAATTATAATATATCAAATATGATAAGCTTTTTTGATTCTTTAGAAATCTTATATTATTGCTTTCACTATTTATCTATTTAATGACTCTTAATGGCTCTGAATTAATTTTTGTTTTTATTTTTTGATATTAAAACAATTTATATTTTTTTTTTCATTATTTCATTATACAAATTGCATTATTTATTTTTATCACATACGTCACATATAGCGTGTATGTGTCTCTTTTCTTTCTCGCCTCTTGAAGAACTCAATCTCTCACAATGTAAAATAAATATGCTATATACTATTTTTATTTCTTTTATAATTTCACATTTTATCTTATTTTACTTAAAACCTCCACATACCCGCGCGCATTTATATCCACTAGTAATCATTCTTTCGTTTCCCTTTGATACGGTCGGGATCGCAGATCGTACCATCACCTTTATGCTCGTCACTAAAGTCTCCTTGGTTTTCGTATCAATGGTCCCAACCATTGTGTGCGATGAAGGTTTATTCAATGTAACGTGGATGCGCTGATATAACGGACGATATTCCTACGGTCTGTAGATTAAATATGTGCGAGCGCACGAAATATGCAGAGTGGAAATAGCTCCGTGCCCCGAGAACGGACGAATCATTCCTGACATTATAGTCACACGATATATTTGCTCATGAGCAGAATCTGACTGGTATTCCCTTTTACCTATATATGTTACATAATCCAATTTTAATTTCTTTGCCATTAATATTATATATTTTTATTCTTGTCTTTCTCTCTCTCTCTCTCTCTCTCTCTCTCTCTCTCTCTCTCTTTCTGTTTCTATTTTTGTATTCTTGAGAAAGCCTTTCGTGGATCTTCCGCAATCTGCTTGATCGTACAGTACATACATTCGTGTGTGGTACTAAGGTCGTCTGCACAGGATGCCTATATGTAGATTGCAGAAGAACCACGCCCTCTCCCGTCGCGGGGGGGGGGAGGCCTTTCCCCGCTCTTTCGCCTCATCCATCCCCAACCCCTAATGACGCAAGCAAAGCAAAACAAAGAAAGGTTTATATACCGGAGGAGCGCACGCTCTCTCGTGTTCCCATCTCTCTCTTTCTCTTCTTTCCAACCCCTTTCTCTCTTTCCAACCTTTCTCTCTTTCTTGCTTCCTTTACCCTCGACGGGCCGCCACCCTCCCCTCCCCCCGTCTCTTTCGCGCTATTTCTTTCGTCCTCCTCGCACGCATCAACTCGTCCTTACGGTTTCCTTCGCTCGCATTCGACACCGTCTCCTTGTCCCACTCACATCCGCTCATTGCCTCTGTCTGTCTCTATCCTACTACCTACTACCCTCCACCCCCTACCCCACCTCTTTCACTCTTTCTCTCTTTCCGGGCTTCACTCGCTCGCTCACATGCGCGCAAATGAAATCGATTAAAATGCTGGGCGCAACTTCTAGGCAGAGCTGCTCTACCCCAACCCCCCGAGCTTTCCTTACGTACCCCCCCTCGCCCCCTCGTCCTGGCCGTCCTCCGCTCCAACCTCCGCCAAACTCCCACTCCTTTGCCGTAAGAAACCGAGAAAACCCTTACGTGCGTTCTCGCTACCTACTACCCACCCTCCGTACCCGCACCTCAAGTTTCTCCAAACCCCCGTGTACCATCGTCGGACGATGGTATGAGTAGGCTGCAAAGTTCGTACGCGTAAGTATATATGTAGCGGGGGATGTGTTGCTATGTGTGTACCTACGTATGTATGTATGTACGTGCGCGTAAAGAGTACTCGTATGCGTGATTACCGCGACAGCCGCTCGCGCATTGCTTACATACACACATTGCTTCAGATGCGCCTGTGTGTGTGTGTGTGTGTTGCACATGAAAATATCGCCTCACCTTATGGCACTATTGTGGAGTAATTAACAATTGACATCAATGCAAAAGCAATAGGTGTGATAGGTTACAAAGTTGCGCAATTAATTTATAAAAACATGCAAAATGTATTATTGATTGTAATCAATGTCTTGCCCGCAACGCTTTGCAACACAATCCAAGATATTGCAGGCATAATCGACATGTGTTTGAACAACAGCGAAATTATCGATAATCTTTGTCTAGTAGAATAAGATGTGAATTTAAATCTGTAATCAAAAAATAATTTTTTACGAATATTTGTATATAAATCCAATTTGACAGTTCAGTATTAAAAGGATGCATTATCATTTTGGGGAAATAATATATATTATTATTATTTATTTTGTCTCGCAAAAAAATTAAAAAAAAATATATATATATATAAGAGGAAGGAAACGCTCGAGCATACAGTTCCTTCCGACTTTTGCCCTTGGGTCAGTGATTTAAAATTTATTCGCTCTACAAAACGCATCGATATATTCTATACGTTTAAATTCGCGCGACTCTTTCAATGCCATCTGACCGGTTCCATCCTTTTCACTTGACTCGTCCTTACTTTGGGTTCGCGAACCTCCTCGTTTCGTCTCTTCCGTTCCTTTTCCTATGAATATACATACACATGTATATAATTTCTCGCGGAGGCGCACGCCGCGCACAAACGAGTGCGAGTGTTCGTCTCCGTTGCTCGAAGCGTGCTCGAGCACCGCGCGCTCACGTATGCGATTCCGCGCGCATATATGTATGCGTGTGCGCGCGCGCGTGTGTGTGTGTGTGTATGTGTGTGTGCGCGCGCGTCTTGATGCGCGTGTCTGTGTTGGTTTACCGAGAGTAAATGAGTACGCGGCAGTCGCAGGTTGGTTGGTAAAAACAGTGGCCCTCTCCTTGCCTACCCTTTCCTCCCGTCTCCGCCGCCCTTACCGTCCCCCCGTGATCCTCCCGCTACCCTCTTACACGTCCCCCTTTCGCGACTCTCCCCCCCCTCGGGCGACTCTCAACCGCTATCACCCTCCCCTCCCGCCCCCTCTTTGCCACCCGCCTCGTCCTTTCTGCGCTCTCCGCCGCTGCTTCTTCCCTCGTTTTCCTTACCTTTCCGATATTCCACTCCCGGCAAGCTCGCGCGTAGACGTAAGACTCATTCGTCTTAAATCCCGGAGAGAAGCAACGAATTATTACGCGAGCTAGGGCGAAGTCGCGTGAAAACGGTAAAAACGCGGCAATTCTACCACGACGGCGCGGCGCTTTTATTTGCCACTCTCTAAAGCGCGGCGATAAAAATCGCCGTCGAGATAAGAAATCGGAGAGAATAATGTTTGATTGATATCATAATTAATATATATTTAGAAACGTCTTCTTTCTCGGGCGCGCGCAAAAATAAAGGCTACTCGATTCGGAAATTAAAGAGAACTGCGCCACTAAAAAGGAAAAGAGTTTATGTAACAATTTAAGTATAACAACTTATATTTTATATTCAAATAAAAAAAAATAATAAAATAAGAATTGTGAAATTATTTAATCATTAATTTAAGAAAAAAAAAAATGGAAATTTTGTAAATGTTTTTTATTGACTTCCATTAATTTGAAAGTGACGGATTATTGAACGCACTATTTTTTAAGTCGTTCATTCGATTAGTATAAACGCAATGATTTTTTATAGAATAGATATAATTATTTTACAACTGCATCTCGCTTGAACATAATCAATGCCACGTAATTAATTAATAGCTTATTTAACATTTTTTATCAATAGAATTTATATATTTAATCATTCCTTGTATTTTGACATGTATTAGTTAAAACTTATTACGTTTACGTCATTTACTTTTATTTAATTAAACGCGATAAATCCCGTTAAAAATACGAGAATGACACATACACGAATGACATGACAATCGATGCCGAATATTATTAAAAATTAATCACAAATTTTCTCTTTAAAATAATTAACAGTTATTCTTATATTAATTTCTATATAACTTGTAAAAAATCTAATAATTATTTTATTCTAAATAAACTTGAAATTAGAGTAATTATATATTAACTGTGATTTGATAAAACAGATTTTTTTTATTTTATATTTAATATATGGAACGGATATCTAATGTTATTTTAAGTAATGTTTATAACAAAACTTTCGAGGCGGCAAAAAGTTCTCTAAACACTTTAATCGAATGAGATGGAGAGTATCTCGTTATCTCGTTGTCCTCCTAAAACTGCGTTTATTAATGAAACGTACCGCTCGGGCTTTTAATCAATCGAGAATTCTCGTTGCAAAGCAGTTCGAAAGATACAATTAAGATTTATCTTGAAGTGCAAAGCGGACTGATAGCAGTTGCGATAGTTGTGAAAAGTTTAGATGCGCTTTATATATATATATATGCGACCTAAATTACTGCAATATTTACATTAAAAGGGTATTAATGATTCAAGAGAAGCAATACGAGCGCGTTTTCAGCTCAAAATTTTAATTTGACGATTTATAATTAGCATTTTAATTGATTGCCTTTATTTTGTTTTGTTAATTAAATTTAACTTTAGAATTATATCAACTTGATATCGTTTATCTCGGAGTTATCAGTAAATTCGTTACATTTACATCTGTTTATTTAATATTTTTCAGTTTAACTATATTGATTCAATATCATATTATACATTTTAATTAGATTCTAATTAAAATATCGAGGGATTACATTGACATTTATATTTTTACCAAACACTTTTAAGACGTTTGTATCCGGACGAACTTGATAAACAAGGTGCATGAGTTTAGGGTCAAAGACGATCGTCGACTATCTCTCTCCCCCTTTCCTTCCCCCAACCCCTCCGGTCACGGAGCTGCGCGAGGGTAGAAACGGCAAGAGTTTTCGACCGGCGCTCAAGGGTTATTGTTTTGGGTACCGCGAATTTGCATTATTTCCTGCGACCGATCTCATTGTTCGTTCATTTTTGAATGTTGCATTCTCAGTCACGAATTCGTCCTCCTTGCGTGTCGCGCGATGCATTTGTGCAGGCGTAATTAGCGATGCGATCGAACGCCGTCGCTTTTCAGCTCCTAACTTATTCAACGTTTCTCATTCCGCTGACTCTCGACCGTACCCTCGCGAGGATAAGAACGTGTCACAAACGCGGCGAATCCGTACATAGGGTTGTTGTCCGAGATCTATCCTCAAAAGTGGATCTTCAAAATCAGATTCTCTGACGCATATTGATAAGCATGGTTTTTCGAGAAACTTCAACTCATACATCCTACACATATACATGCACATATTTACACGACCAACTAATGATATTTAATTAATAATAAATGTACTAAAATTTTTATTAATTGCTAAATCTGAGACACCCCTTATAACTGTATTTTCTATATATTTCTATACGTATTTTTGTACAAGTATGAACTTTTTTCGATTACGCCCTAATTGTTTACTCTACTATTGTTGTTACAACTATTCTTTAACTTCCTTAATTCGCGCATCATATCATTAGCGCAAGAAATACACGTATAATGCTTATTTTGCGATGCGCATTTATTATTGCTCAACACAGACTTATCTCGCGCGTTCTCTCTTCGCGTCTTAACAATGTTAGCCCTCATAGCCCCAAGGGCCAATAAGGGATGGACGCCGATGGTTATAAATTCTTACCATATTATGTAGATGAATACATTTTCATCATCGAAACTTTTAATTATTGATGACATTAAGCGTAGGAAAAACTTTGAGAAATATATTTATAGATATATCTTTGTATCTCTATATTTTTATAGATATATTTTTATTTTATAGATTTATACATATTTATAGATATTTATATATAAATTAATGAAAATAGCAAGCGATATGAAAAGAATCGGAAAACGCAAAAATATACAAGAATATAAAACATTTGGAGATAAAGTTAGTGAAAAACAAGTACATTCTCGTTAAACGTGATTTTGTTTATATTAGTTTATATTAGTAAATTTGACGTATAGTTAATTCTAAATATAGTAAATTATAACTTTAGGAATTTTTTTTTTTCAGTCTTAAACTACGATCAAAAAGTTTGTTAATTAGACTTAGAGACTAATTCGTGACGCGAAAAAAATATAGTATCTCATTGAAATGTGATTATACATGGATTAATGAGAATAGTAACTTTAATTGCGTGACACACATGTCTTTATCTCGACAACGTTCAGTTCGCTTTAATAAGTCCTCTGCTCCCACGATTATTTTCCCGCGCACACACACATACACACACACACACGCACACACATATTAGACGACGTCTAGAGATCGGAGAAGAAAGGGGACCGAGAAAAGGACTTGTACGGGATCCAGGGAAAGAGGAGAGGGGGAGGGGGGAGGGGGAGAATGGGAAGGCGACCCTCCGCCTCGCGTGAAAAATATGTAAAGTATTGATTGCATTTTATAATTACTTGGGAGCCGGTCGTCTTAGCTACCCTATCCACTCTCGTGCCACCCTCGCTCGCCACCCTCCTCTCTGCTTCCTCGCACCCTTCGCGTTCCTATCGTGGGGTTTCTTCTTTCTCGTCTCTCTCTCTCTCTCTCTCTCTCTCTCTCTCTCTTCCCTCCCTGTGTCGTATCCTGATTCTCTCACTCTCGCAATTCCGTCGTTATCTCCGTCGCACCCTCGCGCGTTCTCCGTTTCCTTCGCCACCGAACTGACACGGATATGTGTGCGTGTCCCACCCCCTTACGTGGGCTGCCGCGCACGTTCTCATGTGTTTACACTTGAGCGAGCAAGGAGATAGTCGTTCTCGCTTCCTATACGACGCATATCGAATTAAGAGAGAGAGAGAGAGAGATATACAGAGAGAGAGAGAGAGAGAGAGAGAGAGAGAGAGAGAGAGAGAGAGAGAGAGAGACTCGACGATATACTCCAATATTAAAAACAATTGCAATTTTAAAGTAGAAAAACAAGGAGAACGAAATTACTTCGAACTTTTTATTTATGTTAGAAAAATCGAGACGTTCTTTAATTTTAATGAGAGGTGCTCGGCGTAAAAAAAATGTTTTATATTTTTTAAATTTTGAGCTTTGTAGTTTAGAAACTTACTCCTAAGTATGTATCGGAAAGTTTCCTGGAATGCGACTTTTAGAGAATAAAGTGAAAAGATAGACACTTCTTAAGAGCCACTCCTAAGTCTATTCACGGGAGAGTTTTGCTATCAAGAGTTGTCCTTAAAGATTGATACTCTCGAATTGTACTACTACAAATCTAGGCGATACTTAATTAATATTTCTAACACACGCACACGTGTTTTATTTTTTCAATTATCTAAGAAAAAAAAATTTGAAATTATTATTAAAATATTTTTTAATTTATTGTGTAAATGACATAATTTTTTTAACACGTGTCCGATTTTCATTTTTATTTCTTATCTATCCTTGTACTCGTCAGCCTTAGTGAGGAGACATTTCGATGATCCTCATTGAACTTTATAATGGACGTATTGTTTACGGCGGCGGTACTCGAAGGAATTTACGTGCGAGCGACTAAGAACTAAGGGAGAGTTCTCACTGCAGCTCGAAAGATACAATTAAGATTTATATAGAAGTGCAAGGCGGACTGATAGCAGCTGCGATAGCCACGGCTGTTGTGTATCCCCTTCGTGCACTATTCCTCGACATCACTTACGCATCAAAATTTTTATCTGTTTGTTTCGACAACAAGATTGTTTATACGATACGATCGAGAATACTGATGCGATATTATCAAATTGGTTAATTAACAAATTTTTATACTATTTTATTTATCTATTGTATGTAAAGTCACTCTTCATGCTGAATCGTTGAGACTGTGCATCAATTTAATTGATCCGGTGTTAATTATGCTATGCTAAGCATATATTAATATATATGGGCAGGATTACAATTTAATATCATTAGTAGTGGTCTATTTTTAAATAATGAAGCGATAATCTCTAATAAAGCGAGCCATTCGTAGTTACGCTTTTTTTTTTTGTGGAAAAAAATTATCACAAATCAGAAATTGATAACAAACTGTAATCAACGTATGAATGGTACTTTGGGCGCGACGCGCGTTCAGTGAACGAGCCCCACGCAAATGTATATATTCATCCCTCTGATTAATAGTCGAACGTTACTCCTCGCGAATACCTACGGTGCCCCTTGCTCTCTCCCCTTCTCACCCTCCCGGGCTACTTCCTTGCAACCATCCGCGAAAGTAAGTAGTGAGTGAGCGGCATTCAAGGGTTAGTGACTGTAGGGATGCGGAGATGGAGGTTGGGGGGAGGGCGAGGGGAGGAAGGAGAGGGTGGTAGCTCCAACGGCAGACCGAGAGAGTAAGAGTAGGAGGACTCAGTGAGGAAGGCAGGGTGGTGGTGGTGGGGTGGAGGGGTGGATGGATGGAATGGATTCTTAATGGAGAGAAAGAATGGCGGATGGAAATGGAATAAATGGAAGAATGGTGGTGGACGGAAAGAAGAAGAGGGGGGGAAGGAAAAGTGGAGGAATGGATTGAATGAGGAATTTGAGTCGGATCCTATAGAGCGATTTTGTCTTGACGCAAAAGCGGAGCGTAAAAGAAGAAACAGGACTTCGGCGACGCGCGAGCGAAGTGCCGGATGACCGATTGTTGATCGCGCCGACGATGACGTCTGAGCAGATCCTTTATCCTTGATCTGTTTTACGACTTTTATTGATTAATTTGATCTGATTCTCGACGACGACGCGTTTCGCGCGCGCGCGTGCGCGAAGCGATGACGATGATCTCGATAATTGTTTACTGGACCTTTGAAACTGATTGCATATCAGCCGATGATTATTTATTAACATTGTATCATCTACCCCCCCTCCTCTTCTTTTCCCAACCCTTCCTCCCATTTCCACCCAACGCTCGCGCTTTCCCCCTTTTCTCCCTCTTCCCCCCCTTTCACCCACGCGTACGACTGCGCTCGGCAGCACTTCTTTCCCTTTTCTTAAATACAAAAGCGAAAATTTTGCTTATTAGAATATTTCCAGAAGACGCTCTCACCCGCAACTCTGGTGCTCATCACCAACTTCCCCCCCCTCCCCCCCAACTCACCCGTCTCTTAGCCTTTAGCGAGAGTTCGCGCACTCGAGTGTGACGGCACTGAGCTGTGTCGGTTGGATATCCTCTCTTGTTTCTGGCCGAGGCGCCGCGGACGACCGGCTGGCGGCCATTACTATGATTGTATGCACGCGTAACTTTAATTATTATTACACAGAGACCCCCCCCCATCATTCTCCTCTCATCAACTCTTCTCGCTGTACCGAGCGGTAATTTGACTCGGCGTATGACAACATTAAGGTCTAGATACTTTGCTCGGTCAGGTAAATAGATCGGTATGTAAACACAAGACTTGACACGCAACTCGGGACGACGACGAGCAACAAAGCTGGATCGGGATTTTTCGTGGCTTCGTCGCTACGAACGAGATCCCCTTTTTTAACCCTTCCATTGAGGACCCAGTCGCCTGCTTTACCCCTTCTCGTTCTTTTCAGAAACGCTAATCGCGCAATGCGTTAGGGATAGGGAAGCAGTGAGTTATAACAATAAGAAGTGAGTGGGGATAATATACAATCTCGATCAAAAGTATGAAGCGTTTTTTATAAAGCGCGACAGGTCAAACTAATCGCGGCGTCAACGAATTATGAGTTACACGATAAATTATCTTTTCTCCAATTTTGCAATGACTGTGTGATGATGAGTTGTGATAACTGGAGATGGTGATGACACCGAGACACGTTTAATGAGATATTATTAATATGTATAATTATTTTACGCATCATTCGATGGAATGTTATAATTAAAAAAAAAAAAATTTTTTTTTACTATCGACGATAATAATTGGCGAATCGCGTAATGCGAGCGACATTTCTCTAATAATGACGCTATTCTTCCTCGACTGGCCGCCACAAGACAACCACGGCGGTCGCATGACTGGCGAAATCGCGATGATGGATGTGACTTGCGAAGCGCATTGCATCCGTGCGCGACTATGGCAGCGCAAAAACTTTACACACTAATTTATGGTCGCAGGAAACGCGACATGCGCTCCTTCCTTGCTTTTCTTGCCTTCAGTTTATCTAACACCTTCGGAAAACTAACCGAGAGGTTCACTCCGCTCCCTCCTTGAACATCAACATCGCCCTAATCGTCAGTTTTATCTGACAGTAGAGAGGAGAGAGGAACACATATGTATATACAGGACGTTACAAATTCATCGGTATCAATTATTATGATATTTTGCGATGAATCTGGAAAAACGTATAATCAAAGTATTTTTTGTTTAATTTTTTTTTTATTTATATATTTTCTTAATCGCAGAGCTTTTTTAAGTTACGTCATTATATACAACCTCTGATCGTGCGTCTTTCCTTAGGGAATTTTCCAGGGGACAGTGAATCTACAGTGTGCATGTATGTGTATGTATTTATATATATATGGAGCGAGAAGTCACTATCTTCGTTACGATCCTAAAGGAGTCACTCCCGATTCTGTTAGGTAACCGAGGAAAAGCGATGTGTGTGTGTGTGTGTGTATGTGTGTGTATGTATGTGGGGGAGTCTCGCGCGAGCGCAGCCGTCGCTCCTCTCGAGTGGCGCAAAACCCTCGAAATAAAGCTTGGGCGCGATGTAAGATACTGAACGACAGGGGTGGCTGCGCTGCCGTTGAAAGAGAGAGGGCGAGACTGGGACAAACAATGGGAAGGTAGTCTTCGCGGACAATAGCTCGTGTGGAACAAACACATCTTACCCGTTCGCTGTTTCTCACCCTCCGTCGTCCTCCCCCGCTCCCCCACATTCCCTCCTCCCGCCCACCGCCCGTTGACACACAGAGCGTTCCCCGAGCATCGGGGAGGATGCATTTCTCTGTCCTCGCGGCTCGCGCCGCTTACGTTTTTAAATCCTAAAAGGCCTCTAATATTTCTATGCATTATGCGTGCGCGGACGAACAATGGGAGCGAGCGTCACGATGACGACGACGATCGGCCATCCGTCGTTTTTCCATCCGAGAATACATTCGCGTTGCGAACGGTATTGTACGAAATATTTCGAGGGACGATCTTTTTTTTTTTTTTTTTTTTTTTTACGCACATCTCGATTTGTCCAGATTCACATCGGTTCATTTTCGCGATCCACGACGCTAAGTCCGATAAATTCGAAACTTTCCTCTCTTCTCATCTCGCGTAATGCTAGCAGTAACTAGTCCCCTCGATTGATGATAAACTTAAAGTGAAAGATTATAATTTATTTTCATATATTATTATAATATTAAAATAATATATTAAAATTTTTTTTTATATTATATTTAATTTTTTTACATTTTTTATATCATATAATTTTTTTTATGTTATTTTAAAAGATTAATTAATTTACACAACATTTATGCCATTTATTATTATATTACAGATAATTTAATTAATTGATTATTTGGTTTTATATTAGTAAAAATAAAATTTAAAAGCAGCATCTACAAACAAATTCTACGATATGAATGAGCTATAAGAAATAAGAATAAGATCGGTGCATGTTATAAGAAAAAGTTACTATCAAACAATAATTGATAAAATTAGTAATATTCTTGGTTCAATCAAATCAGATAAAATTTACAAATTGAAAAAAATGTTTTCTTTATAATTTTCTTTCTTAGACTTTAATTTATTTTTGCAATAGATGCAATGCATATAAAAAATACTTATTAAAAGTTATTTAAATAAAACTATTTTAGCTCATCCACATTTAAAGTAACAGATTTATCTACAATCTATAATTTATCTACACTCTCTAGAAATCCGTTACTTTAGAATTAAATAAAAATTTGTCACTCACCGACACTGATGCGCAACAGCGGAGATTTGGTCTTGAGTCTACGTTGTCTGCAACACACAAATATAAAATCCAAATTATAGCAACGCTTAAAATAATTAATATTTCAAGAAATTATTATTGTACGCATCGAATTTTATATATCTGATACGTATAATAATAAAAAGGTATAAATATAATTTTATAAATTCTAAAAAAGAAAACTATTTTAAATAAAAACTTTTATAGCATGAGTCTCTCTTGTTTAAACTATTCAAACAATGATCGAATAGAATTAATGCGTGTATACGGGATTTATAATAATTAATATAAAAATAATAATACTCACCCTTGGGTTGCTCCGCCGGTGCAGGATGCCTCTCCTAGGCCTCCTCCTCCTCTCAGATTGATTCACACGCGTTACTTTAAACGGCACTCCCGCACTTTTATTAAAAGATACTTCCGCACTTGTACGCGCGATACTTTCAACGACACTCCTGCACTTTCGAATTTCAACACATTTCGAACACGCGACGCAACCCGAAAAGCTGTCCGCGGCTCGATGACAGCATTAATGATACGACGAGCCGTCCGCGGCACGATGACAGCGACGACGGCGTTGGGTGCTTGGTTTCCCCTTTTCAGTAAACCTTAGTAGGCCTTAAGGCCCTTAAGGCACCATCCAGGTACTATGTCCTCCCACCACGCCAAGGTTACACCCTAGGAGGGTATTATATGTATATAATTTTGTAATATGATATATATATATATATATATATATATATGTATTATATTACAAAATTATATACGTATAACGAGAGATTATCCATTCTTGAAAAAGACTTTAAAAAGAACTTAAAAAAGAAAGTGATCGAACCCCGTTTCACACTAAAATCTGCGAGTCGACAAATACGACTTTATTGCTCGAGCGTTGCTGAACGAATGATAACAAGGCTGTAAGTCGTACGACGTTAACATATAGCGCGCTAATGTTTACATCGCCAAGGCCGAATACAATGTTATTGTTTTTGCGACCGAGAATATGTTACGTACTATGACGTATATACGGTGTTGAATATTAAAGAATACAAGTATTTTAAATTATAGATTATTATAGATAATTATTTAATAAACGATTAATATATCATGGAGCTTATTATTATATTAATCATTATTCGAACCTGCGATTTGACTATTTTATTACGCGTTCTCAAGCTGAATCATATTTAAATTATCAAAAATTGAATAATAAAATATGAATGATAAAATATGAAATATAATTAAAAATCAAGTATTTTTAAAAAAAATAATTATTGTTTATAAAGAGAGAAAGAAAGAAAAAGATCGCGATAAAACAATAGTTTACAATTTTGATTCTAATTCACTTTGATTCTTTATTAAAACGTCACGCAAAATACGCGCTTCGGAATTTATCATTATGATATAATTACGTATTATTAAAAATTTAAAGTGTGTGAAAGATAATTAATTATTAATTAATTAAATTAATTATTTACGATATCAAATTATTTCCCGATACTTCCGTCGCGATCGCGTTGAGTAGAGAAATTTGATGGAGTGTCTCGCATTCTATTTTCTTATTGTTCGAGTATCGCCGTGAGAATAATAAAGTTATAAGCCATAATACGTTAACAATAGCGCGCTAATGTTTACATCGTCAAGACCGTGTACCATGTTATGTTTTGATTATTCGTTGCCGAAATATTTTCCGTACTATGATGTATGTACAAACGAAACATTAAATTATACATGTATTTTAAATTATAAATCAATTATTAAATTATCAATTAATATATTACGGAGTTTATTAAATCGATTACCTCTTTTTCGCGATGCTAATTGGTTACCTTGGTTATCAACGATGCACTGAACATTACTTTATATCAATAAAAGCTTGTCACAACTGAGCGAACGCATTTGATAGTTTAAGTGGGTGTGTAATTTTTATTTAATTTATTTTGAAAAAGTGGAAAACTAGAATCAATATGTAAGTAATTACACATACACAGAAAATAAATGGCGCGCGCGTGACGCGCGTTTATAGTATTCTAGTACAGATAAATAGGAGAATAATATGCTTGTTGGCACGAATTAATACGCTTGCGAGAATCTGTGCAACGTCATTGTCATTTCGCGATTGCTGCGGCAGACAAGAGAGAGGTCTCGAAAAAAGGAAAGATCTCTCGGAAGAAAAAAAGACTTTCGCGCACGTTCAAAGATTCGGAATCTCGTCCTTAACCCCCGACTTCCACCCTCCTGGTATCCGATGTAATTCTACCACGTACCTACATTGCCTCGGGTGCCTTCGGCCTTCGCAGGTTACGAGGGAGACCGAAGGCGTTCACGGGGGTGGAGGCCGTAAAGGGACGAGAGAAAAGGGAGAGGATCGGTACGCGTACGAGGTGGATTGCGTAGAAAGGGAAAGGGTTCACCTCCTCGGTGTCTTAAGTATAAAAGATTATCGAGAGGCAGCGCGGCTTTAGTATCGGAGGAACCGTAGACGCCGCTGACGACGACGACGACAGCCCGTCACTTTTTCCTTGAACGAGGGGATAAGCGGGACGCGGGTGAGAGAAAGAAAAGAAAGAAAGAGAGAGAGAGAGAGAGAGAGAGAGAGAGAGAGAGAGAGAGAGGCTGGTAGAGACTCGCCGGTAAGAGAGTCGGGGGTACGGAGCACGAAATGAGGGTTCCTGAGTTTTTGCCAGGCGATCAATAAAAGTCTCTGTGCTCTCCTCTTATACTTGTCGTATAACGAAGTAGGCTGGCTGCCTGTAAGGGGTTTGGGTGCGTGGCCCGGTGCGTGCATTAATTCCACCTCCGCCACCTCCGCGTCCATCTCTTTCTCTCTCTCTCTCTTTCTCTTTCCCTCTTGGTTCTTTCTTTTGCTCACCCCAAGGTCTGCTTGTGTTCCTTGCTTCCTCTTGCCTTGTCGCACTCCTTCTCGTTTGCCCTCCATTCTCTTCAAGCTCGTTCGGGTTCCTCCAGCGGTGCCCGCACTCCGCTTTCTTCTCCCTTCATCTTCCCGCCTTGACTCATCAACGCTCGGTGCCTATGAGAGCACGCAGCCTGATACGACGAGGGTACAACGAGGAGAGTTCGGCGATCCGTTACTTTTGCGCCGCGGGGGTGCCCTCGGTTCGAGAAAAGACACGTTTTAAGAAAGCGCGCTCTCCGACCGATACGCCGCACAATTCTTTTTTTTTTTTTTTTCATTATTATTATTTTTTTTTTTCATTATTTTTATTCTCAGTTCTACCTGCACGCGAGTACAACTTCTCATCTCGTAAACGGACAATGAACTTCACGAAGACAAGTGCTCTGTCTTTCGGTCGGAGCGATGACCGGAACTTTTGTACGCGAAACTCTCAGATATTGATCTGCAGGATCATTATATGAGGATTGATTCGTATTATAGTATATGACACGATGTTTTCTTTTGTAATCCACATCATGCACCGCGCGTTTCACTTCACCATCATTACACACGCGCGCATACATTGTGCCGTGAGATCTGTAATTGTCGCGATGTCGCAACACCGTCGTCGTTGCCGACAAATCTTCTTCCCGAATCGTTTGGCAACTTGTTCGACTCCATTCGCTCGGTTTACCTTTGTCTTCTCATACGCGATAGCGTATCATAGTATGAGTATAAGTAGCGTAAATTCGTGTACAGAGGGACGGTATGACTCCATTCGCGATTGTGAGCAACTCATTCTGTGAGTAAAATTAAAATAAATTCTTCAGTCAGTGTCGATGTTCGATAATGAAATTATGCCTGAGTAACCGTGTAATCAGGATCATTTCTTTTGCTACGGAACGCGATTAAGAGATTATACTAGGGCTAGCTACAGATTTTACTGCGAGCATCGTCCGTAACCTGGACACTCGCCAGGACACACGCTGCGTTGATTGATACTAATTGGGAGTCAAAAATCAAGAAGCTCGAGAAAGCCATTAATCCTATTCGTGTAATTAAACCAGATGTACGTGGAGTTTTTTTTTAAATGCGTTTATACCAAACGTACGAGACAGTCTTATTCATCCACGAGCTGTCGCTTGAGATCTTTATTTCCTCAATTTGTTATATATATATATATAGAGAGAGAGAGAGAGAGAGGGAGACTAGAAATTGATAAAAATCTAATAATGCCGTTTCTAGATTTTCTTTAATTTATTCAAGTCTATAATTGCCGAGAAAAGAAGGGGTAGAGTTTTCAAGGAGCCCTTCGGATAGGACACCACCGTTGAGGATACGGTCGCTCGAAAATTTATGTGTCCCCGCGCCCCGCGCCGGAACTTTCCGCGCGCGAGCATAAACGCGCCTCATCGGGATGGTTGGCCTCCCGTTCTAAACCTCAACGGATGCCGCGGATCTGATCTCGTTTCGCTTCTTCTCGCGCTTTTTCCCACACCCCCGATCCGCGTCCTTCCCCCTCCCCCACTTGCCCTCCTCCTCCCCTCTCTCCCCCTCAAACCCCGCGTCTTCCACACAGGCACCGATACACTCTTCGCGCATCACGCGACCACCGCCGCTTATTTCTTCCCACCTTCTCCCTCCCCCCCCCTCTTTCCCCTGTCCTTTCCTCCACATCTTTTTCTCTCCCCCGTAAGCCCTGTCGCGTATCCGTGTAAAAGAAAGTATCATAAAACTGTGAAGCACGCTCGTGAGCGCGGTCGATCGAATCAACGGCCACGATCGATTCTCGATCGCTTTTCGAAGGAGATAAATGACTCGCGTGTATCTCATGTCGCGGCAAGATGATCCGTTCATTGTTCGATTCACGTGCGACATTTAGATTAAACGAAACGCCTATAACGAGTCATTTAGTTGAAATATTTAAGTATTTAAGTTAAATACGACATATTAAATTTAATTTATGACGTATTTGACTTAAATACTTAAATATTTCAATTAAAAAAATAATAATTAGTTAACAACTTTTCTCTCTCAGTGTATGCATGTGTTTGCACATTTGATTTATTATTTAAATAACACGATGTGATGTGAATATGAATACTTTTAAAATACGTGTTTTTGTATATCTTATATGTATATTATAATATTTCCAGACAGCACACATATTTATAATAATTATTTGAATATTTTATAAGTATTTATCAAAATATATTCTTAAATATTTTTGTGCTCTTAGAAAACAGATCATAAAGATTCATCATAAATATCATAAAAATATTTATAAAAATATTGAGAAATATTTACAAAATACTACTATAGATAATTTATTCTTTACTTACCATAAATATTATATAAAATATTTAGTCTATATTTTAATAACATATCGTATAAACTTCTTATGATTTCTTCTCTTAATATATACAAAATATGTATAAAATATCTATGTTTCAAAAACTAAACAGTAAAAAATATTATTTACAATTATGTACAATTCTTGTACATGAATAAAGCATAATGTAACTTTTGACACGATCATAGCGCGATCGATCCCTCGTGAGTTATAACGGCGGGAAGATCAACAAAATTACGCCGAGCGATTCACTCTTTCCGGTCCGATCTCTTTTCTCATGCCTCGGACGCTGAGCATCGATCGAGATTTACTGAACCGTCGCGCATTGTCTGCTTTCACGGTGTTCTTAGGATACGCGGTCTTTGAAGCGTGCATCGCGGTATTTTCGTTGAAAAGAGATTGGCCTACATATATATATATATATATATATATATATATATATATATATATATATATATATATATATATACGTCAACGACGAGGAGCCCGCACGCTTCTCCTTCAGAATACACGACTTATAACCGCGTAAAAAAAAAAGACAGCTTGCGTTTCTTCGCATAAAATATTAAATCCTTTTGCGATTAATCACGTATATGTATCAGGATTTAACAATCGTGCGAAATAATTATCAAACCACTCTGAAATAAATATCTGTTGAAATTGCTCGAAATAGCGGATGACATTAAATGATGTTGTAATGTGCAATGTCAATCTGATCTAGATTAAATTAGCGGACAATGAACCGTTTCTCTCTCTCTCTCTCTCTCTCTCTCTCACTCTCTCTAGGGTGAGAACGTTTGCGTTCTTTTCTTGGATTTTATCGACATAAAATTATCAAATTGAATTTTCGCGCAACGAGAGACACGTGGAATCCAATTTTCGAAGCATGAGCAAGTTAAATATAAATCGAACTTTTTCCAAAACACTTCATGGAAATAAAAAAAACTTGCCAATCCGGTGGCAAAAATGCTTAGATATTAATGGAAATTATGTAGAAAAATGACTGGGCTGTGCGTTGGAAATATTTTGATCGAACAAAATGTTTGGGGAAAAAATTTTACTTACATTTCACTTGCCCACCGTAAAATCGCATGTGCGTGAGGAGACCGTTTCGTTGGAGAACGCTTCGCTTCATCGCCCCACGCCGTTCGCGGGACTGTCGCGTTGACTTGATGAAGACTAGGTTCTCGGTCTTCGATCGGATCGACTCTCGCACCCATTGGATTATCGATAAGTATTTAAGCGCGGTGAAACGGCGCGGAGGCCATAGTGAGAATTAACGAAAACGTGACTCGGCGTTGACGCGATGCGGGGCTTGCCCCCCGCGACGATTCTGGGTAATTAATTCACAATGGGCGGCCTTCGACCATCTCATTCTCTCTCTCTCTCTCTCTCTCTCTGTCTGTTTCTCTCTTCTCTTCTCATATGGCATCCCTAATGCACGAATCTCTTCTTCACCCCCGTGATGATATCGATTGCTAGTACGCGGGGGTATTCGTTCTTCTCTTCCCATACGCACGCGGACGTTCCTCGCATAGATTAAGGATGGAGGATCGATTTCGTACGAGCGTCTTGTCTTCGGATTTTTTTGTACATATCGGGCATGCCGATAAACAGCAAGATTTAAGCGTTACCTAAATGACCTCTTCTCGTAATCAGCGGGAGAAATTTTCGCTGGCTCAGTTCGTCGGATAGTAATCTTTGACAGATGAATGTTAAGATACCGGAGAATAAATTCAATGGTTCTTCCATCGCTCGTAGATATACTATCCTGAGTTGTTGCCTGATTGAGGATTAATTAGACGAAGACTTTTTCGAGTTCTGCTCTCTCGAGTTCCGTTCTGCTTGATGACGTGATCATCTACCTCGATGAATTAATTTAGATTCAAGCGCGATTTTCACGATAATGTTTGAAAGATAAGAAGAAGATATAATAGCTCGTATCGAGATTTTAATTGAACTAATAAATCTATGTACGAAACAAATGCACTTATTTTCAAGTACGAAACTGGAGCTTCTTCTTTCATTAAATATTTTCTATTTAAGCGAACTCTCTTTATATCTTGATGCGTCAAAGATCGAATATATTTAATCGAAGAATTATATATATATATATATATATATATATATATATATATATATATATATATATAAGGAGGTGAGTCACTAGAAATTATTTTCTAAGATTCTCTATCTTCATAAATAAATATTGATTTTTAACAAACAAATTTAAAATAAAAGTTAAATTATTTTGAAAAAGCTACATTTTGGTCATTTTAGTTTTCTTTAAGTGCAGGCGTCAAAAAGTTTTGAAGGTCATCTCAAGTTTTTTCAAGATTATTTCGAGGTCACTCGATTCGTGCTTTTATAGTTGATTAAAAATAGGGCTTTTTATTTATAAAATTATTTATAAAACTTAATTTTAATTACATTAAAATGTAATTACAACAAATGTAATCACAATTTTAATTAACTTAAATTTATTAAAAACTTTTTGATGCCTGCATCTAAATAAAGTAAGCTAGCCAAAAAAATTGTAGCTTTTTCAAAATAATTTTACTTTTGTCTAAAATCAATATTTACGAAGATAATATCTTAGAAGGCAATTTTTAGTGACTCACCCTATATATATAACGACGCAAATGAATTTTTTTTTCTTTTTATACCGCGATTGCTTTCTCAGGATATCAAATTTTTGCATAATCAAATGCATCCCTTTTAAATGATCCCGTCTATTTCCTCATGCATGTGCATTTGCATCTCCTGCGAATGTTGATTACGAGGCGTTATTGACATCAATGCGGATTTTCGATTGCTCATATCAGAAACCTTCGAAGCACGTAGCGTCCGAGTAACAATATCGATCTAATCTTACCAATATAGTTTGCATATAGCACGTCTCAGGTCTCAATTTTCATTTGATGTATAGGCACTTACGCGTGTAGTTAGTTACTTATTACAACATGAAGAAAGAAAAAGAATTTTGCTGTCGCGGCAAAAATTGTCGCCGTTATCGTATTCAATGCAGCAGCGAATAATCGATTATGTATAACTGTAAAGCAAGTTTTATTGAAAAATCTTAAATCTAAATTATTGACGATTTTATTCAAGGATCCAGAAATTTTGTCGTGAAAGATACGATTTTTCGTAGTATTAATGTACAAAAATATGTAACAATTGCCAGCATTTTCTATTATTTTTATATTTAATAAAATGCAATTAATTAATAATTAAGTCCGTTTAAACGGATTAACAGAAATTAATTACGGTATCGTTAATGTTTAAAAGTCAGCGATTTTCGAGAAATCGCTATATCGACTCGTTGTTCGTATATGATATTGATCGATATTTTTTTTTAAGACCGCTGATAATCGACCACGTTTGTCTGATAATAGTCGCGCTAATCACGCTCAACGTCCTTCCGCGAAACTATCAGTAACAAATAGCAGGCAAGCCGTTCGGAGGCATTCTCCGCGGACTATGATGCACGCGACAAACGTGTAACCGCAAGGAGGGAAGGCTCGCGGAGAGGGAAAAAAGTTTAGAGGGAAAGGGGGACAGATGGAGGATAGAGGGAATGAACGAGCGGAAATCAAGCGGCGGAAAAAAAAGGAGAGAACCCGCGACCGTCAGGGAGGAGAGGGAGAAGAAAAGTGCAGTGGAGAGAATCGAAAGAGGAAAAGAGGAAGAAGAATTGCCGGTGGGGAGAGAAAAAGAGAGAGAGAGGGGGAGATGGGGAGGAGGAGGAAGTGGTGGAGAACGCGGTGCTGCGGGGGCGGAGGTACCGGGCGTCGCGGCGTTGTCCTCACACGTACTGGTGCTTTCTTAATCATCATCTGTCTATCTCTCGGCATTAGCAGAGAAGAAAGAGGGAGACCGCTCGGTGCGAGGGACGACGGGGGGAGGACGCGGGGGTTCCGAGGAAGAAGCGAGGTAGGATGTGGTGGAAAAAGAAGGAGCGACCGGCGCGATGAGAAAGAAAGAAAGAGAGGAAGCAGCCCCCGAAAGAGTCGCAGAAGAGAAGCGAGAGGAAAAGAGCGAGAAAGAAAGAAAGAGAGAGAGAGAGAGCAGTGGCAACGAGCGAGAGCGTGCGAGGGGGGCAGCGGACAGAAGGGGAGAAGGGGGGAGAGTAGAGAAACGCTTCTTACTCCGCCCAGCATCCAAGATGGCGTTGGCAGCGGCTCCCCTCGTCATTAAAATCAATAATTAAAAAATACATCCGTGGGCACCTTCGCTTTTCTAGCGCCTCGTGACGCGCGCCCGCCGCCGTCCGCCTCCCCGCGCGTAGCGGCGCGCGCGCGCGCGCTCCACCGCGCACGTGTGACGGTGCGGCGGGCGCGACGCGCATAGATGAGAACCCCTGCGGGCTGTTTCCTCCTCGCGGATGAGGAAAACGAACGGGAGTGGGGTGCCGCGCGCGCGGTACGCGTTGAGAGCAAGCGGGGGCGACGGGGGGAGAGAAGGCCAGGGGGAGGTATGTAGTGGTACCAGGCACTCTGCACCGGCGAAATCCTTAAACAGGGACACAAGAACGGGCGGATGGCTACGGGAAGTAGGTACTTCTCTACGACCACCTCGTACCCCCCGTCGTCCCACGCGTGCATCCCCCTTCCAAAGCAGCTCGAGTCATCCCCGCGTCCCCCCCCCCGTTCTACTTGCCGCCGCGTTCGAAACTTGCTGGCGAACTGGATTTTCGGAGTCTTTTAATTACCGCGATTATTATCGCGCTATGGAATACTAATTAATTCCGGCTGGGTCGAGCATGAGAGGAGGCGGCGGCGAGCGCGAACGGGGGCGCGGGCCGGAGTTTCCTGCCGCGCGCGAAAAATTATGCGAGGCAGCTTTTCCGTACTGCTCGTAACTTCTCGAGGAAACGGAGCACGATTTTTTTTTTTTTTTTTGGAGCGAAATATATACTACTCTACGTGGTCACGATGACTAGAAGAAAGAGTGAAATTTTTGGGTGAAACTTGAATTAGCATCGGAAAGAAGTTTCTTAACAATTACTTTGCAATTAATTCCTTTTTTAATTGCTTTCACAGATCAACCGGATAATTAGCAGAGTTTCTATTAGCGACGATATCTCCGAAAGATGACATCAGTACAAACTAAATATTTAAGTATTAAGGATATATTTTCATAATTGTATTTTATATATATATATATATATATATATATATATATATATATTTATATCTATTCGCATGTAATTATAAAAATAATTTAATAAATCAATTATTATATATAATAATTTATAATATACATCAAAAGTTCATAAATTAATAAATAAATTAATAAAAAAATTTTATATATTCCTAATATGATTATTATATTTTAATTGTTCATTATAGAAGAAACAAAAGATATATATATATATATATATATATATATATTTTATTAATTTATTTATTAATTTATGAAACCTTTTATATAATATATATTATAAATTATTATATACATTAATTAATTTTTTAAATTATTTTTACAATTATATGCAAATAGATATAAATAATACATACGATGATGAGGAATTCGTTTTATCGAGGAAGAAAAGTGTGTGAGTAAACATATATGCTTACTTGAACCGAAAAATTCATTAACTAATTCTTCTTCATTATTCAGTCCCTTTCTCTCTCTCTCTCTCTCTCTCTCTCTCTCTTTTTCTTTCTCTTCTTCTCTATCTTCCTTTGTCGCAAAGAAGTAATTTTTCTCAAGCTTTTATGGCACATGTAGCGATTAGTTATGCACTAGCTAGTTTGCGCTGTAGAATATTTCTCGGCAGGTGAAGGCATGCACCCTCGTTTATGGACTTAAGTCTTGCTCCGTTGCTTTTTCTTACCCCACATGATGAAATCTTCAAGGGAGGCTCAGCACATATACAACTCGAGGACACCTGTATCGTGCGAATTGACCAGTCGAGCGATGCTTTATGTCTCGGCAAGCTCGGCTCTGCGGCGCCGGGCAAACCGTCAGTTAGGCCGTTATGATTGACTATGATCGACCTCTCGTTATCGTTCGAAGGTCGCACTGCACTATAAGAAGGTTTCACTGCAATTAGCCTCACATAAGTTTAGGTACAATATAATTTGTCTAACAGTTGATGCATGCTTGAAAAACAAATGAAAAAACGCAAATTGACATATTTGCATTCCTTGCATTTCTTTTCCAATATTAATTAAACTCGACATTTATTATATACAGTGGAAGCATCGGACGGATGTAATGATAATTGCAGGTGCAAGGTTTTTTTTTATCATCATCATTGTTAGTTTGGTAACCAAAGAAAATAAATAAATAAAAATGAAAGTAAAATAAAAAAGCGACGATAGACATTTGTTGTATTGAAGTTGCAGTATTTACGGTACATTTTTTTTCTCTATTAAAAAAATAATTTTCTCCTCATATTTTCTATGGCCTTCAATTAACATTGTTTCTTCAGTCCACCGTATATTTAATAAATGCTATATTTTGACGGTAACGCGAAAGACTAAAACGAGAAGAAATAATCTTTGAAGAGAAAAGCGAGCGATATTCTCATTTAAATACAAATTTTTCGTGATATATTTTTTTAGACGAGCGAATCGAACAGATCGGATGATTGACAAACATGCTGTTTACATAAATGACGTACGCAAGCTTCAACGGGGAAAATTAACATTCGTCGTTTGTTGTTCTGTAAGTATTAAGCCCGATTCAAGGACTGTATTTTTTTTTTTTGCCTCATTGAATTAGGCCGTAAATATGAATATTGCGGTATCGTGTGTGTAAGGTAAAATTGCACCTCGGTGTTAACCGTCCAGCAGAGTGGAAAAGGGTTTTAGGTATGAGCAGATAATCGAGAAAGGTTTGTTCTAATATCCATCAGAGATCCCTCTAGCTGTTGCGTAATCGTGTAAGTTCAAGAAGTCCATTGGTTCGGAAGAAAAACGTCTTTTAATATATCGGGAAACAAAGTGTAAGAACATTATCACTTTCTATCGTAGAGAGCATGTTTATTAAAAAATCTCTCCGATTGCTATTAATTATAGTTCAACCAGAGCCGAAATGATTGGTACTTACGTGGACGCAAACGATGCTTGGTGCGTTAAATTTAAATTTAAATTTTACAAAATGCTAATGTATGTGTTGTTTTGGTAGTAGAAATGTGCGTCGAAAACAATGATCTTATCTCGTTGTCAATTTTTCTTATTTTTTAATTCGTATTAAATCTCAAATTATATATAGTCCCAAAAAACTTCCGAGATGTGATTTAATTTTAATTTACTTAATTAATTTATTATTTATACTAACAAAAATTTTATTTTATTAGTATTTATAATTATTTAAGTAAACTATACACAAACATTTATTATGAAAAAATTGTCGAAATTATTCGTGATTGATTTAGGAATGCTAGAAATATATAAGATTTATTCGCTCTTTATTCGCATATTAATAGTCGGTCCGGCAAAGATAACACTCAAGTAAGAATATTGATTAGAAAATAAATGTCGACGTTATCGCGATACATTTCAAAGGGCGATTATGTCAACAGACTACGCTCGTTGGAAAGGCTAGATAAAATTTCGTGAATTCTATGCAAATTGCAAGCGACACTTCTTTAAACATCATGCAAATCGTATTATCGATATTTTGTTACGTGTAATACACGATGTCGCCGTTTCTCGTACGAAAAGTCGCTCGAATATTATTTCTTTATAATGATTTCAATGCACTATACCTCCCCTGATGTAATGCCGGTAAGAACATTAAGAGTTGATGAAAATTAGCGAGAATTATAAATACACGCACACAGTAATATCTTTTGGAGTCCGCACATAAGCGGCTTATTGCACAAACAATTGCAAAGGCAGGATTCATATTGTTAACAAATTCCTTTTGGTCGGGATACTTCATAATGACGCGAAAGCGCTTTTTAACTCAGATGCGAAGCGCAGTATAAGAAAATTTTTGTCGACTAACGTGAGCCTTCATTGGTATCGGGCATATTTGATATGTATTCGTCTTCATAACTAAAATAAAAAATTTATTATATAAAATTGTAGATAAAATTTATTATATACATGAAAAATTTAAAAAAAAAAAAAATTAAAGAAAATACGTGAGAGATGATCAATCAATTTTTTCTTAAATACAAAAACGAAGTCTGCCGAAATCTGATTGCAAATTATGAAATTAATTGTAAAACTTTAAAAAATTAAGAAAAGAGAAGAAGAATACTTTGTATCTGTTGCTAATACAACCTAATATCCCAAATTAACTCGTAAGAGTTGTTTTTTATTGTTAGCAATAGATAGGAAATATTTTCTTTTTTCTTTTTTTCTTACATTTTTTACAGTTTTACAATTATTTTCATAGTTCACAGTTCACAGCTATATTTTAAAGTATCTGAAAATTTCTCTAAGTGTTCTAAGTGAACGTTCTTCTCTCTTATACAATTACAATTCGCATGAAGAGACCGTACACATTTTGATGAATAAAATGAATGTTATGCTCTCTCTTTCTCTCTCCTCTCTCTCTCTCTCTCTCTTATTTCTTTTAAAATATTTGTTCGCTTTGAATTTGATTTTTAATTTTTTACATAGACTCTTCTGAATCTCTGCTTTATTACGTTAATAATAGGTTCTTTAATTTATTATTATATCTCAGAGAAGGGAACATTTTTTTGAAAAATACTCATTGACTTATCAATGTATTTTGTTTTAGGGTACTTTGGCTTCTCCATCCAATTGAGTCTCTATGGAAAAACGCAGATAAAGAAATAGATTACAATCATTGTTCACTTCTTTATGACGGTAAAATATGTAAGAAGATCGACTTTTGTACATTGTTTTTGAATAAAACAATTTTGTTTCCCTTTAAAGTTATCATTGATGGTGTCATGTAAAGGTATGTGAAGGCATGTGAAGATTATTCGGAAATAGTTTAAATAAAAATATGTGCAAATGCATGCATAATATAGATGCGTGTATGGGGATCTCAACTCTTTTATAGAGAAAAAGAAAAAGACAGAGATAGAGAGAGAGAGAGAGAGAGAACGGAAGGAGGGTCCAATGGGCTGGTACCCACTCAGCTGGAGGTGGCACAAGGAGGTGGGACTCTTCGTCTCGTTCTCCACTTTCAGTAGCAAGGCAGTAACAACTCGACTGCTCTGAGAGCCAGGTTGTCCGGTCACCACCGCTCGACCGCTTTCCCGCCGCGTATATAGGCGCGTGTATGTATAACGTACATGCGTCGTGCCACCTGCGGAATTACGTGCGCGGAGGTCACGGTGCAAGTTGGCGATTTGTGAAGGGATAATATCTTCGTTGTGCTGGTTACATACGTATTCGTGTTGAGTGCACGATCGACAGGGAGACTACATGAAGAGCTGATGACGATGATGATGATGATGATGATGATGATGATGATGATGATGATGATGATGCGAGATTGCGCGGATAATCATTGGCCTGTCGACGGGTCAACAGCTGACAATATTCTAATTTGAGCACGTGCTTACGCAATTTGTTTGTGGTGATTGTGTCATGTGTGTGCTTGCCCCTGGTGATTTATGCCGGCCATCATTCCGTAGATATACGGAGATAATAGTTACAAGGACCGGTCATGTGACACGCAACACAGAACATACGCAATTGTTACAGAAAACTCTGGAATTTCCATTTTGTATATATTTCAGTGTAGCGCCGTGATTCGGGAACGGAATTTTCCAAAGATCCTGGATTCGGATCTCAAATCTCACGCCGGCGCTCCGTCTTAAACAGTAACTATCATTTATTATTTATATTATTAAATATGAATAATAAAAGCAGCGATATAAAAAAATAGTTAATTTTTAATTAACTAAAAGAAAATCTTTTAATTAATTAAAAAAAAAAAAAGAAAAATGAACTGAAACGAATAAAAAGGTGCATAAAATATAAAAAGTGCATAAAAAAAAAATAAATAAAAATTTTATAGTGATTATCAAGTTAAACGTCACACATGCAAAAAAAAAATTTATTTTTATTTTCATTAGTTTTATAAGAAAAACAGGCGAGAAGAGAAGACTTTTTTTGGAGTTTCCGTTCGCTCGGCGAGCGAAACCTTGTAGCCCTGCATATTGAAGATATCGTTCTCTGAAATTTATTCTGAATCTAGTATCATCTTTGCCGTTGACTACTTGACTTTATCGTCGATGTTTTCGTCATTTTCGTTATCCCTCCGCGTGTCTTCATCGTCTTAATATCGCCGTCGATCGAGTCGCCTTCCATGGCGACGCGATTCAGTTTTTCGCAGGACTCTCGTTCAGTGTAAACCGATACACAATCTGCACACGGAAGATAATTGGGAAGAAGGGGACCAAGAAGGGAACGCTATTGTGCCAAAAATATACACAATTCTCAGAATTTCCAGGTATTTCTTTTTCGAGGGTTAAACTTTTGAATCCTTAAGGTAGACTTAAACAACCATGAGAAAGCACCTAACTGCGTTTGGAGACTTTCGTGATTTTCTGGATTTGAATATTAAAACATTGTCTAAAGATTTGATAGATAATAATAATAAAATATTTATTTTTATATATTATAGAATAAAATCTCTCATAAAAATTGGTCCCCTCTAATTAAAATTAAATAAACAATTTTTCGACATAATTATTGTATTCACAATCTTATATATTTGCAACGAGAGAATGTAAAAGAAAAAATTATCGATTACTATTCAAAATTATCGAATTGTCGAAATACTATAGAAAATTATCGAATTGTCGAAATATTATGGTGGAAATCTGAAAGAGTCAAGTATATGATTTTTTATGACGTAGATGGTAATGAGGTGTAATTTACATACCGTTTATTCTTAGTAACATATTGTGCGTAAAGGTACCATTTTATTTTTTATAAATATCGAAGAGGCGGCATGTGTGTGTGTGTGTGTGTTGTGTGTGGGTACGTAAGGCATGCAACAGGGCTTTTTTATTTTCTCCCCTAACAAGTTGAATTTTATTAATAATTACGTGCAATTCTATTTTACGTAATACGTTAAATAATTTGTTGTCCATAAAAAAAAAAAAATTCAAAACTGTATTTTAAAATTTGAAAAAACTGTGCGTGTAACATGTAATAATATATAAATATTATTTGCATGGTTACTTTTATATATTGACACCAATTATTTCGTATATGTGAATCTATATTTTTTAATAATTATGATTGATAAAAAAGTGCGGGAAATTGTTTTTTATTTTTCCGGAGAAAATTTTTCCGAAGAAACTTTTCTAAGCGATTATTGTTGACAATTGCGTAGGATCGAGGCAATCTTCGATTTCACGCAAGCAATTATTTGCAATACTATTTAATCATAAGTATCCAAAGAGTGAACGTAAAAGATATTAAAAATGGTAAAAAATTATAATTTTTTTTACCATATAATATAATATATCGTAGGTATACGTAGCTCTAAATTGTTAAAGAAACTTGTTCTTGCGCCCTACAATGCACCGTACATAAGATAAATATTAAGTAAGACAATTGTCAACCCCCCGCGATAAAATATCTTATTCAAATATACTCGATTTTTTTCGCATAAATCGAATATTAATCAACAGTTGCGAATATCATTTGCAATAAAAAGCAGATTTAAAAAAATTGGGTGTCTCCAACGCATCGAACTTTTCGCGGCCGTTGATATCCTGAAGAACCGCGCGGCGATTCCGGCGGATACAGAGAGTTAGATCGCGCGCGCCCGACGGTGAGAGGGGCGACGAGTTAGGGCAACAAGAAGCGGCGCGTCTCGCATCGGAACAAGCGGCTCTCCCCAAAGTAGAAAGCAAGGAAAGGGGTAGTTCGCGGTCCGCGAGCGTTGGTTGGAGCGGCGCGGGACAAGCGTCGGGGGTGGCGAGAGAACGAGAGCGTGAGAGGGTGGGAAAGAGAGAGAGAGAACGAACGAGCCGGCTTGTACGCGCGAGGATGGGACGGATGGGAGGGGAGAGCGTAGTGACGGCGGAGAAACCGAAGAGTGGGGTAAGGAAGGTGGATTGGAGATCGCACATGAGCGAGAGAGCGGGAGCGAGATAGAGTGATAGAGCTGAAGGGAAAGAGACGACGCGAAACTAACCGGCGAGCGAGCGAGAGCGTCCCGCGAAGAAAGAGACGCGCCGACGACTGCTTGAGAGACGAAGAGATGCGAGGAGGAGGGAGCATGTGAGGTTTAAGGAGAGCGAGAGGAGTGGGAATCTTAGGAGGGGCGCCTAACGTCACGGCGCATTCACTCACCGGCCGTCGCCGACGCCGCTCTGTGTGCCGCACACGCAACCCGCACGACACGGTCAGTTCTCTCTCGACCACCCCCTCGCGCGACACACACGCGTGCTATACTTCCGGACAAGTCGATCTTCCGGACCCCCGTGCGCGACAATTATCCCTTGCATCTCTTATCGCCTTGTCGTGAATTCCTTCCGGTGTCCCGCGAACCGACTTCGCGAAAGCCAGTGTGTTTACTCAGGCCGCGCGGTGTTTACCCAGAGATACACGCGACGAGAAATAGCGCGGGATATCTTGCGCGGGTGCTCGCGATTGTTTTTGGTGCGGTGTGTCCCGCAATGTGTTACACGTGTGTGTGCGTGTGTGTCGAAATATTCTTTTGAAAAAATCCGCCACGTGAGCAAATAGTTTTCTCGTGCGCTTTTGTGATCTCTCTCGCCGCGGGCTGCACGG
Organism: Cataglyphis hispanica; assembly: GCF_021464435.1. Lineage (NCBI taxonomy): Eukaryota > Metazoa > Arthropoda > Insecta > Hymenoptera > Formicidae > Cataglyphis > Cataglyphis hispanica. The sequence continues at coordinate 6,069,394 of NC_065962.1, read as the reverse complement.
TGGGTGACAGCGAGGATCAGCTGATCGCGCGCGCGTTTAGGAGCGCCACGCTCTCGTACATTTTTCTTCTCTCCCTCTTTTTTTTTACTATAATTTTAAAGACCTCTTTACAACGGTGTTTCCGCTTCTCGGTTTGGCTATGTGGTATTGGTTGATTGAACTTTTATGAGATCAAATTTTACGATTTTCTTTCTGCACACAAATTAGCTGTATAGTAACTTCATTTTTAATGATTACATATTACTCGCCTTTATTATATCGTAATCATTCTTCCGTAAGCAGAATAAATACTGAAGCAATTAAGAAACAAGTCCGTGCCCTTTTGTTTTTCTTGTTTATTGTTTTTTTTCTTTTTCATTGATTCATCTTTACCTTCTTTTGACGTACATTTACACAATAGAGATGTTTTGTTGTATCTCTGGAGATTTGCAGTCTTCCCGCGCAAGATCCCTGCGTAGTAATTCGGTGCTTTGTGCGTGATCATTTGTCAGTCGAGGATGCTATAAAAAAAAAAATGTTCGAAGATGATCACAAAGTGAGCTGAGTGCCGATAAAAGATTCGATCCTACGTATAGTGATTCAGATTGTCAGTGACGCAAGTGCATCATAGAACGCGAGCGCGTATGTGCGATTGTGCGTTGCTCTTCCATGTGTTTCTCATTTTGAAATTGCATTCTCTCTCGAAAAAGTTCTCTCTAGTGGCAAAAAAATCTGCGGACACACGAGCCGAAGGATTTCGATGAATCTCAAGACGATATCTTGGAATGACGAGATTTCTCGTAAATTCTATTACGTTGATTGGATCGGATAATTGTAATTTGGAAAGAGACGAGTCTCATTAACGAAGAGAATTTATGTTCTACACACGTCAAGGAATCGAACTCGTGAGATCGAATCGTAGATCCTGTGAGAGAGAGCGATCAGATCATTCAAGCGAGACCGGTGCTTTAACCTTCAACTAGCAGCATCCATTGTTCGGAGATTTGTGTGATGATCATCTCTAAACTTCATTGCATGTCTGGTATTTATGATTGCGAGCTTTACGAATCGATTTTAGAATTGCCGTTTATAATGCTCTGCGTCTGTAAATTTTTAAGTTTATTCTAAGATTTTTCTCTCAAATATGACGTATACAAATTCTGACAAAACAGGAAATCGAATGATTAATATACGCAATACTAATAAACAGATTACGCGGTTGTCTATCATAGTTTTTTCTCATACGAGTATTTATATGTTTCAATCAGATACAAAAGATATTCCGCGACTTGTGTAAGACATATTTTGTCATTTTTATCGAAAGATATGCAATATAAAAATTTAGAATATTAATATTAATTTTTTGTTAGATTTTATTAAAATAAAAAAATTAATGATAAATTTATATGTTGAAAAATATTTACAATTATATATTTATAAAATTATAAAAGAAGCACACGCGATTTTAATGATAAAGAGGACATAAATGCATTTTAAAGAAAAAGTTTAAAAAATTGTTGCAAAACATAGGGAAAAAATATGAAAAAAATATTTATTATATATCGAAACCAATGCTATGTATGTATTTTAGAAGATAATTTATGATTTTTCTAATTTATCAGTAATAAAAATTTTTTGACATATAAATTAATTACTTTTCGTTTTGTCAGAGATATTATAATCGGACAATGATTCGTGGAGAAATCATAATGGTATCATGTAGCAATTAATTTTCTCACATATCTCTCGAATATCAAAATTGAACCAATTGAAGGTTGAAGCACGTGGGAATCCGATTTGTCAATCGACTAGCAAACTGTCACGCATATTTCCGTCATTCATTCCAAAATCTCAGACTTTTATTAGCCATCGTGATTGTTTACGTATCGCGTGCATCGCGAGCATCGACATTAATCTTCGCTCTTTTCTACATATACGTCCGACGAAGTTTAGTACACCATGTACCGTTACTGATTAATAGTTCGCGCGCGCAACCGTCTCTTCGAAACGCGGATGTGAGAAATAAAAGAGAAAAATGAATTCGGAGCAAAAAGGGGATATCGCGAGAGGAGTACCGGTCGATGTAAATCCACGCTTTTTCTGAACACGTGCGAGTTTGACAACAAACTTGCGGGGAGTTTTCGACGGCGCACAGTGACGTATTCCGGTTCGGCGGTTCCCTGGGAATCGCGCTTTACGAATCGTGCCAGAGAAAGAAAGAGAGAGAGAGAGAGAGAAAAGCGTTCTCCAGTCTCGAGATTCCCGTCATCAAAGCCATCGAAATGTGGCCGTATACGCGTTTTAACGCCGCTTTTACGCTCGTCGTCGAAGTATGTGAAAGGGCAGTGGGTCGAAAAGCGAGTTCGATTATTTGATTTTGTCGCGTGACACATTGAAACTCGTTCTCGTTCTCTGTTGCGGCTCGCTGTTTGTCGTATGCGCCTACCGCGGTCCCTTCCACGACAGAAATTGTTTGACGATTGTAAGAGAGCTGTCAGCTAACAGTTAATTACGCGATACCGCGCTTTTATTGATTGCTTATTTAACGCCGATGATGACTGATGGCAAATTTGACACTTGATACAAACTTAAGTGAAATCTCTCGATCCTATTCAATATAGATTTTTTCAGATTTTTTAGTATCGCGACATTATCAAGAATATTCGTTTGACGTAGAATCTCTTTCGAACGCAAATTAAACGAGAGGATTTTGCTAGCTTTTCACTTTTCGAGCAAGTTATTATTTTTATCGTTATTGCATGTATGTTAATATCATTCCAGAGTAATTTATCGATTGTAACTGATTTTTTGTTCGTTATAACAAGACGCAATTTATACGCAAATATGCAAATGACGGATTGGAGATCGCGAGCTCGTTCCGGATCATATCGCGAGTCTACGCATGTGTGCCACCTTTTCTGCATTAATTATGTTTTAATCATAAAATAAACGCGCGAACATTACGTTATTTGTTTTGATTTGTGTCGCGTACAGATGACTAGAGCAACGTGCAGGGACTCAAGTGTCATCCATTACGTTAGAATTGCATGCCTGTATGTTAAATAGTTTAATATTTTATTGACGTAGAGAGGGCAAGGAATGAGAGCACACACGAGCTAATTAAAAATGTATTTGTAATTTCGTTAAGTATAATTTATTGGACATACTATTAACCTAATTTAGGTTGTAAGCTCTGCTTGTAGGTGAAACGTGCGTTTCCTCGACAAGTTCACAAATCGCTGTAATTTAACAGATGATTGATAAAGACGAGTTGCTTCCACATAAGTGTCTTCTAATAACTTTTCAGACAAAAGGCCTGAATGGTAGAATGCCAGTCGATAAAAAAAGACACAATTAAAAAGGCGAATTTATTCGTTGCTGTTTCGTTCTGTTGAAATCTCTCGATGAGATTGATAACATTTGAATCCGCAAAGTGATCCGTTCATGTGATTTTGCGTGTCGAAAAATCGGAAAATTTCTCTCGCATTGAATAGTGGCCGACACTGCAGTAAGCGTGCGAAATTGATCGCACGGCTGCGAGTCTTTCCCTTTTTCCGAGAGGTTACCCCTTTTTACCAGGCGCAAAATTATTCATAGCCAAACACTCGATCGTCAGTGAAGCGAGTCCGTCGCTCTTAAATACTCGGGAAGGGAGTGAATCACGCCCAAAGTGCGATAATAATTATATGAATTTGAATGATCACAAATTTGCGGGCCGATAAGATCTAACGCAGGATGATCGTGCATTAGTTTCATAGAAAAATTAATTTTTCTCATTAGTGTGCACAATTTTAGGGCACGATTTTTCTTGATCCTACACCAAGAACATAATACAAACTTCAATTCAGGATTTTAATTTAATAAAAATTTTCTTTTTATTCCTCTGAAGAAGCGTTTCTTAATCTTTCTGCAGCAAACATCTAATTTTCCGTATAACAGTTTATACAATCTTTAATTAATGAAATATTTTTGCGCAAATATAATATTTTTATATAATACAATTTTAAAAAATTTTAATACAAATATTTTGTAATACAATTATAAAAAAAAAAAAAAACAAAAAAAACAACGATGCCCGTTTGCAAAAATTGGATCATCGATGAAGAGCTCCTAAATTTCTCATCTCGCTGGAGCCGGATGGTTGAAATTTTGTAGGATAAACGAAGAAGTGTGATACAAGTGGAAAGTGTGTTCCCCTCCTTCCCCCCCCCCCGCCTCCCAAGCTGTAAATTGCCGATTTATTCGTACGAAACACGCGACTTAACGTCTATCGTATCTCGAAACACGTTATTGCAAAAACTTTCTAATAGCTCGACTTGTGATATCGGCGCGAGCGCACATCGCCATCACGATGGTGGATCCTCCGAAACTTTGAGCGGCGGGAAAACTCGAGGGTAGCACCTCTTCAAAACCACCCCTCCTCGTTCTTTCATGACCTTCAGGAACGTCGCGTCGCCACATCCCTTCCTCTCTCTCTCTCTCTCTCTCTCTCTCTATATATATATATATATATATATATATATATATATATATTTCGGAGAATTCACCCCCTCCCCCCCTTTTTCCCACCTGATTGTGGTGGCGAGCCGTGTTTTTTAACCGGTTCCTCTGCCATTCTCGGATTCTAGGTGCAAAATAGTGACGGCGACGCGGCAAAAGAGGGGAGAGGGAAGAAAGGTATTGCCTTCCTGCATACGTGGCCCCATACGAGCGTGTATGGAAAAGGAAGGATCACGCAGGACGAAAATACGGCACGAGAGAGAACGGGGCGGGACAAGGTGGCGACTTTGGTAAGTCACCAGCTTCCGGCGCTAGCGGCGGAAGAACTATGTCGAGCGTCGGGAACAGTCCCGACAGGATGGGTGTTCAGTCACTCTATTCTTTGCGATGGAACAACCATCAAGCCCACATACAACAGTTCTTCCAAGAGCTGCTGCACGAGGAGAATCTGGTCGACGTGACCCTGATCTGCGCCGAGACCAGCGTCAAGGCACACAAAGTCGTCCTCAGCGCCTGCAGGTAGAGGCGAGAGCAGACGTTAATATATTGAATTATTTTTAATTATTTTAAACTATGTTATTTTAAATTATATTTAATAATTATTTTAAACAAATATTTTTTTAATATTATTTTTTTATTTCCTTCTTTATTCTCTTAAAATTTTTCCCACACAAAACTTCATTTTAACACCAAATTTTATTTTAATTTAAAGGCAGATAACTATAAATATGTAATTCGTTATCTTCTATTTTTTTTTTAAACTATGCATTTTTAAATTAAATGTGTTCAAAGATTAGGACAAGGAAATTTGTGAGATTTTTTTCATGACAATATGTGAATAAGAAGAGAAAAATAGAAGAGTTATTTTGTTTAATACATATGGCTGTTTAAAAGGCTTTAACAAAATTTTATCAAACGAATTTTGCAAACCAACTTTTGCATCTTACTGATCTTCGGAAGTAAATTTTTTAATCGCAATCATATATATTTAAAAAAATGATGAAAAAATCTGTATTCAAAATTTTCAATCTTATGTTTATACGTGATAAGACTTGCGTATTTTGTACATATCCGCAGTTCGGTAATTGTAAGCGTTTTTTATACTCGTAAGTTTTATTAAATTTGCTAAAATTTAATCTGTTAATGTTTATCTGCTATCTATAGTCAGAAAAAGAAGAAATAGAATGAAATAAATGGACGAAGAAAAACTTTTGGTAATAATGGTAACACGTTTCTTATCTCTTTGGTGAAGAAGATTGAAAAATGAGAAAATGCTAACATCGAAATTGAATTTATTTTTGTATTCTTTTGTGATGGTTAATATTAATTAAGTAAAGATAGGATACCTCTCTTGATTTAAATAATTTTGAGATATTAAGTCATTACACCTGGAGTAAATGTTGTGAAGATTTGACTCGACGCTTGTTGTTTATAAAATAAAAAGTTATATTGACAAAGAAATATGAATAGTAATTCTATGATACCGTATATAGACTGTACGTTTTCGTATTATTTTGCTGAGAGTAAGTTGTTTTTATTTACCTTTCTTGTGTATGCGTGTGTGCGTGCGTATGTGTGTGTTATAAATGGACGCGGGAAGAGCGGAGCTTCTCTTTCTATATTCTCACTTTGAAAAAATTCTAATCTAACTCAAATCTAATTTTAATTAAAAATCAAAAATAGGTTTGGATTAGATTAGAATTTCTTCGGGATGGAGATACAGGGTGACAAATGGAATTCTCCCGCTTTTATTTTATAATACACACAGACACACAGACACACACACACACACACATATATATATTATCAAATATATTTTTTTTAAATATATATGGTGTCAGAAAATTATGTTCTATTTAAACTTATTTTGTTAATAAATTTTTATATAAATATGCGGCGACTAAACAGCATTATTCAGGATAATGACTTTGATAGCATATTTCAAAATTATTGAAATCAAGAGAGGCTCTCTATCTCTATATAATTACCTAGTTAATAAACTGTTTGTAATTTGTTTTCGATTTTTTTTTATTTTTGTAAATAAATTGGATACACTATTATACTCATTACTTTATTATATCTTTTGCTTGTTTAGTTTTTGCATGTTTTTTCTTGTATACACATTTTTTTATACAATTTGTTTTTATATAATTTGGATAATAATAAATGATTTTTTTCATCATAAATATTGCGCACAAAATATGGAATATCTTTTCTTGATTTCTGCATGATTTAATATAGAATTACTATTTTTAAGTTAAATAATGTAAAAATTAAATATATGAAATTATTAGTTTTGTATCTTTAATACAGTAAAATCAATTGAAACAGCGATTTTCAATTGATATGACTTTTTCATTGTTAAAATAAGGAAGAAAAATTTTGACATAACTGATTTTCTGAGATTGTGAGACCAATAATGTGACTCATGTCATTGCAAGTGAAACGCCATTAACAGAAAAAAACGTACTACTATTGCACAGAGAATAAGAAATATATTAGCTTGACGACGATGATTTAAAGCTTTCTATAACAAACCCGCCTTCGCCTGTATACCTCTGTGACAATAACTTCCTACATTATTTGCTTCTCTAGCAGTTCCTTGCACTTCGGCTGAAAACGATCGGTCGAGAGAGTTTTATCAATCTTGACAAAAGTGTGCAAAATGTGTCTTGAAAAAACGTCGCGTTCTGAAAGCGAGAGTGGTACTTGCGCGAGTCTTTCTCTTATTCGTGAAAAAATTTCTTCTCGTCGCTCCTTCCATTCGTGGTTTACGACGGGCCGCGCGCCGTGTCACCGTCTACACGTTACACCGCAACGCTCTTTCTCGCCCGGGACGTGTGACGTAAAGTTGACAACGAGCGAAAGTCTTGTACCATCTGATTGATTCTCAGTCGCTCGGTCCAGCGAAGTAAACCTTGCTAATCCTTGCGGTGGCTTTTTGCCCGCGGTTTCTGGCCGACCGTTCTATCTTAGCTGAGCGAAGACACGTAACGTTTCTTCGCGCCATGCGATGCATGTAACGTTACGAGTGACGCGATGCGAAAGTTTCGTGGGCGATTGTGCGCGCCGTAACGTTTAATTAACCGTAAATCGATTTTTCGTAGAAGAATGCAGTCTCTTTGCGGCGACTAGGAAACAAGACCCAATCGTGATTTTTTGTTGCAGTCCTTTCTTCCAAAGGATATTCGCGGAAAATCCATGCAAACATCCCGTGATCGTTCTGAAGGATTTCTCGAATCATGAATTGTCAACGCTGATTGACTTTATGTATGGCGGCGAGGTGAAGATTGCTCAGGAGGAATTACCGGGTTTAATGAGAGCCGCGGAATGTCTGCAAGTGCGCGGTCTATCGTCGTCGGAACCTAGGCTAGTGTCGGAAGAACCTAGGCCGTCGTCATCCTCGTCGACACTTCTGGAATTTACCACGCCGGAAGACGCGCGACACGGCACTCCGGAGGAGGACGACAACGCGTTGGAGAGCACAAAGGAGATAAAACCGACGCTGTTTCAACAAACGAGGGACCATCCAACCAAACCGCTCATTGGTCATATGAACTTTGGCATCCGTGAGAGCTGTGCCTCGCCACTGATGCCGCGTCGAAAGCAGGCGCGTCCGCGCCGACGTTCCGGCGAACTACTGCCTCAGGATCTGAGCAGACGTCCCACTCCGCCGGCTAGTTTGAGTCCATTGCCGAGCGTTCTTAATCTCAGCGGTAACCAGCACCAGGCACAGCAGCAACAGCAGCTGCAACCTCAGTATTCTCAACAACAAATGATGAATAGAAATAGTCAACAGCAAATGATCAACGCTCAACAGAACCCACAGCATCAGCAGCAGCAGCAAGAAGATATGGCGGAGAATCTCTCGATGAAGAAGTCTGTATCGCCGAGCGGACTGGAAGAGCATCGTGTGAAGACAGAGGGTAGCGAAGCGACGAGTAGTCCGCGCGGTTCGCCGCTTACGGGAACGAGTCTGATGCATCCGGACTCTATACAAGATATACCGGCGGCTGCCGTAGCGGCGGCGGTCGCCACCGTGATACCGTCGATGTCTCTGACGCAAACGCAGCCCTCCGAGTACCTGACAAGCCTCGGCCATCTGGCGAGCCAATGGCTGCCCGGGCAGAGTTCACTGCCGCCGCCTCCACCGCAGGGCCATCATCCACGCGAAGACAGCCCGCACGGATCCAGTAGGCCCCGTCATGCGTATCAGCAGCAACAGCAGCAGGAGCCGTCGATAGTATCGCGACGTAGTTCCTTGGCGATGTTTACACCATTGGACGGCGTGACTCTCGGCGGCGGACTTTATCCTCACACTACGTTTGACAGGACAATTCTTGCATCGGACTCGCTTTTCTCCGATAGTTTCAATCACGAGACGTTGAACTTCTTAAATGCCTCAAATCTTGGTCCTCCTCCTCCCAAGAAAGCGAAAAGACATCATCGGAACGATAGCGATGCGTCATCGCAACGTAGATGGGGTAGTGACAGCAACCGCTCGCTCCCGGTAAGCAGGCCGAAAGGGCAACATAGTGCGCCGCGAGGGGGACCGCCGAGATCGTGGACGAATCACGAGCTTACGTTAGCTCTGAGGCATGTCTGGGAAAAGAAGCTCACCACGTCGCAAGCTAGTCGTATGTTCGGCATTCCTTATAACAGCTTGCTCATGTATGTTCGCGGCAAATACGGGAAGAGTCTCAAGCTGGAGCAACTGCGTATCAATTGTACCGGCACCAACACTCCCGAGATTATGAATAACAATAACATCAAGCCCGTCCAGTCAGCGCAGATGAACCACACGCTCGCCAGTCTGTCGATGCAGCATCCAGGTGACAACAGCGGCTTCGCTTCCCATCACTCACTCATCAGCGGCAACATGACGCAGCCGCAAGGCTTCTATGCCCCCGACTATGCTACCACGCCCTATCCTCTGGCGGTGAATATGATGCACATGTTACCTCCGAGCGAGCAGAAATCCTTCGAATCGTCCGTGAATTCAAGCGGCGACGGAGGTGGATGTCCAGGCGGTGGTGGAGATGGCAACGGTGACGGTGATCTGACGAACTCGCAGACCAGCGAAACACCGTCGCCCATAGTCGATCATCATCATCATCATCAGGAGTCGTCGTCATCGTCGTCGTCGATGCAACCGCAACCGACACAGTCGGCGCCTGCGTTGCTACAACAGAACGGTTCGGATTAGAATTAAGTAGAATACCGTTTGGATGCTGTACAAGGTACGTGTTTGATGTTAAGACGATTCATTTGTTGACATCTTTGCTCGCGAGGATTGGCGAATGGCCGTTTTGGTTACGAATGACGTACATATTTATATATTTCTTCATATAAATCCGAAGATTCGCGAATACAATAAATCTTGAACGTAACTTCCCAAGATGTTGCGGCCAAAATTATGTAGATGTTGCGGTACGTATTTACGAATTCAAAAGATTATATGAATTTTTAATACACTCCCTCGTCGGAACGAAACTATCGATTTGAATGCGGATGCAACGACACGTCTAGTAGAATCGAGAAGTTTATCCGTAGATGGGAAGAAACAATTTTACGTTTCTCGTCAATCAATTGGGTTAATTAATCGAGCGACTCCCTCCGTGAAGCTCCTTATCGCAGGTGTGCGGGGTATATACACATAAAAAATTTACACGCGCGTCAATTCTCACAATATCCTTCACAAGACTGACTTTTACCAACCGACACGCAAGCTCTCCCAGGTACACCCTCGATCAACACTCGAGCTTTTGCTCGATCCACGCTTAAGCGGCATTAATTGCTCTCGGTTCGTTTCTGTGCTTGCCGTTGTTCGTTTCTTCCGTCGGGCCGGATGTACACGTGAGACTTCTGTCATTGTCAAAATTCTTGTCTTTGATATCGAAATCCTCGGTGAACGCAGTTTAAAAACTGAGTCTCAACGAGCGTCTCGTCTATTCGATACGTTTTACAATCGATAGATTATCAAAAATAGCTATCGAATTATCAAAAGTCTATCTTGATAATGAGAATTTCGAGTGTACATCCTTCCCTTTCAATGTTAATGAACGATGCTTATTCGTTCGCGTTCGGATTCGGTCACAAATTAACGGACGATACCGAGGATCATCCTCTTACTTTACTCATCGTTCGCCGATTATCTCGAGGAGGAGAGCATCGCGAACGAAGATTTGTCGGATCTTTTTCGCGCGAACGAAACGACATCGAGAAATTTCGCCGACGCGATCGAGAATATACTTTGGCATCACTGCTACGAAATAGTTCCTGCTGCAAAGGCGCATCATATACCAAATAGTATTGCAAACGATTACGTGAAATATATACATATATATATATATATACATATATATATATATGTATATATAATGTCTGTGCTCTGAGAATGAACTTACACGATCGTTGTCGGTGTAATGGACGTCTTGAACGAAAGGTGACGATCACATTCGCGTCAGATAACAATCCTGAAATTATAAAAGACGTAATTTTTTTTAAATATATGACAAACAATAACATATGGCAATTAATTGACGATGATACTATGTCGGAAAACTTGTTTTAACCTAATTTTTGACTGGATTTGTTAACTGTGCAGATATTTCAATCCTTTTTAGTGAACGGTGAACAAATTTTGTTGAATAATACTAAGTTTTTTGACTTTGTTATTGTAGATTAAAGTTTAGGAAAATTTAGTAAAATGCATTAATATAATTTATATTTTATTAAATAGATTTGCATTCTTGAATTTAGTTTATAATAATTTAGTTTATAATTTAGTTGATAATTTAGTTAATAAGTTAATAATACTAAAGAATTGGGTTAGTAATACTAAAAAAATAAAAACATATATAAATATTTGAATTCAATTAGTACAAGTGCGTTCAATTCATCACTATTTAAAAAAGATCAACTAATTGATTTTTTTCTTTTTAAAAAAAATTATTCTTTTTTCTTTTTTTTTCTATTTAAAAAAATCCACTAGTTGATTGTTTTTCTTTAAACAGTGATAAACTGGGTATACTTGTACAAGCTAAATTAAAATAGTGATAAACATATGGGCATATTTATATTAGCGCGTAACTAGATTAATTTGTCTAAAGAAGAGAGATTAATTTGTTTAAAGAAAAATTAATTTGTCTACTAGAGTGAACTCGTTTAATTTGTTTAGTTGATCTATCTTGGAACGATTTTTCGAGATAATGCTCATTGTTGAAAAATGTTTTGCAAAATATATAAATCAAAAATATATAAATTATAAAAAATATAAAAGGAAATTTCATGAAATATAAAAAAATTATTTCCTGAAAAAAAAACTGTTTAAACTCTAATCTTTTTATCATTAAATTATAATTTGATTTTACTTTCTTAAATCGAAATATTCCTTTAAATTTAATGAATGCGTTTCAATTTTACTTTATATTATAAATTAGTTTTTAGTTTAACGATTTTTCGAGATAATGCTCATTGTTGAAAAATGTTTTGCAAAATAAATAAATCAAAAATATATAAATTATAAAAATATAAAGGAAATTTCACGAAATATAAAAAATTATTATTTCCTGAAAAAAAACTGTTTAAACTCTAATCTTTTTATCATTAAATTATAATTTGATTTTACTTTCTTAAATCGAAATATTCCTTTAAATTTAATGAATGCGTTTCAATTTTACTTTATATTATAAATTAGTTTTTAGTTTAACGATTTTTCGAGATAATGCTCATTGTTGAAAAATGTTTTGCAAAATATATAAATCAAAAATATATAAATTATAAAAAATATAAAAGGAAATTTCACGAAATATAAAAAAATTATTTCCTGAAAAAAAAAACTGTTTAAACTCTAATCTTTTTATCATTAAATTATAATTTGATTTTACTTTTTTAAATCGAAATATTCCTTTAAATTTAATGAATGCGTTTCAATTTTACTTTATATTATAAATTAGTTTTTAGTTTAAGTTTAATTTTTAATATATGGCTTTTACATTTTAATCGAAATCGAGCTACTCGAACAAAAGCGAGATGAAGTACAATGCATAAAGTACGATGCATTATCGACATAAGGAAATCGATTGATCGTCACTTTCGCGTAAGTCGTCCGCAATTCTTTTTCTATTTATTTTTACGAGGAATAAAAAAAAACAGAAAATCTTGCCGAATTGCGCGACGGCCGTGAATTACGCGATAACAGCGAACTTGCCAAGATTTCTCGTTTGCCAATCCCCGAGAACCTAATCCGCCGTCAGCGCGATTGTCTCGATACGCATATTTTTTAGGGATTTGCGCTCACCTTTTCCCCTCTCCCCCTCCCCCTTCCCCATCCTCTTTCCTCTTCGTGACACGTCTGTAAATAATATTTTTAATTGTTGACTGTTTTTTATTCCGCGCGAATCGTTCCGTTTGTGTTTCTCGCGAATGTGCGTTACGCGTGTTTGGAAAACTGACGACTCGCGAATAATGGAAAAAAAAATCGCTCAATCTGTCAGAGATGACTATCTCTGGCCGAGTCGAACTGATAATTTGACGAGGTACGTTAGCGAGCAGGCGCGCGATCGCTGATCTTGGCGAGACGCTTCTTAAACGAAAATTAAGTATTGGGGCATGATTGGGGTATATAATTATTGGGGGTATAGTTCGATTCGGTGATACTGACGCGGAAAAGGAAAAAAAAAAAAAACAAAAAAAAAACAAAAAGATACGCGTGTCCGTAGCACCGATAGCTGGACTTTTGCCGAAATTCAGCTGATTTGAATATTCGAAAGAGAGGAAGAGGAAATATATGGAGCAAACGTTGAATACAAACTCTTTAATCGTAGACCACAATTTCACAACAATATTTCGACAACCAGACGGAAGCGCAGGGTAACTAACACATCAGGGATAGCCACAGACAAATCTACGATAGATAAAGAAAATGCTACATATTAAACTGTAAAGGTAATGATAAAAAAATTATTGATAATGTTATAATAACGATACGATTATTTCGTTAAAGAAATTAAGAATTAAAAAAAGAGAGAGAGAGAGAGAGAGAGAGAGAGAGAGAAGAAAAATGAGAGAAACGGAAGGGGAGAATAAGGAAATGGCGAGGAATGGCAAAGATAAGAATCATATGATAGGGTCCGTTATGTCACACTCCTTACTAATCCTAGAAAGAAAATAAGATAAGATATATTATGAGAAAAAAAATAATAATAGTAATATTAAATAATAATAATAATAATAATAAAATAGCGACTTAAGTAGAGCATAAACGACGGAGGGAGCGTCTGAAGAGGGTTTGAAATAAAGATTGAAGAGACCACTGCGTTTTTTCGGACCCCGCACCCCCCGCAACAGCCTGTACAATACAAACTGATATTATTATTGACTATTAATATTATATATTATATATACAGGGTGTTTCAAAAGAGTTTATAACTGCTCTAGCGGGCTGTACCATCGGTTTCCGGGTCGCGCTTACAATTATTTGCTCTTTTGCAAATCTCTTTTTTCTTTACAATCCCGTCATATATATTATATTTTAAGTTCTTTTATATATTTTTTTTTTTTCGCGATTTACAAAGACGTCAGATAAATTCATAATGCACTTCAACATTATTTATACTGTCTATTTGCACTTGATACAAATCATCAGTGATGTGATACATCTAATTAAATTCTAATGCTCATTTTTCGAATCGACCAATACATGCAACTTTTCCTTTTTTGTTTTGTCAGATTTGACTTTTTTTCATTAACGTCGAACATCGCTCGAGCAACTGACGTAAATAGATGATACAGCCACCAATTGTAAATGGTTTTACCAATTTTTTATCCACTCTGTTGACGAGAGAGAAGAAATAGAGAGAGACATAGGATTACTGTCTTGACTGTATGTGATGAGTCGCACAAAGGTGTTTTTAGCATACAGTTTAAGGCAATGACTGGCTCGCGTATGCGTGTTGTGAGAACGAGCAAGAGAGATGCGCGCAAGGGATACATGAATGTTAAACGCATATAGTAGATATATTTGTGATAGGCACTATGTGCAGAATTCAGTATTATTTTGCAAGGTGAATCGAGAAAAGAAGCGGTCGGTACGTTTCTTTTTTCGATTAACGTTTCGTTGTTCGTAGAACCTCTCCCCCCCCTTCCCCTGCCCTCTCCCCCTCTCCCTCCCCCTCCACCTCCCACCATCCTTCAGAACATATTAAACATACGAGAGCACTTTTGCCCTCCGATTGCGATGTTCATCGGCTTTCGCCTTTCTCGCGAAAAACGACGCGCAGAGCTTTGAAGGAGGGAGAAGATGAGATGATTCTAATGTGCGTGTGAGAGAGAGAGAGAGAGAAAAAAAGAAGAAATGTGTGGAAGAGAGAGAGAGAGAGAGGATGAGAAAGAGAGCAGTGAAACGCATACAGGCACAGAGAGAAAAAGGAGCATTATCATTGTCGCATTGGGTGCGAATATCGATTGGTTACTTTATTATCGCGAAAGAGGATACTACGCTTATCACATACGTTAGTTGAATTTAAAATCGGCGCATGTTTCGCTTTGTTTACGCTGCGACGTTGTGTTATGAGATCGCGCGATATACATTAAGCAATATATTATATTGAATGGATACATACGAAAGACAGTGGAAAAAAATGAATGCGAAAGAAAGTCTTAAATGAATTTTGGGTAAAATTGTTTGCACCGTTTATTCGCTCGAACGGATTATATATGGCTCGAGACATCGGCGCGTATAAGTAATTATAAATAATTGTAATTCTTATCGATTAATTATGCAATGGTAATCCGCTATCGAAATGCGTTTCAAATATTGTAATGGACACGCGCGTGCATTGAGTAAGAATGGAAGAAACACCAAGGAAGGTTTGTTGTATTTGAAAGCTGGATATATACGCATACTTTCATTGGACATTTTATAAATAACGCTGCGTCATTGTTTTCATTATCTAGGGTGTGAGAGAAAAGAGGGTTCGAGACTTGCAGTAAAGAATGCATGTAGTGTTCATTTCAAAGAAGCTTCCGAGGAGATCGATTCTTCAGAATTGTTCAGTATCATTTACTCATTTGAGTGAGTAGTACATGCTTTTTTTTGCTTTTTTTTTAAAGTCGCGAACTCTTTTTTTTATATTTGTTAATTTTACATGTGTGTCGGTCTCTTTATAAAATCTCCGCTCTACGAAAAGACGGCGTTTTATAAAAAGGCTGAGCTTTTTATGAATGGAATATTATATATAATTACCGGTATGATTGACGAATGGGACAGAATGTTTTGATTTTTCTCCGCGACTCCGATCACAATGAAGTCACCATTTTAAGTTCCTACAGTACCGAAAATGACTATAATACGACTTTCCACTAAATAAAAAGGAAACAGAAACGGTATTATTTTACTTGTTGCGTAAGAGAAAGTAATGGACGGAGAGAGAAGCAAAAAAAAAAGAGAGAAAGGAAAAGACGGATTGAACAGAAAAATGAGAAAAGTGAAAGAGAGAGAATGAATGTGAGTGAGAGAGAAGGAGATGCGTCTCCGCAAAATATTATTTTTAATTTTCTGTAATCTATACAATTGTACATAAGATCAGAGATAAACGCGCTGTCGATTATTTATGCGTAATATATAGGTATACATACTTATATATACATATATTATACATATACGTATATTTATCGATAACTGTGCGTCGCGAAAGAATATTGTTCTTCGGATACAATCTTTAATGGAACGGAGGAAGAAAAGGCGGGAAACAAAAAAACCACAAATGACGAAGTAGGCGAGCACATTGTAAGAATGCGCGATTTCTGTGTCGCGATTATCGTCGTAAAAAGGAAAAGAAAAATGCAAAATGCGTAAAGCTCGATATTATTAGCGTTGTTATCGCGAATAACGAGTCAACGCAATCTTTTACGCGACTAACAAAGAAAATTTGACGTTTCGATCCGGTCTTGACAGCCCGCGGATTGACGTTCCCGCCAAATACGAGTCGAATGGAGCGTCAAGTATTCGCGCCGGTATCCGGAGATGGTCGGTAAAACGCGCTCTCTCGTGCGGTGGATCTCTCTCTCTCTGGGGCTTCTCTTCCGAGGAGTGTACCAACCAACGGCACACGCCTCCGAAGGTTCGAGTTTATCGGTAGCCCGTACAAGACCCGTCCCGCGCGTTATCTCGCACGCAAGAAGGATCTCTATACCTTCTCCAGATGATTTCCCCCCTTCTCCTCTTCCCCCTCCCCCTCCCGCCGCAGCATACGTTTTCGCGTTTATTGTTCTCCATTCGACGAGTAACGATGCGGATGTCACCGACACAGAAATCGCCGTTTCGAATCTCATCAAGGACTTCATACTGTATAAAGAAACAGAAACCGGAAAAACGAAACAGATGAAATAGTTACTTGCATCGGTTGTGCTGTCACCGTAGTTCCTAAATCGCCCTAGCCTCGCCCCGAGCGCATGATAACGCATGATAACGAATGTAGGAATGAACGAACGAATGAATGAAAGTACGTATGTGGAGTTGTTATCTCCGTAGTACGGTAAATGCAGCGCGCGCTTCTCGCTCTCGTATAATCGCCAAATCGGATATATCCGGATTTTTTTAATGGATTTTTTCTCTCTTCATTTTAAATAAGCTTGGGGCCGAATGTGGCAGAGAAATGTGTCGATCGATATCATCAGTTTTCCCGAGATAAAGTCGTCTATAAATATTTATGTTTTAACATTTTAATTTTAATCTTATAAACTTTTATAAATTATATAAAATTTTATAAACTTTTTGTGAATTAAATTTATTTGCTTTACACATAATAAATTTATTTCATTAAATTTTATTAAAAAATAGTTGTTAAATAATTATTATATAATTGTTATTTTCATTTATAAATAATTATTAACCTTGCATGATAATAATTGTACTTCCTGTCAATTATTATGATCAATTACAGACTTCTCTTTTATTTTTGAAAACTTTGGAAATAAGTAATATCTTTTTAGATATTATTTATTTGAAAAATCTTTTTCTAAGAACATCTTCGCGCGCGTATGACAAATACTTATCATGTTTGGGAAAAAAAAAAAAAAGAAAAAAAATAGAATGAAAGATCCGAGATGATTGTAATGGAGAAATTTTTGTCAATATGCAAAAACGCGCTGTAATTAGTGTCATAATTTTGATAATTAATCGCGCAGTTTTTAACATAAATAAAAACCCCATGAATATCGTATTTGACGCGTGAGGACAAAAAGGGAAGAAAAAAAGACTGACATTCTTACTTCGTGCTTTTAGGCACGATTTAAGTAAAAGCATCTGTCATACGCGAATTAACGTGCCCAGGGAACGCTTTTAGCTTAAAGCCGTTTTTTCGAAAAGCGTGGTATAACCAACGTAAAGAGCGACGCGCTTGTACACCACTATATATATATATATATATATATATATATATATATATATATATATATTATACGTAAAATGGAAATATGTAGATACCGGTGGATCGCGCGTATTTTACCGTTCGACGAAAGAGAAGTGAGTGGGAGGAGGAGAGAAGTTGAGAAAGTGTGAGAGAGAGAGAGAGAGAGAGAGAGCGAGAGAGAAGGAGGGAAAGAGAAATGGTGTGCGATAAGAATGCAATGGTGAGAATCGTGAATAGAGTGTGACAACTGCAGAATGAATCTCCGTGCATGATATATACGTATGAATGAGACGTATGGAGAAAAAAAACAGAGTGTGTGTGTGTGTGTGTGTATGTGTGTGTGAGAGAGAGAGAGAGAGAGAGAGAGAGAGAGAGATCTCGGTTACGGAGCGAAAGCAGCACATCGCAGATTATACGATATAACGATATATTTATACTAATTACTCAATTGTACCATAACAATTATAATACTACTTATTATATTATACAGAGCCGCCGCCACCCAGTATATTTTTTACAGGTTTACATTGTATTACAGTTTATAAAGATTTGATATACAATAAAATGGAACGATTACCTAAGCGCAGAGCGCGAACGCGGCGGCAGCCGGCGCGTCCCGTCTATTTATACGGGGTGGGAAAAGCGGCGCGGAGCGATTAGCGGACGCCGCGGCGCGCACTGCGTCACGCTATAACTACAATACTTCCGAGTGTTGGAGGAGATCGACGTCGCGGAGGGACGGGATGGGATCGCGTTATCAGCCCTATTTAGTTAGCCCCCTTATCCCTCCGAAGGAGAAGCGCGTCGTCGACAATATACTATCCAAGTGAAGCTTCTCCTTCGGCGGAACGGTGCCCTTTAATTAATTAAGCGATTGTTAATTTCAAAGCGCAAAATGTTTAATCCCGGGGAGATAAGACAGAAGGGGAGGGCAGGCACTTGTCTTTCCCCCTCCTCCATTCGTCCCATTCACGAATGAAGGAGGGGGAAGACAATTTTTTTTTTTTTCGCGTACGAACAACTTACTTTTTTTAATGTCACTGATTAAAAATCGCTTATCAGTGTATCGGTACTATTTAAGAGAAGGGGGTATCTAAATTCCCTTCGATGGGATGGGCGTTAACACGGACGCACGATGTTAGACACGATCGGCCTCGAGCCTCCAACACTCGCGCCGATAATGAATAAATAAATGCTACATAACTTGTGATACGTTTACCGCTGGTTACTACAGAGACTTCCTAGCCGATCCTACGACAGGCTCGGCACCACTAGTTCACTCACGCACACGACTCAACGTTTATACGGATTTATTATTACAGATTTATTGATTAATCGAATTATTGCGTAACGGTAATTAGATGAGAGATACTTAAACAGAGAGAGACTACAAAGCGAAGTAAAACGAAAAAAAAAGAAGAAAAAAAAAAGAAACAAGAGGTTTCAAAGCGAATCTCAATTATGTGGTGTGAATGCGCACACGAGGCTAGGACGAGGCTAGCTACCTAAACCCCACGTTCATTCTTCGGACTAACACGACACACATGATAAAGATACACACTCACACATTCATATGCAAACACGAATACACAAATCCAATCGTATTCACTCTCTAAACCTTAATAAAATCTGTACATACCATTGCAATGCTCGTCTCATATTTTTTTCCATCCTACTACTTCTCTAAACGTTATTTTACGCTATTTCTATATTTTTTTCATGAGCGATCGCAAGGAAGGGGACAAGAGGGGGCAAGAGGCCCTCCCTCCCCC
Organism: Cataglyphis hispanica; assembly: GCF_021464435.1. Taxonomy (NCBI): domain Eukaryota; kingdom Metazoa; phylum Arthropoda; class Insecta; order Hymenoptera; family Formicidae; genus Cataglyphis; species Cataglyphis hispanica. The sequence continues at coordinate 6,049,728 of NC_065962.1, read as the reverse complement.
TGGAAATAAAAAAAAAAATTTATCATTATTCTATTATGGATTAGTATTATAAGATGTATCGAAACATATATTTCAATTAATCTGAGTGACATTATATGTCATGCTCCCTTCCCCTTGAACAAAAATTCTGCGGACACCCTTGATTTTCTTATAATAATATTTCGTAACACGCTCTAAAGGGATAGTTCTCGCTCCGTCTAATTTTGTATTAAATATTCTTTATCGCGCGATTTCGGATTTATTGATCCGGCGAATCGCACGCTATGGGGGGGTCATCGATAGATAGCTCGTAAAAAACGCATGGATATGAGATAATTGGATGCTATCCTTGATGCTCACCTGCTGTCCCCAGTAAACGCAGCCGGTGGATCGCTAAATGGCCGATGCCTACGCGTAGCCGCGGGTAACCGGCTGTCACTCAGATTGATGAGCAGTCGAAACAGTTTCGGAGCAAATTATTGTTATTCTGATTACATAATAAGCTTGACGGGCAAGAGGAGATAGGTGGGGGGGGGGAGGGAGGGAGATGGATCGACGACGCGATAGAGAATCAGAGAGTGCCTTTAGATGCGTTCGTGGAGGGGGAGCGTAGGGCGAAGGAAAGACGAGAGGGGGTGTATGAGTTTAAAGAAGGACGAAGGGACGGAGGGCACGAAACGCGCGAATAGAGGAGAAGAGACGGAGAGAAGACTTAAAAGAGCGGGCCGAAAGAGGGAGGAGAAGGAGATTGAGAGAGTGGGAAAGAGACAGAGAGAGAGATAGGCCGAATCTGAAGGAGTGGAAGCATAATTCCGAAGGGGCTTGGAAAGGGCCAGGAAGGCCGGTTCCGCGAATTCGCGTAATCGATTCCGTCATGTCGCGGACCACCCGGGCACGGTTCTAATAAATAAGTAATACGTCGGGAGAAAGATCGGGATTCCGGGTGGGGGGGGGAGGGTGCGGGCTTCGGGATGCATTATGTGTCGGCAGTGTTACGCGCGTACGCGCTCTCTTACTCTCTCACTCTCTCCTTTTTTTTTATCTTCTCGCGCTCTCTCCTCGGATCCGCGATCGAGACTCCTCGAAATGTGCACTATGAAATTTTTGAATTATCGTCTCGGACGCTACTGAAACAATGAGTACACTAGCCAACTTGGAATACGTACATTTTTCGCACGTTCGAGTGGCATGCATGTTCCTAGACGAATGCTGGGGTTGTACCCTAATGAAACGAAATGGCTTCGTTGTCAGATAGACTGTTTAGCTCTTAACACGCTCGAACAGGTGACTGGGTATATATATACTACCATTTCCCTTTCTTTAATATTATTTGTAATACAAAAAAAAAAAAAAAAAAATAAAAATAAAAAACCTAAATTGTGCAATGTAAAGGAAAATCATTATCAGAAGCGATCGCGCGATTAATAATGAATAATTGAAGATTTGTGGAAATTTTAAGAATTAGTTCAATTTATTACAAGATAATTTTCACGTTTCGGACCGAGGAAAATGGGGATAACGTCCTGCAGGAGGACGAATCGGAGGGGGCGATGTGACATATCACCCGCGCGTGTATTCGCTCGCGAATTTCTACGGTCTTTGCAACACTTTGCTCTCGAACTATTTTGAAGACACCTATAAATACGTGTGCATGCCGCGCGCAATATACGACAAGTGCTCCCGCAGACGGCAAACATGCCGTATCTGGCCTGTCGCTTAAATAAAATTTGGTCGCATCGCCGAAGAAATTATTAACGGCGATCCATTACACACGCATACGTTCAAGGTCGTTCTCGAGAGGACACGTCCTCGTGCAAGACGAGGCTCGAATCGAATGTTCAACAATGTTTACGCGCGGATGTGAACGAATCTTTAAGACACAGTTCTATCTGCACTGGACGGAAAAGAGCCAAGTCATTATTTCTATTTTTGCGCGGAGGAATATTCTTTTATTTTTTATTTTTTTTTTTTTTTGCAAAATACACTTTATTAATGAATTTGCTTGTGCGTGTCCGTGCGACTGGTTAAAAGATAATCACTCATATCTAATGATGATTTTCTATTTACATATTTTATTTTAGTTAATAATATTTTTATTACAAACATCGTGTTCTGAGAATTTTTAAGAGATAAATAATATTTAATAATAAATCAAAAACACAAAAATAATTATGATGTATATTAATTCAATGCATATAATAATGATAGTTAATAAAAAATATGTTAAGCATCAAAAAGATTCATTTAATCAGCAAGACAAAAAAAATATAAATCTGTAGCTATGATGTAGACATTATGAAATATATTATATATTTTATATATAATATATTTATACATATATTTTATATATTTTTTATATACATATATTATATATAATATATTTATATATATAATTGTATATAATTGTATTATATAATATAATTATATATATGCAGGATTTGTAGAGGATTTTTAGCTTACTTTAAATAAATAAAAGAAACGATTTTTTGACAGGAATTATTTAGAATTATTAGATACGAATTATTAGATACGATATCATTTTGTCTTGTGTAAGTTTCTCACATCTTTGCATTTTCGAAATATAACGCGTTTCTAATTCTCTGGAAAACTATATGCTTTATTGAAATTAAAAATCGCGAATTATTTCAAAGTCTTTGTTTTACACAAAATCATTCCATTGTCCAAATTTGTACTCCCAACATTCGCTGCGCGTTATACATACGCGGACATGTTCTAAATAAGATCTAAGGTTGCCAATGTGACACCCGACACCCTCGAACACGTGTAACACTTGGAATATGTCGACGAGTCCTCCGTCAGAATCGGTATTACGAGGTGTTGAACACCTAAAGCGGAATAGGTCTTCACCTCGCCGAGAACAGGAGGGGGACAGGAGGAGGAGAACGAACTATTCGAGCAAGTTAAACTCGATACACAGGTGGATCATCGAAGCCGACATTCGAGGCTCTTCCAATCGAGCGATGAAGCGAGGAATACGTATAATCTTCGAAGTGAAAGAAAATTTTTCATAATTTTTCATATATTTTCTTTTTTCAGTTTTTTCGCTCGAGCCAATGAATCATAAACAGATCGAACGGATATAATAAAAATGTAAAATAATATAAACTGTGTGTGGTAAATATAATGCAAAGATATATATTGTTTCTAATCAAGATTTAATTAGTATTTTTATGAATAAAATTTATTTAATAAAATTAAAAAATATTTGATATATTTAAATGCAAGAAAAAACGATCGCGAATTAAAGATATATGGAATTGTTTAATATAATTAAATAAAATTTATGATTTTTTTTTTATATGTGATATACATATAGAGATAATTTTGGCGAAATTTATTTATATTATTTTACAAATTTAATATTTTTTTTTTTTTGTTACGACACTATTTTGAAATTCGATCGATTAATCAATTTTGCTTTGGTTCGAGAAACACGTGCGAGATGTTCCAGACGGTGTTAAATTTAGAAATTTCGCACGACAGCATTAGTCACGACGATCTTTGTTCCTCATTTTGCGGTTAGAAGTCTCGCATTTCGCTGTTTTCTAGTCTGCAGTGATCTTTGATTTTCGGCACCAATGATCGAAAAGTTTGCTCTTATTTCGATTTTATTCATCGTGATCTTCGCATATAAGAAGCAAAAATCTAAAGCAAAATAATAATTTATTCAATGATTCCATTATATTTTAATTTATCTTCATTATTATAGAAGAATATTTAAAGAAAAACGATCCTGCGCGACCTTATTTGAGAGCAACTATTGTTCAATTAATTTTATACACGAATGACTACAATAGAAATTGACGAAATTAATGGCAACTTTATACATTATTCTCATCTAAGAAAAAGTTTGTTAAACGCATTTGAAAAAATAAGAAAAAAATAATATTATATTTAGATTTAAAATTAATTTAATTATATTTAAAATTAATATCATATATATATATATATATATATATATATATATATATATATTATATTATATTTATATTTTATTTTATAATTATTATATTATAAGGCACTTAATATTGTATAACATTCGTCATATATTTTTTATTTCACGCAAAATCGACTAGCGGGCCAGCGTAGGGCTGTGCGTTCGATGGAAATTTATGCGTGAGACCCGCCTCCTCTTTCTCCTCGCAGAGGCCGAGAGAATTCGGTCGATGTATACGGACGCCAAATCTCGCAAACCCCCATCTGGGCCCTTTACGAGCATCCGATTGCCTCCCTTTCGTTCGCAAGTCGACAATCATAGTCGTTGTTGGGCACACAGAAACCCACCAGAGTGTATGTGTGTGATCTCGGAAACTTTTAAAATAGATCTAAAACTAATCAACCTGACGGAACAGGCCCTCGGACCGCGGGACTAAAATATAAACGATCTCGCTTAACAATGGGGCTGGCTGTTTATTTTGCATGCACTTTATAATTAGATACATAATTAATATAATAAAATGAAAATGCGAAATAACCGATAAATAGAGATGTAAGATAGAATAGAAATTATTTCATATAGTGGGATAATTTTTTTATATTATAATTAATTATATTTATTGTAATTCTTATATTATAATCTTTAATTGATATTTATTTATATTTAATTAATTATATTTTCAATTCATTATATATTTAATTCATTATTTTTTTAACTTGAATTTACTTACATTTAATTAATTCTATTTTTATATCATAATTTTATATTATAATTATTGTAGCGAAAGAAAAATTTTTTAGAAAAAAAGAGAGAGCTAGTATGACATTTCCTACACTTGACAAAATAATCAGCAGCGTCTGCGAAAACAACTGTTTCGTTAACGTTAACTCGGTGACGGAGATTGCCCATTGACCCGCGACCCTGCGAAAGAAGTAAGAGAAAAATCCTTTCTTCCCATTCTTTTTTTTGACATTGGATAAGCAACGCCGTTTTTGGAAGCGAGCCGTTTGCGTTACGGAGCGGCCCATCGTACCGCGGCGTCCCGCGGATCCGGGCCCGGGCGGGCCCGCAAAAATGACTGCCAAAAAAGGCTCAACTTCGTGAAGTCGAACCGTCACTCATCGCGGCCAATTGGCTTCCACCAAGGCAACAATGTAACGCGATGTGTGCATAACGATGCCCGGACGCGTCCGCGCATGTGTATGCGTGGCCCGCGCGGAGGTCGAACGGTGCAAGCACGTGGTGCGCGTGCACGTGTGCGTATACGCATCATTCGCATGCATTTATACATACATGCATATATATATATATATATATATATATATATATATATATGCGAACGTTGTTATACACCATCCTCCCCCCTTGGCGCACTCAGGGCCCGCACGGGAGTAAAGGTTTTACCGATGGCGTACGCCCATACGCACGTAGCATGTAGGCAGAGGTTCCCACACCGCAGGCCATGATTTATTGGCCTGCCACTCGCCAGACCTGCTGTCATCATCGTCCCATGGTTGGTCCATGATACAGCGCGCCGTGCCGTATATAACTTCCCTCTATGCACGGGATCTTCGCGTCATATCGGCTCCTTCTTTCCTCGCGCCCCGTTGATACAGGAAGGCCGTTCGGCCGCTCTGTTCGGCCCCCTCTAGTCCGTCTACCTTGTTTTACCTTAACCAGCCGATACCCACCGTCCGTATTGAAGCCGACAATCACCTTCTTTCTCATCGAAGGCTTCTCCCCAGTATATGTGTGTGTGCGTGTGTGTGTGTGTGTGTGTGTGTGTGTGTGGGTGGGTGGGAGGTGCGAATTTCGCAAACTCAATCTCGATATCGTTATCGCTCGTCGCTTTCCAGAGTTTATGATCATATTTGTTCCTCGGGCATAAAGTGGCATCTAGAAAAGATTTAAGAAATAATTAGAAAGAAATGAAGGATGGCATTGAATTAAAGCTCGAAACCATTATAGTTAAAAAATACATAAATAAATATATATATATATATATATATATATATATATATATATATGTATTTATTTTAAATGTAAAATTGCTAGCTAATGAATAATAATAATATAGAGAATAAAATAAAAAAAAATATTCTAAAACCAAAATTTTATTTCTTTAGATTCGATTATGACATTTCTCATAAATGACATTTCTCATAAATGACATTTCTTATAAATGACATTTCTTATAAAAAAAAAAAAAAAAGAACAGAAGATGTGTAAAGTAAACTTGTTCGATTCGCGTGAAGTTATAGATTATCATCTCCGCCACGTAAAACAAAAATACAAACCACATTATTATGAGCATTCCGGGGATTAGGGTCACCCACATATCGCGAGGAGGAGGTCACCGAAGGGAGGGGGAGGAATGGGGAGAGGGGGGGGGATGTTGAGCGTGGGTAACAAGTTCGCTACGCGAGATCAGAGGAATGACGAGGGGGCGCGATGCGAATAAAGAAGAGGGAGAGGAGGGGAAGAAGGAGGGTTCTTCCCAGAACACGGGGGGCGAACGCGAAGTCGTCCGATTAGGAAGCGAGAGGGGTTACTTCGTTTCGTCGACCGCCGGCGGCGGCGGCGGTGGCGGCGGCGGCGACGGCAGTCCGCTCGCTCGTTCTCGGCACACAGTCGAACTCCTTCGCCACTGGACGACGGACGTCGTCGTCGTCGTCGTCGTCGTCGTCGTCGTCGTTGTTGCCGTCCCCGTCGTCAGCGTCTATTAGATCGAGAGACCCGAGGGGTGAAAGGGGACCATCTGGGCTGGCGCGCATCATCATGTCGTGCATCACGATCGGCATCCTCATGATACTCGCGTCGATCACGCGAAGCTGCGACGGTTGCCCTTTCTGCGCCCGGCAACAGCCTTCTTCGGAGCAGCAGCAGCAGCAGCAGCAACAGCAACAGCAACAACAATTGTACCGGACGATCGGCAGTCCGAGACCGTTCGGCGCCGACAAGCCGACCCGCGTCCAGGAGTTCAACCGCACCGGCGTGCTACATCCCGAGTACCAGATACCGGCGACCATCAGGCCCGGCAACGTGTCTCAGTGAGTATTTAGTAGATTGTCGTAGATTCCGTGCCGAGGGGACGGATAATGATAGTTGGACCGATGTCACAACGAGAATCGGATACCGCATATGTATCGTTTCATTGGCGACGGTGTCGATTCCTCGTTCGCTTGAATTCGATTATCCGAGATGGTGTGTCTAGTCCGGATAATTATCACACTGCACTATCGCGATTAAACTCCGCACGAGTCCACTGGATTGTCTCGACGTGATTTTTTTATAGAAATTTAATAGGTTTTTTCAATTTTTCTGGAAAAGATAGAATTTATTGAAAGAAGAAGGTATAAATTTTGACACATTAATCTTCATCAATAAAATGTTTTGTGTGTTACAATGATATTGTTATAAAATCATATATTACGTATGGCTTAAACTATCATATGCAAGCCACACATAATTTAACATCAAGTTTTTCGATTATCTTATTTTATTTAGCTTTAGAGAATTTTTTATATTTTTATTTTCTTTTTATTTTATTTATTTTATTATATTATTTTGTTTATTATATTATATTATTTTAATATATTATTTCTCTTTTTATTATATTATTTTACTATATTATTTTATTACATTAATTTATTTTATTATATTATTTTGTTTATTTATTTTATTTTATTTTTATTTACTAACTTTTGTGACGATAAAACTGTTTACAAACAATTTGCGCCATGATGTTTAAAATTGAAATTGTATAATATAATATAATCGACGACGTATATTAAAAATATAATTGACACTTTAAAATTTAAAATTAAAAAAAAATTTTTGGAATTTTTTTCGCGACAGTTGCGGATTTGCGGTAAAATTGCATTTCGTTTTCAATACAAATTTCAGACGGCAAAGTTAGCGCAAGTGCAATTGCAGCGCAGGCGAGCTGCGTGCGTTTTGTCTCTATTCAGTCGACGCGAAATACAATATTTAAGTAACTATTTTTGAGTGCGTAAATTGTTTGCCCGAATACGCACACAACGGAGAGGGAACCGCGAACGTTTACAGTAACGTCACGCACCCCGTGCCATGTTTCGTCAACCACGGGCGGGCTGACGAACAGCTCGTTCACGTAATTCAATGCACGCATTTTGCGTACGCAAACGACGCGGTTCGATCCACATTCGACCCACATCGCGTAGCCGGAGAGGCCGGCTATAGCCAATATTTTCGTTCACTCGCGAGTGAATGAATACAGGCGCGTTATATACGACGTTCTCGCACGCGAGAAGAGCAGATGAAGGCCGAGCGACGACGAGCGTCGTAAAAATCATTTCTATTGCCATGAGCAATCTGCTCTATATAATTCAGACAAATTTCTTTTTTTACTTTTATTTAACTTTAATAAATATAAAGGGCTGATAAGAGCCAGGTGCAATAAATTAATATACTACTACTTTTTTTTTTTTTTTTTTAAGAGAATCTATAGGAAGGATAAATAAAAATGGCTGATCACACTGATCACACCATTATTATTATTATTATTATTATTTTTTTTTTTAACCAAGAAATTTCCTTTAAGACGTTTGAAAAAATCCAAACGACTTAATGGAAATTTCTTGGGTTTAAAAAAAAAAATAATAATAATAATATACCATTATTAATGTATTGGCTCCCGGCTCTTATTAGCCCTTTTTATTTATTCATATTGTTATATTTGTATCAGAGCCTTTCTAATTTTGTTATTATATTTTAATAATTCTATTTCGCGAACGCCAAAAGTTTCGTAATAACTGCTTTTGATAATATTGTGTTGAATTTGATTGGATGGATCAGTGGACTGTAATTAAATATTGAATGATAATAGAATGAATAATCAAATCGACTCACTACTTATTCGTTTTAATTCCTCTCTTAATTGAGAGAAATCATTTATTGTTCATACGTGGTGAATGACTTTAAAGTTTCCCCGATGATAAAGAAAAAAATGCCGACTGTTGTATGCGCGGACTGTAAAGTCGGACGCTAAAATTTTGCCGCTCCGTTATTGTCCTCTTGTACATATCTCCTTTACACCCTCACAATATGCACCCGGCGTCTAATGGTCCGATCCGTCGCGACGCTACGCGTCATAAAGTCCTTCTATCAGATGGTTTCCACGAAAGTCTGAGTAAAGTCGAGGTACAGAATTACACACACGCTTCTCTCTCTCTCTCTCTCTCTCTCTCTCTCTCTTTCTCTCTCTCGGTTACAAATTTTTGATTTTACGAAGAACAGGCATTTAGGTTTAATATTTAATATTTCACTCGCGAAAGTCTTTGGGAACTGAAGAAGTGCGTTTTGATATCTAATGGACATGATATGTTTTCGATTCGATACGTTCGCATTATCAAAGATTCTCGACGATTGATGACCGACTGAGGATGATTCTATTTTTAAATACTTTGCAAATTTATTTTCGAGCTATTTAACGCCGCAAGTTTAAAAAGAGCAATTTTTTCTTAATAACGTGTTGTTTGAAAAAATTGTATGAAAAAGATATTTTGTGACACTTGATTTTATTTTACTAATCGCCGTAATGCGAGGGAACATTTTTTTTTTTGTACAGATAGATAATTTGTCTCAAGAGGCGGTAGATAATTTATCTGTCAGCACAAATGATAAAGGTAGAATTACACTCGCCGAATTATTAATAGAGACCGTTTCCTGAATCCTCATACCACGGATATTTTCACGCGTGCAAATATGCTACACGAAGGCCACGACACTTGCCTACCTCGCTGATTCCACGTGCCGCGGATTCTATTGTTAAATGACGTCTTTTACGCGCTGCTATAGAGACGGTGATCTCTCAGAGTCCATTCTTTTTTGCGATTTTGATAGAAAAGATAATCATTATATAAAGTCTACCTTGTTTCGCGAGTATTACAGGTCAAGCAATTTTGAAAGCATTGAAAGGAATGCTTTAAATCTTCTTCTCTCATTTCTCGCTGAAAGATCTTTACTTTGAGTCCCTTATAATTCGAGAAAACAATCGGTATAAACCATTGACATTTTATTTAATAATATTATTATATTCGCTAATTGAATTGAATTCCAATTGAATTCGAATTCAAAATTAGCGATGCTTATTATAGCATTTGTTCCATTTCTCTCGTGCAAGGATTTTAATATTACATTTATTCTGCGACATCGATAAGATTATAAATAGAAAGAATAAAAATAGAAATTTAATAAAAAATAGAAATTTAATAAAAAATGGAAATTTAATTCGTAATTCGACCCAATGATTGTGAGGAAGATTCGACCAATTCCACGTTCAACTTTATCTTAACGACGTTATTATCGGCGTTATCGTGGTGTTTGCGACACGTCCAGTCGCACCTTGCGCAGATTTCCTTCGCGCTCGAATAGGAAAGAGCGTCGCCAAGCGCCGTACCTATCTCGGTCGCGACTTTCCACGAAACTTGGGGCAGAAAGTCACGACAGAGACATCCGGGCGAGATGAAGAGAAAAAGAGTGAGAGAGAGAGAGAGGGAACAGACCGTCTAACAGGATCAATTCGGGGCTCTCCCCGCCTCCCTTACTCTCTTTCGCGGACGACTCGACGATGCTGGATTTAGATCACGGGGGTCGTGGCTGCGCGACCCCAGACGCCGCGACGCCGGCATTGTGCCCCAACGCTAATTTTACAATAGCTGTCTCGCACACCGCCAGACGCGCGAACGAGAGGAGCACGTGTGGCGGCTGCGGCGGCCGGCGCGGCGTCTCGACGTTCCTCGCAAACGACAACGACGACGACGACGACGACGAAGACGGCGGCGACGGTGGCTGCGACGCATTGGAAGCTAACGGGTTGACTCGCGCGCGTTCTCGACATCGACGTAAAAGAGAGAGAGAGAGAGAGAGAGAGAGAGAGAGAGAGAGAGAGAGAGGAAAAAGAAGAGCATCCCCGACAAGACCCGCGAAGGAGAGCGGGGGCGGTACAGGATGAGCGCAGCATCGTCGAGGCGTAAAGTTAATCGGTGTAACTTTCGAGAGAAAAAGATTGGGTGACCGGAGGATGGTTGGGGGGAGGGGGAGGGGGGAGGCGGAAAGTAGCATCAGTATCAGTTCGATCTCGGAACTTGTGACTAAATATAATAACGGCACGATGGATACACAAGAGAGTATAATACGTATGCGGGTACACGTATGTTGCGTGACTCCGAGATCGGCGGCGACTACCGGGGTAATTATGTCGATTACACGGTCTCCGTCGGATTAAAAGTTGCCGATCGACGCCGATTATGATAACGAGAGGCTTTTGCTCCGGGGTTAAAGCCGATAAAACGGTGGCGATTTTTGTCGCTTCGCGTCGACACGTGCGGAATGCGGCATCCGCGACTTGTTAGAGCCGATCTTCCTCCGCGTGATAAAGATATTGAAAAAGAAAAGGTAAAGTGTCTTCCGCGACGAGATACTCGGAGAGAGAATCGCGTCGCGCATGCCATTACACACCGTATCGTATTATGTATATATATATACATATATGCATTATCGCATTTTTACTCGACGGTTTGCGTACGCTCAACGTGCCGCGAACATCAATATCAAACTGGATGCAGATGAAATTCTTGCAGGTTCTATTACCTGAGCCCACGGGAAGGCCCGCCTCTCACGTTACTCGTTAGCCCGTGCAGCGGCCCGATATCTTGGACGGTCAGTTACGTGGAGCCGCCCGAAAACGATCAGGAAGCGGAAGGAGTAAAGTGTACGGTGAAATTCTGCTCATTCTTATAATAACTGGAAGGATACCGTAAAGAACCAGTAGCGCTCAACATTATTTTGTCATTATTGTCGATATCATTGACATTCATATCTTTGACAATATTTTTTTCTTCCTATTTTATATTTCTTTAAAATATTTTTTTTTACTATATTTAAAATATTATATAGGGTTTTTAAATAAATGCAAAAAATTGTAGATGATTTTTTGTCGAAAATTAAGAGGGAAAATCGAGAATTAAATTAAATTTTTATTTATTTTTTTTTTAATTTTGGACAAGTTAGAAAAATGAAATTTGGTGGACATTTTCCACTAGTAGAAGGATACTTATTATTATTTTTTAAATCTTCCTATCGTTATAAAAAAGGGGATGAAATTAACAACTTTTATTCAATTTCAATTTTTTATTAGAACTTTTTAATGGACCGGAATATGATCATTTAAAAATATGCTTTAGAAAGCTTGATTCCTTTAGAAACTATTTCATTTCTTTTATTTTTTTCGTAAAATTGATAGTTTAAAAAAAAAATACATTATCATATTATCATAGGTTTCGAGTTACAAGAAGTTAAATTTTAGAATAAAATAAAAAAGCGAATAAAACAAAATTATTATTAAATATTGAAAAAAATAGATTCTAATTTGTCCAAAATTTGAAAAAAAAAAAATTTAATTTTCATTTTCTTCTTTGGAGGAATGTAACTCCTTAGAGAGGAATATACGAATATATATTTATATGAAAGACACTCCTTAATTTTCGATAAAGAATCATCTCATAAAATTTTTCGCATTTATTTAGGAACACCCTGTATAATATTTTAAATATAGTAAAGAAATATAAAATAGGAAAAAAGAATATTGCCAAAGATATGAAATAATTGTATATACCTATTGTATATAATTGAAATTGTGTTGTATATGTGTGTGATTTTACAAGATATTTTAATTGCTATAATACTCTTTGCGAAAATGATTGAAACGATCAAGGATAATTTTCAAAAAAAAAAAAAAAAAATAACGCATTATATAATAACTTAACAGACATGTATTTTATAAATCGCATTGTTTGCGATCGCGTCGCGGACGAGACGAAGCTCGAATAAACCCCCTGTAGATCGATCGAATAATTGCGAATCAATTTATCATATAGCTCAAACGCGGTGGCCCGTGAAGACTCTGAAGCCGGGCTCGCCACTCTTCACGTACGTGGGCGCGGACGACCAAAATTTCACGATACCAAAGACGCGGGCCGGTCTTTACTGGTTCGAGATCAAGTCCGTGGAGTCGGCGAGCAACGGCTCGGCGGAACGCGCGCCCGGCACGGTGCTTCTCTACGCGACGTCCAGCGCCCTGGACCACGTACCGGGTGTACTGTACGCGAGCGAGAAGGAACATCGACATCGCTCGCTGAGATTTCAGCAGCGGCGCAGTAAACGGCGCTTGACGATCTCCTGGAACAAAAGGTATTCATTCCTTCATCCGCTTCATTCCGAACGATACGACGTGCGTGGGATGCACGTGATAAACGAGATAAGCGATAAGAATGTATATCTCGCGCGATTTCCGTGCAAGATCAACTCGCGCGTCGATGACTTCGTCATATGAGTGCAATCTCGACATGGAACATTTGTTTTTCCAGCCACGTAGATCCTCATCTGTCAAACTACTGTTTAGCTGTCACCTCGGGCTCGCAGCCGCACCCGTCGACGCTCTGCGCGGCGCAGAATGTTCTGAAAACTCATCCGCACTCGGCTCCGAGAACTGGATCGTCCTCGAAGGAGCATCACCATCGGGGCATCCCGGAAGGTCTGCACTGCGTGCGGCAGACCAAACTGACGCTTCATAGGATGAGATACGACACTACGTACAACTTTACTCTATACGTGGTCGGTCTTTCATCAAGTTAAATCGTATCGATCGTTCGTGAAATTGAGCGAGTTTGACAAAATACAGGGTATTAAAAGAAAAGTTACATATTTTGAGAGCAAATAGTATTGATCAAAACGTGAAAAAAGTATAATTAACATGAGTCCTGCAATTAATATCTTCGAAGATATAGATTCTTTCTATTTGAACTCTATCATTTTTTTATCGATTGTGTTAAATTTCTTTTTTTTTTTTTTATCAATATTACCTGCTTTCAAAATATGTGATTCTTTTTTTAACACCCTGTATACTCGCAAGGAACATTTTTTCCGCTTTCGCTCTAATTTTCATGCAAGAATAAAAAATAATCGCGAATATTATTAATTCCTCCACCTTCCTCGTAGGGCAGATTATATTTACGTTCTCTGTAAAAATTACAGATTTAATCGTATTAAGCTGTATTTCACATATTGTAATTAAGTTATGAGAAATGTATATCGTCCGACACAGGTGAACACCCGGAATAACGTTTCCAATCGGGTCGCCGTCGACGCGATCAGGTTCAAAAAGACGCCGGAGCTGACGTTACGTACCGGTCATTATACTACCGCTAATTTACGAAAGACGGATGGTTTCGTCAATTTCCGTTACCGGCCTCCGGACAACACCTCGAGCACCTTTCACATACTTCCCTGCGGCGGAGGCATCGTGAAGGCGAAACTGAGCGGACAAGGGATATTACGGGTAAAGTTTACGGAAAGCGATCAGATGTGACCGATGATGGAACAGCTGATCGTTCTGTCATTAATCGAAATTCTTTAGCGCGACGTCGTTGATACTTATATAAGTGTATATTTCGTATGATCGATAGGAAAAAGAGGTGGTTGGGTATGCCTCATTGCGTGTACCTCCTCTACCACCCGGTAAGACGTACACCTTACGTATATCGACCACACCGCAGGAACTAGTTCGAGTATCCACGATAAAAGTACTAGCCACACAGGAGTCGTCCACTATTTATCCGCAAGTACGTTTACAAATTGCGCAAATTTCCTCTTATATATAGAGTGTTCAAAAAAGATGGTACTAAATTTTAGAAGTATATAGTACTCGTAAAAACGAACTAAAAAAATCTAAAAAGTAGTACTCCAGAAATCATTTATTACCGATTTATAAAGCATTTTCTATTATTAAACAGCAGATATTCGATGTATCCTTTGTTCATTTCAATACAACATTCGATACGCTTTCTCACTGAAGAGTGAACGTTCAGAGATTTTAAGTTTATTTTGTATTTGTTGATTAAATTTTTTAATTTTTTGTATTGATTCATTCAATTTATCAATTAACGTAGCATACACCACATGCTTTTTAAGTGTCCTCATAAATAAAAGTCTAACAAATTTAAATTTCGGTGATCGAGGTGGCCATACAATTCAACACATTCTCATTCACTTTTCTAGAAAACAATACAATCATACAATACATACTCGAAATGAGTTCTATATAATAATTATAATAACAGAATTATTTATAACACGGAAATAAATGATTTTGCAATGTTACTTATTAAGATCTTTTGGAATATTACTTATATATATAAGACCGTAAAAAAATATTTTTACGAATATTACATACTCTAAAACTTTGGTACCACTTTTTTTTTAGCATCCTGTATATTAACAACCGTGAAAAATTCTTTTGTGTGTATTCTGTTCTCTATTCTCTTCTCATGCTTTCTAATCGCGAAAGCAATAACTTTTCAAACGGAGATAAATCTGGTATCATCCTTTAAAAATTTGCAATAATATAAAACATTGCAAGAAATCGCATCATCGAATTGAAATTAAATCTTCCGTTCAAATCCGTTTAAGAGCGTGAATTGAATATCGCATTCTTGACGCAGATACCATCTAGAAGCCCGCCGCGCGAGTACCGATCCCTGAGGACCTGCCACGAGGTGACGATAGGCGTGGAGCCGGCCGGTGCCGCCAAGTATTGCATCCTGGTGAAGGAGCTGCGCAGCTCATCGTCCCTAACCAGCGTCACGACCGTGCCCGATCAGTGCGGGCTTCATCGGCGCAGGCGGTCCGAATACACGTTCGAGGTATGCGAGGAGAAGCATAGTCCTCCAAAGGATCGCGCACTGCCGTTCACCTTGAGGAGGCTGCAACCGGGCAAAGCCTACCTCCTGCAAATCACAGCGCAACTCAAGGGTCAGTCCTTGTCCTATCCTCTGCTAGGTGTGCGCACGCGACGTACCTGCGTAACGTAATCTACGCGATTCCTGTCAAGCGAGTACTATGTAATAGCGACGCGATGATAATCCACCGTCGGTGAGTGCAAGGTCAACTTGTTGTTTTTCATTAAACAGTAATATAGAAAGAGACGGCCGTCCGCGATATTTTGAGAATCGAAACATATCGTAAATTATCATTTATTTTGATGCGCGACTCGAGTTACAAAAATCTATTGAAGTAAATAGCCGCATCAAAATATTTATATCTTTCAAAATTGTTCCCCGACAAAGTGTAAGAGTACAAAGGACTATACGATATAAAGTTTCAATCTTTGCTCGATAAATATAATATTTTTTTCTCTTCGCACGTGCATATTAGTTTATCTTTGCTGTTAAATTCGTTCGCCAACCAAATGTGAGAAGACATTGAAGTAGATCAACAAAATAAAACGTATAACACGTGTAACGAGGAATAACTTCTGGATTTCGTTCAATTGCATTTCACGTGGCACACAGTTATCTAGTCTAGATTTTACGATAATGTATGTACAATCAGTACCCGCGGCAAATGCGGAGCGACCATAAGAGTGTACATTATTAACGTGTATTTTGATATTTGCGTAATACGTGTATGTACATTCTTTATATTGTAATTATAAGCCTTTTTATACGTACACTTATTATTCTATAAATAAGTACATTGAATATTTTTGCCACTTTTATGGCTACCTGTATATCTGTGAACAAATCACACTTTCTAAATTGAGAAAACGAATAAATAAATTTAGATAAGTAAAATGATAAGGAATCGTACACGCAATATTACATTGCGTTATTTTTCGTATATTTTTAATAAAAAAACGAATCCTTTCTCGTTTTACGCTTTGTTCGAATAATAAAAATATAGCCACCACCCATTCCTCTATCATTAAGAGGCTCGAAGTTCCATTTCGACAAGTTTGAGAAATTTCTCACCGGGTGAGTTCGGTGGTTCCGCTTTCAACAGCAAAGTTGCTCTGGAGAGGTGAGCTTGCCTGTCCTCGCCAGGACACGACGCGAGCTCTCGCAAAGTAACCGCTGTATAAAGCGCTAAGCGCGCACCGTGCGGATCCAATCGGGTTACCGTATCCAAGATGAGCTTACATAATTCCGATTTTCGTGGATCGTTCGGCGACAATAGTTGTACCAGCGAGTGGCTCACGGATATGCAATGCTGATGACCAGGATGTAGCAGCACCGTCAGCCTAAAATGAACGAGTTTGTTTAGTTCTCGCGCATAATAATATAAGAAATTTATGTACCGATGCTTACCTAGACAGCACACAATATTTCTAAAATATGTAGAAAATATTTATAATAGTTATTTGAATATTTTATAAATTATTTATCAAAATATTTTATAATTATTTTTGTGATTTTAGATATAACAGATCATAAAGATTTATCATAAATATTATAAAAAAATTTATAAAATATTATAAATATTTATTTTTTACTTACCATAAATATTATATAAAATATTTAGTCTATATTTGAATAACATATCGAATGAACTTTTTATGATTTCTTTTTTAATGTAAAATATTTATATAATATCTCAAAAAATAAAAAGTAAAAAATATATTTATTATAAATATTATGTGCTGTCTAGATAATTAAATATTACTGTGTTCTGAATTGAAAATTAACGCGAATAAATATTATTGTGAAGGACGACAGATGTTACCGTGACAGAAGATCGGATAAAGTGTGCTCGGTCGCCTGTTTCATGATCCCCGCGACTTCTTCCTCTAATCTGTCCATCAACTGCGCTACTTCCGAGGACGTCACTATTCCCGGACACACGTTGCAGAACCAGTCGCTGTTAGAATTCAGAGGATCGTTCGGTAACATGAGCCCATTTTTGCAAGGGCACTTTAGAGTGCCTAAATGCGTGCCCAATTCCGTCGGATCGGCGCAACGTTTGCATCGACAAGCAAAGTATTTCGTTGCGAGAAGATGCTCTCGTCTGACCCTGGTGGACCAAAGCGCGTGCGTATACATGGTGGTCAAGTGTTCCCCTCTAAAAATAGTTGTAATTTTATGAGAATAATAATAAATTTTTTATATAAAAATGTAAGGAACGAGATTATTTTTTTAAGAGACATAAATAAAGACGTACTTTTTAATGGATGTGACGGCGTATACCGTGATGCGCGGTCTGCCTCTGTCATCGATGCGGAAACTGTGCCGCGTATTCGCCATACAAGAGTGCTCCAGAAGAGACGCGTTCTCGTAAATCGCCACCGAGCCTTCCGGCGGGACGGTTTCCAAGGCGTTGACGTCGATCAGCCCGCAAATCTTGGGCAGAACGTCCCTGCATTCGGATGCTATTGTCAAGAGCGGCCCAAGATGCTGACTTATACTCGTCACTTCGTCGTAAGCGTCCGTGCCGGGTCCCCGCGAGTCCTCGTGACTCTGCAGATTCGCCAAGGTCGTCCAGCGTTTGGATTTTGTATGCCACAGTATCAGCATACGAATGACCAGAAGAACTTCGCATCTGCGGGCGTAGAGTCGTGAATCGCGAAGTTAACGACGTAACGAAGACAAGTGTGACTTGAGAAACGCCCGCGCGTCTTTAGGAGAGGACGCGCGTCTAACGTTTCACGACGAGAGATCGCGATTAAATAAATTTCCCCACCCTCGTTAAGTCATTTCGCTAATTAAGGCTCGAAACGGTTCAAAAATTATCTGCTTGAATCTGTCGGGACACGCGATATACCTGGGAATGATTCTAGCGCGCGCAAGAAGAGCGCACTCCGGCCTGTGCCTCCTTTTATCGGACAGTCCCTCGCAATCGGATCTGCAAGCGGGCCAGCCACACTCGCCGCATCTCGCGCCGTTGATGTCGCCGTCGCACCGTTTGCCGCATCCGACGCAGAGCCGCTGTATCGCGTGTATCGACGGTCCCCAGACCAAGGGTGCCTCCGACAGGATCGCGTCTCCGGGTGCCAGGTCCCTGGTCGCCAGCAAGTGTCGTCCGAGATCGGGATCGCGAGCGATCTCCCAGGCGATGCACGCCGACTTGTGACGCGGCCAGTCCTGGGACTGATGCGACTTGTCGCAGTAGAACTCGCGTCTGCAGTTACCGCACTTCAGCGTGGCGTTTTTACCGCACACCGGACACGCGCCACGACTCGGAGCGGTTTCCATGATCGATTATTAATTCCCCCGCGATTATTAGCAAAAATCCTTGTGATAAAATTGAAAAATTTAATTTAGGCCTTAATTCTCAATCTTTTTTTTTGTTTGTAAAATCCGTTAAAATCAATTAATTTAGAACTGGAAATTAAACTGGGCTAGAACGTAAATAAAAAATGTAGGTCACTTTGTACTACCGAATTTTTTACTGCTTTATTTATGTATATTATTATTTTTAATTCGAAAAAGATGCTAAAATGAGTATCGGAAATTATATCTTATTCACTATCGAAATTATATTTTACTCACTCATTCAATTTTTGAAGCCTAAATCGGAATTAATAATTACGGAAACATCGTGCACTGGCCGCTAACTTTATCACACTGAATAGCAGGCATTTGAGCACGACGGCTACGTTTAATTATAGACCGGACGTACGCGCTACTATTTTAAGACAAAGCGAAAAAAGATCTATGTATCGATACATATAAATCGCGTGAATATTTATGTATTCAATATATATTTTTCTTTATCACTCAAATTTAAAATTAAAGGATTATATAAATTATAAAAAATATAAAACGATCGAATGCAAATCATCACCGGCAATGGTATTACGTAATGACAAGTTTACCTTAGACCTCGTGGCAGGGAAAAAAATAAAATTGTATTTTATGCAAATTTTAATTGAACCCGACGACTATTTCATGGTAAAATTAATTGTAGAACTGGAAACAATCTAGATAATATTTCGATTTATTATTAAACGTGCCTACATGATACAAATCAGGGGACAACACAATCTCATTATCGCTTTATGACGTAGTAAATATGTTTTCTCCTTTGCGTGTGTATTTGTATGTGTGTGTGTGATGAGAGTCTAATCATTATTACACCTTATCTATAGGGGATGGGATTAGTTTAACGATGTTCACCAGATACGGTACACAGACTATCACAAAGTTGATTGCTGGTTCGGGTTCGTACATGGGTGTTTCTAAAATGATCACAGCCGCGAGCTGAATGACATAAAAGTGAACGCGCATCCAATAGCATCATTTCTTTTTTCTCTATATATTATATTCCGCTATACTCGGAGTCTTTAAAGTACGTTTCTTTAAAATGGTCGCGATATAACGTATGATATAACGTTTGCCACGATAATTTCGCGTCCTTGATATCCGCTGATCTCGCATTCTCTGTCCTCGCTCTTTTAAATCTTTCTCGAAAATCGATTTTCATTTCCTCACAAGGATCAATACATTAAAATTATAGAAAAATCAATGCTGCTTTCGCGCTCGGTCTGTGGAATTAGAACAAAAAAGACACTTTCGAACAAATACCAATCAAATCAAAAATCTACAGGGCGATCAGTGAAGTAAATCATCAAAATCTCCAATCTCAATTTTAATCGGGGATTCCACGGTAGTAAATATAAAGTTTCATCTCCCAAATTTTTGACATTGCATCCACTGTATCGGATCCACGTCGCTCGTTCTAATTCCATCGTATCGAGATAAAAATTATATGGATACTTAACGCTTGTATATGCAATTTAGAATGCACCCGGTACGTATGTAGCATCATTTACGAAATATGAGTCGCTCATGAGAATGACACCATTTTTTTTTTTTTTTTTTCATTTTTCTCTTTACACCTTATTATACAAATACAACGAGACACCGTTAATTTTTCTTATATTTTCTTCACATATTAAGAATATATTCCTAGGTACTCTGCGATGGCGTGCGGCCGTCCCTAAATAATCCCGCCGGTCACTCGCGTGACGGCGAATACGCGGAGAAATATGTCGCCCTAAAACGCGATAAATAATAATAATAATAATAATAACAAATTGAAAATTAAAGTTTCTAGGTGAGAGAAACGACACTCTTCGAGGATCGCGCGCGAGACGCCTCGCACGTCATCGTCGTATCTCGATCTCGGTATATCATTCTCTAACTCCGCTATGTGTGTGTGTTGTGTGTATATATACATATATATATATATATATATATTTTTTTTTTTTATATTTATATAGAATGCATTATACAAACTCGCCGCGCGGCTTGCAGCCGCGTGTGACGGAAACATCGAAGCACATGCAAAACAACTCAAATATAACACAACGCCAGCTCCCCTCCTCTTTCTTTCTCTCTCTCTCTCTCTCTCTCTCACTCTCTCTCTCTCCCATAAATAGAATAAATTATTCGTCTTTATGTACAAATGGTACTTCCTTCATACAGGATGTTTGTGCTTACGTAGGCCTGCACTCTCGCCGCGCGTTTAGCGTTAAGAGCTACTTTTGTGTCGATAATACTCAGCTGTGTTGAACTTTATTCCGCTTCCGCTAGTACTCCTAGAGATACAATGTAAAGAAAGAAATTTCCGATAAATCGTGACATTACGTAAAGGCTAATCGAGGCTCGGTAGTGCTGCTGATTTTAAAAATATAAATGTGTGATTATTTATCGAGAAGAATTAAGTAATAGCGCTAAACGCACGATGAGTTATTGCTCTTAAAATGTACATCTTGTCCGCTTCTAGCTTGTGCAGATCTTTCGCGGCGATTGTTTGACAGAATGGCGACGATCGAACTTTGCCTCTTTTCCATTGTATCAAAATATATCAAAATCGCGCGAAACTAAAACAATCAATATTATTCAATATTGCTTGAAACTTTTATCTCCACGACTGACATACATTTATTATACTTTTTCTTTATATTTTCAAGCTGTGGAATAACATTGATTGTTGCAGTTTTGGTATATCAATAAGTGTCCCACACAACAATAAAAATCTCGGGATGTATTGATATCGGTCCCTGAATGTTTCAAACACGCACGCAGACAATTTCGATTTCTTGCGATATTATGAATATATTATATATTGATATAAAAAGCACAAATTATAAATTATAAAAACACATAGTAATGATACATTATATATTGATGAACTGCAGAAAGAATATTTCGATAAAAGAAATGGAAATTGCAAAAAAAATTTTTTCACAGTGACGTTCTAAGAATATTTCATGAACACACTAAGAATATAGATACATTCTAATAAAGATACACTCTAATAAAAGAAAGAGATGGCGGATGGTTGCATTAGTACATTTTAAAAATATTCCCCAGGCACATCTCTGTCTTTATGCGCTTTAAATAAATTATTTCAGAGATACCATACAATTCTCGCCATCGAAAATAATCTTCCCGCAATAGATCTCCTTTTGCTATGTGGGACGACTCTATCGATTTGTTCTGTATGCGTGCACAGGAAAAATAAAATGCGCGTGCACCGCTGATTACCGCGCAATATCCGTTAATAAATTAACGTTCACATTCATCGCGTTTTGACAAACAGCGCCGAACACGTTGCGGTCTTAAACGCCGCGAAACGCCGGGAACGTTTCTCCTAATGCTTTTAGCCTCAGGTGATTATGCAATTATGTAAAATAGATTATTTGTTTGCTTATATTCCGCGGGATAGAGGGGAGGGGAGGGAAGGGGGACGCTTATATTATGACATGCGAATATGTACGGTCATCGTCGGGGCTCGCCGTCCGTTTATACGAGGAAGGGCTAAATCTCGTCGTCGTTACGACGACGACATCGTATGGCACTAGGTGTATTAGCGTTTCCGTATATAATCTCCAAAGCACTGTCCTCGCGAAAAATGCAACTCATGCCTGGTACAAAAAATGAGATTCTTCCTCTAGATCTTACGTTTGTTTAAGAAATGTGCGCGCGTGATCTCACAATAAGAGCATTGTACGTTTCGTGGCGAAGGGGGCGGAGGTGGGAGGGGGGGGGGAGGAGATACGAGGAGAGACACGACGCTCGTCCTCTTCTCTCTTTTAAGATCAGCTTCTTCCTCGCTTTTGCAATATTTGTGTTTGATGAATTCTAAGTTTTTATTATTCCCAATTTCCTGAAACGCACAACTCCGGTAGTCCGTGTCTTATATTTACGAAACTAGTATCTTTTGTAAACGAAGGCCACTCAATACAGAATCTACTGCAAATATATTAAGAGTACTCGTAGAATAATTCGAGAATAAATTTCTCGATTGTTTCGATGAATTAAACGACGTTCGCAGGCAGTTTAGTTGACCGGTGCTAAAACGTCGTGCCGTTTAAGTCATCGCGCAAGAGAATCGATTCTCGATCATAAACGTTTACTGAACTTTGAGCGCGTCACGCTGTGAAGATTGATTATTTTGGACGTATTTTCGTCAACACACGCATTACGGATTATTTAAACGGACATTTCCTGAAACTATGTTCTTCATTTAATTCTTAAAACTAAAGTTACTACATTTAGGCCTCGCTAAGACAATTCGGCCTGTTTTGAGATCGATGGGGGGAGAGGGGGGAGGGATAAAAACGTCTCGCTTGCGCTTTATCTCTTCGCGAAGCAATCGCATAAATGGGATTGCGATTTGCGATATGAAAAAGGTGGCTCGAATAATCTAAGCTTGCGCAACTTAAGATACGATACGTGTAAAAATCGATATAAAGTGATATTTACTAATTATTCGACTTGAATAAAAACCATAATTTAAGCTATAATTGATACAATTTAAATTATTAACAGCAATATTATATAATTTACAAATTATCAACAGAAAAATTGTCTCGAAGTAAAACTTATACGATTCTATTTTCACTCACTTACTTTTATATAAAACGAGCGAATTTAGAGTAGACGGGAATTTTGTACTGTTAATTGAAATATCGTTCACAATGCTCTCTCTCTCTCTTTCTCTCTCTCTCTTTCTCTCTCTCTCTCTCAGTCTCTCTGTTAAACAAAAGATATAACAGAGAATTAAATTTTCGGTTCAAGTCGAAGCATTATTGACTGATCACAGCATCGCGTATTGTCGCATCACCACATTCAATGTATATAGAGAGCACTAAACAATTTTTTGATTCAATAGAATTTGCAAGACATGCTGCGCGTGCCAATCGACCATTGTCTAAAAACATGGAATATGGCAGTTTGACATTAAAACCGAAATATTGAATTTTCCTGACAAAAATTCATCTTATGACTGCGTTATCAGCTGGACGAAAAAACACTTTTTTTAAAAAAATACATAAACACAAAATTAATTATTTTTAACCCGCTAACTGCCATGCTTGCCCCGTATTTCGTAATCAATTTATCAAGGATGATAACAACAAGTATATGAGGAATTGACGATTCCAACTTCTGTCCCCCAAGACTAATAAAGTGAAATTTATGAAACAAAAATAAACTATATACATACATTGCATGAATGGCAGTGAACGAGTCCAGATATTTTCAAACTTTCAAGAAAGATTTTTAGTTCACTCTTTCTCTCTCTTTCTCGCTTTGTAACCATAAGTTACATTCATTTTAACATTCTTTGCAAGATGGGGGAACAACAAAATCTAGATAAACGTTCTATCCTAATCGATACATGGAAATTCTTGCATAAAATTCCAGCCTCTTTTTTTATATCGCGCACACGCGCGCGCGTGCACACAACTAAGAATTCAAGTTCTCTTAAATGCGGGTTTCAAATACGGCCTTACATGTTACAGCAATAGATCGGCATGTAAACACTGGTTAAATCGGAAATGTCCCCATCCGATATAAACGTACTACATTCTAAGCAATTCCAAAAACAATGTGTACGGTGTCCACACACATCCTTATATAATGTGTTTTCTCTAATGGTTTCATTTTATATATATTATATTATTATGTAATCTCTTTAGATTTTGTCATTCCTTACGATGCGTAAACGTTAAGTTGAGAAAATAATTTTTTTTTTTGTTTTGTTTATATAACAAGCAAAATGTTCAACTTGTTTCTTCATAAATATTCAATTTTCCATAAGTCTTCTTTATGGGGTTCAATGGTTCTAGCAGAAACACTTAATTTCCACGTATTTTATACTTTTTTTTTCATTCTAAGTTCTTCTTTTTTCTCGTCAGCGCGCGCAAAGTACATGAACCACACTATCTATTCGAAAGAAGATATCTGTTTTTTGTTGTTTTTTCTTTTTTTTTTCATCACTGGGTCCAGAGCCATTATACGTTAATTGTTACTTATTGTATTATGTCCAATGCTGAGCATGTTGCAACGCTAAGAGCATCCGTGAAGTATTATCAGCTAGAAAGCACAAAGAGTTTTCTAATGTCTTCAGAACGTTTTATAATATGCTGAAATGTTTCTAGCTTGCTTTGGTTTTTGTCAGTCAATTTTTTCAACGTTCCGAGATTCATTCCCTATTACACTTGACAATACTTTTCTCCAGTAATGTTCAGCCTTCGTTCGGTCTATATTTTATACTTCACGTTATTAAGCGAGGACTGTGCAAACCTTCCACCTGAGTGTCAATTTGAGGACAATGTTGTGTATCAGGCGGTCCCCAATCGTGCAAATTTCCACTGTTAGCTAATCTGTGCGTAAGTCGATGTGCTATTGAGAAACCTCCGCTACCTTCCAATTGCGTTAGAACTATGATGACTTGTCTAGAAAAAGCGATGGAATAACGTAAAATTTAATAAAAAACAATTAGAAAAAGCTTATGCTTTTCAAATTCTTATGAATTTTATTATTTATAAAATTTAATCTTGTGCCGAGAGAAAAAATATTCAATGATATCTTACCTGTGAAGGGGGGGAACACTATCGGCAGTTCTGAGTTGTCCTCTTGTGGACACAACATTATAGCTTTCATGGCAGTCGCATTTTACGTGAATCCACTTGTTCACATGACGATTTTCGACCATTACAACTAAACCAGCCCATCCTTTAGTTAAATAATAAGCGGTCATGCCTTCTCTGCCCTGTTTATATATGAATATGATTTTAAGCAGTACTTCCTTTTATATTATAATATTATAGAGTATTATTATAGCAGTAAATTTATTATGTTAGTATAATCTATTATAATGGATTAGTATAATGTAATATTATTCAATATGACATTTAATTGCTTACTTCATGCCGTTGTCCTTTAGCTAATGTTAAGCTTATAATAGCATCAGCTAAGACAAAGGCAGGAGGTGATATCTGTTCGACCAGAAGCCTTTTTGAACTATGAATAGCGAGAACGTATTCTGGATAACTGGACGTATCTTCCATCCCAGTGTGCCAATGATTAAAAGCTAGGCACACAACAATATACAGATCTCTCTCCAACATCTTGTGACAGCCGACAAAACCACGTACTTGCCGCTTACTGTGCTCTACTAGTCTACCAACTTCCGGAGCGGCCGGAGATCTCGTACGAAAAACTACCACGCATAAATCCAGTTGAGAACGTTGCGACTTTTCTGAATTTCTATAAAATTATTTATTTGTATTATATTATATGATATGCTTGCGCACGCACGAGATAATGTGATCATCTTACCTTTGGCCCTCTTGAAACAGCGTAAACTCCGTTTCGGTGGGTTCCAATACTGTTAAAAGGACGCACGACAAATGTCTGAGAGACGACAACGGAGGAAGAGTGCCGCGTAATCTCACTTCGCTCCATCCGACTCTTGTTTTACAAATGTCAATGCAATCGAAGTACTTTAGAACGTCATCAAAGGATATCCAAAAGACGCCGTCCGAAGCACCATGTGGCATAAGCATCTCTCGTAATTGCAAAGTCCATATAGGACTATCGTCCGACCAATCTCCTTTCCAACTGTAGTGACCCCAAGGATTGCGTAATCGTAGCAACCGTATTCCCTATAAAATATAATAATTTCCTTTTATTATCAAGATGATATGTGTGATATAACATGTTTCAAGCTAAGTTAATTTAAACGCTAAGCTAAGTACAGCATCTATGAAACCTACCTGTACATCGCGTACATCGAGGACAGAATACGCATGCCTAGAAAAAAAGCACGTTTTAATTAGAAATTAATGATAGAAAATAAAGCATGCAAAACAGAATTTAAATAATGTAAAATAAATCAAATTTTCGATTACCTTGGCCTTAAACCTTTGCGTTGATACTCTTCTTCGTCAACCTTCATATTACCTCCTCCGCAGCTAGCACCCATTAAAAACATAGCCTGCCTCGAGGACAAGAGTTGTGCCCATATTAGGTCCCTGTCGAGTTCGTCTTCGCTTGGCAATGCTGACGGTTGTAAAGGCACGCTCTCACATGGGGCACCAGTTAATGTCGCTAGACCCTCTATAGCACGGCCAGATACCAAGGCTTCATAACAGCCATGTATTTTAGCAACTGCTTTTTCAATTAGCGGCACCCAAAGTTGTTTTCTTTTTGCCTTTAACATAAGATGCATATATCACTAATAATATTGCAAATAACAATGCGCAAATAAAAATAAAACGGATTTAAAAATAGATATGAATGAATATGAAGATATATACCAGATATTAATATATAATATCTACAATGCATCTTTGGTAACATACAGACAAGATATACCTGAGAGTACACTAAGTGACCTCTCTTATCACAGGGTAATAGATCATCAACGAGCACCGTCGTCCATTTTCCATCTTTACACAATCTAACTTGGTAAGCACCTTCGGGGCATGTTTCCTTCATGACCAGAACTCTTCTTACTAGCTCGTCACTCTCGGCGAGAACAGCCAGAGCCGATAGTAACCAACAATTTCCTAAGACACCTTGCGAGATATCAGAGGGTAGGGGTGTCCTAAAGACAGCCCAAGGCAGTTTAGAATCGACACTTGAATCCACGTTAATTTGATGTGGCCTTCTCCATTGGACGACGTGATTATCCTTTGTATCCGCGGGATTATAGTACAAGGATTTCGGAGCAGGAGGAAACGAATCGTCGACAAACGGCTCATTTGTCTATAAGATAAGTGTGAAAAGCGTTTAATTTTCATTATCAATTTACGATACTTTAGTCACACACAGATTACCTCTTTGCAATATCGAACAATGCGCTCCCATTTTTCTAGCGCTTCTCTCTCCTCTAGTTGCCTGAGATTTTCCATCACCACGCTCTCTTGCCGCTGTATTCTAAGAGTACTAGTGCCTGATTCGAGGAGCCCAGATATTCCTCTATCTCCAGATACTTGAGACAGCGATTTTGAGCTTTGGCACATTTCGCAAACAACAGTCGAACTCTTGTTTTCGTACGTGCACAATTTGCATTGCCACTAAGATATATGAAAATAAAATTATAAAATAAGACAATACTAGAAATGTTTTAGCTTTTAATGTAACGAGCTAGATAAGAATTAAAATTAAAAACTATGGATGAATTGGCAAACTATATATTATTTCCTATAATTATGTGCCAATAAATTATTTCCGAAAATTCCAATTTCCAAAAAAAATACTAACTTGAGCATGCGAAGAATCTCTGGTTCTCGAATGCCTTTTGTCAGCTGCTGACGAACCGTTTCTTCTTACAGAATTTCTATGCCTCGGGGTAACCGCTTTGGAATTCGTCGGAGTCGAGCAAAGCCTCGGGCTTGGACTCCGTTGACCTAGAGCTCTATTATCTTTCGGAACTTCCAGAAAGTCTGCCAAAGTCTTGCAGGCATTGCAGTTTTGCGCCGAGAGCGGATTCCTCAGCGTGCACGACGGGCATACCCAGCTTTCGCCTTTTCGCAGCGTGGCATCCTCCAAATGCATGATGCTCTTCAGCTTTGAGCCGCAACAAGCCTCGCACGTCGTTCTCGACGCGGCATTCAGTAGAGTACACTTCTTGCACGTCCACACCGGCGACGGTGGATCAATCTGATCGTCTAGATCGGACTCCGCCGTGGCCAGAGTGGCTGACTTTGGTGGTATATATCTGACACTGTCTCTTGATACCACGATCGGCGATTGTGCATGCGTCGGATAGCTCGTGTCCTTCGTGACGGTTATCAAACTGGGTTGCGTCAACGATGGGGGCGACCTGGACGAGCCACAAATATCGCAACCGCTAGACCACAACGGATTATATGCGTAAGAACACTTTCTGCAGGTCCACATACGCTTAAGCGGACTCATGTTCGGTACATCGCTCACTGGACTGGTCGCCTCGCTGTGCGCCTTCGTCGGCACCAGACCTAACTTACTGCTCTGTTTCTTTGGCAACGGCGGTGGTATATCGGGATCCGTGATCCCGATGTAGGAATACTTTGGTCTCGAGTTGAAGCCGATAGAATGAGGCGGCACAGCGGGCGGTTCCTCGTCGTTCAAGCTTCTACGATTGACAGTCTTCTTTTGTGTCACGTTCGCGACGGAATCGGCGTCGGAGAAGGATCTTCTGTAAGATAGAGGTCCCGCAGACGACAGGGCGCGCGGTACCCAAGCTGGCACGCTAATAACCACTCCGCTACAAGGCGCGGGACTCCTAGGAGCATCGCATGCCTCGCACTGTTCCAAACCAGGCGCATTATCCAGCGTACAATTGTCGCAGCTCCATAAGCCATCATCTTGACGCGTTTCCGGTACCACTAAACTCGTGGGTCTTTGTACCACATGTTCCGATAATTTTTGAACAACAGAACCGTTCGATAACGAACGACTGACTTTAGACTTGACCCGTTCGTACATAGAAGGACTGTGCCGTTTCGGAGAGCGTTGAGAGGTATCGGTATTATCTGTGAACGGAAGCGCAGTGGACTCCATTGCTCCAATTGATGGTAAAATCCAGTCTTTATGGTCCACTCTTTGTCTTTCGTTTCGACTTATGCTCGTCAATTGTGCCATGCCTGAAAAATTTTAAAGCAATTCAATGATGCGTAGAATGCATTTCGATTAACTACTGTAATATTTATAAAACTCACCTGTATTATTAATTTTATCATTATTATTGGAACCATTCGTACTAGCATTCACATCTAGGATATTTGCCAAAAGTCCAGAATTGATCTTAAGACGACTTTCTTTATGCAGATTAATCTTTTTGCTCTTGCGTGCACCAATTTTCTTTCCATCGATTTGAGCTATTGATGCACTGGCATCACAAGCCGCGCAAATCAATGAACTGCAGTTATTGTCCAATAGACATCGAATACAAGTCCATTGTGTGATTAAAGAAGGTAAAGATGAAAAACGTTTCAATGGTATCCTCTCAGATGAGCTGCCATTCCACGAACCACAATGTAAATTTTTCTTAACTTCGCATGCAGACAGATATCTCACGGAACTGCAAGTTTATAGGAACACATTACATAAGAATATAACAATATTTTGTAACAATGTTACAAAAGTAATAAAATATTGCATTCTAGAAATAATTATAAAGTGTGTATATGTGTGAAAATGTAGTAAAAAAAATATAATCATAATTGACATTTGTCTCATAAACAATACACACATGTACACACAGGCAATTATTTATATTTATTATAAAAAAATTAAATTTATTTGATAACTTAAACAGACAATACAGTCCTATAATGCAGATCTAATGCAACTTGTCATATATATAAAATTAGTTTGTTTCTTCAATGTAAACACTTTCAACATAAGTAAATCATATCAATAATCAGGAGACAGAAATCTAAATGCGCTACACAATCTTATCTTATGTTCACTGTTGATATAAACATGACATACATAAAAGACTCAGATAATCACATTTAATACCAAAATAGTACCGATCCAAACAAGTCAGATAGATATCCACGTAGAGTGACAAGATCGCCGGTTCCTCGAGGCATACACCAACACGCATGGAGTGTGGGGGGGAAGCAAAGGGAGCCACAAGAGGTAAAGGATGTTGGAATGGGAAGGGGATGAAATCGCGACCCTCACCCGTTAGTAACAGCGCGTCGGGACTCGCCGCGCTGGCCGACGGGTAGCAGCGACGGGTTGCGCGCCGTCAATTTATCCGTCCTCGGCGGCGGCGTCGGTGGCGTCGATTCCCCGGAGGTGGACGACGACACCCGTGCGCGCGGGCACTCACCGTCCTCCTCGCGTTCTCCCCTCGTCGACCGTGGCTCGTGCGCCCCCGCGCCCTCCTGCCCGGCGCTACCGCTACGCTCCACGACGATCGTCGAGGCACGATCGTCGTGACGGCCGCCGAGCCTCTCGTCGCTCCTGAGTCGCGTCAGCCCGCACCTGGCGCATCTCGCGCTCTCCGTAGGATTTATCAGGGCGCACTCCGAGCAATGCCACTGCAGCACCGACGCGATCGAGCCCATTCTCCACGCGTAGTCATGGCTCCCCCGCTGCGCCGCGCTATATCACCACTATGTCACCCACGGAGATGCGGCACACGACGGCGTTGACGGCGACCACGGAGCAGCACCCACGGGGATCCAAGAGCGACCACGTCGATCTTCGTTTCCGACCCCCTCGCAGTCGCGCTCTCTCACCCGAGAGACACCCACGCGAATTCGCACGCGCGCGCACATACACATGCACGCACACACACACACACACACACACTTTCTCTTTCTTTTCGTCTGTCCTCTGATCTTTCCTGTCGCCCCGTCGCCGCACTGAGAGAAACGCGACGACGCGGCCGCCGACGGGCGGCGGTTGTTAACGGCGACGATCAGCTGTGCCGCGTTCCGCTCGTCGTCGCGAGGATGTCGCCGTCGTCGGATGCCGCGACTGGAACCCGCCGTTCTTTGTCATATGTTCCGCGACGGCCATCTTTCCCGTCGATCCCTTCCGCTGCGATGAAATCCCTCTCGTCCCCGTTGCACTCTCACAGGAACGGCGCGTGGTTGTTCGCCCTGGACCCCTCATCCCTCAAACGTCGATTACATTTTTCAAAACTGATACATTGATTAGTGGAAGTATTTTACAAATTTTTTATCCATTATAAAAATTTATATAAATAATCTAAAATGCATACTTATTATGTATTCATAATTATATTGATGTCTTTTACGAGAATCTATTTCTGCTTAAAGAAAGTAAAAAAAAATTGTAATCATTAATCATACGTTGTTTTGATGAGACGTCTTCAATTTAATCGAATAGTCTTGTTATGCGAATATCTCTGTATAAATATAAGATTATATGTTTATTACAGAATTACGGAATATGTGCATTACTGGACGCTTTAATTGCCGTGCGCACTGGCGACATCTGGTAAAGAAGGGATAAAGGATGTATAGTTCTTTCTATTATAACAATTGAGCTGTTGTGTGCATCAAGTCCCTGTGGCGCAGAGGATAGCGCGTTGGACTTCTAATCCAAAGGTCGTGGGTTCGATCCCCACCAGGGATGACACAAGCGGGGTACAAAGCCGTTTGTATTTATTTTTTACATATCTGTATTATTTATTTTAATGCGATAGTAGATTTAATAAAAATATCTATTGACAAACTTATTATTACTATTTTTTTTGTATAAATAGAAAAAAATTAAGTAATAGAATATTTGCGATTATTTATATTTGATCAAAATAATTAATAATTTATACTTGACTTTTGTTAGTATTCTTTTTAAATTTATAGCAGTATAAATTTCAAGCAATTATGTAAATATAAATATATTTTAAACACAAGATAATATCCTATACATCGTATATTACATCGCGTAAGATTACGTCAGCAGTATTACGTTAGAAGGACGTTCGATTTTACTTTACGTAAAAATGAAAGAGCTCATTGTGTGTGTGTATGTAACGTCTATAAATATATTGTAAATAGAATTTTGTTGAATGAAAATATTTTTTTATGTTAAGTTAAATATAAAGCAATCTTTTTTTTTTAAATAGGCATATTTTTTTTTGAGAATATTAATAATTTATAAAAGAATTGTTTTCAAGGAATTTAACGGTGAAGATGATGGCGAAATTTTAGCATATATCATCTTTAACGAACCTCCTACACTCGGTGGCATCATTAAGGGATGACACACGAAACTCTCCGCGCTTTCTCTGGATCTACCAGATTTATTTCTTCGCGAAAGCTCACGTGACATCCCCTTTTGGTCACCGAGACAGCACGCGTCGTCGGTTTATTTACGGAAACGCTTCTTCTTTGCTTCTTACCGAGAAGTGTCTTACTTTGACTGCATCAACTTGACAGTTTTTTGATTTCTCTCTTGATAGTTTTGTTTGATTTCTTGAAACAAAACTAATTTTGGAGCACAACATACAAGAAGCAACAAGCAAGATATTTATACTTTTAATTAAAGAAAGAGAGTAAAAAAGAGCAAGAGAAAGAGAGAGAGAGAGAGAGAGAGAGAGAGGGAAGGGAAGAGAGAAGAAAACACGCGTCACATTTTATTTCATTTTATTTTATTTTATTTTATTTTGTTTCCGAATTAAAATTTTTTGTATTTTTATAAATAAATTTTACATTATTGTATTTTATATTTGAATTCAATACGTATAATTAAAAAATTCTAATACATTTGTAACTAAAATGGGATATTATATAAATAAATAAATAAATAAATAAATATTAGGCGCATTAGATAAAATTTATATTATTCAAGAAAAATATAATAGAAATAAATTTATCGACATAAATTGCACA
This sequence comes from Cataglyphis hispanica, assembly GCF_021464435.1. Taxonomy (NCBI): domain Eukaryota; kingdom Metazoa; phylum Arthropoda; class Insecta; order Hymenoptera; family Formicidae; genus Cataglyphis; species Cataglyphis hispanica. The sequence goes on along the minus strand of NC_065962.1, from coordinate 6,016,315 downwards.
AATAAAATGTTATTTATTACATTGCGCTGTAAAATTTCCTACAATTTATTATTTGCATAAGCAAATGCACACATAAATTACTCATCATATTAAATAAACACGCACTTTATGTGTATATGCCAAGATTTATTTTAGACAAAATTTCCATTATTATATAAAACGAACGGTCTTTGCCAAATAACCATGACATTCTGAATTTTCCGTTCAACAATACCTCCCTCAATATTTCCATTGTCATTCGTTGAGGATAAAGACGGCGTTCAAACTTTCCGTTTTGTCAATCATTAATACCTGCGTTTCCACGGGAGTAAAATTGGCCAAGGAACGAAACGTATTCCTAATTTATCATTTTATTATAAATTTTTTTTCTCGGACTTTCGGAATCGCGACGCAGATCGGCCTCGCGCGTTTCCGCCGCGTTCACGTTCTTTGGAATGAAGCCAATGCGATCCATTACCAGACAGCTAGTCGCCGTGTCCACGATTCCAATTCGTAATCATAGAACAGCCTCATAAATAATTGCGTTGTTCCTCTCCTATCATTTCTAGCAACGGCGGATGCGAACTCTTAATTAACGGCGATTATGTACACGCGATATCTACACGCGCTCTGCGATTCTTTCGACGCGGGGGTATCGTTATATGATTGACGTCATAATTTGTTGCTAGCAGCGAAAAGACGGGAGTTTTTAGACATTTTTTTATATTGTCTTAGAATCTAATATTTAATATAATATTTTAGTCTTGAGATAATTTTTTTTGTTTTATATCGTTCTGAACGCTTCGAATAAAGAAATTTTTTTTCTATATTAAAATTTTATATTTAAATAAAAATTTCGTTTTTACACAATCATCTATAATACATATTAGTAGATCTATTAAACCTTGACCAAGTAACACGAGAAACGGCAGCAATAACAAAGCCCCCTGCTGCTTGAGGAATTCTTAAATCCCGACAATTGACATCGCTCTGTCCGTTTACCCTGAGTCAATTAGGCATTTAACATTTCGAGAGGGTCTCATAAAATCACACTTGTAAATGGAAAATTTTCTGCGATATCATGAATAAATACATTGCGTCTATATTGCTTTCGTATCGCGTGCGAAAATTGCGCGTTGCATTGAGCGTTTGCATTAATCTTCAACACAAAAAATGTACGAGTGTTTTGCAAATTATATAATACACATTTTTTATATTTACGATAAAATTAATCTAATCGATCAGGCAATTATTACTTATCGTTAAAAAATAGATGTCATTATTATATAAAATATTATATATTATATATTAAATATTTTTGAAAAAAAGAGCGGGTTTGAAAGTGTATTTTGTGATATTTTTACAATTTCGAGATTTTCATAATATTGAGAGAGAGAGAGAGAGAGAGAGAGAGAGAGAGAAATGTATGATTTATTAAATAAAAAATTAAATCCAATTTTCAATAAGATTGTTCGAGAAAAAATCAAATATAGCACTCACGTGAGAAATTATGTTTACCGCATGAAAGCGTGATTCTGTCACACGTTACGTCATTTATTTTCTACAATATTAACTGATGCATGTCTAATAACGGTTAACACTATGACGCAGCTTCTTCACGCGTCGATAGATTTTTTCTTCGCTTCTCTTTGAAGTAAGCAGCTCGCTGCGAAGAAAAAATGTTTATTAAATGCCGTAATTATTTATAAAGTACTTTCTTTCATAAGATCGATAATCTCGAATATACGAGAAAGCATCCACTAGAATTCCTGTCCTTTAAGGTCGCTATATATTTTTTATTCATTAATATATTTAGAAAATTTAATTATTGATAATATAATTGAGAAAGAATATATCAGATATATATTATCGCAAAATATTTGATTCGCAAACCTTTCGTCTATTTTTAAATGAAAAAAAATATATCAAATAAAATAGAGAGAACTTTGCGTTGGATAAGAATTGAAAAATTATGAAAAATTCCTGAAAAGGATCATTGCATGAAGGAAGTGCAACAACAGATATGTTTTTCCATGCTTTTACGTCATCCTGTTTTTTATACGAAATGTTTTTAATCCGCCGACATCCGCGGTCAATATTTACTGCTATCTTACCGCGACAACGCAAAAGTATTTTATCAAAGTAACAACTTTCGACCTCGCGCGCGTATACATATGCAGAATGAATAAAAAATAAAAAACAAGAATAATGTTGATGCGCAAAGAGTTATCGAAGTAATGGCTCTTCGCTCGGTTTTCGCGAGCTACGAATATACGTAAAATCGATATTACGTATCGGCGGTCAATGGCATCGAATCCGGTTGGCGACTGCTGTAAAATTTCTGTCGCAACGATTACGTCGCGATTGTTTACGATAAAAATCGAGAAGATATCATTTCAATCAATCTCAATCATATTATCTACATTATTAAATACGATATGTTTCGTTCTCCCTGAACTTTGTCGAGAAACAAATTTACAATTTCTGATGTAACAGTTTCTGCTTTCTTCTTGTAGAATATTTATATTCTAATTATACTAGAATACTATAATATTATATTGATAATAGGTATATATTGTCAGATTTTTGCAAAATATTATACGAAAAATCGAGGTATCTTTTGTAATAATGGTTGGAGCGTAAAAATTAGCAGTAAAAATTAAGAATTTTTTTTATATTTCGTGGCGTGCTACAAAACTTTAAAAAGCCGGAAATACAATAAAAAATCTGCTTATCCATACTTCTATTTATCCAACGCTTGGATATATTTTTATACGACAAACGAAAAATTATGATGTCCAAAACGCGAAAATCTAGTCTATTATAATTATTTTATTTTTCTATAGTTCCAACCTTGTGTTAGTTTTAACCAAATCCATGAAGTTTTAATTATTAATAGCGTTAATTAATTTTTTACATTCACACACCTATTTATAGAATTAGTTATATGTAATATAATAATATGTATAACTCTAATTACCTGTTTTTTCAAAATCAATTAAATCAAAATTATACACATATACTTAATATTTGAATTGTCAAATATTAAGCATATGTCGTAGCCGTGACAGACTTTATTGACATGAAATAATGTAGAGCGTAGTATTGAGATAATCAATCAACATTGAGAAAAAGAAGCAACCAGAATCGATTTAACATGTCTTTTAAGAGTGGATAGAGACGCGCCGACTTCTTTTCCACAGATTCGATGAGTTCGCGATAAAGCGACGTGCGTCTTATCGCGCGTAATTATTTGCATTATGATAATGTATTCCGCTCGCCAATAAATTATACGTATGAATCAGTACGAGCCTGCATTGCTAAAAACGACACCGTATGTGCGATGAACTTTTATCGCTGATACAGCCAGGAACGAAGCATTTCCCGTTGCCAGCGGAATTTTGTGGTTTAGGAAATCTCACCGCTCAAAATCTGCTGATAAAAGAATTTTTTCTTATCTCATTGTTATACTCCTCGTTATTTAAGATAGTCTGTTGTATCACACGTGTTGTTTAAATGTGAGATTAAAAATGTCTCTTAGACAGATTCATAGTCTACTAAAAAAAAAAATAGGGAACATTTTTGGAATATTTTCAAACCGCTGAAACTCAAAAAATCATTGTCGCTCAAAATTAAGAAAGCATTTTAAGACTTGAAGTTTAACGCGCTTGAAGTTTAACGTTAATGCGCTATTAGTGATTTTTTTTAATTTTTTGTTTTCCTTGTTCTGTACTTTAAAAAAGAACATATTGTTTTGTTTCTTAAAATTATGTATTTCTGATAATCTGCAACTCGTTAAAAGAAATTTCTTTTCAAAAATTCAACTCAAGTTCCATAAACTACAATTTTGCCTTTTTTTAAAATTTTCTTACGATATTTTTTGACCGAGTTACACGATTTTGAAACTAAACTGCTTTTTTTAAGAAATAATATCTACATTCGACAAAAAATCATCGTAGACAAAAAATTAAAAAACATTTTAAAGCTTGAAATTTTAACTTCAATGTGCTATCGGTGATTCTAAAAGATTTTATTATTTTTTCATTTTCAAAAAATAAATAGATTTAGCTTCAAACTCATGTAATTCGGTCAAAAAAAAATCGTAGGAAAATTAAAAAAAAAGCATTTTGTAGGCAAAATGTTATAATTTATGAAACTTGAGTCAATTTATTCGAAAGAAATTTTTTATCGAGCTGCAGTGTATCAAGAATATGTAATTTTAAAGAACAAAACAATGTGTTCTTTTTTAAACCGGATAAGGAAAATAAAAATATTTTTAAAAAATTACCGATATCGTATTAAAGTTGAAACTTCAAGTTTCAAAATGCTTTTTAATTTTGTATCTACTATCTATTTTTCGTTGAGTTTCAGCGGTTTGAAAATAGTCCAATTTTTAGGATAAAAAATGTTTTCTATTTTTTTTAGTAGTGTATATAATTAAAATATTAATTTAATAAAAATAAAAATATTAATAAAAATATTAATAATTTTATAATATATATATATATATATATATATATATATATATATATATATATATATATATCTATTATAATGTCATATTATGTCATCGCGTTGGTCATTACATGTCGCTTGCATAACGCATTATTTTATTTTATTTATATATATAATTATGTTCATATAATTAAAATAAATATAATATGACAAGATTCAGTTATATGTAATATAATTAAAACTTGATATTATGATATAATTCTATTATCTAATTTAATATATGAAAATTTGCCGCCATAAGCTGTATATTGATTTTTAATAAATTTCTTTTTCCGATTCTTGGATTTAATTATTATCTTAAAATATTCAAGTTTTTAATTTCATTATAGATACTATCTTTCACATTTATTGCAATCGGCTCTTTTGATTCTAATTATTCTAGTTCCTCCAATTACAATAAATAAAAAAGAACGCAAAAACATCTTGATTGATGATTCGTTCTACATACATAAATGTATTTTTTTTGTAATATAATACACGTGTGTGTCTCGTGTGAATAGGCACGTTCTGAAAATGAATAATTTTCTTATGCACGACGCTTCGCGTAATAACTGCTGTCACGCTTTCAGTCCGTAATTCTGTCCTCGTATCTTGAAAATAGATAAGTTATCAATTATTAATGAGCGACATCAACGGTATATTCCAGGATTATTTTTACGCAGAAAGTAGGTACGAGTTTTTAAATTAAAGTTTAAAATATAAACTGCTTTTCACGAGCAATGCAAGGGACAAGATGTAGGTAGTTGTTGCTTAAAATTGTTGACAGATCTCTTGCATATTTGCATAAATATAAGAAGAAAATAAATTATACAATTATTTGTATATAATTATTTATATAATTTATATATATAATATTATATATATAATATTATATATATATATATATATATATATATATAAATTATATAAATAATTATATATAAATAATTGTATAAATTATTCTTCTTATATTATACGAATTGAAATTCTAAGAGACGCGATTATATATATATATATATATATATATATATATATATATATATATATATATATATGTATGTGTGTGTGTGTGTGTATAAGCACACATTTTTTTTTCTGTGCATTTTGAAAAATAATTATTAAAAAATAATTTAAGATAAATGTCTTAAAGACACTTTTATGTGACTCGAATAATTATTTGACATAAATTTCATATGCAATGCTCTGTGTAAAAATTATTGTATAAATTATGTGAATAATTATCGACGTAAAAATGTGATATTAATTTTTATTTTTGATTCTTCAACGTGACAATATGTGTTATTGTGGATTTCTGACTCAATATAAACTCGTCTCATCGTATTGTACGTTGGTATTTTGTACGTATGGATCATTATTATAATCCAACCGTATGAGTCATCTCTCTCTCATTTTACTTTGCCACGGTACATTAAGCGTGCAGACTTCTTTATTGCGATGTGCCGTAAGCGTTTCTGTCTGTCTCAAACGCTCTTTTTACCGAACGCTTTAATGGAAACAAATGCGCGACAAATATTAAACAATCAGGAATCTGTTTTCCAGATTCGCCGCATGTATCACCCGACAATATCGACCACGATATTGACTTGCTACTGAGAAGCTGAAAAAGACCCCGGTCTCTCCAAGCGATAACGTACTCGTCGGCAAATAAACTCGAGATAGTCTCGTTCCAATTGTAGCGCCTGATTACAGTTTACTTCTCGTCGAACGAAGACTTGAGACTATAACTTTTCAACTTTTTTGTTATGAATATGCGAAAATATGTGTTCGCAAGCGTACGATAAAATCGCGAAAATTGGAAATAAATTACATTTTTCGTACTGCCGAAAGCTAAGATCGCGCTAAATAATTACGTCGTTTTTCGATATCTTATCGAAACTCTATCGCCGAGTCATTGATATCTGGTGATTAAATATACGCACGTGTACAATTACTACTCGTTTCAGGTCACGTGTATCGAACATGTTCGCCGCATGCATGCGGGCTTTATGTAATTTCCGGAAGAGCTTCCCGTATACGTTCGCTTAATTTTTATCACGCGCTTCTGCAGAATCTTTTTGTTATAATTGAGAGAAATAATCCGCGAATGTACAATAAAAGTCAGTTATTATCAGTTGCATCAATTATTATTATCTTATCTATATTATGTCTGGCAATTATTGATTTTAGTGCTTTGAGTTTGAAGCTGAGAATTTAATTTCATATTTCGAAAAAATCGAAATCTTTCATGAAAGTCGCGTCCATGAAATTAAAAAAAAAACATTTTATTACATCTCTGCGTATCTTCATATCTCATTTCATCTTATGGCCGTAACGCGGTGCGCTTGCCGTAGAATTGGAATGGATAGCACCTAAGGTAATCATCAAGTTCTGTTTCAGCGTCGAGAGGAGCGCGGCATTTCGTGAGCTCATCCTCCGGTTGCGCCGCATCTATGCGTCACGCATTTACTACTACGTTGCAGTAAGATTCACTTTCTAGCACATGGTTATTCAAAGATCTCTCTTTCTCTCTCTCTCTCTCTCGGATGAAATGTACGATGCAATCCCAACGCGATCACATTACCGGTTCTTCGTGTCCTTTGTGCGCTTTGTCCGCGCGTCTTTTAGAATTTCAATTTAATCTAAATGTTACTCAAAATCTTCTTATTAACTTAAAGAGTTACATACCTTTGACAGGTCTAAAATTAGATTGGAATTAAACAAATTTTTATTATGCGTAAAATTATGTTTTATTGAGAAATAAAAAAATCAAAAATATCAAAAATTGATATTTTCTGCAATGGCAGCTATTTTCTCGAACAGTATTTGTAAAAGCGAATATCTCTGCCCCCTCTTATTTGAAACAAAAAACAAAAATCTTCCGTTAAACTGCATAAATAATGCTTGTCATAGGATATTTTCGATTTATGGCTTAGTTTTTTTTTTTAAATAAAAAAAGATCTATTTTTAGGTTGACAATCACATTTTTCGCTATAAATCGCTGCCATTTTTTGAAAAATAATTATTTTCAAAATCGGCTATGACAAGCACTAATTTTATTCATCTAGTTTAAGAGAAAATTTTCGTTTTTTATTTTAAGTGAGAGAGGACGGAGTTATCTCTGATACCGCAAACGCCGTTCTTAAAAACATCATTAGGGAAAATAGGACTTCAATTTTTGATATTTTTTATTAAAATTTTGAAGAGATATTTTCAAAAAACTATTTTACAAGACATGTATTTTCATTTTTTAATAAAACATAATTTTACCAACAATAAAAATTCGAATTTCTATCTAAGTTTTAGGTTTGTCGTAAAACGTAACCCTTTAATTAAATGTAAAATTTAAATGTATAAGGCATGTGGCAAGGCTAATTTGTTGTCAAATACAGAATTTGACATTTGCTCGATCAATTCCATTCCCTATGTATTCCTTTTTATTATCGCGTATAAGCGATAATAAAATTTAAAAAAAAATTTTAAGAATATTGAAACTATTAATATTAGAGTTATTTCATATTATAATTAAATATCTCCTCTTCGTGGTTAAATCATAAAATTTATTTTAATCTAGAACTTCAATTTGCATTTATCATTTGTTCAAAGAACGATACAATTCAAAGTGTTTGATGCGATAGCAAGCAAAATTGTAGTTTAGAATTTATAAAATACTGTTTTTGAAATAATATATTAGAAAGTATATAGACTTATATATTAGAAAAAAAATATCATCTACGATCTTCGTCTTTTTTTTAATCGTTATCATATCAACCTGGATCTATGCGGCTCAGCAGGTTATTGCCTCCAAGCCCTTAAATTATACGTTCGAGGAGAAACACGTGTCTAACATGCTGCACGACTCCGCGGTGAGCGAGCAACAAACCGACGCGAGCGAACACTCAATTAAGACGTTAATTAAGACAGCACTCCTGAGATACGCATGCTTTCCCTAATTACGTTGCTCGACTGTCGGGGAGTTGGCGGATTAACGATCGATGACGCAAAAGCGCCTTCCCTGCGCCTTCCATCGTGTACGCGTGCATGCATGCGGATAACGGTTTGCTAAATCGAGTGGAAAAGCAGAGAATGTAAAGGTCAGCAGCGGTCTTGTTCTCGAACGCAATTTTCTACGGCGAAAAATAAATTTTTGGAAGGATAAAGATAGCTGCAGCTGGTGAGCGCAGAAGCGTGAACTCTACCGTATGATTGGAATTTACAAAGAGTGATAAGGGTAGTATATCATAAATCGTTGCAAACCTTTTTTTTTTCTAGAGATTATTTTATTCATTACTTTATTATTTTTTATTAATATATAGAATCAAATTTATTTTTATATTTTGTATTTAATAACTATATTTAATAATGTTATTATAAATAATAATATATTACATTTATCAAATCTTTCAGTGACAGAGATACCTGTGCGGGATTGCTGTTATTTCTTATTTTATACGTGATTAAAAATATTACGAATTCGAGGTATCAAGGTTCACGGATTTTTATATAAAGTTTTGTGTAAAAAAAAGAATTTTTTTTACGAGAGAGAGTGAGAAAACACGGATAAACAATATTTATCGCCCATTTGCGTCTATTCGTCTGGCTTAAAGTGATTTTATAGTCGAGAATATGTATATAGGTTAATGCCGTACACTAACTTGTGTGAAATTCAACGATAAAATTTAATAATGCCGTAAATATCTTATCCAAACTACATGCATTTATCACGTGCACTACGTGCATAATACTAGAGAACTCGAGACTTTCAATGTAAATATATATGCGCAGTTAGCAGATGAAAAATAGTTACTTAAATAATTTGCTTTGTATACAAATTTATTATGGAAATTTGTCTCGGCAACATTGTATAAAGTACTGCGCTGAAAGCGATTTAATGTTCACGACATAAATCGTTGCAAGCCTTTTTTTTTCTAGAGATTATTTTATTCATTACTTTATTTTTTATTAATATATAGAATCAAATTTATTTTTATATTTTGTATTTAATAACTATATTTAATAATGTTATTATAAATAATAACATATTACATTTAATGCTAGGTATATGATATTATATTAGCCTATTTTTTTACAAATTTGGTTATTTAACACTTTTCAATTATTATTTCATAAATATAGAATTAAAGAACCATATAACGCTAAATACAGGACTAAATTATAATTTTGAATAAATTATTTTGCATTTCTAAATATCTGTAACAGTGTTGTCTAAAAAGTTTTCTTCTAAAACTTACAGGTTTTGAGTGGATAAAATGAGCCACCCTATATATAGGACATAAAACCGACCATACATACGATGACTGGTAGTCATGGAGCTAATGTTCTAGTCTGCCAATGCTCACAATCAGTAGTCATGAGTTCAAGACCATATCTGTCTCGCTTCAAGTCTCAAAGTGTTATCTATGTGTTTTTATTTAATACATATGATGTCAAATGAGACTAATATAAACGGGGGGACCGATTTCCAAAAGCCAATATTCTTTGTCCATTCATGACACGAGTATTGGATAAATCGGTTACAATCTTTTCCTTTTTGTCTTCAACATATAACACGGAGATAAAAATAACAAATCTTATTAATTGTAATTTTATGAATTAAAAAATTATTTGTATATTGAAATTTTTAAAACGCTGTTAAATGTCAAAATATTTATTTTATGTCTTCTTTAATCAGACCTTTAATTAAACTTATTCGAAATTTTTGAGTAACGCGACCGTGCATTTCTCATTAAATTGCATTTCTGAAAAATCGTTCTATAAATCTCTCAAATGTAGGAAAGATAAGATAAAGCAATGATTCATTATATTGACTAATGTTACATTTGCATAGACATGTTTGTGTTTATTTTAATAACAAAATAACGTGGAGAAGCTACATATGAGGACTCTAAATTCTATTGTGACAAACTTTTCTGTTTCTATTTATATCTCTAGTATTTTTTTTTTCAGATATTGAAGATAGAAATAGGGATCGCACGCTGCACATAATTAGTGAGACACGATTTCATTGATTTGGATAAATTGCGTCGCAATAATTTTGCCTTTCGATCAGTATCTCCCTTAAACGAAACACGTTCAAATAAATGCCGCCTACGCGTTCCCCGTTAATTCGATAATCGATCGCCACAGTCGTTATCGAAGCGAGTGCGCGGCTTTATTACCAAGAGGAACGAGATAACTTCGTGTTCTAAAGATAGAGGAAAGCTCAGGGCGCGCACAGTGTGTATTAAGATGCAAAAGAGACCTTTGAGAGATACGCACTTGCATACTGAAGTGCGATCACGCTTGATATAAGCGTTGCTTCCATTTTGCAAGATTGAAAATTTCTCAAGAAATAAATTATTTCTCGTTAACCTGGTTCATCTGACAGTTTAAAAACAACTTGCGTTATATTACATCATTTTATTATCGAATTTGGAATCGATATAAAAAAAATAATTTTACAGAATAAATTGTCATATATATATATAAATATTGTCATATTTGTCATAAATATATAAATATATATATGTCATATTTATAATATTTATATATTACAATATTTATATACGACAATTTATTCTGTAAAATTATTCTTTTTCAAAATCATTTCTTTCTCAAAATTTCCTGCATTTACAAGAATTTATAATTCCAAAACTAATATTAAATAATAATATTAAAACTATTAAATAATATAATTTAAAATATCATGTTATAGGTTTTGCAAGAATGACTTTGTGTTTTCTTATTTGTTTGATTTTAAATATAGTATAAAATGACGATTTAATAATATATGCATTTAATATGTGATAACAATGTCGAAATAAAAAATAAAAAAAAAAAAACGCAAACTAAATCTCGTATGAAGACACATCAATTCTTGCAAAAAAAAATTATGACACGCACAATTATTTCCGTGCTGTATATTATCGATTAAATTTTTTCTCTCCAAAAAATAATACAAATATGTAACGGTTCTTCGAAATAAAATATCGACGATCGCATCTCTGATAATGAAAACCTGGTACGTGAGAGACCTTTGTTCAGTCGACGTCACTATCCTACCTCTCTAACAGTGAAAGTCTGACGCGAAGCGAAACGATAGCGGCCGCGACATTAAAGCGCTCCATGAAACTGCGTATAACTAACTTACAAACAACCGGAAACATACATAAAGGTTATACGTTATACAATAACGACAAATTATAATTTGCTTCAAATGTATGGTCAAATTAAGAATAATTGAGGAATTGCAACGGAAATACAGCGGAAGTATCAGAAGTGTTCATTGTTGTTCTTTCGTGGACATGTGCTCAAAATTGAGAAATAAATTTTAGCACAATTGCAAATAATAACATTTTTATATTAACAAATTATATTAAATAACAAATTTAAATTCTTATATTAATTAATATATTAAATAAATCTTGAAAATTTTAAAATTTACATTGTCCTATGGCACCACAACTCGTCTCAACTGCAATATAATTGTTTTCCAACAATGTGTGTTTTTTTTTACAAAACAGAAACATATGATTATTTATTATAGATATCTGATGTGGATTTTTGAATGTGATCTAATTAAAAATTTGTGATTTTTTCTAAAGAAGATTTTGGGTGAAAATAATACATAAAATAAAAATAATAATAATTTAAAATAATAATAAAGAGAATAGTAATATAAAAATAATAACATAAAATAATAAAAATAAAAAGAAAATTAAAATTAAAATTAAAATTTAATTTAGATAGTACTAATAAAATATATTATTTAACTCATATATTTGTTTGAATCTTAGCTGATGCTAATGATTTTAGTGACTTATTGTAAGTGTGCTAATGAATATCATGCTTATGTACGCACGCTAATGATTATTTAAACCGTATTGAATTATTTAATGAGCAATTTTTAAATTTATAAATTTAATTTATAAATTAAATTTTTATTCAAGTCACACCGTTATTTCATTATAAATTTTCCAATACCATTACGAGAAATTATTAAATTTTATATCTGCGTTGCATTATAGTGTGTTACGCGTGTTTTTCTCTCGCTTTCGCGTAATAACCGAGATATAGACAAGCGTTCGCTTTCCAGTTCTCGGTATGACGTAGATAATTTCACAATTCCCACCATGCGGTGATTATATACTGCATTAACGACGATTGTAATCGCACATGGTAACATAACACCGGAATCACGTGCGGAAAACGAGCACGAATGAATGACAGCTTTACGCTCGTCGGTAGACGTCAATGCGCGTGAGTGGGCTATGTCATCCTATGCAATGTGTGTATGCATGCTCGATGCGCACATCACGGGATTCATTAGCGGATGGACGTGTTAATAAATTAGATCCAATAATTTTGTGAAACCCGACACGACGTGACACTCTGCGTGACACTGAGTGCTAGCTTTTCGTATTAACATTGTCATTATATATGCAAGAAAAACAATCGATATTTTTGAAAACAAAAATCTACGAAACTCCAAAAAATATCTGCATCGGAGAGAGCTGTGTATCTTTTATAAAGCAATTTTTACGCGATAGAAAAATATTCGCAAGTTAAATTGCATTTTAAGCGACGAATATAATATTAAGAGGGGAAAAAAGACGATTAAAAACAAAATATTTTTTTTTACATGAAAATTGAGAAAGGACAAAATTGAAAAAAATATTGTATAATAAAAAAATCGATGTCCTGGCTGAAAGGTGCTACAAAATGCTACAAAATTTTTTCTCGTAAAATAAGGCGTTATTTATCTCGATGCCAGGCTTAGTCGAGAAGGCTAACACAAGCAATTGTATCTATTGGCAGCATTTAACCAATTAACCTCATATGAATCAAACGGACCCCCTATGAGGGATTTATCAATTCGCGAGCGATCAATAAGATATCGCTATCGAACTTGCACACAAACATGTTAATGAATTATATTTTGCCTGTCACAGCATAGGCCCAGCACTAAGCATTACATTATTAAATCGGATGATACACAGAATATTCTAACATAATTACACTTCCGTTGATATACAAAATTGTTGATTATATGTATAATTGAAAGGTGTTACAATATTTTTATTATAAAGGTAGATGGATTTTAAGATTGTAAAAAAAATCCATCGATAAACAGGACAGTCGATGCATGTTTTCGCGATGCTGCTAGTGCTGACCGATCGGATTAAGCATCTTGCACTAATCACGTGCTTGATAAAATCTCAGATTATATATCTCGATACTTAATTCAATTCGTTATCAATCTGTGAAGCCTCAGATTATCTTTTATTATAATTTATTGTGTAATTTCAATAGGCGTTACGAAACACTGAATTATCATCCCAGTCTACCGTATTCACGAGACAAAGACATTTGCAAATTGATTTTCGCAACAATGAGTATCATTATGTAAGACTTGCGGGATATGCGAGCATGATGATTATGACTGAAAGCTACTATTCACAATTAATTTCGAACGTTTAGATTTGAAGATTCGAAATAATCGAAAAAAAAAAAATGTATCAAGCTGCATTTCATACGCACATACGACGATTGATAAAAGCCTAAAATAATTTAATCGAAATCTGACGACTTGAGTTAACTTCGTACATTATATAAATATGTGGCTTTTAATTATTAATTAAATCCAGATCGTTCCGGCAACCGTTGGTTTTCTCATGACTCGCGTCGTTCGTATGCGCGATGTCAAATTAATTAATCCTAAAGCATCGATCGCGTGCGCTCATTCCATCCCGTTCCATAGATACCACGTGTCGCGTTGATTCGCCGCAATTCTCTCGGAAAGGAAATCGAGAAGCTTCTCGCAGAATGCGGGTCACTGTTTTCTAACAGTGGAATCATGGAGAGAGAGAGAGAGAGAGAGAGAGAGAGAGAGAGAGAGAGAGAAAATTCTGGGGCGCAATGTTACTTGCCATGTTTATTTTTATTTTTATAAAATAATCATATCTTGTCGATGGCAACCGCGTCGATCAATTATACGGCAACTCGATATACAATTCATTACGAGCTCGGCATAAAAAAGAATTTCGTGAAAAAATAGCGGCTCTAAAGCATTTCCGTTGATTTTTATCTTGAATTAATAAGGCGCGAAATAAAGACACTGGCGACTAAATATATACCGGAATAAATTTAATCGCCATTGATAAATTGTTGGCGCGATAAGTGATAGGTAAATAAAAATTTATGACCCGATATCGATGACGTATTTCGACGATTGAGTAAGTTTGTTAGAATTTTGTGTATCAAAATACTCAATCGCTAATGATTTAATATAATTAGACGATTGTATCTTATAAATATAATCCTATAATTAATTTTAAAATATATTTTATACTGATATATATATATTTTTTTAGTGAATATCTTGGACATTTAAATTCTATTAAAATTTATTTTATATAGTTCATTAATAATAACAAATAATAAAATAAGATATTTTAAAAATGAAAATAATACTTACAGTATTAAATGTTAAGATAAACTTTGATATATATTGAAATAGATAATTAATGACGATAAACATTAAATGATTATTCGTATGTTTTTTTAGATTTAAACAAATAGAAGAGAGCATTTATTTTTTTATTATTTTGTAATAAAAAATAATTTTTAAAATGTTGTGATAACGTTTTGTTTGAAATAGACTCTTTTTTTTTTAATTCTTTTGTCTACGTTTTATCCAAAATTTTAGCTGTGTTTCTTGAAGTGTTGAAAGAACAACCGAACGATCAGTGTTATTTCCGTTTCTATCGGCTGTTTGCCAATTTGTTTGTTCGTTTTCGAAAACAAGTCCAATGTACAATCGACCTGCGGAATGCGTATTTCAAACGATACTGCACTCAACAATCGTCTCGCGAGTTACGTTCAAGAAAAATACGCTCAGTTATTTTGCTTCCCTTTGCTCGAGTTACTCTCGTAAACAAAGATGCTTCCTCTGAGATCAATAATAAAATTTATAAATAAATATCACGCATCTACTAAAAATGAGATTAATAATATAATCTTCTAAATGATCTGATTAATTCTTATAATGTAATGATTCTCATGCTTATTATCATAATGATGTATAACGTCATGTGCGAACTGGATCAGACGATAGGTTCTTGATTTCTCCTCGACGCACATAAATCTGGGAGAATTAATTGGGAATTAACCGAGAGAGAAGGAGCATGAAGCTGTCGCTCCCTGACGGGCTCTTCGGGGTCATTGACTCGTCGCTATGACAATCCGTAAGGGTTCTATCCTATCCTGTTTCGTGATCTTGAAGTTAACAAGTGTTATCCAAAACTGATTGACTTTTGCTTCGCTTCCCGGCAACAACTGGTCGAAATAACCTTTCAGCCTGCTCGCTGGCAGCCGCCTTCGTTTCGTGCATCCCCGCCCAGCCGGTCTGCTCAACTTTCGGTTCAATTGGCATAAACGCCCGCATCCTGGTCTGCGCGAGTTCAGTCCAGGTTTGGCATTTTTACTTTACCCGTCTGCCTGATCCCGACCGGTTTCAGCACTGGCAACGGTAATGAGAAAACAGCAAGCATAACGGGTTTAGTTTGATGCCAGCGTCGGCACACGGCAATGCCATTACGGTCGAACGGCAGCAAGCGCCCGTTATCCCGATATGAAAAGCGCGATGCCGCTCAACAGCAGCCTGGCTGCCCGAGGTGACGAAAATTCATTCTCTTATATTTCAAATGGCTCTCCCAAATGGGCCTGATGCGGTGGGTGGATAAAATTTCGCTTTTCTTTTTCGCGGAAGCCGGAGGGAATATCTACTTGTTACATCTACGAGAAACTAGCAGATTCGTGGAAATATTCCCGTGCACCGTTCTTATTCTTTCTTTTAACCTAGAAATAGGAGCCTGGTACAAGCCTGGAAACTGGTGCAAAGAAACTCGGTCGTAATGTTTGGCAAGAGCCCGTTGGGCAACGGTTACCATTTTATCTCCGTTTCGAATGAATGGTTTTCATGGGCCAGTTTCCAGCTCGAGGCACGGGCTGGTCGATAGTTTCGGCTCCTATCGAAAACAAGTTGAATCAACAAAATGGGCGAGACAGGATAGGCGCGTTTTTATAAAAAAAAAAAACGCATTAAAAAAAAAATTCAAATTAATATAATTATAATTTTTCAAGATTCAAGCAAAGATGTAAAGATATAGAGTCGAAAGGAATCTCTTCGCTCGTCACAATCTCAAAATAAACAAAAAAAAAAAAAAAGAGAAATCTGCTATAAATGTTTCAAAATTAGGACGGAAATGAAAGAAAGCCGGTCGTGTTTCGAGATATAACGAGAATGTTGCGTAATGTGTCATAAGATTGGAATATCCCAGAGTGGACCGTTCGCCCACCGGATCATCGTGACATCGGTCTCCAGGAATGAAACGAGCACGTGGAATATCGCGCAGCTGAAACTCGTTTTCAAAAGTAGTGAGTCACAATCCCATTACCTTTTCTGAAGTAGCTCACGGTAAATCCGACGAGGAAAAAAAAAGAAAAATAAGAAGTACGCGCTTCACTATTCGTGTCATGTGAGCACTGCAAAAATACTACACACGTGCCTTCGCGTTGATTTTATTGCAACGCTCGCTTAAAGAGCGACATGCAATGTCGGCGTAGAGGAGAGTCTATTGAGAGAGGAATGCAAAAAGCCTGCGTTAATAATCCCGTGATATTCGTAAAAGCTTGTGGCATTTAGAGATACTTTTAAAGCACGCTATTCTGCATGAATAGCCTTTAGATGAATATTATCATTTTTCTATCGCATTTTATTCATTGTTAGATTGAATAGAACGCAAATTTAATTTTATTTTTATGTACTTAATGTAATAATGGCTGAATTTGAAAGGGAAATAGATATGAAATAGATAAGAGGAAAAAGAGATTCGTTGTGCTCGATCGCGCTTTTGTTCGCGATGACGATAAATGCGGTGTCTAGACGTCTAGATAAGAGATATATTGCTTTTCATATAAATGATGGTTTTACGAAAAGAATAATATATTTGAAATATAAATTGAGATCATAAAACATGAAAAGATGTGCATCAACCAAGAAAAACCAGAAAAAGGTAGAAAGAAAAAAAATAATTTTCTTTTTTATAAATAGAAATTTAAATTATATCGAAAAATTCTAATCCTTTATCCTACAATATTTTTTTCTTTTTGTTGAGATATATCTAAAAATTTTAGTGAAAAAAAAAAACTAACGGAAGAAAAATGATAATTTAATATTTCGGGTTTTTACAGATTACATAGTGATATATAAATAATTTATTTAACATTTTGTTTTATTGTTACGTATCTTTTTTTTTTTAAAGAGGTCAAATTATATCTAAAAATATACGCAATTGCAATATTTTATTTTTCTTTGTATACTTAATTAATGAAAACGATAAATTCCATTTATTGATATCTCTAATATTTTATTGTAATTACAGATGCTATTTTTATTACACCCAGAACATATGATTGATATCAATTTCATGAGCAGATCGTCGAACGCATTTTATTACAATCCAAGTTGATTGTATAATATTAAATAAAAATCATGTCTGTTTTAATCACCGCGTTATATATCGCGCAAAATTTGTGATAAAAATTTTGGCTTGAGCAATTGCAAATGCGATAACAATATTTTTCAATTTTCTGTGAAATAAAATAAATCTGATGCGAGCTATTCGTAACGAATGAATGATATCGATAAAAATTATTATATTTCTTCTTAATTTTTTGTAATATTTTATATTGTAATTTTGTTGTTAGAAAACATCGTGTGTGCAAACTTTTCTAAAAGCTGCAACAGTAATATTTTTTGTCGTGCATATTATATGACGAAATTAAAGCAAGATTAAATAAAAAATATAAACGTATATGTGTGCATTACTTAGCAGTCGCGATAAGATATGTATAATATCACCATTTTTAGGAAGAATAGGAAGAATAGAAAGATTGTTTTGTTACCTGATATTAATAATTCCATACTTTTTCCTCTTGAGCGTGCCTATTTCTGAATTCAAAATGACTGTTTGATAAGTCTCAAGATCGAACAAACTCATAAATTGACCCAATCGACTGTTTTCCATAAATCGTTATTTTTCATTGTTCGATGTTGTTTGTTAGTCGGCTCTATTTCAGGTAAGTGCCACGGATCTTCGACCTTTCCGATACATATATACGAGATCCGTGAGATCACAACACATCTTTCCGCAATATTATCTTAGAATCTCTGACGTGCGAGCAACAGATAAAATCGCTGTCATAATCGCATGGACAACATGTATGTAGTCTTAAAAAAGGTGGACATGACTGACATGTTTGACGTCAGAATATCGTTTTGTAAGATTTAGCTATACTTCTACCGTCATCTAGATTTTATTCCATTTTATTCATTTTATTATTACTAATATATTATAAAGTATGTTTTGTTTCTTATTTATATATTCTTATTATTGAACAGATATTTATCGTTGTAAAAGCGATCTCGTTCTCTTTTTTATATAATAAGGAATAATCTGAGTCTCTTATATCATAAAATTGAACATTTCATAGGATTTATATATTATATATATATATATATATATATATATATATATATATGTATAAATAGGTATATACATACATACATGCATTTATTTATATACATATATACCTTTGTACAAATAAAATATTTATTTGCATTATATAATATAAAAATTTTGAAAAAAAAATATATATATATACCGAAAAATAGAATAAATGTTTTCTTCGGGTTCTTTCTTTATACGGGTGCGCACATATCTTGTGTGTGCACATATCTTAGATGTCTCAAAGGATGAGTTATGAGTTTAATTTGTACTAAGAATTTGTACTGAGAAAAACAGCGAGATCCATTAAACCAGACAGGTATATTTACATCGTCATGAAATTATGGCACAGTAATAACTCCCGGAAGTGCAAATTTGTTCTCTATAATTAAGCAGAAATTTTATATAGTTACAGTATATACACATGTACAGTATAATGACATTTCTTTAACTTTAAGTTATAATTTATAAGGTGTAATTTTCAGTGGGAAAAATTCAAACTTCCAAACTTGAATAAAGAGCTTAAATTAAAACGATGGTATACATGACTAAGTTTTTATTAATAATATCTCTTTCTTTATATGTATGCAAAAAATATGTTTAATAATTTAATAAAAATTTAGTAATTTAATAATTTGATACTTTAATAATTTAATAATTTAATAATGTAAAAATTTAATAATTTAAAAATTTAATAATTTAATAAAATTTATTAAAAAAAATATTTTCAAAAATTATTTATATTATATTATATTTCTTTCTTTCGCACACAATATTTATTTATAATTAAAAAGTATAATACAAATCTTTACAAAAAAATAAAGCAAATTAACATAAGCCAAAATTATATACAAAATTTTCATATAAATCTTTTTGTTTTCGAAAGAAATGGCTTTCAAAATTTATTGAATATGTCTGAGAAATATGACATTTAAAAAAAATCTTGCTCAGCGATATGTTATTTCTTTTGTAATTATTCTATAATCTTTATCATACTTTATATTTTTGTCTTATCTCATTTTCTGTAAATATACATCACGTTCCATCTGAACGAAGAATATACCTCGCAGGAATCGTAAAATCTCGTACGCATCGCGATCAATTCGCGGAACGTTCGGCGTAATGTATGCAACTATAAAGAAAAGATCGCATGATTTTTACGATTTGTTTGTGAAATGAATCGCGCTTACGACTGCAATTTTCGTCTTTTGATTTGCGGCTCACCCGAGATTTATATCATCTCGCGGAAGAAATCTACGTGTCAAGCGAGCAGATGCTCCTTGTCAAGATGTTCTACTCGGTGACTTTTTAGCTATTGTGAGCTCATTGTGCGTGATATAAATTCCCACAATTGTATTATACAATTCTACTTTCTCACGAAACACTTTTCTAGATACCTGAGGAATATATATTAAAGAATCTTGCTTTCTGCTCTTCTTGTGCGTAATAATTCGAAGCTACGGAATTGAATATTAATTAATCTGTAAATTGATAGATTTTTTGGTTCTCATTTAAATTAATCTAATTGGGGGATTGGAAAAGAAATACGTGTACGAGAATATAAATTGTTAAAATAATATATAACTAAAACAATATGTGATTTGAAAGAAAATGTCATGTAATATAAAATAATTAAATAAAAATAAAAATGCTTTGTGCTGTGCTTTAAAAATTTTTATCTCTCCATAAATCTAAAAAAAAAACAAATTAAAAAAAATTTTAATTTATCTAAACTTATAAAACCAAATTGAATTTTTCGGAACCAAACTAGTATAAAGTTTTACGACTATCATATAATATCGATGTAGCTCCCCTAGGTGCCACATAGATTCCTATACAATGGATTTTGCTCCTCCAAAGGAGTGTGTTATATATTTCGACGAGCAGTCTTTTCTTTACTTTCCGACCCTGAAACGTCGCAGATGTGCGAGAACCGTTGAGACATCTTATGTAAGGGGAAAAATCTTACCACCCTTCAGAGATAGGCAAAAGCGCAACTCGTTAAAAAAAATCTACTTAAAATTTTACAAATTTGCATACGAATGACATATTCCGAGACATAGACCGATAAAAATAGTTGTTTGTCCTTTATAGTCGAGCAAATATACTGACGTGATGTTTTTTAATGGCGCGACGTCGCTGAATAAAAATAATAAATTATCTTTGCAAATGTTACATGCGCTAACACGCGACTTCTACGAAAACGCAGAAGCCTCGAGAAATAAAGTATTGATCGGTCGAAGCGTGTGTACATATATTAATAATCGCACGATTTTTCAATTGATGGAGATAGAAAATAAGAGCAAAATTAAAACTTTTTTCTAATTAATATAATAATATATTCAATTAAAATAAAAAGATGGAGTTTTACTCTAAAATCATAATAAAAAAAGAAAATTATAATAATTCTATTTGTCATTAAATCCTAATATAATTACAATCAACATAAATTTGTAATATACACAAATGCATGTTAAATAAGAATAATAATCATAGAAATAAATATGCTTATATTCCAAAATATATAAAGTAATAATTTATATAATTATATATTTATACGATTTTTATAATGTTTATAATTTTTGTAATTTTTATAATTCTTATAATTCATATAATTTCTATAATCTTTATAATTTTATAATTATATCTTTATATAATTTATATAATATATCTTTATATAATTATTATACATATAATTATATCAATGCTTGAGTTATATTAATTATTTTAATTAAATATTTTTATTAAATTGTTTTAGTGCATCGTTTGCGAAATAATATTTATAAAAGTCGTTGGAAAACTAGATAAGGTAAAAATATTTTCATTTATCGATCTTTTGCAGGCCGTACATTTATTTCCAGTAATAAAATATTTTTAAAAATACCGAATAACATTGAGACTGCGGTCTCTTTTATTTTCCGTATTAAAACCTGCTAAATGGAAACCGGAAACATAACGTTACCAAGCCAGTTCTAGAACAGGAATTGCGCGGTGTGCACGATAGCACAATGACCGAAAGGTTTCCTTTTGCCTTTCATGCGATGGTCACGATCGACTGAAGACTGTCGATTACAATTTATATCTATCGTTAATGATACATCAAAATTATTTTTTTATATAAAATTAATAATTAAAAAGATATTAATAATTAATCAAAGTAAAAAAGGCTAATGTAGCCATTAGAAAACTTGTTGAATATTAATAAACAATTATCATAATTGTTATAATTATTATAATTATATTAATATAAAATGATTAATTATCTAATATTAATTATTATAATTTTATAACGCTGCGAAAATAAGAATATGGATTTTGTAAAAAGTATTATAGTCATCGAAATATTATAGTCAGTAAAAATAAATTAAATAAACTGATGTAATAATCATTGAATAATTAGCATAAAATAGTACGTTTAATTGCTGATAATTATATGTGAAAATTAAATAATAAACTGGAAGAAGAGGATAGTGAAACCAACAACGCGATTCGAAGACACATTGACTACATTTATTCTCGTAATATATTTGTATATATACAAAGATGTAATTATGCAATGCGCATATATGTATACATATATGGATAAGTATGTTGTTTGTTTCGCTTATGTTACATTACGGATCTTAATTAGGAAAGTCAGATTAAATGGAAGAATTCTGGAAGTAGCTCAATGGTCATGCTCTTATAAAAAGTTCAAAAGACTACCTAAAGTAAGCTATACAGATAGATCTAGTAGGAAATTACGACAAAGTCGAATCTTCTCTGATCGCGATATATTTGCAATCACTCGCTTATTAACTAGCTATTATTTACAAAGATAGATCGCGCGATATTTTACTGATTTAACCTTCGGATGACAATCGGTTCGGCGAGATTAGCGTAGGATGAATGTACGGATCGATGTACATAAAAGGGAAACGCGATGAAGGAATGAATGTGATCTTACTTCAGACTTCCATTATTTATTTTTGAGGATCACGTTATGATTACGTTACGGTATATCCATGTTTATCGCGCGTAATCGTAATGGAGTCCCTCTAGAATTTTTTGCAGTGTTATTTCGCACATGACATGCGGATGATTCGCTATTCCTACGTTAAGGGGATATCTCCATGCCTATCGCAACGCGACAGAGTTATCATCTACGTAATATCACAGACAATCTTAAAGTTTTATCGTAAGAAGATGGATACTTATGTGTTAGTGGTTATATCGATTTTATAAATGTTTATTTTTCACCAACTCTTCCGTACGTTACCCATTTGAAAATTATCTGTAAATTTAGAAATATCCGATTTTAATCAGTCATTTAGACCATCGGCGTTTAATGTTAATTTCGACGACGTAAATACAGTCTATTTTATTATAATATAAAGTGATCACGTGTCTCTTTTCTCCATAAAAAAAAGCTTCTTATATACAAATTATATCAAAAGAATATTTGACAGATTATTTGATACTCTTTTTAAGAATCGAATTTAAAATTCGGGGAATTTAAATTCTGTTAAAAATCAAGATCATTCTCTATCGATGGAGAAAAAATGTCAAGTTTGCCGAACCTGATCTCATATTTCGAGCATATATACATAAATGACGTTTGTATCCCTTCTTTGGGATCAATATTAAATTGGAAAAAGAAAAATGTTTTGATCTTAAATAAGCCTCGATGCTACCGTTTAAAAGGAACCAATAATACATTCGTTGCGTAAATTACAGCGATAAGAACAATTAACGATGCCCCTTTCTTTATCATCGCGAATCGCCGGAAGAGAAATAAAGAGAAAAAGGAAACAGCCAGCCACGGTCTTTCGCCACGGGGTCGTGAACGTGCGCGGAAAGGAAGCGTGGCGGCGGCGCTCATTAAACATTCAACGAGATCAGGCCCGAGTCTCGATCCGGTTGCGGTAATAATTGGGCGCTTGCGAGGTCCCCGTCAAGGTGCCCGGGGGAAGCCAAGCGCGAACGAAAGGAAACGAAGGCGCTCCCACCCGGTCTCTGACATCCGAGACCCCGCCGTCTCGAGGCTCCTATCGGGAAAGGTCGTTCTCTCCACTCGGCCGATCGGCAGCGGATCAAGAACACGGCGGTTGCCAGGTCGAAGTTAACGGTTGTTGTCCGCGTGGAAAGGGGGAATGTCGATAGGCAGTTCTCCCGCGGGAAAAATGCCGTTGTTGTTTGGCCGATTCCCTTCTTCCCTTCTACACACACACACATACAACTCCGTAGCACCTCTTGTCCTTCCCCTCGCGATTCTTCTTCTTCTCCTCTTGCTCTCCTCTCCCTGCTACTCCGACTCTGGTTGGAAGGTACGTCGCGATTGGTCACAGCTGGCCAGGATCGATGATGCTGGCTGCTAGGATTTAATGCCAACATGGCTCCGCGACACGACTGCCGCCGAAACGCGGCAACGTGCGCGATGGAGTCCATTCAAGTGGATCTCTCGATAGGATTGTTCCCTTGCCCTGGACACTCGAAAATATAACCCAATCGGATCTATACAAGTTCGTTCTTTACGAGACCCCGGATGTGTCGGATGCACTTGGGAAATCCGGAAAGACTCGTTCCTAGAGGAAGACGAGATTGCACGCCGGCACATCTGCACTTGGTAATTCATCACGCACGGCGGTATCGCTCTTCCTGCGAGAGTACATGCTCAAACGTCTAGGGAACATTCGAGACACTCTGCGGAGGAGAACCAGTGACGGTTCTCCTCTCCTCGAGCTCGCTCGATTCGGCTTTCGGCCATCCAGCGTCGTGTCGACATAGCTGACACGACACTTGACTGCGGTAGGACGAGAGATCCTTTAGATCTCCTCCTCCTCGACAATCGGCAGACTGCTCTGATGCACCAGCGGGCTGGTCCTAGCGGTGAAGGCGAGGATCCAATAGTCCAGCTCCTTCTTGTTCTCCATGAGGAAGGTCAGGGCGATCGGTGAATCGAAGCCCTTCTGCCTCACCAGGAAACCCTCGTCGCCGTAACGTTCGATGGTGGTGTTCCTTAGATTCAACACGCCGAGCGGTCGGCAGACCTTCTTCTGCGGATAAATGACAGCGAAGTGTTCCACGCTGGTGCGATAGACTTTCACCTGGACACCCTGCCGATGACCGTTCGGCCCGACCAAGGTCATGTAGCCGCTCATGTTCTCGGTATTCCAGCAAGAGTCCACGTTCGAGTCCTTCAGACTGGACTGGTTGAACTGCAGGAAGTTGGTGTGCATCGCTACGTCGGCCGGCATCCTGCTCCTCTTTTTTTTTTCTTTTTTACTCCGCTTCGATCCCTTACACCTTCTCTCTCGCTCGCCTTGACGACGAACTTTCTTTGTCGATGACCGCGGAAGGTCGACCTTTGCACCTTGAGTGAAAACCTTGCGACGTTGAAGCTGGCGTCGCGGAAGCGAAAGCGTAGCGATTGCTTCGGAACGAAATGAAAGGGAAGCGCGAATGTGTCTCGCAATGGCAAACGATACTCACCGGACGATCTCGCGCAATCTACTGGCCGCGGAAACTTTCACCGCCGCTACTTATAGCGCGCGCGAGACTCGGCTCCGCGCGCCTGCGCCGCGCCTTCTCACGGGATGACATCTCGCGCGCGGCTCCCTCGACGTCCATAATACGAGCTACACGTCGTAAATCAGAGCCGTAGCAAGTGGCGCGTGGTCGAAAAACATCGTGACGCAATTTTTCTCGAACTTCCGCGAAGGGAAAATTACGGACCGATTTTTCCGAGGAAAGTGTAACTTTCGGTATCATCGCGCCAGTCACAGCAACATGTATTGCTCTAGTTTTATAATTTAAATAATCCTTTTATCATAAATATATAATAATTAAATATGTTTATAGGAATTTCGAGATTTAAGAACATCTACGGGCAAGATTGAGAAAAAGGACAATCAAAATTAATACATTATGAATAATAAAATATTTGTTTATTAACACAAAATTTGAAAAAAATTTTTGTTATAAAATTTTTTTTATCGCATAAAATGTGTGCCAATCGAAATTATTAAAATAATTTGTTAATAACACGTGTTTACGTGTTGGAATAATGATCAATGTTTATATTCCCTTTATACTAAATCTGAATATGAATGAATATCTTGAAATTTAATTTGATAACAATATACTTATATTAAATGTACATAGTACCAATCTTGATAGAGTTATTTAATTATTATATGCAATTGTTATATTTAATTATATTACACATTTAGAGCAAAAGATTGCTGAAAGGAATTTTTAATTTGCTACTTTCTTGATTTTTTAAATTACAAATATACAATTTTTTCATCATATTTCCATTTTGATTATTCGGGCTTTCCCACAAGATTTGTCTTATATTTCATAAGTAAAATAGATTAATAAAATAACAATGAAATAGATTAATTATAAAAATAATAGCAGGTGTTCAAGTCTCATGTTATTTGGTACCAGATAAGAAATAACTACGTACGGCGCTGCATCCCGAATGCACGGAATGCATGCATTTCGTTGTGTCTCGTGCTGCGTATGACGCATGGGACACGCACCGAGACACGCGTTACAAATAAAGTGACAATATTGCATGACAATGATTTGCGCGTCGTGTCGACGGCGAAGATAAACGCGTCGACGCGTCCTGATTCTTGCATGCATTTATGTAGATTGCATTTTCTTGCTTAATTTTTTTTTTCTTTTTTTTCTCTAATATTGTATAATATATCTATATCATCGAAATATTTAGTAATGCGCGTAGAGATTAATTGCTTTTTTATATAAATAATTTTTTTATAAATATCTCTATAGGATGTCTCAGAATTGATGGCAATCGCGACGATGAAAATTAATCAATGAAATAAAATGCTTTTCTTGTGAAACGATCTCTGAAATGCCCGATTACGTAGGATTCCGTGTACGGAAATTATTTGAGGTAATAGGTTTTTCAAGTCATTTCAACTTCATTTGCAATTACTATTTATAGAAACAACGCGTGCGTGCGTACCACTTCTCATCGTCACGAATGAAACGAGATCGATCGGGTTTTTACAAGGAATGCATTAACTTCATAAATTTCAAGGATTCATAGAATCACGTTTTCTTGATAAAAGCATGCTGATTTTTTGAATGAAAAGATAAGATAAAGAGAAAAAAATTAATTAGCAATAATTATTTTGCTATTTTATAAACTGCCTGCGTGTGTTTCTGTTGGAATGACATTTCACTTTATTTTAATAATTAAAATTTTAATAGAATAAATTATTGCTTAATGTGACATTGTAAAAATGTACGTCATGTTCTATATATCTAAAGAATTTTTCTACCCAATTAAAAATTTCAATTAACGATGAATTAACTGCCCATCCTTCGCGCAACGCATCATCGGTACCTCCGATCCGGTGTTCAATTAGCGCGATGGAGATAAGATATCGATCCCCCGCCATGATTAGAACCGGTTTATCAAGCTACCAAGTTCCAGTTTCTAGCGGCTATTCCGGGCCCATCGTGATTCGCGAACAACGGTTCCCATTGGACGACGATCTCAACCGTCATGTCATGCATTTTGGAGCATCAATGTCGTTCGCTGTCAAAAACATCGTTTCATCATTTAACGAGAAGCTGGAAATTAAATTATCCCTATTGCGACTTGTCCGCTATATCGGGAATTTCGATGGAATACGACAGCGAACGCGAATCGATAACTGCTTCATTGTACTACTCGTTTTAATCGTTGCACCGGGTCGTTGCACTCGGCGCGAGCCCTTCGGGTGCAAGGTTCGCAACGACGACGACGACGGCGACGAGGATGACGGCACCGTTTGTCATCGCTTTCTTCGCAGAAGAGCGCCGTTTTGGCGCGCGGCCGATATTCCCGCGTTTCCCTCGATCTTTTCCGAACGAGTAGCTCGAAATTTTAGCGATCCGTACGTGTGTGATTCAGAGTCAAGAGAACTTGCGCGTTTCCTTGCCAAATAGTCGCCCGGTACACTCATCGGTATTTATTGACCGTCAGCTCTCCTTGATTCTTACAGTTAAATGAACCGTTTCTTCGTAAAGTGGATAATTTTCATCGCCTGTCTCAGAATCGTCGCAGTTTCTCTTAAAGACGAATATTCGAAAGTAAACAAAGAATAGTAATGCTAAATTTTAATTGCTACGAATTATCTCTTCTTCTTGCAACAATTTTATAGGAGATTATAAATCAGAGCCGTTAAAAATTCAAACATTCGCAAAATATTAAATATGACAATCATGATTATATTGCGATTTTTTCAAAGAAAAATTTCCATTTAAGAAATAT
This sequence comes from Cataglyphis hispanica, assembly GCF_021464435.1. Classification (NCBI taxonomy): domain Eukaryota; kingdom Metazoa; phylum Arthropoda; class Insecta; order Hymenoptera; family Formicidae; genus Cataglyphis; species Cataglyphis hispanica. The sequence goes on along the minus strand of NC_065962.1, from coordinate 5,988,001 downwards.
TTTTATAATAAAATTTCTAATAAAATTAATTTTACCCGTACTTGAAAATGTATTATACTCAAATAATAACTTGCATCAAATATTTTATTGATATAATATTGAATTGATTTTTTCATAATATTGTTTAAATTTAGTTAAACAATGTTATATATAAAAAAAATCAATGCAAAATAATTTTTATTCAAACTTCATTTGATATTATTTTAGTAAAACAGATGAGAGAAAGACAGAAAGAAAGAGAAAGAGAGAGAGAGAGAGAGAGGAAGATAGAAAGAGAGGATTGTGTACGATATGATAATATTAATATAGACATATTTTTAAAGCAGTCAATATGTAAATATATAAAATATTGTGATTCATCATATGAATCACTCTTCAAAGAATTTAGTCAACAGATTACAGATTGATAAATACTATATTCTGACAAATAATATTAAATTTTTCCTATCTATATTAATTATTTGTGTTGAGTATGTTTGTGTGTTTGTGATAATAGTTTATTAGTCATCTAAACACAAATATTATTCATATAGAGAATGCACAATTTCATAATTTATAATTATCTTTAATTATAAATTATGAAATTGTGCATTCTCTTATAATTATCTTATTCATATATCTATAATTATTTTATTCATTAGAAAGTTTATTTATTATTATAAAGGAAAATACATATTTCGATTTTTTTCTTCTCCTATAGAAATTTTCGATAAATATGAACTTTTTACCAATACACTTTTTGTTAACGATTTTATCGATTATATGCAATATTGTTTTCGCTGCATGAAACTTTAATTATAAATTCAACAAATTTTACCTTAATTCTTTTTTAAATAAAAATGTAGAGGAAAAAATCGAAAAATATTATTTCGTATTAAATAAAATCAACGGAATGCCAACAAATAATGAAACTAATATTTCATTCTTTTAAAATAAGTTTAAATATATCCAAATTCAATAGAAAATTTATATAATACTTAATACAAAATATTTAATAATAAAAAACGGCAAATAATAAGCATTTATCAAATTGTCGCGAAGGAAAATCAATAAAAAGCATTGAAAATAAAAGCATTGAAAAATGTAATGCATATGCGGGAGAAAAAGGGGGGAAAAAATGTAAGTTTTAATTATATAATTTGTACATTTCTTAAAAACATTTAATATTGCAACATCGATCAAAATGCTTAATATAGTCTGAATTGCAAATTGCATTAAAAGATCAGAATCAGCATAAAATCAGTGATGCGCATGATGCATAATGAGAATGTACGCGCTTCCCTAATTAATGAGAGTAACGCGTGATGGCTATTCGTAAACAGTATCAAAATGCGCGTAGAACGAGAAGAGTCATTATGCCATCTTTAACGATCACGTAAGGTTTTTACGAAGTGCATTTGCATTTAAACGAATATTGTTTTATGCACGAATATAAATCTTTAACGATCAGCTAAAGAAATTTCTTCCTCTTTTAAATGGAATCAGTGCATTAGTCATTGATGATCTTAACTATAAGAGAGATATAGTATATGATACTGCAAATTAGATTGATCAGTAACATATTTTAAAATTTATATTTCTTACTTTATAATAATTTATAATATTATGTAGGATATACTATATATAAATTTATAACAATATATTTTATTAAAAAAATATCTAAATTTGAAAAAAAGTCACGTTCATTTTGTGCGGATTTATCACATTTGAAAAATAAAAAAATATAATATGTGTATAATTCTGATTTTTTGAATAACAATTATATGGGTTTTATATTCTCCCCTTTACCTCCCTTAGATATATGTGTGAGAGTTTCTTCTAAAAAATAGCAATCTAAAATAAATAGTAAAAGCTGTAAAAGTTACATTTTGGAAATATATACGATTATTATATGTATACTGATTTTTATCTTATTATTTATTTCTTTGCATGTTCTTCGCGTGTTTGTATTGAAATGTACGGGAAAACACATATCGAAAAACGTCATATCAATGGTTCTCTTTTTATAAAATTATTATAGTAACAGAGCAATTTGTAGCAATAAAGGAGGAATCGTAATTGCATTTTAGCTTCATTTCATGATTGCATTTAGAGCGTGGCTCATATGGCCGCATGGGCTAGATGGGCACCACAGCACATCCATAATGATAGGACGTAATATCTCATTATTGCATTGTAATTTGCTTTACATGTCATATGTGATTGTGATGCACGCAATGCAGCACGTGTAGAAACAAGAAGCACGTGCAGAAACAAGATAAATAATAATGCCACACGTGACACACGTGACTGTTGAATGCAAATTTTTGATGCAAAAATAATACAAAATTGAAGAATGAATTACGATATTACTTTTATTATTCACGCTTTTTATATGTATTTATATGTATATTTATTTTGTTTTACTGTATTATTTTTAGAATATTATTTTAGAAAACTATAATAAATCTTTCAGTGAAATTAAGAATGATTTTTATTGATTATTATTATATAATTAATTAATTATTATTACATAATGTCTTTAATTATTATTATATAATATTATATAATATTATATAATTTTGCATCATCCATTAATTATGGAAATTATCGAAGATTGATGGATTCATGCTGCAATTAATCGAAAGCTTAGCATTATTATTCAGCCATATATATATATATATATATATATATATATATATATATATATATCGTGAATATTCCGTCATTTTTTAATTAAAGTTTTGTACGCGATAAAAATGTTTAGTAAATGAATTTCGAACATAGAGCTTATAATATTCTTGTTGCCACTCATTTTATGGCGCTGAGGGTAATGTAGCCTCTATCGAGGCTTAACCTTTCTAAAAATCGATAGAAAATCTCATCAATGAAGCGATAAAGGGTTTTACTCGGACGAAAGCGCCACGTGTTACTATATATTATTTTTAGAAACAATCAGGAGCTTTAGGTGTACAATACTCCCAGGCAATCTTATTTCACCATCACTATGTATCACACATATTTATATAATTAAAAATAATATATATATATATATATATATATATATATATATATATTATTTTATATAAATTAATCAAATAATTTTTATTAAAGTTATCTACAAAAGATTTTAATATATAATAAAAAAGAATTTAACTTTAAAATTTAAAAATAGATTAATTATATATAATTTAATATATTTATTTATTAATATGTATGTAAATAAAAAAAGATATTCTCTAAATGTAAATGTGTGTGTAGTATTTGATATAAAATATAAATATAATAATTGATATAAAATAAGAACGATAAATAAGAGTTTCCTAGTATAGATAAAATACCGACTAACAGTATAGTCTGATCTAAATCAGAAGATAATTTTACAGAACCTATGGCCGATCATTGATAATGTATCATAAGTATGTGCTGACTTAAATTGAGTTTTACGAGAGAAATATAAATTTAATACGCGCGCATATAAAGACTATAATTATTCTAATTTCTAATAATATAATTATTATAATTATATTTTAACTATTATTCGAATAATAGTTCTAAAATATAAATAAAATTATTATATTGTTTATCAAAATAAAAACGAAATCATCATACGATGATATTTTATTATTCTCAATAATGAGAATGCAAAAGAAACAACATGAAAATAATTATAGATCTAATTGTAAATTGTATTGATTTTGTATTACGTGATTATAGGAACAATACAGATATGTATACAAATATCTGGGTGATGATGCATATAATTAATAAATTTTTTAAACAATATCAAATTATGTTTTCAATTTATATAGCTTTTTATTATATATTTATCTTTTTATTAAATATTTTTTAATTAATTTATAAATTTGGTAAGACGATGATTTAAATACGTCTTTATACGATATACGAAAAATTGTAATTTCCAAAACGTGGAAATTTATTACTTTCTAATTATTATATTTTTCTATTGTTTACCGTATTTTTTCGATTGTGAAGAAATTTAAATTATTGATAATTAATTTTTATTGATTAATTAATTTTTTTACGTTTATATGATTGCCGGTGATACTATCTGAGCTGTCAATGTCAGCTGTTCGAGACAAATTGAACCCAATAATAGCAAAATTTATAATATTTTAACTCAAATACTTTGCAAGATAAAATAAATCAACATAATTTTAAATAATTAATTCTAATTTATTTTTTGTAGTTTAAATAAATAAATTAATCGATATTTTACTAATATCGGGATATGCATTCGATTTGTCCCAAAGTGTGTGTGTGTGTGTTTATAAAATTTTTAAAATAAAATATATATTACATGTTATGATGCTTTATAATGTTATTGTAATTTACTTTTTCAAATTTTTCAAAAAATAAATTTAATTATTTTAATTTTATTTTAATAATCAAATTTAATTGTTTTAAACTTAATCCAATATATCTTAATCCAAATAATAGAGTAGTTTTTAAATTTAACTATTTTAATTTTAATTATTTTAAATTTAATTATTTTTATTTTAATTATTTTAAATTTAATTATTTTATTATTATACATTTTAATTTTATTTTTAGTTATTTCATTAATGCTCTAATAGTTCCTGCAGCCCTAACAATCCTACTTGCTGGTTGAATCAGCGGAAATCTGAGATTTGGAAAACATATCCCTAATCGCGCATTTTAATCACCCAATCGCGAATTCTATCCACGTGCCTTACCCGCGTGCCCTAATAGAATGCCCTAATATAATGTACCGTAGGCTGTTTCCGTTGGGCCAGTTGGACTTACTTGTCATTGATCCTGGCCATATTAATTCTGGCTACGTCTAGCCAGATGTAGCTTCGACCCCTTATCAAAGGTCAATGAAGGAAAAAAATTCCTTTCGTTCCCGGCTAATTATTGTCGCCAGGGTACACGAGCATAATTTTATGCTCATTTATGACATGACAGTTTGTCATGCATCGTTTCAATAAATTGAAAATTTTATATATGAATAATTTGACTGAAAGTCAAATTATCAATCAAATTTAATAATTGATTGCGAAGTAATAATATTTAATCGTAATAAAATAAAATTAAATAAAATTAATAAATAATATAGGATTTATATAGGTAATTTATATTAAAATGAAATGAATAAAACGTTTGTTGTGCCACATAGATAATTTGACGATTTAATTGATTGAAGTAACAATGTTTAATTTAAAAAAATAAAATTAAATAAAATTATAAAAATATATAAAATAAAATTAATAAATAATATAGGATAATATAATATAATATAATAATATAATAATATTTACATAATAATATAGGATACGCGTAGCGTATTTTATTTTATTATTTATTTTAATATAAATTATATATTATAAATATTATATATTATTATAAGATTAAATAAGATTATTACTTCAAACAATGATTAAATTTGATTGATAACTTGGCATTAGATTGACTAAAGTAAAATTATATTTAAACAATGCGTGACAAACTGTCTAAGCTTTTTTTGTATTGCTATGATAATAAAGATGGATGGGCTATGAAAAATTATGACAAAATTGGCGCAATATCACAATAATTATCAATATTTCATAGAATTTCAATCAATATTTCAAGAAATAAAGTTATTAGCGTCTTCTACATTAAATAAATTAAATAAAATTTCTATTGAAAAAAATATTTTATATCTTTTTCAATTTTTTATTTTAATTTATTTTTTAAATTATATTTCTAATGTGTTTTAATATATATTTAAAAAGTTATTTGATTGCATTTATTCTAGCCCATCCATTTTGAGGCAACGGATTAATTTACAATCTACAATCTACATTTGCATCTACAATATCTACGGATCCGTCACCTCAAAATAAAATAAAATTTATTACTCACCGGCACTGATGCGCAACAGCGGAGATTTGGTCTTGAGGCTACGTTGTCTGCAACACACAAATATAAAATCCAAATTATAGCAACGTTTAAAATAATTATTAATATTTCAAAAAATTATTATTGTGCGCATCGAATTTTATATCCGATGCGTACAATAATAAAAAGGTATATAAATATGAAATAATTTTATAAATTCTAAAAAAGAAAACTATTTTAAATAAAAACTTTTATGGTATGAGTCTCTCTTGTTTAAACTATTTAAACAATGATCGAATCGAATTAATGCGTGTACGGGATTTATAATAATTAATATAAAAATAATAATACTCACCCTTGGGTTGCTCCGCCGGTGCAGGATGCCTCTCCTAGGCCTCCTCCTCCTCTCAGATTGATTCACACGCGTTACTTTAAACGGCACTCCCGCACTTTTATTAAAAGATACTTCCGCACTTGTACGCGCGATACTTTCAACGACACTCCCGCACTTTCGAATTTCAGCACATTTTGAACACGCAACGCAACCCGAAAATCGTCCGCGGCACGATGACGGGACCGACGCCACGAAAAGCTGTCCGCGGTTCGATGACAGCATTAATGATACGACGAGCTGTCCGCGGCGCGATGACAGCAACGACGGCGTGGGTGCTTGGTTTTCCCCTTCTCAGTAAACCTTTAGAGACCTTAAGGCCCTTAAGGCACCGTCCAGGTACTAAGCCCTCCCACCACGACAAGGTTACACCCTAGGAGGGTATTATATGTATATAATTTTTTAATATGATATATATATATATATATATCATATTACAAAATTATATACGTATAACGTGAGATTATATTTGAAAATAAATTATCTATATCGCATCTTTCTTTTCTCTCGATTAAAAGAGATGCCATGTAGATATGTTTTGAAAAAACAAACGATATATGCGTTAAATTATACGATAATTTAGATTGGATCTCATACACCATTAAAGAAAAAAAACTATGCAATGTATATATTTTGAAATTAATATAGATGGTAAATAGAAATAAATTATTTATCACACAATACTTCTGCTCCGTACATCATCGGATGCTTTCTAGTACCTCCTTTTCTTTTTTTGTTCATCTCTTGTTGTTTTCACATTCACTCGCGAAAACACAGTTAATTACGATTAATCGAATATGCGACAATCGCATACTTTACACCAGCACTCGCGATCGCGGAACAATTATACGAAACATACGCATTATTATGTCGTAAAAGAAAAAACGAAGAACAAGATTCTTGATGTTTATTATGCTAAAATCATGTTACTGTAAGAGTATCCCAATTATTGAAATATTATTTTTATTTCTTATTTTTAAAAGTTAATTAATCTTTAATTATAATAATCATAGCGAATTATATTTTAATATCTTCGCGATCACGTTTAGAAAAATAATTTGATGGAATGTGTCGCGCTTTACCATCTTACTGTTCGAGTGTTGCCGAGCAAATGATAATAATCCGTAAATCGTGATACAAAAACAATAGCGCGCTAATGTTTACATCGACAAGGCCGCACACCATGTTATTGGTAATTTGCTGAAGAAATATTTATAGTTATATATTATGACATATATACTATTGCGAACGGAATATTAAATTATACTCAAGTATTTAAAGTTTTAGATTATTTATTTAATAAATGTCTAATATATCACGGAGCTCATCGTTATGTTAATTACTCGAATTCGCGATTCGACTATTTTATTGCGCGTTTTTAATCCGAATCATATTTAAATCATATTTAAAAAATCAAACGATAAAGCATCGGACGAAATATAATTGAACTTTAAGTATCTTTTAAAAAATAATTATATATACTTATAAAGAGAAAGATCGTAATAGAACAATAATTTACAATTTTATTCCTTATCATTTCGATTCTTGATTATATGTGTATATATCACGCGCGAAATATACACTTCGAGATTTATCATTGCGATATAAGGACGTATTATTTAAGGTATTATTTAAAAGATGATTGCTATTTATCATATTAATTATTTTCCGATTTAACACGATCGTGTTTAAAAAAGGAATTTGACGGAGTGCCTCGCGCTCTACTTCCATACTGTTCGAGTATCGCGGTTCGAATGATAACACGTAGGAAAGGAATTCTCATCCCACTACAGTTCTATTCAAGTATCTCTAAATGAAATAATAACAAAGTCGTGATACGTAAATAATAGCGCGCAATGTTTATGTCGCCAAGGCCGAACACCATATTAGAAGTATTGTTAATTCGTTGTCGAAATATTTTACGTATTATAAAATATATATCCGAAATATTAAGTTATATAAGTATTTTAAATTATAGATCAATTATTTATTAAACGATTAATGTATCATGAAGCTTATCGTTATGTTAATTACTCGATCTTGCGATTCGACTATTTTATTGCGCGTTTTTAATCCGAATCATATTTAAATCATATTTAAAAAATCAAACGATAAAGCATCGGACGAAATTGAACTTAAAGTATCTTTTAAGAAATAATTATATATATTTAAAAAGGAAGAGAAAGATCGTAATAGAACAATAATTTACAATTTTATTCCTTATCATTTCGATTCTTGATTATATGTGTATATATCACGCGCGAAATATACACTTCGAGATTTATCATTGCGATATAAGGACGTATTATTTAAGGTATTATTTAAAAGATGATTGCTATTTATCATATTAATTATTTTCCGATTTAACACGATCGTGTTTAAAAAAGGAATTTGACGGAGTGCCTCGCGCTCTACTTCCATACTGTTCGAGTATCGCGGTTCGAATGATAACACGTAGGAAAGGAATTCTCATCCCACTACAGTTCTATTCAAGTATCTCTAAATGAAATAATAACAAAGTCGTGATACGTAAACATTAGCGCGTCAATGTTTACGTCGTCAAGGCCGAATACCATATTAGAGATATTGTTAATTCCCTGTCGAAATATTTTACGTATTATAAAATATATATGCGAAATATTCTATAATAGAAATATATATATATATATATATATATATATATATATATATATTTAACTTTATGATATTTAATTTAAATTTAATTTAAATTTAAATTATGTTTATTAAATATTATTAAAGGAATATCGCTCATAAAGAGAGATAGCAACAAAATCATAATTTATTATTTTGGACATCTGTCATTACGTTTCTCTCACTTGAATAATTTTAATAAAATATAATTAAATTAGAAAAAAAAAGAAATAAATTACGCAGAAAACGCGCTTCGAAATTTATTCTCGCGATTAACATATAATTAACATATGATCTAACGTATGTAAAGGATAATTAATTATTAATTGTATTAATTATATCAATCAAATTATTCCCAGATAGGCGCGATCGCGTTTGGAAAAGAATTTGGCAGAGCGTCTCGCGTCACTACTTTTCTGTTCGTGTGTCGTCGCGTGAATGATAATAATAAATATAAACATTGTAGGAAAGGAATTGAGGTACCATCTCCCATTATTACGATACTATTCAAGTATCGCCGCATAAATGACGATAAGATCATAAGACGTAAGTAATAGAGCACTAATGTTTACCGCCAAAATCAAACAATTGTTATTGATAATATATATACGTATACGTATAAAATATTAAATTATGTAAGTATTTTAAATTGATTGATTATTTGAAATAGATTGATTATTTATTTATTACTCGGTAGATGTGTCACTTTTTGTTCAAAATTAAATTTTCTATAAAATCTCAAAATCTGGTGGAAATATTTGAATCTATCTTGTATATAAATATGTAAAATATATAAAAACATATATCGCAAATTTATATCTAATACGATTATATTATATTATTTTTAACATCAATTTATCTCAACAAAAAATCTTTACGGGCTTGGCAAAAAGACATAAAAAATATTAGCAATAAGAATGTACAAATCAATTAATAATAATTATACTACTTTATAAATTATTAATCAATTTTTTATTTGATTGTATAATTAATGATTACTGAGAGAAAAAGATTTGAAAATCATACGATAAATGTAGAAAGCCGCGATTTCGATTCACGACTGAAGTTTATATATTTATTAAAAACAGGAGAAAGTCCTTAAAAAAATAAATAGATTGAAATAACGGATAACAGCTAAAGCGCGAGTATTGAACTTATTATTGTTAAATTTTATTAACAAATTTGCATTAAAAATGTACGTTTTGAACTGTTTTTTATTGAAACATCTTCAGCATGGATATAAATATATAAAAATTAAATGTTAATCTTTTTTATAATTTACATACTCAATTTCTCTTTTGCGCGCATAATGTTTATATTTTTTTTTATTTTACATTTACACAGTAAAAAACTTTTATATGTTACAATAGACCGTGACTTTCTAAGTTCGAAAAACTCTGTCGCATTCTCAAATTGAAGAAAATGATCGCGTATTAAAAAAAATACTTAAAACAGTCATCTTGCGCTGATCATCAATTTTTTTATTCGACAGCTATTTAATATACGTAGATTCTTAATTAGTATCAGTGACGGCGATATAACCGGCGTTATACGACATTATAAAGCAGTTCAGGAACAAAAAGTTTATAGTGTTTGTATTGCGTAGCAATACTAGCAATACTAGAACTAATTATGAAACTACGCTTAAAACCAGTTATGAAAAGAGAAACCAAGCCCAGATCAAAAGCAAAGTGATTCGTATACAGTTCTTCTTTTGCTGTAAATTGTTCGGAGAGTCGTGTCTTCAAAATTTCGAGATTTAAAATCAATCGCGATACGAGCTTGATTTGGAATTCGTGTATAACAGCGATTTGGAAGATCCGAAATCTCATCACTTGGTTTAAATCAGTGTCAGTATTCAGCGATTTGGAAGATCCGAAATCTCATCACTTGGTTTAAATCAGTGTCAGTATTCTTATATATCGTGTCCGATATCGTATCATAAATCGATATTATAACAATATTATGTGTGATCTGTCTATATCTCAATATTATGCAGATGACAGAAATGTTTTGGTTGAAAAAAGACAGAGTTCTCATCTAACATTAAAATTGTGAAAAAAGATAAAAGTTTATACGTTTAAATTAAGATTAAATTATTGATAAGTACATAATAAATAACGTAATTAATAGCATGTCAGATTAAGATTAAAGAAAAGAAGCTTCTATCCTATGCAGAATATAAAATCATATCTTATACCTTTTCCAAAATGTAGGACACACAATATATATAATATACACACACACACACACACACACACACACACACACACACACACACACACACACACGCACGCGACACTACACATACACACACACACACACACACACACACATACCATCACACACACACACACACACATACACACCACGTACACACGTACACACACGTACACACACGTACACACACGTACACATACATACATACATGTATATATATATATATATATATATATATATATATATATATATATATATATAGATAATACATTTAATAAAAAATATATCAATATTTGAAATTGGAAAAAGTTTCCTCAGAGATATTCTTCATTTGTAATTCAACGTGAAATCAGTTAAGTCCTGAAATAAAAATAAAAATATTAAGATGCTGTTAAAAATATATTATTTTGATATATATATGTACATACAAAGGTAATATATATATTATTTCATTTAATTGTGTTTATATAACGCATGTATTACAACCGCATTCCAAGTATGTGAAAAGTAAATACATGAATTTGCATTTATCCTTCATAGCATACATAAAATGCAAAACTTTATTAATTATGCTTTGAAATATCAGATACATACGTCAACATGGAAAATGCACTGCCAGAAAAAAAATTTCTAGAGAGAAACTCGCCGCTCACCGATCTCTTTAAGATCACGCACATTCGCACGGTTTATAATCTATTCATGATGACTTTTATATTTTTTTTTCTCCACACCGCAGTAAATGACATCATGGAATCTGGAACGTAAGCAAAATCATTAATTTTGATATCTAACAAAACAAAAAATGATTACTCCGGAAAATTCACGTTATAGTTCCAAATATAATAAATTTTATATATTAAATTTTTTCATATGCTTAATATTAAACTTTTTATATACATATTATGGTGCCATTCAAAAGTCTAGTATGAGTTTAATTATAATGGCAGATTTTTCGATTAAACGAAAAACATTTTTTATTTTTAGCAAAAATTTAAAAGCTTTCAAGAAAAAATATGTTGTTTATCAAAAATTTTAATTTTCAATCATACATATTTTTTAATTAAAATGAAAATTGAAAATCTTATCAAAATAATATTATTTTCATTTAATTTTTAAAATGAAAAAGAAAATAAAATAAAATAATTTAAATATTAGTAAAATATTTATACAAAAAATATACAAAATATATAAAAGTATACAAAAAAATAAATTTATTAAAAGAGATAATTTTATTCTTGATATTTTATTATAAAACTTAATATATTTTTTAATCGCGTATAATTTTATTAAATACATCAAGTTGTAACGATTCTAAACTTATCTAAAAAATATATAAATTTAAGTCACGATTTATGACAAACTCTGTATATTAAATTAATGATTAATGATTTAAATTATGATATAATATTTTGATGTTTTGAAGAAAAACACAGGTTATCTAAAAGGAAACAAATTATCGTGATTAAAATAAATGGCACAAAAGACGAACAATCGTCTCATTATTGCATCTAAAGAGCTATTTGCGAGTTAAGACAATAATTAAGAAACTTTTCGTTTGTTATAAAATTATACTAAATTTTTATTTATATTTATATTATTATTTATATTATTTATATATTCAAGGCTACTCCTGGGGACTGTTACGATACGGAAAAGTTTCGTAAATTTACCAACTAGCCTTTATATTTGGTCGCTCATGAAAATGTCGACGCTCAGTGTCTACGTTGGTTTCAATTTCTGGTGTTACTCACGACTACAATGCTCACCAAAATGTAATGTTTCTTTAATTGCTGTGTGTGTGTGTTGATTGTAAAAAAAATTAAAAAACTTGCTTCATCTAACATTGCTAATTAATTGTTTTATGTAATTGTCAACCAAAATTGAAACAATTATAAATAATAATTATTTGATTGAAGAATAAGATTATAGAATGTAAACTAAAATAAGTTGTTTTATCATATAAGATAATATTAATAATATTAATAATAGTATACTAAAAATATAATAATAAACACAATCTAGAATATTGTAACAATTATAAAAATTATCAAATAATTCCAATTAAAATAATCTTTATAATTCAGCTATTAATATATTTCATTTTTCAGCTATTAATATATTCCATTTTTTAGCTATTAATATATTCCATTTTACAGCTTTTATTGCCCGAAAACTATGGGATTACGGTTGGCTGACAATCTTCATAATGTATCAAGTTATGTTTGTAATTTTTCCCCACAAAGCAAACGAAGGAAATCTAGGCATAGCTTGCAATACATTCATATTTGCGGAACAAGTAATTAAAATTTTAGTCCTATTCGAAGTTCTTTCTCTCCTCATATTAAATATTTTCTCGTCTCACATAAAATATTTTTGGTTTCAAAAATATATTTAAAAATATATTAGAATAATAATGTTAGAAAAGTTCAATATCTTACGCGCAATATATCATATTAAAAATTATAAATATAATAAAATGTAACAATGATTTAAGCCCTCTTCATTTAAACGGACATTTATTTTTTCAGTTACGCCTGCTCATGAAAACTCATGCTTTTGTTAGGAGCATGGCACCCAGATTTTTGTCATACAAACCCCATAGCGATATTCCGCCACCAAGTGCACCTCTATTTTCGCAATACTTGTACTTCCTGTTCGCGCCTACTTTGATATACCGCGATGAATATCCGAGGTAAAAAATCTCTCAATATTCCATAAATATATTCCAGAAAAGTTTTTGAAGCATCAAGAATCCTCAATCTTTCTCTCTCTCTCTCTCTCTCTCTCTCTCTCTCTCTCTCTCTCTCTCTATGTCTCTTTCTCTCTCTCTTTTTAATAATCTAAATTTTTAACTCTATCAGATTTTACACATTCAATAATATTGTACACATTCAATCATATTGTTTTTAATGGAATTGTACTAGATTAATATCAAGCAAAAGATTTTTAAAGTATTTTGAGATGTATAAAAAATTCTTAATCTTTTCTAATAATTCAAACTTTTAAATCAATTAGAATAAACGATATCTCAATTCAATAATCCATTGCTATTCTGATATGATATTGTATTAATTGAAAAATTCAAGGAAGATTCGCGTGATTGATTTTTCAGGACGAAAAAAATCAGGTGGAATTTGGTGATTCGAAATTTCGCCGAGGTCGGCTTAGTGATCTTCTATTACGCCTTCTTACTGGAGCGTTTCATCGTGCCGGTCTTTCGTAATTTTGGTACACAGTCTCTGGAACTGATGTGGTACGTCAAGATTATCATCGACATGAGCATTCCCGGGTTCCTCTCTTTGATGTGCTCAAACTATTTTCTGCTGCACGCGTGGATGAACGCCTGGGCGGAGATGCTGCGATTCGCCGACCGGTTGTTTTATAAGGCGAGTCTCACTCACATGTCTCGCTACATTGTCATCAATTAACAAAAAAATCTTTTACGATCCAAAATTTCTATTAAATATCAATGGTCGATTCTCGGTCAACTTCTTCAGGCTATTGTCAAAATTATTGGACTACATAAATTATACAAACTATTCGTTGATTGCAGGACTGGTGGAACTCCACATCCTATCGCATGTTTTATCGTACGTGGAACGTGGTGGTCCAAGACTGGCTCCACACGTACGTCTACAAGGACATGTACGAGATCGTGGTGCCGCGCAATAAGTCGCTGGCGACTTTCACCGTGTTCTTCATGTCCGTCATCTGTCACGAGTACCTCTTTACCTTTATGTTCGGCTTCATTTATCCTGTAATGTCGATTATGTTCGGTGGCGTAGGCTCAATTATGTTTTTCTGTAACACCAATAACATCAGCATGTGGATGAGCTTCTGCATCGGCCAAAGCATCATAATCAGTTTGTCCGCGATAGAATATTATGCCCGTTCTAACTGTCCACCCTATTCCGATTATTATGCGAATTTACTCTTACCGCGAAGTTGGAACTGTCAAAGATAATTTACCGTGTAAGGTGTTCGCTTTTTGGTGGTAAACTCTTTTCGCGGGATAATTTATTTACCGTTTCAAAGAACCTATTAGCGGAGAATTTATCTTAAAGTATAAAGTGATGGAGAATTGCTATTAAACATATGTTATAATATGATTAATTGATTATTATGTTAATTATTATAATATAATATATATATAATTATTGATTTTGGTAAATTTAATAAATTTCATATATAATGTATATATATATATATATATGTGCCAGATATTAAATTATAGAATAATCTTAATTCATAGATTAATTATTTATTTAACAGAGTTAACATATCACGGCATCTATCTTTATATTAATAACTCGATTCTGCGATTTGTTTAATTGCGCATTCCTAATTCAAATTATATTTAAATAATCAAAAAATCATACGAGAGAGATTGAGCATAGGATATAGAATATATCTTTTCTCTAACAATATAGTATCGATAGAAAAATATTTATTGACAAAATATCACGCGCAGCTAATTAAAATTCATTAATCCATAATATATTTTATTCACAATTATGGATTTAAATTTTGATTCATTATGGATTTAGCATGGACATTTACCAACCGGCCGTGACACCAAAAAATGAACCATGTAATTCCGCCGGCTTTAAAATGGATCTAGTTGACGCTACCGCATCAGCTGCGAAGAAGTCTTTCGAAAATGACGGCGTGTAGTCCCTCTCGTGGCACTCGCACACTGGACACGCGATAAGCAATGAGCGACATCCAATGATTTTTCAGTATGGAAATCTATATAGGAAGACCCTAGCTCTTGGGGAATGCACTTTAGAAAATAAAGGAAATATAGCATGCGTATATTGGCAGCCTGATATCTAGACGTTACACTTTTCCTTTATCGCGCATGTGCGAAAGGAGAATCTAGACTGGAAAAGAAGCCACAACATAATCTTTGAATTCTAACCTAGTCAGTCTATATTCGCCACGTGTTTGATACCTGAGTTTGAGACTTAATTGAAGATGTAAGATAGTTTATTTGTGAAAGAAAAAAACGAAGAGGAGCTAAAGACAATATTTTTGTAAGAAAATCATGATAATCTCGGAATTCACGTAATTTTGACAATCAATCAATAATAGTCTATTATTATACTAATATTTCTAATATTTTCATGTCTAATATTTCACTATAAGAATATAGCGATTTCAACATGTCTCGAATAACTGACGCGAAGGAAGTAATCCTGACGAGTGATACTACCGGAGAGAGTTGGAGTGCCGCAGTATGGGATCCACGGAATGGTTCTATGTTGTCTGTATTTAAAAATGCGTCAGCGCTCAACCATCGCACTCTTCAGCTTCTGAGCGATAGCTACATATTGGGCGCAAGTGCCACGAAATCACGTTTACACATCTGGCCGCTCAACAGCCCATCACCCTTGACCAATATCTATCTAATCACACCGGGTAAGGTGAATGCCCTGACTTGCACACCGAATGGCTCCTACATAATTGCTTCGGTTGACGAAAAAATATACATCTGGCAGACCTGCAACGGCAAAATGCTGGCCAATCTAGCCAGACACTATCAGACTATTAGCTGTTTGACAATTACGAAGGATGGTTCGTTGTTCGCTAGCGCCGGCGAGGATGGTCTTGTGTTTGTATGGTCTCTCTATAAAGCGTTGAATAATAAGAATGACTGTTCTCCCATTCATTCCTTCGCTAATCATACTATGCCAATTAAAGATATGCACTTTGGCTTTGGCGGCGCTCGAGCGAGATTATACACGGTTTCGTTGGACGCAAAAGCTAACATCTATGAGCTTGGCAGCGGTGCTCTTCTGCTTTCATTGATGTTCAACGCACCGCTCACAGCGATCATCGTGAATTCCCGTGAGAGCGAACTCTACGTGGGCTGCACGACCGGTGATATATTCCAGTGTAATCTGCACGAACCGCCACGCGAAATCGAGCATCACATGATAAAGGATGAGGAGACAGTTGTATTCAGAGCTCACAAGTCGCACGTCACCGCCCTGTCGATATCCGTAGACTGTTGCACTTTGTTGTCTGGATCTACCGATGGAGCTGTCCACATCTGGGACATTGTCAGTCGACAGGTGCTCAGAACGATTGAGCACAAGGGGCCAGTTACCGCCGCATTCTTCACGAAGGGATTTGAAAATTTTCGCGCCTCTATCCTTGAGCCGCGCTTGGAGATACATAGTCTGGAAAGGATATCGAAAGATGAAGAAATCAAGGAATCGAACGACGTTATTAAAGTCATTTCCAGAGGACGAAATCCGGCAGAAATTCTGGACTTTAAATCATATGTGGGAAATATCGTTGATTCTTCGGAACGAGAAGAGTTGATAAAGCAATTGACGAATTTGAAGGAAGAGATTAACAAGTTGAGCAAGATCAACGCTAGCCTATTTAAATATAGCGTCACGCATATCCTGCAAGAAACGAACAATGAGTGATGAACGATATTAGAGATATAATAAAGATTGTATCAATCTTTGAAATGGACAGAAAATTTAATTATATCTTATAGGATTGAAAAATATACAATGCAAAAAAGAAAGATTGAGAGAGGTATTATTATAGATATCATTTCTTTTTTATATAAAAAAATATTATGTTGTTGAAAGATATCACAATCTTTTACAGATTATAAAAATATAATTATGAAAAAGATCAAAAATTTTTTTTACCCTCGAGAAGATCTTTATCCATAAATTGTCTTCAACAAATATTAAAAAGGTACACTTTTCTATTTTATTATTATTTTTTATTTACTATTGTATTTTATTATTGCATTATATTATTTTATTTTATTACTGTTTTTATTTGTTCTATAGTTCCTTTTTTCGCGATATTCAAGAATTTATGATTTTATTAATACCGGACAAAATTTTGTGTTTTATCTTAGGTTGAAACCTAATATTGCAAGATATATTACATTCTCGTAGTGTTATCTGTAAAGGGCGTCACTAATTATCTTTACTAATTAGGATATTAGACCGAAAAATAATTTCTTTGGTGGATGATCTGCTACTACCGAATCGAGATATGACATGTTATTCTTCATCCTTGTCCCTCTTTAAAGTATAATATTATAAATAATATCCTTTTTTTAAATGGTATAAAATAAATAAGATATAAGTGAAAATGACATTTTATTGCCGAATCTAAAAAAAAAAATTTTATAATATTGAGTAAAATATGTATTTTTCTTTCTTAAAATATTTATTTCTTCTTTTTTAAAATATCCATTTTTTCTTTTTTTTTTTTCTTTCTAAGGATATATGCGCGCATATTTCGTACCAGTATTCCTTATCCATATCCCTATACATGTGTACTATTAATTAGACAGCGAGTCAGTTAAATGTTAGATACGATCTTCATCGGCGCTCCTTTATATTTAAATGAGCCGGTAGGCGCATACAAATGAAACTTTCATGAGAACACTATATCTGTCAGATAAATTAATCGCGAGGCAACATTACATGCACATTGCCTCTTTGAATGAGTCAATGAATTACCTTTCGTCTAATTTTTAGTTACATCATGACTATCCGTGAGTTTCAATTGTATTGATCGTTCCATATTTTTATCTATTTTTGTAGAGGAAATTTATTCGGAAAGTTCCGATGAAACTCCACAATTATGTGTTCTCTGTTCTCTCTCTCACTGCAAATAAATTTCTTTTCTCTAAAATTTTTTATCTATGAATCATTCCATAGGGATTGCTTAGAGAATTTTATTGTATGAAGCACGTTGGAAAAAATGTACATATATTTATTATTTACATGACATTTTTTAT
The DNA here is from genome assembly GCF_021464435.1 of Cataglyphis hispanica. NCBI lineage: Eukaryota > Metazoa > Arthropoda > Insecta > Hymenoptera > Formicidae > Cataglyphis > Cataglyphis hispanica. The sequence continues at coordinate 5,969,108 of NC_065962.1, read as the reverse complement.
TTATATGACACGTGAGAGAAGAAATATAAATTAAGACGAATTTGTGTTGTAAAATTCCCAATCTTTGAGACTGAGAGATAGCAGTATTGGAAGCTTTACTATACATAGCTCTAGCTTCCATGTGACGGTGTCGCAATGTATCCAGTGTGCATAAACGAGGGAACGATGCGAAAAAAATATCGCGCGATCACGTTAGGGAGATCATCCTCACTTTGGAAAATCGCGCTTCGACGTTCAGAAAATGTCACGCACCGTAATGCATCATAATCTATCGCACGATAATCGCATCACGCGTGTACAAATCTATATATTATCCTGCATCATTGTAATCGTGGCCTCCTTTTACGCCTACGTCAGCATTGACCGAATTACTATAATTGACACCCCCACGTTCTAGCTAGGAATGTTCAAAAGTGCGTCTAGGGCGTCAATTTCTTTTTTTTGATTAATAGGACCTTCCATCCTAAGGGTTGCGTAACACATCAAAAATCGACCGCGTCGTGAAAATTAATAATATATATATATATATATATATTTTTTTATATTATACATCTATAAAATGACGGTTACCATTTACATTGAAATGGTATATAAAAAAAGGAAGCTATGGAAAAACCTTGAAAATTTTATATTAAGAAAAGAAAAAAAATATCATGAAAAAACAGCTTGTCTTCTCAGAAAAGTATCTATGATAAAATATATTTTTTAATTTAGCGACACATATTGAATTAATATGATTGGCATAGATAAATGTAATGCGTTACATGCAATACTTATAATTTACTAATAATTAATATACTAATAATTTTTTCTTTTTTTTTGATAGTATAACTTTAATTGTTATAAAACTGGTTTACATTAAAATCACCGATATCATAATATTCGTTGATAATATTTCGCCAACATCACCTTTGGCTAATAGTATGTACTTATCAATATACAAATGTTTGTATCTTTATTATATATCTGATTAGGCAAATAACTTGATTGTTTTTACAAAAAAAAAATAATTCTATCCGTTCTGAAAATTTTGCAAAAATTTGTCGCAAATTAAAGATTTTTCATAAGTGTTTTATATCTCAGATTTTTTATAAATTCTTCAATTAACGTAAAATAAAACTTCAATTTTTGACTCGGAAAATATCTAACAGCCTTTTATGTAGATCGCGGGAAATACATCGCAAGAAAGGGGCGAGAAAAGAGTCGGAGGCTCTGCGATAAGGGGGTTGAATACCCCCCTCAGGGGTGGTAATTCCATGATCGGGTGGAGTGGCGCAACCCCCCGATAGACGCGCAAGGTATAAAATCGGACGTCGGGTAACAGGAGGCATTCAGTGTCGGTGCGATTCTAAGCTTCGTAGCATCACTATTTAAAATTTCGATCATCATAGAAATGCAGGACAACCGATTTTTCACTCTTATGGTACTTCTGGTATTTTCTACCTCCCTCAATCGTAAGTCGATATCGCGAGATTTATAACAAGTTTCAGAATATTTTAATTTTTGATCCTTAGTCTAACAATCGATTCTCATCAAGCCGCAAATATTTAATCAAAGATAAGCATTTTCTTACATCGTGTTTCTCTCATTTCAGCTTGATTTTATCATTGTCGAATTTTATTCATGCATTCTTCTTGATAACTTTTAATTTTCTGATAAAATAGATAAGCTTAAATATATTTAGCTAATTATATGTACCTGTGAGTTATATATAATTTAAAATTGAAGCGTTTTGAATTTTAAAATAATCGGCTTATTTTTAAAAAAATTTTTTTAAATTTTATTTAAAAAATTTTTTAAAAAATAAGCCGATTATTTTAAAATTCAAAACGCTTCAATTTAAATTATATATAACTCACAGGTACATATAACTAAATATATTTAAGCTTATCTATTTTATCAGAAAATTAAAAGTTATCAAGAAGAATGCATGAATAAAATTCGACAATGATAAAATCAATTAAAAAAAATCAGCTTAAGTTGGCTGTAAATTCTTATTTTTTAATTAAATTTTTTTATTTTTAAATATATTAGATTCGTATTTGAACAGAATTTTATTTTAATGTCAAATTATTATAAAAGAAATTTTATTATAAAAATTATATATGTATATTTAAAAATAAGACAAGTGTGATAATACAAACTGGCATCTAAATCTACAATATTAAAAATTACATTTTTCTTTTCATTATCCTACAAATAAAGCATTAGTTAATTCTTTCTCACCAAGACGAAACTGTAAACTCGATGCAACAATTCCCGACACTATGTAAAAATGGATTAGGGTAGGGAATTAAATGCAAAAAAGCTGCAGCGCGCGAAAAAAAAAAGTATTGTTACTAGATTCCCGTAGGAAATCGTTGAGCGTCACGTGTGCGAGTGTAAACTAAATTGTTAAGGATTATGAGAGATGTCTGATCTCTGATAAAAAAACGTCGACGATATCCTATTTATTTTTCAGTTGCCAGATGCTCGGTCAGCCAGCAGTTTGAATCCGCCAGAGGCAAGAAACTCTCGCATGAATGTCGCATATTTTCATAACTTTCATGTGGCATTTTCTTTTTCTTTCTATTACATATATCTAGCATATATATTTAACGTCTAATTTTATATAATAGTTTTATGTACATATATATACAATGTATATACGTTATAAACATCGTGAAAGATGACAATTCTTTTTAGACTTTTTTTTTTAAATGCATTTTACATGTCTTTTAAATTATTCTGCGACGTTTTAGCGTGTTAATAATTGCACAAATTTTTTTTTTTTTAATTTTATTATAGCTTTGTGCAATATATATTTTTATAAATTTACTAATTAATACATTAATAAATTAATACAAATTTGTTAAAACTTTTATTAAAAATGTGGATAATTATTTTTTAGAAAATATTGTTACTCATTTCTTCGATAATTTTTATGTTTTGACAAAAATCTTATAGTCTTATATGTTTGTTTATGTGTATGTATATATCCGATATATAAATTATATCATAATTCTTGAATTGGCTTCACGAGGCATGTACATGTAGCAGCACACATGCAAAAAATATTCATTTATAAATATCAATTGTAGAAATAATTAGTTTGAAAAGGTAACAATTTTATATTTATATGTTTTGTAGCTCTCAAGAATATAATTTTAACCGTGTTCTATTAATTATAGCCATTATTGTTTTACTCGATGTTTCAGAGGGTCAAAAGTTGAAAGCCAATGATAGGCGATCCGCTGGCTTGGTACCGTATCCTAGGATCGGTCGAAATTCGGAAATATCGAGCATCTCCAGATCGGAGCGCGCTTTGGGTATGATAAATGTGCCTCGAGTCGGACGATCCGACGTATCGAACTTAGGCAATTTGAATCGATTTCACGATTTATCATCCGACGCCGACATTGAGTTCTACGCCGTGGACATGGATTCTGACACTCTCTTAGGTCCTGATTACGAAGGTATACGGATTACTTTTTCTAAATAATTATCAATATGTTGATAAAATTATAGACGAATATATCGTGAACTTTTTGAATATAAATTATTTGATAAATAATAATTGGGTTATAGAAATAAGATTTTATGAATAAAAACTTATTCATAAGAATAACTTTATGAATATTGATAAAAATAAAAGAGTAATCTGTTTGTTGAAGTTTTGACGCTTAGATTCGCGTGTTGCTACAAAATATTTTAGCATCCAAACATTTTCGCATGCAACATCATTTAAATCAATATCATTTGGAATCAATATCTGGTTGTTATTAATTAAAGCAGCTTTTATCGGATTGAGTAAAATATATAGGAAAAATACGAGCTGACAACTGTACCAATGAATTAACGTGAAACAATAGTATTGCATATGACATACATTTACATCAGTTTTTAACGAATCAGTTTATTTATCAGGCTTTATTATATCCTTTTCGCGATCTCGTTTGCTGCATTTAAATAAATTGCAATAAAACGCTTATAAATATTATGCATTTTTGTAATCTATATGTATCTTGGTTTATTAAATGTGTACTTTTTGTATTGCAGACTATGCGAGCAAACCGATAGCATTTAAATATGCTGACAAGCTACAGAAGGACGGCTCCTGGTTAATGCCCGATCATATTCATGGATATAAAGATCTTCATTTCGCACAAAAGATTAACGATCCTCGATTATACTATTCTATTCTACGAGGTATATATAAAAAGAATATATTTTTTTACTTTGTAATACAAGCATTAATAAATTTAAATTAATTTATGTTAGATTGTGATTTTTATTTTTGATGCAATTTGTGATTGAAATCATGAAAATAATCAATTATTTATTAAATTGATTTTGTTAAAATTGGAACATTGAATGTTTTATTTCATTTCAACGACACAATACTGAAAATGCATTATATAAAGAGTATTAATGAATGCTCGCAATAATGAGCACCGACATCTTTGAATATTATAGAAAGTATTCATCATATTATTTTCGCTAAATTAAATATTCCCTCAAAATAGATAATCTCGTCGCGAATGTTCAATAAGTATCGACTGTCATACGCGATGTCACGTTCATTCTTTGACATTATACAAATTGTTTTTTCATAAAGAAAGTATTGTGCGAATATCACTACTTTACTAATCTTTCAATGCTAAGAGTCCACGTGCGATTTTCCTGCAACATGATATCGTTCTCTTTTTCCAGATTCTCGAAATACTCAAGGTCAAGGAGGATATACTCCAAGATTAGGTCGCGAAAATGAACATGACGTCTCGAATTTCCTGTAACTTATTCACTCTTTGATCTGCCTCGCGAACTTACGGATGTTAATTCAAAGGAAAGAAGAAACTTACTGTCAAAGATGTCACCAGGACCATAACACGTGATGCTTTCGATCGTTTCTCCGTTTCATTCGGTGACCCACTTTATCCTTGCACTTTGTACGCAAGTTTATGCGCAACACAATACATAATCTGCATTTAAATATTGCAATTTATAATCTTGTACGCAATCCTCGCCTTGTGTCATCGCGAATAATAATTCTTTGATGAAGCGCTCTGATCCTGAAGTGATTCGGCATGCAATTCTGTGCAGATTTTTACTGAAAAATACACAATTTAATTTGATGTTTGTTTTTATATAAAATGATGAAAAAATGGGAATAAAAGAAAGTTTAGTTTACATTACGCTAAGCTAAATGGTGACTTGTTTCATGATATATTTCCACAAATTTAAACTGAAACTGTATTTTTTGTATTCGCATTTTTTAATTATTTGATTACATATAACAATTTGTACAAATAGATCCTATTGCTAACAGTATATTTAAACTTTGATACGATATTTTTAATACATAATACATAGAAAGCCGTATAACCAATTAGAGGTAGAGTTTTTTTAGAAAAAAAATAATCCGTACAGCTTCTCGCTTTCTTTTTGGCATATAAATTGGGTAGAGAAAAATGATACTATATCTTGCTCCAATTTTTCAATGCCAAATATCTGCTGATTTTTTGTCTATAAAATGCGATTTATATATACCACAATATGAATCTTATAATCGAATTCTGTGAACATAACACGATACGATACATCGTTCTCTGATAACGAACGCAATGAGTCAATACACAACAGTAACACGATGTATGTAAAATTCAATGATTTTATTAATTGACAAAGTGTTCATAATGAATACTATTCATGTATAACGCGCCGGCATGCGTCCGGATCGCGTTTGTACACGAACCTTGTAATGCAATAACAAATATGTACACACGTAGAGAGTACATAACAAACTAGTGATACACTTTGGAGAATGAATGGGAGGAAGATAATGTGAGACGCGCGGCGTGTTTGGGGCTCGCGCTAGCCAAAAAGTCCATCGTTCGAAGAAATAGTCGTGTAAAGTATGTACAAATGTCGCCTCGCTTCGGATTATTTTAGCGGAGACTAGAAGAGACTTTTTTTTTTTTTCTTTCTTTTATAGATCTAATGTTTTCTCTCTCACGCACTCCGTCACTCGCACGTATTCATTGTGGGCGCAGGCCGGACAAGCGGACAAGGCAGGCAGACAAAGCATAGACAAACAGATATTCGGCAAGTGTCCGGCAGTGTCGTGGCCGATATCGGTCCCCTCGATCGAATGCTCCGTATATTGATCTTGGTAACACACACGGTTTGCAATATCGATTTCCTTTCGGTCCTCTCCCGGCATGCCGATTCACCAGATTCACGCTACATGTCGAAGGGAAGAACGACCCCGGATCTCGCACTCGCGGGAAATGTCTAATCACGATTAACATTCTCGTCGTTTCCCATGGGATGTCCCCCGGCTATCTGTCAATGATTATCTATTCGATTCCGCAGTGTTCAGAAGTGTTCGCCGAAATTGTATATCGACATGTACAATTCATTATTTCCAGTAAATCTTTTACATTTTCCTTCTCAGCGCGACCAAGTTCTCGAGAAAAATCGCCTAAATAAACTACGCCCATCTATTAGCATCTAAACATAATACAAAAATTTAAAAAGCTTTAAATGTTTAAGAAATATTAAAGATATTTTTATGCGTCTTTGAGACACTTGAATCTGTCTAAAAGAAAAAAAAATTTAATCATAATCAAATCATCAGCTGAATTTTGTATTGCTTTTTATGATAAATAGTGATACGCAATATTCCGTTGTTGTTGATAAATAACGGCTTTTAATTGCTGAAAAATAACATGCATATGTAATTTATTTTCATAAACAAACGCTATCCAAAAATTTTGATTTGACAAGTGGCAGTCTAGAGTTGCGATATCAATATTCTTGCAACGCCAAGTTCTTGGCGATCATGATGACTCAATGTCAGCGAGCATATGATGCTAAGGTGAAAGTTGTTTGATGCAACTAATATGATGCGTGTCATTGTCAAATTAGCCATTGGATGACACAAAAAAAATGATTTGTTCTCCATCGAGGATCGTATACGGATCACTCGTCCGAAGCTCGCGCATGCGTTTTCAAGCGGAGTCAGTCTTTGAACAACTCCTATGATACAGTCAATATCGCGCTAATTGTTGTCACATCTAATAACATCCGGCCGATAATGGACACTCCTCAGTATATCGGGGGAAACATTATTAGCGGAATATTATCGATTACGAAATTAGTATGCGCGACAATACTTGAAGGGGAGGCCGCTATTTTAGAGGGAAACGAATTCGTGCGGCGGTTGAATGATCCGCGGCGGCGGTGGTGGTGACAATCGCAGATCTATGTCCGTCAACGAGAACGCGGAACTGCCGTTCGCCGTGATGCGCGGTCCCATGTTATCGTAAGGCGAACCGGTGCCGGCAATTTCGGTGGAACGTAGGGCCCGGCGTGGCAGCGTGGCGAAGCTGGAAACGTTGACAGCCGCCGAAGGTATCTTTCCGCTCGCTGTGACAGTTGTCACGGCGCCGCTGACCGCATGGACGGGAATGTCGAGGAGATCCGGATAGCAGCGCTCCGACGATGCGTCCTGTGGCAATGATACGGAGATGAAGATGTTGCCGAAGATACCGGCTGGCAGCACGCCGGTGGTGAATTCCGGTGGCGGGGGCGGAAATACGTTTCCGGTAGCGGGACACGGAACCGCGCGAATGGCGTTCATTGCGCTCTCCGCGGGTCGGAGCCGCTCGACGGTGACAGCAGCCGCGGCCATGGGGTCGCAAATAGAGCCACGCTCAGCCAGCTCGAGATCACCGGTGCTACACGCCTCGCCGAGGCTCCCGTGGCCGCTGCCACGATCGTTGCTGTTGCCGGGCGTCGTGGTCGTGGTCACGGACAGGTCCAGCAGTTTCTTCTCCTGGTCGCCGAAGCTACTGCTACCCTGTAGCTTCATCTTCTCACGCTTTCTGTGGCGTCGATTGCCGCCGCACAAGCAAAGAGCCAGAAGAACGGCCGAAATGGAAGCGCACGCGGCGGCCGCGCCGCCACCCGCCAGGCTCACCCAGAGGAGCCAGTTGTCGCTCTGCGAGAGAGTCGGAGCGGTATAGACGCGAGGTATCGCCACGTTGACTGTGTCCCGAGCGATGCCGGCGATGTTCCTCGCGAAACAGGTATACTCGCCAGCGTCGCTGTCGCTGGCGTTGTAAACGGTTAGATTGCTCCATCGATCCGGGACGATTTTGGACGACGCGGACTTGGAAGACGGACCGACCTCGGACGTCGTATAGACGACAAGAGGTCCGGTGTATAATTGATCGGTTAATTTGGTAGCATTAACCGGTCCGCCGTTCAGCTGCCACCAGACTTCCGGCTCGGGATCGCCGGACGCCAAACAAGCCAAGCTGAGATTACCATTGGTCTCTTCCTGTGTGCTACTCGCTAGAACAAACACTTCCGGTTCACAAGCAAAGTCGACGGGCTTGACGTCTTCCCATCTACGACCCGCCAGTCTCGATGGACCCGTACAGATCTGCGGAACGGAATACAATTTACTAGGGGCGTCGGGGATGAGCCAGATGCGAAAATCTCGCAATCTGCAGTCGCATTTCCACCGGTTGCCGTCCAGCGTTACGGTTTTCAATCGGGACAGATTGGATATCACCGAGGCCTCTAGATATTCCAGCTGGTTGCCATCCAGCTTCAGAAACTCCAAGCCGCTCAAGCGGGTGAAGGCCTGTCCGTGTATTTCGGTCAAGGAGCACTTCTCCAGTTCTAAATTCCGCAGATGCTGCAGCACGGGAAATTGTAGATTACGTAGAGTACCGAGTGGATTTCCGCTAAGTATCAGGATACGCAAGCGCTCGTTCCCGAGGAACGTGTCCGGCTCCAGAGTCGTCACGTGATTGTCCGACAAATCGATCTCGACGAGTATCCTCATGTCCTTGAAGGAGTCCGCGTGGATCTTGTGAATGCCAGCCTTGCGTAGGAAGACCCGCTGCAGATTCACCAAGCCGGCCAGCTTGAATACCTCTGCTTGTAACGCGGGTATCATGTTGCCGGACAAATCGAGAACTTGCATGTCCGGATCGAGGGACGCCGGCAGTGATGTTAGGCCGGCGTCCGGACACAGAGCGGACTTCTTGCCGGAGGTCCACTTGCATCGACATACCGCGGGGCAGTCTGTCCAATCCGGGAAGGCAACCGCTCGTGACAGCAAGGCGAAGCACCCCGTCAAGAGGAAGAGGGCAAGTAGTATGTGCCCTCCTAGAGGGTGACGCCTTGTCACTAACATAACACCGTCCTTTTATCGGTGTCTGTCCGATGTCCGCTGATCCAGTCCGCGGATCGTCCTCTCGCCTCGGGGCGAGAACAGGAAATCGACTCCACCGCAACAGACGACGACACTTCTCCGTTTTACTGACGAGCTGCGAAATAAAAGCTTCGCGTCAGCATCTCCTCTCGTAATCGATTGTTTGTATACTCGATATTTTGCGGCTTCTCATCATAGATTCGTGCTTGCGACGGATTTACGGATTGGTCGACATCGGCTGTCGTTTGAGGCGCGTTCAAACAAAAAAAAAAAGGAGACGAGTACGAACTGCTCTATCGCTACTGTAAAATAAGAATTTAATATAGGCGAAAGAATAGAACGTCGGCGTACAAAGAAGAGTCGCGCATAAAAGAAGAAATATTACATTGCTGAAATAACAGATAGCTTGCGATAGATTAATGGAAAACCGTTTTGTATTAATACAAACCATTTTGTACTAATACGATCGTTCATCACATCGGATCCTTGATTTCTAATAAGCCTACGATAAACAAACTTTATATGTAACTTTATATATTTTTATGAAATAAAATTTGCGCTTGTTCATAAAATGCGATTGTTCAAAGCAAGATGAAACGCGTGGGAATATCGCGGAGTGTTGTGGAAAAGGAAGAATAAAATTCTAAAGGCAAATTGTGTTTTTTATTCTTACTCGTTTGTCGCCTAAGCGTGCCGTCCGCGACACTGAACAAGGCCATCATACTCGCGTGGACGCTTCCATTGTCTCTGACAGGAGTTTTCATTTCGCAGACCCGTCTTGTCTTCGCAGCAACGGCACTGTCAGCGGATTCTCAGTTCTCATTTTGATTAAATGAACGCCATAAGCGCGCGCGTATCAGTTTAAATCAGTGCCAGCTATTCCCCTTTTTATAACTGGCGCGACTATTTAATCTGGAAAAATTACGGGAGAGAGAATCTTATATAAATTACATTCTTAATGTTATCGTCAAAGCATCAAGGTGGAACACTTACTCGAGTATCAGGATGAATCCTTCGTTCGAATGCGCAGTGTCGTGTGATATGCAGTTCACATAGGTAACTTTGATGGTATCGAAATCAGAAAGAAAGCGCGTGACAAAATATCGATTATGCGATTATGAATTTTAAATCCCACCTCGCGGTCGGCATATTAATCAACGACGGAATATGCCTGTCTCGCCATATTATAATCGCTGAGTCCGCTAACCGTGCTACTAACTCCCTCCCCGACGTCGTCGTGGTGGTCGGTGCGCGGCGTAATCCACACCAGGGGTGGCTTATCACACTTATCATAAATTAATCGCGAACCCGACGAAGAACCCGGAAGCATTCGCGGGACCGCGATTAACTCTCTCATGGAATACGAGCGTCGAGTTACGGCCAAGAGTAGGTCGGTGTCACCTTTCGTTTGGCTTTCGCAGGCGCGAACACGACACGGCTGCGGCCGTAATTGAGTTGAGCGAAAGTTTCCCGTCGAACTGGCGGGATATACTAGCAGTAGTTTCAGTCCGTGTAGCTCGTAACGCGAATTAGTGGTGTCGATCGCGATGTCGAACTTTGTCGTTCAATCCAAGTCCCTTTGGTACTCCTAACTTCTCTTTTCCCTTCTTCCTTGACGTTGACCGATCCTGACCTGACAAGCGTGACATCGGTCAACGGCCATCAACCGCAGACTCTCATCAGTTTATCTCGTGTCACGTCACCTGATAAGCCCGAATTAGCGCACGTAACAGAGAGAAAAAGATTCCCGCGGACACGCTTAACCAATCACAGGACCGCTTACAGCCACCCTCCGACCTTAAAGATGAGCGTACACTGTGCCTCGCTCCCGCGATAATTCCATCTACTCCGTAGTCTTCTCCTCTTCGGTCCAGCGAATCTTTGCAAACTTTACCGCTCACAACCGTCACGATCGCGTACAAAGAGATCAATCGGAATGAACAAAAATGAAACAAACGACCTTCTTGGACGCAAATGCCCTAAGCGTCAAAATTTTTTTTTGCGAGCAACGAGAGATACGCTCTCGTTTCTTTCTTTCCCCGAAATAAACGACAATGCGTCCCAATGTCACTCACACGCACTTCTCTTTTCGCGAACTCTGTGTTGTCCGTGCTCGCTCTCACGAGAGGACACCCTCTACTTGAGCCATGAGGTTGTCAACTGGCATCGACGTCCTCGAATGCTCTCTTCTCCGATCAATCAATCCCCGTACCGGCGGAACCTCGGCGAGGGTGGGCACTCGCACAAGTCGCTCTGGTCGAGATCGACCGCTGCTGAACCGTAGAGCGCAGAGCGACACGAAGATCGCGCGGAGTTGGTTCCATTGCCGGAGCACCTCATCTGTCCCCGCTAGGCCCCCGCAGGGAACGGCCTTGGAATAATTCGGACACTACTGATCAGCCGATCGTGAACGACGCGCCGGCACCCAAATCCAGGCCGGGTGCCCTAATATAATAATCCTCACTTTTCTCTGTCTCTCGACGAACGGCTATGGAGAGCCGCAGATTTGCCGCAGCGGCCACTGGCACGATGGATCTGTATCCGTCCCTCTCTCACGCGCGCGGCGCCCTCTCCTCTGTCAACCTCCACCCTTCGCCCCCTCGGTTCGTCCTTTCCTCGCAACGAACCTCCCTTCCCACCTCCTTCGCGGTCTCCCTTTCCTTTTTCCCTCTCCCTCTCTCTCTCTCTTCCTCTTACTCTTCCGGTTCCCTAGCGGTCTGCGGGCAGCACCGTCGAACTCTGAGTTCAATGACAGTAATATCATCCCACTCCCCTCTTCTATCTACTTCATATTTCCCTTTCCTTTTCCTTCTTCAATATTCTTTAGGTTCTTTCCTTCCGTCGCGTCTTGCTCTCTGACGAGCCAAAAATTCCAGCGGGAGGATTATTTCATATAGTGGAATGGGCAAGGACACGGGGGCGATAGAGGCGTAACAACGCGGAATTTATTAGAAGCTGATAATGGTCCGAATGGTGGAGGCGCAGCTTCCTTCGTCGAAGGAAAATCGATTTTCCCTTCGGCAGCGACGTTAAGACTCCGCGCCGTTTAATCGTCGAGCTGGGATTAACCATGCTCGGTGGATTCTATGTTATCGACTAGACATACTTTCGCGATACTCACTACCCAAGGTTCAAGTCTACGAATTTCAAGAGTCTGACCTATCAGCGGCATCGTTACTTTGTGATAACTTCGTAACAACATCAAAGTCGTCGATGAGTAACTATTAGATAACAAAAACCAAGAATAGGAGAGAAAGGAGAATCGATGATGAGGGGATGAGAGAAAAGATATTAATTGGACTTTTGATAAAGGAACTGATCAAGATTCGCCGAAGCACGGCACGTTCTGCGTTTCCAAGCGTTTATTACAAGATAATGCTGTGGTTTACGATGGACAGCCATTGTTTAGACGACAGATCCCGCGACGAGGATAGGAAGAAATCGATTCCTTCGTAGGATAAGAGCGGCTAATTGATGGATTGAAGGAAGAGTCGAGTACTAGCCGCTGGAAAGCGTCTCGTGTGTTCTACGTTTTCAAGCTTTTATTACAAGAATATAGTATAAACTTTTGCTCGATAGCGCGCGTTCCATCGCGCGTGAATTTTTATACATATAATTGCATCTCTCAACCCTTCGCGCAGGCCACGATAGTCATAGCTTTTTATTTTTTTTTTTCTCGATAGTTTACCGATATATGTATAATAATAGATCTTATACGATTAGCTTATCTCGTCTAAATTGTGATCTATAGGTTTATATCTGTTTTTTTTTCTTCTGGTTTAACTGGAAACATACTTGGCAATTCACGTCTAATAAGTACAACGAAGCATCTTTTTTTTTTTTAAATCTCGATCTCGACGTCAATGCAGGCGCCGTCGATCGTCTCTCGCGCGTTCTATCTGCTGTAATTATTATTTTTTTTTTTTTGTGACCCGGCGTCACCCGCCTGTAATTGATATGTCAATTTTTTTCCTTACAGCGAAGTTCCAGCTCGTTCCGGGGAAAAGCGTAGTTACTGCGAATGTCGACTTCACGGCAGTGCTGGGTATTGTTTCCAGCTGTTGGCTGGAAAAGGTAGACAAGGAAACGATTTTAATGCAATCAGAAATAAAGACTGCGCTCTATAAAACTCCTGACAGCTCCTAGGCGAAGACATAAACGAGAAAAAACGAAGTGATAATTTAATATTCTTTCAATCTCAAAGTAAACGAGAGTCGTAAAGTTTATAATTTTTTCATCAATCCTATTCTTGTGACGATTGAAATGTGTGTCGACTATTTTGCTGATCTGTCTAAGAGTTTGTAATTGATTTTATTCGATACCTTTGTAATATATGTCCCTGTTCATTGTCGGACAATTTTTCGGACCCTGGAAACATGATACAAAAATTAGCGCGATTATATTTTTTGTAATATTTGAAACTATATCTTGCATATGTTATAACATACCTGAATATTAAAATCAATATTTGTCCGAACGGGACGATGATGAAGGGGTTGCGGTGGTCTAAAGTTATTCGCAAGCGGCGCGTTTGGTTGTTTTTCATCCCCTTGCATCAATTGTCTCAAAGCGTGTAGCTGCAATAATTACAAGGATTATTAAATATGACATGAGGATATAAAAGGATATAAATAAGGATACAAAAAAGAATATATTCTCCATGCTATTTTGATGCTGCAATGGGTGTCTAAATTAATTAGATAATTTATATTAAACGCAAAAATTTCATAAAATAAAAAATTGATTCGATCTATATATAAAACAATTAAATTTATGATGCTAAATTAGCTTTACATGAATATTATATATTGAAAGTTGAAATGAAATTCATCTTTAATCCGATTCAAGCTTCATTATTATATGACATAAGGTACAAGTGATTTTATCATCTCGGTGAATGTGCGATCGATATCAGTAATAACAACATTTGCAATTCTGATGTGACAACTAATTTAAATACATGATCGATTATCACAAATGTTATTATGTAAAGGAGAGAGAAAGAGAGAGTATAAAGTTTGATTTAACTTATACATCAAAAATAGATTTATCCGTTTACTGCCACGCTAATATAACAAATTTCACAATGAAACTTAAGTCTATTAATAAAACCAGCTACCTTATTAATATGAAAAATAAAATAGCAACTTTAAAAGAACTTATTTAATCTTTTATATTAATAAGTGCATGCATTTTATTTATTAAAACACCAACATTTTTATTAATGTAAGCTAAAATAATTAAACATTTTAAACATTTGTGTTCTTTTTTTAAATAATATTATTGTGTCACAGAATTTATCTACTTTTTAAAATGTCCAATATATCTTTTATTTAATTTCTTTTACTTAAAAGAGCAACAAAATTTATAAAAATCAATAAATATTGTGAGATCTAACTTTTCATAATAATGCTCTGAGAAATATGAGTTTAATCAGTTCCTCTTCTCTATTTTGCAATATTTTAATTATATGAAATTATTCATGAAGTACAATGTTCCAGGATGTTTTAGAGATTCGCCCTCTTAATGATCGGAATTGCATAATTGAGTGAAGCCTCCGTACTTTACCTTCGCGAACACTCAAGTGCGGGGGCGTGTGGTTGCATTTTAAAAGCAATCAGCGGTGGCGATACTTGCCTGCTGCTTGGTGATGTATATGGGCTTGTTGAGGATGATCCATGTGGTGGTCTCGTGACACGCCGGCATCGTGGTGGAGCCGTCGTACGTCATGTAATGCTTCGTGTCCGGCAAAAGTTCGCGCACCCCGAAACGTTTAATTTCCATGGCCTGCCCTGTGCAATTCATACGGTCGATAACGTCAACTTTGTTCATGTATATTACATATACACGTCGTGTGTGTGTGTGTGTGTGTGTCACTCGATTACTATCGACGTCCCGTGGTATACACAGTTTGATACGTACGTCGTTACGTATCTCGCTAAGCTTATCGTACACACCGCTCGATCGTTTTTGCATACGCCGAGGAACGCCCGCGTTCCCTCAAAGAATGACGGTAATTATCGATTTATCTTCTTCGTAAAAAGTTGGCGACAAAAGCATGCCAAGTTTTCAAAAAGTTATAATGCATGCCGTCATCAGACTTTCGAAACATACATCAATCTTTCCACCTTTTTATTCCAACAATATTTGTTAGAGAAAGATCTAAATATGCTTAAAAAATCGTGCGAATTAGAAACTTGCATATTGCTTTCTCATAAATGACGCTTCATTATGTTGAAAAATTTATCCCGATATCTCGATATTTGCGGGAGTTAAAGCTTGCATAGATATTTTTCAAACAAATTCAAAATTTCATAAAAAGTGAATCCTTCCTCCAAACTTCACCAAATTCAATATTTTTTAATGATACTCTATTCAGATGAAAAAATTTAGCCTGATATCTCAAAATTAGAGCGTGCAGACATTTTTCAAAAAAATTCAAAATTTTATAAAAAGTGAATTCTTTCACCTCATTAAATTCAATACCAATCATTCTTTAATGGTACTCTATTCATGTAAAAAAATTTAGCTCGATATCTCAAAATTTGCGAAAGTTAGAGCTTGCACAGACATTTTCGATCGATCCGTATATACATAAATGTAAACACATACAGATATTTTAAAAAATGAGATTTTTCGACGATTTAAAATATTCTAAACACATTGACATAAGAAATTGAAAACAAAATTTTGTTACAAAAACAAAGCTTCCTTTAATGAGAAAGCAAAACAGAATGAAACTTATATGTTATATTATAATTAATTATTTGTACTAAAAAAAATTATCTCTTAATATACATATATGTGCTCTATATTTGAATAGATACATATACGTATAATTCTCTTTAAGATTTATTTTTTTATTATTCATATAAAAAAAAATCAATATATATATATATATATATATATTGATTTTTTTATATATATGTTTTATATATATGTATGTATGTATGTATGTATGTATGTATGTATAGACAAGTGAAATAAAAAAGAATAGAAAAGAAAAGAAATCATCAGTGGATTAATATTAATATACATTAATTATAACATTATTTTATAGCTAAGAATTAAAAGAATATAAATATGTGTAATGTACAAAAAAAAAAAACATTTTATGCAAATAATATCCTTTGATTCCTTTGATCGTAAAATCTCAATAATATATTAAACGCATCTTTAAGGAACTTTAAGGAAGAAAACGCTCGAAATTACACCGACATTATGTGCGCGTGTATGAGTAACTAAAATGTATGAAATAAGCTTGTGTGAGTGGATAGTCTCAACAAAATTAAGACATAAATCACTTGTGCGCGGTGAGAAGGCGATGACAGCTGGACATAAAAAAAAAACATGTTGTTTCACACCTTCGGTGTGAAATGCGACACTTAAGCGGCTGAAAAACAAGTAGCGGTACATTTTTTGTTTTGCTTTTTTATCCGCGTATCGAGTTTCACGGGGGGGGAAGGCTCGAGCTCACGGGGGGAGGCTCGAGCCCACGGTGCTCGCTCGAGCGTGCCTTGTAAGGAATTAGAGATAGCGACGAGGATGCAATGAGGGTGCGAGAAGGATGCAAAGAAGAAACGCCAATAAGACGCGACATGATTCGCGGGCCGACGAAATCCGTGTTTTCTATTGGATTAAAGATCGAAGTAGCCATGATTATTGGCTATCGGTCAAAAGTCCGCGTGGAGTATTTAGGTCAGCAGTCCGCGCGGACTGTTTAGCTCAGGAAATTCGGGGGCACCGAAATAAGACACGTGTTCGCGTATTACCATTCGAATGAGAATGAATCTCCCAAGTTTCAATTTCTTATTACAGATACAACGATTATGATTATTCATTATCGATCTATATTCCTGCGCGGATTAATTACTGCACATTAATACATATATATATACATATATATATATATATATATATATATATATATATATACATATATATTCAAGAATTATTATAACAGCAGATTTTTTTAAATTAAAATATTTGTTATATTGATAAGATAATAAATATTAAATGGCAGAAATTTTTCTATAATAATTAATTAACTTTGCAATTGTAAAATTATAATATAATTTTGTTACAATTCTTTAAATTTTTTTTTTATTTTTGGAAAGCTAATAAATCATTAGTTTACGGAATTTAATTGTGATTTGTATATTTCGATAAAATATTAGTGCATTAAATTATGATAACATTATCTGATGTAAAAATGACATAGTACTAAAATAATAATAATAATAGTAATAATAATAATAATAATAGTAATAATAATAATAATAATAATAATAATAATAATAATAATAATAATAATAATAATAATAATAATAGTAATAATAATAATAACAATAATAATAATAATAATAATATGTAAATGTAACCAAAATATGTATGAAAGAAAGAGATATAGTTTTTAATTCCGTCTGATTATAAATTATACTAATTTTGGCTGATGTGAAAATTTTTTAAGAATTTCTAAATTGACAGATCTAAAATTTCTGAGTTAAAATTACAGATTATCGCTTTCGCTGAATTCATTGTGTCTCCCGAAATAGACATAATTCTCATTACATTATCGGATTTCTCACCTCCATATTTGATTTTATCCAGCTGCTGCGTGAACGTTCTCAGCTCCGGATTCGAGAGGTCGCCCACCTAGAAAAGGTCCGAGAGAGTCTATGACGTATCGCTTATTCCGATCTTTATTCGACGCGCGATAAGAGAGATAAGCGTTTGACGGGAGAGATTAGGCATGTACCTGCAAGAGTAGCGATACCGCCACGATCCCCTGCGCTTTGTGCAGGGCGTCCGTGAAGTTGTTATAGAGCTGCGAATTGAAGCCGAATATCTGGAGCTGCGAGAACAAAAAGCTTTTAACGTATCGAAAGACTCTCTGGAAGAAAACGATCTTAACAAAAAAAAAGAATCCTTTTTAACAAAATAATATTAATTTTTTTAATAGCGCCTCGCGTCGAGAACGTTTGAAGTTTAATTATCACAAAATTTTTTAAAATCCGAAAAATCGAGAGATCACAAGAAACATCGAAGACATTTCGTTGAACGTTTCGTTTAAATTATTATTCCTTTTCTTTTTTTTTTTTACCTCGGCAGGAAAAGCGTGCCCGTCGACGGTGTGCTCGCTGCCGATGCGATCGTCCGCGCCGAAGTGCAGATGAATCTCGTGAAACTGATAACGATAACTGAGCGGACCGCCGGAGATGTTGACGGGATGACGGGTGTCGTTCTCCACGGCAAACACCACGCTGTGTCCAGTGTTCGCCAGTACGCCGTTAATTCTGTGCTTGTCTAAATGAAGCGGCTGTAAATTCGGGTCGAAAAGCAGTCGGGTAGGCTCGAGATTGACCGGTGATTGTCTTCGACCTTTGTTACAAAGCCACCATTCCGGGTTGATGAGACCCCAGAAGGCCGGACCTTCGAGAATGTAATTAATTTTTTTTTTTACAAGAAATATTATGGGATAAATAAAAATTATCGACGTTGATTCTGAAAAGCAATCGGATATCTTACCGGAAATGCCGTCGTACGTCCACCATTCCTCCCAGCTAACGGGTGTCGATTCTGCAAACGTTTCGTTATTAACAGTATTATGATTTTCACGAGATACATCCGATAATTCGAAATAACTTTGTGAATATTGGATTAATTTATTGTTGAAGTAGGACAAAGGGCTCTTTGTGTAAAATGGAATCGCATTAGATACATGTATCGGACTTCCTAATCACTTTTAATAGCATAGTGTTACTCAACCGAAGGATCACAGCTAATATTTCCGGAGTGAGACATTTCCAATGTGTTGGAGTTATTCAAAATTTCAATTCTGTTAGAAAAAAATAATTAGCTAATTTAAATTAATTTTATATATACATATATATATACGTATAAAAACAAATATACATATTTTTATTTTATATAATAATTGAAGGTATTAAAAAACACAAGAAAATGTACGAGAGAAATAATTCTCATGAAACAAAAAGTGTAATCCAGGTGAATGATGGAGATATGTGAAGATCTTTTTATACAATTGAAGATGAAATCTTACATACTAAAAGAGAAGAGTACGATAACGTAGTGGTATTGACATTGCGTACCTTGTATCAAAATGACAACGAACACTCCCCAGACACCCAGGAAGACGGAGTTGAAGGGGGCCATTCCTAGCGCTGCGCGGTCTTTGTCAATTGAACATCATTCGGCTCGTTTTTCTGCGACAAAAGAGAGAAGGAGAACCAGTTGATTCCCGGGCTGGGCTCGAGTAGTGCTCGCGTGTCGCGCGACCCTCTCTCACGTGTCCCACTGATTGTGAGAGCCCGCTGCGGAGGTCGCGACTTTCGCCCTCTCAGGTAACTCACTCCAACAGCCTGAACCACCCACGAGAGACTCGACGAGCCCGGTAACTTTCTAGCGCGAGAAACTCCGCCGATCCGAGTAGCGATAACGTAATTGATCCGTCAACCGCCCCGTTTCCCCTTTCTACCTTCGCCGAAAAAAAAAAGAAAAAGAGAGAGAAAAATAATCCGCGAACCGCCGTCGTCGGGATTTTTAATCTAATCGCTCGACGTCACGCGATCCGCCGAGCGTCGAATTTGCATCCGACGCTCGTTCCGCACGAGAGGGCTATCGCACTTTTCGCGAGCGGCACGATAACGCTCTCGCTCTACGAAATCGGGTGCGTCGTCACGACGTACCCGTGATCGGCGAGTCATCATTCGTCCTCGATAAGGGAAGAGAGGGTTACACCGCGCGGTATCCGGAACGGTGGACGCGAGCAACTCCGAGAAGACGCGAGAAAGGAAGAGGAGACAAAATTCGTTGTCCAGCGTCGCTTAAAACCGGGGGCGGGGTTCTCTCCCTCACTCGATCCCCACTCTGGTCCATTCTAGAGTCCACCTCACCCTGGTTTCCTCTCGGCGGCACTCGAGGCAGCGGCCGGTTGTATTCTTAGGTCAGGGAAAACTCGAGTGCGCGGCTCTCTCTCTCTCTCTCTCTCTCTCTCTCTCGCTTCGATCGATCGATCGGATCACACCGCACACGGTCGGTTCGCGCGAAGAAGAGAGGAGTATGCGGGAGTTCCGTCAGAGAGCAGAATACGTGCTCTCCACGAGCTCGTGAATTTCAAAGGGTGGCCACTCTTCGTCATCAGCTGCGCGGTTTCCTCTTCTCTCCCTCCCCCCGCCCTGCCCCCTCCCTCCTCTTTCTTTCTCGCCGCCGATATGTGTCTTCGGGATAGAGACTTTTATCGCGCGTCTCGGAATTCACCTAAAATATCTCGAGCCATCGATCGTGTTTCGCACGTAGCTACTTCATCCTGTGCTTTAGTCGCCTATTGACCGATACAGAACGGACTCTCTTTCGAAAGTTTGCGTTCTGTCAATCTCGACGAGAGAAAAGATACGCTGAGATAAAGATAGCAGTTGATGTGGATTTTAGCTAATTCTAAGAGGGAAATTATTAGATCGACTACTTCTTTTAAATAATTAATTAAATTTAAATTAAATAAATTATAAATAAATATCTACGATGTGCACGATAGAAAAAGGAACTTAAACCAATCCGAAGTTAAAGATGCACTCGGGCTTCGATGAAACCCATTCTGTTTAATCCTCGCCGATATTATTTGATATTTTTTTTTTTTTAACTCGACGGAGTAAATCGATTAAATTTTTAAAGCGAAGGGGTTTTATAAGAAATAAAAATGTTTGATGTTATTTTTCGTACTTGCGAAATCATTCTTTTCAAATGCCAAAATAGTTTCAGGAAAAAAAACAGTTTCACAACAATATTTAAAAAAAGCGCCACTATTTTCGTTATCTATATTTTATTCTAATTTAAGATAGTTATATGCGTTTCTCGATGTTACGTAACACATGGAAATAAAATTTAAAATTAAACTTCTACAAAAATATAAAATTTTATAAAATATGTATCCCTCAGAATTATTCCTAGCGTTGTATAATTAATTTTTAATTTATAATTAATTTTTATGTTATTAATATATCATATATATATATATATATATATATATATATATATATATATCATAATTACTTTAAAATTAAATTAAATATCACAATATTTTTCTAACGGATTATTGATGGTCGCACAAAATAAAAAGTTCATAAACAATTAATATACACATATGTAGTCTAATTTTAAAATATTTAAATTATTTATTCCACAGGTGTCCCATGAAAAGGATTTTCCAATCATCCCTTTACCTTTTATCTTAAAAAATGAATAAACTTAAATAAATTTAGGTATGTATATCATAGACGCGAATTTGCAGTACATCAAGTTTCGTCAGAGATTTTATCGGATTTAATGACTCGGGTGACCTAAAAAAGGGGATTGATACGATATTTCGCGGGGGTTTGTGGGACCCCCGGGGAAAACGACGCACAAAGGAATCTTGATCGACTCGCGCGCGCCGTAATACCAGACTGCAAGCATTCGTTTCTTGTTGCCTCGCGTTTCCAGGGATCCGAGATAGTGGCCAAACTCAAATTGTTATCGCCGCTAATCGATTAAATCGAACGCTATAGCTTACACCGCCGGCGGGCCTATACCTCGAGCCTAACAAACATTCCATCCGCGCGTTCCGAATCCCAGACAATGATGCGATTCTAATGATCGACGTACGTCGTTTCGTTCGTGTACGCGAACGAAAGCCACGGTTCCTTCCCTTTTCTAAGGTGAAGATAGGGATGAGAGGAGGCGCTAGCGCCTATCTCCCACATATCTTCTATTATCTTTCTATCCTCTATCGCTTTCTCTCTTGCAAGCACAATCGTCTTGATATCTCAATCGTCTTTTGCATTATCTCGCGCACGAATTTTTCCTCGCATCTCGAATTCCCCTGCCCTCTCATGCTTTACTACTTTGTTAGTTCCTGTTACCTTATACCTGGTTCACCTTGCCTCTCATATTTCCTCCTCGACACTGTGCGTAGCCGCACGACGAAGACACATTCGGACGTTATCCTGTCAAAGATAACCGTGTCGTGGATCCTCAGCACATTCGAAGCGACGACTGCGGCTATGGATCGAGGATGATCGAGAAATGACAGGAAAAGGAGACAAACGAAGAGAAAGAGAGAGAGAGAGAGAGAGAGAGAGAGAGAGAGAGAGAGAGAGATAAGGTAGGAGAGTAGGTACACGCAGGTGCGACGGGGGCAGGAGCTAGCGCACGCGAATCGATCGCGGGGGCCGCGCGACGCGAAACGCCGCGACGCGAAACGCCGCGACGCGAAGCGTACGAACGAACGGTGCGGCCGAAAATTTCGCGTGACGGGGAAACGCGAAACGCGGGAGTATTTGCCGCCGCGCGGCACGGCCGTTCCCTCCTGCTGAGGGAAATCAATAAGCGGCGATCGTCGAGCGTGTTGAACCACCGGCCACCATCGGAAACCCTCTCTCTCTCTCTCTCTCTCTCTCTCTTTCTCTCTCGTCCGCGACCACCGACCTGACCGCACCGTCCTGTGCGATGCCTTCGCGAAGACGAGTCGACGAGTCGACTTCGCGCGCGCGAACCGGCGAGAGTTCCACGTTCCCCAGAGAAACGTCCCTCTCCCCGCTTCTCATTCCCCCCCTCCCCCACTTCACCCCTCACGTAGATTTCTCTCTCTCTCTCTCGCTTCCGCCTTCATCACTACAGGATACTGACCGTGGACGACGAAGGGAACGACGTCTTTCTTTTCCTCCTCCTCCTCCTTCTTCTTCTTCTTCTCCGCCGACGCACCGCTTCTTCCACCGCTACGTCGACCGTCGACCGCGGCCACGACGACGCGCGCCACGCAAGCCGGGCTGCTCCTCTCCTTCGAGGAGGAGGACGACGACGCCGGAGGACGATGCCACGCGCGTCGGGGCAGATTCGCGGCTCGTAATCCGGGAGCTTCCCGCGAGTACGCAATCCTCCTCCGGTCCTCTATTCGTCCTGACGTTTAAATACACTACCGCTTCCTCCGCTTTCCTTTCTTCGCCTCTCCCCCCCCGCGCCGAGTATCGCGGAATAATTTCGTTAAAAGCGCACGGCAGTGAAGGAACGACGAAGGAGGAACGACTGGCCCTACGAGGCAACTGTATACGTCCCTCCTCGCGAGCAATCCTCACCCCCTACCCCTTTCGCGATCGCTCGATCTCTCTCTCTCTCCTCACCCTCGACGGCGTCGCGGCGCACGCGCCAGGTGCGTCCTTTCTCTCTATCCTCTCCAATTCTCCCTGTCCGTCTCTCCTTCGTCAATCTCTCTCTCTCTCTCTCTCTCTCTCTCTTTCCTTTCTCTTCCTCTCATCCTCTTTCGCGCGCGCGCGCGCGATCTATCTCGTTCCTTTCCTGCGCGTCTCGCTCGTTACCTTCGCGCTTGTTCGTCTGGACGCCGCATCGACGCGTCCAGAGGATGAGTCTCGTGCTTCCGCTCGCTCGCGACCATCGTCGTCGTCGGGACGTCTGCGCACTCGGATCGCGAGTCAGGACAAGAGAAACGCACAGGAAGCAGCATATCCTACGGACACATCCGGAAATACCGGCTTGCGTTTCGCTCTCTCTCTCTCTCTCTCTCTTTTTTTCGGCTCGCGAGTATTATGGCGAATTGATCTATTTGTCTCAAATGGGTGGCCTCGCGTTTTCCTCGGCCGAGCGAAATCCTCTCTCCTGCGAGAAACATCCCGGAATCGTAAGCCGGATAAGGGCGCGCTCGATGTCGCGTTGCAGAATGCGACGCTCGCTCGAAGCCGCTCACCCGCAATTTCCCTTCCCTTTGTATGCAAGCTACGGCGCTCGATTGCACAAAGCGAGGAGGGCGGGGGGGGAGGGGGAAGGGGGAGGGAAGGATAGGAAAATCTTGGAGCATACCCGCCCGCTCTTCCTCTTCCCCTCCCGCCCGCCCCCGCCCGCCCGCTGTCGCTCTACGTCGGACTGACGTTTCTTTTCTTCTTGGGACTTACCGCGCGCGTAAGCAGAGAGCGCGCGCTGTTATATCGGGCGTTCGGTCGGTCGATCCCGAGATAGGTTTTGCTCCCGCTTTCCGGAGAAGTATGCGAGGAATTTATAGAATCCATCGGGGGATATCGGCGAACTGATCCCGTCGCGTACAGGTATTTCCTCGATCACCACAAATGCAGGTATACAACTTGCAACGGATATTTGACATAATTATCCGCGGAATTCCCTTCGCGAATTATTAATAAATCGCGATTTACTAATAAAGAAACACATGTGTGAGTCATTGACATGTTTTTGTGTACATATGTATTATATGATAAAAAAATAAAATTATATAGTATTTATGATGTGTATTAAAAAATATTGAGAAAGAGAGAGAGAGAGAGAGAGAGAGAGAGAGAGAGAGAGAGATTGTAAAAAATTATAGATTTAAATAAATATTTATGCACTATATTAATTTAATGATGTATGAAAAAATCAATTAATCATATTTATATATCTTATCGCGTATTTTGTTATATAAATATATATTATTTAATAATTACATCGTATTAATATACACACACAGTCGGTGCATCAATACGATAAAATAATATACATTCTTTTTATGAAGAGAAACTGAATTTAATTCAAGAAAGCTGACTCTCTCTCTCTCTCTCGTCGTACAAATTCCGGCATGTACATTTCTGGAATGAAACTTTTATATTTAATTCCACGTACCAAGAATATCATTGTAGGTACGAGAATTTCGCCGAGAAGTGCTCCTATTCTCGCGATTTTTCTCGACCAGGAGGAGGCTCTCCTCGGCTCGAATGTCAGCGGCGTTAATCCTGTCATCGGCATCGGTCCGCGTTGGAACTTTACGGCAGGCGACTTCCGGCCTCCGGCCGCTAGCTAGCGATATATATATCGATAGACGATATCGGGACGAAATTACGCTCGGGGATCCTCTGGCGTTGGCGTTTCGAGGTCACCGGGCGCCCCCGCCAGGATCTCCCGCGCGCAGAGGGATACACCGAAAAGCCCCTGACTGGCCGACTCTACGCGGAGGCGCTTATCGATTTTCAAAGCGGCATTGCCCCGCCGCTCGCCAGCAGGTCGTCGTCGTCGTCGTCGACGACGTCGTCACCGTCGTCGTATATGTGCGCGACAGACGGAGAAACAAAATGAGCGAGAGAGAGAGAGAGAGAGAGAGAGAGAGAGAAGATTCGGTTTGACTGGCCGATGCCGACGCTTACAGATATACAGATACAACCACGCGGCTGCACCTGATTGCCCATTGCATATGCATGCCTGTTTGGATATTGGATTCGCCGCGAGACTTATGCTCGAGCTTTATCCCTCGCCTATGTCGACGCGACGTTACACAACGTCGGCGTCGGCTGCGGTGACGGCGATTATGGGTTATCGATATTGCGAACTTACAGCGCGCGCGGAGAGTCCAGGGATATAGCGCTCATGGATATGCAAAGATGTAAAAAAGCGCCATTCCCAGATAACGTGGGGCGGGTGAGAGTGTTTGGCCGGCGATCGTGTCATCCTGAGCGTGAGCAAACTAGTTTGCTCGCCTCTTTCGAGGACACGCCAAGAGGCACACGAAAGCCCATGGCCATCGGACAAATTTCGGAGCGGTGTTTTTGGTCGACGTCCGATAGTCTAACGACGAGGGTATGATGTAAAAAAGAGCAACTGTGCGGGAAAGATGTAAAGAGAGGGAAATTTATGGGACTACCGCGAAGCATCAAATATTAGAACGGAGAGGAATTATGAGAATATTATAAAGCGTAAATGTTTGCATATTCGTTAAGGAAATTGAATTATGCGAATAAAGAAGCTCTTCGATTAAGGGAATACGACTGTTTTTTTTTTTTTTTTTGAAAAATATGCAAGCCTTAAGATTCATTAAGAGATTCCCGTGTATTTATTAGAGCTGCTTTTCCGGTCCGACTAACGGACATGTGTTCTACTTACACGAGATAGACGGTTTATCCTTGCGAAAATATATTGAGGCAATTAGTCGCGTCACATGACATTATGCTCTGTCAAAACTTTGGAGAGGTTTAGAAGCGTTATTAACGTCTACAACGTTTCTGTATCATATGTTTAGCGAGCCTTCGAAAATGCTACTATATAATTTACTTAACCCGAAAATACGAGCTTAAATCGCTGATTACGTTGCAAATTATGGAAGTTAAATTAGGCAATTCAAGCATCCTACTTTCCTATAGAAAGGGCGGTTAAATATCTCGGAGGGTTCTCCACTCTTTAAATGATCGTTTCAAGGCGTAATTACTGTAATTGGGTGCTACAAGCACAGATGTTTATAAACAGTAATTTTTGCATTATTATCTTTAATCGGAACAATCTAATTATTATCTATTAATTTTTCATATACTTGTTAATAGCGTGATTTAGAAATATCTTACAGAGAGAGAGAGAGATGAATAAAATAGGGAGCGGACAAAGAAAATACGATGATCTAAAAATAACAAATGCATCTCATATTTTTAAAAAAATAATCATATGGATTGTCTTTTTTGCCATACCAATTGTTCAAACCACATTGAATTTATTTTTGTCCAATCTGTTATAAAAAAAAATGTTTTTTTTTCTATTTGCAGAGTTTACTAAAATATTACACGGAAATACCAATATGACCGAAATAGTAAATCGAAATGTAATGTTTCTGATATATCTTTGATTTTTCTGTTTTGTAACTTTTTTATAAGAGAAAGAGAGAGAGAGAGAGTCAACCGTACAAAAATAAATGTAAAAATTCGTATCGAAAAAGATAATCCGTATAATTTCTTAAAAAAAAAATGTGATAAATTAATAGTGAGACTATTTATAGGCTAGTCTCACCAAATTGAAATAAAAGTGAATAATGCATTTTGTAATTTAAAAATAAAAAAAAAGATATATGTATCTTGCGCATATACACACTGTACAAACATTTTCTTTTTTCTGCTTTCAAATTAAGGAATAATGATGGCTCGTCTCGTTGTACAGATAGTAGATGGTCGCATAGCTAGACGTTAATCGAAATCATGGGTAATGTCCGGAAAATTACCTAGGCATTTGAAATATCATGCTAGCGTATAGAGAGACAGCATTACTCTCAATTATTTATACAGGGAGTCGTAGAGGAATTACGTAACAAATTAATAAATAAACATAGTTTATTATAAATTTGAATAGAATTTTTTAGAATTTTATATAAAGCTTGAGATACTTATTGTAAGATATTCAACAAATGATAACTTCCTTTGAAATGTTTCCGAGTTCATTTTGTATTCATTAAAACATTAACATCCTTTAAATTATTGTAATAAAATTTATATCAATAATTAATGGATTTTCATAAAAAGGGGATACTTCTTTTACATATTCACGCTTTCATTTTGAAAATCGAAAGACTTATACGCATTGACTTGCATCTTATTTTTATATCATTTATGAAGCATTATTACGTGCATGTATTTCTCTCTTTGAATTTCAAATTATCACAAAGAATGTCTTACCGAGGACTTCCGAGCGTGATCCGACCGAGTATGCGACAATAACAAGTAGTAGCGGCAATAAAAAAAGGGACAGTCGTTCGAAGTTACTCCTTCGCGAATAGTAGCGATAAAACATTCTTTTCAGAAGTCGAATACAGAAACGTCGTCGGTCGCAAAAATCCAATAAGAACGGTGCTCGTAAAGCGATGCGGAGGCGAAGAAAGGATTACCATACCGAGACGAGAATAATGCACGCAACGTCCCGATAGAGAATTATGCCTGCGGATCTCGCCATGTTCTTGAAACGTAGAAAAAATATTACTTTCTCGTCTGTGATTATAAATAAGTAAAACCGCGAGGATTATTAGATATCCGACCATTTCCGCTGTCATAATACACGATTACTGTCACTGATTCAATGTTTAAGGCGACATATCCATTTGAAGCTTTGAAAAATGAGTACATTTTCCAGATTTTTTCGCAGCGCAACAACTTGATAAAAATTTTTAATTTTTTTTACAATATTAATTTAATATTATTAATTATTTGAACAAAAATTTTTGGATTAAACATTTTTTTTTTTTTTTTTCAAAAGTTATTTGCAAAACTTCTTTAATTTTACGGTGTGCATGAAAACATTCATTTATCATATCTGAAATCAAAAATACAAGTTTTTTTTTATTAATGTATTAACAGCTATCCTAATGCTTTTTTAAAAATTTAAAAATATAGGAAAATGGCAACGTGTTGAAAAAAAAATGTATATTTTCATGCAGACCGTGCTCGAAAATATCAATCTGCAAATATTCGCATAAACTAAAAAAAAAAAAAATGTTTAATAAAAAATTTTTATTTAAATACTTAATAATTTTACATTAATATTGTAAAAAAATAAAAAGTTTTTATCAAGTCGTTGCGCTGCAAAGAAAAAATAGAATCTAGAAAATGCATTTAATTCTCGAGAGTTCAAAAAGGTATGCCTCTTTAAATACTATAAATTGTTTTCAATATCATAAATTATTCACACGCAGCATTTTTCTAATAAATAAATAAAGTTTTGGTTTAAATATTTTGAATCAATTTATTTCGCTGAACCATTTCATCAAAAATTCCTTTAAAGTATTGTACGGTTTAGAAGGCAGTCTGGCCTATTTGGCACGCCGTACACAAGTGCATTATCGCGTCGCGAAACGTTCCTTTATGATCTTCTCCTCCCCAGTAGTTTGCTTGAACAGGCGAAACACGCGAGTGCACATTTATGGACTCGACGCGCTCGCGGAGGCGAGCCTAACTTGACAAAGAGTGCCGGGAGTAAAATGCATAGCGATATAATAGTGCGCCAGACAAATGTCGATGTGCAAGAGCAACAAGTGCCGTGAGGGCCGTCTACTTCTGACAATGAGCAGGAAATCTGGCCGGCTCTCCACGGACACGTGAGCAAGTAGGGGTGGAGGACGCGCGCCGGTCGCAAAAAGGCGTCACAGGTTGCAGTCACAATTAGCGATCACGCAAATTCAGGTTCCATTCAACGACGGCTTGTCTTTATGCGAGGTCGCCGATATCAGTGTATCGCGCGGCGAAGTCGAAACGCGAGCGCGCTTTGTTGTAAGAAAACGTGTCGCTACTCGCTTGAATATGAATTGAAAGTTCGTCTTTTCTCTGAAGCTCTATTTTGATGTAAGTGAGCTTTACGAAAGATATGAAAAAACGATGAGACAAATGATAAAATATATTTTTATAAAAAAGATAATAAATATTTATTATAATTATTTCTTGTTATCGTCGATCAGTAATTTTGTTGGGCGACAACGTCAACATTTGTTTCAAATAAGGAGTGAAAACTGTATCTGATGATGATGATGGCGCTTTTCCACGGGCGACTGCCAAAAGGGCGAAATTACACCTTCACCATCTTTATGCGCCATTGAATATGATAATCGTACGTACCGTTCGTGATTGCTCGTAAGCAGCTCGTTACCTTACTCGCCAAAGAACCCTTAATTATTGCGATTCGAACTACGGGGGAATAACGAAGGCTCGACCGCTCGCGATGGCTGAACATCCTGAATTTTCGCCGTTAAGAATCTTGCAGTTTTTTTTTGCTACTTTTTTAGTTAATTCTCTGATTTTTTGATTTTTCAATACGCGATTTTTCAATACTAAAAGTAATGTTTATGAATAAAACTAGTTATATAAAATGAATATTTTATGAATAAAACTATTATTATATTGAATATATGATATAAATCATTTATATTAAATGTACTATCTATGTTTAAAAACATAAAAGTACTTTATTCGTAGTTATTATTAAGACAAATTATAAGAATCACGAAGCAAGAATCAAATTTAACAAAAAGTAGCTTCTTTGTAAACTCAAGGCAAAGAGAAAGAAATACTAATGAATCCTTCTAATTTCCTTAATGCAGAATACAATTTTGTCTCTGAAATGTTTTTTCTTCGCAACAGATTTAATATTTAATCGCAATTTTAGATCTTCACTAATTTTAATCATCACAATAAATTTCTCCTGAGTTTTGAATTCTAACAATATTCCTAATTTTGAATAAAACAAAAGTTTTTCTTTTTATTCTATAAAACAAATATATTATTAGATTTTTTTTATTTTTAAAAAGAATTAAAGAATTGTGAAAATTAAAAATTAAAGTATTAGTCGGCTTAAATATAACTTTTATTCCATTAAAAATTAAGTATTTCGTTAAAATTTAGTTCTAAAAAGAAATATATTGCGGAGATTAAAATAAATTATCGGATTTCGCCCTTTTGGGGCCGGAAAAGGGCAATCTATTTAAACGCAGCTTCTTGTCGATTCCTTTATTCCTACTTATGATGTGATATTGCTTTATCCCGCGGCGAGTTTTATTCGGGAGAGGACACGGAAGAGGTATCGATTGTTAGCTGCTTGGAGAACTTTCGGGTTCCGAGATGGCCCATGTCTGGGTGGTAGGTCCCCGAATTCTTCCATTCGATTCCACAGCTGGGACACGTGCGCAGCGTCACTCCGTCTCGGCCGCATCCGTAACAATACTGGCGTTCACGGGGCCATGGACAGTCGGAATAGTAATGCTGCGCGGAACGGCAGTTCCAACATACAACGGGTCGGCTCGCATTTTCAAAGAATTTGCCAGTTTTGAACTTCCTCCTAAAGGATCTACCTGGCGACGCGCTCTGGCATCCGCTCGCTATGGCCCTCCTGCTCGATTCCTCTCTCAAAGAGGATGTGGATCGTCCGGGAGTCAGGCTCGACCGAATGGATGACGAGCCCGGAGACGATCTGTGCAAAGAGAATTTCGCTCGGCATGCCTGACCTGATCGCGCCAATGTTAGATCCACGCGCAAATCCCGGATGCGATCGTGCTCATTAGGTTGCTCGAGCTTCGTTACAGTTGACAACGGTACGATAGTTGCTGATTCAGGGGGCTTATGATCGGTCTGAGTGCCGATTGTGCTCGGCGGGTCAGTCTGCACCTCACGGTCCTGGGTCTCCCTATTTCGCGCGCGCATTTCATCGAGGGCGTAGTCTTGCGACCAGACCTTGTCGGTCTGGATTCCCTGCTCCTGGGTAGTGTATTGCTGAATGGTGGTGCATTCCCGAATCTCAGTCAAGTTGTACAATTCCAGGCGGAATTCCGAGTTCCTGCTGGACATCTCTCGGACCAGATTCTCGTAGCAGGATCTAAAAATCCGCCGATTATTTGCCACCGAGTTTGTCCCTCGAGTCCTTAACAGCTATCTATGAGGAGGATGTAACAAAAAATATAAAAAATCCTAAGCAAAAATTTAATAATCCTCAAACAAAATAAGTAATATAATAATACGTCAGATAATATTCTCAAAGTATCTTCAATCAAAATAATCGCTGCAATTTTCAAGATAAACATCCAAATATGACAATCAGAATAATTATCTTCATTCTTAAATAAAATTTCAATATTTTTAATATGTAATTCTGGCGTCTAATTTTTCAAAGATTTTCAATATCAGGCAATTAATTACGTTTCGATAATCAAAGAAGTTTTCATTAACCACGAAGATAAAATACTCGGATAAAATATAAAAAGTTTTTTAAATATTTTAAAATTTTAAGATATTTTAATTTTTAAAAATAAAATGTAAACAATTTTTTAAACATTTTAAAATTTTTTATATTTTATTTTTCAAAAATTAAAAAATTTTTAAATATCTTAAAATTTTAAAATATTTGAAAAACTTTATATATTTTATTTTTTTTTTAATTTAAAAAATTTTTTGAAATATCACCTCGCTGATTGATTGTTGCTTGCTGTTCGACGCGGCTGATCATATTTTTAATGCGTCATGTGCGCGTGACCGCGGCAGATCACAAAGGATCTCGAATTACTACAATAAATGCGTGGGCTATAGTCGATTATTCGACAGAATCTCGCCATGTACGAGGCTTATTCGAGCCTCAACAATTTTGGAAATTCCAAATTCTCGTAATTCGACGACAACTAACTTGCGCTCGCCCGCAAAATACAGTAGAAGAAAAGATCTCTTCGATAGCAAACTTCGACATGAAATTAATGTGGTGTTAATATTCTTCGATATTCTTGCGATAGTACCATAAGTACGTAACGCGGGAATAACAATGTGATCTCAGTTTATAACAATAATTTAATATACCCTCATAATTTTCCGGACGTCAATCGCAATCGCTATTCCTAAAACATATTCCTCTCGGACACAAGATAATACGAACGGAATTTGCGCGTATACAATCCTAGCAAAAAAAAAAAAAATATATATAAGAACACAGTAAACGCGACAAGGCTCGCCGGCCGACAAGAAATATGCCACGCGATATACGAGCTCACTATGCGATAATAGTCCGTACTATAAACAAAACTATACAATAGATTATAAAAATTTCTGACTCTCGACTGCAGATTTCCCGAGAGAGAGAGAGAGAGAGAGAGAGAGACAGAGAGAAAGAGTACATGCGAAAGAATTAGTTGGGATGAGGCGTTTCGCCGGTCAGCTGTCGCTCTGAGAATGATATAGAATACAAAATGATAATACAATGATATGGTTTGATAATTAGCGACAGATATGATTCTATGGCGTGTCTCATCCGAACCTTATTATCAAAATCTATTTACAAGATAAGACGCTCTCACCGGCTCTCACGCCGCCTTCCCGCAATGTTCAGCTATCGCTATTTCGCCGGAGCTCGCCGAGGCCTCGGTCGCTCTCGCCGATCCGCCGAACAGTGATAAGAGGAAGGCCCGCAGAAGTCACATCGGCAATTAAATCGAAATTATGCCACCTGTGGCGCTTTCGCGTCCCTCAGGGACGTCCAGCGGCCTTTGTTGTCGCAGTAGCGGGTCCTATTCTTCCTCGCCCTGCTTTTTCCTCGCAGGATGTTGGAGGCGCAAATTTTCGGCCATTGATTTCCTCCAGGATTTTATTCACGGCTTCGGATGTCTTAAAGGTCAATTTTTTCCTCGGCCCTGAATTGCATCCGAATTAGAGTCCCCGGGTCCTTACGATCGGACAGAATGTTGATAACAGACTCTTTGATAAGGGCGGAAATGGATCGCTCTTATATTTATCATATTGTTACAATATTATTGACAATCTCATGACCTGGCTGGTAAATTGCAATAACAATATTTTGAATTTGGCGGTAATTTTGTGATAATCGTATCGATCGATAAAATTTCGATGATAAGAGAAACAGGATCGCGGATCTAAGCAAGTGAATAAGATAGTAAGAATTTTGCGAGCAGAAACAGAAGCACAGATAGGCTTTTGTCCTAGAGATTTTATGCATATATTTCTTTTTCTTAATTTTGTAATATCAAATTTATAGATGTTTAAATCCTCAAAATTATACATGTTCCATATTTTTTTTTTGTACACACTATATTACATGTGGAAATGTAGATTAAAACTGAATCAAACTATAATACATGCGATAAAAATTCCTTAACAATCCTCGAAAGCTAAAACTCGTTAAGAGCTCACTAAATACACTCGCAAATGAAAAGAAAAAAAAAGAAAAGAAAAATTCTCGAGTCGCTCTCCCCAAAAAGTATCCGGCCCTTGGACGGACATCAAAAAATGTCACGTCACAGTGTATAAAAGCAACTGCGCGCGGCTTGTCGTGCGCGAAGAGAACCGTGTTACGAGCATAATAATCGTTAATTGATAATTGAGGAAATACGCGGATAAGGTGAGAAAATAATGGTAAGGTGGTACTTGGCGCGCGCGACACCCCAGCCCAGGTAAATGATATATTAATATCCCCTACAAATGTATATACCCTTATCTGCCGCCTCGATCCCATTTTTACAGTTCACACGCGATACAGGCATTAAAAAGGAATTCGATATGTATCGCATATATATCATTATTGTGCCGCTCCATCTATCGCGTAGCTCGTAACTCGTTTTATATTCGTGACAGGTGTAATTTAGAAATCGAACGGGTATTTAGTGCGGACCTCGGCTGCGAGATATCGGGGATCGGAGATCGTAAAGGAAAAATACTTAAACTCGCGCAGCGGCGCGAGTTTATATAATTTATTTACATAAAAGTAAAAAGGGTAAACGAGAGAGCATGTTTATAGGCAATACGGTTACAATTTTTAATTACCAGGCGATCGTAAAATGAATTCAATCTCGTGAGTGGTAAATTAAATAGGTTACTATTTAATGATGAAAATTTAATAAAGGCTAATTATTAATTTGATTTTGTCAGTAGGTACATTATCGCCTTTATAAGCTGTATACTTATGTTATTATTCACGAGTCTTATGTCGACATATCACGATAAGTACATCGTTACACTGGGTGGAAAGCAATGTATCATAAGTTTAGCAAATTGTTATACAGGAACAAGGGGTAATTATTTATTCATTAACATATTTTTGCATATTTAATATTATTTTGCATAATTGATATTAACGTCATTATAAAATGTGTAATTATATTATTATCCAATTCCGATGTTGACGTGTCATGATAAGTATATCAGTATAATAGCATAGGTGAAGTAATAGTCACACCTGTTTCACGTATACACTGAAAATCTTAATGGCATACACAAGCAACGATTTCCAAGTCACATTGATTAGTGCTTACCATCATGAATAATTAAATTCTCCTCAGGGGGGCTATCTCGGCTACGCAATCTCAATATAGATAAATTTCCTGGGGATGAGCTATACTGAGTTATGATTATGAGAATATAATGTATGTGTGCAGTCAAATAACCTGTTTGATATAATAATATTAATGCCGGCTTGCGGCAACTCTCGAATTTGTTGCTTCCGGTCTTTGTAGATTCTTATTGATCAAGATAACATATTGTTTTACATACGATAAAAATCTGATGGAGAATATTTCGATATAAATTTAGCAGGATCTTATCGCCGACGAGTGATCAATCGGCATCGTCCTTTTACCATCCCGTGATTAGGTGGACATCTAATAGGGACTGTTATGATACCTCGATAGAACGGTGACGTTTCATAATCCGGTTCCGGTTCCAAGGTAGGCGTGGTCGTTTCCGGCCCGATGGTTGAATGTCGGTGGAACAGAGGTTCGATTTTGGTTTTTATGGTATCCTTGATTTTCTCCCCGACGTTATTCAATGTGTTTCCGATTTCATTCCAGACAGAACGCCTCGTTCGAAGACTGCTGCCTTGCGTGGCACATGTCAAAGAGACGAGCAGCAAAAGCACGCTCAGAAAACGGCAATAAAATCTCATATCTATAGTTCCTTTTTTCCTGGAAAATGCGAAAAGCCACCTTAAATAAGTAAACACAATCGAATACATTATTGCGAGGATTTTTCTACGCTTCATAAAATTTATGCTATATAAAAAATAATATTTTGTTATCTATTTACGTCATTTAAACTCTTTAATTTTTAAAAGTTATTTATTGTTTTTTAACGTTATAAAGTAGTTATCATCTTTATTCCCTAAGTTCCGGTGATCGAGCAAAGTAGTGATACTTTTGAGACATTCACTAAAAAACCTCACAGAAGTAGAAACAATGCACCAAGTATATAAAAAGAAAAAAAAAATTAACAAACAGTTTGACAAAATAAAAACAGATATGAGATTAATACAATTAGCGCCAAGTATAGTAAATTATATATGATATCAATTCATAATCGACACTAAATGAATTAAGTTTCCTTTAATTCCTAAAGCACTTTTTACATGATGTATAATTTAAAAGAAAGTTTTAAGTCGCAAACTTTAAGTCGCATAAACAATCTTCAGATTGGAGTGAGATATGAAAATTTGACGTGGCCGGGTCGTATTTAAACGCGTAGACTCAAGCTTATATTTTATAATATATGAATGTATATTTGCTGAACAAAATTAACATATTCCTCATTGGCACAATTAAAAAAATATTTCATACTTAAAAAATTAAAAAATAAAATCAAACTTTAGAATTAAAAATAACAAAATTTAAGTTTAATTTATATAAATGTAAATTATAAATTTTACCTGATCAACAATTCACATTCACATTCAATAATTAAAAAAATTAATCCAATTAGCAATCATTTTTCGCAAACAATAACAAATAATTAAATTTTTGAAAGAATTGATTTGTTAACAAGAATACGATCAAATAAGTTACTGTTCACATTCCTTTAAAATAAAACAAAGATAGTTTGTCAATCAGTTGCACGAAAGTGTTAGATAAATAAAAACAAAAACACTGAAGAGTAGAGCGGCATATATGTCAAACGTGTGCATGGAAGGATTTCTCACCTGGTTAACTCTTTTGCGCTTGGTATGCCAACGATATCTTATATATCACTGCTAGCTAGCTGCAAAAATCCGCTTTCGTAACCGCTCACAATGTAATAAACTCACTTTCAAGACGAATAACGAATGTTATTCAATGTGGCATACAGCCGTGGCGGAGGCTTTCTTTGAGTGACAACGAGACACGATCTGTTTTTTATAGCTCAACTGGTTGCACTAATGCAGAATGTATCTTTTTCCCTCCACATTGGAAGGATAAAGATAAGCTCTGAATTAATGTATTTAGTTATAAAGAACAGACCCATAAATGCGACAGCTTTTTCCATCAAGTTTCGGATTTCTCTTACTCATAATGACGTTGTTTTTTAATGGGTGAATCAAAGGGGCGTTTCTTTTATCTAAGCGAATGCAAACGTCAATTAATTTTATCCAACGATAAGCAAAAGCAATCTGTGACGCGATAGACGCTGTCATACTTTTCCTCTTTCGCGTTCCGATACTTACACTTTTATTATTGCCCTGAATTTTCCCTCTACTGATAAATCTTACTATATCTTTCCTTGACTCTTTGATCGTGGCGAGAATATATGTATATATGCATATATATACAATAAAGTTCGAAGAATCGCTACGTGTTTCTTTATGTATTTGAGTTGACATATGATTCTTTCATTAATCTAAACTGAATTTTGTTTTAACAGAAACGTCTAGATATAATAATAATTTTCCCATAAAAATTATAATTTACGTTTCTTTATTTTTACTTAATTTCAAGTCAATGTTAAATTATATATTTATTGAATTATTATTTGTGTAAAAATTAATTGCAAGAATAATTGCTATTTTAAATTAAATATTGTGACAGTTGTGAAAAAACATTAATTAATTTTACGTTAAAAATTTGTTTATATATTTTTTGAAAGATTCGTGGAGGAAAAGCGAGATGTATATACAACACAAATTTCGTGTCAAATAAACTTTCAACGTTTAAAAAGATTCAGATCATTTGATATACAGTAATGAAAAAGTTTGCATACACACATACAAGTCATTCGTTAAAGCGAGTTACTTAACTGATGTGTGTTTTTATTATTGGATATCCCGTTTTACCAACTGCATCCATCGGAGATTTATTCAGTATGTATATTGACGTATACAATGCTTTTCCCCACATTTTCTTTTGCAATACGGAATCGAATAGCAAAGCTCTAGCTTTTTTCATCAGAATTCGACTCAATCTATTAGCCCTTTCATCTAATTGGGATGTGTTAGCACATTTTTGTCAAATTCAATGCTTCTCTCTTCGCATCAAGTTATTACATTGTTGTTGACGTATTCTTTTCCGTTGTCTGAATTTGAATACTTTTCTGTTTTTACTTTATCTACTTTATGTATTGCTTGGTCTTACTGAAAACTTTGTTCTTACTTATATCGACATATTACGGTAAAGATATCGGAGTAGGAAATTGTGTATCATGAGTTTAAGAAATTGTTACATAGGAACAAGGGATATTATTTATTCATTAATATATTTTTGCATATTAATGTCATTGATATTAATGTCATTATAATGCCTATTATGTTATTATTCAATCCTGATATTCATGTCATTCTAAGTATATCAGTAATAGGATAGATAAAATAGTTAAATAGTTATCAGTTTCATGAATATACTAAAAATCTTAATGATATACACGAACAACGATTGCCAAATCACAGTGCTTACTATGAATAATTAAATTTTCCTCAGGCCAGCTCTCTCGAATATAGATAAATTTCCTAGAATATGTTATACTGAGAATATAATGTATATGTGGAATCAAATAACTTGATATAAAATAATATTGATGCTGGCTTCAGAAATTTATTACTTCCAGATTTTATTTAGAATCTTATTATTGGACAAGATATATCATTAACTATATACTACTATTTTACACACGATAAAAATTGGATGGAGAATATTTCGATATAAATTTAGCAGAATCTTATCGACGACGAGTGATCAATCGGCATCGTCCTTTTACCATCCCGTGATTAGGTGGACATCTAAGAGGGACTTTTATGATATCTCGATTGACCGGTGACGTTCCATCATCCGGTTCCAAGGTTGGCGTGGTCGTTTCGGGCCCGACACTTGAGTGTTGGGGCAGAGGTTTGATTTTGATTTTCACATCCTTCATTTTCTCCCCAACGTTATTCAATGTGTTTCCGATTTCATTCAAGACAGAACGCCTCGTTCGAAGACTACTACCTTGCGCGACACATGTCAAAGAGACGAGCAGCAAAAGCACGCTCAGAAAACGGCAATAAAATCTCATATCTATAGTTTTTTTTTTCCTGGAAAATGCGAAAAGCCACCTTAAATAAGTAAACACAATCGATACATTATTGCGAGGATTTTTCTACGCTTTATAAAATTTATGCTATATAAAAAATAATATTTTGTTATCTATTCACGTCGTTTATACTCTTTAATTTTTAAGAGATATTTATTGTTTTCTAACGTTATAAAGCAGTTATCATTCCTGTTTGTTTATTCTCAAGCTCCGATAATCGAGCAGAGTAGTAATAATAATACTTTTGGAATAACAATACTACTAAAAAACTTCAGAGAGATAAAAACAATACATAAAAAAAAAAATTAAAGTTTGACAAAAGTTTGGCAAAATAGAAATAGATATGAGATCGATACAATTAGCACCAAGTATAGTAAATTATATTTAATATTAATTCATAATAGACACTGAATTAAGTTTCCTTTAATTCTTAAAGCACTTTTTACATCATCTATAATTCAAAAGAAAGTTTTACGCAAACTTGAAGAGTCGCGTAAACGATCTTCAGATTGGAGAGATATGAAAACTTGACGTGTCCGAGTCGTATTCAAACGCGTAGACTCAAGTTTACATTTTATAATATATGAATGTATATTTGTTGCGCAAAGTTAACGTATTCTTCATTGGCAGCACAGTTAAAAAAGTATTTCATACTTGAAAAATTGTTAAAAAATGAATGAAACTTTGAAATTAA
The DNA here is from genome assembly GCF_021464435.1 of Cataglyphis hispanica. Classification (NCBI taxonomy): domain Eukaryota; kingdom Metazoa; phylum Arthropoda; class Insecta; order Hymenoptera; family Formicidae; genus Cataglyphis; species Cataglyphis hispanica. The sequence goes on along the minus strand of NC_065962.1, from coordinate 5,929,627 downwards.
AAATAACAAAATTTAAGTTTAATTTATATAAATGTAAATTATAAATTTTACTTAATCAAGAATTCACATTTATATTTAATAAAAAATTAATCCAGTTGGCAATCTTTTTTTTTGCAAACGATAACAAATAATTAAATTTTTGAAAGAATTCATTTGTCAATAAAAATACGATAAAATAAGTCACTATTTCCATTTCTTTAAAATAAAACAAAGGTAGTCTGTCAGTCAATTACACGAAAGTGTTAGATAAACAAAAACAAGAAAATTGATGGGGGGGGGGACGAGAAAAGCATATATGTCAAACGTGTGTACAAGGAAGGATTTCTCACCTGGCTTTTTTGCGCTTGGTATGCCAACGATATTTTATATATCACTGCTAGCTAGCTGTAAAAATCCTCTTTCGTTACCGCTCACAATGTAATAAATTCACTTTCAAGACAAATAACGAGCGTTATTCATGTAGGATACATCCGTGACTGAGGCTTTCTTTGAATGACAACGAGACTCGATCTGTTCTTTATATCTGAACTAGCTGTACTAATTCAGAATGTATCTTTTTCTCTCCACATCGGAGAGAGAAAGATAAATTCTGAATTAATGTAGCCGGATTAGCTATAAAGAACAGACCCATAAATGCGATAGCTTTTTTCGATCAAGTGTCGCGCTTCTCTTATCGATAATGACATTATTTTTTAATGAGTATATCAAAGGAGCGTTTGTTTTATCTAAGCGAATGCAAAAATTTTATCTAACGATAAGCGAAAGCAATCTGTAACGCGATAGACGCTGTCATACTTTTGCTCTTTTGCGGTCCATTTCACTGACTTCTATTATTGCCCTGAATTTTTCCTTAATTTATATGTATATATATATATATATGATTTTTTCATCAATCTGGACTGAATTTTGTTTTAACATAAACGATTATAATAATAACTTTTCCATAAAATCAATAACATTACGTTCCATATTTTTACTTAATTTCAAGTCAATGTTAAATTTTATATTTTTTGAATTATTATTTGTATAAAAATTAACTACAAGAATAATTGCTATTTTAAATTAAATATTGTGACAGTTGTGAAAAAACATTAATTAATTTTACGTTAAAAATTTGTTTATATATTTTTTGAAAGATTCGTGGAGGAAAAGCAAGATGTATATACAACACAAATTTCATGTCAAATAAACTTTCAACGTTTAAAAAGATTCAGATCATTTGATATACAGTAATGAAAAAGTTTGCATACACACGTACAAGCCATTCGTTAAAACGAGTTACTTAATTGATGTGTGTTTTTATTATTGGATATCCCGCTTTACCAACTGCATTCATCGGAGATTTATTCAGTATGTATATTGACGTATACAATGCTTTTCCCCACATTTTCTTTTGCAATACGGAATCGAATAGCAAAGCTCTAGCTTTTTTCATCAGAATTCGACTCAATCTATTAGCCCTTTCATCTAATTGGGATGTGTTAGCACATTTTTGTCAAATTCAATGCTTCTCTTTTCGCATCAAGTTATTACATTGTTGTTGACGTATTCTTTTCCGTTGTCTGAATTTGAATACTTTTCTGTTTCTACTTTATCTACTTTATGTATTACTTGATCTTACTGCAAACTTTGTTCTTACTTATGTCGACATATCACTGTAAGTATATCGGAGTAGGAAATTGTGTATCATAAGTTTAGCAAATTATTACATAGGAACAAATAATAATTATTTATTTATTCATTAACTTTTTTTTGCATGATAATTGATATTAATGTCATTAAAATGTGAAATTATATTATATTATTATTTATTATATATTTATTATATATTTAGGTATTATTCAATTCTGATATTGATGTGTCATATTATTTTATACTCGATAAAAATTTAATGGATAATATTTCGATGGAAATTTAGCAAGATCTTATGTCTGGAGGAAGATTCGGCATCGATCTCCTATCTTCTGTTCCCCAGGTGGACATTGCGTAGGAACTTCTATGATATGTCGATAGATCGGTGACGTCTCATTATCCAATTCCATGGTTGGCTTGGTCGTTTCGGGTTCGACGCTTGAATGTTGGAAGAGAGGTTCGACTTTGGTCTTCACGGTATCCTTGATTTTCTCCTTGATGTTATTCAATGTGTTTCCGATTTCATTCAAGACAGAACGCCTCGTTCGAACACTGTTGCCTTGCGTGGCATATGTCAAAGAGACGAGCAGCAAAAGCAGCACGCTCAGAAAACGGCAATAAAATCTCATATTTACAGTTCTTTTTTTCTGGAAAGTGCGGAGAGTTGCCACCTTAAATAATTAAATACAATTAATACATTATTGCGAGCAATTTTCAATATATAGGGTTACGGCTAAGCTTTAATAAAATTTATGCTGCGTACAAAATAATACCTTGTTTCCTATTTATGTCAGTTAAACTCTTTTCAAAATTTATTTATTTATTGTTTTTTTAACGTTACTAGAGCAATTATCATCCATATTTGTTTTCAAGTTTCTCCAATCGAACAGAATATATATACGTTTGGAATATATAATATCACTAAAAAATCTTACAGAGGTAAAAACAATACACCAAGTACATAAAAAAAGTAACAAAAAGTTTGACCAAAATAAATGTGAAATCAATACAATTAGCACCAAGTAAATTATATATGATATCAATTTATAATAGATACGAAATAAATTAGGTTTTCTTTAATTTCTAAAGCATTTTTTACACGATGTATAATGATGATTCAAAAGAAAGTTTTACGCAAACTTTAAGACGCATAAATAATCTTCAGTTCGAAATGAAATATAAAAACTTGACGTGCCCGGATTATATTTAAACGCATAGACTCAAGCTTATATTTTATAATATATGAATATAATATATATTTGTTAAATAATAGAAAGATTAACATGTACAAAATTAAATATTTACATTTAATGTATATAATTTTTTATAATGTTTTACAGGAAAAAAAGGAAGGACTTTTTATAAGAAAAAAGTCATTTATGATGAATCAGTCTAATAATATTGCAATTTATAGACTGATTGTGAATTCATTTTCATATATTATTTAAGATTTTATATTTTATTAAAAATATACATATATTTATTTGTGAAATTTTTTTTCTTAGATGCGACCTCCAGGCACACCAAGTGTCTTACTTTGATTTAAAGATCATTTATGCTTAAAATTTGCGTAAAATTTTCTTTTGAACTATATCATGTAAAGAGTGCCTTAGGAATTACAGAAAATCTAATTCATTTAGTGTCTGTTATGAATTGTTAGCATATATAATTTACTATATTTGCTATACTTGTTAATTGTATTGATTTCATTGAATCTATTGAATCTATTTTTACTTTTATAACCATTTTGTTATGTAGTAGTATTTTTTTATGTACTTGGCATATTGTTTTTACCTCTGCGAGATTTTTTAATTATTAAAAATTATTGCAGAAAATTTTATTTTTAAATTTTTGCAAGAGAATATTTAAAATGTATGCTCATTCTTTTTAATCTAACAATATATATTATAACTTTTTTATTATACTTGGATCTTATTTGATTATATTTTTTCTGCAAAAGATATTTTAGCATTTTGAGGCCAACTGCAATTTTTGTACTTTCGAATCATTTATTAATTGCCATTTGATGTTTTTAGCATGTATTATATCTGTATAATGTTCATCAATTGTATTTTTATTTTAATAAAAAATTCCATTAATATTTCTATCAATATATATCTTTACCATAGATACAGTTTTAATTTTTAAATCTGTTATTTTAATAATTTTTGTGCTATTAATTTTAAATAACAATAATATGTAATATGAGAATACTTCCTCTTATTATTATGACTGCATTAATCTTACTCGGACTGGGTGGCAATCATAAACTTGCATTCATGCTGTATCAGAAAAGTGCCATTAGATTTTTTATTACGACTTTAATTCTTCAGATATCTTAATCGAAAATTGATTTGGCATACAATTCCGAATAAACTATTTGATAGCACCTCGATATCTATGCAGTGATTTTCATCGGTCGGATTCTTGATTTTTAATGTGTTATATTATATTTATATAAACACAAAAATAAAAATATATAAAATTAAAATTAAAAAGTGTGGTGACATTTTTTCAAAGATATATGCAGCAATGAAATAACCGTAATGTGCAAAACGATAAAAGTTTGCGAATTTACGAAACGTGTAAAATATTGATCAGACCACTGATATTTTGAAAATATCTGTAAGTAGAACAGGAAATATACTCGCGCGTTTTATCTATTACGTTACGCGTCTGAAAGTAGCGCGCGCAATCGTGCATTGTAAGTTATGTGCCGCGAAAAACGATGAATGGGTTGTCAGAAATGAGTTGTTCGAATCACGCGGTGGAAGGTTCTTATCGCTCGGAATGAAGTAAAATATGAGCCTGTTCAGAAACATTTATGTGCACGTGCTCAATAATGCTTCCTCGCCCCTGTCTGCGTCTAGTCACGCGATTGCGCTCTCGTCTCGTCTCGGGGGCGCGAATTCATATACATAATATAATACACAATATGTATTCGGTATAGAACAGAGCGCGCATCGAATGCACGCTGTAACGTGAAATCAAATGTCATTATAGTATATCATCTAGCAAATGTACCGTCTGCTTTCTCACGACCAGATTTTGAGCCTCTATAGATATTTTAGACGTTTGTAAAATCGATATCGATATATAAAGTTGTATCGCTGTTTTTAAATATATTGTTTTTTTTTTAATTTATTATTTTCATTTATTTTTATTTTCTTTAATTTTATTTTTGTTATATTTATTTTTTAATTTATTATTTTCACAATATATTAAAATAATCAAAAATATTTTGGATACTAGTATATGTTTATCCTGATAGCAATATATTTTTTATTAAAAAAGACAAAATAAATTCAATATTAAATAAAATAAATTAATAAATTCAATTGTGTATCAAATACGTCAAATGGCATATAAAATTAAAATATTAATAAAGAAATTAGTTACGAAGTTTATTTTATAAAAAATAAGAAACTTCTAATAAAAGTTAACACGATCAAATGCTCCCGAGTTGAACTTTAAATTTATTTATTTGATCTATGTAAAGATTGCGTAAAAAAATAGAAGTGATATTTTTCGAAATATTTTATATTTATTCATCTGCTTTCTTCCCGAGATCCAATATCGAGAACCGATCCGGCGTTATGAGTGTTATCATGAAAAATATGTCGCTTTGCTGAGCAGTTTATTTTTTTAATCATGGCGTTACGGTAATGGTGATTACGAGTAGCAAGATATCGATTGTGTGCATAGAGTGTTTCGGAAAAAAATTAATACGCGTTCTTGAATAAATTTGCAATTGTGTTCAAGTGTTTCAGCATACTCTTTATTGGCAACATGATTAAAAAAATATTTAACACTTAAAAAATTTTCAAAATAAAGAATCAAACTTTGAAATTAAAATTTAAGTTTAATTTACATAAATGTAAATTATAAATTTTACCCGATTAAGAATTCACATTCACATTTAATAATTAAAAAATTTATTATCCAATTGGCAATCTTTTTTTTGCAAACGATAACAAATAAATAAATTTTCAAAAGAATTTTTTATCAACAAAAAGTAAAAGAAATTATTGTTAACATTTCTTTAAAATAAAACAAAGACAGTTTGTCAGTCAGTTGCACGAAGGTGTTAGATAAAAAAAAAAAAACAAAAAAAAACAAGAAAACTGAAGAGGAGGGGAGAAACGCATATATGTCAAACGTGTGCATGAGAAAGGATTTCTCACCTGGTTAACTTTTTTGCGCTTGGTATGCCAATGATATCTTATATATCACTGCTAGCTGGCTGCAAAAATCTCTGCTTTCGTAACCGCTCACGATATAATAAACTCACTTTCAAGACGAATAACAAACGTTATTCATGTAGGATGTAGTCATGGCGGAGACTTTCTTTGAGTGACAACGAGACAGGCTCTGTCCTTTATAACTAAACTGGCTGCACTAATTCAGCATGTATCTTTTTCTTTCGACATTGAAAGGAGAAAGATAAGCTCTAAATTAATTTAGTAGCCAGTTTGGCTATAAAGAACAGACTCATAAATGCGATAGCTTTTTCGATCAAGTTCCGGCTTCTCTTACCGATAATGACATTGTCTTTTAATGAGTGGGTCAAAGGGGCGTTTGTTTTATCTAAGCAAATGTTTCATCTAACGATAAGCGAAAGCAATCTGCGACGTGATAGACGCTGTCATACTTTTGCTCTTTCGCGTTTCAATACTGACTTCTATTATTGCCCTGAATTCTCCCTTACTCTACTTATAAAGTATAAAACTCCTACTATGTTTCCTTGACTCTTTGATCGTGGCAAGCATATATGTATATATGCATATACATATATATATATATGTATAATAAAGTTCGGAGAATCGCCACGTGTTTCTTCATGTATATCAATTGATATATGATTCTTTCATCAACCTGGACTGGATTATGTCTTAACAGAAACATCTAGATATAATAATAACTTTTGTATGCATAAAAATAATATTACGTTTTTTTTACATATATGAATTAATATAATAATAATTTTTACATAAAAATAATAATATTACGTTTTTTATCTTTTCATTTAATTTCAAGTCAATATTAAATTTTATATTTTTTAAATTATTATTTGCATAAAAATTAATTGCAAGATTAATCGCTATTTTAAATTAAATAATAGATTGTTGTGAGAAATTGTCAATCAATTTTATATTAAAAATTTATTTACAAATTCTTTGAAAGATTCGCAGAGGGAGAGATGTATAGAGCGCACAAATTTCATATCAAATAAACTTTCAAAAAGATTCGAATTATTTGATATATAGTAATTAAAAAGCTCGCATACACACGTACGAGTGATTCGTTAAAGCGAGTTACTTAACCGATGTGTGCGATGTACGTTTTTATTATTGGATATACCGTTTTGCCAGCCGTAATCTGACGCGACTAGGGGGTCTCACGTGTATTACAAAATCCTCGTACACGTACAGTATCCACATATTGAAAAGCAACTGGATCCGTGTAAGTAACTAACCGTGTTAATAATCGCGTATATAACGCACGTTTGTAGGCGCACGTATATGTACCGAATTTCCTATTTCACGTATATCGAAGCTTTAGTAGAGAGAGATATCGCCAAAATCTGCATAAACAATCTTTCCTCAACAATCTTGATAAGAATGATTTACGAATCGAAATCGATATCATTTATGCAAAGTGATTCGTGTTGCAAATGGCATCAGCACGCGCGCACGTGTCGCATTAAAAAGAGCAATAAAAGCGGCGTATTTAATTACACGCGGAATAACGAGTTTTAAATACGAGTCAACGTCATCCCGGAATGCGAGCGTTAAGCGGCAAATGGCGGTGGCAAGTGAAACGCTTACATCGATCGGGGCAAGGATTTAATACAACGGATATATTGATAAAATGTCATCCGGGGACTTCAAATATCGTTCACGTTTAAAGCGATAACGGCGCATAAAATTTTTTTATCGATCGCCGAACGAAGAAATGAATATTGCAGCGCGTCGCAAAGTTTCGCGTTTGCTGTGCGAAAGAAGATCTGGTAAATAATTCAAGTTGAGTTCTTCGGTAAAAAGTTCTCTCTCTCAAAACGTTTTCGCAACGTCCATTTGCGATGCAAAATATTTTCGCGATGCAGCTTACTTTATCTCTCTAAATAAATCATCATCGTGCGGAATCAATAACCAAGTTATTTACGTTGTTTTCCGATTATTAACGCAAATTTAATTAATCCTGTTTCGCGCGATGTCCATCACATCATGCAAAGAAATTGTATATCAATTTTATATATATATATGTATCATAAATATATCATGTACTGGATTTCCATCATTAAAACTACAGGCGTAAAATCGTTATGCCCGATTCATTGGGCGCAAATTAAAATTTACAAATGTTGCTTAAAAACTGCCAGCATGCTAAGTAGAGTCTGCTCTTTATGGTCGACTAACCGCAAGATAATTTCTTACAGCGCACTTGAGAGAGAGAGAGAGAGAGAGAGAGAGAGAGAGAGAGAGAGAGAGAGAGAGAGAGAGAGAGAGAGCGAGAAATTTAATTGCCCAAGTTTGGCGCTCGACAACTTTTTGTATCTTGTACGTTTCAAGTATCGCATCAAAATGTTTCAACGCGCTTGAAACGCTTGTAGTTGCGAAAAGTTTCTCGCAACATTTTTTTCATCTACAGGCCAGTAGGATAGTTAAAATTCTTGAGTCATTATGGAAACTTTACTAATGTCATTTTTATTTGTAGTTGTTAATTTTTCTTTTTTTTTTTTTATTATTATTTCAAAATCTGTAATATTATTGCAGGGCGTACATTTGAAATGAATGCGAGTAAATTTAAATAACAAAGTCCTTTAAAATAATTTTTCTTTAAAATTGATTGTTTCTTTTCTGCAACAGATAATTTTATCCATAATCTTATTCAAGTCTACTCGTTGAAATAAACAATCTAATTTGCTTCTCAAAGTCAACGATGATCAAAAGATTAGATTGGTATATGATGGGCTTAATTACGTTAACCTTGATTTAATCGCTCTAGGTCCATCGTGTACGATAATTATGTGCCTGGTAATGACCATAAATTATGGAACAACAAATCAGACTATTTAAGCATATAATTTACCAATATTTGCGCGTATCGATCGGTGCGCCTAGGGCCATTTACATCGTTCTCATGCACGCCGAAGCAACTTCCGAAAACGGAAATTGCATCCGCCGAATGACAACGTGGAAAGTTTAATTCCTCGCTCGGTGCTTATATTAAGTCCTTAAATAATTTACATCCACGCGCTCGTAAGTCGTTAGTATAATTTATGCGCTTTTTACGCTGTAACGTAGCAAATATTTCATTCGCGTTGATCGTTTCTCCGAAACATAAAAACTTTACGGTAGAAATATAAATTTAATAGCAATGAAGAAAGAATAAATGTTATCAGCTACTATTTTTACTCTTTATCTTAGTATTCTGTTAATTTTTTCAATCACATTTCTTTTACAAGATTAAAATATAATTATTAAATTCCTGGAATATTTTTGTGGAATTTTTATTTCATATATATTTAATGCAATTCTTTTCTTTTCATTTCCAAGATTACGCGAATTAATTTAACATTGTAAAATTACAATACCGTCGTGCAAAAAAATTATGTTTAATTGTAAGAAAAAGAAAATGTATTAAATAGCAATTATCGGAGAGAGAATTTATTTCAGTTAACAAGATTTTTATCATCGTCGACGATCGCGTCTACAATAGGAATGTTTTTAATGCCTTCGTGCATGACTCTTCACATTCCCTTGCACAGCGGGAATGTGAAAAGTGATTTATAAAAGGGAAGCTATAACGTGAACGATAAACTTGATTCTCCTCGGTAAAATCTGCGTGAAAAAATCCCGGGCAGTTAATCACACTCCAAAGTTAATTAGCGCATGATTAATTAACCGTATGTCAAAGTATCAAATCAACCGATCTCGCGGGAGTTCGCTGACTCCAGTTCGAAACTTCCGGTTAATTAACCTTTCGTCGATGTAACGAGCAAATTACGGAAATTATCTCGACGCGCATGCTTAAAAGCTGCATTGTCGGTTTTCTGCATCTTAGATGCATTTGTAAGACTCGTATACAAATCATAAGCTCGTGTGTTTGGAAAAGTTGATTCTCTGTGTGCGTAAAAAAAATTTACATTTTCAATCGCAACCCTCTTTCCCCACTTCTTCGTTATTTTATTTTATTTTATTTTATTTTTTAATTAAAACGAAGATTATTCGACCGATCATAACGTGGAGATGCACATGCGTTTTCCAGCATGCGGAAATTGCAAGTGCAAGCTTATCGACAGCGGGAACCTGCGGGTGACAAAAGATTCGCGCGTGTAAGAAAATTATTTGTATAACTTTATCTACTATCAAAATACTGTCGACTGATAGTAACATTATTTATTTATGGAAAATATATATGAAAGCGTGCCTCGTACAATATTTTGAAAAATTATTAATGGTACATTTTTATTATTTATCATTTTGCGCCATGAAACTTAAATGAATATTTTTGTATATATAATATAAATATTTGTGTATATATTATGTTATTTTTTAAATTTTACCAATAAAGTTTCTCGGCTGCTGCTTGATCCATTGAGTTTTACTTAAACTAGATTGTGGTAGATGTCATGTTAAGTATTCAAAAGTAGAGTCTCTAAAGATATTTTTAGGAACTCTAGTTAAAAGATTCTTATAATATTAAAAATAAACAATAATATTGTTTTTAATAAATTCATTAATAATTCTGATAAGATTATATATATATATATATATATATATATATATATATATATAGAAAAAATGGACATAAAAATTAAAAATATATATATGATATAATTACAGAATTCTATTTTTTCTTGGACAGCCTGAAAAATTATTAATGAGAAAATATATAAAGGCGCGGGGCGAAGGAGGGGAGCGTAAGCAATTAAAATAGTAGTAAAAAGGCAGTTTTACAAAGTAATTAAAATCCTTAATCTCTGCAGCATTATTTATCTAAATATGATCAAATGAGATTAATAATTTAGCAGTTTTGCAAATTTGATAAGGAATATTTACACATGTGCGCGTAATGCCGTAATATATAAGCTCGAACATATGTACGGTATTGTAGACGGTAATATAAATCCATATATATATATATATATGTGTGTGCGTGTGTACGCGTGCGTGTGTGGCAGGCGTGCAAGTGCGTAGTGCTGTGCTGGTGCGATGGTGTGCAGGCATGTGCAGGCAGCGTGGCTGTGCAGTGCGGTCATGTATGCGGTGCGTGTGCAGGTGCGTGCATGTGGCATGTGTGCGTGCGCGTAGTGCGCATGGTGGCGGCATGTGTGTGCGTGGTGATGCTGACTGCATGCGCATTGATGTGGCTTGAACGTATATGGCATTAGCTGTTTAACTGCGATAATGCAATCATTTCACAAAGAGTTATTTTGCCCAACTGCGTATTTATGTTTGCGCGTGTAAAAACCAATAGTATTTTTGTCTATATATGATGTTATTGTCCCTCTGGCAATTTTAATTTAACCGTGTATTAATTACTTATTTGTAAACATCATTATATTAATTTATTGTTTTTCGTTTTTGTTTGTTAAGTTAAGTTGAAAATGATTGTAGGAAATGCCAGGGACAAATAATATAGTTTATCCATTCCAAAAGAGAGAAGGGGAGAGAAATGACGGGGGGTGGGGGTGAAGGGGGGGGGAGAAATAAAAAATCAGAAGAAGGAAAGATTTTTCAAGGAAAAGATAATTTTATGACAATATATGGCGCGCTTCACTTGAAAATTTTCAATTTTATTTCAGTCTGTCGGCAACGCGATCAATATAACGCTGCATGCGATTAGGAAATTCTCGTGAAATTAAATTTCCACGAGAGTGAACCTAGTTTATGTTCCGCTCTCTATATAGGTATATACTACATATAATATACTAGGCGATGAGAGACAATAATCTGCGCGCGTTCGAGGATCGCAGGATACATAACAAATTCCCGATCAGAACGTTAGGTATCACAAGAAGGAGAGCAGAGTACCTCTCTCTCTCTCTCTCTCTCTCCCTCTCTCTCTCTCTCTCCGTCTCTGTTTCTGTGGTAGATGAGCAAACAATTGGTTGACATAAGCGAACAATGTATCGATAATCGTGGACTAAAAGCAACGATGCAAATTGGGACTAAGGTAATGCCATCGATGCCTGATGGGACTTCCTCCTCCTGCACGCTCGTGTATACGTGTGTGGCTTTGAAAATGAATCGCGCGCGCGCCCACACACACACACACACACACACACACACACACACACCACACATATAGATACATACATTTCGAATGCTGTTGCACACGTGACGGCGCGATTGTGTATACGCGGTATATGATTTGGCGGAATCGGCTTTGCGGTCGACCAGCGAATATATCACTGCAGCTTTTGTAGCTTTGATTCCGATCGCCGAACGAGAATGAGGGTCAGCCGGTGGTGCACCAAGCCGGGTGCTCTCTATTTTTATGCCGTAGGTAGGTAGGTAGGTAGGTAGGTATAGGTAGATACCACACCGCTCTCCGAAATGAAGCCCGCGCGCGCATTGGCTTTTGCGCTGTTTCCGGCTTACAATCCGTCGCTGGCGGCACTCTCTCTCTCTCTCTCTCTCTCTCTCTCTCTCTCTCTCTTGAAAATTACCACTTTGAGCGAAGATATATCAAGCGGGGATTTAACTCTTTGACGCACACGGATTTCCGAGAGCGCCACGCACACCCTTCCCCCCCCCCCTCCCATCCCATCCCACCCCATCCCGCCGAGGTAAATATACCCATCATCTTTTATGTTACAAACAGAGATACAAGATAATTGAATTGGAGATTGAAGTTATTAATGCACGTGCGTGTATATGTGTTATAGATATCGATTTTAAGTATATCATTCAATTATAAATATTGAGAGAAAGAGAGGAATAATAGAGTGCAAATAATACTTATAATTATTATATCTATATATACTTTATATATATTTTCTTCCATCCATTTATTTTTGTAAATAAGCGTCAAACTAAAATTCTCTCTTTTTATTAAAGAAAAACTCTATCTGAAATTAATTGAAGAATGTAGTTTTAGTTCTCTCAAATTTAATTTGAAAAAAGCTCTTCTCTTCGCTTATAACACGAAAATTATTGATGCCTCGACATATTTTCTAAGGAAAAATCATCCCCAAAACTCAAGAATCTGCTATTAGTAGGGAGGCGATAATTCTGGGACACCCTGTGAAAGAAAGAGAGAGAGAGAGAGAGAGAAAGAGAGATCTAAATAAGCACAGAAAATCATTAACCTCATTTCAGCGGTAAAGATGAAACGATATAATCCGTTATTCTTGGGAATTGTAGGAAAAAAAACTTTGGACTGCTTGGCGTGCGATGGACTTCCCTCGTTTTCCATTTTAAAGCTACGCGGATTTGCATTTAAGTCAGTTGATACAGCCGCATACGTCGAAACCTCGGATTGTCCGTGACGCTATTAAACGTGTGACTATCTTTTTTTTTTCTATTCATTATAATTTGAGCAATGAAAACTAGGGAGCTTGCTTTCTAATTAAATGCACATTAACATGTCAAGTAAATATTTTTGCTTATTTGATAACAATCAAATAAGCAAAAATCTCTCTCTCTCTCTCTCTCTCTCTCTCTTTTTCATGACATTATTAAATTATTAAGCTCAACTATAGCTAAAAGCAAAGTTGTGGGTAAGAAATTAAACGACGAGAATTATATTATATATCAAGCGGTGCATTAACAAACATGTCTCGCCCCATGATCATCATTGGAACGAGCGGCAGATCATTGGTCCATCTTATCTTCGCGCTATTCCATTGTGTCCGGACGCTTTAACGAGCGCCGATGGGACCGGTAAGCACCGACGACGCGAGAAAGAAGGGTTGAAAGAACCGACGATAGATGCGAGGGTTGTTGATGGGAGGGGAGAGTGGAGAACCTGGATGGGTGAAGGATATACGTATGTAAGGTGGGACACAGTGGTCGCGGGTAAGAGAGGGACACTCTCTTTTTCGCGACCTGGGGATATTAAAGCCATTCCGCGTAGCTGGCACTGAAGAGTCCCCGGGGCACGCCACGGCATTCGCCGCGGCTCCCCAAGGATTTAAAGAATGGAAAAGCTCGCGTGCGCTCTCACATACACGACCAACGTCCCGCGCCGCACACATCCTTGCTGCGCGAGTTTCGAGTTAAGGAGGAGATAGAGGATAAACGATATAGTCGCGTAAATAAAAATAACATCGCTCTCTCTCTCTCTCTCTCTCTCTATCTCTCTATACCTGCGAGAGACGGGTGGTAAATGAGCCGCTCCTGGTGGATCATTTGTCACCACGTCCTCCTCCCCCCCATCCCCCGGGCTCAGCGCGCCTGATATTACCGTTGTGAGCCTAGGGTGTCATTATGCGACGTCGGTCGATCATCGGGCACGCAGCGTTTATGCGGACGTTAATTGTCGCCATTATTCTAGCGCCGGTGTACATCCGCGGTCCGCGACGCCGCGCCGGTTCTTTGTAAATGAGAAACTCGTTCGTTATCGCATACAGTATGCTTATATGTTTATATGTGTGTGCGTGTGTGTGTGTGTAATATAGATCGCCTTACCCATAATAAATTCGCGGAATGTTAGGAACGCAATACGTCACGCGTTCATAAATTTAAAGGTTCTCATCTATCGCAATAATTTTGAATTGTTGTAATTACGTTGCTGTAATAAATGACGACGCAGTAATGAATAATTTGTCAATTCAATCGATAGCGGTATACTTGAGGATGTATGCGTCATCTGTCAAAACATTGACAAAAGAGAATGAAAATTTCGGCTGTTCTTATTATTGTTTCTGATTATCTTTCTGTGCAAAATCTGAGCATAATTCTCTTAACAGGTTGAAAATTATTCAAGTTTAAACAAGTATTGATTCTTATGAAAAATTGTAATATTTATTAACAAATTTGATAAGGAAAAAACATCGCTAATAAAATAAAACTTTTTATATATATTAAGAAAAATAAATATTTGTATAAAACTTGATGCAGATTTTGATTTACTTGTTTAAAAATTATTTATTAAAAATTGTAGAAAAATATTATCTTTCTCTCTCTCTCTCTCTCTCTCTCTCTCTCTCTCTCTCTATCTCTTTCTATAAATTACTTTTTTTTTATTTCTTGCAGTTAATTTTAGGGGATATTCACGATGGAAAATTTTTGAAATTTAGGAAAAATATTAATTTTAATTTTTTTTTTTACGAAAACGTTAAAATATATTATTTTGTGATATTTTAATTTTTTTTATAATCTGGATTTATTTGTTTGATTATCTAAACAATATAAATGTAAAAAATAGAGTTTTATTTTTTTAATTTTGACAGCCTTTTGCTGTCTATTGTACAGCTAAAACATCCTTAAAATTTGCATCTCTTATTCTGAATTATTGATAACTATATATGAATCACGTTTGAAATATTAAAGGAATTCTTGAGATCAAAGGAAAATTTTAAATTGTTTTTGTAATGTATTTTACAGACCCGAGTAACTTTATATATATATATTATTTTACGATGATAAATTAATTAATTATAGACTCAAACTTGCAGCAAAAAGTTGTGCATTAAATTGGGAAACAGATTCAGAACAAATGTATTTGTTCTCGAGATAGATGTAGAAATCGCACTGCGCGTTACGATCCTACGATCGGTGACGGGGAATTAAAAGTTCAGACGGTATAACGTTATGTTTTATGATACGCTACACGCGACGGCGAAGCAGGACGGAGCATTTCAGCGCTGCTGGAGTTTTTTTCCCACATGACTTGTAACTTTTGCGAAAGCGACTTGGAACTTTTGGAATACGCGACCGTATACGGTGCGCGCGTCGTATAAAATACAGCGGGATGCCATTAAAAGAGCTAATGAGTATATACGCCACGTTTCTGCTTTAAGCGAACATTTTGCTGGGATTTGACATTTCGCGCGGGTATTCGTATTAAAGTTATCGTTGTGTCACGAATAAATACGGCATTCCGCTTATGCGATTCTGTACAGCAAGATAGGAATTTTTTTCACTAGCTTTTTAATTAAACATTGAAGTACGTACGTGTATGCGTTATGCCTTATGCGAAATTTTTAATAGTACCACGTAGAATGATAACATTATTATAATCATTGCAGTTTAATATAATAAATATAAAATTGATAGGCTAAAAAAGAATCAAAAGTAGGTTTGCATTTTTACGTAATAATTCCTGAAATAAATGTAATTGTCTTGTATATATATATATATATATATATATATATATGTATATATATATAAAATATGTGTAGGATACATGATTGAAACCTCGAATAAAAAAACTCAGAAAATTGAAAAGTAAAAATCATTCCTTGTAAAATTGTATTACAATCAATGATGTTATATCTCTTTAGCAACTGCTCCATAGAAAAAAGAAAAAACTACAATTCTCTCAAAAAATTAACTGTCACAGACACACACATCCGCGGCTGAGCGAGGAGCCTCGTAGAACGAGGAAGAAAGGGAGAGACGTTATCGTTCGCAGGCACGCTCGTCTTTTTTACCCCTTTAAGATTCGCTAGCCGCGAGCACTCTCATTTTTGCGCCTTTGGCGAAGTTCTCGACGCAAAAGCAATAGCCGGAGTCTTGCCTCTCTCTATGCGAACGCGTGTCGGAAAAGCGAGCGGAGAATTGTCGGTAAATGGCAGAGAAACGGGAGAGGATTCTGGAGTAAAAGCGAAAAAGTGGAGATCGCTCGTGGCGTTCGAGGGTGCGTCGATTCGACCGAGGAACAGATCAGCGTAAATAGCGAGAGGACTGTCCGGATAGATACGTTTAAAGGTTCGTGCAATAGGGAATGGTTATTAGATATATATGCCGTTCTAATAGTAATTTACAAATATTTCTTGTTGGCGTTGAATTATATCGATATTATAGACTAACGCGAAATAATATCGATAGTAGTATCGATTCATATCGGTTCTTCAATATAGATATAATATTATATAATAAGTTAATTTTTTATTTATGGAAACCTAATATAATGTATTGTGTGTTTATAAAATAAAGATATAATAAATAATAATATTCATACATTAATTTCATTTATATCAGGGCAATTAAAACACCCAATTTATTATTACGAAATTATTTTATATCCGTCACGATCGTCGAAAAACTATTTTAATGACAAAATTTTTTTAAATTATTATTAGAAATATTTGCAATATTATATAATATTTATCTAATAAAAAATATATAATATTTTAACAACAGAATTTTTAAAAATAATTACTGAAAATATTTACAATATTTTTATTTATATAATATAAAATATGCAATATTATATAATATTGTAAATATTTCTAATAATTATTTTAAAAAATTCTGTTCTTAAAATATTACATACACATATATATATATATATATATATATATATATATATATATATATATAATTGCTTTTACATTTCATTTCTTGCCTGTCATGAAAGAATAGTGTGACATTTTATGCTAGTCTCTTGGTGTTCAATAGAAAGGATAGAAAGGAGAAGAGAGCGAGGGAAGAGGATGAGCGAGAATACTCTTGCAAAGAGACGCAATATCCTTTTAGGATGGAGGGTCATTCGAATCGGAGGGTGGACAAATAGAAGGAAGGAAAGACGGAAGACGAGATCGCGCGCGAGCTTAACGCGTTCAAGATCGTTACGACAATGTCACCCTCTCGTCCTAAAGCACGTATCGCGCACAATTCTCCGCTTGTAATACAAAGGCCGCTTAATAATTTCTTGCAGAAGTTAACGGGCGCTCGCCGTGCCGTGTTTTTTTTTTTTTTTAAATTCCCGCAAGTATTTCAGCGGCGGCGAGTTATTGCCGCGACAAGAGCAAATGGCACGCGGACGTGCCACGCCGACGCTCGACTCGTTTGTGGCGGAAAGAACGTTAAGACTTAACACGGGAAATTCCCCCAGAGACGCGACGGTACTAAAATGGAACATGATCGCGCTTAGGGATATCGGTTTTCGCGGACGTTGCAGGAATAATGTACGATTCGTCGAAAATTGCGTATTACGTGTAAACGCATACATTTATTTCTTACAACACATTCAAATTCTCGAGTCTCGCTGTTTTATAAATACTTCAAATAAAATATCTCGTTATTTTATGGATACTTCAAATAAAATATCTTTCCAAATTTTTATTGATGCCTGAATATATAATAAATTTTTGAACTTATAAATCTCATTTTCTATATTACTTAAAAGAAAATAGGGAACACTTTCATATTCTAAAAATTGAGCTATTTTCAAACTTGAAATTCGACAAAAAAATCATCGTAGGCACGAAATTAAAAAAGCGTTTTAAAGCTTAAAATTTTAATAGGCTATTGATGATTTAAAAAAATTTTTTTATCTTCTTTGTTTTATGATTTAAAAAAGAACACCTTGCTTTGTTCCTTAAAATTACGTATTTTTGACACTCTACAGCTTGATGAAAAAATTTCTCTCGAGAAATTTAAGTCAAGTTTTATAAAATACAACATTTTGTCTATAAAATGCTTTTTTTAAAATTCTCCTACGATTTTTTTTAACCGAGTTACATGATTTTGAAACTAAACTGTTTTTTTTTTTCTTTTAGAAATAATGTCATTTGTTTTTAGAAATAATGTCGATACTTGGCGAAAAATCATCATAAACAAAAAATTGAAAAAGCATTTTGAAGCTTGAAATTTCAACTTTAATGTGCTATCGATAATTTTAAAAAATTTTATTATTTTTTCATTAAAAAAAATACAGGTTTAGCTTCAAACCCATGTAACTCGGTCAAAAAAAATCGTAGAAAAATTAAAAAAAAAAAACATTTTGCAGTTTATGGAATTTGAATTGATTTTTTGGAGAGAAATTTTTTTTATCGAGCTGCAAAGTATCAAAGATATGTAATTTTAAGAAACAAAACAATGTGCTCTTTTTTAAAGCACAGAACAAGAAAGATAAAATAATTTAAAAAGATCATCGATAGCGTGTTAAAGTTGAAAATTTCAAGTTTCAAACATCTTTTTTAGTTTGGTGTCTACAATAATTTTTTATCGAGTTTGAAAGTAGTCCAATTTTTAGGATATAAAAATGTTGCTTATTTTTTTTTGCAGTTGTGTATATGTGTTTCTCCTAGGATCTTTCATTCCTACGATCCTATTTCTAAATTTACAAATTCAGAAACTTGAATTAACACAAGTTCTGAAATCCATAAATCTATATCTATAGATTTGTGGACGCAAAGATTTTCGTATTCAAGATCTTCACGTGTATAGATTCTCAAAGTTCTGCATCCTTAAATTTACAACTGTTCATAGAAATATGACTTTACAGACACTTAAAACTACAGATTCTTTGACTCAGCGGAGTTTCGAACTTTATTCATAAATTTACACACCCTGAAATTTAAACATACTCGCATTCCTTGCGTTTCCGCTACAGATCCTTTGATATACCGGGATTATTAAATACATTGTTTCGCACTGATCGTGTTTAATATTTCGCGACATGTTTATACCATCGTTATTTACCATCCACGAAAATGTCATATAATGCCTGTATATGAAATGGTAATTTTCCTGAGTGTCATTATTGACGAATTTTAAAGGAAATACCAGCAATTTCTACTGGGAGTTGTATCGAGTTCCTCTAATCTCTATGATTGTGTTACCAAACGACATGTGTTATTCAGTGATCGCCTAAGCAATTACGCTTGGGCACCAACGTTTCCAAATTGAGTTCGTGTTCGCTCGCTCGTGCTATTATAATGCTCTCTCATGCCTGGACATTAGTTATATTCTCGAAAAGAGCTTCGC
Organism: Cataglyphis hispanica; assembly: GCF_021464435.1. Classification (NCBI taxonomy): domain Eukaryota; kingdom Metazoa; phylum Arthropoda; class Insecta; order Hymenoptera; family Formicidae; genus Cataglyphis; species Cataglyphis hispanica. The sequence goes on along the minus strand of NC_065962.1, from coordinate 5,910,104 downwards.
ACGATACGCAGATATCAATTATTCCGAGAGCTGTAAAGGGAATACATTTTGTCCCGTCCCCTAAACGTCCGGCTCGTATTTTTTACCGCTCTATGTTTTATGAAAATATACACCATATATTCGCAAATCTATCCTTTGATGATTTTTGTTAAATATTCAATTTTTTTTTTATATATCCGTACGTGCTTACAGAAAGATTTATACAAAATGCAATATTACAAATGCAACCTGAAAAATGAACTCTATCGTAAAATAAATAATAGAGAAATAATTAGAAGGAAAAGGTAAAATGGGAAAGATTTTTTTTAAAATAAATCAAGAAGTAAATATTCACGAAAACTTGTATCTAGGAATGTATCTAAGAAGATGACGATTGTGTATGCATGTATTCTCCGAGGAGTTCAGTTTGAAAGGAGTCGAGATGCATTATGCTTAATAGGTTCCGATGCAGGGACTTTGAAGCTCACTCCTCAAACTTCGCATGGGAACTGCTCTGGTTTATAACCACTTAGGGCCAGTCGCTCCTTTTGAGAAAGGATGCGCGGAGGAATCAGGCCGCGTTTTGCGTCCCGCCACTCGCCAGGACTCTGTGACTCTACAGGACATACGCGGTAGATATTCGTATCCTTCGCGTAATATCTCTCTCTCTCTCTCTCTCTCTCTCTCTCTCTTTTGACTTCGTCTTGCTCAAATCTGAAACGAGCTTTCAGTTCAACATTAGCAAGTCTTACAGCGTAATGCTCGATACTCCATTTCGAATTTCGTGCTAACGCGAAAGCAGGTCAAAAGATATGCAAATTGCCCGAAATGATCTAATCATAGTGTGTGTAAAATAAAATTGTCTCAGAGATCGCTTTATATAGGGTGACTTTTTAATCTTAACAGGCAAATATTTGATATAAATAAAAAAGTAAAAAAAGGTAGCTTGAAGTGTCAGCTTCAACACGCTATCAATAGTTTCAAAATTTTTTATTTTTCTTGTTCTGTGTTTTAGAAAAAGAATACATCGTTGTGTTCTTTAAAATTACAAATTGATACTTAATATAAAAATTATCGAGATAACAAAAATGTTTATTTGAATTCGTTTAATCTAAAAATGTAATAAAAAATATTTTCCATATTTAAAAAAATTAAATTGACTTTTATCTGATTTTAAATAGACGTCTCAAGATCAAACCATGGTCACTTGTTGTTACATTCCTTTCTACATCATGCAACTTTTATTTGAAAGACTTTTTTTTTGTAAAATTGCATGTTTTTGAAATTTATTTGCATATTTATTGTTTTCGAAATTTACATATTTTCCAAATATTGTTAACAATAAAAAACTCACCCTATATGCAATTATACAATGTATATGCGTTCATGTGTATTGTAAGATTTTTTGGAAAAGAAGAAAATATTTTGAACACATCCTATATGCTATCAGAAAACTTTTTGAATTTCTCAATAACGTGCATAAAAAATTATAGAAATAAAATATCACTTTGCTTAATCAGTGTGAGTTAATAGTGATTAATTACGACTCCCCCAAAAAAGTATAACACATAAAATAGAAATGTAAAATATAATAAAAATATAAATATAAATAAAAAACATAGAAATATAAATAAAAAATAAAAAGACATTTTTCTGAAATTTCGCGAGTGATATTTTTTTCTCCAAACTCCTTTCGAAATTTTCTTAGCTCCGATCTCCTTTTGTCGAGAACGCGCTAACGATAAAAGGGATGGAAAATTTGCCGGGCGTATCGCGAGGAATATTCAAGTAATAAGATGATCTCGTTTTCGCCGCGACGGGCTTGCGACGTCGATCGAATAACGCCTCGAATGCGAATGTAAGCAAAACGAAACTGCTGCAGCAGCTGGTTTGTTCCTCTCTTCTCTCTCTCTCTCTTTCTCTCTTTTAGATAGAGAGAGAAGTCTGTCCTCGAGGTGGTTGATTAGATAGATGAAGAGCGCCGAACATAATAATGGAAAGGAGGAGGAGCAAGATCCCTCGTTCGGCATTGTCCAAAATAATCCGGAAACCGTTCGTTGTTCCGGTGCGATTCGCACGAGTGTGTATGCGCCTTGCGACTTCCCTTTCCCTGCACGTATCTCATTTTTATTGCGTCTCTCTAATAAAAGCGCAAATCTAATTTCGTTTGAGGCAATTTCTTTTTCTCTATGCCACTTCATTCGCCCACAAATCATGCCCCCCTTTTCTTTCCTGTGCCTCTCAATGGTCATTATATATTATATATGATGCAATATAAATATAAGAGAAAGAGAGAGAGAGAGAGAGAGTTGCTCTGCTTGAGAAATCACATTGACGTATGCTTAAAGAATAACATACATTTAAATAAGCCAAAAATTAGATCGAAATTAAACAAATTTTTATTATGGATAAAATTATATTTTATTAAAAAATAAAAATATATATGTCTTGTAAAGTAATCTTTTGACAATATCTTGCCAAAGTATCAAAAATTGATATTTTCTGGCAGCTATTTTTCCGAACGGTATTAGAGATATCTCTGCCCCCTCTTTTTTGAAAGGAAAAACAAAAATTTTCCGTTAAACTAGATGAATAAAATTAGTGCTTGTCATAGAATATTTTTGATTTATGGTTTAGTTTTTTTTTATAAATAAAAAAGAACCTATTTTTAGGTCAAAAGCCACATTTTTCGCTATGAACCGTTGCCATTTTTTGAAAAATCAATATTTTCAAAATCGGCTATGACAAGCACTAGTTTTATTCATCTAATTTAAGGGAAAATTTTTGTTTTTTACTTCAGATGAGAAGGGACTTTATTTCAGCTATCTCTGGTACCGCGAATGTCGTTTATTAAAAACACCGCTCGGGAAAATAGCTGTCAGGATCTCAACTTGTGATATTTTTTATAAAAATTTCGAAGAGATATTTTCAAAAAACTACTCTACAAGTCATGCATTTTCCTTTTTTAATAAAACACAATTTTACTCACAATAAAAATTCGTCAACTTTGATCTAGTCTGTCAAACTGTCAAACTGTCAAAATATACCTCCTAATATTAGTAGAAAAGAGAATCTCAATCTTTATAGAAATATAACGTAAACTTTTGTTTAAGTATAAGCTTTAGAAATGTCTCCTATAACATTTTAAATGTCTTTTACATTATACGAACGATTCGTATTAATGCGAAAACTTTTTGCAGTGAGCGACGTAGCGATGTTGGCGTAACGCCTGGCAACCGAGATTTGCGAGAATAACCGAGAGCACGAGTCACGAAACTCGCAGGCAAGAATAAGGAGGAGAAGTAGAAACGGGGGTAACGTAGCGGGTACGTCTCGGTAATGGTACCGGAAACTACACTTACCCGGGAGTTCCGGCGCTTTGAGCCTTCCTGCGCGGCTTGCCGGGCTTCTTACTCGCTCGGTCTTCTTATAGCTCGCGTTAACGGCCATTCGCCGCTCCCCGCTATATCCGAAATCCATGAATCCCCATAGTGGGGTGGTACTGTCGTGAACCCCGGCATCGCGAAGAGTCGGAAAGCGAATTCCTTACGGAAATTGGAAGGAGCGTATTTATTGCTGCTTAGCGATTGATGCCGGAACATCTCGCTTCCCTTCGCTAGAAACTTCCCTCCGGAACCGGCCGCGAATGTAGAATTTCGGAGATTTATCCGTTACCGGGAGCACGGTTTTAATCACGATTTTCTGCTCTCTACCGTTTTTTTGGCTCCTTGAAAAAAAAGAACTGTGCGGTTACAAATTACTGCTTTCGTGCAAAGAGCGCTTTTACCGCGCTATCTATTTTTGTTGATCCAGAAATTTTATCTTTTAGTCTTTGTTTTTAATTTAAGTTTTTTTTTTTGTTATTACTTAGTAACCTGTGAGTGTAAATTTTAATATATTAATATTGCATTAGTACACTCGTCCTTTTAATTATAGAAAAAAAATTAATTTTCTAAAAACTGTTACACGTTCACGCGCCAATATTATCTCGCGAAGAATTAAAAGGATAAGTCGAGTAAATTTTATTTTAAATTTTACTTTGAAAATTTAATATATATATATATATATATATATATATATATTAAATAATAAATAAATAAATATATATATATATATATATATTTATTATCTTGCGATTATATTAAAACTTTGTCTACAATTTATAATTTTTAGCATCAAATGGTTTCGTGAGAGAGAGAGAGAGAGAGAGAGGCAGATAATACTTTCTGACACACAATTTATGTAAAAAATAAATTACAAAATTCACCCGAGAATCTATAATTGAGAGAACGGGCGCGATTTCCGCTACATTCTGTATATCGATCGGTTGGTGCGCGCCAGGTTTCTATCGGATTAATAGCTTCTTAATTTTCTCGCTCGCAAATCGGAAGATTTACAACGCGGGGTGGGCTCTCTCTCTCTCTCTCTCTAGGTGCCGGGCATGCAAGCGTTGCGCTCTCTGCGATATTGGTTCGGCTCGGTCGCTTTAAACGAACGAACCGTTAATGCACTCTGACCTGGTATTGGGCGAGCCATTGTGCAACTACGGGGGAGCGTGTAAATAATTTCCAGCCATCTACCTCTGCGCTCGCAATACGTACGAGGCCGTTCGACCTCGGATGGCGGAGGGGGAGGGGGTGGGTTTTAAGGGGGTCGTCTGTAAATCTTCCGCGGGACTTTTGTCAAGTGGCTGATAGCGAAGTAACGACGAATGATGCTGGGCGGAATGTAACGCGCGAGTAAACACGTGAGTAATGCGCTCGAAGAGATACATAGTGTCGCGGCGGTGATTGTATCGGTGATTAACCGACGATCGTGTCTAATTCACGAGACAATTTTGCCGCCAGTTTTGTGTTTAATCGCACGTTATTCGTGATAATCAGAGTTCACGCATGTGCTCTGTTATAAATGAATATACAAAGCATCTATCACTTTCTCTTTCATTTAGGACTGAATATTTAAAAAAGTGTGACGACTGTCGGTTTGCTCTTAAGTTATTTATGATCTGGACTTATGGAAGAATGAAGGCAGAAAAGAGAGTTCTTATATTTTAACTAAGATGTTTTTTGTACGTCTCACACAAACAAATATAAAAATAAATCTTAACAAGTTGAATATTATGGAAATTAGAAACTTGCACATTATTTTCTCATCATTTTATTTCGCTCACAAAGCTTAAGTTCCTTAAAGCAAGCGAGTTTTTCAATTTTGGCTTCTTTGAAGAGGAAGCTTGAGAGAGGAAGCAGGGAATGAACCCGATATCAAAAAATTTGCAAGTTAGAGCGTACAAATATTTCTGAAAAAATTCAAAATTTTATAAAAAATGAATCCTTTCACTAATTTTTATCAAATTCAATACTAATCATCTTTTAATGATACTCTATTTATGTAAAAAAAAAATTGAATTCAATGTCTAAAAATTTGCAAAAGTTGGAGCGTGTATAAATATTTTTCAAAAAATTCAAAATTTTATAAAAAGCGAATCCTTTCACCGATTCTCACCAAATTCAATATCAATCATCCTTTAATGATACCCTATTCATTAAAAAAAATTGAGCTCGATGTGTCAAAAATTGTGGAAGTTAGGGATTGTACAATGTACATACGTACATACATATAGGAAATTTTTTAAAAATATAATTTTTCGACGTTTTGGAATTTTCAAAACACATAGAAAATTGGAAAAAAAAGTTTTCACAAAAACAAAGCTTCTTCTATGCAGAAGCAAAAAAATCTTACATTATAATTAGGACTTATATCTGAAACAGATGTTGAATTCGCAGACATATATCGCATATAAGCTCGATAAGTCGGATAAAGTAGAATTTTTGACTACCCTTATCCGTTAATCGTCTTATCTTAATATCTGCTACTTATCGTCAGAAAAAAGTAGCATTTACACATGTCACTTATTCGAGACTGTTAATTCACATCATGGTCAATTATAAATATTATTATTATAAATTTGGAAATAAAGACAGTTGTTTTTTAAACTAGAGACAACGCGGACACTTACTATCATTAATTTATAAGAACATTAATCGAATTCGATCGGGAGCTTTTAGTTCCTAGCTTCCTTGAACTATGTCGACTTACGCTGTCAAAATTTCTGACACGATTGTCGATATCGTTCAGACATCGGAGAAGAAAAAAAAGAAACAATATTACAAGAATAAAATATTAACTCGATAATTCTATATAAATATTACAAATATTTGTCGCATATAAATCCATTTGTCTTAACACTTTAAAAATATCTCATCTCCCTTTTGCCACTTCGTCTCTTTAACTCACCCAAAATATCTTAATATAAGATATTCGATTTATTAACTAACGTTTCAAATACACGCTCGTCTATTTACATACATTGAAAATTAAAAAATATGCACAAATTAAAATTTCATTCAATCTCTCTCTCTCTTTGTTCTATATATAATTTTCGAGAAAAATACAGTCTTGCGTTATTTTGAAAATTATCAACTGTCACAATTTATTTTTAATATTGCTTAAATCAAAAGAACAAAGTATATAATTATCCGTACAATTATCTGTTCGAAAATAATTCGCGCTGTTATATTTATGCCACAAGATCGACGTCCATTGACGTTCATTTGTGCTGAAACAATGAGCGATAAACGCGCCACATGCAAAATTTATTTTATCTTTGAGTATTCTATCCGTAACAAGGTAACGGCTATCGCTTCCTCAATGTTTCGACCGCGCAAGCTCTCGCCCAAACGAAGGAACACGGAACCTCGGCGGAAGTCAAATTTCGCAATTTTGCACGAGGGCCGGAATTTACGTTGTCAGCGGCACGAAGCACTCGGGCTACAAATTTATGGGCCGGGTCTTCAAACAAGATGTACGTAAAGCACGATTCCCCGTCCGTTTCTGAGCGCGGGAGTAAAATTAATTAAGCAGTCAAGGACAAACTATCTGCTAGACATATCCAGGGATGTGAACCCGGCCGCCCAATTTTCAGTCGAGGCATATTGCGGTTCTCTCTCTCTCTCTCTCTCTCTCTCTCACTCCCTCTCTGCCTCGCTCTCGATCTTTCTCTGCCTCTGCCGTTCCTCCCCTCCCCTCCCCTCCCCTCCACCCCCTTTCTGTTCTTTGTCGTCCTCCCTTTCTCCTCGTGGGATTATTCAAATGTCGTCTTGTCGCGTGTCATCCTCGAGAACTACTTTTCAAATTGTCTATTAAGGTTCCGCCGCTACTCCACCCTTCATAGCGTATTTTACTTTTATCGCTCGAATTCAAGAGATTGGATAAATTGCGAGAGTCTGTATGGTTTTGTTATCGAGTCGTTTGAAGGTCGATTGGTCGGCATCAGCGTGTAGTGGAATTATCATAGACGCGGGAGCGTGTTAATTAAGACATAAGTTGTGTCAAGATTTTATAATGTACAGAATTTCTATTGCTAGACGCTGCAAAGATCTTTGATGCATTTATCTCCCAATGAAATTAATTAATTAATTGGAATATTAATTCCATCATAAAAACGATAAATCGTATAAAACATAAAATAAATTATAGCTATTCTAATGAAACCCTACGATGTCATTAAGGGATTACATACGTTTGACAAGGCCCAAAATTAGATCAAAATTAAACAAATTTTTATTATAGGTAAAATTATGTTTGATTAAAAAATGAACACCGTTTTTAAAAACACTGGGGAAATAGTTGCCGGGACCTCAATTTTTGATATTTTTTATTAAAATTTTGAGGAGATATTTTCAAATGACTTCCACACAAGACATATATTTTCATTTTTTAATAAAACATAATTTCACCCACAATAAAAGTTCCTTAATTTCGATCTAGTTTTAGGTCTATTAAACGTATGTAATCTCTTAAATTTGCAAATTTTACTAAAAAAATTTTCGAAATTGCGGACAAAATATTTTTTTTTTTTTTTAATATTTGCATATTAGAGAGGTTCATTGTTTGCGATGCAAAGGGGTTTCAAAGGAGACACTTTTGCGGCTTACTTTTCTGTTTATATATTTCGACTCTGTTCCTCGCCATGCATCCTTTCATTTGCATTAGTTTGCTTTTAGGATAAAACTGGGATTCTCAGACTCCCTTCCCCCCCTCCCCACTATTTATCATTCCTGTTGAACGACGCAATTCTGCTACGCGCTGTTGACCGTCACCCTCCTCGTTTTGAGGAAGCTCCACAGACTTATTGTGATTATACGGAAAGTTCTTTTATGAGTCTCTATAATCTTGACATCTTGATTAGTTCTAATATATATATATATATATATATATATATATATATATAACAGTTCTAATATATATAATATATTAAAACTCTAAAATATATTAGATATTATATATTATATATTACATTTAATATATGTATTAAAATATTTAATATATTAAAATTTATAGAATATTTTATTTATTAATGTAGATTCAAAGTCAACAAAAACGAATAAACTGATAACAATTAGAAATTATTAAATACATATGAATCTATACATAATAGTTATATGCATATTTACTGTTCTACTGTTCAGTCTTTCTTTTTCATATAAAAATAATATTAATAATATTAATAATAATAGAAGAATATTTTTAAAAAGAGAAGAAAATATATTTTTCTTCTAAAAAAAATATGTATTGTTTAAATTAATTTTTTAATTTGACTTTAAAAAGGCGTATTCCGTTCGTCGTTGTGTTACTATCGAAACCATTATTTTCAGAAATCGTCCGGAAAATCTAGGATTAATTCCAGTCCTGCAACGAAAACCCCCAATTTTCAATAGAGCACCAAACTAGATGTCGCGGATCTTGCAAAAATCAACAAAAAATAATTTTTCACGATAAAGATCGTTTCGATTACTTGCCGGTACCAGACAACTTTATTAATGTTCATCTAATGAGAGAGACAGCAATATATATATATATATATATATATATATATATATATATATATATATATTCAATTTATACAAACATTTTATAATGCAAATAATTTGATATTGAAAGCATTAACACACTGCATGTATAAGCATTTGGGCTTATACATGTTTATTATAAGTTGCACTATATTTTTAAGATAAAATATATTATATAATGCAACATATTATAATGTTTATTTTTTTTTAATGATGTTTATTTTTAAAATTTTATAATGTTATTGTTATATTTATTTAAAAAAATTTTTTGAAAATAAATTTAAGTTGAATATTATTATTATACATTGTAATTTTATTTCTAGTTTTTTCCTTAATATCCTAACAGTCCCTATAGTCCTAATAATCCTACTTGCTGGCTGAACCAGCAAAAATTCGGTATTTAAAAAAGGTATCCCTGACCATGTACTTAACCGAGTGCTCTAATCGCGTTCCTTAACCGCGTTGCCTAAACGCGTTCCCTATATAATCGCGCGCCTTATTCGCGTGCCTTAATCACACCCTATGTATCTCGGCTACGAATTTTGGCCAATATTGGCCATTTATTTTGCGTAGCTTAAATGCGTTCTTCAGGCCAGTTGCACCTACCTTTTGTTGCTCCTGGCCACTTCTTGGATCAATCTCTAATCAGAGATTGGAAAAGGAAATACACATTCCTTTTATCGCCGGCTATTTATTATCGCCGGTGAATAAGCGCAAGATCTTCTTGCTAAGAAGATATGAGCGTGAATATTTCACGCTCGATGACGATCGTGCGATATTACGATCGTTTGTTAAATGTTTATTTTAATTTAACTTTATTTTAACTGAGACGAAGCCAAGTTATCAATCAAAATTTTGATTAAAAAATTATGCTAAATTATGATAAATATATAAATTTGATTAAAATTTATATGCTAATATATAATTTATTTAATAATGTAATAATGGATATATATAATAATATATAACATTAATTTATATAAGATATAATAATATATGATTTATAATAAAATAAGATTAATTTACAAAATATTTATGCCATTTGTTATCATATTATAATTAATTTAACTGATTGATCACTTGGTTTTTTATATCAGTTAAAACAAAGTTTCAAAACAAAGTCTACAAACAAATTCTACAATATGGATGAGCGCATTGGATATAAATCCGTAAGAAATGAGGATAAAATCGCGTTAAAAGAATGAATTACCATGACACATATAATTGATATAATTACTATCGTTCTTTATTCAATAAATCAGATAAAATCTACGAATTGGAAAAAAAGTTTTCTATAATTTTTCTTCTTTAATTTATTTTTGCAATAGATGTAATGCATATTAAAAAAAAAACTTATTAAAAGTTATTCAACTTAATCTGTTTAAGCTCATCCACTTAAAAGTAACGGATTTATTACAATCTATAATCTATAATTTACATCTACAATTTCTACGAATCCGTTACTTTAAAATTAAATAAAAGTTCGTCACTCACCGGCACTGATGCGCAACAGCGGAGATTTGGTCTTGAGGCTACGTTGTCTGCAACACACAAATATAAAATCCAAATTATAGCAACGTTTAAAATAATTAAAATTTCAAGGAAATTATTATTGTACCGAATTTTATATCCGATGCGTTTAATAATAAGAAGATATATAAATATGGAATAATTTTATAAATTCTAAAAAAGAAAACTATTTTTTTAAATAAAAACTTTTATAGTCTGAATCTCTCTTTTTTAAACTATTTAAATAATGATCGAATCAAATTAATAAATGTACGAGTTTTATAATAATAATTAATATACAAATAATAATATTCACCCTTGGGTTGCTCCGCCGATGCAGGATGCCTCTCCTAGGCCTCCTCCTCCTCTCAGAATGTCAGGGTTGCTACGTTGATCTGTAACATACAAATAAGAGATGCAAATCATATTAATGCTTAAAATAATTAATATTTCCAAAAATTTATTACACGTATTGAATTTTATATTCGATATATGTAATAATAAGCAGATTAACGAAATAATTTTATAAATTTTTAAAATAATAATAATTGTAATAATTTCATATAAAAGCTATAATCTAAAAGCAGAAACTTTTATAGCTTTTATATAAATATCTTTTTCTTTAATTTTCTCTTATTTAAATCATATAAATAAAAAATCAAATTACGCGATTAATTGCTTAATTTAAATTGCACGTTTGCAATTAATAGATAATTAATATACATATAAAAAAATTACTTACCACAGGGTTGTTGCACCGGTGCCCGATGTCTCTCCTAGGCCTCCTCCTCCTCTCAGATTGATTCACACGCTCGATACTTTGAACGGCACTCCCGCACTTTTATTAAAAGATACTTCCGCACTTGTACGCGCGATACTTTCAATGACACTCCCGCACTTTCGAATTTCGACACATTTCGAACACGCGACGCGACGCGAAAACCGTCCGCGGCACGATGACGGGACCGACGCCGCGATAAGCCGTCCGCGGCACGATGACAGCATTAATGATACGACGAGCCGTCCGCGGCACGATGACAGCAACGACGGCGTTGGGTGCTTGGTTTTCCCCTTCTCAGTAAACCTTTAGAGACTTTAAGACTCTTAAGGCACCGTCCAGGTACTAAGCCCTCCCACCACGCCAAGGTTACACCCTAGGAGGGTATTATACGTATATAATTTTTTAATATGACATATATATATATATATATATATATATATATATATCATATTAGAAAATTATATGCGTATAACGATAGGATTATATTTGGGAATAAGAAATGTAGATAAAATCCACATTTAGGAAAAGTATTTAAGAATATTCGGAGCGCTTCGTACCACTATGTTACTCTTTGAGTGTCGCCGTACGAATGACAAGATCATATATGTAAACGTAAACAATAAGGTCGCGAAGGCCGAACACTATGTTATTGAAAAATTGTTGCCGAAATATTTTACGTATCATATTATATGTATGTATACGCAAAGTATTAAAGTATAAAATATATTTGAAATTATGATTATATATTAATTGAACGATTGATGTGATCATGAAGTCTTTCGTTAATTGCACAATTTTACGATTTGATTATTTAATTGCGCGATAATTTTAATCCGAATCATGCCGTCAAAGGATAAAGCATCGAACGAAATATATTTAATTTTAAATATTTTTTAAGAAATAATTATTACTTATAAGGATCGCAACAAAACAATAATTTATAATCTTGATTAAATGTGTATATACATCACTCGAAATCGCGCTAAAAGAGTTATCGTAGCGATATAATTACGTTTAGTTATAATATTAAATTATTATATATATATATATATATATATATATATATATATATTATATATTATATTATAATTATTATAATTATAATTATAATTATAATTATTAATTAAGATAGGCTAAAGATAACTAATTATTAATCTTATCAAATTAAGTCGACTTGTCGCGATCGCGTTTAGGAAATGAATTTAACAGAGCGTCTCGCACTGCTACTTTACTGTTTGAGTGTCGTCGTGCGAATGATGACACGTAGGAAAGGAATTCGAGCGTCTCACCCCACTACAATTATATTCAAGTGTCGCCGTAAGAATAATAACAAAGCCGTAAAACGTAAACAATAGCGAATGTTTACGTCGCCAAGACCGACTATCATGTTATTGTTAATTCGCTGAAATATTTTTCATATTGTGACGTATGTACAAACGAAATATTAAATTATACAAGAATTTTAAATTTTAGATCAATTATTAAATTAACGATTAATATGTCAGAGAGCGTATCATTAATTATTCGGATCTGCTTTTCGACTATTTTATTGCGCGTTCTCAATTCGAATTATGTTTAAATCATCGAAAAGTCGAACGATAAAGCATCGGACAAAATATATGTAATTTTAAATATTTTTAAAGAAATTACTGTTATTTAGAGAGAAAGAAACAGAGAAGGAGGGAGAGAGAGAGAGAGAGAGAGAGAGAGAGAGAAAGAAAGAGAATTAATTATTAATTATATCAAATTATTTTTCGATCCTTGTCGCGATCGCGTTTAACGATCTGGGTAGCACACCACGATATAAAAGAAACTTTTAACATTTTTATGCTCAAACCAATATTGCAAAAGATATCGCAATTTTTTTCTTATTTTTGTCTATCATTATTTATAAAAACTAAATTTTATAATATTTTATATAACACACACATACACACGCGCGTATAATATTCTAATAATGTGCTGTGCAGCTCTCATTAAGATATCTACTTTTAAAAAGGCATATTAAATCGATACTGGCAATATTGTTACCTCTTTTTCGCGATGCTGATTCGTTTATCTTGACGATGCACTGAACATTACTTTATATCAATAAAAGCTTGTCATAACTGAGCGACACATTTGATAGTTTAAATAGTAAGTGAGCGTGTAATTTTCATTGAATTTAATTTTAAAAAGTAGAGAACTAGAAGAACTTAATACGTAAGTAATTATATGCAGATAAAATAAATGGCGCGCGCGTTTATAGTATTCTAGTATCATAAAATTTTCATGAATAAATGAAACTCTCGTATTTCTATTCTTGCAGAAAACATATATTTTTTAATATTTCTGCGGTTTATGAATATAATATAAATATTAATATAATACAATTAAAAAAAAATCTCTATATATAATTAATATTTTTCTAAATATGTTTATAAATTATATTTTTAACTTTAATTTTCTCTCTTGTATTATAAAGTGAGATACGAAATTAAACGAAATTTATTTTAAATTCTTTTTACTAAGGTAATCAGAAATTTATATTTTTATTAAAAATAAATATTTACGAAAACCTAACGCTCTCACATGATGCTTCAGCCACGCATAACAGTCAAAGCATGCAACGGCGGAATATCGTTTTCAAGTACGGTTACAAAAACGGGAAACTTCTCCAACACAATGGCATCCTCTTCTCAACTATTGTCATTAATCGCGTTGCTTGTCGTTCTTACGTTAAACATTCCTGCGGGAGTGCATGCATTAAACCCGTCGACATTTCTTGCGCCGTCATTAGCAGTGCCTACTATAAATGTAATCGCATATCTCGTATTGTTTTCCAAACGTGCGCGAGACGTCCGGACGTTAACGTATGGTAATTAATAGAATTTATTGTAAAATTTCTCTCTCTTTTACAAGATCTTTGTTCAAGTTTCTGTTATACGCGTAAACTTCGACATTATTCTAGTATCCGAGTTTTCAATCGTTTTTATTTTTCCCTCCCGATTTATACCGTGTTCCCTTTTACGTCGCAAAGTAAGAGCAGAGAATCCTCTTTTCTCTCTTCTTGATAGGATAAAATCAATAATGTATCAGAAGGAAACGTATATTATAAGTGTATATCTATCGCTTCAAAGGGAGATGCTTTTATGCTCTTTACTCCAAACTGCTGCCAACAGAATGTTGTTGTGATCAACATTCCATTTTATCTGGAAATGATCAAAATATGATGGTTGCTTTGTACGACAAGCAAACTAATAATCGTTTCATTTTACAGCAAAAGTTTCACCATTAACATTGTATATATTCGCGACAATTCACGGATGCTCCTAACGCCACGCTCCAAGTCCAATAAACAAGCGTAAGATCATCAGATTGTTGTTGTTCCACGATGATACCCCGCTGGAGAATCCGGCTGTTCTCAACCAACCACCGCTAACCCTAAGTCTAAGTGAAAACCGAGAACACCTCGGCTATTCCCCAAGTTTCTCCAGCGACTTCCTCTCCCCTCCTGCGCGGCCATCTTCTTCCCTGTATCTTTCTCTCCTCCGGGCTCGCTATACCTTTCGCAAGTGCATATATATATCCTTCGCGCTACTATTCCCCGCTTCCGATGTGCAGCGGCGTGCTGGTACCCCTAGAGTTGCGGCCTCGTCTACCACTAACCCTACCCGGATCCCTTATCCCTTTCCAGTCCTCTCGATGAACGGTTTCCACAGACAGTGGTCTGGACCGCTCGTCTCTCCCTTTCTCCCTCTTTCCCCTTTTCTCTCTCTCTGTCTTCCTTCTACCTCCTTCGATCTTATCCGTCTTCCTGCTCAGCTCCCCCCCCCGTGCACCCTCTCGATGCTCCGAGGGGGTTGGCCGACTGGCTGCTCGCCTGACTACTTGCTCTACTGCAAATCCTCCGACCTCCTCGCTTCTTCCTCTTCTCCTCGGGCTTCCTTGCTCCGCTTTGCTCCTCTATCCTGGGAAGATCCTTCTCTTTTATACCCCCATCTCAATTTCTCTTCCTCTCTCTGTCTCTCTCTCGATTTGACTCTCTCCTGCTCCGTGGCTCGTGCCTGTAGCGCGCGCACCGGATATAATACGATTCGAAATTAAACTTCCGAGGCACGCGCGGCATCCGAATAACGCGAGCGGCTGCCTAAAACAGTAAAGATATTACGTATTATTACGGCGCTCGGCTACAGACAACGCCACGGCAGGGGTGGGTTTATGGTGGAGAACCCAGGATGTCTTCAGGGAGACGCGCATGCCGCACCATGAGATGACCGCGGCAAATGGAAAATCCGTTTTCCACGCTTTCTTCAATGATGTTGTCAAAACGCGTTCAAGATCTGGTCTCAAGAAGCCGTATAAAAATTTCAAAAAAAAATTAATTTTTTAAATAATAAAATTTATTTCTACTTTTTTAATTATTTGAAACAAACATAAAAGACTCTTCTTAAAATAAGGCTTTTATTTCCAAAAAGTAAAAGACTTAACTTATTAAAAAATTGTAAATAAAAATTTTAGAAAAATATGATTTCCAAATTAAATCCTTAAAAACATAAAACTATTAACTATTACTATTCGTTATTTTTAAATTAGATAACGTTAGACATATGTAGATACGATTATTATATTGACGTTCCTCAGCAAATCTTTTTAACGAAGCGTTCCAAGCTTTAATCTAATACAAGGGTCGTCTCTCAATTTTACGTCGATCTACAAATGGCAGTTTGACACGTGATCGATAATCGCGACCGAGTAGCCCAGATTCTAAACTCATTAGCCATACGAAGAGGGCGAATCTATATTCTCGAAATTCTCCATGGTCTGCAATTTGCGCCAAATGCCACGTTACATCGCGAATAAACGTCCGTTATTTGTTATTTAATGCGGCCGTGTCTCTTATCAATCAACGACAAGCGCGACGTGTCAATTTGACACTATTAATTTGTTTCTGACCGTACGGAACATTACCTATCAGCGGAATTTGTCCGCGATATAAAATATTTGCATTCGTAATAAGCGCATGGAAAGAGGCTAGATTGCCGATAATCGCCGACTGAGGAGATGGATATTCTCTTGTGTAAATAAAAAAATGTATGTTTATGTAAATATAAATGTTTGAATAATGTCTTAACGAATAATGAGAGAGCCGCTAATCAAGATCACAGACTAAAAAGATATTATTTCATTAAAGTTTCATCTTAGGCTATTCGTTTTGTCGATTCGCTGAGAAAAAAATTCACACCATAAATATAAAAATCTAATTTGATGATGACATAAAATTTTTAATATATGAAATTAGCAACTTCTAATGAAATAAATTAATAACGTAATGTAATTACAATTCGAAAAATAATGCTATTAAATGTACAGCTTTGATATTAGATAAGATGAAAATTGAATCGTGCATCCAGGAATTAATTCATGACTACTGCTCGGAAACAGGCATCAGACAGTTTTTATTTAGTGCTCTACTAAATCAAGAATTGCGCCTCCAAGAACTGGCAAACTGCCTCCATTCTTCAGCGTGTTTACAGTATATTTCAGAAAAGACGTTCGTAAAATATTAAGTACAAATGAGAAAATACAGTCTTCGAAAAATATATTTTAAATGTTTCTCTCTTTCAACATATAAAATTGTTTTTTTCAAATATTTCACTCTAATACTAATGTAAATTTTTAACATTATAATTTTTATATTATTACAGTAGATGTTTTACATTATTTTATTATTAATTTTTATAATAACATTATATTTTGATGCTTAATGTGTGTATTTTTATGTGTATCTATGGGGTTATATAATATATAACATTGTATACTGAATTATAAAATATAACATAATTGCAAAATATTATTATTACTAGCGAATTTTATACAATTGCTAACTGTTTTATTATTCTTAATTACCTTGCATTCCTTATTTAACGTATGTTTTCTTCTTCAAGTCTCTAAATTGTTATGGCTTGTCGTATTCCGTTGTCTCAATATTGCAGAAGCTTATTAAACTTCTTGCTTCTTATGGTGTTTGTCGGAATCTGCTAAATTTACCCAAAAAATGATTCTTCCCTTATTTAAAAATATTTCTCTTTATTGAAAAATAAATATATACAACTATTTTTATGGAAACTTGGTTATAAATAAATATATTTAATTGTAAGAATAATAAAACGTATGTGCATTTATCGTTTCTTAAATGTACGTTGTTTATTCAAAGTTATATAATTAATTATTAATTGTATAATTAATAATCATAGCGGATTATGTTTCGATATTAGTCACAATTGGATCAGAAAAAGAATTGATAATTTCTTACCAAAATATTTTACGTACTATAATGTATACGGGGTGTTTCAGAATTAGACCGACAAATTTCAGGTGATTATAAAGGAAATCAAAACAAGTCAATTTTGCCAATAAATCCATATCCGCAAATGAGCCGTTTTGCCTCATTTAGAGAGTGAAAGACTAACAAGGGAACCTGGCAAAATCGAAAATTTCGATTTTGATGAAACTTTACATATATATATAGGGGAGAGATGGTAAATAGATGAATTTAGATATTTTCAGTTGCAGCCAAAATTAGGAGTGAAATGTCTCCTCATATGTAAGGCGGCTTTTTGCTTTTCTCGATACGTCTCGAAAATTATTCAAGATAACTGAACATGTTTTAAAACAAAAGTTCAATGATAAAAACATTTTTAGTTAATCACATTAATGAAATCTTAAAACAATAATTTTTTTTTAAATTTTTGCCTTTTGTTAGTCTTTAGATTCACTATATTTTATATAGTTTTCTATATAAATATACGCAATGTATATATACATATATATTTTTTATTAATATATATATATTAATAAAAAAATATTTATTATTACAAAATATAATATTAAAAAAATTTAATATTAAAAATTCTTCAGGAACTGCAAAATATCCTCACAATACCAATACATAAATATTCTATAATTTTCGCGACTTAAATATTTTAAACAGGGATTAAATACTTCATACAAATCTCTCCAAAGATATCGCGTATCTTTTAGGTTTCCTACAATTCACCCTCATGTCCGTGGCGCATCACGGAATATTTGGATCGTGTTATATATCGCAAATTGTGCATCCAACGGAGCCGTGCAAACGAATCTCCATCCCTCTCCTTTCCCGGCCAACGTCAGCGGCGTTATCTCCACGAGCCAACATTATTCTGTTTTAACGAAATTACTCCAAATTGTGCGTATATATATCATAGTTATGCTATTGCGGTCGGTTATATTGCGCTCTAAGCGACCCTCGGTAGCGCGGGGGTTGCACGGGGGGTCGGCCGTCGCGCCAGGAGAGGTAGCAATTCGTACGAGGGTAGATAGATAAAGCAACAACCTCTCGCACGCTCTATATACCGTGGATAGTCAAACGGTCGGCATGGAAGAGAAGGGGGATGGAAAACCTGCAGGGGTTTTCGCGCCTACCCTTTATAACTTTCGCTTTTTCTCATTCTGCGGCCGGTAATTGTTTTAATCCGAGCACCTCGATCCTTCCTTCCCCCCCTCCCCTCCCTCTCGCTTCTGTCTACTGTCTCGCAAAGGGCGCGGGGACGACGAAGGACGACGGGGTGGGTGGGGGAGGGGGAGGGGGAGGAAAGACGGGTTCGATAATACCGAAAGGGAGGCTCGGCGAAGATATTACGTGTTATTTAAAAACGGATTACGGGGGGGTGAATTACGGGCCTGGCTCGAGTTAATTATACGAGGGCGGCGGAAATTGTCGGACGGCGGAAGTGTGCGAGAGCGCGAAGTATATGCACGGAACGGAATGGGTCGCGGATGCGCGTAATTATGGTCAGGAATAGTTGGACGCGCGCGCGCTAAGAGAGACCCTCCCCTCCCCGAAAGAATAATGCGCTTTCGTCGGATTTGGCCGGCGCCGGTTTTGCCGTTTGCTGCGTAGCCCTCGAGAAATGAAATTTTGCGTACGACGAATATAGAAAATCAATTTTACGTTAAAAAAAAAAATATATATATATATATATACTTTAATTAAATTGTTGATATTTTTTGCATCGAATTTTTTTATTATTTATATTTAGTTTTTTATTATCAGTATGTAGTTTTAGAATAATTATTGTTAGTTATAGAATAGTTTTTATCGTCAATATAAAATGCAATTGTAAAAGAATTTTTATGAGAAAAAGATTATAAAATAATATAACTATAATAATAATATAAAAATATAATATAATATAATTTTAATATAATATTAATATAATATAATAATAATATTTAATAATTACAATATAATAATAATACAAAAAATAATATATTATAATATAAAATATAAAATATTATAATATAATAATTAATAATTACAATATAATAGTAATGTAAAAATATAATGTAAAATAATAAATATAAATTTGATAACATCTCGGTTTCAAGAAATTAAAATTATAATTTTTATTATGGAATTAGTCATAAAAATACTTTCTTTTTCATTATAAAATATTATTTGAATTTTTAAAGCAGAAAAAAATGTATGTTACAGTTCTACAAAGAATTCTAATTTATTACTCATACAAAAATGCTGTGCGTGCGTCCGAAAGTTATGAGAGTGAATAGGCAAAAGTTTCAAAGTGACGTGCCGCGCATCCAATACGGTATAGTTGGGGGAGAAAGGCGGCAATATATTTTCCGCTTTTCCGTCTATACCATATCGGTGCGCGTGAAGACGTACGGTTGAAAAACATAAATCAGAAGCTCAACTGTAAGATCGCCAAGAGATCCAACAAGTGATTTTATTACGAAAACGAGTCTCTCTTCCTCGTAGTATCACCTCGAGTATCACGTCGACCCTTTTCTCTCGATATCGACTATCTCCCTCCCTCCCTCCCTCCCTCCCTCCCCCCCTCGGAGTGCAACGCCAAGGAGAGAATGCCAAGCTAGAAATTTTTTATGCGCCTTCAGAACGTCGCGCCCCTCGCGAGTGATATTTGCGCAACGGCTTCAAGGGCGCCGACTCCCTTTCGAGACTTATTAGCTCGGCAAATAAGCCACGTTCGCAGCCTTGTTTGTTGTTATTTCGACGGTAAACTTTCGAGACGTTAAGATTACTGGATGCAGTAAAGGACGAAAAATGGGAGATACTTATAATTCAAAGGAAAGTCTTGTTTGCGCAATCGTAAACAAGACTTGTTCAAGTGATCAAGATTACAGAAAGCGTGAAAGAGTAAAATTTTCAACTTGGACATTCTATGAAACGTATTAAAATTATTGATGTTGAAAGCTTTTCGTTTATTACATATAAGCGCGTTATATGAAAGTGAGTTAAGATAAGAACATTTGCGAAAAATTCATTATTAAAGGACAGAATTATTCGAGATTGACGTAATCAGCTGTTTCTTTACCTCAGAAAAGGAAAAGGTATTTAATAGCGATTTTTTGAATGAAGCAAGTTTGATTGCTTCAGATCGATTAATGACGTCACAAATTTCGTTTTGGGTTACTAAGAGTAATCTAATTGAGATTAGATTAATCAATAAAGTGTTTAATTGATTAATCAGGGTGTAAAAAATTTTATAAACTTTAAAGCCAGGATAAAGAGAATTTTGTAAACTTTAAAGCCAAAATTAAAGTCAATAAAAATGTACTTTATATTATTAATGTTATTTATAGTAATCAGATTCAAAACCCATTTATGAATAAATGTGTTTATGTTAAATTAGATTTAATCTTCTCAGACCCGCTTCATTCGAAAACGCTATAAATACGTTCCTGGATCTTGTTAAATTTCCGGTGAGCCCAGAGCGGGCGATCCGGAAGTATGCCCGGGAGTGGCTTCAAGCCACCGGAAAGAAGGACGAGGTACGCCTTACTGTATATAAGAAATAGAAGGAGCACTAGAGAAGAGACGAAAGAGGCAATAAGCCCGCCGTCAGGGACAACCGCGTTCCCGCGGCGGTCCATTAATGTAACGCGAGTTAAGGAAGAAGGAAGAGCGAGCGAGGTGAGGGGGACGAAAGGGGGGAGGAGGGAGAGTGGAGAGAGAGGATCGATGTATAAATACCGCGCGGGGTGGACGGGGGGGGGGGAGCGAGAGAGGCGTTTAGCAAATTAAAAGTTAATGTAGTATACAAACGATTCCGTCGCGAAATTAATTCATGAGGAAAGTTGCCACCCCTGGCTACGGTCAATTCGTTCCCCCTCTCTCCTCTGACGATTCTCTCGCTCCTTCCTTCCACGTCTTCCTCATCCTGCCTCCTTTTATCCCGCGCTCTTCTCTCCACCCCGCGGTCGCGCGCCACGCTTGTTACAAACTTAAATTGCTCCACATCGAAAGTTAACGCGCTCATTCTTCCCGCGGGACACCGAACGCATCGCCTACGGGATTCTCCTCTTTGTCGCGCTCTCTCGTGTCGACCTCACTATACGAAAGCTTTCTGCCGGCAAGCCTTTGTCGGTCGCTCCACTCCACGCCGTGCTGGGAGTATTTCGACTTCTCGTCGGAGTTTAGACATTAGCTACTCGCTTCCGTATCTTACAATTATGCATGCGTGTACCATCGGGCGGCGTGCAACGCTTACATCGCCGTGTTATCAGCTGAAGAAAGCGTCTTGGTAATCTTGTCCTTTGTTCGCTATTGTTTCTTTTATTATTAGTTAAGACAAGTAGTCCAAGTCCAGCGGGAAAGCGTATCGTGAAATTTTAGTAAAAAAGATATCAGCTTGTTGTTTATATATATATATATATATATATATATATATATATATATATATATATATTTAAGAATATTTATTAATATATTTAAGAATTTGAATTCCATTTCAATATTTGAAGAAGTTTCAATTTTTTTTTCTTTTCATGTAACCTCAATGCATCCAATTTTTGTAAAAACTATTATATTTTAGATTGCAAGTCTCATTTAAATTGTTGCAAAATGATATTTCATATTCATATTTTTTTTGTATTTTTTTTGTTTATCAACAAAGTAAAATCATATGATGCACAACATATGCTTTCAAACTATTTGATTTATTTTTTTTTTCATTTATAACATATAATATTAGAAATAAAGAATTTAATATAGAGTGTCCTCAATTTAAACATTAAAACTTTGGGAGCGTGTAAGGAACCGTTAAATTAAGACAAAAGTCTTTTAGAAATTTGCTCGATTTTGCTTTGTTTTAAAGAAAATCGCAAAAGAAGAAACAAAAAATTTTACCAAAAAAACTTAAAACATTAGTAGATTTATCGAAAAGTACTAAAATAAAATAAGTATAACTGAAATAAAATAAATAAAATAATAAAATAAAAGTTATAAGGCATGGAATTAAGAAAAGAGAGTGAATTAAAATTCTTTAAATAGATTAGAGACAAAATTTCGCGTGTATTTATTTACAATTCTCTAATTTTCACCTTAAGAGTATTTTAATTCACTCTCTTTTTTTAATTTCATACTTCACAACTTTTATTTCATAATACTTTTCGATAAGCTTAATAATTTTAGTATTGTTTTTAAGTTTCCTGGTGAAAATTGTTTGTTTCTTTCTTTTTGCCATTTTCTTCAAAACGAAATAAAAACGAACAAAACTCCAAAGGACTTTTTTTCTTTTAATCCTACTTATCGGTCTCCTACACGATCCTGAAGTTTTTGACGTTTAAATTAAGGATACCCTATATAGCTATGCTTATAATGTCAAATAAATTATTAAGATTGTACTGTGAAAACTTGTAACTACCAATCGAGTGACTGATTATTATTGTTTCGCACGTTCCACCTTATCATAATTTTGAACGAAATTCTTTGGCGGCGGTCTAGACGTACGAGATGAAAAGATACAAGTGCGTAGGCTAATGCAGACGATCTCACATTCAGCGATGTAAAGCGAGCACGAAGTTTATTTATCGGATGAGGAGCGGCCAGCTCTCTCTCTCTCTCTCTCTCTCTCTCTCTCTCGGCGGAGAACGGCAATATCTGCCGCTGACAAGTTAAACCGTAGACACTGTTGTACATTGCGCTGCTTGTCTACGTATACAGACGTGCACACTGTGTATATTATATGCGTCGTATTACAGGAAGTATCCGCGTATAGGGTGTCCGCAATCAGTTCAACAAGTTTCATGCCGGGCGAATAATCAAGAAGACTATTGAAAGATCGTGATACTTTTAACAATTTTCGAGAGCGTTCAATAAAAAAATATAAAAATTTATATTATATTATATATATATATATATATATATATATATATATATATATATATATATATTATTTGCCGTATGAATTTATGTTTATTGATTACAACAATTTAATATTTATATATGTAATTTATATTTATATTTTATTATATTTTTATCAAAATTTAATAAAAATTTAATAGAGAATTATATATTT
Source organism: Cataglyphis hispanica (assembly GCF_021464435.1). Taxonomy (NCBI): domain Eukaryota; kingdom Metazoa; phylum Arthropoda; class Insecta; order Hymenoptera; family Formicidae; genus Cataglyphis; species Cataglyphis hispanica. Next base: position 5,886,564 of record NC_065962.1, on the reverse strand, counting down.
TTCTAGAGCATTAAAAAAAAAATATTTTATTTATTTATGTTTTCTTCGTAGAACATTTTTTCTTGTTTAATTGGATTACGATCGGGGAACATTATCGTTTCGTGAAGATAGAACTTGGTCAGTGGAAAGAAGCGCGATTGGTCAGACACACCCAGTAGAAAAGGTATATCCCGCTCGCGGCAATATCGCGGTGGATGCTGCCAGGGGGAAAGGGGGGAAGGCTCTCTGTTGATAATTGCGCTTTGCTTTTGACGTCTGACGACTGGTTACGTTCTCTCGCGATCGTTCAGGGACCGCGGATTATCAAATCGATTTCGCTACGAGTGTATTCATTATGGCGAAAGCATTCCTCTCTCTCTCTCTCTCTCTCTCTCTCTCTCTCTCTCTCTCCGATGCATCGTTTTCACATCAATTATGTAATAAAAAATATCGATGTTTGAATATAATAAATACGTTCGTCCACTTTTATTTATTAAGAACGATAGCCAGCAATGATACAACTGCCAATTTCCCTTTAATTCCCAAGCGATCGTGGATTAACTCGGATTTATCGGGAAGCAGATATCGTCACATTCTCATCGCGAATTTGTTAATTTTTTTTTTTTTTTACTCTGCGCGCTACAACCGTCATTTAGTACGTATTAACGACGCTTGAATAAAGTGAGATTGCTTAATATATATTGCGGCGGAAGTGCTTTAATCGCGATGGATGTACACAAGCACGTTTTACCGCCGGCATTACCTGCACTCGACTTTACGAGCACGTCGGACGGTCTGCTCGTGATAAACCCCGCTCATCGACTCTGCTTATAACTCCCATAATGTCTATAATGTTACAGTGTAAAACGCAGCGATGTATAACATATGAGTGTAACGTTCTCGCGCGAGATTTACAGGTCAATTTTCATAATTCACTTTGGCCGCACAATCTTGATTACATGTCGTCGATTATATCATCGGCCATATGCAAAAATGTTTTGACACCGTTTAATTTAATGTTAACGTACACGATAAATACAATTTCCATTTGATAATAAAAGCTGCACATATTTGATTATATTTCGAAAAATCAATACTTTTTAATATGCCAAAAAATAATCTTCTTTGCAAAGTATTTTTTGAACATTATTTTGGAAAAATCGCGAAAGCTTTTCGCTTTCGTGACGGCATCGCTTGCTGAAGAAAGAGTGCCGAACATAAAAGAAAATTTTTCCAAATCATATAACGCCCTTTCGCCCTGTCCTCGATTATCCCGTAGGGCGTCGTAAAGAGACGATGAGGTAAGTATCACAAGTTTCTCTCGACAAGTCAGTGCCTGACTCGATTCTCTTGATACGAGGATGGGAAGACACGAAGAAGCACCCGGTCGTTTATTAATAAACGCAAGGAGGGAGGGAGAAAACTTGAAAAGAGCAACGAGTGGGTGAATCAAGATTATGCAGGTTGGAAAAGAGGTTGACGTAGCACGCCTACTTAAGGGAAAAGTAGGTTGTGCATACATATCGCTCAAGAATGCTATTTTAGCATCTTTTTTTAATATCTTATATTTTATTTTATGCGAATATTTTATGTGTATAAATATAAGAGTATTTTACGCGAATATTTTATGCGTACAAATAATATTTCTTATATATAATTGAAATCCTTTAATTAAATTGTTTTTTGTTACAGTCAAAATAATTATAAAATTATACAATTTTATAATTAAAATAATTATTTTAATTTTATAACCATATAATATTAATTAATATAATATAATATTAATTTTATAATTATATAATTATATAATAATTATATAATTAAAATAATTAAAATAATTGTTTTAATTATATAATTATTTTGACTCGAACAAAAATTAATATTGCATTTTGATTTATCAATATTTTGGTATTGATATCTTATTGATACACGATATAAAATGGATCTTCCTAAAGGGATTAAGTTACGCTTATGCTGAAATTTAATTAAATGGAATTAAAGAGAAATAGAGCGGCGAGCATTGTCAGTGCTGCTAATGAAGCGCTTTAAAAGTAAGGCGCACCGTTAATTCTGCAAACACGATGAAGTTCGTTTATCGACTCGTCGTGGGAAACTTTGCTTCCCTCCCGCGGTTTTCATTAGGACGCGATACTTCTTTGTTTGATCGATGCCGAAATCTTAATAAAACTCTCATTACTTACATATCTTCGTATCTTTTTTAGAAAATATAAAGTTTCGTTGGAAAATGTCGCGGAAAGATGTTGAAGGACGAATCAACTTAACTGGAAGCGGCGGATGTGTCGTTAAATAAATAAGTATTTAAAGCACCTTTCAGTTGCATTCTTCCGTGACACAGTCGCATTTTTAAAGATAATTATTAATAAACTTGCGAAGGAGGAAATGCGTGGCCGTCATGGACGCTTAAGTCTAGTTGATCACGACAGGAATAGCGAACGATAATTATCCGCTGCGACAATATGGATGATTGCTTGTTTTTTTCGCGGAGCACGCAGTCTTATAGATGGCTTTTAAACTTACACCTAAACGGCAGTACGTTTCGAACGTATTTAAGAAGGCTTTTTATCTACGTCATCATTTGAACGACGGTAATTGAAATGCAATGCATTTGCGCTGAAATGTTTCTGAAAATTTCATTGAGGACAAGTGCACAACTTTAATTATTTACGCACTCAATTATTTATGCTGAATAAAAGCCGAAAATGCTGTAATAATGCATTTCATTTAGATTTTACACGGGAAGAGAAAATTATCGAGAGAAATAATATTTTTATGCTCTTTCTTTTATAAATATACGGTAATAATAATTTTTTTATATATTCACTTCCTTTTTTTCTCTTTCTCTTTAAAGAGTAAAAGAAAGAAAGAAATGAGAAAATTTTTTTCGTTCAATTTTTTTTAATTTCTCTTTTAATCGTAAATAATATGAGCGTGTTATTTTCATATTTTGCGTTAATATATAAGAATAAATAATAATTGTCTCTTTAGAGAATAACAATATTCTCTGTCTTCTAAACGCACACCCATACACGTTCGTATTTTTTGCATTTTTATTTACATATATAATAATTATGCTAATTAATTATTATAATATGGATATTAACATCACAATATGTAATTATTATTACTCTAATTCACTACCGTAATTTCACTCTTGCGCAATTGGAATATTTAATGTGACAATAATTATGACATTTCCACCGTTTTAGACAAAATTTATATCTTCTTTGATGTATGAAATATTATAAGAGGTATATGAAAAGATAGAATAGAAGAAGAATTATTGATATAAGAAGCACGCATGCGAATATTTTGATTATAATCTTCCGGATTGAAAATAAATATTCACAAAAAGACGCACATTACTCAATCCTATCATTTGTTTCAATGAAACAAAAAAAAAAAAACCGCAGAATACAAAGTGATCAGAATGACTGCGCAAGCTTTGAAAATTGTTTGTTTAACAATTTGTTTCCCTAATCTCGTTTTGCTTTTTATAACAAAGGGTTTTCTATAACGCAGATAATAGAAAGTAAAATGCGAACCGATGCATTTCTGATATCAACTTTTTTGCGTAAAAATTAATCGAACGCGTTATATCCCGTGTTTAATTTTCACGTGGAGAAATTTGAAGGTTTAATGTGGAAAATATCAGTTTTGTGTTGCAAAAGCTGCGATGGATAAAAATAATTTGCAAGAAATATCGAGGAAAAGGTTTACAGCTTAATAATTAATGATGGTCTAGTAAACTTCGACGTATGCATAATTTAACTACAAGATAATACAAAGTTGGTGCGTATGAAATGTCGGATTTTCTTTAAATGTGAACGTTTGTCTCCCTGTTTTGTTATGCTTTTGTTTTTGACATAACCTGGTTTATAGTCGTACTGTCCATTGCCAGAGTCACATTTTAGCAAAGAAGATTTTCTCAAAAGTGTTCCCTTTTGTTATTTGCTTTGAATTTTGCACCGATATGAATTCAACCGATATTCGTGTAATTTTCTTATATGAGTATAAACTTGGTAATAATGCTGCAAAAGCTGCACGCAATATAAACCAGGCGTTTGGGGAGAATACTGTGAACGATCGAAAAGTGCAGCGTTGGTTTGAAAAATTTCGGTCTGGTGATTTTTCCCTGCAAAATGAACCGCGTGGAAGACCCAAAACATCTGTGAAAAATGATGCTCTGAAAGCATTGGTGGAAACGAATCCAACTGTTTCTTCAAGGGAACTTGCTGCCAGAATGGAAGTTGACCATACAACAATATTGCGACATCTTTCTAAAATTGGCAAGGTGAAAAAATGGATAAGTGGATACCGCACGAACTAACCGAGCGAAATAAGCTGGATCGCTTGAACGTATGCTCATCATTGTTAACCCGATTTAATCGAGATCCATTTTTCGATCGGATCATTACTTGTGATGAAAAATGGGTTCTTTACGACAATAGGAAAAGGTGTGCTCGGTGGCTTGATAGGGATGAGGCTTGTGCTCATACTCCACGGCCATCACTTCATCAACGGAAAATTTTAATCACAGTTTGGTGGAATGTGACTGGAGTAATACACTACTCATTCCTTCGAACTGGAATGACAATTACAGTCGAAAAGTATTGCTAGTACATTGAAGAAATGCATGAAAAATTGAAAATTATACGCCCATCACTTGTTAATCGGCATGGCCCAATACTTCTCCACGACAACGCTCGGCCGCATATATCGTACAAAACAATTGCAAAATTAAATGAATTAAATATGAAATTTTGCAGCACCCACCTTATTCACCGGATCTTTCGCCAACCGACTTTCATTTATTTAAACATTTAGAACTGTTTTTACGGGCTAAACAGTACGAAAATGAAGACAGTCTGAAAAATGCCATATCAGAGTTCATTGATTCTAAAGATCAGAATTTCTTCAAGACAGGCATCTATGCATTAAAATCTCGTTGGGAAAAGTGTATTGAAGTAAATGGAGCATATTTTGATTAAATAAACAGCTTTTGGAAAAAGATATGCAGTTTAATATATTCACTTAAGAATCCGACATTTCATTCGCAACAAGATAATACAAAATCTATGACATTCATACAAGACACGTTGAGCTAACATCGAAATAAAATATTTTTCACTTGAGAGAGGGAAATTTTGTTTCTCACATACAATAGATACAAAGAAGAGATGCCGCTGTAACAAACACAATGAAGCGGTATTAGCTGGAGATCGGGATCTGAGACCCGAATGCGGATCACACAAACATCGCGAATGCTACTTATTCTTTAGGCGAAGCTTTGAGACCAAAGGACCCGGAAGGAATACCGGAGGGAACCGTACCGGGGGTTAATAAACGTAGCCGACGAAAAGAAAACGCATGAGAACCCGACTCCTCCGGGTCGTCGGGATCGTAACGGTGGAAGCGGGCGGTGACGAAGGGGGTGGCGCGTGACGACGACGGACGCGGCTGAAGGAAGCCGCCGGGTATATACGTGCGCCGATCGTTTGCCTCTTTAACAATTCGCGGCGCGTCCGCGTTAACAGCATTACGACAACAAGCCGGAGTTGTAGAAACTTATAACGAGAAAATAATGAACCCGGTTCACCGAGTCTGCTTGGAATGCGAGCCGGGATGCCGCTAACCACCCCCGCGCAGACGGCAAATCCCCTTACTCTTCGTCTCTCTCTCCTCCCCACTCGTCTCGCCTACAATCGCTTTGCCTACTTTTTCAATCCTTCGTCTCTTTCTCTCTCTCTCTCTCTCTCTCTCTCTCTCTCTCTCTGTCTTTCTTTTACTTTCAGCCCCACCTCGTCTTTTTCCCCCTCGCTGCTTTGATGCCTTTGGCTTTCCCATTATATAGGGTGGCTTGTATGAGATAATCGCAAGCTTTTTCGAAAGCAAATAGGTCTCGTTGTAAATGCTACAATGATAAATAAGGCAATTCTATTTTTGCTTTTTCATAAAAGAAACTTTGTTTTTGTGAAAAAATTTTTTTTTTCAAATTTTGATGTCGATGTGTGACAGAAAAGGTCGAAAAAAATATATTTTTACAAAAAAGTCTGTATGTGTGTATGTGAGCACACAAAAGGATGCGGTTTCTATAATTTCCGTAAATTTTGAGATATCGGGCTAAATTTTTTTATACGAATATAATATCATTAAAGGTTGGTTGGTATTGTACTTGTTTAGGATCGGTGAAGGGGTTTATTTTTAATAATGTTTTTAATTTTTTTAAAAAAGGGTGTTGTCGCTCTAACTTTCATAAATTTTGAAATCTCAGGCTAAATATTTTTACACGAATAGAATATCATTAAAGAATGATTGGTATTAAATTTGATGAGAATTGATGAAAGGGTTATTTTTTTATGAATTTTTGAATTTTTCTAAAAAAAAAAAAATGTTGCTTTAACTTCCGCAAATTTGGAGATATCGGGCTAAATATTTTACATAAAAATTTTTACATGAGACATTTCTACTGATATTATATAAAGGAAAGGAAATAAAATTATAAAGAAGCAATGTGTCAGTTTTCAATTTGCACAATTTTTTACTTGATAAGTTTATAACAACCGTTGAGTTTAAGATTTCTTGTAAATATCTTGGCTTGATATTATATAAGAAATAAAAATGTCTATCATAATTTGAAGAATAATGGAAATCTAAATTTTTTATTATTATATAAGTTTAAGGAATGCAAAAAGAAACTACGTAACTTTATTGATTTCGGTTTATAAATTAAAGCATAAATCCTTCGCCCAAAGCTTATTGTTAGATAATAGTTTCGGTAGACATTTTTAAATTTATCGCAGCTAATAATTATGTACAAACCACCCTATATATTCTCCGTCTATATTTCTTTATTTTTCTTTCATTTCTGCAAAAATTCCTTTCTTTATACTCGCACTCCCCTTTTTCATTTCTATCCCTTTTACTCTCTTCCGTTTTACCCCCCTTCCCCTTCCTCACAGCTAATTTTTCTCAGTCACACCCTCGATTTCCTCCTTCGCAACCTTCGGTTGTTACTTTCTATCCCTTCACGGCATATTTCTCTCTGTCCGTCTAGCGACCCCAGCATGCTTTCCGCTCACACAAATTACTGTTTCGCGAGCTACTTTGCGATGCGCTGTTAGCTGCGTGACATCCACAATGCAGTTGCAGTTGTACGCAATTGTCACGCGGCCGTAATCTTCGTCCGCGTCGAACAACGCGCTCCCGGTATCCGGTACTCGGCAAATGTTACCCCGCTTTTTCGCCATCCCTCCTCTATGGCCGCCCTCTATTGTACCTCCGTAAGCATTTCGCATTTGCGTTTTTTTCACGTGCGTGGTTATCTGGAATGCATCTCGTGTCCCTATGTTACGGATCAGCGTTTATCGCGATATTTTTATTTAGATAAACAATTCTTTTCGGGCGTTATGTTTTTTGAATTAATTCCTTATTAAAAACTATTTGTCTTGCCATTTTTTTTTATCTTTAATTGAAAAATTTTTAATGGGCTCATTGTACAAGAAAGAAAATTTTTTATAAAATAATTTTTTATAAAATTTTATAAAAGAAAATTTTTTATAAAATATTTTTATAAAATAGAAAATTTTTTATAAAATAAATTTTTTATTAATTTTATATAAAATTTATATTATATGCTAAACACAATTGCATTCGCATATTGTCATTTTGAATTTTTACAAAATAAAAAAAAACTGTTTTTATTAATTAATAAAAAGTAGATTCTTGGAATGCTGTGGAAAATGTTGTTAATAAAAGTAATTGCTTTTTAAAGAAATAATTCTTTTTTTATTTTATTAGCGGAAACAAAACAGATGCATCTTACAGTTAAATGTATGGCGTAATCTATTTTCTATAAAAAAATTTAAGAGACTTTCAGAAATAAATTTTCATTATTTTGATGATGATGAAAAAAATAAATAACGATCCCGTCAGATCTCTTATTTGAACTCTTCCGACAATTGTATGTGGTGTATCATTAAAACGCGATGGAAAGCCGAAAGTTGTAAGCCTCACCTCTCTTCGTCGTGGCTCTGGAAAGTTCACCGGGCCGGCAAGCCAGTCAGCCGAGAAAGGATGGAATATCTCCCTACATCCGCAAGTTCGCTCCAAGTATCCGTCGCGCGCGCGATGCAGTTCCGGCGTTCGCTTCCCCGCGTGCTTTTGATCCTCGTTGAAAGTTCCGCAAGATGCGACGAATGGTACACGCGCGAGCGTCGTATATCGGGCCGGGGGTGACTAAGCCGATGAGATACTTACTTAACTTTTACCGCGTCGCCGAGCAAAGAGGTGAGAAAAGCAATTTTGCGTCACCGTAGTGACGTCCTGCAAATTGCAGCGATCTATTTCGCAACGAGCAACATCTCGGCACATCGTGTATTGGGAGCGCGAAATTTTCATTTTGTTTTATCACGCCGATATATATTGTATGTAGGATTAATCAATTGATTAATCATTTTCAGGATACTATTATTAGCGTTACGATTTTTATTATAGTATTATTATTATTATTATTTTATTTTACTTTAAATTATTTTTACCTAAAAAAGTTGAAAAATACAATCTTGCATGATTCGTAATTGATTTTTATCAAATTGCAAAATTGGAAAAATCAATAATCAATAATCAATAATCATGTTTATGATATTATTATTATTATTATTATTATTATTTTATTTTTAATTATTTTTATCTAAAAAAAAGATTTAATCTTGCGTGATTCATAACTGATTTTTATAAAATTGCAAAATTGGAAAAAATGTGTTAAGTAATCGTTATCAATTTTCCTTATCTCTTCTTCTTTTTAACTTACTTTATTCAAGTATTGTAATGTTTATACAGAATTAGATCGACCAAATTTCAGGTGATTAAAAAAGACATTAAAAGTAATCAAAAATTAACAAAAAATTCTGATTTTCATGAAACTTTACACACATATAGAAAAAAAAGGGTGAGGGGGTTAATAGGTAAATTTAGAAATTTCCAATTTCCGGTCCAAAAATTATTCCAAGGACTGAAATCATCCCTTATATGTAAAGCGGCTTTTCGATTTTTTCGACATATTTCGAAAATTATTCGAGATATCAAAAAATGTTTTATACAAAAGTTTCATGGTAAAAGTACCTCTATTTAACCAGGTTAATAAAATTAAAAAAAAAAAAATAATTTTTTTCAAAAATTTTTGGCTCTTGTTAATGATTTGATTCTCTCATTTTTGGACACGGATTTATTAAGAAAATTGGTTTGTTTTCATGTCCTTTATAAACATATGAAGTTTGTCAGTCGAATTTTTGGACAATCCTACATTATGCTTATTCTCTCTTATATTGAGATCAGCAGAGCAATATTGCACAAGGTAACTGGATAAACTTGGCGAGGCGCGATTATAAAACGCTCGGCATTCCTTTCGCAATCGTACATTACCTTCCACAGTCGGCATTATTCTTTATAATCGCGCAGAACAATTTATACCGCGTTTAAATAGCATTACCTTAATAGCCGCGTGCGCACCGAGTCCGTACAGTTGCGGATATTAAACTAGCTCGCGGCGCGAAATGCGCCGCGCATTTAGCCTTGGCAGGCGACGACAATGATCGATAAACGGTATGCACCGCGAAACATATTCATCCCGGTCGATCTCCCTCTCTATTTTCATACGTCCTCGATAGGATCTCGTCGGGAAAAGACATTAGCGTCGCCGATATCGCCAAGCGTCTCTCTCTTCTCGATCGTTCAAACTCACTCCTCTGGCGCTCTTTCAGTTTCTCCATCTCTTATATCGAATGTACGAGAAATGTATCGCGCCATTACTTTCACGTCCCCTCTCAGTATTCCCTCTTTCCGTTAACTTGAACTGCACTTTTATCTAGCAAAGAGATTTTCCATATGTGAAAGATGGCTCGGTACACGTATGGTGACATTTTCCTCATAGAGGAAGATTTGTTTTTGTAAAATTTTTTTTTTTTTTTTAATTTTCATGCCAACGTATTCAGAATGTTATCGAAAAAATATATTTTTACAAAATGTCCGTATGTGCACAAGAAAGACGTGGTTACTCTTCTGTAAATTTTGCGATAATGGGCTAAATTTTTTTTTATATGAATTAAGTATCATTAAAGGTTGATTGGTATTATACCTACTTGGCTATGAAGCGGTTTATTTTTTATAAAATTTTTATTAAATTTCTCAAAAAAAAGATGTTCTAACTTTTGCAAATTTTGAGATATCGGTCTAAATATTTTTATATGAATAAATATTTTTATACGAATAAAATATTATTAAAGGATGGTTTGAATTTTATGAGAATTGGTAAAAAGGTTTATTTTTTATGAAATTTTGAATTTTTCAATAAATATCTGTGCTTTAACTTCCACAAATTTTGAGATATTGGGATAAATATTTTTACATGAATATTAGAATTCAAAGATTAAATTAAAGAATGATTAGTATTTAATTTGATAAGATAGTAAAAGAGTTTACTTTTTAAAAAATTTTGAATTTTTCTAAAAAAAAGATATGATTGCTCTAACTTCTGCAAATTTTGAGATATCGGGCTAAATATTTTTACATGAGTAAAGTATCATTAAAGGATGGCTATTGAATTTGATTAGACTCGCTAAAACATTTTTTATGAAATTTTGAATTTTTTAATAAATGTCTACACACTTTTGCAAATTTCTCATATATTAGTCTAAATTGTTTCACACGAATAAGAGCAAATATCATTCCGTGCAGACGTATTTGTAATTACGATTACTGATATTATAAAGGGAAGGAAATAAAATTATGAGCAAGCAAAATGTGCAAGTTTGTAATTTGCACAATTTTTTACTTGATGTGTGTAATCTCGCTTATTTGATGTATACACTTTTTTTGAAGTATGCGACCTGCATATTTGTACGAAAGAGAGTATGAGAGGATTATATATTGAACACAAATTGCCAATACATGACGTTAGAACGTCTTCGGATAAGCTTCACATAATTTCATACTATAGAAGGGAAAATTCTTCAGATATTCTCTTATTGCGTCTCCTGCACATTCCGAAATAATTTGCCTTTTAATATCCGCGATGCCGCCCGACTGTGTCTTTGTGCTCAGACTTGTGGTATACAAGAGACTCGTTGTAAGAGAGATTACGGCGGTTACCTTATCTCTCCTATAAACCCTAATTCTTAACCGTAAAAATACGTTTCGCGTATTCGAAACAAACTACTTTGCATTCTCGCCGAGTTTGAAATCTTTTGAATTTACGCATTGCTGGAACCTTTCCCCCTGCGTCGGCAAGTGTATTGCAACCGTTTGTGCAACTATCCGTTTTAGATGCTCCAAGCAGAGATTCATCCGGAAAGCACGGAATAAATGACTCGTCCCCCCTCCCCTCCCCGATCCTTCGCAGCAGGCTTCTCTTTTTCTTTCTCTCCTCCCTTTTTCTCCCGGCGGAATATTTGAATTTCGCAGATTCCCCACGTTACCTTCGCGCGGCCTTCTCTCTCCGGAGAAAAGGCGAGTGTGCGGGTCGAACGCGGACAGTATTTGTATTGGACGCGCGAGCGAATCGAGCCGAGGAATTTCTTCGGGGAATCTGTTCTGCTGGGCCCGGACGTGGCGAAGGCACAGGAGACTGATGTCGTCGCCTCTCTCTCGTCTCGTCTCGTCTCGTCTCGTGTCGTGTCGTGTCCTCGCGATGGGATGCCAACGGGGTAGAAAGAAGAAGGGAGGAAGAACGTGAGGAAAGGGGAAGGACGACGTGGGGGCGGGGAGACCGAGGGGGTGATGGCAGAATGCCGAAGGAAGTAAGGAGGATGCCGTAGGTATCCGGAATGGATTACGGAATCAGATGGGATAGCGGGTCCGGAAAGCCCTCTCTCTCTATCCGAGCACGACACCTCATCATTCCACCACGTTCGCCGAAGAGGGCGAGAGAGGGCGAAAAGAGGGAGAGAGAGAGAGAGAGAGAGAGGGACCAAGGGAGGATTCGGGTATCCTTCGACACACACACACATACACCGGGCGACACCATCCTACCCCGAGGCGTGCACGGTGATTTAAGTCAGTGTTTACGCTCTCGTGTTTTCTGCGTCCCTGTCATCCCGCCGTTGAGTCCTTCGGTCTTGCAAAGGTCTCGCGTCGGAATCCCTATTCCTGGCATCGTTGATTCTGCGACGCTGTGTCACCCGAATCTAGATCCGGCAGATGCCCGATAAAGCTCTCGTCGCGCGAATATATTTCCTCTTCTTCGAGAATTGTGATATGTTTCAAGTTATCGATTAAGTAGAGATGAGATTTGGAGGGAACAAAAGTATCCTGATATTGTGTGAAAGAGAAATTTTCTTTATAATTAATAATTAGAATAGATTAAAAAAATAGATGCGCGCGGAATCTAGCGTTTACGTCAGCGACACGTCAATTTTTAAATGCGACTTTTTCATTAACAAATTTTTGCTCAAAAAAAAAAAAAAAACATCCTATTTCGCAAAGTTTCATCTTCAGCAAATTTATGCAACGCAAATCATGTGTGATTGAGAAAGAGCGCGTTAGATTGTAAAAATTGACTTTTCTACTTTATTAATTAGATTTCGATATCCGCTACAACTGACAAATGTCAGATTAAGTGTTCAATATTTTCGCAAAAACGACAAAACTGATTAAAGATTAATATATATAGCATATAAAATGAGTATTAAAGCATAACTTAAGTTATGTCACATTTCTCATTTTTTTTTATTATTTTAACAAATAAGCCATAGCAAAAATTGCAATTTTTTCATAATAATAATTTTCTAGATCTTTTTTTCGCAAAAATATTAATTATTTAACGACGAAAAATAAAGATTAGTTACTACAATCCCCAAAATTCGCCTGCATGCGAACGGAAAAATTGCGATATTTATTTTCCCGTAAGCGATTTTTCACAAAATCCGCTCGTGAAACGCTTATCGTATCATTTTTAATTATTTCGAAAATGCTCGTTTCGCGCTTAACCAGGCTCGTTTCAAGCACAAGACCACGTCCTCTCTTCTCGCTTCTTTCCGTATCGCGTATATGTAACGATTCTTGATAGAGCGTCACGTCGCGCCATGCCAGAAACTTCCAAAGTTTTAATCCAACTTGCAACATACCGGAGCGCTTCTGGTAGTAGAAAAAAAGAAGGGAAAATTCACGCGACGAGGAGACAACGCAGTTTATTATTAGTTCTGCCTGTTGACGCAAATTTAACCCCGCTAATTATTTCATTTAATTGTGAACAGATTGACGGTCATTAACAATTATTGACTTTTCAATGTAATTAAATTATATTAATTGACACGTAAAGGCATGATCACACGCATAATTTAATTATTTTGATTTTGTTTATTGAATTAGAAATGTTTTCGCAATTTTTAGGAGAACTTCTTAATGTGATATAAATAAGAATTTAATATTTAATAGCAATTTAATAAATGTCAATTCAGAAATAATTCAAGATACAAATGATGAATGATTGTATTATGATCATTGAACTAAAAAATTCAATTTTAGATTCGAAAACACATAAACTTTATTTTGTTTACCAAGAGATAAGGAAATCAAAAATTATACTCTAGACAAACAGAAAGCTAAAATTACGCACGATTTCCAAAAATAAGATTAAAAGCAACTTAAAATCATTTAAAGCTGAGCAATGATTTTCTTTTTATTTGAGATACAGCGATGATTCAAATACGGGACATTGATCGGCTACACACTGGCGCGAGATTTTTTTATGTAAACGCGCGCTACATAATAAAATTATCACGCCGTTAATACGGCGCGGCGTGGCCGGCGGTTAAAGTTAATTTAATGATTTTCGTTATTGGCTTCCGACGCCGTAAAACTATCCTCGCACATCTGTTACCGGCATCGATTTTAATATCGTTCCGTGCGCCGCAACGTGCCGGCACGCCGCCCACCGATCCTACCTTTTGCGGATTCGATTTCAGGCCGCGAGATCGAATTTTTCGTGCCTACGTTGGTTGTCATCTCGGTACGAAACTTTGTACTAATTTTATTCTTCGTACTTTGTGTATATATGTAGGGTGTCTCAAACCACAGAGACTTTTTAAGAAAAAGGAAAGTGGATTTTATGAAAAATCGAAAAAATTTGGAGTCCAAAAGTCAAATTTTTGAAATGGAACGTGGCACTTTTTATTATAGATTTAGATTCTCCGATGAAAAATAAGAAATTTTTGTCCCAAATATTTTTTTCTAAAATGCATTTATCAACCTTGAAATGTTACACGCTAACTCATCTAGAAATGCAGTTAGTTTATTTTTTTTTTTTATTACACTTTTAAGATTATTTTTAGATTATTAATAAATGTTTTAATAAATTTTATTAAATCATGTTACTTCACAATTTATCATTTTATAAACACGTTTTCAAAATTATTTATTCATTTATGTAAATAAAATTGTTTATGTTCATTTGTAATTCAAATTTGCAATAAAAAGTGCCATGTTCTATTTAAAAAATTCAATTTTAGATCTAGATAGCGACGATTTCCGATCGGCATCGGAAGTTGGAAATATATATATACTATAATAGAGCAATTTATTCATCAAAATTTTTGCAATTTTTGATAAAATTCCCTTTTTCTTAAAAGGCCTGAACGGGTGATGAGGAACACCCTGTATACGCATGTTATGATATACATGTATTTTACTAATAATTTTCTTCATTAAAAAATTATTCCATGAGAGTTTTTATTAAATAAGGAATATACAAAACATGCTATGTGTAGTTGTTCCTTTATTTATTGAATTATTCCAGCATATCAACACCTCTATTAATCTTGACATAATTATAAAGCATTGATTAAAAGATACTTAATGTCTGCGTTCTGACGTTCACGTAATCGAAAAATAAATTACTAAGATATAAATCCTCAACTTGTTTCGATAATTTTTTGACAGATGTCAAAACGATGCATGATTAAAAGATACTCAATGTCTACTTGCGTTCTGACGTGATCGAAAAGTAAATTACTAAGATCTAAATCTTCCACCCGTTTCGATAATTTTTTGACAGATGTCAACAAATATCCGAGACAAGACTCGCTCACAGGATAATAATCGCGGCTATTTCCCGAGAGAGTAAAGGCCTCGCAAGCAAATGGCCGTGGTCCAAGCTATTCGCGAAGGGATCACCGGAAGCAATCACCCTCGGTAGTTCCTTTATAGCCCGACGGGGGTGTGCCCCTCTTGTTACTATCCTCAGCGAGTTTCAAGAAACGTCGAGGCCTTCGGCTTGAGTTACTGAGATTGCCGAAGTTCGACCTTTCTTCGTCGTCGCTGCCGCCCCTCCGTCGACTTCGTCGTCGTCGTCGCCGGCCGTTTCTCGCCCCCTCAAATTCGACTTTTCAATTTGATATTCGCGATTCCGCTTCCACCCCGCCTCGCCCCCGACAGCGAGCTTTCTCCCAGGGTAGCGCCTAAATCACCCTCCCCCTCCTCCCCCACCCGCTCGTTCGAAGAAGCTGATCCCCGAGTTACGTACAAAGGCGTAGGTGTTATATCAAAGTCGGAATCGACGGCTATGTGGCGCGTAAGGAAGGAGGAATACTCCCGTGTTAGAACGTGCACGGCAAAGGATCTAATGTGTTCTCTTTCGGAGCGCGAATGACGAGGAGAAGGAGAGAGAGAGAGAGAGAGAGAGAGGGGGAGGGGAGGAGAGAGGGAGAGGAGACGTTCGAGATGTGAGCGAGATGTCCTTAGGGAATCGAGGATCTTACACGAGTGCGTCTTCGGTATTATTCCGCACCTCGATCCGTGCTTTTTATGGGCACAACTTTTTGAAGGATGTGCAAACGACGAAATTGAACGCGCAGTTAGACGTTAAAGAACGTCCCCCGTTCCTCGTTGAATATATATATATATATATATATAGTCGTGCGTGCGCCCGATTTTTTTCGCGCGTTGTTTCGCCAGCCCCCCTCGCGGCACGTCGCGTTGAATGTGAAATGATCTCGAGTCACATTTATTTACGCTGCCGAGCGCGAGGAGCATTTGTCAATTTGTGCAGCAAGAGACACGATGGTGTCTCGACGCCAAGTATACATATATACGTAAAATTAATGATAGGCCGGCTGTGTGACTAGATACGTGTTATCAAGGTTGGGCAGTAACGGGGGTGGAAGGGGGGAGGGGGGGGAGAAGGAAATAACGTTACTTGTAACGCCGTTACCGTTACAGTTTACTCGTTTTCCGGTAACGGCGGCACAAATTTTGTTTGCAACAGAAAAAGCAACTTCGTTACAGTTTCTGTTAACGATTAACAAAATTTAATTAATTATTTTTATCGTCACGTCTTTTAAATTTATTCGGCACAAGTTTCTTATAAAGGAACATACTGATAAGAGTGTTTGGAGAAACATCACATGAAAATTCTTCTATTCTGGAAGTTCTTTTTTTTTTCTATTTTGTAAGGCGAACAGCATATATAAAATAGTGTTTAAAATTTTTTAGTGTTTAATCTAACTTTGTATTAAAAAAAAAAATGTAGAGTTATTTTGCAGAAAAAAGAAAGATAATGATAACGAGTTATTTTTTATAAAGTAATTTTCTTAACCCCGTGCGTCATTGACGTATCGTACATACTATTTGTATATGCATATCTAATGTAATTAAATAAATAAATTTATTACGGATTTATTTAAAATTAAAATAAAACAAATAAAATAAAAAATAAATAAAAAACATATATATATATATATATATATATATATATATATATATAATTTAAAATTCATGTAATGACAGAATTATATTGCAACGTCAATCTGTAAAATTTCTCTGCCATTGCCTCTCTGGATGAGCTCCTTTTCTCTCGTTTATTCTTTGTTGCTCTTTAATGGCACTCATTCGCGAAAATACGATCGCGATTAATTACGATTGCGCGTGCATTAATTAGTTAAATACAATCGTTTGGATTTGTACAGCATTTCCGACATTAATCGTGCACTTTATTACATATTTTGCGACGAAATGATAACGCAAAAACTATGCACGAAGAGATAAATGTTCACGGATTTTGCAATATCCGAGAATAAAGTTGAATTTGCCGACAGTTCGTATGAACGATAGAATAAAAGCCGTTTGCAAATACGCGTTCTGACAAATTACAACGATGTACAAACGTTGAATCGTAATAAGATATTAACAAGTATTAAAACCAATGGAATTAACAAATGTGTTATTTAATTAACTGTATCGCGATGTTGTTCGATCCGTCCCATATCTGTAATATCCGTTTTATTAACAAGCGAAAATGACGTCGGACGCACGATATTATGCGAGTGAAATTAATAATAGAAATATGAAGTATCGTACAAAAATCGTTTGGAGAATTCACTAATACCTTTTTACGATCATAATTTGATAGATAATGCGATATATATAACGGCTCGTATCACTACGTACCTGTTTGAGTCTCAACAACAAGCAAGACAACAACATCAAAGACACACCATTATAAATTCCAAAGTGTTGTGCGTCGTGAAAGAGAGAGACGAACGTAGAGTATAAGATAACAATTATGTACTTTGTTATCAATAATTGTCATAAAATATTTAACGAAATTAATTCATACGGAATATTATGTATTTCTTCAAATATTTAATATTTAATTTAATATTTAAATCTATTTAATATTTTGTATTTCTTCGAATTTTTTAAATTAATTATTAATGGTTGAGTATTGTACAAATCATGTTTTATTGTTACTTTAATCATTCGATCCAATAATTTATATAGTACTTTGTGCTTTCAATTCAAAAAATAACGAACAAATTATTATACATTTATAGCTATTTATTAAAGTAGAGATTTCACGCATTGACTTATATATTTCAATTTAAGTAAAACGACAGGAAATATATATATATAGGAATTATAAATTATGTGAAGGAATATATTAAGAAATAATTAAATTAATTAAATATTTATTTCATTATTTGTTGATCTTTGCGATAACGATTCATTATTATATAATATAAAATAATTATTGTATTGCTTATAAAATATTTTATGCTCCACAATATTTTTTTAAATATTAATTATTTTGGACACTGTTTTCTATAATTAAATATATTATTTGAGGAAATAAAATAATACGTATAATGAAAATATATTATAATATGTAATAATATATATATATATATATATATATATATATATATAAATAACAAAATATAATAAATAATAATATAATATACTTATATAATATACTAATAGTGTAATTCAGATCTCTTTATATATTTGATAAATCAATATCGTATAATACAACTCCGCCTCTGTGTAACGCATCAATAAGTTTCAAATTTTAAGATCGAATCTTTATTTATTGTATTTCATAAAAGCCTATTTCTTTAAATTAGAATTTGGAATTTGCATGCAAGTATTTTTTTAAAATTTATAAAATATTTTATATAAAAAAATGTTTCTCTTTAAATATCTTTTAATTTATTTTTTATCATATAAGAGTACTTTTTTTCTCAATATTTTGAAATTGTTTGTATAATATATAATATATATAGTTTTATATATAGTATATATAGTATATAATATATAGTTTCTCACGCGGAAGATATTTTATAATAAAACTGAGTGCTGAGAGATATTAAAGCGAGACAAGAGCTTGATCAAATCCGTTTCACGTTGACGATAACTTTTCCGTAAAGGATTAATGATGCGTTGTAAGCGCTTGTATCGAGATAACATGCTTGTTTGTAGACTACGCGCTATAAATTTGCGGCCACTGGCAGTCAGATAAATGATACTATACCCAAGGCGGCTAGAAGGACCCCCCTGTGGGGGAATCTTCATCGCGCTGTGAAACTTCTACGATACAGTGAGCGCCGTTTTCGTATCAACATCGATTTTTAACAAAAAGCGGCAGATATACGGCCGTGAGAAATTGCAATTTAAATTGGAAACGGACATTGCAAAACCTGCTCGTATAAGTTAATATTCGTGGGAATTGAATGACGAAGTGGAATCGTAAAAATCTACGCTATATTGATCAAATATTGCCATGAATTAAAATGAATAAAAGATTATACGAAAGAGACAAGAGAAATAACGAGAAAAAAAAAAGAAAGCATCAGAAGAGGAGTATTATATAAGAGAAATTGCATATTTTTGAAAGAATTTTTTTCTGTGTACATCGCGAGAGAGAGAGAGAGAATAAACACCGCCGTAATTTTTTAAAAAAGCAAAAGAAGTCACGTAGATGATTTTGCTTTATTTTTATGACGTCGAAGTTAAGTTTCTTGCAGCGTATCATAATAACGATAAAAGTCGTAGAGGCCGATGTCTAAAGGAGAGAAAGGTCACCGGTGCTTTGTCCGGGGTGAGACAATGGCTTACCCATGCTGACATTTCTCGGGCGAATCGCCGCGCGCCTAACATTTATTATAACGACCGACGTCCAACGTCATGACTAAAGTTTGCACTTTTATTAAGCTGCCGTCTTTCACAGGATGAACTCTAATTAGCTCCTTCGCGTTGCACATTTTTCAGACATGTACTCTCGCGCTCGAACATATTAGACGGCACATCATTACTCTATGAAATTTAGAAAAAAAAAAAAATTGCATGTCAATATCTTTTCGAGTAAAATATTTCGTAAATAAGACATAAAGAATTATATATATATAATAATTATTAAATAATGATTATTTTTTTAGCTGATAATTATTTAAAAAATTTCTTTAAAATATATATATATATATATTTCAAACAGTAAACTTAAAAAGTATTTTAATATAAATAATTAATTATCAGCTGAAAAAATAATTATTATTAATTATTTAAATTAATTTCTCTGAAATATATATATCTCAGACAGTTAAATAGTATTTTAATATAAATAATTAATTATCAGCTGAAAAAATAATCATTATTAATTATCTATATTAAAATATTATTTAAATTAAATATATATACATGCAGAGTGTTTGATTTAATCTGTCCACTATTTATATATGATCATATATTCACAATAAAATGCATCTAAAAATTCTATAAATATTTATTCTCACCATCGTATATTCTATCAAACACCTCGCGAGCACAAGAAAAATACTTTGATGACTGAAAAAATATTTTGCAGCATCAAATCAAAATTTTCTACATATTTAGAATGAGGCGTTTCAATCATCCCTAAGCCAAAAGAAATCAATTTCGTTAGATAAATATATGATATTATAATAACAGCTGACAAGCTGACGGCGCACAGGGCGAGGGACATTTCTCCAAAAGTTGTAGCGCATCAACCCATTATCGGCGACAATGTGAGACGTCGGAAGCAGCGTGAACGAGCGGGATCGCGACGCGAGAATCGAAGACGGCCTGTCGCCGCAGCGGCCGGCTGCGAGACGAGAGTTTGAGCGCGCAGCGTGCGCCGCATCCCTCACTTGGCAGCCAATATTGGTTCACACGTATATACGTAATATGCACACGCGAGCGTGACACACATACCCGGGCATCGACCCGCAACGCTTACGTTGCCGTCGACGAGTACACAGATCGGTGTGTGTGTCGCACCCCCGCCGAAATATCGGTGTCGCGGCGCCCCGACAGTGGCGGAAACGCGACGTTCGTGCTTTATATTGTTTTGACGCGCTTATATTCCTACGGAGTTTTATATTTCAACGATATAGGATTTCATCACTTGAACGAATCGCTTTCCCGATTACCTTATCGAAATTATGCGAAACGTCAAAACACTATTTGACGTTTGACAGATGCTTTCCATGCTGTATCGCATCAACATATTTAGATTAATTTCCTTGATTTCTTTTCTTGCGTTTTATAAATACGTAATACATACAAATGGAATATATCGGCCTGCAATCGCCAGTGCGTGTCATCGATATGGGAACAAATACACTCGCAGCTTGCGAATATTGTTATACTAACGCGAGCGTACACACATGGCGGCGAATGCGACGTGTGCATGCTTTATATTGTTTTGACGTGTTTCGCGGAAATGCGTGTTGGGACGCAGCATTGCAATGGAGATTGGCTACAGTCGGGCTAGATGGGTTGAGAGCGAAAAGCGGCATCGTTGCGACAATAATTGTGTCTTTAACGGCGCCGGTTATACGCTCGTCTCGCACATATACTCCCAAAAGTGAACAGAAATAGTTTTACTGTACTATAAAGGCGCATCTAGTTGAATAATTTAGTTCTTATTATCTTAATCGAAAATAATTGCCGCACAATATTTGCTCACTATATTTAATTTATGTAAATCTAAGAAAAAGCGACAATTTTTCAAGCAGTTTCTTAATAAAAATCTTAGAGAAAGTCTTTTCATAAATTTAATTTAATAAAAATTATTTAAAAAGAGTTACTTATATATATAATTTGTTATGATACATTTTTTAATGCATTTATATATATACAGGGTGTACTGTAAAGGTCGAATTAAAGCTTAAGGGTAGATTGCTGAGATCATTTGACAATGATTTTTCCTCAGCAAAAATATTATGGCATCAATAATTTCTGTTATAAGCGATTCAAAAAGAAGGGCTTTTTGCAAATTAAATTTTATAGAGAGTTAAAATTACATTTTTTAGTTAATTTCAGATTGAGTTTAAGAGAAAGAGAGAATTTTAATTTAAGCCTTAGTTACAAAGATTTATAAAAAAGATAGGGAAAAAAATAGAAAAAATAATGATTTCTCGACATTTTTGCTGAGGATAAATAATCTTAAATTGATCTCAAAAGTTTACCTTTAAATATTGATCGGTCTTTACGGTACACCTTGTATAAATAATAAAATAATTAAAATAATAAAATATTTAAAAATATGCTAATACGTAACGTGATTTTTAATTACAAAATTTCATTTCAAACATATTTTTATACACATTCTGTTGATCACAAAATTCTCTTATTCCTAAATTGTGTTAATAAAAAGAAAAAAATCTTTTATTATTGATTGATCGCGCCTTGTTACGGCTGCATCTACGTATTACTAAATCTTGTTGTTTGCACGATCGTATTCGCATCCTGCGTAAGGGATGACGGAGAATCGCGATGCGTGAACGGCCGACGTAAGATAATCTCGTTTAATAATCCTCGCAAGCTAGATTGAAAGCGCACTCGAAGGCAATTAATGGAACATTTCGATCGCAATATGCTTCGGGGGATAGGAGTAACATATGCATGATATTCATCGTCGTCGTTCGATACCCCTTTATCGTGGACGCACCTGTACACGCGACTCCGAAAATTGTTTGTGCCAGATACGATAAAGCTTAATCGTCGCATTTTTCTATTCGTGTCTTTTATAATTAAACTAGTCACGTTTAGGAATTCCAGATTTTTTTTTTAGCGACGATATCATTTTTAATATTAATAAAAATTTGTCCCGAGAAATCTTGAATAGCAATTTTGTATTTTTCAATTCCCCCCCCCCTCTTTGAAAAAGCTTAAATAAAAGGAGATATAGTTACACGCCTCGTGTCACGCATGATCTGCAAAGCGTGTTTATACGATGCTCGTTTAACAGCCTACTCTCTATCATCCCAAAGTGACTATCTATGTGTCAACGAGATGCCAGGCATACGCGCTCGACGATATTTCACTGGGTACCGAATGCGTATCGAATCTGTCACCGCCATAGCGCTGCGCTTCGAAGCGACTTTAAACGCACCATTGAATCCTTCGTTAATTTTGAGCGCTTTACGACGCGATCAGGCGATATATCATGGACAAAGTCTATTAAATAAAATTGCGTTAATATGTAAGATAAAATAAAATTTGTAAGGTATTTAAATAATGATTTGAAATTATGAAACACCATTTATAAACATTCATAATTAAAAATTGGTGGGCGTTAAAAATAAAAAAGTTATCATACAATAATTTTAGAAGTAAGTATTAATACTTGCATTATGTAACGCATTAATTTTGAAAGAGCACAACTGAATTATCAATGTCGGAGATGTCGGTTTCTTCCCCTAGTATCTTATAATGTGGCAACAAATCCATTAAAACTTGTTCCTTCAGAAAAGTTTAGAATCTACGAGAAATGGAAAGTCCAATGTATGTGTGTTCGTATTGTGTACGTGTGCACGTACACAATGTAATATCTTCTCTTTTGAGAAATGTAAATTAAATATTATTTTCGCACATCTAAGTGTGTTATTAGAATAATTAATATCTGTCTTGAAAAACAGACTATCCATATTGAAATACTTGAATTATTTGTTCCATATTAGAGTAATAAACTTTCTTAGGAGAAGTATTGTTTGGAATTGTTAAAAATTACGTCTCCTCCTAAACTTCTTTGACACTTTAAAATATTGTAACCTTCTAACGTAAATCTTATTATTTGTATAAAAAAAAAAAGTAATCTTTTGAGATTTTTTAAAAAACTACTCCACGAGACATGTATATTTTCATTTTTTAATAAAACATAATTTTACCCACGATAACAATTGTTAATTTTAATCTAGTCTTAGATCTGTCAAACATATCTCTGTAATCCCTTAAACAATTTTCTTAAATTTGCCAAATTGCTGCAAATTTATCTAATCAATTTGCCTGTCTCATCAAAATTTATTAATCTTATTTATAAAATGCCTTTATTATTCTCTGTGTAATCGAACAATGACGTCATATTCTTACACTCACTATTCACCTATGTTAACCGGAAGAAGATGGTGTAGAGAAGGAAATAATGGGTGATATTTCTTTTTAATGGGAATACATAATAGTGTAGGCAAATTGCAGCAAGGCGCATACTTGACAAAAACTATCTAGTTCTTTTTAGTGTACTATATTCTCCGTCTCTTCCCTCCCTCCGCCCCTCAACTTTTCTACTCGCCCTCATATACCCTCCCGACAAATATTCTTTCGTAATCGAAATGCATATATACATGAGGTTGAATGCTGTTGATGTGAGACTTAAGTGTATGCGAGTTGATGAAAAAAGATACGTCGTGAATCGACGTACGGATGAGAAGAATGAAAAAAGTGAGATAAATGAGGTGAAAAAATAAAATGTCACGCGAAAGTGAAAGAAGGTAAAAATAATTTAACGATCTTATTGAAACAGAAATATTATTGCGATTAAAATTTAAATAAAATATTTTAAAATATATTTCTCTAAATTATATATGCCAAGAGAATCTTATAAATTAACTACAATATATAAATGCACCAAATACATGTTTCTTTTTATTTTTCTTCACCAGAGAAATTCTAATCCGATTGATACGATAACCCGATATTTATTTTTCTTTATCTCGTATTGCGATTCTCTCCAACATGCTTTAAGCCCCGATAACCGAATTTCTTCGATATAAAATATATATGTATCCGTTTGATAAAAAAGAGCGAATCGTAAAAATAGCAGTTTAAAAAGATGAAAATAAGCGTACTTTCGGGGACTTTGAGGAAGGGAGGGATGACGATAGACAACGCGAGAGAGAGAGAGACAGAGAGAAAACGAACGAGGAGGCGATATGTCATGTGACTCGACGTGTGTTTGGCGGAATGAACAAATTTCCATTAGCCGGTTTCAACTTTCCACGGTGACCTGGGAAAACCAGGTGACTACTACCAATCAGCACGACCTTGTTTTCAAACTGCGCAACGAAAAAAAAAACAAAAAAAAAAAAAACCATGGCTAGCAGACCGCCTTTAACGCGTCGGTTCTGCCGACGCTCTGCGGATATTTCCGACCGTTTATCTGAATGATATTACGAATTATATTATGAGTGCTCTACTTATTTTATCTCCAATTTTATCTCAATTCGATAGACGTCTCGTAAATAGATATTTCTCTTAAAGGCTTCTTTTAAGATAAATATGATTACATAAACTTGAAATTTTCGAATTTTTTTACATACATTAGATTAGGATTCTTGGCTGTCTATTTCGAATCAATCAATTGTACGCTCGTTTTTTTTTTTTTTTTACGAAAAAATTTTATAGCAAGCCTCTCGGATTGCGACTCGTTTACAGGCAAGGAAATCAGCAACAAAACACATTCCATCCGCGGGCTTTAGAAACTTGGAGCGATTCAATTTCGGAATGTGAGTGTAAAATTGGTTTGCCGCCCGTGAGGAACAAAATCCGCGTATGTTTTGTCCGCGAGCTAAGCTGCTGTTTTAGCCATCTTTCTAAAATCCTTGTTTTTCCGAACGAAGCAAAGTGCCTGAGATCGCATCACGTTCCTATTATATTTTATATTAAATTACTCGTCAATGTTGCGGGAACTATTATCATAATAACACGACAGTAGCGGAGAGGCAATTGATGATAATTTCATCGTTTACGCTGCATATTAATTAGATCATCCAAATAACATAATATTCCTGATCATTTTGTGGAAAATCATTTTCTATAATAATTGATAAGCGATAATTGACTCGCGGCTGAGTTTCGCCGAAACTCAATTCACTATTTTCGACTTTACGCTTTTCCAACACGCACCTTTTAGCTGTCAGTCTGCTGAAATTCTTTTCACAAACGTTCCGAAAGTGTGTTGAAAGTATTTTATTTTGCTCTTCTTATGTAACAACGGTAAGCAATGACCGGTCAGGCAAACCGCTCATCGATTGCTTTTCGCTGGCTAAGCTTAACAAGCCGGCAACCGCAATATAGACTAATGATACTAATACCGGAGAAATGCTCACATATTTCGCGAGCTCAATTGTTGACTCGCCTCTTGCACATGTATTTATATTGCTCGCTTAAATAATATTTGCATTGCAATGATTTAACAAACTTTCCCCAACGAACCAAGGCATTAAATTATATTGCTAATTATTAGCACGTAACTGACAATAAATATAGTGTGATATATAATTTAATTATTTATTATTAATTATTTAATAATATATATATAATATATTAAAAAAAAAATAGAAAAAAAGAAAGAACTCAATACAATAATATTTCTGTTATCTTTATTATCACCTAATTTTTATCCTAGTGCCATTAGAATTATTATTAATCTTTATAATTTATATTCTGCACAAAATCATAATTATTAAAATTTTCCTCAATATTAAATATAATATATAATATCCAGTTCATCTTTTGTTTGTTATAATAATAATCGTGAGAAGACGAGGCGCAAGTTTCTGCGTACAGTTTCATTGAATTCCTTCCGGATCGTCTCGAAGCCCGAATAGCAAGATTCAATTGCGGCGTGGACGAAATTGTGCCGCTATTGTTACGCAACAACGAGGAACATGCATATCACATGCGTATGCAGAAACGATTTATCTGCGCGGGCTTAGTCGTTATTTCAGCACCGTCGTCGCCACACAAAATTACATTAACATAAACACGACCGCGGGCGTATGCATCAAAAGTGTACGGTTTATGGTAGGGCTATGGGGGGCGGGGGCTGCTGCCTCTCCAATCGATATCCACTCAAAATTTCAGCGATGGCACTCGAAGCGCTGTCTACTCGAAATTTCCCAACAAATCGATCATGGTGAATTACTGAAGATGTCTCCCTATATTTCAAAATTATTATAACAGTAAGAAAATATTAATTGCAACCTCTCTCTCTCTCTCTCTCTCTCTCTATCTATCTTCTTTTGCTTTCTCATAGAAGATTTGTCTTTGTAAAAATTTTTTTTTCTTTTCAATTTTGATGCCAATGTGTTCAGAATGTTCTAAAAAACGTCAAAAAAATATTTTTACAAAATGTCTGTATGTGTGTATGTGCACAAAAAAGACGTGATTGCTCTAACTGCCGGAAATTTTGAGATAACGGGCAAAATTTTTTTATATGAATAAAGTATCATTAAAGGTTGGTTGGTATTTGGCTAGGATATATAAAGGGGTTTATTTTTTTATAAAATTTTGAATTTTTTAAAAAAGGATGCTGTTCTAGCTTCCTAAATATTATTCTAAATATTGAGATATCAGTCTAAATATTTTTATATGAATAAAATATCATTAAATGGTTGATATTTAATTTTTTACTGAGAATTGGTAAAAGAGATTATTTTTTATGAATCTTTGAATTTTTCAATAAATGTCTGTGCATGCATTAACTTCCACAAATTTTGAGATATCGGATTAAATATTTTTACATGAATAGAATATCATTAAAGAATGGTTGGTATTGATGAGAATTGCTGAGTGTTAATTTTTTTATAAAATTTTGAATTTTTCTAAAAATAAATTACTGATAGTGAGAAGGAAATAAAATTATGGAAGGAGGAAGCAATATGCAAGTTTCTAATTTGCACAATTTTTTACTTCTCTCTCTCTCTCTCTCTCTCTCTCTCCTGCGATTATTCTATAAATACATCATGATATTTCATCAAGTCGAAAAGTAGCTTCTGACGAAAATCAGAATTTTAAATTTCTCGCATGATCGCGATATTGTTTCCAGATTTTTGAGAATTGGAATTATTGTTTCTGAAAGACGAGAGGGATCTTGGAATTTTCTCAGAATTTCATCTCGGTATGCGATTTCTCTCTACACGCTCCAAGCATTCGATATCTCGCGGGAGAATATCAGTGCCATCGCTGGGCTGACTGTCTTCTATATCTCAGGCCGATCGTCCTTTTATTTACAGCCGCGGGCTCGTCTCGCTCCTTGTATCCCGACGACGATCGGCGTCGTTACGCGTGCGTTCCGTTCGCGAGAGAGCAGCTACGGAATATCGGAAAATGATTTTGAGAGGTTCGTTTGTGCGCGCGTTGAAGTAGGCACGATGCTCCCAGGCCGAAATTGCTCTGATCAAGGCAAAAAATCGTCGCGACGAAAATCTCGTTTCGTGCCCGCCGCGTTTTAAGAAGAGTCTCTCTGCCAATTGATTGCGACTCATAGAGACTTCAAAGATTGATCAAGTTAGTTCTCGGACAAGCCCTCCAACTCGTGAGTTGATTAAAATTCAAGATACTAATTTTGCGAAATAGAACGTGCGATTAATAGATACGTATGCTCGAAAATTAATTAGTCACCTGCGCTCGCTGTCCCACGCAGATTTATTATTAATTATACTCCTCCTTTTAGCATAATTATTCATGTAGAAAATTGAATAGTCATGAATGAATTTTAATCTAACTTGACAAAAATTTGCTATTTTGACACAGCGCACATTTCGCATATTCAAGATTCAAATCAACGTTGAATGGGGAAAAAAAAATAAATAAATAAAAGGACCTACATTATACACGCAGAGAAGCTGCGTCGCATTATTGAGCATATGAAAGCTCAATGGAAGCTGCAAACTCAACTCGAGGCTTAAACTCTGTGTTATTCGAATAATCCGAGACCAAAGCGAGCAATTGCGAGCGATCTGTTAACTTCGTCGTCGTTGAAAGTGCCGACGGTCTCATAATTGTAACCATTAGAAGCGCGGTATGTCGTGGCTAACTAACATCTATAACTAACTTACTTGCCAAGCGCGTTTCCGCGCATTTCCGGACTTGGCGGACCCGGGCATTTATTACGAATTGGGGATGTCGAGCGTGTTCGCGCGAGCGACGATTATCAACTTTCGTCGATTCGATCAGCCTCCGCTCAAACGGAAGACGCTAATAACATTTGTTTGTAAATATTCATGAAGCGGAATAAATTCTAGATATCAAAATTGATTGATATACGAAGAGTATACAGGGTGTGGTTCTGAATAACCGAAAAATTTTGGGAGATGATTGCTTGTCAAAAATTAAGAAAAAGGAAGGGAGGTTTTTTTATATAAACATTCATATATATATATCCCTTCCTGAGGAGTAGTTACACTTTTCTAAAAGGGGAAGTAAAAATTAAGTTCTTTTTTAAATTATAAATTTTATGTTGTTTTTGTACCATTTTTTTTCCAACATTTACTGTAGATTGGTTTGCTTGCTTTTTTTAATTTTAGTTTTTTTCTTGAAAACTATTGATTTTACAAAAAAAAAAAAAATGAAAGAAATAAAAATGATTCTAACGGAATCAAGCTTTCTGACGCATATTTTTAGAGAATCACGTTCCAGTTCTTTAAATAGTTCTAATAAAAAATTGAATAGGATTGAGTGTTAGTTTCGTCCTCTTATAACGATATGGAAAGATTAAAAAGATATTAGTATCCTTTCTACCAGTCAAAAATGTCCATCAAATTTCATTTTTTTAACTTGTCCAAAATTTGAAAGAAAAATAAAAATTCAATTTTCACTTTTTCCTTTAGAGGAGTGTAACTTCTTAAGGAGAAATATAAGAGTACAAGGTTTAAATGAAAAACTCTTAATTTTTTTGACAAAGAATTATCTCCCAAAATTTTTTGCACTTTTAGAAACACCCCGTATATGTCGTACCCAGATTACATAATCTAATCGTTTTATAAAACTTCTAGGCATTTTATAAAGTGCGGCCATAATTCTCAAATCATAGTTGAAAATAAAATATTTTACTATCTGGCTAAGAATTTTAATATTTTTCTAAAACGCTAACAAGCGACCTGTTATTTTGTCAAGCGCAACGATTTGTACATTGTTTTAGATTCTGGCTGGTTGATTTTATAAACTGTCTTTGTAAAATAGTCATTTATAGCAAATTAATAATATGTTATAATATTAATAAGAAAATTATATTATAATATATTTATTTATATTATAATATATTAATATATTTATAATATTATTAAGTAATTATTTTTAAATTAGAAAAAGTTTGTGGAAATATTTGTTGTATTTATGAGAGAGAGGGAGAGAGAGAATAGCTGTATTTATTAATGATTAATTAATTAAAGTTTTATAAAAGTAACATAAATAAAATTTGTGAAAATAATGTTTGAAAAGAAATAATAAAAAGAAGTAGAAGCGTAAAAAAAGAAACCAAAAAAACACATTTATTTTGAAACAAAAAATAAATAATACCAAACAGCTCTTGCTCTTATTCAGTAGCACAAACTGCATAAATTATATTTTAAATTAATTCAAAAATTTTGCAATAAGTATCGGTAAATTTCTGAATTAATTACACTTTAAATTAGCAACGAGATTTGTCAAAGTAAAAAAATCACAAGGTAAAAAAAAAAAAAGAAAACATTTATCGCGCGCGTTAGATAGGAAGCTCTCGATTAATCCATGCGGGACAATGTTTCGCCATATTAAACTGTCAAAATTCCGTCGCTTGTGCCTTTCCGAGACGACGCGCGTTGAAATATACGACAGTGAGAAATAGAAATGATCCGATTGAGGTGAAATAAAAAGAACGCATTATGCTCTCGCCGGGGACGGTGGGGGAGGTGGGTGGGTTAGGTAAAAACTCACCTAGCCGGTATCTGCGCTTTAACCACATCCCGTGGGCCATTTGCATCTCATTCCGAACGTTATATCACTTTCATTAACGAAGTAGATTTCCGGGTTCACGGTGTTGCGGACGCAGATTTCGCGTAACGCGTCGTCCGCGATAAAAACTTCGGCGATACGTAAAAGTTTTCGGCCTCTGTTTGCGCTGGTGACGACAAAATCAACGGGGATGAAAGTTGCAAATTGCAGGAAGGAGGGAAGAAGGAAAGAAAGGTACATATTTCGCGCGTCCGGCGAAACTTTCTCTACGAATAAAAGCGGATTATTTTTTAAAGGGAAAGAGAGGAAAATGAAGATTTTATGACAAGGTATAGAGATAAAAATTGCAAAGTACAATCAGCGATACATATAATAATTATTATTGTATATATAATTATTTGTATATCATTTTTATTGTCCATGTGATGTTCGTAGCACTTTCGATGAGCTCACAGTCGAATGAATATACTTTATTTTTATTGACAAAGATCCAAATAAATTTTTCATATTTTTTTTCCATTTAACAAGATTTTTCCATTCATTTAAACACTATTATTTTTTGTAAATTAAAATGTACAACTTAAAATATCATTCATTAATCCTATACATATAATTAATTTAAATTTTCAAACTGTCAAAAAGTAAGAAAAATTTTTTTAATTAAACAAAAGTAAAGTGTCATTAAAAAACTGTCTCCATACATAAATTTTTTATTATGTGTAAAAACTATTATTATCTCCACGAGACAGAGATTTTTGTTCAGGAAAAATTAATTCTAATTCGAGCCAAAGAATTCTCGTAAAAAAAAAAACCGATTTATTAGACTTTATAGTTTCTTCCGTGGAAAAAAATCCAGCTTTCAAGATGCGTTAAGCGTTACAAACTTTTCAACGAAAACTTTTCTAAAGTCAATTTTTTCAATCGTACTTGCACCGCCTGAGATTCCCAAGATTGGCAAGGCGTCTCATGACCACGATACGGCGGGCTTAAAAAAAAGTTGGCACTGTTTGACAGTGACGTATAGTGACAGGGTGGATATATCGAACAAGTAATCGAATGAAAATCACGATAGGCTGATAGAAACATTATTGACGTTGTCAAAAATTAGGTTTAAGGCATTTGCGAGGGCACTTTTTTTAGAGAGAGAGAGAGAGAGAGAGAGAGAGAGAGAGGTTTGCAAGAGGCTCCACGAGATCCTACAATCCCCGGGCGTACTCGTTCTCAGCGGAGACGAGATCGAACGACGGATAATATTTGAGTTTTCGAAGGCCATCAAGCGCGAACAAGAGGGAGACAAGGCCAAAGGTCGTGGGTTAAGTAAGTGGTTAAGAGGATGGCGTCGCACGCTACTGGGGTAATGGAATAAAAACACTCGACACCGATGTCGTCACCTTCGACCCGTGCGGGGGGTGGTCGAGTAAGGGGAGGCAAAAGGGTGAACGCCTCGTCGCTCTCTTTTTTTCCCTCGGACCTGACGAATGGAGAAGACCGAGAGCCTCGTCGAGAAGCACTTGTGTATCTCGGGTCTTGGAGGAACGCGGCGTGAAAATATTTTGCGATCAGTACAGTTGGATTGGGAATATGTTTTATTAATATCGGCGAGATGCGAGGTGTATAATTTCTTTGCTGTTTTACGTTTTGCTATCAAAATATTGCTACAGCGTAAGGCGCGCGGCTTCTTTAAATGCCTCAAAGTTCGAATGAAGTATTTGCCAGAGCATATTTTAATATCCAAGTATCTTTTATAACCGCGAATATCAAGCATTTTATATTTATTGCTGGAATTTTATTTCTAAATATTAAACATTTTTTAATTATTTTATTAGTTTGTAAAAAAAATTGCCACGTAAATAATAAAAAAATAATAAATTGTATAAATTAAAAAAAAATTTTTAAATAATAATTTTAATTTTAATAATAATAATTGTACTTTTTAATTAATTAAAAAATACAATTTTCATTAAAAAAAATTTTTTTTTATAAATCAATAATTATCTTGTTACGTTTAGAGAGCATATTACATTTTTTCTTTTCAGGTTTGACTTTCGTTGCAGGCTAAATTGGAGAATTAATGCCGCACGTAAATTAATTTACGCTTATTAAATGGAGAAACTATGAAATTTCCTGATATTAAGGGATGCGCATGGGGATTTGTTCAATCGACAAAGTCAATTATGATCGCGTTTCAGCGAAATTGGAGGCGAGGTGTCTGACCGGAATTTTCGTTAATGGTACCGATGATATATACGCGTAAAGGGTTCCATGCACATGCCACGCATCTGCATCGCCTCTTTTTGCGCACTTATACTTGCTTTGAACATAGTTTGTATGTCTGCAATCGCAATTAGTTTGCGAGATTGCATTCTGTCCTCGATGGACGTTCATTGCTGATGCTGCTAATGACGTTTATCTTGCGCATCTAGAACACGAAGTAATAACGGTTGAATATACACAGGATGGCCCAGTAGAAATAACGCAGCTACACATAACTCCGCTTTCGACTTTCGAAAAATATTGTGCGTGTTTTGAATTTTTTAATTATCTTTTTTTCGAAAGACACGTATGTATATATATATATATAAAATTACATCTAGGAAAATCGGCGCAATAAAAAGCTGCAATAATATATAGTTACTAGTTACGGCCACATAGACTGGCAGAGTATAAAGTCAGTACGTATGCAAAGTTTTAATACCGCGGAACTCCAAAGGGAGAACTAAACTGCAGGACATTTCCACCCCTTTCATTATTTTAAGGCATTCCCTTTGGAACCGTGAAAACGTATTTAGCGAACACGAAAAATTTTACGAGTTAATAAAAATTTATTCAACGCTTTTGCTCACGTGTGTGTCGCTCCTGCTTATTCTTTTTGAGTTTATCTATCCTCTGTGTGAAAAAAAAATTCTTATAAGAGTTAAAGAAACTGGAAATATAATTTTCCGGCTTATAAAATTAGTGTATTTACAGACAGTAATATTATTGGAATCGATATATAAGAGCGGAAGTAATAAATTTTCTAGGGAAGAGTCTCTTTTTTTTTTTTATAGCCGCAAACGAATTTTGCGCGGAAATACTCGTAAAACATTGAAGAGCGGTACAATTTATTTTTATGGAAATATGCGTGTGCATAAAAGATTTTTGTAACGCGCATCCTACGCAGAAAGTATATTCATTTGCAAACACAAGGATTTTGCGCGTCGCGTATCATGCGGAAATTAATTGGCCGTGCCTATAAATATTCGCCCGGGTGTGAAATTTTTATTCGTTTGTCCTGCCACGGCAATCAAATCGTTCATGCTATGAATATCGCATAAATTTAATTTCGTATTACGTTATCTTGTTACGCGAATGCGACTTGACCACGTGACGCGACACGGCGCTTTATTTCAATATTAAATGCGTTCCCGATGTTCCGCGCCTTTAATTATTAAATTTATGCGAGAAACTGCAATAGCAGGCGGGAAAAACAAAAGGAGGGTGCGAGCGGAGAGTAACAAGAGAGAGAGAGAGACGCCATTAAAAATGCTGAATAAACATGAAGGTGCGGAGGAATTCTTTCTGCCCCGGGATACTTGTGTATAACCGTCGCATGCACGCATTAGTGCAAATGATGCAAAATTTGTGAATAATGTTATCCTCTTGAAATTATTGCAATTTTTAAATAAATTGTGTCATCGATTTATCCACATCTCACTTTAAAACGTTACGATCATATATTACAATATATATTATTTAAAATAAATTATTTGAATTTAATGTTTAATTTATAATGAATTTTTCATAATGACATTATAAAAAAGTGCAGTTTTACAAGCTGCGTTATCGAATCATCACGGCTTGTTGGATAAGTCTGACCTTCTCTGTCTTTTTCTACTTCATTCGTAGAATGTGCTGCACAGAGAATCGATTGAATAGTTTAATCACTTTTAATTACCATTTATATGGAAATGATTTTGAAGTAAGTTGAGAAAAAAAGATCTTGCAACACGTTTTGACAGATGAGGGATGCAACCCTTATTGATGACACATCGAAAATAAAAATCCAAAGTCACGCAAATTAAATGCTGCTTTAGAAAAAATTGTTCAAACAATAAACGTATCAAGACATCAGAGCATGAAGTCGAAATTAGCGATACTTTTATGATATTGCTAGCAATCGCCGGGTTCAACTTGGTCGCCGATGATCACGACGACGAGTCTCTTCCTTGGCATCGTGGTCGACTTAAGACGACGCCGTCGAGGTTCATCGGGGATCAAGCCCCTGGTATCCTCACTAGGTGGGGATTCGGTGTTGCACGTGGAGGCGGAGCGACGTCGCGCGTCGGGATGCCAAACCGACGCGGGGGTGTCCAACCCCCGAGATGCCTGGTGGGGAGCAGTGGTGAACGCAGTCCCCGACGGATCACCGAGATGGTGTAACGCGTTCCGCCGTCTCCGCTCGATACTCAAACGAGTCCTTCGCCACGTGACCGCGCCATCGAAAACGCGCATTGAGTCGAAAACACTTCGAGCCTCCTCGACCATCAGCGAGATCCAGACGAAGATCTTTTCCGCGATAAGGGCTCTTCAATAAAAAAAAGAAAGAAAAAAGAAAATTTTTCCGTCGGCTGCGATATTCGGAATCTCGCAAAGAGACACGCGATAGACTATGACAAGACTGGGCGAAAGGACTGTTGAGTTCTCGGAGTTAGTCACGATATGCTAAAGTGTATCCTGAAGAGTTTCTAATTAGCGTTTGCGCGGTCGCTACGCGGTGAGACACGTGATTCCCGCGGGGTCCGTATACCCCGAGACCGTGAATGGTGCTGAAAGGTGGTAAACGTGTTTCCTAAGGCCGTTAAGGGCGGTACGTGATGTTTAGCTGCTACGAGAGATTTTAGGTGTAGGGATTATCGAGGATTGACTACATCCTGATAAGGTAAGCTCTTCGTCGCTTACGATCACCGTTCATACTTGCCCAAAATATCTTTAATTCTTCGTTGTCTGTTAATTGCGAAAAATTATTGCCAATCAATCGCGGATAGTTGTGAATTGTGAAATTTTTCCTTGTCAACAAAAATGTCATTATTTTTTTATTTTAAATATATATTTTTGCTTAATGTCTTATAAGATATTTTTATAAATTTTTTTTTATTTATTTTTTTATTTATTTATCTATTTATATTATTACTTGCTACTCGTATATCGATAAAAACTTTTGAACAAAAATAATTAATGTGTACTTAATGTCTCCCTCTCTCTCTCTCTCTCTCTCTCTCTCTCTCTCTTATTATTTAACTAGATATTTTTAACATTAAAAATAATAGTTAAAAATTTTCAAGCTTCTTCTTCTTTCCTCACATATAATTGAAGTAATAAAAATTATTTATTATTTAAAAATTGCACGTCATTTTTAATCTGCTTCTTTAAAAGAGAGTTTAAGTTGATCGATCAATCTTGTTTGTTTCGTTTAGCTAAAATAAAATCCATTAATCCATAAAAGATAAAATCTGCAAATGATAATTTTGGAGCAAACTATACAAAGGGAAGAGGGAGGGGAAGGGGGGAGGGGAGAACCTACAATTATCAATATCGCATTTTAAACTCTTCTTACATAATTACATTAAGTCAATGACATTTCTATCACCAATAGAAGAGGAACTTTCAGTACTTTTTACCTGTTAATATTATACGTCGATAGATTTTCCGCGATCCTGTATTTTCGCAGGCGGATACATATCTGATTCAGAATTGCGGCATTCAACTATGAAATTAATTCTTCACAGAGAGTTTGCGACGAGGCAGATTGACGCGATGCCATCTCAAAGCGATCCGAGAACAATTATCTGTTGCGTTTTTTTTTAAACAAAGAGCTCTCTTTCTTTTTCTTCCCGCAGCGAGAGCTTTTATGTCGGCGATATTCGTGGCCCGCGGCGGAGAGATCGTAAAATGTGACTGTTTCGCAGATGTACCTGCCTTTCCGTCTTGCCGTGCTTCGTTCTTTCTCCTGAAAAAGCGACGGAAATAACGGCGGTTTACGCAATATCGTTTACTCCTATTTTCTCTTTCCGCTTTTCCGTGTCACGTTTCTAGAAGTCGCGCTGTAGATTCATCGGGAAATGAATATATTCTATGATAGAATTTCTCAGACACTTAAATCTGCTAAATGTCTAATTTACGGTACTTTGCGGCTAATGCAATCTTACAAAAGTTCCACATTGTCTTATAAAATTAATAAGGGCGATACAAAAAAAAAAAAAAATAAATAAATAAAAGAATGAAATATAATAAAAAAAGATTAATATAATATGTATAATATATATAATATATATCTTTTTATTATAGCTCATAAACGTAGATATTTTCAAACATATGTTTGTGTGACATTTTATTCTTATTTTATGTGTAGAAAATTCACCCCCAAAGTTTGTTGAAATATTTCCGAATCACTCTGTATAATAAAAAATAAATCTCTCATGCTGTTTTATTGACCGATATTATGCCGACATTTAATTAAATTTGAATTGTCTTTTATATTAATAAATTTGCACAATAATAAACAAACAGATAATACAAATTATCTATAATAAAGTATTTTGCAAACACGTCATATATTTTGAAAGAAAGAAAGCGAAGAGGGAATGAAAAGAAAAATTATACTTTTGAAAGAGTTTAAAATAAGATTGGAGGTATAAAGAAAACTCAACATAAGTTCTCGAATTACACACAGAGAGTTTAATCACTTTTAAATAAGCGCGGTATATGATTGAGAATTCCTCTCCTAATAGTTTCCCCACGACGCAAGACGTGAAATAAGTAAAGAAGAGCAATATTTCTCTATCTATTTCTTGCATTTTCCAATAATTATGGGACGATTCGCTCGTAAAGCCATTTATCATTTAGATATTAATTCATTGTTATTTTTTCTTTTGCGCCGGGAAAGTACGTTTTCTTTTTTGATGGATTTTATGGATTTTATTGACTGACACCGATCGAACTAGCGGAGTACCGTTGAATTTTTAATGATACATGCTTCTCTCGCGGGTGAGATAACGATAACGGGCATGACTCCTTTTGTTACGACCTTTTTTTTTTTCCACATCTCTAATTTGCATACGTCTATCAATGTTTTATGCGAAGAGGTTGATTTTTTTTTTATGATTATACATATTTTAGTTATTACATCAGTTGTCTGACTGTACAAAAGCATGCCTCAAAATAGCATTACGGGTAACATAAAAAATTTAGCTGCACATACGTGGGCATTTAAAATTTAAGAAGAAACCTCCATAATTTTGTGTATTTTTCGAAAATACGTAATATCTACGTCGTGAATGTTATTATCAAAAGTTATCTCAGAATCCCCCGCATTTCCACGAAAGCTTATCATTATCCCGTTGCGCAATTATCGTCCGCAGTTGAAACCTCATTCGCGGAACAATAAGTCGCTCGGTTTTCGCCATTTAATCCAGATTACGAAGAACACTAATCAGCCGAGTCAGTCCGACAGAGAACGACGGCCGCGAAGAAAACGCGGTTCAAGGAGATACGGCCGATTTGCGCGTCTGCCGTTCTAAAGCGGAACGAAATTAGCATTGATTAACTTAAACTACTTGAGAGAAAGAAGGCGCGCGCGAGCGTCCGCGAGCCTTATATGGGAAACTTCATAGTTAGATTAACTCGTGCGGCAAAGTAAGTTACAGTACATGACGCATCCATTTTCCTGCAAGCTTTTTTCCTCTTATCTCGCTCCTCTCATCTTCGCGGTTTAAACGCGACTCGCCGCCCAAGCGCCAGTCACGCCGCCGTCGCCTAGCGTCAGCCGCGCGCTTTATAAGATTTATGCGGAAATGATATTACACGAGAGAGTGTGTTACTACACGAGACTAAAGGGGAACTGCGCTTGTCGAGCGTTTAATAGCCGGGGCGATAGGCATTTACGCGCGTACATAATTTATAAGCGTATTAATTCATGCATTCTCTCTCTCTCTCTCTCTCTCTCTCTCTCTCTCTCTCTTTCTCTCTGTTTCTAAACTACACTCCTGATTTTATATTTATACCTTATTATAATCGCTCTAATAGTGCTTGATTTTTTTCTTCCTCATAAAGGAAGTTTTGTTCTCATGAAAATTTCCCTTTCAAATTTTCATGCCAATGTATTCTAAAGAATGTTCTAAAACGTCAAAAAAATCACATTTTTACAAAACGTTCATATGTGTATATGTGCACAAAAAAAGGGCGTGCTTTAACTTCCGCAAATGTCGGGCTAAATTTTTTTATGAATACAGTATCGTTAAAGATTGGTATTGAACTTGGTTAGGATCGGTGAAGGGATTTATGTTTTATAAAATTCTTGAATTTCTCAAAAAGAAAGGATGTTGCTCTAACTTCCGCAAATTTTGAGATATCGACTTAAACATTTTCACATGAAGTGTCATTAAAGGTAGGTTTGGTGAATTGAATTTGATAAGATTTGGAGAAAGGGTTCAATTTTTTCTTAAATTTGATTTTTTTTAAAAAAAAGAATGTGGCTGCTTCCGCAAGTTTTGAGATATCGGGCTAAATATTTTTGCATTAATATCGACATTTTCGTAATTACGATCACTGAGATATTATAAAGGCAAGGAAGTAAAATTATGAGGAAGTAATTTGCAAGTTTCTAATTTGCAACAATTTTTTGCTTGTTATATAATAATCGGATTATCTCGTTATCACATCTTGGATTTCTCGAAGACTTTAACGCAAAAAAAAGAAAAAAAAAATATCGTATTGCATCTTTGATTAACTCACTTTTGAGATCGGTTTCACGACGGAAGACGAATCGACATAATTTCACGTTACCTTTTCGATATACCTATTTCTATAAATTGAAGCCAATCAATTCTCGCTTAGCTTTCTAATATTTACGAAAGCCCGTATGGTAGAATCTACTTTATATAAATCGTCTGATATTTTTTATCGGCGCGAGGGATTTTTCCTTCCATCAAAATATTCAGTATGCTATTTTTGGTTTAGGGTCGGTATCCTATCGGGATTGTATTGCCGGTTCAATCTTTGTACCGTAAATATAGATTAGTTTAACCGAGGCGTGCATCGATCGTTCGGAGCTGAGCTAATAGGTTTCCAGTCGGAAGGAAGGTGCACTAGTCCCTGCTAGAGTCCGCTTAATTAACCGCGCCAGCTATTTTCTTCTCTATCCGTTCGTTTCTTCCGATGGCGTGGAGCGTGCGATATAATCGAGGATACGAGAGGCAACGCGCCTCGTGAATACCGAACGAATTGGTGGAAACGGTTCGGATATCTCGATGTATTGTAGAAATCTCTGAAATATATCTAGCGTCTCGTATTGTTTCATAAAGTGTTATACAGAGTTGGGGATATATATCCTAGTTTATATATAGAGACTAAATAAAAGAAATTTATTTCTTTTTTTTTTTTATTAATTTATAATTCTAATAATATAATAAATAATATAAATTTATAATATTATAGTAAATGATAATATAAAATTTATAATATAATAAATTTAAAATTCTTTTTGTGAATAAAATGCAGTAAAAATTAAGCATTTTACGATAAATTCTGAAATAATTGACATACAAAATCAATTAAAAATCATATTATATTTTTTTAGAATATACATATTTTACAATTTTTTTAAAGTCTAAATATTTTTTAAAATTCTACGAATGTATTTGTTAATTATTCCGAAAGTGATAATTTTAATTAATAAAATTGAATTGTTCACAGAGCATATATATATATATATATATATTACAATTTGTGAAACGTATTCAAATATAATATATCAGATTCCCTTTTCAATCTTTTTCATGCAGTTTGCAGGTTTGTTTCAATCAATTTTCACATAGTTTCATATTTTTACGAATTTCTTAGCATTTATCGTGATATTTATTTTTACCAAAATACACACGTTATTATACACACAATTTTAATTTGTGCTCTAGCTTACAAACTGGATACTACCGTTTCATTAACGGGATACAATTGATTCATTCGCGTGAAATGTAAATTTA
The DNA here is from genome assembly GCF_021464435.1 of Cataglyphis hispanica. NCBI lineage: Eukaryota > Metazoa > Arthropoda > Insecta > Hymenoptera > Formicidae > Cataglyphis > Cataglyphis hispanica. Next base: position 5,846,269 of record NC_065962.1, on the reverse strand, counting down.
ATCATATTTCTCCCATTCCATTAAAACAAAAATAATTTTAACGCTGAGCGTTAAAATTCCAAACGCGTCGCAGAAATGGAGCGATGCACGTACATTGATCTTCGTAAGGAATTCGAGGGGTTCCATTATTTATGAACACACCCTGTACACACCGCTAGTTCTTCGGAAATGACGGATTTGTGACTCTCGGTTCGTCTCGCTTTCAAGTATCGTTCAACCTTCCTACTCATGTAGGTCATGCAAGTCCCGAATATCGACGTATACACATGTATGTGTACACGTGTGTCTGTGAGCGAGTGATATATGTGCGCTTATATTTAAGAGCATCGTTCTAACAGAGCGGGAGAGGGAGCGGAATGCGACTATCGGTCGGGAAAAAGAAAGGGAGATGGAAAGAGAGAGAGAGAGAGAGAGAGAGGGAAAGGGGAAAGAGCAGCCGGGAGCGAATCGTTTTAAACTACCATCCACTTCACATTCCCGATTTCAGTTAGAGACTTGTTTATTTCCTTTTTCGGCCCTTCGTGGACTTCCGTGCATTATACTGGTGGCTCGTGCGCCACCAGAATGCAGCGCAACGAGAAGAGGAGGCGAAGGGACAAGAGCGGGAAGGAAGGGAAAGGGGTGCGCGCGCGAGAGGGTGGTGGACTATCGGTGAACTATCGGCGAGTATCTTACTGCCTTCCTTTCTCTTATTTGCTTTTTTCCCGCCCATTAAGAATCTTGACAATCGAGATTCGGCATTTTCCCCTTCATCGCTCGATTTATACGATTTTTCGAAACGCCAATTGCTTTCACTGAAAGAACGAATTATTTCCAGCTTTTTGTCTATCCGCAATTAAAAAAAAAAAAAAAAAATTAACTTGAAGATATAAATTGACATTGCGCAAAATGGAGTGGAAAATTAGCTCGGTAAAAATAAAAAGAAAAAAAAATCATATCGCAGAGAGGGAAAGAAGTTTGAGGAATTCAATTATTATTTAATATTAATTTATATTGAGGATTAATCTGATTCTCCATTTTACATTCAAGCGATAAGTATAAATAAACTCTAGTGCCTAGGTACTTAAGCTTGAAGCGAAAAAGATAAAGGAACGAGGTATGCATTCGCGGCGATGACACGCTCGACTTTCACGCGCAATTAACGCCTCAACATCCCCGTTTCCGCATACAATGGACGATGTTTTATGTCGCGAAAACAGTTTAATAAACGCGGCATTGTTTAGCGCGCGGCTATAACGAGCTGCGGAAAAATTTCGATTATTTTACACGGGGGCGTTGTCTACGGGGCGCCTGTGACAAAAACCGCAATTATCGATATATCGCGCTCGACGGTGGTCGCGTCGTGTTGCGTGTAAAAATTGAACGCATCAGCCGCATTGAAGGCGAAGGGCGTTAAAATGATTTATGCTCTCTCTTCTCGGTTTATATTGTTGCTCGCGGTACGCTCGCGGACGTGGATATCCGAAATTTATTAGCTTGACAACCGCAGCAGCTCACTCTTCAACAGCAGAGAGAGGATATCGTTTACCTGCTGTAAATTTGCGACGATTACGTTACAACGTGGTCCACGTTCAGGTGGATCGTATCTCACTGTAGTATAACTTTTTTTTCCACGCCATGCTATAAATCTCGTTAATTCCAAGTTCAATCACAGGGACAAGCACAATGTCCTTCTCTCCTTTTCCCTTTTAACGCTTTTCAATAGCAATTTCATTTTTTAAATAATTCTTTTTAAATAATTCTTTAAAAAAAAAAAAATTTTCTTTTTTTTCAATTTTTCGTATCTAAAGACATCAAATTTTCAAATGCTATTTTTATCACTGTTATTTAGTTCATTCACGAGAAAATGTCTCAACAATTTCGTGCAAATCACGAACGAATCATAATTTAGCTCCAAGTATTGCGAGAAAAAAAATTGCTATTTCAAAAATATAATTATATTTCGCATTGATCGTCGATTAAATTGCGAGAACGCGTACACCTTCTTAGACTTTATATAGGATAACTCTGAAAATACCCGACCCAATCTCTCGCTGAAGATAGTAAGTCCGCGTGCATAATACAATACCCGGGATCTGTAATGTCTTACGCGACGCGCCCTACTGCCGCGCAAGAAGAAGTACATGAAGGAGTGTGAGAGAGAGAGAGAGAGAGAGAGAGAGAGAGCCACGAGTGACGGGGGGGAGGAAGTTGGGGAGGCGGGGGAGAGAGTTGGTGGAAGAAGACGGCGCGGAGAGGGCAAAGAGCAAAATCGTTTAGCACGCGATCTTCTCGTAATTCTGCACGCCAGCGCTCGCCAGTGCGCGCTTCTTCTTCGTCCCTGTCCGACGTGTTACACGTGTTACACGCCGCTGCCACGCGAACGGAGGGTGGAGATGCACTCCTCTTCTCCACGGCCTTCAGCGGCGGGCATCGCACGCGTCGCACGCGAAGCCTAATTGATCAGTGGATCGTTAACACGCGCTCGCTCTCCCTCTCCCTCTCTCTCTCTTTCTCTCCTAGACATGACATGCCCACACACACACTTTCCTTTTCTCTCTCCTTTTCCCTCGAATGGATTGATTATAGCGGGAGTGCGGTCGATGTTGGGAGCGCGGCACGACTTGAGCGAGCATCGCGAATTGCCAAGCCTGAGTTTTCCGTGCAGATCGTTACGTGTGCGGAGGCTGCTGCATTTTATAGAATTTAACCCACTTTCTTTTTTTACAGTCCCATATTGCAAAAACGCAGCATCTCTGGCGAACCCATAACGTTAATTTAAGGCAGAGGGAACTTTTGATAATCTAATTTTTATTTCGTAATTGATTTTAAGATATTTTAAAGGATGTACTGTTAAAAAAAATAGAATTCAGAAGAGTTTTAATCACGCCTTGATACATTTCTCAATCGGCGAACGTCTCTATAATTGCAAAAATTCCGCAGGATAATCGAGAAAGTATTGTTCTATTTGTCATGATGTCAGATATTGTAGATATTCGTCGTGACTCAAAACGTGTCACGTTCTTTATGAGTAATTCATTGTGATTTGATTAAAAATTACCTTATAAATTATTTTAAAGTTAATAAAAATTCTAATGCTTTTATATTATTTTTTTATCTCGTTTCCGCAATGATTTATTACAAAGAATCCAAACATTATAATTTATTCGCAATAACGAAGCATTAAAATAAAATTATGAAAAAATGCAGAATGACATAAATACATGTAGTGCAATAAACTTAATCGTTTTGCTTATTTAAGGATGTTTTGCATATACAATAATAGAAAAAACTATCAAAATTAAAAAAAAAAACATTTCTTACATTTATGTTGTTTAAAAAATCAAAAAAATAAATCCAGATTATGAAAAGAATTAAAGTATCACAAAATGGTATGGATTTGTATGGTCTTTGTAAAAGAAAATAATTGTGATTAATATCTTTCTTAATTTATGGCAAAAACTTTTGATTGTGAATATCTCCTGAAATTAACTACAAGAAACAATGATTGAAATTATTTTGTGATTTATATATATTTTAATTTTTTTTTTATAATCCGGATTCATTTATTTGATTTTTCAAACGTTATAAAATTCTTCTTTTAACTTTGACAGTTCTTTGCTATCATTGTATAGCGAAAACACTTAAAAAAAAAAGAAAATGATACAAAATCGCGTGTGTTAACAATTTAATTAAGAATGTAAATTGGAAAGACGCGAGAAAGAAATATACAAATTTTGAAAAATTTATTCTTGCGCTTCGTCCATACTTTTTGATCGCTCCATCGATCAGATAAACTGCCACATGTGTAAACACTTGCTTAGAATGATGACACTTTTTTTTTGAAGTTGGCGCATCAATTTATTTACGCGACAAGAGCGATCCCGCGAAATTAAATCGCTCGCGCGTTCGCAATCGGATTCGAGCGTCAGCCCGCCGCGATATCGGTGCGGCTACTGTTGTCATTCGGATGTAATTTACTCCCGAGCTCGAAAGTTACGGTGATGCGTTGACGTTGTCGTATATTGCGTTGGCGTGCGCACATTCAATCTTTGTTCTCAGCGACCTCAATATGGCTTAAAAATTGCGTTTCACCATTGTTGTCTCGCATTTTGAAAATAAACTTTCCACGTAGATAATTTTATTTACCTCAATGTCTGGTACATAATGCGATAGAGATTGCATGTAAATAAGTTTGAAAAATAAGATAAAAAATAATCAATTTTAATATCAATTATATTATATTGTATTCTTCAATGGTTTGCGGCCTCTTTATGGTTAACGAAAACAAAAACTCTGAGTTAAAATAAAGCATCGAAGCATCTTTGAGATGATATCGCGAAAACGCAGAGAAGAATGAAAGATACGAATCCTGTTGGCGTCGCAATTGTTATTCTACCACTCTGGAAATAAAATTGAGACCGAAATATGTGAATCTGACAACGAGAATTCGTATCGGGTTTTTTTTTTTTCCGGGTCTTGGCTTCACATTTTCCTTTCCGATATCTAATTTTGCGGCAGTCGCCCTCGGCGATGAAGCCGAGGAACCCTCTCCCGTGACGGCTCCCGAATTAACTCCAGACATTACAGCGAGAATTTCCCGGCTCGATCTAAGCAACTGGTTACCAAGGGGGAAGATATCTTCATCGCGACAATACAATGTTCCGTAAGTCTTATGAAATGCGTTTTATAACGGAAATATATAAAAAATATTTATGGAGAGAAATTAATAATTTTATTAAAAGTGTGTAAAGTTTATATATATATATATATATATATATATATATTTAATAATTTTAAAATTAAATTTATATTAAAATTTATAATTAAATTTATATTTATATTAAATTTATATTAAATATATATTATATTTAATATATATGCATTTATGAGATGATACAAATATATATCAAAAAATATATTGCACGACGACGTGTCAAACTGCATGTTTAATAAGTAGATTTGCGTGTTTGAAACGATTGATAATAAATTTGAGATACTGAAGACAAGACACGCAAATCCGTGATAAATGATAAGGATCGTCCTCTTTTTGTCGGAGTTAAGAATTAAGTATATTATTTAAATACACATAAGAAATAATAATTAAAATATATACTGTAGGGCAAAAGAGTGAATTAAGTACATAATTTGTTATTAATTTGTAATACAAAATCACGCATGAAAAATTTATAATTACAAGAAAGAGTAATAGAAAGAAGTAAAAAATTGTGCAAATTAGAAACTTGCACATTGCTTCTTCATAATTTTACTTCCTTCCCTTTATAATATCAGTAAAAATGTCTCATGTAAAAATATTTAGCCCGATATCCCAAAATTTGCGAAAATCAGATCAACCACATTCTTCTTTTTTTTAGAAAAATTCAAAATTTTATAAAAAATCAACCCTTTCACAAATTCTCATCAAATTTAATATCAACCATCCTTTAATGATATTCTATTCATGCAAAAATATTTAACCCGATGTCTCAAAATTTGTGGCAGTTAGAGCGTGCACAGAACTTTATTAAAAAATTCAAAATTTCATAAAAAATAAACTTTCACGAATTCGCGTCAAATTTAATACCAACCATCCGAATGATATTCTATTCATGTGAAAATACTTGGACCAATATCTCAAAATTTGCGAAAGTAGTGCGACACCCTTATTTTGAAAAATGCAAAACTTTATAAAAAATAAACTTCTTCCGATCCTAGTCAAGTTTTAATACCAATACTGACCTTTAATGATACTCTATTTATGTAAAAAAATTTAGCTCGTTATCTCAAAATTTAAGGCAGTTAGAAAAATCACGTCCCTTTTGTGCACATACACACATACACATACGGACATCTTATAAAAATATATTTTTTCGACGCTTTAGAACATTCTGAACACATTGGCATTAAAATTTGCAAAAAAAAAAAAAAAAAATTTACGAAAACAAAGCTTCCTCTATGAGAAAGCAAAAGAAGTATCTCTCTTTTAATATTTCTTCTATCATTTGTTTAATCGGGACGTTTAGCTCGGATAAACGAATACACTTTGCGCCCCACGCAGAACATGTCACAAGCGGTCGTTGCCGGAAATTCATCTAAAATGCGACACGGCGAAATCTTATAAGAAACTCATTACCATGCCGTCGATAATACGGCGCATAATATTGTGTACACATACACAGTCGCGGAGTCGTTCATCAGAGGCGCCGCGTGATGATAAATGGACGCTTAATCCGTCGTGATAAATGGCAACGGAAAAGATTGAAAAAGCCCGCCCCGATCATGCGACCGGATTTAAATTCGCGATTCGACAGATTTAAATTTACTATGAGACAACTTCTCTTCACACGGCGCGAACAAAAACGATCGCGCCGCGCGACTTAGCGTTGGAAAATTGCTTCGAATAAATATTGTATGAATTTGTGCGCGCGCGACGTAACGAAATTTCGAAAAATTGCACGCTCGGTTTTATGGTCGACGTAACGCGCGTTCATGCCGCGAGAGAGAGAATCGTTTTTATTTTATCAAGTTGTTCTTGTGGTTCGATTTGCGCGTAGAATGTATCGCATCTCGATAATATGCATGACACTTCATTGCATTGTACCGTTCTCATTTACATGAGAATTCATTGCGTACGTAGACTTTAAATGTTTTCGAAAAAAAAAAGGGAAAATGACGCGAGAAACATTGGATATAATGTCCTCGTTGAGAATATCGCGCTATAATTTTTCATTTATTGTGCCATTTATCTAAAATTATTATTTACTTGAAATATCAAGTGGGAAAATTCCGTTGAAAAATTTTCCTCTTTCCGCAAGTAATGTGTATCGTTTCATTAATAAAATATAATAGTCGTCCATTTACACAATTTAATAAATTTCAATGTAAAGGCGGGAAAAAAGAAAACACTTAATATATTATATGTCGAAATTTGTTCCATATTTTAGTCGTCGCTCCATTAGTATCATAAATTAGTTAAAAATAAATGCTCTTGTGCCACACAAAACAGCGGAATTATTATATTTTAATGATCATTAATAACACAAAATAATCACAATGTACATATGTATATCGATACAACAATAAAAGAATAAAAAGCTCTAGTTTCCAATTTAAATAACAGAAATGTCAAAACAAGTATGCAAAAAAATTATAGGAAACGCTACAAAAAAATAAAGAAAAAAAAAAAAAAAGAAAAAATACGGAATAATATCCGGAATGAAGAACAATAGCGGATAAAAAAATTGGAGTAAAAGTCGAGAGGTCAGTCGTCAGGAATTACCTTCGTTTGCGGCCTCCTATCCGCCATAGCGAGTTGCAGTTCTATCCCCCTCTCCCCCTTCTCCTTCATCCCTTCCCGCAACGTCCCTCTACTGCGCCTCCTCTCCTCCTCCCCCTTCCTTTCCCCCGCGTTAATGTATATTTATGTATTAAACAGGCATTATTTATACGGCCGATGAATATGCATTGTTTGGTGGCAGTAGCGAGGTGTCGAGTGCAGACCCGTCGCTATCACTGCCTCATCAATCACATACAGTCCCACCGGCCCACCCTGTGCTATCTCCCTCCCTTTCCCCCTCGCGGTACCGTGTACCGTATCCATCGCGTCCCACGTTCCTCGCTCTCATCATCCCTCTCGCGGACCCGCAGAGGAGACTCGCTGTGTCATCCCCCGGTGCTCTCCATGTGTTCTCTCTCTCTTTCTCCTTCTCTCTCTCTCTCTCTCTCTCTCTCTCTCTCTCTCTCTCTCGTTCCCTCGCTTTCCCGCAGTTTCACCGTTTCGCGTTGTGTTCCCCCGCCAACATCACCGGCCGCAATTGACACTAATTTACGTAATTTTTTTTCCGCCCGTCCACATGTCACCGCGTTACGGCGCGCCCTCGACCAGCGGCGTGTGCTCGATGTGTGCGCGGGATGATACCAGGGGATGATGCGGTTTCGCGAGGGCGGGCGAACGCGGGAAAAGGGAGAGGGAAACGAGGCGGAAATCTCGAGTCACCCCTCGGTGCCTCGGTGAATGGTTATCCGCGGCCATCCGGTGCGGCGATATTCGGGAACGTTAATCGGACGAATCAATCGGGAACCAGTACTGGGCCGCCAGAACTGGGTTCCGGACGCGTGCGACGATTTTTCGCGGGCCCTTTCGGAAAATTTGCTGTACAATCGCGTATTTCGAGAGATCAATATTTTGAAAAGATATAATATTAGAAAATAGAATTGCTTAAATCTTTTAAAAAGATTATCGGAATATTCTCACAATAGACATGACGATTTTATTCTCGTTCTTCTTCTAATGAGATTATGTTATAAGCAGAAATGAATATAACGTGAAAGAAAGTCTCGAGATTTGCATTCAGAATATATTTTGGCCGAAGTTACTTTCAGAAAAAAACGTCGCAGCGTCGTCAAAATATACTTTATGATAATCTGATCTCACTTTTTTTGTTCTTGTTATCTCGAATGAAAAATCTATGATCTAGGAACAGACGAGTTCCTAGATCGATACGCAATTCTTGCCGTCCTTACACGCATGGATCAAAGGAATTCATGCAACCGTCTATGCACTTTACGGTGGCACGTCGCGGTTAGCCCCAAGCGTTACCGCTAAATCATGCTAGATATTATTACGGAGTCATATCTCCGACGTCGCTACGTATACGGAAAAGATAATGATAACACGAGCGGTGGATCTTGTAAGATTAATTTAAAGAAATTAAATTGCTCAGTGTACAGTGTGCAAATATTATTGTCATAGTAATAGATAAATTGAGAATGGTCAGTCTTAAGATAATTTTCTTTGCGAGAAATATTACATGAAATTACTATAAAAATTAATTTCTGAAATGTTTTTTTTTTTGCAGTAATAAAATAAATAATATTCGCAGGAAAATGCATATTTAGATTTTTAAGCCTTGAGATAAATTATATATATATATATATATTATAAATCAATCTAAAAAATTTTTATCTTTGAATAATAAATAAAAATTGATGAAAACTCGATACTGAAACACTATCGCTTTTTTTTTTAATTTATTCTAATATTTATTAATGACCAAGATAGTCGCGCATTAGAGTCATTTAAAATCCAGCTTTTCGATAAAACTGCCCGACAATTCGCGCGGAAATATCCGCTAAAAATTCTTTTTATTTCCGGATATTCTCTTTCGCCGACTCGAATTAGGTTCCCTCGTACGACCTTTATTGCCCGTTCTTCCGGTAAGCATCGCCTAATATCCTAGTCAGGACTCGCATTCGAGCGGCTCACTCGATCCTGTAACGATCCTGCGAATTCCTCTGATGTCGCTTCCCAAATTCCCGACATTTTCGCGATGAAAGTTTGATTTCCGCCGTGAACTTCCATTTGTCCGCCATGGAATCCCCCCTTTACGTCTTGCCATATAATTTTACGAATTTGCACGGAATATACCAATTGACATATTGACACATAATAATGGATTTGAGGATGTTGACACTCTCAAGTATTAAGATTATATTTTATAGGTAATGCGATTTCGATATAATTGCTGAAATTGGATTTTATTTGAACGGAAATTCATAAATAAATAACATGTGTATATATAAACCTTAAATATAAATAAATTTAACAAATCAAAAAGCAACGTGCACATATATTATACTTTATAATTATTATAATTATTTTCCAATTTGTATTATTTCGATTTTTTATTACATGTAGACTTTTCGTTGACATTTTGTTAATTTGAAAGGCTGTCGGTTTTAATTCTTTCATGCAAAATAAAAAAAGAACAATATAAATTTTTAAATATAATATATCTACTAATAAATAAATATAAAATATAATATATATATATATATATATATATATATATATATATATATAAAATAATTAGTAAACTGCATTACATTCTTTTGACTTGTTTAAGAATATCAAGCAAAAAATCAGCTTATAAAAAAGATTGATAGTTTTGTTAATTTAAGAAACTGTTGGTTTTTTCTCTTTCATGCAAAATTAAATGCAATAAAAAATAGAATAATTTAATAAATTTTAAAATAATATATTTAATAATAATAATAATAATAATAATAATAATAATATATATATATATATAATAGAAAATAATATATAAAGCACATAAAACTTTTTTGGCTGGTCCAGAGATATCAGGCAAAAGATAATCAGTCTATAAAGAAGATTGAACATATTTTGCACGTGCATGAATTTGTAATTTTAACAAAGGCGCAGTTTAGTGAGGCAACTAGCCATTCTGTTGAAATAAAAAGTATTTGACATTGCGGCGTTTGCACAGCGGCGGACATTTACTTTGAAATACGTGGCCGCTTGCGGCGCATTCTTTTCTTTATACAACATTGTAGCCAGCCATTGCGGCCCCTTTCCACAACACGATATTGTGCGTCTCGACTGGGGGGGAAAAAAAAAAAGAAAATTATGATCAACTGTACGCAAACTCGGTTGAAAAGTGTGTCGGCCGTGTCCGATTAAACTGTGAATTGTAAAGAATTAACTGTTCGCACTTCCTACACGAATAGATTATGCTTTACAAAATACGAAAAAATAGTGGAAAAAGTTTTAACGGGTTGCAACTTTTTCATTTGCAATTTTTGTGTATCACGTCGCTGTCTGTTCGCTCAGTAGCAATTGTTTTTTTTTTTTTTTTCACGCGAAACTTTTGTAAAATAATTTATCGCAAACAACTATAGAGTCGCAATAAATGTAGCGTGCGCGAATAGTAAAAATGTTTCATTGAGAAATTAAACAACTAAAAAATTGTGCAAATTAAAAACTTGCACATTGCTTTCTTCATAATTTTATTTCCTTCCATTTATAATATCGGTAGAAATGTCTCGTGTAAAAATATTTAGTCCGATAGCTCAAAATTTGCGGAAGTTAGAGCAACATTTTTTTTTAAATTCAAAATTTCATAAAAAATGAATCCTTTCACCAATTCTCATCAAATTCAATGCCAATTATCCTTTAATGATACTCCATTCATATAAAAAAATTTAGTCCGTTATCTCAAAATTTACGGAAGTTAGAGCAACCACGTTCTTTTTGTACACATACACACATACGGCCATTTTGTAAAAATATTGTGAAAATATTTTTGGAAAAATATTTCCACAACAATATTTTAGTTAATTTTATTTTACAAAACATTTTGTGAAAATATTTTTGTAAAAATAGTTTTTTCGACGTTTTAAAACATTCTGAATGCATTGGCATTAAAATTAAAAAAAAAAAAATATTTTTTTTATTTTATATTTCAGAAAACAAAACTTCCTCCATGAGGAAGCAATAATATTTCAATTTTGATAGAGAGTTTTACTAAGAAATAAGAATTAAATTATTGTTACATTCACTAATAGTTGCTAATATAAATAATTGTTCGTTTCATTTGTTTTTCATTTATCATTAAAGATAAACGAGAAGCAGAATGAGAACACTTGAACTGAAAGTTGAGTCATGGTTGCACATTCTACTGATTAATTGCAGTGAAAGTGGTGAGTTGAAGGAACGAGGCAAATGTAGCACGGTAGTTTCGCGTATCTTCCGCGGCTACTTAAAAGTTCCGTGACGAGATGCACTTCCTCACGGGTCTAGCCACTGACTTAATCCCTTTTGCAAGAGCAAGCAGTGCATCCCCTCCTTCTATCTCCCTCTTTAAGGAAAAAGTCGTTTTTACAACGGAAATACCCTCTACTAGACTACATCAATAAAACAGTCGTATGTCTCTCTTACATAAATATATAATAAATTTTAGCTTTGATAGCTTTTGTTATTAGAAGCAACCAGCGACTACGTAGTTGTAACTTTTATTATTTCGCATAAAACCATGCGAGAGCGATTCTTCATTTTTTATAGTACTTGGGCGTACGATTTATTTATGTACAACTTGATTTGCAAATCTTTACGTTTCTCTTTAAATGTATTATATATACATTAATAGTATTTGCTCGTACAATTATTAATATAATATTTATATTATTATTATATAATATTATATAATATTTATATTTATATTTTATATTATTTTATTCTATATAATATAATATAATTATATAATATATAATATATAATATATAATAAATAAAAATAAATATAATAATATTAATAAACTATATAATATAATAAAATAAAAATTATAAAAATTATAATAAAAATTATAAAAATATAATAAAAATTATATAATATAATATAATATAATATAATATATATTAATGTATAATAATTAAATAACTATAAAGAACTCATTGACTAATGTGTCCAATAAAACATCCACCACGATAACATATTGACATAATAATAATTTCGAAAACTGGACCGATGAGGGAGGGTGGCAGCGTTCAACCCTCGTAAAATCCTTAGGCATGCAAGATGAATGAGCGAGGGTACTTCATTGGGCTCGCACGATCGGTTATAGTGTAAATAAAGGATTGTTCGCGCGAACCAGATCGTTAACAATCACTCACTGTCCGTTACGACTCGAGCAACTTGTCTGCCAATTTGTCGGTACGCTTTGGAAAAGTGGAGTGATTGAACCGAGAGAGTATTGCGAGTATTTTAATCTGTTGGTTTTGGTAAGCATCCCTTACTAAAATATTTAAATTTCTTTCTAATCATTGATTATTTACGTATACAAGATTTTACTACGTAGCTTTATATCAACGAATTTCTGAATCACTGTCATATTTCTAGATATATAGATAAGCACAGAGATCTAGGGATAGCATGAGGGCTAGAGATAAGCAGAAATGTCATTGCCAGACCGCACACAATATTTATGATAAATATTCATAAATATTTTTTACTATTTATTTGTTCAATTATATAAATTTTTTTAAACATTAAGAAAAGAAATCATAAAAATCTTATTCGATATATTATTAAAATATTAGAGATTAAATATTTTATATAATATTTATGGTAAGTAAAAAATGATTATAAAGTAATATTTTGTTAATATTTCTCAATATTTTTATAAATATTTTGATAATATTTATGATAAATCTTTATGATCAATTAAATCTAGGATCACAAAAATATTTATAAAATATTTTGATAAATATTCAAATAATTATTATATATATTTTGTACATATTTTATAAATATTGTGAGCTGTCTATCTTTATCCTTACGTTAATTTTCTTTATTGAATCAAATTTTATAATAAAAAAAAAACGAATAATATATATTTTTTCTTCTTACAAAATCTATAATTTAATTATAATATAATTAAAAATGTTAGAAAAAATATATTAGATATATATTTATAAAGATTTCAATGTTTATGCTAATGGTAAAAAAAATTCTGATCGTCAGCACGTCATTATAATAAATTTCTCTCTCTCTCTCTCTCTCTCTCTCTCTATCTATCTCGCAGAAATGGACGACCGGCTTACTTTGGCGGTATTGCCTAATATTCATCGTCGGGATGAAACAATTCGAAGCGAAAGCCAATTCGCTTTATGAAACACAGGGGGTATCTCGTAACCGCGCGAAATATGCCGCGGAGAAGAAAGCGCCTCCACCCGCGCGCTCACTCGGTATTTCTATCTTCCTATTACTTTCTCGACCGCCTCTTCGTTGTTGTTTCTTTCGGCGGTATTCCCTTATTGCCTTCTCTCCCGCGCGCGCGCGTCTCTCACCCTCCCCCCACCTCCACCCTCTTCCTCGTAACTTTCCTTAAACTCATCACGTCCGCGCCCCCTCCGCGCCGCCGCTCCCTTTGTTTCTTTTCCGTCTCTCGATGCGGTCCATCCGTTCGTCCGCGTCCTGACGTTACCGTTTCACCTTTTCCAGGCTGTTGCAGCGTTTCTTCCGCACGTTCCGGCAAATGGCCACCCCTCCCCCCCCCATCGTTCCGTCCACATCCTTCCCTAATTCCTCAGGATCTCGCCTCGTCCTCCGAGATGTTTTTCCTACCGTGGCCGCAGCTTGCCCTCCGGGTTACATTTCGGGTCTGCCGGAGCGTCTCTCCGAGCTGTAAACACTGCAGGCATTGGGATACAAGCCGCGGGCGAGTGAACGCTTTCGACCGCATTTCCCATTTTCCACGCGGCTGCCGTGGGAGATCGAAAGAGGATCGCTACCAATCACTCACTGTCCGCTACAACTCAAGCTGCCAGATCGCGCGCGCGCGCGAGTATCGCTTGTGTCCGGCTGGATCGATTCGGCGTTTCTTCGGCGGTCAATGCTAATTTGTTCGTTGCTCCTGCTATTTGTTCGCGGCAACCGATATTTGCGGAAGAGATATCGGTTAGCAGTTCGTATCGCGCCGAACGACCGCGCTGTCATTTCACGGTAGCCACTTGGACGTATAAATGACGTGGAGATATTAGAAAATATAAATTAAAATAAACGAGAAGGAAATTGATGATGATTTTGAAAAAAAGTTGCATCTCTCTCAAATCTAAATTATCTATATATATTTATCCTTAGATTTATTTTATAAATACGTAGCTTTTGTAGGGAAAAACTGATTGTAAAATTAATCGAAATGCGACGTGAGGTTCAATTTGTTCGAGAGATTCTTTATTTAATTTTTATAAGAGCTGCGCGTCGCAGCGATATCGCCATCATTCGCGAGATGCATTTCATATAAATGTCTCGTGACCGTTACTTGCTGGATGACTTTTGAACAATGCACCGCAGAATCCACTCTCGCTTAAAAATATTTTGGCGCGGCGCGATCGCAAAAACTTTGCGACACAGCAACGGAGGGTTTTGTATCATTTGACCGCTCTGGCTTTGCCGTGCATAGCAAACTCGGATGGGAAATGAGATCGAAGCGAACCATCACTCACCGTCAACAATAATCCAAGCGGGACGCGCGCATCGGTTATCACTGGGCTGCTTTTTCTTTGACAGCGGACGCAAATTTGAGCAATACTGTAATGGATACCTAAATTATCAAATGGCACTGATTTTGAGATCTCAAAGTGTTTTACGAACACGCGTTAAACTTTGATCGAAGAAAATTTTCTTTCATCATAAAAATTATATTTTTTTTAAATAATTTTTCTCTTTTTTTCTTTCTGTCAATTAATATTGCTACAAATTTCAAAGAAGCGCGTTTTCTTTTTATCGAAGAGAGAGAGAGAGAGAGAGAGAGAGAGAGAGAGAGAGAGAGAATATTATATTTAAAATTATATTATATATATAACATAACATAATTTAGAATATTATATTATATATTATATTTTATTATATTATAAATTATTTTCATATTATAAAAAAATACATTTTATACTTTTTTGTAAATTAAAAAAGAATGAATAATAAATTATTATTATAATATTATAAAAAAATATATTTAATACTTTTTTTTATAAAGTAAAAAAGAATTAAATAATTACTTTGCCACGTGTAAAACTTTAGGTTCGCTGTATCATATTTCTAGCCAAATATCCCAAATGACCAAAGGCATGCGCAAATAATAGAAAACTAGGAATTTGATGGAGACAGTGAATCTCCCCGATGTATCGAACGGTTCAATATTTGCTCGTGTCAACAGAAAGAGGATCGGCTTCACATAGAAATCGTTTCAAGTTCACTTGGCCGTTCTTCCGCTCGTTCCTCGTCTCGCACTTTCTTTCCCTCGATAATCACTCGAGACAAACATATCGCACTATCTTTTCTAATCCGACAGTTATCACGGAATTCTCTCTGCGAAACGAGAGAACGGTCCCCTTAAATCAGCAGCAGTTTACGCCGTGCAAGTGACATAAGGTTCGTCAAAGGTACGTTCAATTATCCTAAACTCTGCGGTGCAATCTCCAAGTATAAAGATTAAACGCGCGCATGTGACAGCAGGAACAGTAACAACAATAACAACAACAAGAACGGCAACCGGGATTCGGTCGGCTTTTATTGTCGGAGATAACAATGGAGAGGCCACGCAGATGCCCGCCGCTCATAAAGCGCCTCTTTCCCTCTCTCTCTCTCTCTCTCCCCCTTTTCCCCGCGCCCGTCGAGGTGTTCGAATTTTTCCTCTTTACGCCCGAGGCCGCGCATCCGTCCTTCCTCTCCCGCCCCTTTTTTCGTTCCCCCTCGCGTCGCCCCCTTTTCCGCTGTTCTCCCTTTTATTGGCACGCCGGAATGTTTGCATTGCCGAGACTGGCAGAGTGGCCGGCTGGTTCCGGCACGTATGTCGGTTTCATGAATTTCATTTGTAGCGACAAGACGATGCGTATATATTCGCGCCAGGCATGCCGGCAATTCGGCTGGATTTTTATAGGTGAAAAGGGATATTTCTTTCTCGCTCTTTTGCCAGCTGAATCGAGCTTTGCGGTACGTCGACCGAAACGGGATTGAAGAAGGAAAGAGAGATAATTGGACGCGGCTTTTACATACGGGCTATTCGGTAATGGGGGCAAATGTTGCTCGTAGAGACCAACGTAAATTTTCATATGATTTTTGATATATTGAAATAAATATATCCCTTTTTTTTGAAAATTTTTAATATTTAACATTTTACTAATTAAATCTTCAGTCAACAGTTTTTTTTTTAGAGAAACGTATATTTAACCGAGAATATTAAGATTTGTTTGCATTTTAATTGCAATTTGATAAGACCCTTCATCGTTCGATTGTATGTTACAGATGTACGCATAATAATAATAAACGTAATTGGAATTCAGTTTTCCATAAAAAGATAAAATAGGAGTAAAAAAGTAATATAATATGAAATGACTTATATGTCAAACGTAAAATTCACAAATTTAATATAGTATTATATATAAATCAATTTATCACCGTCGTAACAAAATTATAATTATTTAATTATACATATTCGATATTAAAGACAATGTACTGACGTAAGATATTTAAAGAAAGGGAAACGTGCAAGAAATATGTTTGAGGAAAATTTAAAATTTAAACTTTTCTTCTTTCGAGCATTTCTTTCACTATCATTATCCATAGGTGACAATCCTAATTTAATTGTATCCAAATTAATAGAAAAAGCTGTTACATCATTAGAGAGTTATTTACTTTTCATATCTTTAAACTGTATTAAATTTTTTTATCTATACATAAATTGACTAAATTGATCGACATCCTTAAAAATTCATCAAAATTTATATCTCGAAAAATTATTATTTTTGTATAAATATAATTTCTTGAATTTTTGTAAATCCCTAGGTTTTTAGAAAAACTTAGACTTTAAGATCTTCAGATCTTTAAATATGCGGGATTTGAACTTTATCGCAAATTGTTTGATTTTTTAAATCTCTTTGAATCCTCGAGATTAATTGTAAGATGATGTATTTTGCATCTATTTTTCTCTCGAGATCTCTTTGGATCTTGAGATTCTCAAATCTGTGGTGCTTCTGAAGCACTTCGGATAGAGTTTCTTGCAGACATACAGATATACCGATCAAAGACCTGATGAGAATAGATATTAACTAAGCAGGGGAATCAAAGTTTAAACTCTGAAAAGATAGCATACAATTACATAACACGCAATCCAATATATATTTGGATTTTTTTGATATTTTCCCTCGACGTCTATTCAATAAAAAATTTTTCATTTTTTTAATTTATCAATAACATATTTATATTCATTAAGCATGTCGAGATTTATTTTACATGTTGTACAGTCGATTGTCAAAGTAAACAATATGCCTGGCAATGATTGAGCTTATTTTTTTACCATTATTTGTTTTCAAAAGTTGATATAATACATGAAATCTATGCAATATAAACGGATTATTTTAAAATTTATTAACATTTCTCTTCAAGCAGTAAATAATAAAATGATTTTGTTATTCTAGATCAGTTAATCTTTAGTAAAAATTGTACACATATTTTTTTGTATCTTAATATCTGCGATGTAATTATTATATTAATTTTTGAATAATTAAAAAAAAAATATAAAAAATTATTTTTTACATATATTTGGATTTTGAAGTTAAACACATAATTAATTAGAAAAGAAACCTGTTTTTTTTTTTTTATTTTTATGCAACTATTTTTAGATTAATTCTGCCTCAGTTTTACAAGTGATTTTTCATGTAAATGAAATAATAATTTTTATATCAGTTTTTGTAAATGTTTTGTTTTATATATATGTATACATACAGTGTGTTTTAGAATTTGTGGAAAAGGGGTAATTTTATATGAAAAAAATTAATAAAAAAAGTACAATAAAAATTTTAATAAAACTGTATAAAAAGTAACGCACTTTCGATTTTATCGCCATTTAAATATGTTGTAAGAGGGATTTTTCTGAGTAATTCTCCGTAAGAAATAAGTGGGAAGCGCCATTGGTCTAGAAAATATAACAAATTGAAGTTTGACATTAAAGTATGTGTATGCTGTATAATTAATTTTTTTCATTGAGAAAAACTGTTTGACATTTACGCGTAAACCTATTTCCAGTTTTAAAAGTAAAGTTGAGATGAGTTAGGTAAGATTTTTTTCGGAGAGAGGTGGTGGGAAAACGTCCGTTTTTCCCCGTCCACGTATTTCAATAAATTTCTTAAATAATATTTTTTTAAGGCAAGATTCACACAAATTCATGTACACGTTGAAAGCTGTTAACGAATTACAAGAAATAAGTCAAACACATTATTGACAAAATATCCATGATCGTGTAGTACCTATCTCGTGATCAAATACTTTTTTCACGTCTGCTCCACACAAACTTCACTTTTCCTAATATTACTTTATAATACCTGGAAAAAACGTTTTAAAACTGTAAAATTTTAATTTCTTACATCTCCTAATACCGACCCTCAGGAATCACTCGGAAGAAGCTCTCTTACAACTCATATTTAAGTGATGATAAATGTAGAGATGTATTATTTTTTATGCAATTTTACTGTGGTCTTAAAAGGAAACGAAGCCAAGCCACGTAGAAAAGAATTTTATTCTTTATTTTTCATTTATTTTTTTCATGTAGAATCACCCCCATTCACCACCACTAGTTTTGGAACACCCTGTATATATTGTGTCAATTAATAGATACAGGATAAAAGAATTTTGGGATATTGCAAGAGAGTGATAACGCAAACAACTTCAACGATATTCAATGTGTTACCCGTATAAACCAATATATCTTGAAATAATAAACTTGGTAAACGGTCATGTATGCAATCGATATTGACCGATAAATTTTTGTTCAACTCAACAGCTGTTATGTTTTGATAGTTTCAAAAATTTTTTCTATTTTTCTAAAATAAACAGCGTTTCAACGATAAAAAAAAAAAACCGATAAAAAATATTCGACCTGAACCTGTGAAATCTTTCCGATAAAACAGCACTCGATATCAATATTAGTTAAATATATTCATTAAATTCACTTAAATATACGCATTATATTTGACACGTGCAATATTTGCTTTCATAAATAATATATCATTATTTGTCTTGACAATACGCGAGAAAAATTTCACGTCTACGATTAATTAATAATACGCTAGCTCCGAACAAAGCTAACTCAAATGCGATTAATTGTCGGCCAATCGTGCAACTTGACTAATTAAACCGAGCATCGAAAGTTATCGCGCGATATCTGCAATGGATCTCATCGGTTATCTCGAGCCGGCTGCGCGTTAATTTTCTCTCTCTCTCTCTCTCTCTCTCTCTCTCTCTCCTTCCGATGAAATTTTCACGGTGGTTTTCGCCGAATCCTTCCGAGGGATTGCGCGGATGGAGTGCGTCGTCGGTCGAAGGGGTTGATTGGCACAGGATTGTTTGATATACAGTGGCAGTTTTCGCGACATAAACGTCTCCCACGAAAATCAAAAGTGGGTGGTGCGTTCGTGGGAGTTCTCCCGAGAAAAGGGAGAAAAGTGAAGAAAGGCAAAGGAGAGAGAGAGAGAGAGAGAGAGAGAGAAAGATCAACTGTACAGTAGGCACCACCATAAACCCGACTCCTCTCCGGCTTTCCTTCCACTCGCTCTCTTTGTCTATCCTTCGGTCGTTTCTCCCTTCAATTCTCCTTTCTGCCTCCGCTTTTCGTTTCGCTCTCCTCCATTCTCTTTTCAAGACAAAACTCTCCTCGTTTCCCCCTGATCGGCTCTCTCTTTCTTCTCCTCTTTTCACGGCGTCGTCGTAGCGTCGCGCGACTTCGTATTACTCGAGCTATGTAAATGAATTTCGTTTAATTATCTGGGAGAAGTCGCGTGCACTGAAGACGGCGGAAATGAGGGAAAGGGGAGAGGGTGGGAAAGGGGAGTACGAGGGTTAGCTCCCAAGAGAGGGCGACGTCGCTTTCGCTACACAGTTGAAGACTGCCCCTGAATTCACTGCGACGGCATTTTGCCAGCTTTAGAGAATTTCTCGAGTCCTCTCTCTCTCTCTCCACTTCAACTTCTTCGTCCATCTCCTCCTTTTCCTTTTCCTTTCCTCATCCCTCTTTCCGTCGCGCGCCAACCTACCCTTCTGCCGTCTCATTCTATTTATTTCTCGTTGTCTCCGGTGGCACCGTGGCGGGGTTATTACACTGGTTTTGTCTCCTAATCGCACCACGGCCAGTTTCTTACGGAGACGTCAGTTAATTCGTTGTCTTGGGCAAGCACGAGGGGGTGAATCACGCTGGATGATTCGAAGCGCGTTAAATAAATTTGCAATGTCGTGAATAGAAAGTCAACTGGACAAATATATATTTGAGAAAAGAATGACGATTAAAATGAAGATTAATCTTTACGCCATTCTTCACGATTCTGAATTTATGTAATAAAAGGAAAATGTGAAAATCGATCTTTTCTTTTAATGCATATTTGCGTTACGCAAAACAAGTTCTCTCTAATCCGTGCCAATTTTTTTATTTATTTATTTTCTTTTTTTTTTTTATTTCATTTTTATATCGATTGGAATTGCATTGCATGCTTAACGTTGTTGTTGGCGATTCGACGATATTGTTTTTGCTGTTTGGTATGCATCAGTGAATAACCTTTTGAAGGTAGAAATTTAATGGATAACATCGCGTACCTGACTCGCATATTTTTCTTCCAGCTCTTGCCAAACATTCGATACCAGATTCTCGCTCAAAATTTTCCTAACTTTCTATTGTACAGCGGGAAAATTTCTAAAAATGCATACGCCATCGCTCACGTGGAATATAAGAAAAAAATCTCTACAATTATATATTCATGGAATAATAATTCTATATTCATAACTTATTTTCTGCATCACTACATTGACATAATTAAAAATAATTCAAAGTTGCATTTAGTGTTTTATATAAAAATAATAAATATAAATATAAATAAAATATAACATGTAAAAATAAATAAAAAATAATAACAAGAGAAAGAGAGAAAGAGATAGCACTGAAAATAATGAAACGAGAAAATAATAAAATAGAATTCAACACCCGATTGGCCTTCGGGCGCTACACGCGCCGCAACGTGGAATAAGAATATACGGCGAATTAAAGTTAGCGCGGAACTATGCGGGTATTGGATCCCAACTACCGCCAAAGTCCCGTTTTTTCACATCCTTGTCTTCCCCATTGCAGCCCAAATTCCCAAGTCCTCCTCCGTCTGATCGGTCCCAGCGGCAGCAGTCGGGGCTCTCCATCGCTACGTTAGTTAAGATTAAGTTAAAGTTGGATGAACTTTGGCCAGAGCCGAGAAACTATGCATAAGCGGTTATATTATCGCCAGATTTTGCGCACTATGCAGCAATATAATACGAATTTAAGGATCTTATCACGTTGTCTTCCAACCGTGCCGCTCATGTTTAATATTAATGTAAGACATTTTGCCGTGGGTGTTTGGACTTTTTCATATGCGACAAAGGAAATATTTTTCGCGTCAGAAAACTTATGTCAAAAAATGCGTAATTAAAATAATATAAATATATTTATATTATTTTTAATAATATAGTACATTTAATAATATATTATAATACAGTATATTTAATAATATATTATAAATGATATAGTTTAATATATAAATAAATTATTCTTAAATAAATTAAATTTAAGAGCAGTTATAAAAAAATCCTAAACATGTAAAAATATTTAATAAATTAAATTGTAATTTTAATTAATATGTCTTTTTTAAATATACATAAGAAGCAGCTTTATTTTTTTATATATAAAATATCAATTAATATATTTAGAATATATTTTATTCTCTTTCATATGTATTTATTTATAATAAAAAATTTCATTCTCATAAATAAATTAAAAAAAAAAAACATACTCTTAGAGCGATAAAAATACTGCTGCGTCACTCATAATGCTGATTATCATTTTCGTTTTGTCGTGAAAACGAAATGTCAATCTTCTTCGCAGTGGATAAAAACTAGCGACAGCCAAGCATATAGATTCACACGTGTTTTCGACACGATAGAGAGTCGATCAGGGAAGAAGAAGAGCCTTCAAGCCCGTTCTACTTCGTGCAGTAATTTTTTTAAATCGAAACCCACCCTCCCTCCCGTGTCGGCGGCAATGTCGGGGGCGCTTTCTCGTCTCGCATTCTCGGGCGGAATTCGCAAAAAGTAGCGGCGACGTCGGGAGAGGTGAAAAAGGCCGCATCGATGGTGCATCGCTTTGTACGTAGATACCCCCAAAGTACATCCCAACGGGATGTATATATATATATATATATATATATATATATATATATATATATATATATGTGCTATTCTTCGTGTATCCCCCTTCATCGCCCCCTCCCCACGTTCCACGCCTTTTCGCCAGAGTGTTTTCCATCCCTCCAACGCCGACCTGATGCACGCACACACGCGCACGTTATAAAATGCTCGTTATAGTTCGCCACGTAGGCGTGTGAGGGGTGAGGAATTTAATTTAGAACTTGATTTATATTTTAGCGGGCCATAAAATGGGGAAATAATTTGTCCCCCCTTCCTCCCCCGAACGCGCATGAGATGGCCTTCCCGCTGCTATGCAGCGTTTCGTACCGTATCAACCGTCTCCCCTCCCCTCCCCCCCCCACCTCCATGACCCCCCAGCTCTCTACGCCGAAAGGTCGCGAGTCGATGTGCACATACATTATGCTCAAGTGCCGAGGCTTCCTCCCCCGGCAATGCACATGGGGATGCCGCTCTTACAAGGACTAACGTTAATCTTGAAAATCTTTTGTGCGCGAGTGTGTTCACGCGGGCTTGGAGGATCGATGCGAAGAAAGGCGCGATTAGATGGTCTCTCGAGCTGAGGAAATTTGTTATGCAAATTTCCACTCTTAAAAAAGGCATCGTTAAATCGATACTCGCGAGTATTGTTTCGCTTCTTTTCCTCGATGTTAATTGATTATCTCAATACTACGTATGTCACTTCATGTCAATAAAATCCCGTCATCACGGCTGCGTATTTGACAATTCAAATTTTAAGTGTATAATATTTTGATTTAATTAATTTTGAAACAACAGGTAATTAGAGTTATTACACATATCGTCATATTACATATAACTAATTTTATAAATCGGTGTGTGTATGTGAAAAATTAATTAACGCTATTAATGATTAAAACTCCATGGATTTGGCAAAAAAATTCTTAATTTTTACTATTAATTTTTACGGTCCAACCAATATTGCAAAAGATATCTTGATTTTTTGTATAATATTTTGCAAAAATCTGACATTACCGAGCAATTATGTTGACATGAAAGAATTATTTAATGCTGCTAATGATTAAAACTCTGTAAAAATAAAGGATTACAAAATTATAGGACTAACTATAAGAAAATTATAGTAGAATAAACTTCTGTTTCTCAAAAATAAATTTTTTGTATGTCGTATCACGTATCAAGATATATCTAAAAGTTGCGAGAGGGGTATGGAAATATTTTTGAGTCCTTTTTCTCTCTCTCGATTCTCTCGATTAAATCTTTGCTTTTATGTTATTTAAAAATATTGATATAATAAATATTTAATAAATATGTAATGTTTAATAAATATTTAAAAAATATTGATATAATAAATATATAATAAATATGTAATAATTACGGTATCTCTCTTAGTCTGACTCTTCCCCTTCTGGCATGGGTGACTGGCAATTATTAGCGTCAGTTTCAAGTGAAACAAGTTTGATCGCTTTGAGCTTGATTAAATTTGCCATAAATATATGTTCAACCAAAAATAAATTTTGAAAGAATTTGATTAATATAAATATATATAATATATTAATAATAATATAAATAATATAAAATACACGCTCCGTTTTTGACGCTATTTTGACTTCACAAGATTTTTTGCCCTGATTAATCATCAGATGCTTACTTGAAATATTTCATTGATTAATCTAATAATTCAAATACTTTTAATAATCAAGACGGAATATATGACGTCATTTATCGGTCTCGGAACAATCAAACTTGCTTCACTCGAAAACATTATATGTTACCAGCGCTCTTAGATTCATTAAAGTACTCGAACCTCCTCATCCGGCAAATGCCTTCGTTAAGATGAAGATATTATCAAAAAAGAAAAATGTGTGAGGATAGGTTTTTTCCTCTTTCTAATTTTTCAGAATAGGATATTTATTTTATTTTTATTTTTATTCGAATATAAATAAAATGATAAATATAATGTAGAAAATAAATTTATAATATAAAATATAATCTACTCTGCTTTCCCTTTAAATAACGCGTAAATATTTCGTCTTTTATAAAATGTATTTAATGTGAAATTTAATACAAAATAATTTATTATACGAAATTAAATGAAAATGTCCAAAATATGCCTATAATAAAAAATTTACTAAAAATTCTTAGAATAAGCAAAGCTTTTTAGCAACTTATTATCCAATATTTATTATTAATAATCGACATACAATTATAAAGCTTAATATTTTTATATGTATAAGAGATATTTATAGTTTTATTTAATGTTAATAATCGCGATCAAAAGAGTCATTCATAAAGTCATTAATCGTTTTTTAATTGTAAAAGAAAAAAAACCACTGGCACATTTTGCGCAGACTTTAAAAGAAAAAAAATTTAAAACGTGAAAAAGTAAACTTCGATGTATATCAACGATTAAATTACAAAATAAATCGCGATTTAAAGTTTCCGAACAAATGCGACAAATAAATGCACCGATATTAGTAATATTCGATTGCGATACGCGTAATTTCGCGCGCGATATAATTACTATCATTTTATGCAAAGATCTTTCGACAGATATTCGAAATACAGTATGCACCGCTCGATTTATTTTTCGCGACTTTATACGAATGTCACGATCAACAATAAGATATATATTCTATCTCGCGGATAATTATTTTAACAGAATAAAATGGGGGTCTTATAAGCTTTTAAATATCATTATAAAAATCGCCACGTTTTATAGAGAATAACAGATCCAATGATTTTAATAGGACTCTTCTTTTGCCGAGATTCGACAAAGAGAAAAACGATACTAAAGATGTTGATATGAGCATACGCGGTTAAATTTATGGGTATAAGAATATTTTTGCAATACACGCTTTAGAAACAAATATATCGTATATATTAATTGAACTTTCTATATATTGTCATTATGTATCCTTTTGATAATTTTTCGTGTAATTTACAAATGAATTCATATTTTATATAATTTACATACAATTATAAATTTTATATAATTCAATTATACATATTATATACATATTTTTTTCATATTATACATATTTGTATCATTAATTACCCAATATTTTTTAAATATTTTTAACATAAAATATATATTACAACATATTATAATATTTAATGTTATTATAATTTATTGTTATTATAAATTATTGTTTTTATAATTTTTCTTAAATTTTCCTGAGAATAAATTTAAATTGGATATTATTATTACGTATTGTAATTTTATTTCTAATTTTTTCTTTGCCTAAAGCAATCCCTATAGCTCTAACAATCCTACTTGCTGACTAAACCAGCAGAAATCCGAGATTTGAAGAACATATACCTAACGGCGTGCCCTAACCACGTGCCCTAACCGCGTGTCCTACTCGCGTGGCCTGATAGAATACCCTAATAGAATGCACCGTAGGCTGCTTTCGTTGGATTAGTTGGACTTACCTTTCGTATATCTAGCCAGAGATGTAGCTTCGAGGTCGACCCCTATCAGAGGTCGACGAAGGAAAAAAATTCCTTCCGTTGCCGGCTAATTATTATCGCCGGTACATGAGCATAATTTTATGCTCGTTTATGACATGACAGTTTGTCATGCATCGTTTTAATATAACTTTACTTTAATCAATTTAATGCTAAGTTATCAGTCAAATTTAATAATTGATTGAAGTAATAATATTTAATTTTAATAAAATAAAATAAATTTTATTTTATTAAAATTAAATATTATCGTCAAATTATCCATGTGACACATGTAAATGTTTTATTAATTTTATTTTAATACAAATTACATATTATTATATTATAAATACTATTAGATTAATAATTAAATATTATTATAAATATTATTATAGTAAAACGATGCATGACAAAATGTCAAAGCTTTCAATGATAATAAAGATGGATGGGCTATGAAAAATATTTTATATTTTTGTCAACTTTTTGTTTTAATTTATATTTTAAATCATGTTTTTAATATGTTTTAATGTATATTTAAAAAATTTATTAAAACTTATTTGATTTCATCTATTCTAGCCCATCCATTTTGAGGCAACGGATCTATTTACAATCTATAATATCTACGGATCCGTCATCTCAAAATAAAATAAAATTTATCACTCACCGGCACTGATGCGCAACAGCGGAGATTTGGTCTTGAGGCTACGTTGTCTGCAACACAAATATAAAATCTAAATTATAACAATGCTTAAAATAATTAATATTTTAAGAAATTATAATTGTACGCACCGAATTTTATATCCGATGCGAATAATAATAAGAAATATAAATATGGAATAATTTTATAAACTCTAAAAAAAAAACTAATTTTTTTAAAATAAAAACTTGTATAGTATGAGCCTTTTTTATTTAAACTATTCAAATAATTATCAAATCGAATTAATGCATGTACGGGATTTATAATAATTAATGTACAAATAATAATTCTTACCCTTGAGTTGCTCCGCCGATGCAGGATGCCTCTCCTAGGCCTCCTCCTCCTCTCAGATTGATTCACACGCGCGATACTTTGAACGGCACTCCCGCACTTTTATTAAAAGATACTTCCGCACTTGTACGCGCGATACTTTCAATGACACTCCCGCACTTTCGAATTTCGACACATTTCGAACACGCGACGCGACGCGAAAACCGTCCGCGGCACGATGACGGGACCGACGCCGCGATAAGCCGTCCGCGGCACGATGACAGCATTAATGATACGACGAGCCGTCCGCGGCACGATGACAGCAACGACGGCGTTGGGTGCTTGGTTTTCCCCTTCTCAGTAAACCTTTAGAGACTTTAAGACTCTCAAGGCACCGTCCAGGTACTAAGCCCTCCCACCACGCCAAGGTTACACCCTAGGAGGGTATTATACGTATATAATTTTTTAATATGACATATATATATATATATATATATATATATATATATATCATATTAGAAAATTATATGCGTATAACGTGGGATTATATTTGGGAATAAGAAATGTAGATAAAAATCCACATTTAGGAAAAGTATTTAAGAATATTCGGAGCGCTTCGTACCACTATGTTACTCTTTGAGTGTCGCCGTACGAATGACAAGACCATATATGTAAACGTAAACAATAAGGTCGCGAAGGCCGAACACTATGTTATCGAAAAGTTGTTGCCGAAATATTTTAGATACTATCATATTATATGTATACGCGAAGTATTAAAATATAAAGACGTATGTACAAGTGGAATATTAAATAGTACAAGTACTTTAAATTATAGATTAATTATTTAATAAACAATTTAATATGTCACGGCGCTTATTATTATGTTAATCATTATTCGAACCTACGATTTGACTATTTTATTACGCGTCCTCAATCCGAATCATATTTAAATTGTCGAAAAATCGAACGATAAAGTATCGGATGAAATATAATTAAACATCAAGTATTTTTAAAGAAATAATTATTGCTTATAAAGAGAGAAAGAGAGAGAAGGATCGCGATAAAACAATACTTTACAATTTTGTTTCTAATCATTTCGATTCTTGATTAAGACGTCACGCAAAATACGCGCTTCGAAATTTATCCATTATGATATAATTACGTATTATTCAAAATTTAAAGTGTGTAAAAGATAATTAATTATTTATCATATCGAATTATTTCCCGATACTTGTCGCGGATCGCGTTGAGTAGAAAAATTTGATGGAATGTCTCGCGTTCTACTTCCTCACTGTTCGAGTGTCACCGTGAGACTAATAAAGACGTAAGCCAACACGTAAGCAACAGCGCGCTAATGTTTACATCGTCAAGGCCGTGTATCATGTTATGTTTTGATAATTCATTGCCGAAATATTTCCCGTACTATGACGTATATACAATCGGAAATATTATATTATACATGTATTTTGAATTATAAATTAATTATTAAATTAACAGTTAATATATCACGGATCGTTTATCGTTAATTACTTGCACCTGCGATTCAACTATTTTATTGCGCGATCCGAATCATCGAAAAGTTCAACGATAAAGCATTGGATAAAATAAATTTAATTTTAAATATTTTTAAAGAAATAATTGTTACTTAGAAAGAAAGAGGAGAGAGAGAGAGAGAGAGAGAGAGAGAGGGGAGGAGGGGAGGGAGGGAGGAAGGTAGGGAGATGGAGAAAGAATTAATTATATCAAATTATTTTTAACATTTTTATGCTCAAACCAATATTGCAAAAAATATTTCGCAATTTTTTTTTTTTTTCTTGTCTACTATTATTTATGAAAACTAAATTTTGTAATATTTTATATAACACACACATACACACACACACGTATAATATTTTAATAATGTGCTGTTGCAGCCCTGATTAAGATATCTACTTAAAAAAAAAACATATTAAATCAATACAGGCAATATTAATACCTCTTTTTCGCGATGCTGATTGGTTATCTCGACGATGCACCAAACATTTTATATCAATAAAAGCTTGTCATAACTGAGCGACACATTTGATAGTTTAAATATTAAGGGGGTGTGTAATTTTTATTTAATTTATTTTGAAATAGTAGAAAATTAGAATTAATATATAAGTAATTATATCCGCATACACATAAAATTAAAAAGGCGAGTTTAAAGACAAAGATAGATGTTTAGAATAACGATTTTTTTAAAATTCCGCATTTGATTAGAACATTAAATTATTTATACATACTAATATACAAATTTGGAATACATTCGATTTATAATAACTCTTGTGAAACAATATTTAAAAAAATTATTTAAGAAACTTTTTTATTTTTAAAAGACTTCTTTTGGGAAATTTTTTTTTTTAATGTCAATTTGTTGGATCGTGCTTTTTGAATATTCTTTTATTTATATAATATCTGTAATATGAATACTAACTTTAATTTTATCTTTAATTATTATTTTTATTATTTTAGGAATAATTTATTTTTAAATTTCCCTTTATTATTAAATATTAATTTATTATTATTATTTTATTATTATTATTATCAATTTATTATTAATTTATTATTATTATTTATTATTATTAAATAATAATAATTTATCTATGAAATATATAATAAAATATATAGAATTTAAATGAATTTGCAAATGACAACAAATAAAGCCGCGATTTTTGGCATCAGAGAGTGTATCAAGAGAAAAGCCGGTTAGATAGTCATTAATCGCGACATCGTAATCAAGGAAGAAGATGGACTTAGCTAAAGTAAGGAAGTGAAATCGGAGATATTTACGCCTTACGAAGAGGGTGCGATAAAGCGCAAGTATATACGTATATAGGATGGGCCAGTACGATCTTCTTCCTCTTACCCCTCCTATCCCTCCCCACGTTCTCCATCTCGCCAAGACTCGGAGGGATTCATTAAGGTCGGGATGGAGGTGTTAATATAGTGAACATTGCCGCCGGGAGTCTCGCGCTCCACTCTCGTAAGATGGGGATACGAGAATCACCGAGAATGAGAGACAGGGATGAAAAGGACGGGCGGCGGATGGGGCGAGGGTGAGAAGACTCTGCGAGGAAAAGCTGCGCCAAGCTGCCGACGAGGGGTGGGGGAGGGAGGGGGAGTGCGGGACAATCGCGGGGCGCGAGCGAAGCCGTGAGGCTAAATTACGCGGGGGTTTCGCCGTCAACGACGAAACTATTAGCCTAGGATTTAGATTCACTCGCGACTCTATCTTGGCCGCGTACTTTGACGCTGCGGCATATCGCCGCCGACGATTCACGGCGATGGAGAAAACGGCGGTAAGATGTCGCAACTCCGAAATGGATCCCGACTCTCTATTGCCAGAGTGAGATGCAACATTTATGTCGTTATGAATTTTTCAGGATTGCGAAAGTTACTTTGTAAAAGTAACTTGTTACCGTTGCTCAAAAAGTAACGAGTATAATTTTTGTTACTTTTTTTTTTATATTTAATACAAGCTTTACATAAATTTCTTTTTAATATAAGAGCGAATTAAATACTAAAAATTTTTTAATATTTTTTTTTATATACTGTTCGCCTTACAAACTAAAAGGAAATAAGATGACAAAAAAAATTTGTTAAATTAAAATTATTAAATTAAAAAAAATAATGTTAAATTTGTTACTCTTTACCAAAAAATGTAATAAAATTACTTCTTCTGTTACAAACAAAATTTGTAAACTGCCGTAAATTTGTAAACTTATCATTACAATTACCAAAAAAAACTGATGATGATAGCATTACTTCCCACTCATGAAATTTTTGTACTATCATTTTATATATGCTCGTTAAAAAAACGATATTGAATCGGTCGATTTCTAAGAAAGAAATTGATTAATTTTTATGTAAATGACAACTAAGTAATTAAACTAACAATAGTTTTGTAATTTTAATATTTATTTATTTTTGAGATAGGTGAAATAATTATGTTTCTATCTTGAAAAG
The DNA here is from genome assembly GCF_021464435.1 of Cataglyphis hispanica. Lineage (NCBI taxonomy): Eukaryota > Metazoa > Arthropoda > Insecta > Hymenoptera > Formicidae > Cataglyphis > Cataglyphis hispanica. The sequence continues at coordinate 5,815,343 of NC_065962.1, read as the reverse complement.
ATTTATGTTTAACATCACTCAATTCTGTCTCCTTGAAACATTTTCGAAGACAATGTAAAAATCTAATTGAATTTACTTTGCCCATTACACGAATGACGTAATTACTTTGCTATTCCTGCAATCTATTTGCAGAGTATGCAGTTTGGAATTTGCGCTTTTGGATTATTGATATAAGCCTGAACTGAGTGTTTCCGCTCAGAGTAATTGGTGGCACGTTTCGCGAATGAAATACATACGTAAAATGTGAAATGCACAGGATAATCATCTTGAAAACTTCAAAACCTGCGATTGCAACTTGGTCGACAATTTTAGAAAATATTTATCATATTCGTTGCATCTATAAAATTTCTAAGTTATTATGCAATTCTCTTATCTTTTAATTGATCTATTTCTTGAATATTTGCAATCAAACATTGAATACACTCGACAAAGAGGCGCTACAATTTCCTCTTATCGCGTCCTATCTTTTATAATTAGTTTAATCCTTTAGAAAGCTAAATATTAAATAAAATATACAAGCCACACGGTTTTCTACGTCATTCCATGTCAGTTTTTTCATTCATTTTATTCGAATAAAGAGCAACAAAAATTTGATTTGTGATTATTTTTATCAACCATAAATATGTCCTTTCATCTTTTTTTATTTCCAGCAGAAACCAACCAATGAATTGGGTTTATTAATTTACATTAATAAAAATAATCAATGCGCTTACAGACTATATACCTCCTCTCTCAATATTGCCTTTTTTTTCCATTATTCAGATTTTTATCGACTCGATATCAATCTGCAAAGAATTGTTTCGATTAATCATAAAAAGAGAAAAAAAAATTATCTGACGCGATCGCGAAAGATTCCGACAATTCTTGCAATAGGGCTGCATTTGCATAGTTTCGATCCGCATGCGGATTCTTCTTTTTAACACGCATTAGTTACCGGCGCGATTCCATTCATGAGGCATTGAACGAGCCGACCGGTTAATGGCGCGCGATCAAAGAACATCGAACGTCGATTCGTCGAGAGGCGCTCTGAAAATTTCACGTTAGTTAGACGTAAACGAGCCGTTTCCCTCATGCCTCCGATCCAATCTCGCGCTCTTGTTCGATCCGCAGTTGCTTGGAGAAAAAAAAAAAAGAGAGGGATACTCGGCTGTTCGCCGAGTTTTTGATCGGGTTCGTTAACGTCAAATATATATCATGTAGTCGAGCAACGAAATTTCGAGAAAAATACTCTATTCTTTTTTATATTAATTCACCAGAAGATTACATGAGAGTTTTTTTATGCTGGAAAACTTGGAGAATTTTGAAAAAAATAATTATATATATAATACAACTATGAGTTATATTTTATAGTGATATTCACACATTATAGCTATTTTCATCAATATCGTAAAAGATTTTTATCAATACAATAAAAAAAATTATAATCTAAAGAAAATTATAATTTTATTAATAAATAAAAAAAAACGCTTTTAATGCGGTTAAGCACTCTTAAACCCGTTTATTAAATATATGACTAAAATTTGAGCTCTGTCTGAAGTCTCTTGCTCGGGTTTGTCTGCTACGAATTTTCAAAAATGATAAAAAGCGCGGTTTTTGAAGGTTCCAACCCCGTCAAAAACTATCTAATCATCATAAGTCATTTTGTTTTGCGGATTTAGATTCAATTCACAAAAAGAGAAGCTACTCATTTTTTTCAGATTGCAGAAAAAATATAAAATTAATTGCAAACCTCTACAATTAAAAGTAATCTCGCACACACACACACACACACAAAGAGAAAAATGAATTAGCACATTATATATATATATATATATATATATATATATATATATATTTTTGTTACTATTGGCTGCATCTCGTCAACGAGCGACTCAAGATCAACATCGTTCTCGAAGTCACGTAAGCGCTGTCGTAATCAGCGAGAAGACCTTCTCTCACGTCCAACGTCAATGTTTGTGAACATCAGACAAAGTCCTAACTGCGAGCAATTTCATCAAAATAGTTGGACGATCCTAATTCTGTCAGATCAATTTAGTAGTGGATCTTCATCTTGCATGAAGAGCAAGACATGATAATTCGATTATAATGTCCCTTATTCTGTTGCTCGCTTAACTTGATACGTGGATGATTTCAATTATTTTAATGGCGCTATTAATAGCAAGCGCTTATTTATATTTATTTATATATGAGTAAAATATATTTCCACGTATATAGAGGCAAAGCAAATTCAAGAATCTCAGCTGATTCTTCGCATTACGATTTTAAAGTGGCGTTTGCACTTTCCCGCTTTTATCCCAAGACGACCGGGTTCACGAGCAACGGCAAAATCCTGAAGAAAAACAACGCTTGCGCAACTCTGAAACCGCATTCAAAAATCCCCCAAATCCTTAAGTCCTCCTAAGAAAACATTCGTGGCTTAGCGAGAATCTACCGTCTACCCCGTTTACGCGACAAATTCTACCTTGAAGAAATGGAGAAACAGACACTTGACCAAATCAAAATCTTGTAAGAAAATGGCTCAAGATAAAGCCTTTTGCATTATTTTACGATATTATAAACATTGATGTATTTATGATTGTGTTGAGATGTGAATTAATATAAAATCATAATCTTTTTTTTATCTTAAAATATATTAATTAATATTTATTTTATATATTTTATGTAATTTATATATTCATTTTATACATTTTATATAATTTATATATTTATTTTATATGTTAATTAATATGTTTTTAAATTATTATTCGCAATAATAATAAATAGTGAACATATAATGTAGGTGTATTGATTCTTTGAAAATTTTTTTTTAAGTTTAAAACAGCCCAATTTATTTTTCATTCTTTAGAACACAAAATTAGATTATGAATACAATATTAAATTTAAATTACTGTCACATATATATATATATATTAATGAAATAAAAACAACTTAAAGAGTTTTACATAATCAAAACAAGATAAATGAAATAATAGTAAATTAAATCATAAATTAAATCATTTTTATGTCAGAAAAAAAATGCATATAATTTTCTGTATATTTTATATACAAAAACTACTTCCGTTGATTATGAAAAATATCTGGTGTTTGAATTTGAATTAGTATAATCGAATTTAGAAATTCCTTGATAAATTATCAGATTTATTAGGTTGTGAATATACATAACATGGACAAGCGACGAATCAAGGAGCGAAGGAAAGTCGCCGAAAACGGATTAGGTGTGACAAACACGGGGGTAAGTCTTCAGACACGGAGCTCTAGGTATAAGGGCGTCGTGTGTCACCGATGTGCAACAAGTTGCCTCCAGCGGAGTCGCCCCCCTCGCGCCCCACCCCGCCCCGCCCCGCGAATGCCGGGCCACCCCGCATTAAATCATTTTTAAACGTCCTCACGATCGCCGTCCGACTTTTATTCGAGCCGATACAAACCGTAGTCTGACGCGCGATAAATTTCTTCCTCATCGGATCTCTTTTCCGGGAAATAGAATCCAAGTATCTATTCCGATCGCGTATTGTTTCTCTGAAATTTCATCTCTGAAATATTAATATCAAATCCATTAAGTGCTCGATAACTATGATATTTGAAGAAAGTAAAGAGCTGGATAGATATGTCTGTCAATATCATCTGTTATTCATCAAAAGATATCATTATTCGATTTATTAAATATTCAAATTTGATTTAAATGTACCTTTTTAATAAATTAATAAGAGATTTTTAAGAAAAATAATTAATAAGGAGAATAATTTGTGTGCTCTATTCAAATATATATTCTTTTTCTAATTGTTAAAAATTTATTTGGAATTTTTCTTCTTTCCTCGAGAAAAAAAAATAATTATAACATAGATTAAAAATATAAAAAATATATATATAAAATATATATAAAGTATATATAAAAATATATATATAAATATATATAAAATATATATAAAAATATATATAAAAAAATATATATAAAAAAATATTACACGATTTTGAGGTTTCTATAGTTAAAAAGAAACTTGTAGAAAATTTGAGAATATTTAAAGGTAGAAGCTCTTGGGAAGCTTATCCCGTATCGGTAACAGTCAGAAGTATGCGGAGAATTCTAGCGGGTCAGGTCGTTAGGGCTGGCCTTCCCGGTTCACCCTGAGCATGTATCAAACTGAACGGCTCCGTATTTAATAACGGTCGGAGCTCGCTGTCAGAGCGGAACCGCTGTTTAAAGCAACCGTTCGATTGATTGATTGATTGATCGATTGCTGCCGCTGTACCCAGCTCGCCGTTACAATGCAAATGCGCGAACGCACTCGCCTACGTTCTATGCGTCGTTTAACTCTCTCTCTCGTCTCACGCATAAATTCCAGTACTTTGCTTTCTTACGATAAATGGCACAAGTTCTCGTGTAACATGTTTGGAATTGAAGTTAATTTTTCGCTACACGAAAAGCAAAAATTGTTTATTTTTCATATACTTTTAGAGATATATGTATATCCAAATGTCTTTTTAAAGTCAAATTTATTTGTTTAATTATTATTGTCACCTGGTGGATATGTGTGTAGCATTGAAAAATTCCGCTTGCATATGAAAGTTAAAAACGTGAAATTAAAATGTCACTCATAAAAAAAAAAAACATATGTTTTAATTTAGTTTTTCAAATAATTTTAAACTTTTGTTTTTAAAGTAATATTATTTTGTTAAAGTGTACCTTCAAAGATCACACAATCGCAATCTACGATGATAAATGCAAATTTTTAGAAGAGCATAAAATGTTTTGAGGCAACGAGAATCACATTTTGTCGCGTCTGCAAAAATAAAAAAAATCCACGCTTAAAAACTTTGCGGAAATTGTGAATCCGCGGAATCGTAACAGCAGAAAACTTCATTGAAAGTTAAAGAGGTGGTCTAGAAAAAAAAAAGAAAAGACAGAATTGTACTCTGACCCGCAATTTTAAAACAAAGCGAATGTCACATGTCTCCTCGATTCTGTCTCCTCGTCTTTCTTACACGAAGTTACGCGTGTGTATGTTAAGGGATTACATATCTTTGACAGGCTTAAAATTAAATTAAAATTAAACAAATTTTTATTATAAGTGAAATTATGTTTTATTAAAAAAGGAAAATATATGTCTTGTAAAGTAATCTTTTAAGAATATCTCGCCAAAGTTTCAATAAAAAATATCAAGAATTGATATTTTCTGGCAGCTATTTTCCCGAACAGTATTTGTAAAAAACGATATCAGAGATATCGTTTTAATCTCTGCCTTATTTGAAACAAAAATTTTCCGTTAAACTGGATGAATAAAACTAGTGCTTGTCATAGGATATTTTCGATTTATGGCATAGTTTTTTTTTTATATAAATAAAAAAGACCTATTTTTAAATCAAAAACCATATTTTTTTTTGCTATGAACCGCTGTCATTTTTTGAAAAATTAATATTTTTAAAATCGACTATGACAAGCATTAGTTTTATTTATCTAGTTTAAGGGAAAATTTTTATTTTTTATTTTAGATGAGAGGAGACGGAACTATCTCTGATACCGCAAACGTCGTTTTGAAAAACACCGCTCGGGAAAATAGCTGCCAGGATCTCAATTTTTGATACGTTTTGTTAAAATGTTGAGGAAATATTTTCAAAAAACTACTCTACAACACATGTATTTTCATTTTTTAATAAAACATAATTTCAGCCACAATAAAAATTCGTTAATTTCGATCTACTTTTAAGGTCTGTCAAACGTATGCAACCCCTTAATTTAGAGAATGATATCGAGCGAGCCGAGATCGCGCTCTGCGCTTTTAATGCGGTGCATAATGGAAACGGAGAGGGGAGACGAGGGGGGAGGAGGAGGAGGAGGAGGGACGATACTCGATGTAATCCTTAATGCACATACGCGCATGAAACGCGGGCGCTGCAATTGGGCTACACGGGGTTATACGGCGACGCGTGCAAGCGTTCTTACGAGCGATAAATCAGCGGCGTGCTCGTGAAATTGAGCACGCGTGCAATCCCCCGTGTAAACACGTTAGCAGTTCATAACGTTGCAAGATCCATGGAAGCGATCAAACGCTCGGGTCCTCTCCATCCCTCCCTCTCTCTCTCTCTCTGCTCCCTCGTGTACAAGGGGCAGATTACGTCTTCCTGATATTAACTCTGCATTGTAGAAGCCCTCACGAAATACGTCCTGCATCGTCCCCGTAGCAAGAGACGCGGCTGATTAATAAAATATGAGGCGCACCGCGAAAAAGAAGCTCTCTCTCTCTCTCTCTCTCTCTCTCTCTCTCTCTCCTTGTTGCGAGTTTTAAAATCTTCTTTTGTTGGGTAATCGTTTATCGAACGTATATGCTCGAGAGGGAATTTGTTTCACATCTTTAGAAATTCGTACAAAGCTCAATATAACTCTGTTTCTTTAAGTAAGTTCCCCAATAGAGCAAATAACTGTGCTCAGAGATATTTTTGAGAGAGAAAGATTTCTTGTTTGCCGAATACTTGTGATATTTAAATGAGAAAAATTTTTGAAAAAAAGAAACATGCATTTTTATCGTTGTTTTGTACGATTTCCGATACTGTCGGATCGATGTCGTAAGTTGCTTAAAACAATAATCGCTTCGCACATCGAAAATTTGGTTGACGCGTCTGACAGTTAGCGGAATGAAGGTAAAAAAGAGCAGCGGTATTGCAGTAAAAAAAAAAATAGAGGGACATTTTATCGCATTCATTTGCGTACGCTCGCTCGTACGCATGAATGTCGCCAGAACCTTTTTTAGGGGTCCGCGCCGGATCATGGGCGCCGCCAGTACTTTTTTAGAGATCCATTAAAATCCATTAGAATCTAGAGGACCTCTTCAATTAATATTTTTATATTACCAAAATAAGATTATATAATCATTAACCCACGAGTGCGAGACTTGTCACACGGTATGGTAATAGAAATTCGAATAAGGGTAAAGAAAAAATTAAATAAAACCTTCAAAAAATTTAAAAGAAATAAAAATATTCATTTTTTGATTAAAAAAATTAAAAGAAAGAAATAATTTTTATGCATCTTACGCATATACGCATTTTACCACAAGGTTCCAGTGTATAAATTATTCTTTTCGCGCTAATTATTTTATTTATTTATTTTTTTTTTTAATTTAAAAGAAAAGCGAGCACGCGGAAGTCATTGCATATCATATCGCGACGCCCATGCGGTCGCGCACATCGCACTCGCGGTTGCCCCGTAGATTTCCGGTACGCATAAACGCGTCATTGCGCTGCTGCGCGTCGACCAGACGGACAGGGTAGACAGAGACAGGCAGAGAAAGAGAGAAAAAGACACAAAGAGCGAGAGAGAGAGAGAGAGAGAGAGAGAAACGAATAGGAACGAGATTGGGGACGTCGGTTGCGGGATAGGGAGCTGCGGCGAGTGGCACAGGCACATGGAGGGTTAATGCATCAACATCAAAGTGGCTTGCCGCTACAATTATTGCACTCAACGCACTGAGCTCGGGCGTGCGGTCGAGGGTGCACTCTCAACGCACGGATCGCGGAGATAAAACACACGCGCGCGCGCGCGGGAACTCGCGGGGAAACCCGGGATCCCCGGGAGCCCGCTGTCCGGTGGTGAGCGCCGTATATTACATTTTTTTTTCGCGTTTAACTGGACGGACATTAATTTGCAAAAGTAGACAGTGGCCGTAGTAGTTGCCCGCTTAGAGCGCGGGCGGACTTTTACAATCTCATATTCCGGATGTGCGGAGAGGCATGCGGGACTCTCGTTGTGTTGAATGCTCAGCCGCGACTTATGCACTTTTGACGCACGCTCTTCCTTCTTTCTCTCCCCTCCCCCCCTCCCCGCCCTCGCCTTTCTCCTTCGTCCCTCTGTTCTTCCCCCGTCCGCGTTTACCCATCCGGTTTTCCTCGCGGCGCGATGGCGGTCGCGTTTCTGTGTCGTCTCGCTGCACTCGAATGTGCTGTCGGGGGGATTAAGATTTTCGCGCGTTGTTTCCGCGAGAATCTCACCCACGAGACTTAAACGTAGGCTGGGGTATTAACGGCAAAATTGTGCAGCAAGCTCCGGTTATTAAAGAACTGCGCGAGAGCAAAATCGTAGGATTACGCTAATAATAGATAACTCGAAAGAATTAATATTTCGTGAAATAATTATTAATTTTGCTTCTTACGAATCGACTTGTATTCGACTGCATTTTCGCAGAAATTTAAAATGTTCGCGTCCCCTTCGGGATTTATGAAAGGTAGATGAAGAAATTATATTTAACGGTTATTTATTTAAATATTTTTATATCAATGAACTTTTTTTTAATAATTATATTCATACAATATATGTATATAAATTTTATATAAAATTTATTATACAATAAATATTAATTATCTTATTATATAATATAAAAATGTAATTAATTTAATAATATATTTTATATAATATATATTATATAATAATAACATTATTGTTATATATAATAATATAATTAATATAATTATATATATATATATATATATATATATATATATATATATATAATTATATAATAATAATATTATTATTATATATAATAATATAATTTATATATTAATATAATTAATTATATTATATACTATATATTATTATTATATTATTATTATTTTGTGTAATAATTTAATTTAATCATTAATTACTTGACAAATTTTTCTAATTTTTATTTTTATTCGCGAGCAGAGCTTTATTTATCATTTATTTAAACAAAAATATTGTCATTCAATTCACTTCCGCCGAACCCAATTAATCCACAAGATTTAAGTTCGCGAATGATTGGCGCAATGAATGACGAGCGTGGCAAATCGCAAAAGATTACCTATTATTCGCGGATTTTAACTCGTTTCCATCAGTTACGTTTATACGACCACCATTCTACCATTTCATCCCTCTCTTCCCCCCCTCCCCCCCCACCCTGTTCTCCTTTCACGCGATATTCCTCGCTGTCTATCGTCGAGACTCGTCGAGACGTTAGGGAGGCACTCTCGTCATTCTCGAAAAGCAATTGCGCCGGGAGAGACGTTAAAACGTGCGCAAAAATATTGCGTATTCTCCCTCGCTCTCCTTTTCACCCGTGATGTATGTTGGCCGCTTCGCGTGTGTAATGTGTGCGCGCACATAGCGCACCCCCCGCGTAAGATACGCATGCTAAAACTGCGGTGCGTGACGCGCGGTTACGGGACGAGCATAGAAATATGGACCGCGATGAAATATATGACGTGGCTGAGGAGATATAAAGACGGAACTTTCCTATAATCATAGAAATTCGCCCCTCATATTCGACTCATTTCCACAATTGTCGACAAAAGTATCTTAATATCTTGTTTATTGGAATAAAGGAAAAAAAAATATTTCCCTTTAATGTATATAAAAATACATGCAACAAAAATAATAATTTTAGAATATTTGTGATAATATAAAATGTAATTTTATAAAATAGAAATAATAATTAATAATATATAATAATTAATAATAATTAATAATTAATAGATACTAATTTTATTATATATAAATAAATGTCTGATAAATGTTTGGTTTCTTTGAGAAATGTTCCATTCTCTTTCTTTCTATTAGACTCCTACTATTATGGAAGAAAATATAATGGTATTATTCAAGAACAATTTTTCCATAACATCGTAAGTAAAAATTTTAATTTTCAACCATGAAAAAATTTGCATTGTTTTACGTTCTTCTTTCTTAACTTCGATTCGCTGTTTGAGAAAGAAAGCAATTTATTATTTCATTGAAAGTTATCAAGAATCTCTTCTATAAAAAAAAATTATGAAACACAAACAGACATATTCGTTCTTTTATTAAAAAAATTTAAACGTAACGTGATAAATTTTTATGCGATGTAAAAATTATAATATTCTTTTAATTTTTAAACGAAACCGCGATGGCGCGAGATAGCATTGTTGTAATCCCTCGATTTTGCAACTGCGCAAGTTCTCGCCGCGGAGCATCGCAATTTTCCTCTGAGAGATGCGAACCGTGCTTACGCGATCGGGCGAACCGACCCCGCGGATGTTGTACGAATGCTCGTAGGTTTCCATCAGCGGTTGCAGCAACGCGACCCAGTCCCCCTGTTCGTTTAACCCCGCACAGCCAAGTACTTGGTGTCCTCGCTAATAGGATTATCCGGATTCGCCAAGTTTGCTCCCGGAAACGGAATGACCGCGATGAACGTAAACGCCGACGAAATTTGCGGCGGATTTCTGAAGAGCCGCTCTTGCTCGAGAAATCGGATATTTCGATTCGTTCCACGGCGCGTAAAGACGACATACTGAACGACGCTGATATTCGTTAAGGTAAGGATCATAACATCGCTCGTAACATTCGCATGAACGAAGCATGCATACGAGATATTTGAAAATTCTCCATCTTAATTTCAGACGTTCATAAAATTGTTAAATTTAGGTTTTGCCATTTCTTCCCGACGCATCCAACGAATTAAAATATAAAATATTTTCAATTGAAATATATAATATAATGGAATATAGAATATATTAAATTGAAAAATATATGACAATTAAATGAGAAAATAAAATATGTAAATTTGTGTGATACAAATATTCAAGTGTCAAAATAAACATATGTCAAAGACGTCAGAAAAAAAAAATTGTGCAAATTAGAAACTTGCACATTGCTTCCTCATAATTTTATTTTCTTCCTTTTTATAATATCAGTAATCTTTTATAGAAAAATTCAAAATTTTATAAATAATGAACTCTCACCAATTCCCATCAAATTTAATATCAACCATCCTTTAACGATATTCTATTCATGTAAAAATATTTGGCTCAATATCTCAAAATTTGTGAAAGTTAAAGCATGCGCAGACCCTTATTGAATAATTCAAAATTTCATAAAAAATAAATCCTTTTACCAATTCTCATCAATTTTAATACCAACCATCCTTTAATGATATTCTATTCATATACAAATATTTAAACCAATATCTCAAAATTTACGGAAGTTACAACGACAATACTCTTTTTTTTTTTGAAAAATTTAAAATTTTATAAAAAATAAACCAATCTTTAATAATACTCTATTCATATAAAAAAATTTAGCCCGTTATCTCAAAATTTATGGAAGTTAAAGCAGCCACGTCTTTTTTGTGCACATACACACACATACATACTTATATACATATGGACATTTTATAAAAAATATTAAAATATTATAAAATTTTTTTGACGTTTTAAAACATACAGAACACATTGGCACCAAAATTTGAAAAAAGAAAAAAAAAAATTTCACACAAAAACAAAGCTTCCTCGTAGAGGAAGCAAAAGATGAAATAATTTTGGGCAGATTAAAATTTTATCAAAATTATTAGAAAAAGGAAGGTAAAGATGAATTTCGCGAGATTTCGCGGATTTTCACGACAAAATCCGCGAAACTATCCGGACGCAGGCTTGCAACATTTGTCGGTGGCCACTCTCTCTGTAATGCGACCACTTACGAACGTACAGCCGGCAGCTATGCAGTTTAATACTTGCGAATGTCTCTTGCAACGGCAGCATACCGTGCATACTGCGCTCCTTTCACTACCTCTTTCTCTTTCGCCGCGGCGGTTTATTCCATTTCGCTGGAATAAAGCGACGAGGAGGGTGGAATTCGCGGTGACCGCGAATCGACTTGCACGCTTTTGGAATAAGAATATAGTTTAGCTATGCATAAAAGAGAGATAAACGACATTTAATTCGCCTTCTTGCCGGCGAGTCCTGATTCAGCGTGATGCACCAAACTATTGCGGTTTTTCACGAGTCGGAGAGTTTAATGAAAATAGAAACAAACGGAAATTTCGAGAATTTTGTAAGAAAAATTAAATTTTGCAAATTTGCAACATTTTTAACAATTTTTACATAATTTTTCTTTCTAAAGTCTAAAGATCGAATTCCTTGGAAGAATAAAACTCTAAAGCTTACACATCAAAGTTATAATAAAATATATCAAATATATAAAAAAAAAAATTTTCTTTATATTAGTTTGAATTCATTTTGCTTCTACCCAAGTAAAATTCACGAAAAGAAAAAGGGAGAATGAAGAAGGAAATGACGATTGCAGCAAGGAGTGGTTTCTTTACGCGCGACACGGTCTAATTATCGATATGACTCTGGGCCAGCGCGTTCGATCGAACGTTGAAACGGTCGCCCGAATGCCAACTGACAAAGACGACGTTCGCATCTTGAGGTGCAAGTACCCGCCGAAGTCAAGTCCGTGCAAACTCTCGCAGACAGTTTCACAAACTCCACTGGAACATTAAGTGTGTATGTGCAGTGTGTGTGTGTGTGTAACGATGTAATCGTTCACCATCATATACCTCGCCAAGTACAGTACTGTGCAAAAATAATATTTGCCATTCCCTCTCATAGCATATTCACACAACTTATATCGTATTGAGAGAATTTAATAAATTATTATAATTTAACAAATTGTAATAACCAGAAATTTATATATATATATATATATATATTATTTATTATAATTTTTTTATTAGCAAACTAAATTTATGCACTGCTTTCATTCTACCATTTTATATTTAAATATTATTTTATGTCAAAAAGAATTAAATTTAAAATTAAATATCCAATAGCCGTGCAGTGACGATATAAGATAATGATATATTCTTTATCTTCAAAATGAAGTAAACAGCTGTCATGAAAATATCTCGATCAGACATTTATCTGCAATTTATGTCGCCGTTATCGTAACATTTATATCAGCGTTGAAACTATATATAGGGTGCCTCCTTTGGCCACCGTTATTGAACGACGCTGTACGTACCTAAGGTTTTAACTCGTTCGAGTGGCCGTTATATGGGGTTCTAAGCATTCGGATTCTGCTGACCATCGCAATCCGCTTCTCCTACCTCTTTCCTCGTCCACGCCATTCTCCGTACACTCGCGAAAGACTCACCCCTCCTCTTTCCTAGCTACGTGGTACGCCTTTAAACCACCCCATTCTCGCGCGCTCGTTCGCCCCGCGACTCTTCCTCGCGCTTACTCTCATTTAGCGACTTCCGAAACCTTCCTCATCCCGCTTCCATCTCTCGCTTGCTTTCTTCATCAACCACGCGCGGATCTCGTTAGCGGTGCCCCTTCGATTTCACTACGTATTTAGCGCTTCGGCTATCCCGCGCCATCCGAATGGGAACGTGTACGGAATGAACGTTTGCGAAACGCAAAGTCAATGTCTGTTCCTTCAGATGAAAGAATGGGAACGTCAGCCAATCGACATATGTGCTGATAAAAATTGATAAATAATAATTGCGTGATAATAAATTTTTCATATCAAATATTTCTGTTTCGCATGTTTATTATTATGTAAAAATTATAAATCTTTTTAGAAAAATAATTAGATATTCTTTATAAGAATTATTTTTTACGATAAAACATTAAATTGTTATTTTATTTAATGTAACAATACAATATTAAATATATTATTATTTTATTTTATATTATTTTATATTTATTTTATTTTATTTTACAATATTTGTGTTTAAATTATAAATAAAATTATTATGTCAGTTTTGATATAAGAATTTTATAATTTTATTATTATAAAATGTATTTAATATATTTAATAATATTAATTTATATTAATAATAATAATAATTTTAGAATTCTATTGTCATTTTTGACAATAAAAAAATTATTATGTCATTTTTGACATAACAATAATATTTAAAATTTAATAATAATAATTTATATTAATAATAATTTTAGAATTCTATTGTTATGTCATTTTTGACATAACAATAATATTTAAAATTTTATTAAGAGAAACGTCTATATATTTACTCTTCTATTTTTATGTTTTATTTATTACACATTTTTCATACTTGTTTGCGCGACGATAAATTTTGACCTGCAGTTATTTGATTTGTTTGCCTCGGGGTAAAACATGATGCAATAAAGAGTTAAATATCCGGTAGCCGATTGCCGTTCAATTTTCCAGAATTACGAGGAACGCGAATATCGCGAATACGATTCGAAGATTACGCGATCGAGCGAGATGGAGGAGTGCGCTCTTCTTTTTCCCTCCACCGATCATCGACCTACATCCAAGCTGAATCTCGTTCACCGAAGAACGTTAATATTTATTGAAAATAATATTATTGTTGCAAACTATGCTATGGACAAACGATGCTACGGGTAAACGCGCCAGGAATTTTAAGCGAGAATCTTCTTGCTACCGCGGTTAAGGGAGAATGTAAATCCGGCAACCGAGTTCGCGGATTATAATTTTCATTCCACGGCACGCCAACAGGAATTTGTACGGATTTATACGATAGTCAAACTTACGTATAAGAATTGCATCAAGCCAATTACCTTTCTCATCCCAGCCATTTTCCCGCTTCGCCGGCCACTTCTCCGGATAAATTTTTATGGCACTGAAACTTTCCTCCGCCGATTTTCTCGATTAAAACGCTCCGTTAAACAATTTCGCCGCAACTGAGATACGCCGATTGCCGAGTGATAGGTGAGAGAAGAACTTGAAGTTTTTCAAATACTTGTGAAACGTGATTAAATAGAAATTCGGCATAATATTCGTCGAGATATAGCACTTTTGCGTGTAACTTTATTCGTAGATATATAGAAACGCGTAACGAGTGTATTTTTTATTCTTAAGATAAAACTGCGAATGCATAAGAGGTAATAGAAAGGATACATTTGAATAGAAGATATATTTGAACAGCCTTAAATATCTTATTCGACGAGAGATAAGAAGTTCTCTCTAGTATATTTTACACTCTTTAAAATTCTACATTTATCTTTATATACGCGCCATGAATCTAAAGTAGAAAATAGAAAAAAATATCTCACGGCAATAAAATGTGTATTTCTGAATTCTTCATTTCTTTCCAAAACTATTATCGCGTTATCTAATCGTAGATTCTGTTATTAATAATTATAATATGTTAATTAATTATAATACGCTAATTAATTTCTAAATAAATTTTTATATTCATTTATAAAAAAATTTTTAAGAATTTATTATTAAAAGAATTTATTAAAAAAAGTATAATCATATTTATCACATAATTTGCGAAATTTTGACGGAAAACGAATTACAATCTGTGTGAATTTTCTAAAAAAAAAACTGAGTTATTTCCTTCTTTATAAAAAATCTTTATAAAAAAAAAAATTAATGAAAAATAGGGATACTTATACTAAATTTGCTTTCTATATTTATTATTTTCCCTTATACAGTCACGTGATTATTCCCATTCCAAAGTCGTGGAGAAAAAGAATTAAACGTTACACTAAAACGGAATCCTTCCTGTCTCCATTGTTGTCGCTGCCAAAATGCAGACAGATCCTGCGAGAGAGTTTTAACTTGAAGCAGTTACACCGACGGAAATAGCCGAAGAGGGTTGACTGGTTGCGCCAAGGGAAAAGGAAAAAAGCTACATCGGGCAAAGAACGTAGGATGGATACCAGAAGTCGGTGAAAACTCGTAGAACCGTCCCAATGGGATCATATATAGGGTGTCTCGAGTTTTCATTCCAAGCATAAAAAAGAAACTTGGAATAAGAATTTATCTAGAGCATTAGAATTTTTTTTATATATATATAAATATTTTATTAATATTTATATATAAATATTTTATTAATTATTATAATTATTGTGATTATTATTGCCATTATTTTTATTAACTATAAAAATAATGAATAAAAGTTATTGGACTTAAAATGGATTTAATATAAAATAAAAAAATCTTCTATTATTAATATTAAATAGTTTTTTATAAAAATAAATAAATAAAAGGATAAATTGAAAATCTTTTGGCGAGAAAACTACTTTGCTCTTGTTTCCAATATCACTACCGTCTTTGATGCACGGCGTTTCGAAATAATGCTTGTTTCGTTCGACCTCGTGAAAGGAAAGTGAATGCATTTGCATTCGTGTAACGCAAGATCTTTGACTTTTGTTCCATTTTCGATCACGGTCATCAAACTTGTGGAATGCACTTACTCGTGCAAAAAGATATCAATCACGCCGTCGGTTTCTGATGTATTATCTTAAAGGTTTTCAAGATCTTTAAGAAGAACACATAATGAAAAGTGGCTATATAAATTATGTAATTAGAAATTTATAGATAAAATCTTCAAAAATTAAAGAAGAAAAGTAACTGAACCGAACTTCGCTCCATTATTTAAAGAAGTATCGATTGCATGAACGATATCATTAAAAGTCCGACAAAAATGAAAACTTTTTCAATAAGTGCTTCGAGACTATCCAAAGTCCCATTCAAATCGTCAAGGCTCGCCCAGACAGACAGATCTTTGCCTAATCGTCGGTAGTAGCGCGATCTCGGAAGCACATCGAGCAGCAAGAGCCGCCGAAATCGAATTCCATCAAGTTGAGAAAGTATATATCGGCGACCAAGAGCCAAGGAAGCTCGAGAAACTTTCGCAAAGTCTTCCCTTGTCTCTCGCTTTTTCCATTCGAACCCCGCAATTGTCGCGGGACTCATCCCATTCGTAAAGTTTCTCAAGTCGCGAATTCGCCATCGCCCTGCAAAAATATCAGCGGGAATTAGTTGACATCGCGCTGCAACAATTCCGGCCGCAACAAGTAGTTAATGCGAACAAGCTACGTCACAGACTTATATAGGTTGTATCGCGGAAAATATTTAGTTAAGATCTACCATCCTAAAGTTTTTATATCATTATTGCGCGTTGAGAGAGCCTCTGCTTATTAAGATCTTATGGATGTAAAGAAGAAGGAAATGTGGAAGTTCGGAATGAACTTCACTTATTTAATATTTTTTTTTTTTTTAGAAATTTTTATATAGAATTTTTGCCAAATTTTATTTTATCTGTAAAGATTAAAAAATATCTTTTAAAATTCATTGTGCTTCTATAATTTTATTCTTAAATAATAATCATTTGTAAATGCATGTGCAAAAATAATTTTAAATACTTTAAAATACTTCTAAATAATTTAAATAATTTTAAACAATTTTAAATTATTTAAATAAATACATTTTTAAAGAGTCATATAAAACCGCGATTTTATCCAGAAATTTTGAATTTTGCCGAAGACGTTTAAATCAAATTACTTAATTATCTAATAGTGACATTTGTTTAAGTCAAAAAAACTGGCAATCTCTCAATATTTGCATTAGACGCGTTCATATCGTCAAAGATCTCGAGGAAATGGCGGAGCTAGTCCGGCGAAATCTTTCGAACAAATCGAAGTCCGCGAGTGACGAGAGAAGCGATCCCAAAACTTTGCGTCCCTCCCACAGATTTTATCCCCTCGAAATCTTTTATTCCTCGCCTCGCCTCGCAAAAACTCTCGGCACGGAGAACGTCAGGTGCAGGGATGACTACGTCTCTGCTACGTGCGAGGGAAAGAGAAAAAGAAAGGAAAGGAGGGCGCGGGAAGGGGAAGGAAGGAGCGGCGACAAAGACGACGGAAGTTTCTTTAAGCGGCTAGTGGTCTGCGGAAAAAAAAAGCTGCATTGTAAAATTGAGGAGATAAACAACAAGGCGCGATGGAAACTTTTCTACGGGCGGTAAATCCGGAATTTAACAACGCCAACAAGGGTTGCGTTTTGCGCAACGATAAATAAAAGTTAGCATCGGGCATATCGGAGAAAGTAATCCGTTAGTTGATATATAAGGGATAATATACACCCAGCAGTTATTTTCTAGGACCACTCCGTGCACGATATGATGGAATTGTGAAGTGAGTTCCGTATTCTATTTATACGTTCCAATATTTTTCTATATACACATGTGTATTTTACTCTCTCGTATGGGGATTATCTAAAATGTTTTATTGCCACGGCTTGAAAGCAAACCGATGTTTTTCATTTCGCAGTGTCGACCAATTTATTATCGTTTGTTATTTTTCAATGTGATGTAATGTTATATTCGTGCCAAAGCAACGAATGTTTTCTTGATTATTATATTCATTCCCTATAATAATTCTGTTTCAGGAAGTTTTTTTCAGTAAGAATCTATTATTTTAAATCTGCGCTGGATGTTTTTAAATAAATGCGAAAAATTTTAGATTTTTTGTCGAAAATTAGAGGAGGACTTTTTATGTAAATTCTTACATTTCTCCCTGAAGAGTTACAATCTTTCAAAAGAGGGGGTGAAAATTAAATCTTTATTTTTTTTTTAATTTTTCGTCCAAACTAGAATCCTTTTATTTTAATATTTACTATAATTTTTGTTTTATTTGCTTTTTTATTTTATTCTAAAATTCAACTTCTCGTAATTCAAAATCTATGCCATTTAGCACGATATTGTGCGTATTTTTTTTTTTTCGAAAATTATTGATTTTACAAAAAAATTAAAAAAATAAAAAATTTCTAAGGAAATCAAGCTTTCTAACGCATATTTTTAAATGATCCTATCCGTTAAAAAATTCTATAAAAAATAAAAAATTGAATAGGGGTTGTTACTTTTATCGCCTTATATATGGTAAGATTAAAAAAATATTAATAAGTATTTTTTTTATCAATAAAAAATATCTACTAAATTTCATTTGCTTAACTGGTCCAAAGTTTGGAAAAAATAAAAATCTAATTTTCACGTTCCAACTCCTCAGAAAGGAATATAAGAGTACATGTTTATATAAAAGGCTTCCCTTAATTTTGAAAAATCGAAAAAATTTCCTAAAATTTTGCAAAAAATTTTTTCCTAAGATTTTTCGCACTTATTTAAAAACACCCTGTATATATACTTCTTTTTTTCCATATAAATTTTGATGACAAAAGAAAAATGTATTAATTTCTATAAAAATTTATACATTTTAATTCAGACAAGCTGGAAATAATAAATCCTCTTTGCGTTGCCAGAGTAATTTCTCTGTTGTCATTCACGCGGAAACGTTTCATTCGCGCGTGAAATGCACGCCGCCGCGATTGTCGCGTAGATGCAGGAAAGCGCGAATTTGTAATGCACGGTTAACGTGCTACTGAGACGTGCCGTGTATCCATCGACATCGTCAGCCAGTTGCTCCCGCGGGACGAGAGCTCTGGTAAAGCCTGGCAAATGTGCTTCCCTCGGCACGGCTGCCTCCAAACACCACCCCCTTTTCTCTCACGACATCAGTGCCGTTGTGCAACACGATAGCGCGCGTTTATCACCGTGATATCGCGGGCGGAACGGTAAAGGATGGTAAAGGGTGGATACCTCGAGACAGTGTCAAAATTTTCCATCTTCCTTCGTTCGCGACAAGAATCCTCCCGTCGTAAACCATTTCTACGGTAGCCCAGGGCGACTGCTCGACGCTTACCTCGCTACTTAGAAAAATGTCAATTTTCGTACGTGACAGTTTTCCGATTTACCTCGGTGGGGTGGTGGGCTGAGCGCGTTAAACGGTTTCCGCGGGGCGGAAATCGAGTGCTCGCGCGACACCTCGTTCCGTCTCGCGGATGGACCAACTCGGACTGGTCTCGGTGTGAACTGTCGTACGAGAGACAGTTGGTCTCCTCTTTGAAGATGAAAGATCGCGCCCATTTACCGTACAGTAAAAGATAAGATCTCAATGACGTTTCTTTCTCTCTGCGATAAAGGAGACAGGTAGAGGTAGCTAGGTAGATAGTTTATTTAGCTCAAATACTCTAAATTATTATCTTTTAGAGTAAAAAATTGTGTGGGATAAATATGTGATAAAAGTTTAAATGAAAGACCCAAGAGAATAGTTGAAAATAAAATCGTAATACCTAAGAAAAAAAGACGCCTAAATATTTTAGAATATGTCATACATGCAGATGTAATACAAAAATAGAGGCATTATAAATAAATTCAAATTAAGAAATATACTATAAAAATTATTAATTAAGATGTGATGTATTATTAATAAAAATAAGTATAAATAAATAAATACATATATATATATATATATATATATATATATTTAATTTATAACAATTATTTTTTATTAATAGAAAAATATTAAAGATTAATTGACATAAGATTTATTGATTTATTAAATCATTAAAACTTTGACCAAAAGAGACGTATAATATGCAAAATGTTATAATTATACAATTCATTTTTTACTGTTTAACTTTATTTTTGCACAGACAATCAATTTTCAGATTATATTTCTATGTATATTTGATGCTGTAACGTCACGTGACTTCAAAAATATTGAGTTTCAATCTTTTAAATTTGAATTCTTAAAATGCTACTACTATTTCATAATTTTTTTAAATAAACTCTTTAAATGTGTATTACTCATAATGAAGCTTATATAGCTCACATTCTGTAAAAAGAGAATTGTGTGTGTGTGTGTGTGTGTGTGTATAAGGGAGCTGAAGAGTTCAATTAAATGTCGAGTACCACGAATGCACCTGCACATGCTTATCTAGTTACATCACTATCTAATATCGTCCCCTGTAATTCTGACTCGTTGCAGTCTGACGGAAATGTACGCATCTGTGTATTGCTGTTAGCGTGTGTTGCTCACAAAAATAGAGACTTCATTTTTTTAATTATACTAGACGTGAGATGATGAATTTATGACAGTTACAGCTGTTAGAAAAACTGACATCGATATAATTATTTCATAAATTTATTGATAGACATTTGGTTTAAGTTAATAATGCAAATATATTAAAGTGTAAAATAATGCAAATAATAACAATAATAATAATAATGAAAAATAATATTATAAAGTCTATTGATAAAAATTAAAATTTAATTTGTCCAAATTAAATTGCTAATAAAAATCCTCATTACAAAATTATTGTAAAACTTGGAATATTTATAATAGATGAGAAACTGTATAGTTGATAATTAATGTTATCAATATCGCATCCGATTATTTTTACCAGATTTATTTACTTCCTTTGACGTAAGACAGGACGCAACGTAATTTATTTCGCTCATGTTTCGCGCGCGTATTTCTTATCGGATAAGTTGCCGTGATTCTTAAGCGGCGGGCTCGAAATCACTTTTTCACACTTATTGCCTTATCGAACTTGGAATGTTCTTTGGCTGAGGAATGCAAATCAGCGGGGCTTAACTTAGATGAACCCTGTCGTCCAAGGAAAAGAGGTACGGAGAGTGGAAAAGGGCAAGGGGGATGGAGAAACGGCGTGCAAGATCGTGGGAAGAGAGAGTCGAAAGTTTTGAATTACCAAGCGCAAGGCGCCACCTCCTTAGAATCCAAATGTCGTCGACGGATTAGTTTGACTTTCAATGGATTGCCAATCGGTGCAAATGCGAGACGCCGTCGGAATACGACACGATGACACGCGCGCGGCACGATAATCGGATGCAAAGTGCGGCTAGGGGCACAGCCGTCATCTAATTTGATCAATTTCCTGATAAATGATAAACATCACTCGTTAGAATAATTTGTTTAAGTGATGATTAATGCTGCCAACAGCGCGCCGGAGCTTGTTACGTATTCATTAAATTATTTCATCCATGTATGTAGATGAGTGAAATTGTTAGTCACCAAGTATGTGCAATTTAATTAAATATTTATTTCCGCCAATCTGTTCTCACCGTAACATTCATTATCAATTATAATAAGATACAAATTTCGTGTTTTTAATATTTCGTCAAATTTAATACATCGAAAAAGGTATGAAGAGGATACTTTGTCGAAAGCTGACTTGAAGTTGAAATAAAACAAGATGAAAATTGTGCAAATTAAAAACTTGCACATTGTTTCCTCATTATTTTATTTTATTTACAAAGTTTAAGATCCTTAAAGTAAACGGGTTTTTGAATTTTGGCTTTCTTATAGAGGAAGATAATTCGTGAAAGTTATAGACATTTTTCAAAAAATGTAAAATTAAAAAAAAATGAATTCTTTTATCAATCCTTATTAAATTCAATACCAACTATTCTTTAATAATACTCTATTCGTGTAAAAAAATTTAAGCCAATATCACAAAATTTTCAAAGATTAGAATCTGCACAGATATTTTTCAAAAAATTTAAAATTTTATAAAAAATAAAACTCTTTTTTTGACCTCTTTTATTGATCTTCACCAAATTCAATATCAACCATCCTTTAATAATACTCTATTTATATAAAAAAATTAACCAGATATCTAAAAATTTACAAAAAAGTTAGAGCGTATACAAACATTTTCCAAAAAATTCAAAATTTTATAATAAATGGACCTTTTCATCAATTCTTACCAAAATTCAATACTAATCATCCTTTATTAATAATACTCTATTTGTGTAGAAAAGTTTAATCAGATATCTAAAAATTTTTAAAAGTTAGAGCACATACCAAAAAAATTTAACCCGATATCTCAAAAATTGCGATAGATATAGACATTAAAGACAGACATTAAAAAAAAAAAAAAAAAATGATTTTTCGACGTTTTGGAATATTCTAAACCCATTGACCTTGAAAACTAGAACAAAAATTTTGTCACAAAAACAAAGCTTCTTCTACAAGGAAGCAAAATAGTTCAAATTTGAGTGTGAGAAAGCTCGGTTATACTATTATTAAGGAAGAAAGAAGGCAAGAAGCCACGCGACAAAGCATCCACCACCGACACCCTGTTGTTTGTTCCTACAGGATATCTCGATACGATTTTCCATCGGGATACGAAGAGCCGAAGGCTCGACGAAGAGTTTGAAGGTTTCTCTCGGTTTTCCCGGCCCCGTCAGGCTACGTCCTGCATCACAATATTTCTCCAATTTCCTGAGCAGAAGTTCACGGGACACGTTCCATCATGACGTCACGGGAACAAAGCTCTTTCTCTCTTCCCTGCCGTTCTCGCTCTCGCACCCCTCAAGATCGCTCCCCTTGTATAGCCGGTTGCTCCTTTCATCCTCCCTACACCTAGTAGGACGTAAAAGAAGGTAGTGGGGATAAATAATCATTCGGCGTAAACTAAGTTTGCGCGCAAATCGAACGAGGAGAGAACGTCTTAGAGATCTCCACCGCGGTGACATTCGTTCGATCGAACACGTTCGATCGTTAACCGACGTAGACTCGTCGATTCGTCTTGCTTTCATTGCATCTGCCAAGTTGCCGACCGTCACGGGCTGGGATATGCAAAAATAATGAGCAGGCCCGCGGACGGCTCATTATGTTTTCGTCACTGCGCGAGAACTTGTCGCGTTATCGAAAGAGGGGAAAAAAACTTTGCTGCGGCTGTGAGTGCGGCTCATCGCCGAGATGAGAAAGAAATGCTCGCGCTTGGGGTTCAAAGAGTAATTTGTCAGTCTGATCATTTATTAACCGTGCGAGGAAAAAATCGTACAGATTTTCATTTGTCACGGATAGAATTTTAGATTTCACGAATGTTATTAAGAGGAACAGAACAAGTAAGCATTCCTTTCTTATAAATAAATAAAATACTTCATCATCTGTGGCAATTTATGATAATCCAAAAAGTAACGTACTTTTATAAGATCAACCTGATAATAATCGAGTACCTCGCAATCGTGGAAAATTTCATAGGAAAAATTTCAAGCATCTTTGCGACAGCGATTACAGAATATTTAGCCTTTTTTAAGCGGCGGCCAATTTAATCGCCATTCCTTCGCGAGTACAACCGAGTTCCTTAACAACCATCCACTTATATGCAGCGCATCGTGTAGCAAAAGTACAATCGCTAATGCGCTCTCACGGCCGATGCACGGTAGTTTCGTGTCGTCTAAATGGAATTTGCAATTATCTACCTCCTTCCCCCGCTCCTCCTCCCCTTCCACCCCCAGGTAGGATCCTGGTATCAAGTTTCTCGATACACCACCCCTGGATCGAGAGACCGGCCCTTTTGGTTTACTCGGTCCAACTTAGGAAAATCGCTCGTGTAAGATGCTTGTGGTTGCACCGTTGATAAAGGAAGGATGGCAGGACGAGGTAAGAAATAGAAAGGCATGCGCTCCAGGAATCTTACTGAAAGATGAATTCTTCAAAGCAGCTTGCCGTTATGTAATTAAATTGTAATTTAAATTATTTAAAAAAAATTGGGTACATTGATATTAGAAACTTTATATATTAATATTATTATTACTATTATTATTATTAATATTATTATTATTATTATTATTATTATTTATTGTTATTATTATTTTTATTTATTTATTTATTATTATTATTATCATTATTATTTTATATATATATATTATTATTAATAAGTTTTATTCTCTCTCTTTCAATTGACATTTTAAGAGTATCCAAATTTTTTTATGCAATGTAATATTTTATCTTTGTATGATAGTACTAATCAACGTCACTATCTCCTTTAGTTAAAAAAATTCTTTTTTGTTTCAAAAGAAAATTAAGACCACGGGGTAGCGTCCCTTAATGAAGCCACGCGTCGCGTCGCATTAGCGAGCTAAAAATTTATTAATATTAGAATCCGACCTGTATACACAAGAGAGAGGTGTACGCGTTGCGTTGTGTATACTGTTTCACAATAAGGGCAAGACTCTTGAGGGCGAAAGGCGGGAGAGAGAGTGAGAGAAAGAGAGAGAGAGAGAGCGTCGACTATGAGGAGGAAGGCTAACTGCCGGGCGTGGACTATGCGCGCCACGTGTAATTAGCAATGTTCCGGGGTGTAGGGACTCGACTTTAATGGAGCGCGTCGCATTAACTCCGGCATTTGCACGTCAGGCACGAAGATCGAGTGGAGTCCCGCGCGCGCGGATATGCCTCTTTCGACCGGCACGAATGGGAAGGATTCGAGGGATTCCTTGGCGTCGTGCGCCCGAGAAATCGCTCGCCGATAATTGTCGGAGAACGAAAGGTTCATTTTGAAGAAAAGATATGGAAAGAAGGATTATGCTCTCGATCATTAATATAAAAGATCATGGCTGATTGATAATTTCATAACACAGGCCGACAAAAAAATTTTTTTTTATCAAGTAACTCTAATCAGAATAGGTGTTACTTATAGATTTTCGGCCGCAAAAAGCAAACGTAAACCAAATTGCTCCATATTTGACAATACAAATATTATATATATATATATATATAATTTTGATTTAATTGATTTTGGAAAAACCAGATAATACATATTAGTTATACATATTATTAAATTACATATAACTAATTTTATAATAGATGAGTACCCTAATCGCGTGCCCTAACCGCGCCCTAATAGAATGCCCTAATATAATGCACCGTAGGCTGTTTCCGTTGGGCCAATTGGACTTACCTATCGTTGATCCTGGCCATATTAATTCTGGCTACGTCTAGCCAGAGATATAGCTTCGACCCCCTATCATAGGTCAATAAAGGAAAAAAAATTCCTTCCGTTGCCGATTAATTATTGTCGCCAGGGTACACGAGCATAATTTTATGCTCATTTATGACATGACAGTTTGTCATGCATCGTTTCAATAAATTGCAAAATTTGACATATGAAGAATTTGACTGAAAGTCAAATTATTAATTAAATTTAATAATTGATTGCAAAGTAATAATATTTAATCGTAATAAAATAAAATTAAAGAAAATTAATAAATAATATAAGATTTATATAGGTAATTTATATTAAAATGAAATGAATAAAACGTTTGTTGTGCCACACGGATAATTTGATGATTTAATTGATTGAAGTAGCAATGTTTAATTTAAAAAAAAATTAAATTAAATAAAATTATAAAAATATATAAAATAAAATTAATAAATAATATAGAATAATATAATATAATATAATATAATAATTTACATAATAATATAGGATATGCAAAATTAAACATTGTTATTTCAATCAATTAAATCATCAAGTTATTCGTGTAGCACAACAAACGTTTTATTTATTTCATTTTAATATAAATTACATTATTTATTAATTTTATTTTATATATTTTTTTATATTTTTATATATTTTATTTTTATATTTTTATATATTTTATTAATTTTTATATATTTTATTTTATATATTTTTATAATTTTATTTAATTTTATTTTATTACGATTAAATATTATTACTTCAAACAATGATTAAATTTAATTGATAATTTGGCATTAGATAGACTAAAGTAAAATTATATTAAAACGATGCGTGACAAACTGTTTAAGCTTTTATTGCTATGATAACAAAGATGGGTGGATTATGAAAAATGATGACAAAATTGGCGTAACATCAATTATCAACAATAATTATCAAAATTTCATATAAGAAATAAAATTATTAGCGTCTTCTACATTAAATAAATTAAATAAAATTTCTATTGAAAAGAATATTTTATATTTTTTTCAATTCTTTTTTTTAATTTATATTTTAAATTATATTTCTAATGTGTTTTAATATATATATTTAAAAAGTCTATTAAAAGTTATTTGATTGCATTTTTTCTAGCCTATCCATTTTGAGGTAACGGATTTATTTACAATCTACAATCTACATTTGCATTTACAATATCTACGGATCCGTCACCTCAAAATAAAATAAAATTTATCACTCACCGGCACTGATGCGCAACAGCGGAGATTTGGTCTTGAGGCTACGTTGTCTGCAACACACAAATATAAAATCCAAATTATAGCAACGTTTAAAATAATTATTAATATTTCAAAAAATTATTATGCGCATCGAATTTTATATCCGATGCGTATAGTAATAAGAAGGTATATAAATATGAAATAATTTTATAAATTCTAAAAAAGAAAACTATTTTAAATAAAAACTTTTATAGTATGAGTCTCTCTTGTTTAAACTATTCAATGATCGAATCGAATTAATACGTGTACGGGATTTATAATAATTAATATAAAAATAATAATACTCACCCTTGGGTTGCTCCGCCGATGCAGGATGCCTCTCCTAGGCCTCCTCCTTCTCTCAGGCTGATTCACACGCGCGATATTTTAACGGCACTTCCGCACTTTTATTAAAAGATACTTCCGCACTTGTACGCGCGATACTTTCAACGACACTCCCGCACTTTCGGCATGATCGAACCCCGTTTTACACGAAAATCGTACTGCGAGTCGACAATACGACTTTATTACTCGAGCGTTGCTGAACGAATGATAATAAGACTATAAGTCGTAAGACGTTAACAATAGCGCGCTAATGTTTACATCGCCAAGGCCGAATACAATGTTGTTTTTGCGGTCGAAAATATGTTGCGTACTGTGACGTATATATACGGTGTCGAATATTAAATAATACAAGTATTTTAAATTATAGATTAATTATTTAATAAACGATTAATGTATCATGGAGCTTATTAATATATTAATCATTATTCGAACCTACGATTTGACTATTTTGTTACGCGTTCTCAAGCCGAATTATATTTAAATTATCAAAAATTGAATAACGATAAAATATGAAATATAATTAGAAATCAAATATTTTTAAAGAAATAATTATTGTTTATAAAGAGAGAAAGAGAGAGAGAAAGATCGCGATGAAACAATAATTTATAATTTTGATTCTAATCATTTTGATTCTTGATTAAAATGTCACGCAAAATACGCACTTCGAAATTTATCCATTATGATATAATTACGTATATAATTATTCAAAATTTAAAGTGCATGAAAGATAATTAATTATTAATGATATCAAATTATTTCCCGATTCTTGTCGCGATCGCGTTGAGTAGAGAAATTTTGTGGAGTGTTTCGCGTTCCTTACTGTTCGAGTGTCGCCGTGAGAATAATAAAGCCGTAACACTAGCGCGCTAATGTTTACATCGTCAAGGCCGTATACTATGTTATGTTTTGATTATTCATTGCCGAAATATTTTCCATACTATGATGTATATACAAACGGAATATTAAATTATACATGTATTTTAAATTATAAATCAATTATTAAATTATCAATTAATATATCACGGAGTTTATTATATACTGGCAATATTGTTACCTCTTTTTCGCGATGCTGATTGGTTATCTCGACGATGCACTGAACATTACTTTATATTAATAAAAGCTTGTCATAACTGACAATGAGCGACACATTTGATAGTCTAAATATTAAGTGGGTGTGTAATTTTTATTTAATTTATTTTCAAAAAGTGGAAGACTAGAATTAATATGTAATTATATATATATATACACATAGACATACACATAAATGGCGCGTTTATAGTATTCTAGTAAAATAAAAAATTGCTAATTTCTCATCATAAAACTCTGATTAAAATTATTCGACAAAAATTTTTTCACAAGCCAATAAAAAAAAATGTTTGTCAAGTAACTCTAATCAAAGTAGGTGTTTCTTATAGATTTTCGGTCAAAAAAATGTCAAAAAGCAAATTGCTCTGTCAGGTTTTAGAGTTTTAAATTTTAAAATAAAAAATCGTTAATTTCTAATCTTAAAATTCATACCATCTTTAAAACCGTTTATCGGCCTGTGAAAACAATGCCGCTCTCTAAATTACGTCTCCATTACGTCAGGTTTTAAAGTTATTTTGAATTTTAATATGAAAAATTAGCAATTTTTTATTTAAAAATTGGCATTGTTTTTTTTTTGTAACTGAAAATTTATAAAAAAAAAATGAATTAGAATCTCTGATTAGAATTACTTGAGAAAAATATTTTTTTGTTGGCCTGTATAATTAATAATCAAATTCGCTACTTTAAAAAGAAATTGAAGTTTATATTTAAAATTGTTTATATTGTGTGATATACTGGTTTCGAGAATATAAATATTTGTTTATATATTATTTTACGAAAGAAAGGTGAGGAGCATGAAAAATTCATCAACCGAATCTAAAAGAGAAATTCATATACCTAGAACTACAGGTAAAAGTGTAATAATAACCTCGCGCTTTCCAAGTAGATGGGAAAAAATTGTGATCGGCAGATGTGCGCATACGATTTATAGCGCATTTGGTTGCAGCGCTGCGCTGCTGAATCGCGCACTCGTGTAAGAGAGTCAACTTATATTATCTGGTCTGTAAAGAGAGAGAGGCAGGGAGAGGGTTTGAAGCATTCAATTTGCGCAGGTGTGTTGTTTCTCGCTACTTTCTCAATATTCGACGGGGCGCGGCGGCGCTGCCATTTCCCCGTGCGGCAGTAAACTCAGTTTTATTATTGATAGTCCGGCATTCGAAATACCGTTTCTCCTCTTCCCAGGAAACGGTCCTAGTCGCCTATACGACGAGCGATCTGAGCGCGATCTCACTCGCTCGCGCATAATAAGACGACAACTGATACGCGCGTCCGAAACATACGTGCATATACGTACATGTGTATACCAGGTGCTCGCTGTCATTTTATTTCTCCTCGTCTGAATTATTGGCAAGGCAAACCTTATTATTCTCGCCATGTATTACTAGTTTAAATTCCGAGCAGTAATGCTTCGTTTTACTCGTCATAAAATTCGCAAATTCGAGGCAAATGCTGCGCGGAAATGAAATTGCAGTGCGATCGAATATTTATATATAAATAAAATTGTGCGTTTTTTTTTTTTTTTATATAAAATCAAACTTTCATAAAATCTTAGTACGCGATGCAATCGCGATTTTATTTTTCTACTGCGAGAGCCGCTGACATTCTCAGGATGGTTAAGAAAGAACGAAAAAACGCAATCCTTATAAAGGCAATTAAAAAATATTACGCGAGACCCTCGGCCGGCAGCTCGCATTCAGCAACCTCGCCGATCCTCCAACCGGTTCTGCGCAAAATAAATATGCTAATTTCAGTCGTAAAATTTCCGACGGCGAAATTCCGCTGAATTCATTTGCGGACTTTTCCGCAAACTATACGCCATTGTACTTCCTCCCTCGCGCAGAGCGCAGTGTCGCGAAGAGCGATATATTAGAGCCCTTTCGCACAAAGAGCGAATTATGTTCGTGCTTATATGACGTTTCGAAGACCTACTAGACTGATTGTAATCCTCAAATGGCAAATTATCCATCATTCGGCAAGAACATATTTCGACTTGTAATTGTTGCAAGTAATTAGAAGAAGACACTTTGTCTTTGGAAAAAAAGAGAATACACAAAATTTGAATCTTAAATAAATTTTGATGCTTTCTTGAATGTACATTTAAATTTGTATCTAAGAATAGAGAACACATAATATTATATACATATAATTTTTTTTTTTTTAATTACATGTGCCAAGAACCTGGTAAAAGTTTAAGGATATTTTCGTTATATAATAGTGGAAAAAAAATTTTCAGAATTAAAAAAAAAACATGTTGCTTATGCTCATATTGTTTGAAAAATTAAATAAATAAATGCGGAGTAAAAAGAATTAAGGTATCATAAAATAATATGGTTTTTAATGTCTTTGTAAAAAAAATTATTGTGAAAATATTTTTCTTAATTTATAACAAAAAATTTTGATTGTAAATACTCTCTAAAATCAACTAAAAAAAGACTGAATAATTTGCAGAAAAAGGGAGAGAGAGAAATAATACTTTTCTACAATTTTTAAATGAGTAAATGTATCTAAATTAAATTTTGGACAAATATTTATTACAATTTTTTGAATATATGAAAATTTTTATTTTGTTAATTGTTTGACAATGTGTTTTCCTTGACAAATTAAATTTCCATTGACAAATTAAATACTACAACAAGCGATTTTCCAAAAGACTCAATACTAACTTTAAACCTGAATAACTTTTAAGCCATTAATAAGAGAATCGTACTTAGGTTTTACGCAGATACTCGAAATTAGAAATCTTTACGAAATCTTTATGCTTTTATAAATATTTTGACAAATGACACATACATCCTGAAACTTTTCCCTTCGTGAATCGTCGAATGTAAGGAATATTTTGTCGTTCGATAAAGATTTCTTAAACTATTCCGCATTCAACACGACGCAATCGTGCCTCTCGCTTACCGTAAATATGCGTGGAAATTGTAGGAAGCGATTAAGTAGCATTCGAGAGACCGAGTTAGCTAACTCCATTAGCATTCAAGGGATATGCTTTGTGGCGTCTTCTAATTTAATAGCGCAGTTTGGCTGGAAGCCACGACCTTTCGACTGCCGTGCTAGTTATGATAATAGCCCGAAAAGGAATTTCGATGCGCACACGTGTTGTATGTATGATTGGTATTCGCTATTGATAACCAGGTGCGGCATATCGCGCTATCGATCGTGATTCGTGTTAGGACAGGTGGTGGCTTTATTATAGTATATAATATAATATAATAAAGCGTATGAACTGACACACAATCGTGAATTAAAATAGCAACAAGTACTATATGTATATATAAATTTTAGTAAAATTCATATAAATTGTAGTAAATTCTCAAATTAAAATTAAAATAAAATTTATATAAATTCAGTAAAATTCATAAAAATTCCAATAAATTCATGAATTAATGTGAATATACAGGGTGTTTCTAAATAAATGTGAAAAATTAAAGGGGGTCTGTCATATAAACATATTTTATATCTCTCCTTAAGAAGTTACACTCTTCCAAAAAAAGGAGGTAAAAATTAGATTTTTATTTATTATAATTTTGTGTTGTAATTTTTGTTCCATTTTTTTCAATATTTACTATAATTATGTTTTGTTTCCTTTTTTATTCAAAAAATTAAATTTCTCGTAACTCGAAATCTATCTAGTTAGCATCGTGCTGATAATATAATTTATTTTTTTTTCTTGAAAACTATTGATTTTACGAGAAAAATAAAAGAAATAAAAAAGTTTCTATACGAATCAAGCATTCTAAACGCATATTTTTTAGTGATCACATTCCATCTGTTAAAAAGTTCTAATAAAAAATTGGATAGGAGTAATTAGTTTCATCCATTTAAAAAATAATAAGTATCCTTTCTATTAATGAAAACTGTTCATTAAATTCCTTTTTCTTTTACTTTGTTCAAAACTTAAAAAAAAAAAATTTATTTTTACCTTTTCCTTTGAAAAAATGTAACTCCTTAGGAAGGAATATAAGAGTGTATGTTTATATGAAAGACTCTCCTTAATTTTTTACAAAGAATGATCTAAAATTTTTCGCTCTTACTTAGAAACACCCTGTATATCCATTCAATATATATGATTCTTAATAATATAAAGAGTAAATTTAAAAAGATAATTTTATATAAAAAAAAGTGTTAATCTTTTTAAAAATATTATTGCTGTATCCGAAAGATACCGTGTTTGTCAAATGTTTCGCGTTTTTTGCCTTAAGAAGTTAACACATTTTCCTGCAGGCGTCTCGTTTCTAGGTGCGCATCTCCGGGTGAGATAAGTCCGGGGAAAAAAGTCACGTTCACGCGGTTTATCCGATTTTCCGCTCTCAACCGTCGACGCGCCACCGCCGATCTCTCGACGAAAGGAAGTGCGCGAGGCGAAAAAAAGAAGAAAAAAAGCCTGTCTCCGCCAACCGGGTACAGCACAACACTTTCGAAGCGATCGGCGCGAAGGCTCGGCAGATATTTTAATGGAAGTTCGAGGGAACTCGACTTAAGATATTTCGTTCGGGCGGGGGCGAGGCCGTTGAAGTGTTCATAATGAGATGTTAATGGAGTAGCCGGGGAAAAAAGGTCTGTCACTCGTCACGTCACGGTATCGACAGGTCTCTCTCTCCACGATCGGGATCCCCTCGGACTTTCTCCTTCGTCTCTCTTCTTCTTCTTCTTCTTCGTGTTTCTCGATTTTGATTTCTTTCTCATGCCGGGGAACGGCGAGCGTTCTCACCTTGTCGCGTGTTCTCCGATCGGAAAAGAAAAAAAAAAACGGGAAGCTTGTAATCCATTTTGCCTGTACCGCAGACTTTGCAAACGAACCTCGCTTAAAAACCCTTTCCGCGAGGATCGATTAATTGACAAGTAATCTTGCATCGAGGACGAAATCCTGCCGGGGAACTCATGACTCGGGGAGATAAAAAGGCGGAGCCAATATTTTTTATCCTAATGAGGATAGATGGTGGCCGCTAAAAGTACGAAGTCTCCCGTCATTTTTTAGCAATTATCGGCTCTGTTCGTCCCTTCGGCTATGCCGCGGGACGTTTTATACCCAACGATAATGATCTGTGATAAGGCGACACGGAGTGGAGCGAGCGAGTTGCCGGTGTTCATTAATTCCGCGATTATGCTTCTCGCAGTGAAATTACTCTCGGCATTTGAAAGAAGTCATCTATCAAGTTTACTTTAGTCAGACAGTTCAGGGACAGGGGATTGTATTTAAAACAAATATATGACTTAAGGGAATCTAAAAATGGAATTTATTAAAATCTGATCATGACAGTCTGCGACGCGTCGCTCAAATCGCCATGTAAATCAGCGTATTTATTTCAAATTAATTCGAGCGGAAATCTCGACCTCCCGAGATGAGACAAAACATTCTGCAAATAATGCGGTGAATAAAAAAAAAAAATAAACTCCGCCGTAAATATCGTCGAGGTCAAGATATCGATTTGCAAGATAATATTATAAGTCTCTTGTTGGAATAAAGTTCGAAACAAATTTGTTGAGAATTTCTTACGGGCATATGGCTGCATCACCGTGACGGACGTGAGAAATAACACAGATGGGATATACGGGGAAATATTTGATGCGATACAAGTTCAGTAGTTGTGAGTATCTTCAGCGAATATTTGATAACCCCAGGGACGCGCTGTCTAACCTGTAACCAGGAAATAACGCCGACGAGGGAGGCGGCAAGTGCCGGTATCACTTTGGATTTTCGACCAACTTTCTCTTTAATATAAATGTCCTCGTCAATCGCGAAGGCCGATTGCACGTAAACAGGGATTAAAGTCAATATAATTTCGAGTCTACGTTTCAACGAGCAGAAGAAAAATATAAAATAAAGCTTAAAAAAAAAAAAAATTAATTGCATAAATATTGAAAAATATCGTGCCATTTATTTCTTTTTTTGTCACCACGTTGCATTTAAATTCAAGAGTAATTAAAAAATATTAAAATGGATAATAACGCAAATGACAAAAGAATTGTTGAAAAATGTCAATTAAATAATTATTAACGTATTTTATCGCAGGCAATGTAAAACCTTGATGAACGAATGCTATCGATATTAATCGAAATAGATAAAGATTTTGCGCAGAAGATTGCATTTATTTTTGAATGCAGACAAATATAATATAATTACATAATTTATAAATTTTGGTCTTTAACTCGTTAATAAAAGTATTTTTATATCTCAAATCTATATGGTGTCGTTAAATTATATTTTTTTAAGGCGAGATATCAGTAATCGAGTTATAGATAAAAACTCACCAAATAAACCCTAAGATGAACGAATAGAATAAGCTAATGATAAGCGCAATCAACAACGCATCCTGTTTATTCGGTCCATCTCTCAACCTGACCTCTCGGGCTCAGACTGTTTTTTTTTTTTGACGTAACAATATCGTTTGTTAAAGCAAGATTTTAAACTCTTATCCCCACGATGTCGAGCAGCTTCCCAATTTCACATGCGTCTACGACGACGGCTCGAGAAAAACGGCTCGTCGATTCGGCGCGAAGTCGTTTCATCTTGACAAACTCGTAAAAGCGAGGCCGAGGGCCCGATAAACCCGTCCCGGAAAAGGTCGACGAGTAGCTGAATATTCACGAATTCGTCGACTTATCTATCTGTACACTAAGCGGGCTCGCATGTGCGCGCGTCTTACATATTCCCTATCTAACGTAGGTTTATTGACTCTCTCTCCCTCCCTCTCTCTCTCTCTCTCGCTCTCTCTCTCACTCTCGCGAACGGAACCAAATTTTGTCAAAGCACTCGAGAATCGTCTGAGAGAGTAGTGTATCAAATTTAAGCATTTCCTTATTCATATTTTCACCGGTTTTCGCATCATCTTTCCGTCGATTTCCCATTTTTCTCCAGAGCTTGATTAATTTTATCGTAAATTTGCAGTGAAGGGATAATTTTTTGAACAATATATGCATAATCATTATAATGAATAATAAAGGAAAATAAACATTTTTTAAATTAATTATTACATAGAGAAATATTAAAGTTGTAGCGGTCTAGTCTAACAAAAAAATTGCTCTGTTTTTATAAAATTGGAAATCAATGTTCTGAAATTTAATTACTTTTTTGAATAATTTGTTTAATTTTTTGTTAAATAAATAAAAATTTTTAATTTAAAAACTGAGAGATGTATAACATATTATGTGTTAAAAAGCCGCTTTTAAATTAAAGATTACAGTTTTTTAAATTTATTAGAGAGATAACAGTTTTTATCTTTTACACAAAAATTATAGAAAAACAAGTAAAAAATTATGCAAAATAGAAACTTGCTTCCCCATAATTTTACTTCTTTAACCTTATAAAAATGTCTCACATAAAAATATTTAGTCCGATATTCCAAAAGTTTGTGAAAGTTGAGGCGTGCACAAATATTTATTGAAAAATTCGTAAAGCAACTACATTTTTTTTTTTTTTTTTTAAAAAAATTCAAAATTTCATAAAAAATGAACCTTTTCACTAACTCTCATCAAATTCAATACCAACCAACCTTAAATGACATTTTATTCATAAAAATATTTAGCCCAATATCTCAAAATTTGTGAAAATTGGAGCAAGCGTGTATTTTTTTGTGCACATACATACACACATACGGACATTTTGTAAAAATGTGATTTTTCGACATTTTATAACATTTTAAATACACTTGTATCAAAATTGAAAAAAAAAAAAAAAAAATTTTTATGAAAACAAAGGTTCCTCTATAAGAAAGCAAAAAAAAAACATTTGTTTTTAGAAAATTAATTAATTATCACAAAATTTAATGCTAAAATAAAGATATTAAATAATATTACAAACTTCTTCTTCAAACATTTTATGCAGATAAGGAAATTATGTTTAACACGTAGTAAAATTTATAATTAGAATTTCTCGCAAGTAGCGATCTGCATATATCAGTATAGTCGTCATTCATGCGCATCAAGATGGTGCGTCCGACATTTATTCAAGAAACTGTTTTTCATCCTCTCCCGGACTCCTTGCCTATCTATCTCGCATCCATTATCACACTGCCGTCCGTGGTCCGCCAATTAATCACGAAAAGGAAATAAGATTTACCAACAGTCGTAGCTGAAAAATAATTATCTCGGCCGCATTATCTCGCACGCCAGCTTTATCACAAACCGCCCATTGCTTATCCTGTAATCTATGCACGTAACATCCTTGCGTACGCGCCGTTTATCGGCACGATATCCCTCTCCTTTAACCCGTTCTAATACACGTTTTACATTTACGATTACAAAAAGACAGGATTAGTAGACAGCAAAATTGATAGAATCGCTTTATCTATTGTAAGATAACACGTTTAATTATAGATAATCCTTCTATAAATTTCAAAGTTTATTTTATTCTTCGCAGAAATTTTTTGCCAGACGGCGAACTTACTTTGACAGATATCATATGTTTCTCCATCGACTGTCCGAAAGCGACAATAGGATTATCATTCTGTTTTGCTAGTCGCAAACGAGGCAGGTTACGGGTCAGGACCATCGAGAGATAACGCACGAATGCAAATTAACGTTAATCCCATTGGACACTTTTTGCACTTACGTGCAAGAGAGTCGAGTGACTCGTCGTCCTGCGGTCGTCCGTTGTCGACGCTGACATGGATTCATCGCCGATAACAAACCGCGGCGTCGCTCTAGCTTCGCATTTTATTCCACCGTCTCGTCTCGATATGTCAATGATGAAGAGCCGCGGTCTCCCTTTCTCCGTATTCTGTTTGCTTTAAACTTGCCAGCATCGATAATCGAGTTGGGCGATCGTTCAATGTGTTAACGTATTATTCTTCGCGCGCTGATGAAACGGAAACAAAACGGACGATGAATAGAGCGGCACTCGGATGTTTTAGTTGGATTAATGCATCGCGTTAAACGAGCAATAATCGACGGAAGTAAACATGGTTGTGAAACACGCGGCAAGGTACGGCGAGATATTTATGCACGGAGAAACGTAATTAATAATATTCACCGATAAAAAAACAAAGGTTCCACATATCTCTTTTATTCTATCCTCCAACAGGCATACTTTGCAATACAAGTTTTTTTTTTTTTTGATGACTTATGTAAATTTAAAAAAAATTGAAGCAAATTACATCACCTAAAATATTATTTGATACCTCCAATTTTATTGCCACTTGAATATGTTGTAAAGGAAGTTCTTCTGAATAATTTCTCGCAAGAAATTTGTGAGAGATGGCATTGGTTTAAAAGATATAATAAATTAAAGTACACTGTACTTATTTATTTTTTAATTATATTTTAATCACATTAAATTCATACATTAATTTCATACATATTTTCAAGTTAAAAATATCGAGATTTGGCATTGCTTATGGCATACTTTATTTCATTGCAATTTTAATTATCTATTTATTAATATATTATCACAGGACGATCGATAACAATAACCTGGGCAGTGCTTTGATTATTTTATGGTGATCGAAGACCGACTATTCGGGCGGTAGTGAATGACATTACTGGCAGTTTATCGTCGCTTAACAATCGTGTGCATAATGAACGGAAGTAAATTGTGAATCGCGAACCGTCCTAGTGCGTTTTAAGCGGACCTTACGTGGTATTTATAAAATCGACCACTCTTCACACAAGCCCCGTAATATCGCTATATTGTCCGCGATGAACATAAGTCATAAAATAATAGACGGCAGAGACACGCGTGATTAATCTCTCCCGCGACGACAGAAGGCGTCTAAAGCGGAAATGCATTTAGGAGCAATTTATCGCCGAATATATACGTGACACGTACTTACATAAACGTGACAAACGTGCTATTTGCATTCCATCCGCATTCGTTCTCGTAAATTCTGTGCCGACGCTCGTGATAATTTATAAATCCGCAGAAATAACTTATTTTAGCCGACAGCGCGCTCGTCAAAATTGTAACAGCGATGTAATTAAATTTACCGCGACGTTTATTATTTCATATAATTGTAAGACTCATATAAATAGTACCGCAATAAAAAAATATTATTATTTCCCTCCATAATACCGCAAGAGATATTATCTAAATTTTATTTAACGAAAATTATATTTCTAAAAAGACGAAAGCTTCTCTACATTTTAAACTTGTTTACAAAGGTAATTGTATTGTATTTATACAGTGTAAAGTTAAGTCTGTTAAAGGGGGTTATATATACGTTTGATCGAAATTAAGGAATTTTTATTGCGGATAAAATTATGTTTTATTAAAAAATGAAAATACATGCCTTGTAGAGTAGTCTTTTGAAAATATCTTTCTAAAATTTTAATAAAAAATATCAATGCTAAGACATTTATTAGATAAATAAATGTTTTCATTGTAATAAATAATATATTTCTGGAACAAAGAAACAGACGGGCGCGCAATCGCATTGATACAATTAATCGCGCAGTGACCGTAAACAAGGAGGGGAGGCGTCCAAAATGTCAAAGTAATTTCTTATTTAGAGGTCAGCGGGAAATTAAGGGCGCTCTTAGCAAACTTAGTCGATCGATGAATGTCATCAAGCGAAACGATACGCTCGATCGGAGAACGCGAACGCGACGCGACGACACCGCCGATAGGTGCTCGAGATGGAAAGCTGCAAACGTGCCGACGACGAGACGGAAAGTTCGGTCGCTGGAAACGAACGATAAAAGCGGCGAGCAACAACAGGACAGGAGGCTGGCCGATTCCGGGTAAATGATGGACGTGTAACGCTACTGTTTCAGGCATGCTATGCGTCAGAGCGCACCGGAAACGGCGGTTCGCGCAGAAGATGACGGG
The DNA here is from genome assembly GCF_021464435.1 of Cataglyphis hispanica. Lineage (NCBI taxonomy): Eukaryota > Metazoa > Arthropoda > Insecta > Hymenoptera > Formicidae > Cataglyphis > Cataglyphis hispanica. The sequence continues at coordinate 5,776,759 of NC_065962.1, read as the reverse complement.
GTTAAGTAGATAAAGGGAGCGGAGCCTGGTTTGCCATCGACGATATTCCTCGGCTCCCCTTCTTTTCTCATCGCAGCGCACAATGCTCTACCATCGCGCCCTTGTCGTTCTCTTCGCTGTCAACGTGCCAATCGGTGAGTGAACTTCAACTTTTTTCCCTCAGTAGAGGAAGAACTTCTCCCTCGCCGCGGCTCGGATGGAATTTTCGAGAAAACTGACGCGAGTGAAATCTAGAATTTCCCGAGGAATTCGCGCGAGACACGCTATTCACATTTCCAACTGCGTATTGTGCATATAAAACTCGCAAAGGAAATAAGTAATGTTCAATATGCAATGGGTATTTTATAAGTATTAGCCGGCAAAGTTGGCTCTCCCAAGTTTTTACTCAAACTTCCAACAATATATCGGGAAATTCTAAATTTTATTTAAATATATTTATTTACTTTTAGCATCTTAAATTCTTCATTATACAGTCGTAATGTATAAAAATAATTTATGTTAAAAGATATCTTGAAAAATCATGTTGGAAAAAAATTTGCCAAAATGCATTTATATACGTAGCAATCAATGCATAAGAAAATCGAGATGCGTATGCACAATTTGAACGGCCACCATCTGTCACATATATCATTCGCGGTCCATTACATCGAGCTGTGCGCTTATTGCGATTGACGCGGGGAGTCGATACATCCTGAAAGGTGTCCAATACGAAATCCGTTGTGTCCGACAACGAGCAATAACGCAGATGCAACGGGGCCACACAACGGCCAACGGTGTTGTTATATTTCGCAGTCCGGAAAATAAATAAAGCGCGGCTCGAGTATGCCACACTTTGCTCGCGGCAAGCGCCCACCGTCGAGCTGTCAGATTCTTGCCCGAATGTTTATCCAATAGCAGTGAATAGAGGAGAAGCGATCGCGCTTTTTTTTGTTTTTCTTTTTTTTTTTACAAATATTTCATCTTGTACCGCGTTGCGAGATTTATCGCATCGAGTTATTCTATCTTAGTATCGCATATCTAAATATATGGATGGCCAAACATTTATCAAATTCCGCCGGTGACTTTCTCCTTTCCCACGTAAATAAATTTTGATTTTAATAATGGACGAAAGAATAATCAAAAGTAGTGCTTTATGTCACGCGAGGCAAACCGATTATCTCTATGTCGAATTAAAAATATTTTGGATTATCAGATCTCTCTCTTAAACCGATTAAATGTTAATAAATTTTATTAAAATAATTTAAAAAATATATTTAATTCATTTAAAATTTCTTTTAACAACGAGAAGAAAGACGGAAAATAAATTTGTGTTTTTATTAACGTTTTTATTAATTTACTTATTTATATATAATAATTAAATAGTTTTTGTTTGATCTCGAATGTAGCTATCCTGAATTCTGTTACCTCTTAAAGAATCGTGATAAAAGCTTAATAGCTTGTGTATCGCTGTTTAATTGCTCTTTCCTTTTTCTGTGATTGATGTAGCGATTAACTGCTCGAACAATCGGTTCAATGCTATAAATTCGATTTAACCTCAGCCGTACTCCATCTTGACATAATGCCACCAACAGAGAGTAGAAATGTACTACATAACTATTGATTATCCATCAACCATCGACAATTGTGTCGATAATAAATTAAAATAGTACAATTTGCTTGCGTTAAAATAATTCCGAAAAGGTGCAAAACGAGCAATTACATAAAATTATTTTTTAAGCAAATAAATACGTCATGTTCTTAAATGTCAAATTAATTTTTATATTTCTCTTAATTCTATATTTATGAGATAAACTCAATGATACTGTATCGAGATTGATGGAATTCTCTTTCATTTAAAATTAACGCAAATTTTCGAAAAAGAAAGCAACGTGTATATTTTCACACAAAACAAAAAGATTTCTCTCAATCTAGAAATTAGCAATTGTATTATTAGGTAAACAATACAGAAATAATACGATCGTTTCTTTTTTGGATTTACTGAATATTATTTATTTTCTTTCATGTATTTTGCGTGAGGCAGTTAAAAGCAAGCCATAAATAATTCGAAAGCGCGCACGCACAGTATATACGAAATACTCAAGTCTGAATTTATTCGAAATTAGCATGAGTTAGTCGCGAAATAATGAACGAACGTTCGTCGCGAGGTCCGAGCCGCGAACGGCAACATCTGGTGCCGAGAGAGAGAGAGAGAGAGAGAGAGAGAGAGAGAGAGAGATTGAGAGAAGTACACCGTGATACTAAATATACGTATATTATACGAACGCGCGCTGTTTATCTCGAATATACTGCCAGCACCCAAAGTGCGTGAGGAAGGCCGGCGGGCATGGTCCCTGTCTCTGATGTTTATTGGTACTAGGAGCATCCACCACACGTAGTAAAATTAATGATAGCTTGTTTAGATTACAGTCGGCGAACGGTAGTTAGTCCCTCTCCGGTAATCTACCATTGCAATCTGGCAGCATCACTTAGCTCTCGCACGACTGCGTCGCGAGGTACAAGATGACTCATAAGAATAAAACAATAATTTGATTATTGAAAATATAAAATATCAATGTGAAGACACATCTCAAATCCACATTATTGTATGAATAAAAAATTGAAAATTAATTAATTTAATTTAATTAAAAAATAGGCTTGATTGAAACTTGGTAAGATGTGTGAAGAAAAATAAAATAAAATAAAAATTGTAAAAAATATTAAAATAAGTTCAAACACGAATCTAATCAGGTGCTAAAATAATATTTTGCAATTTTTTTTCCAAGACATGTTAGAGATTGAAAACAAATTTACGCAGGTTATTTATCTCGTGCGCCAATATTGATATTAATGTCCACCATTATCGCTCTAGGTATTAAGCATTTAACGACAGTATAAAAAAAAAAGGTAAAAAAAAAATTGAGAAGGTAGATTCACGGTGGCGATCCGGAGATGGGGGCTCGCGCAATTTGCAATCGACGGGATATATACGTCCTATAATCCGTCCTGTGCAACGCCGACGACGTCCGATGCAGATGCAGCAGCGGAGGATCGGTGCCAAATACGTTTATACGGGCCACGGGAAATGGGCACGTAGATCCCAGATATGGCGGGTCCTCCAGCGTGGATCGCCCCGGTCTGGTCAACTTCTGGCCCTGATGTTTATTCGGCGCAAGTGGAAGCGCCGACTGCGCTTGTCGTTCGAATTAATTTACCGCTTGCGGGCCTCCGGTCTCTTCACACAGATATAGATAGAGACAGAGATACGAGAACGGAGAGATAAATAGATAGAGATAGAGAGAAAGAGAGACAGGTGGAGAGTCTCGGCGGTGTTTGATTTTATTTCGTTAAAAATCATGAAGAGAGAGAAAGATATATATATATATATATATATATATATATATACAGGATGGCCCCGAATGTTCCAGCCAGACTTTGAGATCTTTTAGGAAATTTAATTCTGAACAAAAAATTTCTTATAAACATGAGTCGAAAAATGCTTTCTTAAGAAGTTATCGCTGAAAAATCTCTGAAATCGTGATTATATTACACATTTTTCCAAATATCATGGAAAATGTGCGTCTTTAAACAAAAAGTACCGAAACAAAAGTTGTAGAAAATTAAATTATCTTTTAAATGAGATTAAAATGATTGTAGTACGTTCCATAGGTTTTGAGATAACCAGTTTCAACTGTACAAAAAAATAATTTCTTTTTTTGCTATCGACATAACTTTTTAAAGATACTCTCCATTTAAAAAATATTTTACAGTGCTGCTTTAATTTAAAAAGAAGAATTACTTTATTTTTATGAAAGAAAAAGATTTTTCTTTTTTTATTATTATTGATTTTTCTCCAAGAAATTTATTAAGCTTCATCTTCTTTTTATTTTATTTCTCAAAACTAATGGAACGTATTACAATTATTTTGATCTCATTTAAAAGATAATTTAATTCTCTACAACTTTTGTTTCGGTACTTTTTATTAAAAAACGCATATATTCCCTGATATTTGTAAAAACATAATATTTAAATTAACAATTTTTTAAAATGTTGTCACGTTGTTTTATTTTAGTTTAAATTTAAACATTTACAAAAAATATTAAGAAATGTATGATTACTTAAATAGCTTCATAGCTTAAATAAGCCCAATTTTTATATCTTTTTTAATAAATCTAATAAAGGTCGAAACTACAGAGAGGAGCATGAAAAAAAAGAAGAGAGATCGCGCTTTGTATCATTTATATACTTTTCAAGCGCTTATTCTGCGCGGTTATCGTCTCTTTGGCCGTTCAAACACTAAAGCGCATTGTCGAAAATTACAAAATCAAATTGGCAGCGCAATATCGTAAAACGATATGCATGCCAACCGCGAGGAACACCATCTCACGTTCACGTCGTAAAGAAGAAACCTTTGAATGCCTTACCCGCCGCTGTAAGACGCTACAAGTCGAGCGTTTCCGGATGCATCATGAAAAATGCACCATCCGATCGTGTTCAGAGCCGACGCATCGGAAGGTGGACTTTGGTCCGAGATTTGACTCCGTGAATCGGGACGAACTAGTTGCCTAGCTAAGGGAGGGCGAAAGGAAGAAAGAGAGAAACGAAAGCGACTGAAGTTTTCTTACGTCCGGTGACCGGATAAGATTGTTTGTCTATATCGCGGATCACCGGCGAGAGATTCGCCGATTGTTCCACGGGGCCATCGCCGGCTTCGCCTTTCCATCCCCTCCCTCCCTCCCGCCGCCGCCCTCGGCGCGCCTTATCGAGCAAACAACGATCTTTCCGGCCAAATTGGTCGGTCTGACTCGGAGCCGAGTAAAACGTGATTAATCGCTCTCCTTTCGCGGGGATGTATCCGCCTCGCCAACCCTCCGGTGGTTATATAGCGATAAACGGATAACCGCGGTCCAGAATCCAATCGAGTCTCGCCCCGATATAGAACGGCGCGCATCGTCTTCGATCTAACGAAAAAAAGCGACACGGAGGAAGGAAATAGAAAGAGAGAGAGAGAGAGAGAGAGAGAGAGAAGAAAGAGGAAATACGTTGGCTAGGTGTTAGTTCGTTAAACTGATTTCTCTCTTCCTTCAGCCTTTTCATTGTAAAAGTTTGACTTCTCTTGCGATTGCGTCTATTCTACTTTCGAACGCTTGCGTCTTTTGTCCAAATAAGTTAACCGTTTAATAATTCCAAGTTTTCGAGATAAGCGAGTCATTGATTAACAGTACTCTTTTCAGAGAAATAATATATATTAAGATATTTGTTTTATTTATTTATTTTAAGATAAATATATTTCATTATTTGTTTTAAGATAAATGTATTTGAAGATATTTTTGCCTTTGCTTTTCGTAAAATAAATATTGTTTTTTTAAATTATTTTGATTTATATATTAATTGTGTGGATTTATTTTTATTAAATTTTTGGCAAAATAATGTCATTTGCTTTGATATACATGTAAATACTGTGAACACTAATATTTTTTAGAAAAGTGTGTTTAAAATTTTTAAATGATGTATTGAAAAATTGAGTAGAGGATTGAACAAACTTTAAACATTCTAATATTGTGTTATATTTATTTATCAAAGTTGACTTTAAAATTTTTCCTTGCATGTCCTTTCAAAACGAATAGAGCGATTATCTTTTATTATTATTATTTTTTTTTTTAAATTAACCATTAGGAAAAAAAAAATATAATTGCAAAAGAAAGTAAGGTTTAACGTGTTTAATCCTTTCCAAACGGCGGCAACCTTTGAAAAATTACGGCTGTGTATTTCAAAGAAGGGAAAAGTACCATTTCCTTTAATTACTGTGCTTGTGTGAGGCTTTAGGAAGAGAAGGCGTCTACCTGAAAATCGTTATGCTACTTCAAAGCCACTCGGCATTACTGCTTTTAATTGCGAACCGAATAAATTATTCAACTCATTTGACCTTATTGCACTAATTATATATCTTGTCAGAATTTTTTCTTTTCATATAAAGTAAAATAAGTAAAAATAATCTCTATTTATATCCGATTAAAATAACTGCATCATTATTTTAGAATTATATGTTCAAACGCAAATTATAAAACGCAGTACTAATATTTAAAAAAATTAATTGCAGATCTGAAAAAATAGATTATTAAGGTCAGAAAAACAAGATTGAAGTTTAATATGCAATAGGATTATTCAAGGTTTTTTTTTTAAATTTAATTCTTGTCTGCTGTATTTGGCTTTTTTATAAATATCTTGATCATTTAATCAGATATAAAAAGTTTGTGGTCGAAATCAGACTTAAGCGTGACGGATCGTCGCGAGTCGTATCGCACGAAATTCAGGAAAAGCGAAACGCGGGCAAAAGGTGAGATGTATGCGTGTCGAGATATGAGATAGCTACTTTATCGCCGGCTTATCCACGCCTCGTGGTCGAAAAAAAAAAGACGAGGCTCTAGCACGCGACCCCTTCAATCTCGGAATGACGTTTGCATTCTTGGCGAATCGCGCGCTTTTGAAATCCGCAAGACAATATCGATTTTTTGATCGAGCGCACAAAACTTAGTATATTTTGAACAAATTTTGAAATCAAATTATATTAATAAAAATTCGCTCCATTCTTTGAATAGAATCTTAATTTTTTTAATTTCAAACATTAGGTAATAAAATATAATAAATAAGGTACGATTTAAAATTCCATTAAAATAAAGTTTATCTAAAATTAAGCAGAGAAATCCCCCCAAAGGAAACTTAAAGCTTAAAAAATGGCTATTTTTAAGGATTTTTTTTCTGATAAATAATTGGTTTTATTTTAAATCACGTTATTAATGTCACAAAGTATATAATTTAAACTACTTTTTGTGAAATACTTTGTGATGTTAATAAAATAGTTTGTAAAAAAAATAACTATATATTTAAAAAAATTTTTTTACACTGATTTTCCCCCTTAAATGATTTCGATTAAAGTAACGATTAATTTTGAAACTGATAATTTTGAAAAAGCTCGTATTAAATCTATAAGTTTTATTGAAAAAGGATCGACTTAAAATTAAGAAAAAAAAAACGTACACAAAAATGCGGCGAACGTAACTAACTCTATCACGTAAACAAGGAAGGGATACCTGATTGCGTCCCGTATTTGGCTAGGCCCCGCTACAAGTTTACCCCTACTGTGACAACGTAGTGCATATACTACGACGATGCTGCACAAGTTCACACGAATGGTTGACCTCGTAGAAGTTTACCCCACCCCGTATACCTGGTAGCGGTATTCCATTAACTTCTGTCAACGACAAGCACCACAAGCTGCTCATCCGTGTCCCGAATGCGGCAATAAGTTAAAATCAAGCGTTTAGATCCGATCTTTTCAGGAATTTTTAAACGACAATTTCAATCTCGCGATTGAAGCGTAAAAGAACAATTTTTATTATAATAACTTAGTGCCTTTAAATTAAAAACTGGGAAAGAAGTTTCTGCTTATAACAAATTTTTCTCATTTTGTTAAGCAATTATTTATCAAAATTATATCGCACGATCATGACTTTATTTTTTATATGATATATTTTATCTAATACCGGATGATGTGTGCGATAAAAAATTACAAAAACTATTTTTGACAGCATTCATATATTGTATGAATTAATACGTATTAATTATATGTTATAATGTTTACGTAAATTCCTTAATAATTAAATTTGATTATTATTATATATATACTTATTATTATTATTATTATTATTATTATTATTATTATATTATTTATATTATTATATAAATTATATTAATTTTATTATTATATATTATTATAAATTATTTGAGTAAAACAAAATATTAGTCGTATTTTCTCCAACCCTTTTACAGTCAAATTTTGTAAAAGAATCCCAGCTATGTGTCGGACCTTACATCGTGCTTGTCTTCGATGCGAGCGCGTTGAAGCGCTTCGTCTGTACGCGCGTGCATGCCGGAATCGCGTGGCCCGTGACAGGTGGACGGGGGAGGAGGGGCCGCCGATCTGATCGTATTGCATTGCCGGAGACGCGCTGCCGGGTCGCATCGCGTCGCGTCGCATCGCTCGTGGCGGAGATTCGAAAGTAGATCGGGAAACGGCGGGGCAAAGGCGTGCGACAGACAGGCGAGGTAATACATACAATCTCCCTTGTTGTCTGGCATCGGGTTGCCGTAGAAAGAGGATTGGGAGAGACGGAGAAGAAGACGGGAAGAAAGAGAGAGAGAGAGAGAGAGACCAAAAGAGCGAGAGAGAAAGAACTATTTCTGGAACCGAAAGAGAAATGGAGAGAGAGAGAGAGAGAAAGGAGAGCAAACGGATAGACGGAGACGGGGAGGGAGAGGGAGGGAGAGGGGTGGAATCTGGACAGGAGACCTGAAGAGCTTTGAAATGTCTGACAGCCGCCGGAAGTCTTATAAACAATCCCGGGAGCGGCGGAAACACACCGGGAGCGAACTATCCCCGACCTCGCGCAAAGAGGATCAATGGAGAACGGAATGCGTGTAAACAACGGAGAGCTGTTACGTATGCGTGTGTGTGTGTGTGTGTGTGTGTGTGTATATGTACGTATGTATGTGTACGCATGGGAAGTCATCTCTCTCTCTCTCTCTCTCTCTCTCTCTCTCTCTCTTTGCCTCTCTTTTCTCACTCCCACGTAAAACACACCCATACACAGACTGTGGGAGGACGGACCACGGGATTGCATCTCTCTGCGAAAATGCGGCCAGCACATTCCTACAAGCTGAGTACTCGCATTAGTTGGGTGAAATCTGAGAATTAGGAAAAACTTGATTATTGGCTTAGTTTTCAGAATAGTTAAATGGACACACGCGTGAAAGAGCCGCGCGGATGTGAATGCGCGTGTTCGTCGAATGCGGTGGTTTTGTATTCCATTTTCCATTTACGACAGCTACGAAATTTTAGGAGCTTTTACGATTGTCGCATTAAGTAAACAAGAATGATCGTGTTTAATGCATTTTTTTTTTAATACAATAATAATCGCTTATCGCGCAGGATTTACATGATATGGATTAAAAATAAAAGTTCGATATTAATCGAAATAAAATTTGATTGAATAAAAATATATGAAATATATGAAAAATAAATGAAATAAAATATACAAAATTGTGTAAATTAACAATTTGCACATTGCTTCCTCATAATTTTATTTCATAAAAAATAAACTGTTTCAGCAATTCTAATTAAATTCATTATCAATCATCCTTTAGAATTGATATTCTTTAATGTAAAGAATATTTAGCCTAATATCTCAAAATTTACGAAAGTTGGAGCAACCACACTCTTTAAAAACAAAAATCAAATTTAAGAAAAAATGGACCCTTTCCCCAAATCTAATCAAATTCAATATCAATCATCCTTTAATAGCATTCTATTCACATAAAAAGATTTACACCGATATCTCAAAATTTGCGGAAGTTAGAGCAACCACGTCCTTTTTGTGCACATGCATACATACATACATACGTACATATTTTCGATATTTTGTTAAAATATGTTTTTTGCGCGTTTTAGAACATTCACATTGGCATCAAAATTTGAAAAAAGAAAATATCGACAAAAACAAAGCTTCCTCTGATGAGGAAGCAAAAATAACAGAATTAAATTACATAAAAATTTTCAAATTTTTATAATTAAAACAGATTTTTTTTCTAAATAATACCTCTTTCTCTCTCTCTCTCTCTCTCTCTCTTCCAATATCATGTCGTTTCTTATATATCTTTCACTCTAGAATATACATCTTTCTCTCTGATTTTCCAGCCAGTTTCCATTATACGCGGACTCAAGCTCCGCGAAATGTTCCATTCGTCTACATCGATCGGGGGGAAGGGAGGGGGAGAGGGAAGGGGAGGGTGGCGACGAGCGAGCGCCCCGGCGGATATCGCGCGGCGCGCAGAAAATCGACGACAAAAGCGACAACCTGTTCGCTCGACCTCGGCGACCATGGAAAATATACGCGGTCCGAGGCGAAGGATATCCCGTTCGGAAAATCCTTTTCAGAATCGCGTCCGTCTGCCATTGCTATGTATGACGCACAGACAGCTCGTCGGCGTACCCATCTTGCATTATGCATCTCGTCATAATGCAACCCCTCCACCCCGGGGGGAGGGGGAGGAGGGGAGGTTGAAAAACGGACGGTTGGAAAAGAGAGAGAGAGAGAGAGAGAGAGAGAGAGAGAGAGAGAGATGGAGGGATGGGTGCGAGCGCCAGATTCGCGAATTTCTTTTGCCTGTTTTGCAACATCCTCGGCATGCATTCGACGACCCTCTCCCCCCTCCCCATGCGATATCCTGCACGCGCGGCGCGTCTCTCTCTCTCTCTCTCCTGTTTAACACATAATCACGGCCCGGTAGGATACACTTGGCATTGCGTTCACGTGCGATCGGAGAAACCGTTTCCACCTCGCTCATTTTCTGATTATGAAATTATATCGCGCCCCTGAGAATATCGACGCCGCGATTAGGCAAAATTCCCCGTCTGAGAAGTGTATTCCTATCCGGATATCCACTATATATCATACCTATTTGTCTGGGATGATTTCAATTATATGGGGTTATCTGAAAAAACGTGCGCTCTCTCGTTCTCTCTAAGTTTTTTTATTACAAATAAAAATTTCGCTCAAAAAAACAATTGTTGTCCACATCAATTTGATTTCTGCAATTAATCATAGTTTTGACAGTTCTTTTTAAGAAAAAAAAAAAAAATTAATAAAATATTAAATTTTTTTCTTTTTATCAAAATATAAACAATTAATTTAATGATCGTTAAATTTTCGATTATTTATTTAACAGTATAGTTGACTGGATTTCCCAAAAGAAAATATTGACACTTAAATAGGAAGGGAATGAGATTGTTATTTTCCACTAACCGGGTTTCCTCTGTAAAATCTAAAATAACAAGAAGCAGATTCTCTTACACGTTGCCGTTAAATGCAGCTCTGCGAGTCGTGTTATTCGTTTCCCTTTATCTCAGCTTAAACAAGAACGCAAACGATAGTCCGTGCGGAGGCTTAAACGGTTCTCCCACGCTGTATTTAGGCGGATAAGAGATCTCTCATCGGAGGAAAATAAGTGCCCCTCTCGACGAAGTGAAACACAACCTCGCCAAGCGGCAAAATAATAACGGAATAATAACGGAAGTCCATCGCGCCTTTGATGAGAATTTTATCGCGTTACGAACGCAAACACCTTACCAAGCACTTCGCGTCTAAAAAAGCTCTTTAATATCGTTTTTATTAAAATTGACCAATTGCCGGCCTCTTTATTCACTTGCAACATTGCGGTCAAGAAGAACGCTTCTACATAATTAAGGAGTTTTCTTCTTCATTGAAACAATCATTTAAAAACGAAAGTATAAAGTATTGAAAAGAATCGATAATGATTTCAATTTAGTAAAAAGTTTTATTATCCTTTCTCGATTATCAATTTAATCTGCAATTTATCCGTAATTTTATTAAAATTTTAATGATCATTTTAAAGTTTAAAATGCAGAACAATCATGCCTCTTCATTCATTCATCGTAGAGTTTATATTCGCAGGTATAAACCTGCGCTAGCGTGCCAGAACTTAAGATGTTTAATAAACTTTTGACGTGTAACGAAGAACTTTAGCTATTCATTATGCGGAGATAATACCAACAAAAGAGAACACGTTCATTAATCGATTTTTCGAAGGAGCTATGATGTTTGTCGTTGCGCACAAATATGCAAAAAAAACAAAAAAAAAATAATGACCAGAATACAAATTTGAATACAAATTTTATATTTACGATACACATGCACCGTGTGTTAAATATTTATAATTGTAAGAAATAAAAAATTTCTTTCGTAATTTTCTTTGTCACAAAGGATTTTTTTTAAATGAACTGCATGTATCAGCTGATTATGTCATCACGACGTAAATCTGATTTCAATAACATTGTCACATTATGTGAGCCCATTTATTTTTTATCGATTCGTATTCTATCGCGTGCTTTATTAAAAAAAAAAAAAATACGAACTTATCACTGCGTGTGCGTCAACACGATGAATCAACTTTATTTTTTTCCGAAACCGATCAGAATCACCAAAGCCAACCGAAGCGACGAATACACAACTATTGCGTTACACGGAAAAATACCCCGTGGAGATGCGCTAAAGCTGAAACAGAAAAAAAAAGAAGAATATTTCTCCGCGGCACACATAGTCATAGCGATTCCACGGCATCTCTCTTTGAAACGATACGAGTCCGCGCTCATGAAAGCCCGAACGGAATCAATGGGACCGCGTTGTGGAAACGTGAAATTCTCAAAACGGGAGTTTAGATTCCATTTTACATAACAAGAAAAATAGCCGAATAAAATTTCAACCATCTTCGTGGACGTACTTCTAGCGAATTCTTGATCAGAAATAAAAAAATTGCGATTCTATAAAAATATAAAAAAGTGAAAAAATAAGGTATACCTCTTTAACTCGATAATGCAAACATTGAAAATGTCGCAAAAAGAAATATTTTCTTAAAATATAAGACAATAGCTTCAGTTGCACGTATAAATTAAAAAAAAAAAAATTATAAAATGGCGGACTTTTGAAGAGAAAAGTTTCTAAATCGATGAAACATTGACGTCTGTTTTTTAATATATATAAAAAAAAAAAATAAATTATTCAATTAAAAATTCCATACGTACAACTGAAGCTATTGTCTCATATTTTAAGAAAATACTTGTTTTTTTTATTTCAAAGCTTTCGTTGCCCTGCTACGCAAGCATCCGTTTTTTTTTGACATTTCACAATTTTAGCTATATAAATATTAATATTTTTTAATGAAAATTTTACAAAAAATAGTTCAAATTATATATATTTTGTGACGTTAATAACGAAAAAAAAACAACTATTTATTAGAAAAAAATAGTCTTTTTTTAATCATTACACTGGTTTCTTTCCTTAACAAAAAAATGTTTATTTTAAAATCTTCTATATTCCCTTCAAAGTTTAATTTTTTAACATCCTGTATATTGAAACACATAAATCAGTAATTTTTAAGTACCATAGCGCGCGAATTACTTCTCAATGCTGCATGTTTGAGTACCTTATCATCAATATTTTATGATGATAATATTAAAATTCCGATAGTGTTGACGATAATGATTCTACCTTCTCCGAATCCAACAATTCGCGCAGATGGATGCAGATCGCCTTTCGAAGATGACGGCAAAGAGGGAAGAGAGAGAGAGAGAGAGAGAGAGAGAGAGAGAGAGAGAGAGAGAGAGAGAGAGAGAGAGAGACACGGAGCGACGACGAGGATCTCGAAACGCGGGCGAGCGAGCTCGTTTCGAAATAACTCTGAAGAGTGATTCCGTTGGCAGACGGGGCGTGTAACGTATGTAACGTAACACGCGCGGTGTCATCTGTGCCGTGGCCATTTGTCCGAACCTCGTTCGGGCAAAAGAGAGAGAGAGAGAGAGAGAGAGAGAGAGAGCGGGCGTTGCTCTCGCATCCGATGCGGCTCGCGCTATCAAAAGAGCGCGGACGAGCTCTGCGCCGGCGTTGATAACGGCTCGCCGCCGTTCATATTTTACGCCGCGCTCATCAATAATTCATGCCGTGAATAATGCGCCGCTGTTTCGCGTTACTTTATACCGGGGAGGGGAGGAGGGAGGGGGAGGGGGGTCTCCTTCCTTCCTTCCTTCTTCCTTGCCCATTTCCTACATTCTGCGGGGATGAGAGAGGAGGGGGATGGTTTAAGAGTCTTTCCCCTGGAGGAAAGACTCGTCCGAGGGCGGGGAGGAGGAGGGGGAGGAACGAAGTCGGAGGTGCGTATCCGGTCGAGACACTCTTATCTCTCCAGGTCTATCCACCGAAACGGAGACACGTTTCGGTCTGACCGCTCGCGAGGAGAGCTGGCTGGCTATTTATTCGACTAGGTCTCGAGGGAGGTTTTCTCAAGATAGTCGGGATGAAAGACGTGTCACATCCGGTCCTAGCTTCCACATTCGCTTCTTTAATCTTAACATATTTCTTTAATAGGGCATCTCTCGATTCAAATAGATTTTGAATTTGAGCAAAAGACTTCGGTGACGAATATTTTAGGATAGTTTTTGTTTATCTTGAATTTAATTTTGTGCGATACACTAAGTTGGAATTAAGAACAAATTTTATAGAAAAATAAAATATGTTTATATCCGCTATTGTTTTTTTTTTTCTTTTCTTTGTCCATATATAATATATATGATTTATTTTCACTTATTTATTAATTATTTTTATTTCAGAAAATATTAAAATATAACGATGCAACATAGGCACGCGCAATATAGAGATAAATTAAAAATTTCCATACATATCCATCTTCCGTGCTTCCCGTATAATTGAGAAAGAACGTTTCAAAAAAATACATTGAATGTGCCATTGTTATTACTGCTCACAGTTATTTCTCCGTTTCGCAGTAGTTTGCTCGCAAAGACAATACTCATTCCAGCACATTCCAGTTTACCGTTCTCTCGCAAGAGAACTTTGCACGCGTGCGGTTTGTTTTAACCTTTGCAATAGCGTTCACTTGGTCACGTCATCGTTCGTACCGTGAAAAATGGCGCACGCCTTGTTTCGCCTTAACTGCATTTTCCCATTGTCCCGTTTCCGGGACAACTGCGTCCTTTGCGACACACACACACACACACACATTTCTGCTCGTTTCGTAAAATGAAGGCACATAGCTTCTATGTTTTTTTCTCCCCGCAAATATTAACTTAACGTCTCGTATATAATGTTTATTTAACATCGACGTTCTTTAGAAAAAATTAAATATACACAATTGTAATAACTACGAATACACTTCTTAAGAAAAACTTATTTAAATTAAATCTAAAGATTATACGAGCAGAAATTACTGTATTTATTTAAGAAGTCGATAATTTACTGAAAAAGCACATTAATAATTATTTTTGTATCATAGCTCTATTATATTTAAAAAAAACTGTAAATAAATAATATCAATTGTAAATAAATTTTGTCATTAATATCGATACAAGAAAATAAAGAAAATAATTAATTTAAAGAAATTTGACGTTTTTTCCTTTTCGACAAATTATAAAATATTCGACATTTATTATTACTTTACATTTTATTAAAAATACACTTGATAACGAGATTATAATTTAGGTGATTGCATCGGAGAAGAAGATAAAAAATCTATTTTTATAAATTATTAAATTGTGAATTTGATAGCATTAATTGCACATCAAACAATTGTTTAATGTACTTAATGTAGGACGTACACACACACATGATATTTCTATAGTATTGTATTATTTTTATCCACATAAGTGCAGCCGTTAACGTGGAAAAACGTAATAAAAAGGAGACAATTCTATCTTACGAAACAATTGTATAAGCTAAATTTGAAATCGACAGAATAATTCTGAATTAAAGTGTTTTCCATTCATTCACAAGTTTCTTGATTAATTTGATACCGATTTCTTTTACAAATTTTAGTTACAAACATTATAATTTTTTTCATCAATCTTCAAGATCAATTTTAAATACTTTTGTAATTTTAATATAATAATTTTTTGAAAGCAAAAAACTCACATATTTGAATTTAAATGAAACACAAGAATTTTTCGTTTTATACCGAGCTCTCTTACTTTATCATGAAATGTTATTTAAAGGCACATTCTTCGATAGATTTGCTATCGATTTTCTTCTCAATAAAAATGTCAAATAGCAATCCTGGCAAAAAAAGATTCCCTATGTATGGAAAACATTATCAATCATGAATATCATTATTTTCATTAATAATGAATAATAAGAGATCGGATTTTCGCGCGTACTTTATAAGTTTGCAAAAATAACGATATACACACGTGACATTTTTCTAAAAATAAATATATCTCTGCCCTTACATCACGAAATATTTCCTAGAATATCGATGCGCACAATTTTTAGCAATATATTCATTATTTCGCAGACTGATTTAAATTCCGAGATCAATAAATAAGGAATTAAAAATTTATCCGCTTGTTATATAATATGAAAAATATGTAATACTTATCTTTCTGTAACATTTTTTTTTATATTTTCCTTTGATTTCATATTTGAATTTTTTCGAGTCTTCTCTATCTCTAGTTAACGCAACAAATAAAGTTTTTGCAATTTGTGTTCACAAAAAAAAAAAATCTTTTATTAATAGTTAATTTGATTTTCTTAGAATATAATATATTTTTAAATATATCCTCTTCATGTTTTCTGAATTTTTAATTTCAAATAAGTATACTAATGATGAAACATTTAAATAAAATTTTTTGACAGCAAAATTTTTCAATATTCTATTGCTTTTCTCAATTACATGATACTTTGTAAGAAGGCTTACCATATTTCGATCGTCAAAGGGATATTTTCGGCGCTGGAACGGACTTATCAACAGTCCCTAAAAGCCGGAAAGGAACGACGTTCGTTCAACCTAGTCTGATCGCTTCTCACGTGCTCCATCCTCTCCTCGTCTCTCTAAACCTCTCAAGCTGTCTTCATGGGAGACGTTTTACCGGGAATCCCCATATCTAGCTTCGCGCATCAGGCCGCAGGGATAGAGAAAAAGAGCCCAAGGTTCCTCGAGATCTCCACCAAGGCTCGATGTTTCGTGTCAAATTAGCGAAAAAGTAGTGGCGTTTTGTGCCGCGGGGGATACCGCTTCGCGCAACACGCTGCAATCGTGTAAGGGACGATGGGATTTAAGAGATATCCCGCAGCGCGCTGCCCCCGCCACCCCGTAATTCAAGTTCATATATTGGAGGATTTCTTGTCGCAGATCAATGCGACGTTTCCCGCGGGGGATGTATCCCTGTCAACTTGTTCCGCGACCTTCTCGATACGGTAGCGCGGAAAAAAGAAAAAGAAAAAAACATTCGATGACGAAAGTTTCCTTAGTCGAGATCGGCGAAGATAATTTAACGCCGATTTCTAATTTATCACCGCGTTATATAAAAATAAAGTTACTATTACTTCTCTTCCACTGGTTAGAGAATAATTCGATCAACGATTGTGATTTGATTTAGTGAGGCAGAAATTTTACGGAGATACCCATACCTTTGCCATCTTTGTTTTTAAAAACGCACGCAGCTACTTGCAAATATAATGAGAATGATTTAGAGAATATCTAATCGCGCATATTAATAATGTCCTTCCAAAGCCGTGCGATGTAATTTATTTCTTGCTAAGCTGAAACTTCTTTTGTCTTTTTTTTTTACGAATGGATTTTTTTATCCGAATCATGAGAATTACGCCTGATAAGCCGTTATCCTCAAACGGACGGAAAAAGCGGATGTACGAGCGGCGCGAGGAAATTTTATCTAGTAAGCTAATTGTGATAGAATTTATATCCGTCTTTAAAACGGCATCCATCTCGCCGGATAATTCTTCGTCCTGTATTACGTATCATAAGCCCATTGCCCAAAATTTGCATGTTTTTCCTTTCAAAGCAGGTGTCTGCACAATATCAGCATGTGACCGGAAATAATTCGCGGGAAAAAAAGTTTGGAGCAACGAGGTGATTCGTTTCCATCGCCGATCAGAAGCAAAAAAAGAGGAAGACTCAAAGATACACACACACACATACACATGTGCGTTAGTAACACGCAGCAACGGAAGGCAGAAATTTCACATTATACATGCCACGCTTCGCTTCAGAATATATCGCCGCCCGATAAGAAGCGCGTCCGACTTCGCTTCTTTTTTAACTCGATATATCGAGAGACGGAGGGACGTCGTTTTAAATTTTGAGAGCTCGTCGACGCCTCTGGCTGAATGACGCCGAAGAAACCGAGCGAGAGAGTTGGGAGGGAAAATCAGAATTTATTATTCAGAGATATAATTCTCGTTTTAGAACACAAGATATAATAAATAACTGTACGTAGAATAATTAATAAGTTAATACACACAGTAATTATGTTTAGACAAATGAAATAAATTATATAAAAAGCGAAGGTACATAGAAAGTAATAAAAAAATGCTGCAAATTAGAAACTTGCACGTTGCCTCCTCATAATTTTATTTCCTTCCCTTTATAATATAAAAATTTTTCATATAAAAATATTTAGTTCGATATATCAAAATTTACGGAAGTTAGAGCAACCATATCTTCTTTTTTTTTTAAAAATTCAAAATTGTATAAAAAATAAATCCTTTCATTAATTCTCATTAAACTAAATACCAATCATTCTTTAATGATATTCTATTCATGTAAAAATATTTAGCCCGATATCTCAAAATTTCTGGAAGTTAGAGCGTGTAGGAAGTTAGAGCAACCATATCTCTTTTTTTAAAAAAAATTTAAAATTGTATGAAAAATAAATCCTTTCATTAATTCTCATTAAACTAAATACCAATCATTCTTTAATGATATTCTATTCGTGTAAAAATATTTAGCCCGATATCTCAAAATTTCTGGAAGTTAGAGCGTGTAGGAAGTTAGAGCAACCATATCTCTTTTTTTAAAAAAAATTTAAAATTGTATGAAAAATAAATCCTTTCATTAATTCTCATTAAACTAAATACCAATCATTCTTTAATGATATTCTATTCGTGTAAAAATATTTAGCCCGATATCTCAAAATTTCTGGAAGTTAGAGCGTGTAGGAAGTTAGAGCAACCATATCTCTTTTTTTAAAAAAAATTTAAAATTGTATGAAAAATAAATCCTTTCATTAATTCTCATTAAACTAAATACCAATCATTCTTTAATGATATTCTATTCGTGTAAAAATATTTAGCCCGATATCTCAAAATTTCTGGAAGTTAGAGCGTGTAGGAAGTTAGAGCAACGTTTTTTTCTTGTGCACATACGGACATTTTGTAAAAATGTAATTTTTCGATGTTTTAAAACATGCTTAATACATTGGCATCAAAATTTAAAAAAAATTAAAAAATAAAAAAAAAATTTTATAAAAACAAAGCTTCCTCTATGAGGAAGCAAAGGGAAGTATAATCGAAATTGCGATGCTGAATATATTATAATATTCGCGCTCTTGAGAAAACACGATCAAGATAACAAATCATTTCTCTCTAAGATGCAACGGATTACTTTCGATCTTCTCAATTCATTTGTAAATGTATTATACCGGTAAGAAGCACTTGATTCCGCTGTGTGTACCGAAGCAATTCGTCAACAAGCAGAAAGAGTATCGAAAGGTATCGGAAGCTGGAACGAGAGTCGAGATCTCATCAGCATCTTCGGTGGAGGGAGCGGATCGCGACAGGAATAGAAAATAACGAAAGGAAGCGATACGAAGGGTGCGCGACTTCTGGGAGGACAGGCGAAAGGATTGCAGGCAAAAGAAGCCTAGGATAGCAAGCTGGCAGACGGAAAAATACATGGAAATAAAGGCGCTAGGTAAATATACGTTATTGGAGAAAAGAGAGACTAGTTGCACGTAGCTGACGCAGCGATATTACAATCCTAAATTAAAGATACGATTTCCATAACAATTTATTAAACCATAACTATTTATTAAAATTAGCTAGGACTCACTTAACTAAATATCTGCCTCTTTTTAGATTTGTTAATAAGATTCTTTAAAATCGCGCTATTATTGGATATTTTGATATTAATAAAATTGATATTCTGTGGACTAACAGTTTTATAAATAATCGGTATGAAATAATATCGATATAAATAAGAGGATAAATATATATATAATAATTTCCTTTTATACATTTTTGCTTCTTTAGAAGGATGCTTTATTATCATGGAAAAATTTCTTTTTTAAATTTTGATGCCAATATATTTAGAATGTTCTAAAACGCAGAAAAATTACATTTTTATTAAATGTCGCATGATGTGTGTATGTGCACAAAAAGGACTTGTGCTTGCTTTAATTTCCGCAAGTTTTGAAATATATTGGGTTGAATTTTTTTATATGAATAGAGTGTCATTAAAGGTTGGTATTTCGCTAGGATCGGTGAAAGGGTTTATTTTTTTATAAAATTTTTGAATTTTTTAAGAAAAGGATGTTGTTGCTCTAACTTCCGCAAATTTTGAGATATCGGTCTAAATATTTTTACATGAATAGAATTAAAGGATTAAAAAATGGTTGGTATTGAATTTGATGAGAATTGGTGAATGGCTTTATTTTTTTTTATTATTTCATAAAATTTTGAATATTTCAATAAATGTCTGTGCATGCTTTAACTTTTACAAATTTTGAGATATCGGGCTAAATATTTTTACATAAATAGAATATTATTAAATAATGATTGGTATTAAATTTGATGAGAATTGGTGAAAGAGTTCATTTTTTATGAAATTTTGAGTTTTTTTAAAAAAAGATCACTGATATTGTAAAAGGAAAAAAATAAAATTATGAGAAAGCAATGTGCAAGTTTCTAATTTGCACAATTTCTTACTTGCTTAGATTTGTTATTAAGATTCTTCCAAGGATTCTTCAAAATCGCGCTATTATTGGACATGTCAATATTAATAAAATTGATATTTTGTGGACTGACAATATTAAATCGGTATGAAATAATATCAATATAAATAAGAGGATAAAAATATATAATAATTTCCCCTTATACATTTTTTTAAAACTATAAATGGACAAATAGAAAAATAAATAAAATTTTGATATATATATATTAAGATATTGCGCAAGGATATTTCTGGGTATACTGTTATTTTTATTTATATAATTGCATTTAATTAATCTAATAGAAGCACAAATAATCTTTCAAGCGTGCTTTTATGTCAAAAGAGCTTGTCAATGAGAACGAGTTCGGTAAAATTTACACGTTGCAGTCTGCACGCACAATCGATGCTTACAATCCTCATTGCCATCTTCCATCCCTTCTAGAATCGCTTCCCTCTTCTTTTTTTTTTCCTAAAAGCTACACGCGGAGAAATCTCTTTAATGCTTTGCCTCGTCCGCTGCGCCGATTACGTCTTTACAGTTATTTTTCTTTATGAACGATCAAAGTAAATCGAGGAGGGTAAAGCAGCGAGAGGAATTAGAGAAGGTGGCCGAAGAAGAAAAAGAAAAAAAAAAAAAAAAACGGGAATAAAAATAAATGGAAGAAGAGATTGAGGAGGGGATGGAATGATGCGTGAAAAAGAGCGAGCGCGGAAAAGCGGATTCGAAAGATGCGGAAAAAGGCAAATGAGAGGAAAAAATCAAAGGAAAGGATCGAGGAAAAGGTTAGACTCGCGAAAGACGCGACTGGGGTCGTTGAAAAATGAAAGAAACAGCGAATGGAATCGAAGATCAAACAAGGAATGAGATAAAGTGAGATGAATGCGAGGATAAACGAGCAGGATCATCGAACTAGAAAGGAAGAGTAGGAAATGTACAAGAGGGAGAATTTCGAAGGGCGGAAAGAATACCGATGGAACCGGAGATATATAAGAAGATAAGAAAGGAAAGAAAAAGAGGAAGGTGAGAAGTGGAGCGGGGAAGGGTGGAGGGGGGGGGAGGGGGGAAAGTGACGTGGGATTCGGCCAGTTGCCGTGACACGTAGGGACGACATGTCTGGACATACTCGTGGCAAAGACAGTGGATTCAGGAATCGCTGTTTGCTCACACCCAATCAAGAGTCGAATCTTTCTTTCGGTTATCTTCCGTACGTGAATCACGCGCTTGTATATATGTGTGTGTGTGTGTGTGTGTGTTTGTGTGCGTGTATGTAATTTTAAATACATGTGGCGAACCGGGGAACACTTTCGCGCGATCGCTTTTCCGACTGCCATCTAATCTCCGAACATGCTCCGACTCAGTTACCCTACGTAGAGACATTCCCTTGGGATCCACGTGGGCATGTCCACGGTTGCTTGCCCGATGCAAGCTTAGCCTGTTAATCGAACGTATATACGTCCGATAGAATCAACTCGCCGAATCTGCCGAAGCGGAGAAATACCGTTGCGATGTGCTATATATTTGTCCTAAACTTATCTGATAAGATTTTGATTCTTTAATGATTTGGAACATGAAAAGAAGATGGGCTCCTTATCTTATCTTTTATTTTATTTTCCTGAGAATATCAGTACAGTTGATTTATTTTCAGCTATTGCCTTACATGAATTCTCGAAAATTCAATATTTTTATAATTCTAAAGAAAAATATTTTTGTAATAAACGCATGTGAATTTTTTACTTAATTTTTTCATAATTCTAAGAAAAATATTTTTGTAATAAACGCATATGAATTTTTTATTTATCTTTCAATCCATTCTAGTGTCGTATCTTATACTTTGAAAAGTCTGTTTTATTATATAATATTTTATTATGATTTTATAAAGTAAAAAAATAAGCATTCTAAAAAGAAAATTTGTTATCTAAATTTATTTTTGCTCTTATAGCTTGTGTGCCTGTAAAAAAAAATATTTATAAACTTACAAAAATACAAGATTTAAAAAAAGAAATTTTTAATAAATTTAGATAAATGGTACAAGAATTATCTATTTTCTATTATTGTCTATAATTTAATTTGTCAATTATTCCAATTTCCAATATTAGATAGAAAGATAAAAGATCGATTTGTGCTGTATATAATAATATACAAGCATATTTTAGTAAACTAAATAGCTTGAAATTTAATTTAAACAATGTTGCATTCATTCTAATAATATCGAGTACAAAATTTAATAAAAACATTCTAATAAAAGATATATCAATTTACCTTAATCTTAGAAATCAAGGCACTTATTTATAAAGAAGAAGGAAAATGACACTCAAGAAGAAGAAAATGATTTAAAATAAAGTTTGAGGGAATCGCCGTGAAAACAGTCAGGCATCCTGCTCTCTCCTTAGCTCGGCTATACACGACATACGTTTGCGGCGTTATATCTCTCAACGTGTGTGTATGTACAGGGGTTTGGTGGTACGTCGTATAATTTCATCTCGCGTGCCGAGGCATGTTGGGGAAGGAACACGTGTAGGCGAACGTCAGACGCGGTGGGAATGCCGTACAAAATGAATGTAAGACATACACGGAGCATTTTCACGCAAGTTCCACCGCGTATATATATAAATTTTCTCTCTTTCAAAATTAATAAACGCGTGTCTCAAATATATCACGCATTTATCATATTTATATATATATATATACATACGTAATAAATTTTCTCTTTTTCAAAATTAATAATAAACGCATGTCTCAAATGTTATTACATTTCTCTATATATGTTAAATAATTTAATATATTATTCTTATAAAATATATATATATGATGCATGTATTTTACATCATTTGACAATTTAAAATAAAAATAAATAAATAAATATTATATATTTTTTTAAGAATAATATATTAAATTGTTTAACGCAAAAAAGTGAATTTTAATTAAGTAATATATATATATATATATATATATATATATATATATATATAAAGTATCATAACGATTCTCTCTAATATTTTTTGATTACAACATATTTAACAATGGCTAGTCTTTGAGCGTGTGGGAGAAGGATTTATGCGAGGAGACGATCGAAAATCACACTCGAGACACAAGGATACGGATCCCTGAGGGAAGCGAGGTAGTTTGCTTTTCGTCGAATTTCCGCTCTCGAGACTGATTCCTCGGCGGGCCACGTCCGTCCGACCAGACGTCCTCGAAAAGGAAACGGACGTTCACGTAATTTCAATGACCATCCGTCGCGCACGACCGCTAATTTCAGCTGCGCAAGAAATCCCATCGTCCCTCGGGCGCATCTTAGTGCATTGCTTCACGTGCTCGAGGAAAAACGGGAGAGAATTTCTCGAAGAACGTCGGGTAAATTAAGTCGAGAATTCTCTACCTGGTAAATCGCAGCCTCTCGCTCGGAATTAATTACTTATTCATTTCAAGCAGAGCGCTAAAATTTTTTCGCTTTTGAAATGCTGTCAGAAAGTTATGTAAAAATTACAATAAACAAATTCATCCAAACATTTAAGTAAAATAAATTTGTGTGCAATTTTATTTTAAACATTAATTTCCGCAATATTTTTATAATATTTAACATTTATTGCATAATCGATATCAAGCATTTTAGCTACTTAAAATTTTTATGAAGAAATCGAATCGTTAATAATGTTAGCATTCGTTATGACGGAGATTGAATTTTTTTCATTATTTAACGACTATTAACTCTCTCTTTTTCTCTTTTTTCTTCAAAATTTTTTTCACTTCTCTAAAAGGGGAGGTAAAAATTAAACTTTTATTTATTTTTTTTTTTTTTTGGACAAGTTAGAAAAATGAAAATTGATGGACATTTTCCATTGGAAAGAATATTTATTAATATTTTCTTAATTTTCTCTTACCTTTGTAGAAAGATAAAGTGAACAGCCTCTATTCAATTTTTTATTAAAACTTTTTTAACGGGCCGGAATTTGATTATTTAAAAATAGTTATGAGAGGTACAAGAAGTTGAATTTTAGAATAAAAAAACAAGCAACAAAAAAAAATTATAGTAAATTTCGGAAGAAATGGGACAAAAACAATACAAAATTATAATTAAAAAAAAAAATCTAATTTTTAGCTCCTTTAAAGGAGTGTAATTTTTCAGGGAGGGATGTAGAAATATATGTTTATATAAAAGACCACCCTTAATTTTCGATAAAGAATCACCTTTTGACATTTTTCACACGTATTTAGAAACATCCTGTATATCCATTGAAATCCGATAAACATAATTTTCTCGTAAACCACTTAAACGATGCATAAAATAGCCGCGATCATAGCGCATTAAAACGAAATATTAACGGGCGGTCAATACTATATCGCTGCGACGGCAATTAATTTTCTCGTCTTGATGCAAGTTTGCGGTGCTTATTTTAGCAAATATTCCTCAGACGGTCGCTTTTATTGTTACGATTCGAAATCGTATTGAGAAGTGAAGAGGGCAAAAGAGAGGGGGCGACAAAACGAGATAGACGATGAGAAATAATCGATTGGCCGATCTGCGAGAGAGAGAGAGAGAGAGAGAGAGAGAGAGAGAGAGAGAGAGATAAAATAAATTGTGTAAATATTAGCTCCCGCAAAAGTGGTTATGGAAAATATTTTTAATCCTTTCGAGGAACGCGAAGAAAAACGAAGCTGGCCGGATGTCCAGTGGACATCTCGTTTCGCGAATATTGATATTTCTCCGTTCTCACCGCAGTGGAAAAACACTCTCGCACGCATTTGTTGAGAAAACATAGCTGGAATCGTCAATATCACGTATCGAGACTTCGCGCTATTGCCAGTGGTTGTTATCAGTTTTAATATATGCAAACACAAAGTCTTGTGCATGTAACTGTCGAAGAGATCGTATAAAATAAAACTGCATACACAGATTAGCACGGAATATTGTAATGAATATTTGAGATCGTACATTGCGTGTGAAAATAATTCTGATATCGAAATAAATTGTTCTCGCTCTGAAAATATTTTAAGAGTAATTATAAAAAAAGAAAAAAAAAATTAATACAGAAAAAAAAAAGATTTAAAGTGTCCCTGGTGAAAAACTGTAACGAGATTTTAATTTACATCGAGTACTTTGATGCGGACAAACTAATTCGAAAAGTGTGTACACGCATGTCGACGTTTTTGATTAATTTAATCTGCTTCGATAGCAATATTTGTGCATTGAAACTCGATTGTTATTAATCTGATCTTGATTTAAACGAGATATGACTTGTCAATGTAATGAATCGTGCGAATCCGTATAAATTCGTCGGTTCGTTAGAATTCAAATAAATAGGCAAGCACAATGTGTCTCGCGAATTAATATTAATCGTTTATCCACGGCTATCGTTTAAGCCTTCCTGCATGGATTTGTTACACTCGATAACTTCATTTACGATTGAATTGCTGATAATAACAAATTATGAAAAAAAAAACATTATATCGATTAAAAATATAAATAAGATGAAAATTGTGCAAATTAGAAATTTGCACGTTGCTTCCTCATCGTTTTATTTCGCTCACAAAACTTAAGCTTCTTAAAGTAAGCGAGTTTTTCGATTTTGCCTTCCTCATAGATGTAGATATCTCAAAATTTGCAAAAATTACAGCGTGTACAGACATTTCTCAAAAAATTGAAAATTTTATAAAAAATAAATCCTTTCACCGATCCTCACCAAATTCAATACCAACCATCTTTTAATGATATTCTATTTATGTAAGAAAATTTAACACAAAATTAATAAATTTGCAAAAATTAAAGCGTCTATAATCATTTTTTAAAAAATTCAAAATTTTATTTAAAAAAATGAATCTTTTCATAGATTCTCACCAAATTCAATACCAACTATCCTTTAATGATACTCTACTATGTAAAAATAATTTAACTCGATAACCATAAATTTACAAAAGTTAGAACGTGTATAAACATTTCTCAAACAATTCAAAATTTTATAAAAAGAAATCCTTTCACCGATCCTCACCAAATTCAATACCAACCATCTTTTAATGATATTCTATTTATGTAAAAAAATTTAACACAAAATTAATAAATTTGCAAAAATTAAAGCGTCTATAATCATTTTTTAAAAAATTCAAAATTTTATTTAAAAAAATGAATCTTTTCATAGATTCTCACCAAATTCAATACCAACTATCCTTTAATGATACTCTACTATGTAAAAATAATTTAACTCGATAACCATAAATTTACAAAAGTTAGAACGTGTATAAACATTTCTCAAACAATTCAAAATTTTATAAAAAGAAATCCTTTCACCGATCCTCACCAAATTCAATACCAACCATCTTTTAATGATATTCTATTTATGTAAAAAAATTTAACACAAAATTAATAAATTTGCAAAAATTAAAGCGTCTATAATCATTTTTTAAAAAATTCAAAATTTTATTTAAAAAAATGAATCTTTTCATAGATTCTCACCAAATTCAATACCAACTATCCTTTAATGATACTCTACTTATGTAAAAATAATTTAACTCGATAACCATAAATTTACAAAAGTTAAAGCGTGTATAATCATTTTTTTAAAAATTCAAAATTTTATAAAAAAAATGAATCTTTTCATCGATCCTCACTAAATTTAATATCAATCATTCTTTAATGATACTATATTAATTTAAAAAAATTAGCTCAAAATCTCAAAAATTGTGGAAGTTAGAGATTGTACAATTTACATTTCGTACATATATACATATAAACATTTTTTTTAAATATGATTTTTCGACGTTTCGAAATTATTTAAACATATTGGCATAAAAAACGGAAGAAAAAAAAATTTTGTCACGAACCCAAAGCTTCCTCTATGAGGAAGCAATATATCTCCATTTATTTGGACATAAAAATCTATATTTCTTATATTTTATCTTTATTTGTATCGAAGAGAAAAAAATTATTAACTTGACAAAGATTTTGCTTTAACTATAACTTCGACTTCTACTAGGAAGTCTCTTTTCACTTTCAAATTACCTCGCTGGTTATTTTAAAATTACACCAAATTACATACGAAAGACCCAAGCAAGATATGACCCCTCGCAGCCAACATATCGTCAAACTCTCGCTCATTAACGTAAATGGCAGCGGCCAGATATATATACGACTCTCGATTCACGACCCAATTCGCGACGGACGGAGATCGCGGCAGTAGTGGCACTCACGGGAGAATAGGTAGCGTGAAGTAGCGTGAGCAACGCGAACGTTCGTGGCAAGTGGAGAAACGTTTGAAGAAGGATCGGAGAGCCCATCGG
Source organism: Cataglyphis hispanica (assembly GCF_021464435.1). Taxonomy (NCBI): domain Eukaryota; kingdom Metazoa; phylum Arthropoda; class Insecta; order Hymenoptera; family Formicidae; genus Cataglyphis; species Cataglyphis hispanica. Next base: position 5,749,143 of record NC_065962.1, on the reverse strand, counting down.
AGCGACGGCGTTGGTAGCGATAGTCCGGGGATCCCCGTGGGAGACATCGAATAACACGTTACTCGCTCACGACTCCTTACACTCGGACCCTCCCTTGACCCGGCATCCCTTCTTCCAACGACCCGCTCCATCTTCCTTCCACCCTTGCTCGGTACACTCGCCGCGTTTATACGACGGTCAGTGGATGGTCGTGGACATTTCTATTGCCACTTCTCTTGCTTTCGTTTATCGGTGACAATTATTACGGCGATCGTGGAACACTATTGCTGTACACGTGATTAAAAAGATATTATATATTATATTTATTAGATATTCTATATTTCGAAATTAAAAAGATATTATATATTTTTTTTTTAAGACAAATTATGCTTATATTAAGGAGATAAATTTCCCAAGATCGATATATTAATTTGGTAATAGACTTTAGATGTGTTATATGTTCATTTTATAGTCTTGTTTAAGAGAATACATTTATTTCCTGTATTATGAATATATTTCTAGACATAAATTAATCTGTAAAATTAATTTCTAAATATATTAATCTATATATAATTAATATAAATATATATAAAATTTTTATATATTAAATTAATATAAAATATTTATATTTTATATATTAAAATTAATATAAAATATTTATATTTTTATATATTAAAATTAATATGATATATATAAAATTTTATATACTAAAATTAATATAAAATATATATAAAATTTTTATATTAAAATTAATATAAATTATTTATATTTTATATATTAAAATGAATATAAGATATACATAAAATTTTTATATACTAAAATTAATATAAAATGTATATAAAATTTTTATATATTAAAATTAATATAAAATATATATGTATAACAATATAAATAATTAATGCATATATTGTAAACATATTTACAAGCAAAAATTAATTTTTATTTTTTAAAAACATAATGAATTAATCGATAATTAATAAATAAATTAAAAATAAGTAATTTTCCTAATGAAAATCGTAACTTGAAATATGCTAATAAACTCGAATATATTAAGAATTAGATTAATATTAAAACTATATCTGTACGATAAATAAAAAGGAAACCATCTCGCAAAAAAATTGCGCAGGAGGTTAAAAGCATAGCTGATCAAAGATATTCTGTGAAATAAAGGACTTTGTATATATGACAGGCAACAAAAAACAACGATCAGGACGGCCCACATGTAACAGTATAACAGCTTTTACTCCCTTTCGAATCTGACTCAATGGTTAACACACGTTTACACGTAACTGTTTTCGCGATTCACGTATATATACGGTATATATATCCTCGTCCTTTCTCTATCAGATTTTTCATTCGCGTCATGCGCACGCTGTACGGGTTGAAAAGTTTTATCTGCGCTTTTACCAACAATCGCGCGGACAGGCGGATTTAGGGGCGGCGGCGGCGACGAAACGCGGTGACGAGGTATTTTCAATTCGGACGGCACTAGGGGTTGCTGGATCGCGTCGCGTCGCGCTCAAGCGGACAAAGGGTCCAGAAAACAGTTGATTGGTTGTTCCGTCTTTCTTGTCAGAGTCGTGATACCGTGTGACAGATCCGACCAACCAATCTGTTTCGCGACGGTTGCAACAACGTAACCGTGCCGACACGCTGTAAAAGCGCGCGATCCGATGAGTCGCGCTTAAAGGCCTCTCCGCTTCACCCTCTCGGCGGTGCCCTCCCTCCCTCCCCCTCCCCTCTTTTTTCCGACTCTTCTTCACTCGCTTTTCAACCCGCGAATTTTTCCGTCTTTCGCCCTTCTCGTTCCCCGGCGCATTTTCTACATTGCTGTTAAAAAATCCTCCGCATACGTAAGCTTGTATAATTGGACGACACGAGATTCACGAGACCGGATTTAAGCTTTAATCCCGTCCCCACATCGGTGGATTTCCAAAGTGCTGTTGATACCGCGGCGTCCATTATTATTCTCCTGCGGAAGCCTTCTCGGTGCAAGATTATGCTTCAAAATGTATTTGCCATTTTTGTTCACACGCTGGTTGATTCGCGAGTCTCTGTATCCACGCAAATTTAATTTGCACGCGTCGACGAGGAGAGAAGTAATCTTGGAAAAATACAGGGTGATAATAAAATTCTCGATATTCTCTTCTCTCGCAAATTTTAAATTAAATCAAATTACAAGACATAAAAGAATCTATCGTTCTCCTATGTTTGATCAGAGTTAGATAAGCTCCAAAAAGTGTACATTGTTTTGAAATCAATTTCATTAGAGTCCGTTTTTAAGCCCTAATCGGTCTTCCATCGTTATATGTTCCAAATTACCGTTCCATTTGCTCTTATCCTATTTTACGTTTAATTAGCCGTATCAACATTATCGCTCGTGGAATCAAAATGTCGAAAAAGACTTGCTGCAAATGACACTCGGAAATTAACCGGGCCGCCATTTCGTTCTCTATCCTCTGCTAAATTAGCAACTTTAACAAATATTTCAACTAACGATTCTATTGCCTCTTGCACCTGCTACTAAAATAAAAGCGATTGACTCTCGCCGAGAGTCATAAATTAATTTCCGTATGAATTGCTGTGCATTCATTTAGGGACGATTGTGGAAACGTAATAAGCTTAATGTTTTATGAACTTTTGTCATGATAACAGATCGTGAATGTTAATTGTTACAATATTGCAGAGATACACGATAGAAACACGATTAATAAATTAGATTGAAGAAAGAAAATGAAAATTTCAGCGATTTTTTCAATTATTCTACTTTTATAAATCTTATATATCTTTTATAAATTTTAATAATGATAAAATTACTCGTGTTTGCACATACAAGAATAATATTTTATCGCGTACATTTGTGTGAAGCTCTTGCGTCTCCAGCAGCGAAAAACTTTTACTTTGATGAAAACTCCATTAAAAAAGTAAGGATAGATTTCGCCGCGTAATTTCGACGAATATTTACAAAAAAAGAAAGAGCCGTGTGTTTGTCAACGCGCTTTCATCTTGCGATAATGTGGGAAAGCTTTAATTTAACAGCCATAGTCGAGAAACGAAGCAATAACGTAATGGCACATTCCAAGAAACAGGTCGAGCACGATCGTAGAATGGATCGCGACCCAGTTACTTTATCTTCTTCGTTTAAAAAAAAAAAAAAACAAACAAACAAATTCCCTCCGGGTTTATTCTCCCAAACGTAAGTCTTGAATTGTTAACTTGGACATTCGTGGACATTGACTTTTGAAATTGTAATGTTTAAACGTTCCCAAACTTTTTAATCCTAACCAACTTTATTTCATAAATTCTTTCACAAATTATTTAGCAAAAAATTACATGAAATATTTCCATTTTTTTAAATGATTTATAAAAAAAAATTGTTTAAATTTATTTTCTCGATTATGTCTTTTGAATTACAGTATATTATATACAGATTGCTAATGAAATCTCGGTATATTTTTATCTATTAAAAAATTAGAAAAATGAATATACACACACCCAACATAATACACAATGTATATATATTTATATACAGAGTGCGAGAAAAAATTTACAAAAGGTAGAAACATTTATAAACTCCACTTAGGTCATTTGACCTTGAATGACCTTCAGAGCGGTTCATTGAATTCGTCATGAGAAGGGCTACAAATGTAGGTGTTTAAAATTTTAGAAATCCCAAAAAATGAAACCCAATAATTTTCATCTACAACATTTCTTCTCATTTTGTTTTATTTTTTGTATATCTAGATCTCAATTTAAATATACAATTTAATTTGCCGCGCTCCGTACAGTCATGACATAACAGAAATACGTAAGGCGCTCTCTCGACTAAATGTGGCCTCAGAGGAACTTGTTTTGTCAGTAAGTCACGCAACACCCCGTAGAGAATGGATACGAATGTGCAGCCCGAGTGCACGAGAAATCGTCCGAGGAAGCAAAAAGCTTTATTCAACGCCGGCACGAAAAGGTTAAATGCGAGCACACACCTCGGACTCCGATCGCAAGAAGCTAAACGAGAGAACATAGCAATAAAAGCGGAGGGTTAATTCTCGGATAAGGCCGCGATGCTGAATGCAGCTCGGCAAACGGCCCATTTGCTCCGACTTATTTCCTTTTTGGCCGGCGAAAGCACACCTCGTGCAGTTAGAGAACGATCAATCACGGGGCTTGCCATTATTTATCAACTAATAGCCGTTAACAACCGCGTCAAAATTTGTACTTTATTCGTTACAGCTACAGTACAATGTTAAATATTAAATGCAATCGAATTAAATCTTTATTAAATTATGTTAAAATAAAAGAAAATACAAAAAGGTTGCAACAATGTGAAAGCCAATCGTGAAAACTTATCCGGCTTGCATTATGATAGAAAATATAATTGCGAAAACTTGAATAATCGAAAAATCATAAAATTATCTGTATATACGGAATGTACATTGTAGAACCTATAAATTCCGCAATTTTTGCGATATCTGGTTAATTTTTTTAAAATAATAGAGTATCATTAAAAGATAGTTGGTATTGAATTTGATAAGGATCGGTGAAAGGGTTTATTTTTTTATAAAATTTTGAGTTTTTTGAGGAATGTTTATACACGCTCTACTTTTTACAAATTTTTAGATATCGCGTTAATTTTTTAAATAAATAGAGTGTCATTAAAAGATGATTGGTACTGAATTTAATAAAGATCGATAAAAAAGATTATTTTTTATAAAATTTTGAATTTTTTGAGAAAGGTTTGTACACGCTCTAACTTTTACAAATTTTTAAATATCGGGTTAAATTTTTTTACATAAATGTATCATTAAAAGATGGTTGATATTGAATTTGGTGAGAATCAATGAAAGATTTTTTTTTTAATAAAATTTTCAATTTTTTGAGAAATCTGTATACACGCTTTAACTTTCGCAAATTTTGAGATATTGAATTGAATTTTTTTATATGAAAGTGTCATTAAAGAATAATTGGTTGAATTGAATTTAGTAAAGATCGGTCTTCTTTTCTCTATGAGGAAGCCAAAATTGTAAAATTTACTTGCTTTAAGGAACTTGAAGCTTTGTGAACAAAATAAAATGATGAGAAAACAATGTTAAATTTTTTAATTTGCACAATTTTCTTATTTTTTATGTTATACTATACACTTTTAGTATGTCTGCAGTGGTGATAATACAAATAATTAAATTAAAAACTAAAATGCACTTTAATAATTCTGATTTCAAATTCAATTCAATATACCAAGTCATAAAAAGTAACTGTAAACAATCAATTAAATTTCTGCTGCGGTTAATCGATAGGAAAGTGTCTTACCGTTAACATATTTTAGCCGTTGCTGTTACGAATTAAAAAAAGAAACAGTTCTCAATGTAATATGAATTCCCGCTAAACACCGATGTTTGGACGAGACATTTTGATCCAGAGTCGGCGTTAAATTCGACCGAGAGGGACTAAAGAGAGCGCGGCAAAACCAGCTGCATCCCTTACTCCGCCCCACCCCGACCACGCTCGGTCTTAATTGCGAAAATACAACGCGCTTATACTCCCCACCCCTTCTCTCCTCCGATAGCAAGAAGTCTGGAAGGTGAAAACAACGCGGGCAATAAACACGGGGGGGCGCATTCTTAACTGCAAGGGCGACGTTGAACAATTGTTACTCACCCGCGAGGGGGATGCTTAAATTTGTCTTCCTCTTCTCGCATTGCCGCGAAGGAGAATTTAGAATAAATTTGTCCTAGGAAACAATGGAATAATAGCCTTTAAATTAGAAGAATTAAAAATTCAAATGTTTGTGATAAATCTTTCACGACGCGGGCAACGGGACTTGCCTGTTTGTTTAATTTTGAGCACGAGTCTCTTGCAGAACGACACTCCTCGCGAAACTAATTCGAGGACTAGGTTGTTGCGAGTCGCGGCGAGCTCCACGCGCCGTCTTTGGTAGGAATTTCATCGTCTTATTGAAGCTAGTAGTCAGCTGTAAATTGGCACGGTGCCAATCAACTCGACGGAAAACCCACGCGTCTCGAAGGATGGTCGAACGTGCGCTCGCGAGAGAGATGACACTAACATCCCCTCCCCCTCCCCCCAAAAAGAGACCTTCGCGGATGTCTGGGCATCTTCCCCGCTCGTCCATTATTCCACGACTTTCCGGTCGCGCCACAGGTAATCACGTTAACAATTACGTGCCGGCTCCGCTGCGAGTCATCTAAATTGATTATAGAAGTAATTGCATTCGTTCTCGGGTCTCCGCGGCGAATTAAAGGAGACGTGAGAGGGAAGCGACAGTTGCGTTTTCGTAGGTGGCCACCCTATATATATATATATATATATATATATATATATATATATATATATATATACACGTACCTATACCAAATTGCAGTTTGGGGAAAACAAAATTCGCAATCAATCGCGTCGATCCTTGTTCGAGGATGAATCTTTTTTTCAATCGAGAAAAGAAATTGAACTTTTGAATGCGAAGGACCGTGGGCGTCTGCAAGGAGGGGAGGAGCAAGGGGGGCCACAGCCCCCCTTCTAAAGAATAAAAAAAAAAAAGATCATAAACATAATTTTATTATATATTAATGCTAAAAAATATATATAAATATCAAAGCATATCAATCTGAGTGACATTTTACGTACCCCACCACCCCCACCCCACCACGGAAAAAATCCTGTGGACGTTCTTGCGTACGACGATAAACGTTTCTTCGACGATGCCAATGTCGAGATTGTCAATATAAAATAGTGCACGCGATCGTACACTTGATCCTTCGAGTTGCATTTTGCGGGCTATCACGGCACCTTAACGACGAGTATTCTCGAATGGACAATATCGATATCGGCGTCGATATGAGAATCGCGTAAAGTGTTCCGTCGTTTACGCTATTCCGCCCCCTCGTCGATACAAGGAAATTCTGCTGGCGTCGCAGCGAGTAAAGATTCGTTCATTGAATTCGCGGCGAAGAGAAGGGGGAGAGGAAGAAGAAGAAGAAGAAAAAATAAGGACAGAGAATACGGGGAAAACCCTCTGCGAGATAAGATAAGAGGTAGATGCGACGTAAGATATTCCGTACAAGGTACACGCAGCCCCAGCGAGTTTCCTTATCCGTCGCGTCGCGGGATGAGAAAGAAATCTTTAAAGCGCACTTTGATTCATAGGAGACCGCCCAGCCAGTGAGAGACAGAACGTGACCTGGCATTAAGTGCCCTATAAAATATTGCGCTCATGTAAATGTCCTCAGTAAAATTCAGCGGCGACGGTGACGGTGGCAGTGTGGCTTTCTTCAATTCGCCCGTGCCACGCACATCGCCATTTATTCTAGATACTTTACTCCCTTCGATATTGTACCCCTCCCCCTACCTACCTCCCCCCCCCCATCCTATTCTCGTCGCTACAAATTCAAATTCGATACGCAATCCTAGGAAGGAACTGTGCTGAAAAAGAAGTTACAGTGTCCCGAATGAAAGAAAAGCTTACTGAGGTCTGACTCGAAATTTAGCTTGGAAATTCGGCGCGGGAGGAATTTCCTTTGGGAAATTCGTCGCAAATGTGTGGCAAGCGACAGGATGGCGAAATCTCGGCGAGAAATAAAAGTCGCAGGAGCGAGCATCTAGTTTGCATAAAAAATGAGCGGTCAACATTCTAATGATAATTTTTCCCCTTTAAATTTTAATTCGCGATAAAATTTATAGATTTCCATTTCTCTCTGTTTCTCGCATTGCACCGTATATGCGATAAAGTAATTTAAATTATTATTATGAAATATTATTTTTTTAATTGTATACAAAAAATTATAAAGATTAATTTGCACGCGGTATGTATAAAAAAAAAAAAATTATAGCAAGAGGACCTTTAATCAAGTATGTTAAATACTTTCAAATTTAACTTATAAACGTTGCTGCTTGTTTAATATTTAATATTTGATGCGGACATTATAAATTCAATTGATTCACTATACAATTATCTTTTCTCGTAAAAATGTCGTAAATTTAGATATTGTTTTTTTTTTTTTTTTAATTTGATCAAAATAATTCGCTCTCGTCTAATGCATGATTGATGGAGGCAATAAAAACATTATAATACCAAAGACAATTAACGCGTGGAAAAAAAATATATATCTAATTTATCGCAAAAAAATCTGATGTATTTTAAAAGTGATAAAAATATGTTTAAATAAACAAGCGATGTGTCGTTTTGAAAATTTAATAATGAGCTTTTGCCATAATTTACTGTTACTCGCATCCCATATAAAATGTCCTCTAACAAAATTTTATGGTTATTTCCATTTTACAAAAATATTCTAACGCATGGGAGCGTGTGTTTTGCTATATTCACGTTAAACCGCGAAATCAAATTTATGGCTAGTTTAGCAGTTGCAGTCGCGAAAAATTCCCGGTACATGCACTGAATGCGGCATAACTATAGCGCGCTAGAGCGCTCGGGATAGAGGCTCGCTCCGAACTCGCGACTTCCAATTTTTTTTTTTTTTTCCCTCTCTACGTGAATGCAAGACTTCTCCTCGAAGCAAGCTAAATGCATGAATAGGAATATATATATATATATATATATATATATATATATATATATATATGTACGTGCTTTTATATTTCTAGATGATTATGATAGGCACATTCCACTGTGATTAACAACGTATTAATTAAAAAAAAAAAAATTACACATTTACCCAGATATTAGAAAAAAATTCTGGATAAGGCTTGTGAAATGCATTTAGTAATGTAATGTATTGTAAATATTTGATTATTATTATCAATTAATAATAACAACAAAACGTTTGGTAATAAAATTAGAGACATTTTAAGAAAGTAAATTTTGCGTTTAATTGGGTCTATTAAATTAGCCTATTAATCAAATTATTTGTCATTATTGTCTAGTTCAAACTATTACCGAAGCTCCCGATAACTTTGACCAAGACTAAATTATTATTATTATTATTATTAATTTTTTTCAGTGTAAATAAACCAACTCTTGCATCGCGAACTAATTTAAATCTGAAATGTATTATTTTTTGTGTGTGTAATCAGTTCTCTCTCTCTCTCTCTCTCTCTCTCTCATTATAAAAAAAACTCTATCGTATAAAATACATATCGGATCAAATATATATCAAATTTCTTGATTGTGACACGTCTTTTGTTGTTCATATCTTGCGAGATATAATATATTCGTTGTAGAACGCAAAAGTTTTATTTGCGTCATACACTTGTCAATGGATTATCGTAACTCGATCCGATGTGCTTACCCACAATTATAAATTTCTTGATGAATAACTCTGCCTTCGACGAGGTTTTAACTTTGCCGGACATTAATAATCGTCATTGTGAAGCTTGTGATCGTTAATATTTTTTTTTTTTTTTTCTAATTTCCAAACGCAAAATATCTTACATTAAACATCGCATCTCAAATTGCAAACTCTACGAGGGGAAAATCTCTAAATCGCAGAAAACCTACAGCTGAGAGAAAATAAGATCTTTGATAAATCCCGTATATTCTTCCGCGCCGCGCGCAATTTTGGCACACACATGTGCGCGCAAACGTTATCCATATTTGTCAGAACGTGCATAAGACTTGCGACGCGCGAAAGATTTCCTTACGTCACGAAATCATATTTACAGTTGCGTGAGCGCGGAAGATATCACAGTGTGGATATCCGTAACACTGACACGTCACGTGTAATGCATAACGATACGAATCGGTGAATAAGATAGTTTACATCGCGAGACTCGCGACAACAGGGCTAACTACACACCAAACTTTTGGACCGTTTTCCCGTCTTTTTTTTTTTTCTATCGAATTCGAATCCCCTGTTAACCCTTTCATCCGTAAGCGTCGATAGTCACCTCGTACAATCGCTTCGAAAAACGTTGTTGTCGACGTTGTTGCGATAGATAAGCTCGGAGCCTGTGCAGAAAGCGCGTGCACCTTCGTGAGTTTGCAAGGAAAAATTTCTGCCGGGAAACTTGTTAATTGAGCGGGAACACGTTGCGCGATGCACTCTGCGCTCTTTGCATTTTTCCGGTCTCGTATTTTCCGCACTTTGCATTTTCCGCCAAAGTGCAATGCGGATAGTTGCAAGTCCATAACTCCGAAAAGCACCTTCGCCAGCCGAGTGGCGTATCGTGAGATGAAAATTGTGGTTTTTCTCATGATTTCAGGTAAACAAGACATTTCCTTCGCTTGCGGAAAATTCGTACATACATTGTTGCGAAAGATTTCTTACACGCCATATTATCGCCTCTCTTTTATCCGCACACTCTCTCCGTCCAGCTCTCGATTTAGAACGTAAGAAGAACTTTTACAGAATTACTTTAATTGCGCAATAAAAACGCCGACAGAACGTAAACAAAAATTTGCATCTTGTTGCACGAGTCGTCGCTTTACGCGTGATGGAGGATAAACGAACATTACATGCCCCGGACTTTGCACTACGCTTCGTAAGATAGCGTGATGGTTTTATTGTAAAGGTAAAGGGATTAAGTGGCATTACTTTGCATTGTCCTTTGTAGGCGAGGGCAATTTATGCGAGGCCGTTCCTCCGCATAAAGTGCAAGCGTTTCGGCGCAATGCTCGTCTTACTAATTTAATTGCTTTATGCCCATAAGAGCCACAATTTGCAACGGATTCGCTACATTTTCTTTTCAGATCACACTCGATTAATATTATTTGAAATTCAATAATATTAATCAAGTTGTTTCTTGCTTCCTCATAGAGGAAGCTTTTCGTGAAAGAAATTTTCTTTTTTTTTTTTTCATTTCAATTCTTAATTTCCACAATTGCTTCATAATTTTACTTTCTTCTTTTTATAATATCAGTAAAAATGTCTCGCGTGAAAATATTTAGTCTGATATCTTAAAATTTGCGGAAGTTAGAGCAACCACATCTTTATCCATTACTTGTTGACATTTTTTTTTTTTTTAATTTCACATTGTATCCATCATGCAAATACTACCCCGTTTTTGTTACGTTAATATATTAATATATCACATGTGTTCAATCTCTTTTTATACCGTTGTGTCAATATAAAATCTGAGAAATTAATAATAATTCATAAAGTAGACGGACAGAAAATTGTTATCGCATACAAATTGGCATTGAATGCGATAAGCATGTTACCGTAAATGAAAACATGAAAATGAAATACTTTGCCACAACATGTCAAAGACTTCTTGTTAGATTCATCGAGAGAAATGGCGTTATAATATTTACTCAGTGACGGTAATTCTATTTGTTTCAATTTACTCAGCCGCCGACGCATCTTTAGTACGAACAGAAATTTCGCCATACATTTTACAAACGTGTCGAGTTTTGCTCAGTGTTTATATATATATATATATACATCGCTCTTCAAATATCCTCATAAAATTCAGCCGACAAAGTTGCCGGCTTCCCGTGTCGCACGATATGTTCTACATCTTCGTCACACCGCGACTGTAAAATTCATCTCCCAGGAGGAAAAGGCATTTTCCTTAAAGTAGTACAGCACCTCACGCCATTGCGAGAAATTACAGCGCGCTTATATCCGCGTAACCAATTATAGGTATATATATCCGCGCTTTTTCATCCACGTTTTCAGCGACCGATATTCAAATAAATAGCTGTCGACGTTTTACTAATGCGTTCATCCTTTCACATTCAGCGCGGAACGGATTAATTATATTTAAAACTTTAATTTGTAATTTGTAATTGCATACCCCCCTCTCCCTCCCTTCCCCACGATGCCGGTAATATCGAAAAGTGGTACTCTCAGTCGACTGGCCTTTTAAAATAATATGCGCAATAATTGTTGACGATGGCCGTTCGAAAAGTGGCCGTCACAGTTTCTCGGTTATAAAAAATAATATAATTAATTGATATAATCTCTTGATGAGAAAAAAAAAAGAGGAGAAAAATTTTATCGCAACATATTGCAATACAATTCACACATATATATATATATATATATATATATATATATATATATATATATATATTGCGAGAGAATGTTAGCATGGAAGAAGAAGAAGAAGAAGAGCGAAGATGGCGCAACTATTTTTAGTCACGTCTGTCACCACGAGAATGTCAGATAAATCGATCAGCGGCTTTCATAAGGCGCGTTTTCCCCCATCTTCCATTTGGCCTCATAAAATTCACATAACCGAGTTACATTAGACGATACCAGCTACCGCCAGCCGTGAATTTAAATTCAATACACACGGATAGGTTGCTCTCTGCGCGAAAAAGAGACGGGCAAACTTTCCTCGTAAGTCAGTTTCTTTTGCATCGCTTCAACAGACGTGCATCATATTGAATCTCTCTTTATTTTCAAAACGCCCTTGTTTGCAACCGCAATTACATAATGGACATGTGATATATTACAGTAATATTCCAGCTTTCTTTTGCAAACTGAACAAGAGCTGCAGGCGCTCCATGTAAAGAAAAACTATATTGGGGCACGTATATAAATATATGTATATATATATATATAATATATATATCTGTATATTTCTGCAAACAGGATTTTTTTTTTATGAACTGTTGATATTAATCAATATTATTCAACATCAATATTAATATTAAAAAGTAGTATGTAGTTTTGTTTGTTAAAGCTTCATAAAAAAAAAAAAAAACAGGAATTATGGTATCTCGTTTCTCGTTATAATGGTATTTTTTTGATATTATGTCTGTATAATATTTATTAAAAAAAAAAAACATATTTGACTAAATGTGTAAGATAGAAAATATAAGATCAATATTTCTTCATATTATAACATTAATGGCGCTTGTTTGGTATTATTAGTGAAGGCAAGATACTACGACTTATATTTTTTACAAGAAAAAGGTTTAATAAATAAAATTGTATATTATATACTTAGTAATTTTATATCGAATATTATTAATTAATTAATACTGACAAATATTGGTTTATAAAAAATTCTATTTGTGCAGGAATTATAGTTATTGAATTGCACGTGGAATGCTACGAAATTTGCAAAAATGTGCAAATTCGTTCAAAAATAAGTACTAAAAATAATAGAGAGATTTGATTTCCAATATTAAATCTTGCTATAGCAGCGATTGTCCTTGATACATATTGCAATGAAAAATAAATATAATCGAAAAATCGAATTTCCATCACATAGCTTATCAATTTTCTGTATTGCCTTTGCTATTGTTGTCGCTATTCGAAAATTTTCCGATCTTATTGCATTGGATATGAATCGATATTATTCTTTTTGATGAGGCTGCATAAAATGTCATTTACAATTTAATATATTTAATATATTTAGGTTATTGCATAACAAGTGGAGAATTATTAACTTTTTAATAATTTTTTATGCGAGAAAAAATGTATAATGTATTGATATAAAATAAACGCCATTATAAAAGAGAAAAACATCATTAATATTCAATGCCATAAATCACACTAGTTGCAAGTTTTCTGTAAAAATATAGGAAATGCGGCTGGAAAATATTTCGAAAAAATAGCATACTATTTTACGCGAGCGACATTTTCGACAATTTCGGCGTATCGTTTACTGACGAAATATAGGTCCCGAGATAAAGTTCGCCTCGGAAAACTATTTCACGTGCGACAGGTGTTAATTCCGCGTTGATTACTTTTACATCGTAAACCGGCTAAATGTTATCGATTCGGATCGTTACCGCTTGCGAAATACATGTATATCCGCAGTGGGATCCCATTAACGAACTATTTCCATTCCGCAAATTAATTTAGTACCGCCACTGAATATATTAACAGTGATTTGGTGAGATCGTAGGGAGGGAATAACGATTTGTGTTCTTGGCGAAACTTCTCTTACATAAATAATTTCCTGTTGACAGATACGAACTTACAATATTATTTTTTATTATCCTTATTCTCTTTAATAATATTATTGTAAGTGTCGCATTGTTACATTAGTGAAATATCTTCAAATATTTCTTTTAGGATTTTTCAACAGCTCGGAAATGTAGGAAAATTGCCTCGCCGATTCGTTTTTAGTTTTAAGCGGTTTGTGAAAAATCCGCTCGGTACTTAGGCTCTCGCGCTGGACGCGCGATAGTTTCTGTTATGAGATAGCCGTATGGATGCTCCATAACGCCAAACTTTCTACAAAGGCCCGTTTTTTTCCATGAATATATAACGCGACATAAAATATCTCGCGTGTGCAAGAGCCTCGGGATATTTTTGCCAAACTAGTGCGATTTTCCGACCTGTTCTGTCAAATATTTATTAAACACTAATGTGAGATATTTAAGATGTGTGTATGCGACAGGTGTGTTTTAAATATAGAAAATTCAATTAAATTTATCGAAGAAATGATCTCCAACTGTTATATCAAGGTTTAACTTTTACTCGAATCCATTACATTTTAGGAGTAGTATAATATTTTTATTTCAAAAATTATTTCTACCAAGAAATAATCGGACAGAAGGATACGAAAAACGTATAAGACTCGCGCAACTATGCGCAAACTATACACTATGTTTGTTTCAGTGACCGGGCTTGAGCCAGACTTCGCTTACCCGCTGGAGAACGTAACGATCCCGCAGGGTCGAGACGCTACCTTCACCTGCGTGGTGAACAACCTCGGTGGATACCGGGTGAGTCCTTCCTCCTCCGCGAGCCGAGATCACTCAGGCAGCGTCAACGCCCGGGTAACTATTTTACCATTAACCTGTGTCCGCCTGTAATGGACTACTACCTTATCTACTACTACCTACTACTAACTCTACTACTGTCACTACTACTACTACTACTGCACCACCTATATGCGCGCGTGCCTGCACTTCACAGCACTGCATTTAACTGCACTATATCGCCAGCTATGAAAAACAAGAAATATATACTATATATATATATATATATATATATATATATATATATATGTATACTATCACAGCCGCAGAGCAGCCACCATCACCAATCATCTCTGTATATGACATTCATTTTCATCTATCAGCTGAGACCCGGTACCTAGAAAGGTACCGCACGACTATGACACAGACAATTCGAGTTTCGCAGTCTCTTCACGTTCTCCTATCTCTTCGTTCTCTTTGTTTGCTTCGTTGGGGAATATCAGCAACTCGCGCCAAAGAAAGAGGAGACTTCATCGCAAACTTGTTCACGCGAAATGGCTAATGATGCCTTTTGCAAAGAATGCGAACGTGTCCGTTATCCGTTATTATAATATGCTTATCGATCGCTACGTGCGTCTAGTCATTATTAAACTTAAGACGCATCGTGATCATCGGCTTTCTCGTCTCCTTCGTATCGCATCGTGGGGATTATACATCGTAATTTAGGGCTGAGAGAGTGTAGGGTGTCACGCTCGTGTATTGTGTTTCAAGAGAATTTCATTTATTTCTTCCTAATACGATAGAGAGATTTGAAACGCAAAGTAGATCGAGCATTTATCGAGATCGATGTTATCAATATTAAAGCGTCGCCTAGCAAAGAAGGAATTTATTCGGATTGACCGATTGGTCTTTACCTTTGTCCTTTCTCTGAAAAAAAAAATTCGAATCGCGAGATAGACTCCCGAATAGATGCAGAAAAACTGATTCATCGTTGCAGCTATTGTTTTTTTTTTTTTCTTCTTTTTTTTTCTAGCAATAGCTTTTGGGCACATTGTGTGATCCCCAGTCTCCGTTTCTACAGTTATACGTTTCAGAAGACACGTTCAATATTACTGACATATTAGATTCTTTCGATTTCTCGCCATAAGGCCCAACGACAAAACGCAAACATCGTGCGTTGACACGTTAAAGTGTGTTTATATTAGTTATTTTCATCAATAAAACACTTGATATTATCAGTGATATTTCTAAATATTCTATTTACATTCTGTTAATCCTTTCATCGGTCGCGCAACAACGCGCAAAACACGAAAGAAGATTTCATTTTTTATTTTTACAAAACTAACTATGTATTGTCACAATTGTAGAACATACTTATTAATTTTGCCGATTAAATCTTTCGGCAAAGTTCTGTTGCCTCAAAACAAAAACTTTGTATTTCTCAAATATCAATTATAGCAATTATTTTATAAATATACAAATTTCCTATATCTTCAAGTCTTAAGAAAATATTTTCACATTTATTCCCGAGATACACAATTACATATGTTTTTTATTGCTCTTCAGTTCACAATTCAGTGTGAATTGCTTGAGAGACGCTATTTCTAAACATTTCTCGAAATATCTCCCCCCCCCCTCTCCCCCACCCCCCGCTAGAGAATTCAGAGGCGCGTGACTAATTGCGTAACTTCCGCTTTACACCTTCCGGTAATGTAATAGCGATTCCCGCCAATGAAAGGAAGATTGATCAAGGCGGCCGCCGGCACGGCGCTGGCCCTATATGTGCGAATGAAATTGATTTCGCGCGAGTGCATGTGGCGTATCAGGCGCTTTTCGGCTCCACTTGTTGAACCGATAACTTCCCGATAGCCGAGAGCTTTTCCCTCCCCCCTCATTCCCCCTCTTCCGCGTAGCCGCGGAGACTCGGCGCCGTGGAAAAGAAATTTCGGCGCCGGGCGAAACCCCCTCCCCTCGTAGGTTTTTAATTAAACTTGGCACTGTCGGAGTTTATAACTTGTTCGAAAATGCGATTACCACTTCCGGCAAATCCGCGTTTCAACTCCTTTCCTACAACACAGTCGGACAATTTCTCCGTCCGGTGGGTTTACGCTCCTTTCTAATAAGGTTCATCGCCGATGGTTTCACTTTCTTTTCTTCGTCTTCCTTTCGCATTATTAAGCATAGCGGAGGATCTCGAAGGACAAAGGGGAAAATTTTGTTTCAATAGATTCGTTTTCAATAAATTAATTTCGTAGAGTAAATATCACTCTGTGAATATTTCAAGTTGTAAATAGTCAATTGTTTGTTTTGTCAAGAGTAGAAGAAATCTTTTCTTTTTTTTTTTGTATTACCAAATTAAAAATTTTCGCGAGAAATTAGTTGCAACGGAAAATGATCGATTATTTTATATACAAATATGTAACAATAAATTTTGGTTAAAACTTATATTGCAAATAATTGCAGAATCTAAATTTATAATATATGAAAAGTTAATGGAAAATTATCAAAGCAAAATAATTACTTCAAATAGAATAGATAATAAGATTTTTTTATTACGTCAAATTCTCAAAATATAAATATCGAAGATATTAGTACTAAAATATTTTACTTTGTCGTTTCTGAGAAATATTAAAATTGCGATATGTCAGCGCACATTATATCGATCATCCCTTTAATCTCCCATAAATTTTAGAAGAAAAATAGGAGCAATGTGACAACTGATGAAATTTCTCCACTGATTGCTAATAGTTATCGAGAAAAATACAGTTGCCCGTGTCATTTTGCTCGGCAATAAATTTGCGAGATACATTCTAACACCATTTGTGACAGATTGACATTCACGTGCCACTAATTGATTAGTCGGTAGTTCAATTTTAATTAAGAAAACTTCTCAAATAATCGTCTCATATGAAGTCGTACATGATCGATAAATATATGTATCAACAAGAATCACTTTCAAGTTGATTTTTTATTCGCCGATTTCCAAAAATCATTGATATGTTAGATTTGTCGATATTAATCTAAATCCATCCTCCCTCGTGTTCTTTTCTATTCCCGAATATGATTGCAATACAAAAGAAAAAAAAGAAAAAAAGAAAAAAAAAAATTCAAGCAGACTTTGAAGACGGCTAGGAAGCTTCTGCGTCGAACTGAATTTCACTCTTCATTGAATTGAATGAGAAACGACAGAGCGAGGACATTCAAATCTACATTAACGAGCGCCGAGACGTTGCTTACAACTTGAATGCTCTGTGCTCTAAACGAATCTCGTAAATCGGGCAATGTATTGTAAGTTCGTGCCTTATAGCAAGGACGTTGAGACCTAGTATCCGGCTTTTTCGCTTGTTAGATTTAAGCTTTGATGCTTAATGGCACCCGCTGGAAAACCAAGGACTGTAGCTCAATGATTGTCCTAGGCAACAGCATCTATCCGTTATTTCTAATAATTATTTATTCAAGCAAAAGTGCATTTGTATTTCGCAGAAGATAATTCAAATATGGACGACATCAGCAATAATTTTATATGACAATTTTGCACAATTTTTAAATTAATATTTTATTATTTTTACTAAGATGTATTTTGAAAAGAATATATATATATATATATGTGTGTGTGATTATTTTAATAAATTATCTTTACGCGTCATACATTTTTAGTAGTACAGAGAAAAATGTGTGGATTCTGTTGCCTGGACAGATGACAGCATATTTGAAATTCTCAAGACGAAAAGTTGCAAAAGATATTTCGAAACAGGAATGATGGGCATGAAGCAACGCCACAGATTGTACAATCAATAATTACAAGTATATAAACATAATTGTCTTCATAACTTTATCAAACAAATCACACCATCTTATAATCTCGCGAATTTATATTTGCCATCCCCCTTTTATAATAGAATCCATTCATAAATATAACTATTAATTAAATATTTTAAATACTTAATCAATTTTGACTAACGCTCATTTCTTTGACAGATTAAAAAAAAAGTTTTTCATATTTTTATCGAGACTACTTATCATTATATTCAACGAAATGTTGACAACAGTCTCCGATTCTGGTTGCGGATTCAATTTTGAAATATTCAATAAAGACGAAAAATTATTATAAGAAAAATTATACAAGATAGAATAACTTTCATTCAAACATCCTGTTGGTTTGAAATACATCACGATGACGATTCTTTCTCATAGCAGATGACAATCATTTTTGTCATTAAATTCGCCAAAATCGACGTAATGAAAAACATTCCATCCTATCCCTTCCTCCTTTTCTTTCGATACGAAAACATTCAGAGATTCACATGGCCTTGTCCACGAATGCACAATTTCTATTTGCACATGTGTCTGTTTCTAATGCATAAACGCATCTGAGATTTGAATGTTCGTGCGAGATGAAATATGGTGCAAGTTGCATTGGAGAAGGATTGAGATGTTCGGACGTGTTATGCGCACCTGAGTAATTGCCGAATACGAAGGGCGAAATCGGTGCTCAATACGTATTGTTCTTAGCGTGTCACTGAATTCCTGTCTATATGCGAGAGGCATGCCAATGATGCATGAATACATAATGAAGAGTACACGAGGTTGCATGAGCATGTTTTTAACAATAAGCATTATAATCTATAGACAGATGAGCCAATTATGTAACTTGATATTAGAATTTAGATCAGAGAGGCGATAGGTCGTTCAGGTTTTAGCAGCGATAAACAAATCTAGCGATTTAATTAGAGTCTCCATTTCTCTTATGATTATCGTGTAACAACTTATATGTGTGTATGTGTGTGTGTGTGTCATATATTTACTCTGTTAAATGTACGCTGTTTCTATAATTTATAGAAAATATTATAATAATGTTGTAAAATCTGGAACATATTCTGTGATATTAAATTAACAAATTTATGTACGAAACTCGCAATATCCATGTAATACAGACTCTTTATAGACATTTCACGTTAAATGCGACTGTCTGATCTCATTTACGTCTTCCGTCTTTGCGTAACTTTCCAAGCGAATAATAATCTTAAGCTCTACTCGCTACCATGGCGGAGAGCCAGCGCCCTGCCATTTTCATTCGCGCCACCCGGTACGTTATGCCGAGGGCGTACGCTAGAACGAGTTATTTCGTCCGAAACGTGCGTGTCACGCGGATCGGTTAATCGTTCGAATTCCGCGCACGCGGCTGCGCGGATGAGTGCGTTTCGCTGTACCGTCGAGCGTGCCGCGATGCTCGCACCCCGCCATAAATTCTAACGTTTACCCCCCGCCGTTATCGCGTTCTCGAGCGCTGCGCTCGAATTTCGTCCCGAAATTAAATAATGATTAATGAACAATTGCACTCGCATTGGCAAATACGCGTTACACGAAGGAGCAAGTTCGAAAATTTTCTCGCCACTATATATGTATGTGTATTTAACTCTATGGCGTTTCTCCGATAATTTAATCTCTTTTTTCTAAATAAAAATTTTGTCCAAAAATTTTCCTCTCTTCTTTTTACTTCTTTTCTTTATTTTTATTGCTAAATATATCAATATGTAAATATTATTAAATATATAAATGATAAGAATTAAATATAAATTATGGAAGTAAATTTTAGTCGGAGAATTAAATGGGAAAACTGGCAGATAAGAGTCGAGAATGGAGTCAATATGGAATATAAATATATAAAGATATCATTGAAATCATTATATTGTGAATCATTGACGGATATATATGTGGCAATTGGCATTGTCTACTAAATTGTTTTTTTTTTTTTTTTGTGAATTTTAATTACCTTCCCTTTTGATTAATTTAAAATTTGACTGCAATAACAAGTATTGTGTATGTCAAATTTTTAAATTTTTATGTAATCTTTGTATATTAATAATTATATATTTATCATTCATGCGGAAGATGAACCAAAATCGATCCGGAACGTACGTATTTTTAATGCACGTTCGTTAATAAAATTTAACAATAATAAGTTCGCATACCCTTGGCTTTTATCTGTCAATTAATTTAATTGTTAGTATTCTGATTGTTGTTATTATTTAATCGGAGACTCGCAGCGTTCGTGACGCCTACGTATTCTCGAATTAACCCTTTCAAAAGAAACGTCAACTGTAAATTATCTATTTCAAAATATTAACTGTCATTAATTAAATAATTTTAACTGTCATTATATACAGGGTATACCTCATATATACTGGGCGATTGAATATTTTTAAAAATTCACAAACACTGGGAAAAAAGGAACACTTTTATTGTTAAATTATTTCAAATTATAGAGAACTTGTCTCTTGAATTTTTTTTTTATCTTAAAAAGAAAAGATACAATTTTCTACAAATATAATGCTAAAAAAAAAAATGCTTTTGGAAGGGTTAAAGTCGGCTGCGTCGAGCGAGAATAAAGAGGAAAGGAGAGGGAAAGGGAGAAACGATCGTGCAGAAAAACTACGAAATAGCCCACTATCTCTTGGAATTTCAACCGTGTGATAGTACGGAAAGGGCTAGGTGTGCGAGGGAAAAAGGGTCGCTCCGACAAAGTTGTCGTACCGTGCATCGCAACGGCAACAAGAGTAGGAGAAAAACAAAGCGAAACTTTTAATTAGCGAGTTTATCCATTTATTTTACACGCCGCTGAAAAAGGGGAGCAGCCGCGCTACCTTAGATCAGCACCGGTCGCACAAAAGTCGAGAAAATAAAAACTTAGGAACGAAAACGTCGCGCTCTATAAGTGGACGACGGAAAGGGAAAAATAAAAGGGATGAGAAGGGATAAAGGAGAGGGTGGGCTTCGGCAAGAAGGGGTTCTGAAGAGCCGCGTAGGAGGTGGCGGGAAATAAACGAGGTGTGGTAGACTGGACCGAGGCTCCCGATCCCACAATGCGCCACAATGGAGCGCCGGCGATGGTTTTGCATATGAAAGAGGGCCGAGAATGGAGGGAACGTGGCGGCAAAGGCGGGGGAGGGGGGTAGGAGCAAGGGGGAGGAATAGGTGTACGTTACGCGATATTATATCGGACTAGGGGAGGTTACCCACTCGCTCCTCGAATCTCTCTCTCTGCGTCTACCTATCCGTCTGTTCCCTTACCCGCCGCAAGTTCCTTCGCGGTTTCTCCTCCAACATCCTTATAAAGGACCACGAAGATCAGGCGAATAGAAGGAGAGGGCTGTAAAACCAAAGTACCACGGGGAAAAGAAACTGCATTAGGTAAAGAGAGCGTTTTCGCGTTAAAATAGAGACCCGTTTCCACACGAGGGTGCGTCCTTTAAGTTCTCTTCATCGTCTCCCCTATCTTTATTTCTTCCCGCTCTAAATCCTCTGCCTTCTCTTCATTGTACTGCAAATTTTGCGATTCATTCCTGATCTGGAAGACTGGCGCGCGAGTGTCTTGAGGAGAAAAAAATGGAGGGGGAAAATGACAGTTCTCGTACAAGATTTTCCTTTTTGAGAGCGCGGCAGAATCGCCCGGATTTTGAATTTTGGCTTTCGGATGACTCGCGGCTTGGGGAAGGAGAGGCGACGTTATTGTGCCGTGCTTTCGTTTCGTTGTCGTCGCTGGTGCTTACGTGATCTTATCCCGTTCGCGTTGCTATGGATACGTTCTTCCAACCGATTTTGATATCGGGTATTCGTCAGGAGCCTCTGTCACAGGGCTCTGTGAAATAAGGATTTCGCGAGGAACTGTCCTAAGACTTTGCTTGGCAATAACTGCGGGATAAAAATTTTTTTCTTCAGTCTCGCGTTTCCAATGCTCTTTTCATATGAATATTTTTCGCTTATTATTTCGTATTTATCCTCTTCTGTTTTTTGCTTCCTCATAGAGGCTTTATTTTCATGAATATTTTTTTTTTTTTTTTTCAAATTTCATGCCAATGTGTTCAGAAACCATGCCAATGTTTTAAAAGGTCAAAAAAATCACATTTTTAACAAAATGTCCGTATGTGTGTATGTGCATAAAAAAAAACGTGGTTGCTCTAATTTCCGCAAATTTTGAAATATGGGGATAATTTTTTTTATATGAATAGAGTATTATTAAAGGTTGATTGGTTTTAAATTTGACTAGGATCGATAAAGGAATTTATTTTTTATAAATTTTAAATTTTTCAGAAAGAGTTTTATTATAAATTTTTCTAAATTTCGCAAATTTTGAGATATCGGTCTAAATATTTTCACATAAATATCATTAAAAAATGGTTGGTATCGAATTTGAGGAGAATTAGTGAAAGGTTTATTTTTTATAAAATTTTGAATTTTTTAATAAATATCTGTGCACGTTCTAACTTCCACAAATTTTGAGATATCAGGCTAAATATTTTTACATGAATAAAATATCATTAAAGAATGGCTAGTTGTATTTGATGAAAATTGGTGAGTTTATTTTCTACGAAATTTTGAATTTAAAAAAAAAAAAAAAAATGTGGTTGCTCTAATTTCCGAAAATTTTAATATATCGGGTTAAATATCTTTACACGAGACATTTTTACTGATATTATAAAGGATAGGAAATAAAATTCTGTGTAAGTTACAATTTTTCACTTGTCTCATTTGCTTCTCTAAAACAGATTTTCTATTCTTTTAACTCTAAAGAAACGACCTCAAATCGTATATCGCTTCTAACGCTCTCCCCTTTTTCATTCCATCCGCAACAATTAATCATCGAATGATCATCGATGATAATATCGCATAAATGTTTAAGAGTCGCGAGCATCTATCGCCCGCTGTGACTTTTTCGCACCCTTCCTTTTTCAAGGGGTCGGTGGGGGGGGAGGGGGTGGTTCGCCACCACCGGAAGATCGCACCAAAAGGTAGAATGGGGTCGCACTTATATATTCCGGCATAATATATTACAAGTGGAGGCACTCAGAGGGCCGTCACTACCAAACACCCGCACTCTCTCTCGCATCCCGGATCATCCCCTTCCTCATCCGCCCTCCCTCCCGCAAACATCGTCCCCCTTCATCTCTCCTCCCCGCGCCCGTCCTCTATACACTCGGCTCGCGGGTTATCGATAAGAACCGCGGAACTCCTTTGTCGGTTGATAGATAGCCTTTCAGAGCGATGCGAGGTCAGATATTCGACATGGTACGGGTTCAATTTCATGCCAATAATATCTGTGCAGAGGGAGACGAATAGGGCAGAGAAAGGGGGGGAGGAGGGGGTGGATGAATATTCGCGATACGCCGCGCTGCAGTTTCCTTCACCAAAATAGCTTCCACCAGAATGCAAGGTGGATTTATGATTAATACGTGTTAACCGGTCACAATTGCGTTCTCTCTCTCTCTCTCTCTCTCTCTCTCTCTCTCTCTTTCCCTTCTTCCTTTCTCCATTGATTTTAATCCGTGAAAAAATGGGTTTAATTAATGGCGTATATTAGCGGCGAACTGCAATAACCGGAGTGAGTTCAATTTAGCGTTGATGATGCGAAGGATCGCGAGCGAAAACGCGGTAACCCACATTCGGAATAGTCACGATAGTTACTTCAGAAGTAATATAACTTGCAGAACATTTACGGGAGCTTGAAGTACTTCCGATAAATGATATCAATACGCGAGAGAGAGAGAGAGAGAGAGAGAGAGAGGAGTACGGACAAAATATATTTCTTCGGTTGACGATTGTATTTCCAGAGCCTTTTATTATTTTTATACGTAATAATGTGAAGCCCGCTCTAGTTTGATGTAAACATAATGCTACATGCCTGCGAGAGCTGAAACTTCGGTACTAAACCGTTATCTTCCGCGATCTATCTACCTTTTATTATTCTGAAAAGTTACGGGGGTTATCGTGCTTCTTGCTCCTCGCTCTCTCGCGGAATTCTTCATATTTACACAGCGGCAGACCATCGTGGCGCGCAACGGTACAGTTTCCTTGTCGAGATATGCGACGGGAAAGCCGAAGCGGAGCGACTTTGCCATAAAGAGGGAGAGAGATTCTTTCGTGGAATATACCGACTTCGGATGCCCGCCTTCGAGATGATGTATACGAATATTTCATTCACTCGCGAATAGAATGCGCGCTCCGTGTTTATATGTCTCATTCTACGCGCAGTCTGACAGAGATGATACGTCATCTCGTAATCGAGTTCATATTTGAATCGTGACAGGAAGCTTAAAATTGTATTTGCGAATAATTTAGAAGTAACCGAGATAGATAGTGAAAATTTAAAAAAAAAAAGGGGTTGGAAAAGTGCCTTAGGTTAGCGGGAAGTTTGACACTTCCTATATATTATTGTACATCCATGTATGTATAAAACAATTTTCGAACTGTGCTTGATGATTAACTCTTTCAATATTTTATATTTAGCATAATTAAAGCCAATTAAATGTCAATTACATTTATATATTTTATATATCAAGAAGCAGGTTTTTAATTCCTAATTAAATAAAATAAAAGTATTTCTATAAAAATTATATAAAAATTGTATGTCAAATTTGATATTGAAAGAGTTAATTAAAGTATATATATAAGACAACAAAAAGAAATTTAGCTCGATAGGCGAAATATTTCACGAGATAAGATGATTAGATTTGCGACAAAAAATTCCTAAGAATGGAATCGTTAATTAAGGAGTTACGCATAGCGATGAGATTAGGCAGGCTTTGATTAGGCAAGTTTCGAATCAGCTTGAAAAAAATTCCGCTGTCTCTAAGAAATGGGTTTGTGAGGCCAGGTGGCATGGATCAAAGCGGACACCAAGGCGATCCTAGCGATTCACGAGCACGTGATCACAAACAACGCCCGTCTGTCAGTCACCCATAGCGATTACAACACGTGGACGTTAAACATTCGCGCAGCACGTCGGGAAGATCGCGGGATTTATATGTGCCAGGTCAACACGGATCCCATGAAGAGCCAGGTACGTAATATCCGTCACGTATAAAAAAATCAAAAAGTTGCAAGGTTTATTTTGCGAAAAAGGATAAATCTTCCTAAGACAACATACTGTGGAAATACAAAAAGAAAGGAAAAAATAAACTATACTAATAATTTTTACAAAATAATAATTATTACGAATTAATAATAATTATTATAAAATTATCAAGGAAAATACTGGAGAAAAAAATATTTCTATAAAAATCTTCTGATGCAAAAATTATTTTTTAATTTCAATTTGATTTAATTTTTAATTAAAATGCGCTTCCTTTGCGTACTTCATGATCCTTTTTTTTTTTTGCCGTATACGCACACACGAATGCGTTGTAATTTATTATCCTCGCGCATTTGCAGAGCGCGTTTTTGGAGGTGGTAATACCGCCAGACATAATCTCGGAAGAGACTTCGAACGACATGATGGTACCCGAGGGAGGTTCCGCGAAGCTGGTGTGTAAAGCGCGCGGCTATCCCAAGCCTGACATCGTGTGGAAACGAGAAGACGGCACTGAAATCATTTCGCGGGCCGGCGTTTCCGGCGGCAAGACAAAAAGTAAGGGAACTCAAAATTTTATTTTCGCTCCAGTCTCGGTCTGTCTCTACTCTCTTGGCAAGGATATGCAATATTCTCCGAATAGATTTTTTTTTTACCGAAAGCGCAATTAAAATCCAACTCCATCGAAATAGATTGTATCAAAGGAATTTAATCGATTATATCGATATATTTAAATCACTCCGTTTTGAATATTCCTTTTCAAATATTTGAGAACAGCTATTCATTCTTGACAAACGCGTATCATTTTTAACTCAAAATCCGAAAAAAATATTAAAATAATTTGAATAATATATTCCTATTTGATTTTCCAAGTCAGTTTCAATAATATTATATTTTTAATACCTCAAATCTTGCAATCAAAAATTGTCACTTCTATAATAAATTAGATCGGAAATAGATTTAATTTGATAACGATGAATTTCCACGGAGGGGGGGGGAGGGGGGGGTGGGACATTTCTGCGTCTGTGCGTACTAAACTGTTAAGTCGATTAGATATTAACCCTACATTGTACACTTAGATTATATGTAACGAGCTAACTTCTGAGACCGTTCCTCGCATATTGCAGTACCCACTGCAGGAGGCGAAACGCTGACTTTGTCGAAAGTAACGAGAGGCGAGATGGGTGCTTACCTGTGCATCGCCAGCAACGGCGTGCCTCCGTCAGTCAGCAAACGAATGATGCTACACGTGCATTGTGAGTATTAGAATATATCTACTATTTTATCGAGCGCGAGTCTGCGACGAAGAAAATTTTTCCGCATCACAATTGTTCAAGTTTCGGCAATTTTTGGCGAATAATTTTGTAGCAAAATTTTGTAGCGAGTAAAGTTCTTGCCGAAGCAAGATTTGTTAAAATCTTCAAACGCGTTACGAACGCTTTTAACGATATGTGACAAGTGAGCAGAGGGACGACCGTGCAATTTCTCGCGATAGCGAGAAGTACAAAGGATGTATTAAAATTTATAAAGTAAACATTGCGGACGAGCTCTGTAATAAATTAAAAAAACGAGCTATACGAAAAATCTCGTGCAAACTTTACAGATTAAAATTTATAAATCTACTGCGTTCACAATAATGTCATGTGTATTACTATTATTACCATTCTTTTATGATAACGTTAAAAATATTAGTTTTTGCTTACTTTAATTTTTTTTTTTATAATCCGGATTTAGTTATTCCATTTTCCAAACGCAAGAAACATGCTTGTTTTTTTTTATTTAAGTTTTGAAAACTTTTTTTTTCCCTTTCCTCTTTTAAAAAAGGCATGTTAACTGAATGAATTCAGTTTATATATATATAATACATATAAAATTTCTCAATTTTATTAACGACTCTTTGGTATGAAAATGCGCGCGATTAAATTTATATGTGTGAGAATGTTTTTGCAATATATATTTTAGAAACAAATATATATAAATACAAATATGTTAATTGAACTAATTTCTATATATTGTCATTATACGCGTCCTTTTGGTAATTTTTCGTGTAATTTACAAAAGAATAAATATTTTATATAATTTACATACAATTATAATTTTACAAATTGATGATGCTATCATTATCAAATATATATGTCCGATTTATACAAACATTTTATAATGCAAATAATTTAATATTGAAAGCATTAACACACATTTGGGCTTATACATGTTTATATTATAAGTTGCACTATATTTTTAAGATAAAATATATATTATAATGCAACTTATTATAATGTTTTATAATGTTATTGTAATGTTTATTTTTTTAATGAAGTTTATTTTTTAATTTTATAATGTTATTGTTATATTTATTTAAAAAAATTTTTTTGAAAATAAATTTAAGTTGAATATTATTATTATATATTGTAATTTTATTTCTAATTTTTTCCTTAATGTCCTAACTATCCTTATAGTTCTAACAATCCTACTTGCTGGCTGAACCAGCAAAAATTCGAGATTTAAAAAAGGTATCCCTAATCATGTACTTAACCGAGTGCCTTAATCACGCGCCCTATTTGCATGCCCTAATCGCGTATCTTAATCATATCCTATATACCTCTCGATACGCATTTTGGCCAATATTGGTCAAATTTATTTTGCATACCTTATATGCATTCTTCAGGCCAGTTGGACCTACCTTTTGTTGCTCCTGGCCACTTCTTGGATCAATCTCTAATCAGAGATTGGAAAAGGAAATACACATTCCTTTTATCGCCAGCTATTTATTATCGCCGGTGAATAAGCGCAAGATCTTCTTGCTAAGAAGATATGAGCGTGAATATTTCACGCTCGATGACGATCGTGCGATATTACGATCGTTTGTTAAATGTTTATTTTAATTTAACTTTATTTTAACTGAGACGAAGCCAAGTTATCAATCAAAATTTTGATTAAAAAATTATGCTAAATTATGATAAATATATAAATTTGATTAAAATTTATATATTAACATATAATTTATTTAATAATATAATAATGGATATATATAATAATATATAACATTAATTTATATAAGATATAATAATATATGATTTATAATAAAATAAGATTAATTTACAAAATATTTATGCCATTTGTTATCATATTATAATTAATTTAACTGATTGATCGCTTGGTTTTTTATATCAGTTAAAACAAACTTTCAGAACAAAGTCTACAAACAAATTCTACAATATGGATGAGCGCATTGGATATAAATCCGTAAGAAATGAGGATAAAATCGCGTTAAAAGAATGAATTACCATGACACATATAATTGATATAATTACTATCGTTCTTTATTCAATAAATCAGATAAAATCTACGAATTGGAAAAAAAGTTTTCTATAATTTTTCTTCTGTAATTTATTTTTGCAATAGATGTAATGCATATTAAAAAAAAAACTTATTAAAAGTTATTCAACTTAATCTGTTTAAGCTCATCCACTTAAAAGTAACGGATTTATCTACAATCTACAATCTACAATCTACAGTCTCTACAAATCCGTTACTTTAAAATTAAATAAAGTTTATTACTCACCGGCACTGATGCGCAACAGCGGAGATTTGGTCTTGAGGCTACGTTGTCTGCAACACACAAATATAAAATCCAAATTATAGCAACGTTTAAAATAATTAAAATTTCAAAGAAATTATTATTGTACCGAATTTTATATCCGATGCGTTTAATAATAAGAAGATATATAAATATGGAATAATTTTATAAATTCTAAAAAAGAAAACTATTTTTTTAAATAAAAACTTTTATAGTCTGAATCTCTCTTTTTTAAACTATTTAAATAATGATCGAATCAAATTAATAAATGTACGAGATTTATAATAATAATTAATACACAAATAATAATATTCACCCTTGGGTTGCTCCGCCGATGCAGGATGCCTCTCCTAGGCCTCCTCCTCCTCTCAGAATGTCAGAGTTGCTACGTTGATCTGTAACATACAAATAAGAGATGCAAATCGTATTAATGCTTAAAATTATTAATATTTCCAAAAATTTATTACACGTATTGAATTTTATATTCGATATATGTAATAATAAGCAGATTAACGAAATAATTTTATAAATTTTTAAAATAATAATTGTAATAATTTCATATAAAAGCTATAATCTAAAAGCAGAAACTTTTATAGCTTTTATATAAATATCTTTTTCTTTAATTTTCTCTTATTTAAATCATATAAATAAAAAATCAAATTACGCGATTAATTGCTTAATTTAAATTGCACGTTTGCAATTAATAGATAATTAATATACATATAAAAAATTACTTACCACAGGGTTGTTGCACCGGTGCCCGATGCTTCTCCTAGGCCTCCTCCTCCTCTCAGGTAGATTCACACACGCGATACTTTAAACGGCACTCCCGCACTTTTATTAAAAAATACTTCCGCACTACATTCACACGCGCGATACTTTGAGCGGCACTTCCGCACTTTCGAATTTCGGTACGATCGAACCCCGTTTCACACGAGAATCATACTGCGAGTCGACAAGTCGGGAATTCACGATTACTCCGAGCAAGGGTTAAGCGAGCAAAGGAAGAAGACGAAATCGATTGATGGAATCGACGCTCAATTCTTGTCCGCGCTTGTTCTCACCGAGGGCCGACTCGAACTTTATTAGGAACGACCACAGAGAACCACCAAGTTTCTATCATACAGACTGAAACTTACGCTTATCATAAGGCTGAGAGACGGGTCGAGAATGAAGATACCCAAGTCCTAAGTGTTCACAATTTAGATCACTTAGAAGATGAGAAATCAGCTTCTCTAGCGAGCGAAAATCGAACCTAATAAAACACAGCCAACTGTCCTCAATGCGATACAGTAGAGCTGATAGACGGAACAAGATGAGGGAACGACGATTCAAAAATCGATCGAATTCTAACCGATTCGGGCCGAACCGTTCGTCGAAGCAGAGCGTGCCCCCAACAGCCAATTCTCGAACCGAAGTTCTTGATTAACCGCGCGATCATCGCATCTATATTATGCACGATCATACGTTGCTACGCGGCCGGCATTCACCTCAGCCGCGATACTGAGGCGTTTTAACGTTGCGTCTCCATTAATATATATGTATATCATATTAGAAAATTATATGCGTATAACGTGGAATTATATTTGGGAATAAGAAATGTAGATAAAAATCCACATTTAGGAAAAGTATTTAAGAATATTCGGAGCGCTTCGTACCACTATGTTACTCTTTGAGTGTCGCCGTACGAATGACAAGACCATATATGTAAACGTAAACAATAAGGCCGAACACTATGTTATTGAAAAGTTGTTGCCGAAATATTTTACGTATCATATTATATGTATGTATACGCAAAGTATTAAAGTATAAAATATATTTGAAATTATGATTATATATTAATGAAACGATTGATGTGATCATGAAGTCTTTCGTTAATTGCACAATTTTACGATTTGATTATTTAATTGCGCGATAATTTTAATCCGAATCATGCCGTCAAAGGATAAAGCATCGAACGAAATATATTTAATTTTAAATATTTTTTAAGAAATAATTATTACTTATAAGGATCGCAACAAAACAATAATTTATAATCTTGATTAAATGTGTATATACATCACTCGAAATCGCGCTAAAAGACTTATCGTAGCGATATAATTATGTTTAGTTATAATATTAAATTATAATTATTATTTAAGATAGGCAAAAGATAACTAATTATTAATCTTATCAAATTAAGTCGATACTTGTCGCGATCGCGTTTAAGAAATGAATTTAAAGGAGCGTCTCGCACTGTTACTTTACTGTTTGAGTGTGTCGTGCGAATGATGACACGTAGGAAAGGAATTCGAGCGTCTCACCCCACTACAATTATATTCAAGTGTCGCCGTATGAATAACAACAAAGCCATAAAACGTAAACAATAGCGAATGTTTACGTCGCCAAGACCGACTATTATGTTATTTTTAATTTGCTGAAATATTTTCCATATTGTGACGTATGTACAAACGAAATATTAAATTATACAAGAATTTTAAATTTTAGATCAATTATTAAATTAACGATTTATATGTCAGGGAGCGTATCATTAATTATTCGGATCTGCTTTTCGACTATTTTATTGCGCGTTCTCAATTCGAATTATGTTTAAATCATCGAACAGTCAAACGATAAAGAATCGGACAAAATATATGTAATTTTAAATATTTTTAAAGAAATTACTGTTATTTAGAGAGAAAGAAATAGAGAAGGAGGGAGAGAGAGAGAGAGAAAGAAAGAGAATTAATTATTAATTATATCAAATTATTTTTCGATCCTTGTCGCGATCGCGTTTAACGATCTAGGTAGCACACTACGATATAAAAGAAACTTTTAACATTTTTGCTCAAACCAATATTGCAAAAGATATCGCAATTTTTTTCTTATTTTTGTCTATCATTATTTATAAAAACTAAATTTTATAATATTTTATATAACACACACATACACACGCGCGTATAATATTCTAATAATGTGCTGTGCAGCTCTCATTAAGATATCTACTTTTAAAAAGGCATATTAAATCGATACTGGCAATATTGTTACCTCTTTTTCGCGATGCTGATTCGTTATCTTGACGATGCACTGAACATTACTTTATCAATAAAAGCTTGTCATAACTAAGCGACACATTTGATAGTTTAAATATTAAGGGGGTGTGTAATTTTTATTTAATTTATTTTGAAAAAAATAAAAAACTAAAAGAACTTAATACGTAAGTAATTATAATACATATATATATAATAAATTGGGCGCGCGTAGCGCGCGGTTTATAATATTCTAGTTTATTTAAATTTTGAAAACATTTTGCTACTAATAGCCAAAACATCCTTCATGGCTCTATGTATAATTGACTCACTTCTCGCGGAATGTTATATTTATCAGACAGAAAAATACATAAGTATATACATAAATACTGAATATGTAAAACATTTAATGAATAGAAACGGACACGGCGACATTTTTACGGAATATTTCAACGAATTATATTTATTAATCATATTCCCATAATTATTAATACATTTCAAATTTAACAAAGTAAATAAATGATTCATATCACATTTTATGTCCCAGTAATAATAAAGTAAACGTTAATCAAGTCACATAATCAATATAAATTAAATTAAACAATATCAGTTATTTACAAATGCAATCTTTCAGAACTTGATGAATTTGCGCCATCGCTCGAAAGCTCTCGTTTTAACGCTACTGACTAATCCGCGGAAAGACGGTCGTAAGATAAAAAAAAAATGGGACGAGCGTGTTCGCGGTGGAGATTTTTTTTTTACTAGCTGTATAGCGTCACGATTTCTCGAGCTCCAGAATGTTTCCTCGAGCAATCGAGTCCAAGAGGTGTAAACTCCGCAAACTGCCGGCAATAGCCTTATCCGCGCGAGACATACTTCTCGTTGTAAAACGAGAGGAACGTCTCGAAGGAGGAGGAGGTGGAGGAGGGAGGGGGGGGGCGGAAGGGGGAAGAGGGAGAGAATATAAGGCGTCGCGGCAACGACGAGGAAAAGCGTCGGTTGTAGCCGACGAGATAGCCATCGTCACCTTCTCTTGCATAATTTCACTGTAGCAAAGGCAGGAGGGGTCTTTCTTTCGTGAAAAGGGAGCCGAGACGGCAAGAGATGACAAGGGCCACGTCTGAGAATAGAAAAGAGAGAGGGAAAAAGAGGACCAAAGGTAAAATACTGCTTAAATAACAGCGCGTGACGAGAGTGAAGGATGGACTTTACGGGATGATGGAGTGTCGGGAAGGGGCGCGAGATAATAAAATTACATTTGCGACGAGGGTACAACACATTCGCATTTATACCCCCGTCGTAAATGAGAGAGACGGTTAGCGAGAAGAGGGCGTGCGCAATAAGGCTACATTCAGATTGCGCGGAAGGAGGCGTTTGCTGTATTAAAGGAACGTTGTAAACTTAAAGGGGGGAACTAGTGTAACAGCTGAAAAAATTTTTTTTAATTATTTTTAATTATTTTTTTTCTGGTTAATAATTCTTTTTTTTCTTTCCTTTCAAATCACGTTATTAATAAAGTAATTTGAACTATCCTTTGTGAAATTTTCATTTTCGTTTCTCTTCTTAAATTTTCAAAAATTATTTTACAAGATCGATTTGGGTATCCTTCATATTATAAAGGAGTTTATAAGAGATGGAGAAAACCAAAAGCAGAATATATCTCAAAAAATAAAATATATATAATATATATAATATATAATAAAAAATACAATGTATAAAATAAAATATATAATACATATAATAGCTCAAAAATAAAATAAAAATAAATAAATATATATTTCTCTCAGTCTGTAACAAAACAAAATCCAAATTTTTTTTACTTATTTAAGGAAAATTTTATCACAATAATAGCAATGATATGATAACAAGAAACATTTATATAATTACATGTAAAATCAAAACAAATATTGTTCCAATTTTCTGTGATTGCAGCCATTAATAATCAAGTAGATTTAGAAATGAGAACAACTTTTTACGAACGAGAAGTTGAAGATTCCGACGTGAACTCCCATACATCAAGAAACTGTATAATCGTTAAAAAAGCGTACAAGAGAGGTGAGCACACACAAGCAAGAAAAAGCCTCATTGCGGGGGAAGCATAGTGTGACGATAGCGAGTTAAGTTGCGCGGTTACGACCAATCCGATCGTACCTTAAATCCTAGTGAGGAGAGGTAATTTTCCTCGTCGGAAATTGGATGTACCTACGTACGTATACGCTCGCAGCGCACGATCTCGCACCTGCCCTCAGGCATTTCGCGATAAGATCGCGCGCGGGATAATCGAGTTTCATAGAAATACGTCATAAATGAAGCCGCGTCCGCGCGCGAGCTATTGCCGCGAAATTCGAGCGACCAACATTGTCGGTAACGCGAGGGGATGGCAGTTCATTCGTAAATACGAACTGCCCGTGACAGACGGCCGATTGCTTCAAACGATCGCGTGATACGACGAAACGCCAAAGCGCCCGAGTTCCTTTGAAAACGCGGAAGAATGTTTGAAATCATCGGCGAGTGCAGTTCGCGTGCGATTACGCGATCGTTACTTTGTCGTCGATATATCAATGCGAATAGTTTCAATGTTTGATTATTTTTATGTGTCCCTGATATATTGCTTCATCTGTTTTATTTATCTTCGCACTTGCAGTAAAATTTTTGGCACGATTCCGATAACTTTGGCGTCACGTTTTGACTGTGAATTACGAAGGTATTTTTGTCGAAGAACTCGGGAAAAATAATGAAAAAATCTAGGATCAATAGTTTGCAAGATAATATGAATATTTTACAAAATTAAAATTTGAATTTTGAAAAGGGAAAAATTAACAAAAAAACATTTTATTTGAACAGAAATTATAACAAACAACTAAACCAACTTTCTTAAATATATGTACACTTAACAAAGCGTACCTTAGCAAATTTCATCATTGTTTATTAAAAAATTGTTAACAAAAAAATTTCCAGAAATTGTAATATCTGTAATTTTCAGACACCATTCGTCTATTTATGTAATAAATCAAACGCGTAGGCGGAAGAAGGGCTCTTCTTCTCTTCTTGCAGCTCTACTCCGAAACAAAAAACTAACCTAACCAACCTCATATCCAAGAGATGAATTATTACACTCCTCGAACATGGTTGGGTTAGGTTAGTTTTTTTGGAAAAAGCACGTTTAATTTAATACACATAAATAAATCAATGGTGTTTAAAAATTACATACATTATAATTCGAAAAAAAAAATTTTTTTTAATAACTTAATAATAAGCAACGATGTAATTATGTTTTAGTATTTTTTTCTCGCTAAAAATTTCTCCGAAAATTATTTTTATATTACGACGCCAGTGATCGGAATCTTGCCAAATTTTGTGTTATCGATTTTATAAAACCCTAAGTCTGCGATATTTTAGATAGAAATATAGTTGACATGTATATGAGAACTTTTCTTATACGAGATAAAAATTTCTTATCGCAGCCACCGTCAAAATATTAATCACAAATAGTTAATACTTCCAAACTCTCGCAAGTAAAATTGTACTCGCGACTCACGCCCGCTCGTCATTCGGCTACCACGCGACAACAGAATGAAAGTTCCTTCCTAGTTAAGGACTCGGAAGAGAGAGACCGAGCCCTGATCTAATCATTGCAAGATGTGACAAGCTGAACTTTACTCGGAAACTTTAAACACCTTCGCCGTCCGTTCCGGTTTTAACTTAGTCCCAACATTTTAACTTCTCCGTTACATCTCCCGCGACTTTCTCTCTCTCTCTCTCTCTTCCCCCTCCCCATCCTCCCCTCCTCCCGCGTTTGCAACTTTTCCATAGAGCTCGGACGCGTAATTACGCGTTAGATAAATATCGTTGTACACAGGAGAAGACACGACCACTGAGAAAAGCGACGCGACGTGCCGCAACACAATACCGAAAATATCGTAACGCCGCGGAGTCTCCGACACGGTGGTCTTAACACCGGTTCTTAACAAAGAACCATTACGCCGGAGTAGTACGTGTCGCGAGCGCCATAGAAAAGGATCGAGCGTTATCTTATCACCGCAGAAATACCGGTTGCCGGATCCTTTGAGCGTCCACAAGGGCGAGAAAGAAAATCTTGCCTCTCTCTCTC
Organism: Cataglyphis hispanica; assembly: GCF_021464435.1. Taxonomy (NCBI): domain Eukaryota; kingdom Metazoa; phylum Arthropoda; class Insecta; order Hymenoptera; family Formicidae; genus Cataglyphis; species Cataglyphis hispanica. Next base: position 5,713,053 of record NC_065962.1, on the reverse strand, counting down.
TCTCTCTCGGATCGCGCGAATTTCCCATCCACCCGAAGCCGTACACGAGCTAAGTCGCCGCTCTGGTGACCTGGAAATACAATAACAAGCCCTCTCTAACGTTTGTAAGTTGACTTTATGTCGCGTCGCTATTGGTTGCCTTTAAGTAGACTTAATATCACCACGGTTACTATCTCCGGATTACACACGCGCCGGCGCGTCTTATATTTCTGTTATAATAATAAAAATAAACCCGTTTCCACGGGTTGCGATAAATTAAAGCTGAGTAATTTCGTTACTTTTATTATGTGTAATATAATACTCGTCTTCTCTGTAATTAATCGTTTCCCTTAAAGTAAGAGGCCAGGTTTTTGCATGCTAATGGGATAAACTCCTGTAATTTTTGCTGCTCGTTAAAATATTGGATTAGAGATGCGGTGTAGCGTATAATAAATTAAGAGCTATCAATTAAACAACTCAACTTCCCTTTTGTCTCATAAAATACCTAATTTCCCTGTCTTGGAAAGTGAAGCACGGATTTTACCTTAGCTCGACGTCCGAGATTTACCGCGGTGAGTACTTACTATTTTAAGCATCATTCAACTGAATTGTTGCGAATCGATATTGGAACTATATCTATCTAGAGGGGATTTTCCGTGATATCGAGAATATCGCGCGTTGCGTAATGCACATTAAATTATTACGCCGCATTAAATTGTTACACCGCATTAGAGATTGGAGTATGAACGTGACGAATGCAATTTCACGCCACGGACCGCATTACAAGCGCTTTGAGGGCCGTTCGCTTCGCTTAATTAGCGGCAGGCGCCGAAAGAAATTGGCCTGTGCCGTGTTTATTTGCAAGCAGGATTGCGCTTCGCGATCGAGCCTGTTTCGGTCCTTCCCTTCACATCCATCGGCCGTCTATTTTGCAGATATCGCATCCGCGAACTTATTTGATTGATGACTTAACAGTTTATTTTGGCATACCTACATTTATCGATGATATCGTGAACTCGTGCGCACGTTTCCGCAGACGATATAAGAGGATATTTTCAAAAATATTCTTCGCTAAATATGTTCCGCGTCCTACGCTGATGTATAAATGTACGAGGTTAGATTGAAAAGTTTACCGACCTAAGAAAAAAATATTTTTTTGAGCAGAATGAAATTTATTTCTCAACATAGTCTCCCTTCAACTCAATACATTTGGTCCAACGTTTCTCTAGACCATTTATTCCCTCAGTATAATAACTTTTGTCTAAACCCGAAAGAATAGTCATCAACGGCACTTATCACTTCAGCATCCAAAATTTTTTTCCAGATAGTCATTTTTTTTTTTTTAATTTGGAAACAAGAAAAAATCGCACGGGGCCAAATCTGGAGAGCACGGCGGATGTGGAATTAATTCGTACTTATTTAGGAAAAATTAGTTCGTAAGCAAACGCGGCACCCAATGCGCGCTCAGCTTTCTCATACCTAATTCCTCATGTAAAATGTTGTGCGGCCGTTCGTATGAGATACCAGCAGCCTCCGCTATCTCTCTCAAAGTTAATCGACGATTGTTTATTACGGTTTGGTGAACATAATCGATCATCTCATCCGCTGTTGCGGTTTTTGCTCTTCCAGAGCGTTCCTCGTCGAAAATACTCCTTCTACTACGTTTGAACTCAGCAGTCCAGGTTTTCACGATCGTAAATGAAGGAGCAGTATCTCCATACCCCGAATCTAATTCAGCTTTGATTTCCATAGGAATTTTCCCTTTGAAATGAAGAAATTTTATCACGGCGCGATACTCCAATCTCTCCATTGTTGGCAAACTGTCACTTTTAAAGGCTGTCAGAAACAAACCAATCGTTAGAATGACATCAAACTTAACTCTTTGTGTTTCTTTCACTACCATCTATTAGACAAATATTGAAATTTGCTCTTTCTTGCTCGGAAACTTTTCAATCTATCCTCGTATATCACATAAATCTTCAAAATTCTTAAGAGTATGAAAATAGACTCTTTTGTCAATCAAATTGATTTTTCTTTAACTAAAATTTAATTTAACGCCAAAATCAGCATTGAAAATATATTTATATCATTTATATATCCATATTTCATTAAAAAGAAAAAGTTCAATAAAGAGTCTACGAAAATAATCCCGAGAGCTTTTATGCACATAACAATTTAAAGAACTCAATATATAATGAGGAGTCATATTTATGACAGGAAACTATCGATTCTATAAACGAGGACTTTGAAATATATATTTTTATTCTTATATAATTATATTAAATAATACGATCAGGCGATGGCGTTTATCAATAAACGCGCAAAATGCACAGGAAGAATTTGCATCCCAACGCAATTGCTTGCGTCGCCAAATGACCGACGCCGAAATGCGCGACGTATTTGCGCTTGTCGGAGTTCGCGTCCGCGGGCTCATTCACAATTAAGAGTAATGTCGAGCGATCCCGCTGTTTGTTATCCGGGCAAACCGCCGTCGCCTATCGTCACGTACCAGGCTAAACGTTACACGAAGAATTCCCAGCGCGAATATTCATCACTCTACATTTCGCGTGGCGCGAAATCGCGATGCTGCTGCTGCTGCGCACGGATCGAAAGTTGGCGCGTAAATCTGCCGGAAAATCACGCGACGGATTTGCGAAACACGTCCGGCAAATCGAAACAATTAAAACGCACTCTCTCTCTCTCTCTCTCTCTTACACATTTCCCTAGCCGCGACCAGAAGGGATTCATAAATCAATTCTCGCGATATATATACATAACGCGCGGTTGTGCTTAGGGGCGAGAACGTGATTCAATTCGGCGCATAATTGTTCATCCGGAATTGCCGAGAGAGTGCACGCGTTCGAATTAACGCCTGCCCAAAGAGTTCCATTGTTGCGTTTCGCGTTTTCATCATTCGTCCTGTATATTTTCTCGCCGCTCATTCGCGTTTTCCGACCAATAATTGCCAATTATTCGTAATCGCCTCGCGAACGTTGAACATGAAAATTTCTGTCCGGCAAAAATCGTTCCTTGGTGAAGCGACTTACCTTGCCAAATCCACCGACGTCGAAATTACCAGATATTTATGTACCGGGATACATCGATATACCTGACTTATGGCTGTACCTGCCGCGTCCAACGCTCTTGTATATTCCCTTTTCTCATATAAAAGTACTACCGCTGAAATCTTCAGTGTGCACAAGCGCGTCGCGGACGCATATATTTCCCAAGCGGCGCCCGAGATAAAGAGTCGACCAAAGACTCGACGAAGAAACGGCCAGTTTATCTCGCGCCATCATCTTAATTTTCTCTTACGTACGTAATATCGTCAGTCGCCTGTTAATATCGCCGATTTAATCTTTATTGCGGCCCATCTTACGAAATGTTATATTTTAATGACACCGATGCAAAATCGTTAGACAAAGCTTAGAACTTTCTATGAATATAAGATATAGTCTATATTCAGGATTTTTATGCAAATAAATATCATCTTTATTGTTATCCCTAATTGTGACAATACATTGTCACAATCTTGTAAATAATTTTTCTTAATAATCTATAGATTATTTAGAATAGATTTCTATAGAATCTATAGATTTTTTTTTTAATAATCTATAGATTGTCACAATTTTCTTAATAATTTTTCTTAATAATCTATAGATTATATTGTCTGCCGAATAATATATATCCCTAAAGGATTTCTAAAAAATGACTTAAAGACGTCTTATCGTCCTTATTAAGATGTCTTTTGGCCTTTGTGTGCTGTCTGGGAGTTATCATCTCTTAAATCGGTTTTTTTATAAAAAAATATATCTTTATATTACTCTCTCTCTCTCTCTCTCTCTCTTTTCTCTCGTACATTATTATTCATTATTATTTGCAAAAATTAATTTTTTTATCTTCTTCGAATATAAGTAATAAGCGACTGTACCAATTTCATTATCGACCATGACTATGATGTGGTGAGACAATACCATAAAATATTATATTCATATGTAGAGCAATTTTTCTTACACGTGTTTGGAGTATGTTAGAAATGAGAGAGTTCAATACGGGATACGGATTTTCCTGCCGGGAACAAAATTTCACATCGCGGTGGAGCTAAGTAGCCGCTGTAAAACCTACTGTAAGCGCTTTGTGACGACACAACATTGGCCGAGCTTCGGTCGGAAGAAGAAGTGCTCGGCGCGGTCGCCTGTTAAAACGTAAGCAGCTCACAGAAAGCTGCTTACGATATTCGAAACGAAAGGTAGCGAGAGGTTATCAAGAGACAGAGAGAAAAAGAGAGAGACAGAGAGAGAGAGAGAAAGAGATAAAGGGGGGGGGAGGGGAAGGGGAGAGCGAGAGGTAAAGAGTGCCCCTTTCTGCTCGCTCGCTAAATGACAATCTGTCAGCGTGTTTCATTAGCGTAAAGTGCACGCAGCTCGCTAATGACGCACTCGCACAAAGAGACCACAATGTAATGGCGAGGTAAGGCGATTGAATCGCGCAAGTAGCGCGCAATACGTCCGTTGTTCTCGTATCCCGAAATCTCCGCTTTGGAAAGGAATCGGAAAAATATCCTTTGTGGCGTTATATAGGAACGATGACGTTCAATTAGAGAAATTAGTTGCCGGGGAACCGCGCGCGGATAGCGCGGATGTGTCAGCAATATTGTTGTGTCCGATCGGGTATATTGCGACTGATCGAGTTGTTATGGATTGTGCAGTTCACCCGATGGTCCAAGTACCGAACCAGCTGGTGGGAGCTCCGATCGGGACTAACGTCACGTTGGTCTGTCACGTGGAAGCGTCACCTAAAGCCATTAATTACTGGACTCGAGAATCGGGTAATAGAACAGCGCAATCAGTACAGTTATTGTCGTTCGATTCACTTGCAGGAGTAAATATACTTATACCAGTTGAGATACAGAATTATTTCAAGTATATTTTATTCATTGACAAGATCTTAAATAATTCTAAATGAAATATTTCTCGTCATTAATAGAAATTTATTCATCGAAGCGCGAAATTTTAATACATTTTCTTTTTTACACATATTTATATTTTTTCATCACACGATTTAATTTGTCAAACGTGTTTTTGCAGACGAAATGATAATCAGCAACAGTAAGTACGCGATGTCCGAAACAAAAACATCGGTGTACAGCGTGCAGATGCGACTAGTGATCATGAACCTGCAGAAGCACGATCTTGGTGGCTACAAATGCATCTCGAAAAATTCTATCGGCGATGCTGAGGGGAACATCCGGCTTTACGGTGAGTTTCGGTGGAATCGCAAGGCAAAAGAATCTGTCTGCGGTAGCTAGAGCTACCAAACTGTTTAATAATTTTTTTTAATAATTTTTTTAATATTTTTAATATTAAATTTAATATTAATTTTTTTAATATTTTTAATAATTGTTTAATATAATCATATAGTATATAAAAACAGATTTTAGATACAAAAGAGATTAGCGAAAGGCAAACTTTATTACTAAATAATCGTAATTTGAGAAACTGACTGCAAGATATTGAAAGTATCCAACAAAATCGAATAATAACACTTTAATTGAATAAAAATTAATTTCTTACAAAGAATAGATGAAATTTCATGCCGATGCAAATCCGCACATTTTATAAAATCTATTTAAAGTCTTCAAAGGTGAATACTTTTCTGTAAGAGATCTGAAACAGCCCAGACCGTACCACAGACGTGTATCTTAGCGCGGTCGCAGCTGCACGTATCTCGGCGGCGAGAAAGTATGGCGTATCACTGCGACATCGTCGTTTCCATTACACGCGCGATTTAATACGTCGCAATCTCGCAGGAACGATCGACGGCAACGACTCGTCTCGTGCATTACGCAACACGATGGTATTTTTCTCGTCGCCCCGTAACGACACGTCGCCGCAGAAATGGCGAACGGTTAGATTTACGTATGGAATTAGGTGCTCGCTTGTTTTTCCGTTGTTTGCTTCTACGGAAGGGAAACTTAATTGCGCGAATGCAATAACAGCGAATAAGACCTATTAAAGCTTATAAAAGTCAAAATGTTTCTATTAATTTTTTAGTTTTTTTTTTACTTCGTCGTGATTTAGCGTGAATTTTTTTTTTTTATTGGGGTTAATATTTTTCTTTTAATATAAGGGTGTTTAATAATTTTTTAAAATAATTTGTTAAATATTTTTAATATTAAATTTAATATCAAATCACACGTCGTGTGATTATCTGGCGAGGATTAAGGAAAAAGTGATTTGATAGAAAGCCAGGTGAATCTGAGCAGGAATATTTCACGCTTGTGTAATCTTTTTAAACGCCATCTCGTCATTTTGATAATCTCAGGAATTTATCTCGAAGAAACCGCACGCGGCCGTCATTGCAAGAAGATATCGGTATTTGCAGAGAATTAAGTTCCCCTCGAGTTTTATTATTTAAGATATCGGAGGGACCAGTGCCGGTGAGACAGATCGGAATTTCCGCAGTTTCTTAGCCACCGTCTCTCCCCGTCGCGTCGTAACCGTAAGTTATTTCACGATGCAGATAATATTGTACTCTCCGTATAATATTTATGGAATTCTCGCTTCCATTGTGTGTCCGCAAAATACCACCATCCACTGCCGGCGTACATCCACGAAATACCTGAGTGAATAATTTTTAAAATATATTTACAATATTATCGATTGAAACGTGATTACGAATCTACTCTTTCCTCTCTTTCTTTGCCTGCTTTGTAACATTCTTTTTGCTGAAATTGTACAATATTAACTTTTACATTCTATATAGAAATCTATATAGCTATTCAAATCGCAAGATATCATAAAATTTTTTTAATAATAATAGTAATAAATTAATTAATTAATTAATTAATGATCATTTAAAAATTTATATATTAGAAGAAATAATCACAAAAAATTACAATTGCACCATTTTTAAATATCACTATAAATGACAAATAATTTTATTTATTATTATATTTACTTTTATTATTTTTATTTATTATTATATTTTATTTATTATATTATTTATTTTATTGTTATTATTTTATTTATTATTGATATTATTTTTATTATTATTTTTATTTATTATTATATTTTATTTTTATTTATTCTCGATATTATTATTATATACATTTCTCCTATTTATAATATTTATATTACATTTTGTTATATAAATTAATAGCGAAAAAAAAAAAAAATTTGAATAGCGCGGCGATATCTCGTGCATCGCGGCGGATGATGCTGCGAGCATAATAAATCGTCATGAGTGGTGCTTCATAATTCTTCACGTTGATTGAACGTTACGATCCGTTTACGATGTGTATATGCTGACACCTCTTTACAACCGAAAAACGAACGAAAAAAAAAAAGGCACATTTTTCGCCGACGACGCCATTCTCTCGCCGGTATGTCATCAGCCGTAAGTGCGCTCATAACTTCCCGCTACTTTCCCGCGATGTGCATCCTTATTTTTTTCACACTTTATTTATCGGATTCCATCACATAATTTTCCGCTTTATAGCGCGAGGAGAAAAACTCGGCGAAGCTGCGAACGCTCTACGAAGTTGCACTTACGTTAGTATAACACAGCGACCATATGTAATCAATTCATTCAATTATGAGAAAGAGAGAGAGAGAGAGAGAGGGAGGGAGAATGTTTTACAATTTTTTATCTATATTCAGTGATTGATCAAATTACAGAGAATGTTATTATTAAACTGTAAACAATTGAAACAAGCGCGGTTTCGAGGAAAGAAAAAATACATGAAAATTTATTCTAAATTAATTAGTGTAATCTTATTGTTGGCAATATTTAAAACTTTTATCACTTGCCGCAAGATGTAAATTTTCGTTTTTAGAAGAGCGACGGTTTAATTTTGTTGCAATATTAAACAAAATGATATTTTTATGAATTTATTGTTTAACATATGCCAGATTTGATTGCGCTATTGATATCGTCGCGGATTGTATGTAATGTATGATGTAGAAAATCGCTATAAAATGATGTATTTAATAAATGCGACAGATACGATTCATTACACTCGATCTCGCGCTTTTAAATAAATGATGAAATAGATATTGATTATTACCGTAATATTGCAATGCAGTATAGAACGTGCTCACAGAATTATTCTCTGTTTTTGGCATTAATGTTGATTACTCACAAAGAACGCGATATGCATGCGCTTTATTATTTTATAGTCTTGTTCAATAAAAAATTGTACGCGCGCATCTAATTCTCATTGTCTCTTTTCGAAAACATATTGCAATATACAGGGTGATCATTAGGACTGTGTCAAAAGTAATTGGTTATTCCTGCTCAACAAATGGGCCGGACAAAATAAATGAAGTGCCATTTTGTAAAGGAGATTTGTCAAATTTTATTACTTTAAGTGTGAAATAAATATATATATATAAATAAATATATATATATAAATATATATATATACAAATATATATACAAATATATATATATATATATATAAATATTTTAGTAATTTAAAAATATTATTGAGAAAATAACAAAAATTAACTTGCGCGAATGAATTAATGGTATATGTTTTTAAAATGTTTTTTATCGCAATCATTTTTTGAAGACTTTCAAATACGTTGTTCAACACAATCGGTCACCCCGTACATTGTGTAATTGCTAAAAATTGTAAAATATCTTGGCATTTTTTTTACGAATTAGCATTCTTGCAGAGCGCGACTTTTATATATAATAATCCGTCGAAAAATTATTTTACCATAATGGAAGAACAGTTTACTGCGTTATTATCGCATTATATGAGCTTTGCGTGTTATTGCGGTGAAAATTCTGTACGTCGCGAAAAGCAAATCATCGGAGCAAAATTCCCGGCGAGTTATCGAGCAGATGCGCGCATAAAATTACGGATTCACACACGGCTGCACAGTCTCAATCTGCATCCCTGCGTTCGTGCGTCAAAATGTCTCAACACATAAATGCATCAAAGAAATTCACAGAGAGAAGATGAATTGCGTTATCTTGCGTTATTTAAAAAAAAACACTGACGCACGTATAAAATTTTCGTCGCGATGCTTTTTACGCGTGAAAAGAGTCTCGTCATCGGTTTACCTCTATCACTTAATCGTAGCGCGGATAAAACGACGTAACAAGTGGGACAAAGCCGGGTCCGATATTCGCGAGTTAACTACCCCCACAGCTCGCGAGCGTGCAACCCTAATGACGGCAATTTTATCGCGCTGTCGTGTAAAGGGCGGACGAGGAAGGGCGCGATGTTATCCTCGGCATGCTCGAGCTTCTCGTTGAAGTCACGCGATCAGATAAGCTCGAAGGATTAACCGTTAAACCGCCGGTGTAAACGGGACGCGAAGAACAGGATAAAAAGATCGCGCGCTCGCCCACATCATGGGGAAGGGGGGAGGGGCGGAGAGAGAGAGAGAGAGAGAGAGAGAGAGAGGAAAAGGATTCGGTGGACTTAAGGGCGCTACACGATGAAGGCGAGAATGACAAAAGGCTACGTAAGAGAATGTAGGAGAGCGGCATGTTGGCGCGTCATGTCGAGGATCGAAAGTCCGCGAAACAATATCTGAGCTTTCCATTCACCCCTTACCCCCCCCCCTCCCCACCGTCCCTCTTTCCTATCCGCAACGTGCCGGTTTTTCCGTGTCCTCTTTTCCACCGCTCTTCCGGGGATGTTCTTGTCACAGATTGCGCGCGGTCGGGATTATGGATTTACCTTGATAAATGGCGACTCGATATCGGAGTCGCGGCGTATCTCCGGGATGAAGATCGCGTTGCTTTAAATTATAAGAGAGTCTGCGGATTTTGATTTCTCCTGCGATATTATACAGGAGAATTTTCAATATTTCAAAAATCCCTCCTCACCCGTTCTGTGCTTCATAATTCATAAAGGACGATTCATAACGAATTTCGCGCGTACATATTAATCAATTGACATTACATTTGCACGAATTTGACAAGTGATGTAACAAGTAAAAAATTGTGTACATTAGAAACTTGCACACTGCTTTCGCATAATTTTATTTCTTTTCCTCTATAATGTCAGAAATCGCAAATTACAAATACGTCCAAATTCAATGCCAACCCTTCAATTATATTTTATTGATGTAAATATTTAGACCGATATCTTGAAATTTGTGAAACATTTTTTTTTAATATCTCGAAATTTGAGGACGTTAGAGCAATTTTTTGGGGAAAAATTCAAAATTTATAAAAATGAAGCTTTTCACTAATTCTTATCAAATTCGATACCAACCATTTTTTAACGCTACTTTATTTATTTAAAAATATTTAGACCGATATCTCAAAATTTGCGAAATACACTTTTTTGATGTCTCAAAATTTGAGGAAGTTAAAGCAATCTTTTTTGGAAAAATTCAAAATTCATAAAAAATAAAGCTCTTCACCAACTCTCACAAATTCAATACCAACCATCTTTTAATTTTATTCATGTAAAAATATTTAATCCGATATCTCAAAATTTGTAGAACTTAGAGCATACACAGACGTTTATTTAAAAATTCAAAATTTCATTAAAAATGAACTTTTTCATCAAATCTCATTATATTCAATACCAACTATCCTTTAATGATACTTCATTCATGTAAAAATATTTAGATCGATATCTCAAAATTTGTGAAAGTTACAACAACACCCTTTTTTAAAAAATTCAAAATTTTATAAAAAAAAAATCCTTTTATTAAATACATTCAATAATTGTTAAATACATATTTAATAATTCGACGTCTAATAATTCGCGAAAGAAATTAAAAAATAATATCTTCGCCTCGTATGTAAAATTAAATTTTATAAAAAAAAAAAAAAGAATTATTCAAAAAATATGTTACTTCTAAATTAAAAATAATATCTTTGCCGTGTATAAACAAGAAAAGTGGTACTATGCGAGCAATTTTCCCCAAGCATCACTTGTGGTTTCCAATAATGACTTCTTCTAGATCAGCCGGAGCGTAAGTTGCGGCGTCGTCAAAAAAGCGCTGCGGAACAATAGCGCGAAGATCATCGGGGGAGGGGACGTCGTTCACGTCGTTCATCGGTTAAAAGACCGGCGAAACGATATCTAACGGTGGCCACCGTCCCGCCGTTATCTCTCTTCTTGCTCTCCCCATCCTACCCTACGCCGCCCCCGCCCCTCCCCCCTCCCCGCGCTCACTCCCCGTGTGTCTCGTATTAGTTATCGTTTATCAGCCAGCCAGACAAAACGCGCCGTCCGGAATTGGGTGAGCCATCTGTTGCCAGACATGATCGATAAAAGTCTGCCAAGTGTTATCAGTGCTAAACTGCTATTTCGACGGGCTGCCGCACGCGTGCACCACACACTTCTTACTTCTTCTTATAGTTCCTCTAACCGCCGGTCTCTACCGCGGCCTGTCTCTTCGTTCGAAGCGGTTGTATATGGGGGGGGCGGGGGGTCTTGGCGAGATAAATTTTTATTTTTGAAAGTATTGCCCGACCGTCACGGCATCAATATTTAATAAATTAAAATTTGCAGGGTAAATTTTAATTATGAAAATGTTTCGTATTAAAAATATGAGTGAAAAGCGCAGTTTTCAAAGTTGAGAGTGATAAATGTGAATTTTTTAATGAGAGTGAAAGGTGAAATTTTTGCATAGAGAATTCACATACCTACTCAACATATGAATTAAATTCATTTGCGATATTATTATTAAGTGGAAGTTGGGGAGCGAAAGGAAAATTGGGATAAAGAGCTTGCGGTCTCGCTGCAGGATTCGAGGCGCTCCGCAATAAGTAGCGATAGCTAGAGCAGAGAGATACCTAATTCAATGTCATTGAAACGTGATCTTGTCAATTAGCCCGGTGATTTTGGTATTTGGTAGCTTCGTCGAAGCTGTATAATCAACATAGGAGCGAGCTAAACATTCTAACGTTACGCGCGAGTTCGGTTACGCCGATATAATTCCATTATAATTCGGATAATGGGATAACGTGCGTCAAACGTTTAACGTCCAATCAAGCCTCAATAATTATATCGTAAACTGAACGTACGTCAAAACATTGTTCAGTCGGTACGCGTTCGTCTGCGAGGATGAAAATGATATAATTTAAAAGATACATAATTTAATCACATCGCGGGACAAGCGTGTCTGAGCTGCCCGGTATATCGAGTCTGCAGGAAATTAACGTCGACTATATATTTCCTAAAGAGCCAGGCGCAGCGATTGATTCTAACATGAGAAAGATAACGGTGCGGAGGCTTCGTATCATTGCCCTTCCACCCCCTCCCTGCAACTTCGCGTTACTCGCTATCACGTATCGACTTGCTCATCATTCGCTCGTTGAATTTCAATGTAACGTGCCGTGAATATTTAGCGCGAGTCGAGAGATACACGATAAATGTCAAAGAGAAAGTTACGTTCGCGCGTGGGTCGTGTCGTAAATGCGAAATATAAGTTTCACCTTGAAAAAAATTTTTTTTTTCGAAAGCAAGAGAAAAAAAGAAGAAAAGGAAAAAGCGGTCGGTATTTTTTTGCACAAGCTGCACTCCTGTCGCGATACAATTTCCAAAAACGAAATCTCACTTTACTTTTATTCACCTCGCGTGTATCGGGTGACGTGGAGCGTAAAAACATCGCGCGACATCCTCCCATCCAGGCGCCGCACGTGCGGAGAAAAAAATGATATCTACTCGGGCGCGTATCGTCGACTACTGGTTGGCCACAGTTGAAATAATGTTTCGACGCCTCGTGCCTCGAATTCAATAACGAGGGAACTGCAAACTTGACACTCTCTCTCATTGCGCGGCGTAAATATTGATAACTTCAACATTTTCCACATCAGCTCGGCGACTTGTAAAAATCACTGCTTAATTTTCACGTTCGCATGACTCTCTCCGAACATAGCGATTCATTGACAAGGCACTGCAGATTTAAAATCAAAAAGGAGAAAGACAATTTTAAGGAAATTTTAAGTTTTCGTTGCACAACAAGAAGCAAAGAACTGTCAAAAATGGAAAAGAAAACATTTCGTTTATATTGTTTGAAAAATAAAATTATAAAAAAATTGAAGTAACAAAATAATATTTTTCATGTCTTCTGTAGAAGAAAATAATTATAATGAATATTTTTCTTATGACAAATTTATATTATATTTATGACAAAAATTTTTAATCCTGATTCTCCCTGAAATAAATCGCAATAAACAAAGAAAAACGAGTAATTTGCAGAAAGAGGAAAAGAGAAATAATATTTGTACAATTTTTAGTAAATAACTTTTAAACGAGTGGATTTAAATCAAGTTTTGTATAAATATATTTATTATTAGAGTTTTCTTAATATATGTGAAAATTTTTATTTCGTTGGCAATGTTTCTCCCTTGTCAAAATACGCGATTTTCCATAAGAATCAATAGTAACTTTAAACTTAAATAATTTCCAAACAAATTGAAAGAAATGTGCTCAGATTTTACATAAATATTCAGAAGAAATTTTCATGTTTTTGTCAATATTTCAACATATGACATATACAGCCTTAAAAAAAGTGTAAACAATACAGATGTCCAATTTTCTTTAAACAGTACAGACTGAATTTTAAAATGATATATTTAAAAATAATTTGCCAAAAAACATAATTACTCAAAAAGATGCTATTTTTCCATCTGTTATAGACATGGAGCTGCCTAAGCATTCGAAAAAGACGGGTGACCGTCGATCGGACGACGATACGGGCGATTCGATCGGCGAACGCGATCACAGACTGAATCACGTGCATCAGGGCCCTTTGAGGGAAACGGGATCTACCCTAGAACCGGCTTTCGACACAGACGATAATTCGGCATCCACTACGTCGAAAGAGAGCGCGTTGGCCGCGATCGTCGCCATCATCCTAGTCGCTCTGCATCTGCTCGCTTCCACGTAAGATAGACGGAATTAATCCTTAAACACTCTCAAAATACGTTTATCACGAGCTCTCGAGTCTCTAGCTTTAACTCTAAAAGAGATCGCGGCGAAATAATCCGATCGAGTCGCGTTCTCGACGATCCATGTTTGTCGTCTACCAAATCTTTGGATCGATACTTCGTTGATACGTAACAATAGTCATACGGAAGAATAATTATTAATTATTATGCGCCACATTGCTGAAGGATATTATCATAATACGTTTAAAATATAAAAAACTTCACTGAATCGATGAGTAAAAAATTGCAAAATATAGAAATTTTCATATTATTATCATCGGGAGTAAATTTTCTATTTTTTAAGTAATATATTTTATATATTTACTTAATATGAAACAATAATATGTTAAAATTGAATAAAATCTACTTCGGAAATATAATGAATTTATTTTTCCGTGGAAATTACAAGATGAATTATGATATAAATTTGATTATTATTTCAACGAAATATAGCGGCTTTTTACCGGGCAATTTTCTTTTAATAAAAATAATTACCTTTTTATTATTCATTTTATTTGCGGCATAAAACAAATTATAAAATTACAATTGTGCAATTCGAAGTCTCTGACCATCGATTCATGCGATAATTAAACACTTGCCCAGCATTTTGATAATGAAAAAAAAGGGCATCTCATAAAATTTTATTTCGAAACGAGAAAGCGAGAATAGATGTTAATAATAATGTCCGCATACATAGAAATAGAAGCGGACACTTGGAGATCAAGAAACACCGATTAACAAGCGACGTGATTCAATCAAATCATACGTAATATAAATTACATCATATGTAAAAATATGCGGCACATGTGAGACAAAATGTTGATTCAAAAACTCGAGATCAAAGTACAAATGGACGACTTTTATATCTTTGATTGTCAAAGATATTTTTGATGGAAATTTTTTTTTTAGCTTTTTTCCCTCAGATTTTAAAGATATTTATATAAGATGTATTAACGCAATTTGATCTTTTACTTAAAGAGCAGTAAACAAATTTGCACTTTTTTCTTTATAAAAATACAATTGCATCTTTTAATCATATATATTTTTAATAATAAATAAAAAATAAATAAATAAATAATATTAACTTATTAATAGATAAATTTTAATATAATTATTTTGTTAAAGATTATTTATATATTATTATGATTACGAATTAATCTTTTGGCATGGAGTACTATCACATTTTTTTTCTCGAGAACAATTTTCAGGGATCTATTTCAATTTTAATTCACGGGCGACGCCTTTAATATATAAAAACCGTCCATACGTACGTACATCTCGTGTCAAATCGATCCAACGTAGCCGCTCTTCCACTTAACGCCTATGTAAATTAACAGTCTAACGAATATCGACGAAACGTTAACGGCACACCAAAGATTGTGAAATTTTGCTCGTTTCGTCATCGCGCGGCTACGGTCCGATTGTCCGTTTGCGGCTTAACGAGGTATCTCGTTAGTAGCCGCGTCTCGCCACGCATCAGCCTCCCCAATGACATAATTATAAAACCGCCGGACTTTTTTAGCTCGCATCCGAAAGGTGAGACGAGAGAGCGGGCGAGGCGGTTTTACACGCGGAATCAATTACGCGAACGTCGTTCACGTCGAGTCGCTACTCGATGCCGGAGGAAACACTCCCGACAGCAGCCACTGCCGCGCGCGAGAAATCGCGCATGTTTAATTAACGCGCGAATTGCCATCGAGTGAATTCGCATTAAGCCGCGATCAAGTGGAACGAGCTGCTGCTCGTATCGCGGTGCCTAATCCAGGGACGATTTTACTTACGCGATCGAGAGCGAAGCGGAGCGCTGAGCCTTCCGCTTAGTGCGTGGCGCACGCAATGACGTATCGCTTCGTATCCTGGGAAAATTCAATTTCCAATTCGCAATTCGTTTCTCTAAATTCAGACGAAACAAACGAGAATGTCCTTGATATATTTTCGAAATTAATCAATATTTCGCAATTTCGGCTGTCTGAAAGATGCTGAGACATCCGGGAAATTATAAGAAAGGAGATGTCACTTCTACTTTTATACTTTGTATAATAATATCTACATTTACTTATATTCGATGGGGAAGAAAAAATATTATTACGCGTATGACAGGACGGTAATTGAAAATTTTTTTCATTAACATATTCACATGGCGCGAGCAACCGTACTGAAATATTTTTATCGACAATTTTGTTATTAAATACATATGTATCAGTTGATCCGGATGATTGGAAATGTTTCTTTTTCTGATATCCCGACATTATTCGGACAGTTGCATTAAACTTCTAATTTCTCCAACATGCCGCACACATGTTTTATTCTACGTTTGCTTGATCTGTGCTCTGAAAATATAACATCTTACATTTCTGGACCGATACATGAGAATCGATCTGAAATATCTTATCAAACTAGAGAGGACGCGATCGCTCATTCCATTGAAAAAAATTTCACGATAAAGAGATATCGATATGTGCTTTCGTGGAAAAAAGTGGAAAATAGAATTTTCTAAATAAAACCGTACTTTGTGTGTAAATAGCCAGCACACACACTGTCGAATTTTCTGTCAAGAGAATTCAAATCTCGAGTTATAAATATTCAGAGCTGACATCGCACGAATCCTTCGCACGTGGAAAAATAGGGGAATAACAGTAATAAATTAACTCGCCATCACTTTGTGTCGACATTAAATATAAATATTATTAAAATTTATCTCTTCTTAGTTTGCAAAAAAATTTGCAAACACACATTTATATACATAAATAAATTCATAAAATTATATCGAAGACATCGTGCTGCTTTCACTTTTCTTTTCGAATTAAATCATTCATATTTCTAATTAATATTACAATTATTTATAATATTAATTAATTTATAATATTTGCGACTCACATACGCAGAAAATTTCGGAAGATCTCGTGGTTCGTGAAAACGCGACATCGAAACTCGATAAACGAATTTTGATACATAATTTTGGCTCAGTGACGACGAGGCGCGCAGATGAAAGACAGATAATTGCTCGTCCCGATTAGAGAAACGTGCCAAATGTCCGGCTTCGTTATTCTTTTTTTTTTTTCTTTATTTTAAGAATTTCCGATTCACATTCATCGATTTATTTATTACGATGACTTATCAATATCGACGTTTCAAGGGTCCATATCCGCTTTCTTCAAGCTTCCGAGTCCAATATTAGATATCCGCGCGTTGTTATGCCATTTTAGACGGCTTTTCTATAAACGGCACCAAGTGTCGAGAGTTTTCCGTTGGGAATATTTGCGAATATTCTCACATCCTAGAAAATGTTTATATAAAAACGACGAAGGAAAAAGGAGCTCTATCCATCTTTCTGTATAAATGTATATACATATCTTTAAGTTGGAATATTTATTAACCCATTGATAGTGAAAGCTTGAATCTTGTAACTTGATTTGTTAAGTAGATTAAAACTCCTATAACTTTACCGTAAATTACTCCTATGGCACAAAATAATATTACATCCTCTAGAGAGAACTTTAGAATCTTGTTTCTCAGTTTTGTGACGTAAAGGCACTCGGGTCCTTTTACATAAAAGTCGTCCATTTAATGGGACAATGAATATTCCTGGTAGACAAAGGATGCGAGACGCTTGATAATGACAGCACTTTTGCTACCGCTCGTTACAACAGCGTTGTCAATTATGTCATCTGACAGTCACATTGTGAATGGACGATTAACGCGTATCGAAGCTAAATATTTTATACTTGTCAAGTACGAAATGACGCGCGGTCTGCCAGCATATATAAAGTGTTTTCGCAGAGATATAAAGTACTGTGTAATAAGATATGGCAACTGGCTCGCTTCAGATCCCTTCTTCACGTGGCATTAAATCTCAAGGTAAGTATTATATTTATCGTTGTAATAAATAAATAATAAAATAAATTCAGTTTTTATGATATAATGACATTTTAATTTTTGTAATTAGATTTATTAATGCAATTACGTTAATAAATATAATCACAAAAATTAAAGTATTATTATATATTAAAAATTGAATTTTTTTTTTTTTTATTACACGCTTTAATTTCTTTTACGAATATCTTCTAATCAATTGTATATTTTGCGTGTAGAACAAATAGAATGTATAAATTGAAATAAAAATATTGCAGCGTATCGCCAGATTAGATCATCCATAAAAAGAAAAGAAGCTATGTTTAATTTTCTATCCAAAATTTATTGCAGTTTTTAATTATATATTTAGTTTATTTACACGCTTTTATATTAAATTTGATCACAAATATAAATTTATGATTCATCTAATATCAAAGTTTCAATTAATTCTTGCCACAGAATTATCAATATTCTACCATCTAACTACTAAATATAAGTCAAATCAAATAAACTTAAAACAATTAATATAAAATTTCGTATTTAATGCCACGTGAAAATGTGGGCCAAAGTGTCGGTCGCCGGGTCAAGGCACGCAGGATTGTTTCGTTATTTATTCGCAATTGGGCCTCGTTGTAGTCACAATAAGTGAGGGTACATGCCAGTTTATGTGCGTGTACATGCATGAGTGTCGCGCCGTGTGTGTGTGTGTGTGTGTGTGTGTGTGTGTGAGAGAGAGAGAGAGAAAAACATCGCGATATCTAAATATTATTAATGAAAACGAGAAAAACGTCTATGTGTAGATTGTATAAATTACGAAATAGGGTTTATCAAATTGTTGATTGTAGGTGTGTTTACAAGGATTATATAATATATATATATATATATATATATATATATATATATATATATATATATATATAAATATATATGTAAAGCGTAAAAAGAGAGTTGGAAAAAGAGAAATAAAAATATCAGATCATAATCGAATCGACTTTTGCGCATCGCGGCGGATAATGAGAGCCTCATGTGCTTCGGAAATTATCGATGAATTCTGTTGACCGATCATTGTTGATTATCGTTTTGATCATTGTTATAGTTGCCATCGCTTATTAAACATGTATCGACTATCTGTTACCATGTAAATCGTCCTTATCACGACGAGGCGATTATAATATACGGGACAGTTAAGAAATTATAAAGATCGTACGTATATAGTATTACATTGTGTAATATATCTGAGAAGAGACAGCTCGGAAATGCGTCCATTTCAATTCGTAATGATTCATAATGTTAGATTAAGGCGATTCTCGGACGATGCACAAATGGAGAAGAATGGAATTAATATTGTAGGACCTTAATTTGATTTTAGCTAGTCACAAAATTGTCATATAATTATTATTAAATTTAGAGTTATAATTACTGTGATTTAATTTAACAAATTTGGAAAGATGGAAGAAAAAATTTAACGAAAGTAATGGTCTTATACCATTTTGTCATAATTAATCAAATTCTCCATTTGATGCAATTAGTACACCTCGATTCATACATTTTTATACCTTATAATTAGTAAAAATATTTAACAAAAAATATGGAAAATTGTTTTGAAATTGTTTCTTAAGGAGTTACATACGTTTGACAGATCTAAAACGAGATCGAAATTTGAATGAATTTTTATTGTGGATAAAATTATGTTTTATTAAAAAATAAAAAAAAATATATGTCTTGTGGAGTAGTCTTTTGGAAATATTTTTCCAAAATTTTAAGAAAAAATATTAAAAATTGAGGTCCTGACAGATATTTTTCCAATGTTTTTAAAAATGACGTTTGTGATACCAGAGATAGCTCCGTCCTCGCTCATCTAAAATAAAAAACAAAAATTTTCCCTTAAATTAGATGAATCAAACTCGAAAGTGCTTATCATAGTCAATTTTAAAAATATTGTTTTTGTCAAAAAATATCAGCGGTTCATAACGAAAAATGTGGTTTTCGAGTTAAAAATAGATCTTTTTTTATTTATAAAAAAAAAAAACTAAGCCATAAATCGAAAATATCCTATGATAAACACTAATTTTCTTCATCCAATTTAACGGAAAATTTTTGTTTCCAAATGAGAGGGGACAGAGAGATCTCTGGTTTCATTTTTACAAATACCGTTCGGGAAAATAGCTGCCAGGAAATATCAATTTCTGATATTTTTTTATTGAAACTTTGGCGAGATATTCTCAAAAGATTACTTTACAAGGCATATATTTTCATTTTTTAATAAAATATAATTTTATCCATAATAAAAATTTGCTTAATTTCGATCTAATTTTAGACCTGTCAAAGTACGTAACCCCTCAAAACGTGTTGAGAACTGTTTGCAGAGTTAAAGAATGGAGAAACAAGAGGTAACAAGATAAATGCGCGCAAGTTGTATCGCAAATTGACATATCATTTCATGATTCGGGCATGATTTCGTGATGTTTTACTTACATATCGATGAATCTCCATGCGCTTTGATCGTTATGATGGATCCTCGATCGGTCCAATTGATCGACGAGCGTCACGCATATTGAGAATACCATACGGGTAAAGGTATCGATACCTGACGCATTTACGTACAGTCATTAAAATAAAAGTAATGTCAAATGTCAAATCGGTTAAGCTAGGGACGCCCTACATCATTCCGAGACAGGATCCACTTCGTATTTAAAACAATATGTAAAAAAATATGCGTATTTAGTGCGATTGTGGAATCGTGAGACGCCAGACACGAGTTTAAGAACGGCGAGAATCAAGCGGCGATTCTCGAATAGGAACGGCTAAGCCTTTAAAGAGGGACGACTCAACACTGTCCCTCGCGTACGAGTGGCCTGACCTTAATATATTTTCCACTGTATGTATACATAGATATACATGGGACGCGAACCTATTCTCCCCTATCACACTCCTATTGTGAATAATATCATCTTCGATTATTCCCCTTTTTCCCCCAAACCGCCTCCCTCCCCCCCCGCCCGCCCCGCTCTTCTCGAACTGAAGAATGTTTAGTAATGGCGCATCGCACACTGTACAATAATCTCACGCGCGTGCAGCATATGTTATATACATAATATACATAATAATTAATGATATGCATACCTGTGCGTCGATGTAATTAATTACTGCCCCCTCTCCTCCCCCTATCCGCCCCTTTCCTGCCCCCTCCCCTTCCCTGTAATATCAAGTATGAAACGCAACTTGTACCAAGCCAAGCCACGATTTATCGGAATATTGTCTCGCCAACACAGAGGTATATATATTATATTATATATATATAGTCGAATAAAGAGACGATTAATGTACCTTGTAGTCATCAACTTTATTTGCCCACCCTATACATGCCACCCTTTACTTGCCAAATAATTTATTGTATAAGTGATTTAAAACTATTTAAATTTTACTATTTAAATTTAAATTTACCTAATTAAATTTATTATATCAGATAATAGTAATGAATAAGCTCTCTTGATTGACTCGCGCGATTATCTTCCCTAATATATATATACAGGGTGTTTCAGATCAGGTTAATGAAACTTTAGATTTCTTATAGGAAATTGAATTTGGGACAAAAAAAAAAGTATAAAGATAGGTCCCAAAACGCTTCATTAAAAAGTAACAGCTAATAAATTCTATGCAAATAATTAATTATCAAGAGTTAATAAAGTTAATAATGTTTGCATTACGAATTTATAGCTTTTTTTTTTTTACACAAAAACCATCGAAAGTGATTTTTGCAGGATTCTTTTTTTCTTTTTTTTTAAACGTCTTATCAGATTTAAATAAAATTGATGTAATTTAGTTTGTTATTTAACCAGATTTATTTTGTTACTTTCTTCAAATGAATAAAGCATTTCAAAATCATTATGAAAAATCATCAAAAAAAGTGGTTTTTCGAAGCTTATTAGCTATAATTTTTTAACGGACTTATGTTTAGACAAACTTTTTTGTTCTAAATTCAATAATCCTATAAAACCGTAAAATTTTATTGAATCTCTGGAACACCCTGTGTACATCGAAAATTAGCTACGGTAATAATCTATATTTTTTATGATATTCAGCTCGATATTGTAAAAGAATTAATATCTCGCGCGAGAGACTGTTGCCCTGGAGATTGATAGAAATAATCGATATCTCGCGCGAGAGAGGAACAGCATTACTATGTCATTACAAGTACTAGGCAATACGTTCATTACGTTATCGTTGATTACATGACGTTAATCGTGTAGGGAATAAATAATCTGCAGTCGTCAAGGGATCCATTTACCAGTCGATCAAAATTCCGTAGCGCGTGGACGCGTACATATACATCGATGCGGTAGCCATATAAAGTAGAGTATATGCGATTATGGCTGATAATTATTCGATTTAATGAGCTGCTGGAGACGTTAAAATAGCAGTTTCATTATATTTTCGATTTTACCATTGCATCGGGGAAAGGTAAATCTCTTTTCTTCTTCTAATAATAAGTGGAAAATTATTTTGACAGTTTCAAAATAAAATGTGAATTATATAAATAATTTTATATCTTCTAAGGTTGATAATCTATTTGAGTGACACAGTTATATACTGTGTCTTCATTTATCGCAAGTATAACTTTTTTTTTTGAACGCCTCATCAGATTTAAATAAAATTGATGTGATTTAGTTTGTTGTTTAATCGGATTTATTTTGTTACTTTCTTCAAATGAATAAAGAATTTTAAAATTATTTTAAAAAATCATTAAAAAAGTGGCTTTTCGAAGTATATTAGCTATAATTTTTTAACGCACACGAATCTTTAATATGCATTCAAAGCAAGGTAAGTAACTATAGACTCTTTACAAATTTTGACATTACAATAATATTTGAAAGAATAAGAAATATTAAATATACAAGTTAGAAATGGCAAATTTAAATTAAAATTGAAACTAAAATATCCGAGTAATATTAAATAATAACAAAAAAGGTTGTAATTTTGAAAGAAGTAAATTCCTGCAAAATGTAAAGAATACTCCTAAATATCTAATGGTGTTAAGATTAAAAACAGAATAAAAAATCTCATTTTATTATCCATAATATAGTAATTAAATTATGTTACAATTATTGAATTATCAAGGATGCCTTTCGGAGGCAAAACTTTTAATTGTACAAACAATTTATGTCATAGAGATGTTAATATCAACTAGAAACGTGCACATACTTACGCACGTGCGACGTATTCAATTTTCGATCGGGATTACAATTTCGAATGTGACCCTCGTAATTGCGGGAACTAATTAATATCTATTATATGAATTAATTGGAACGTGACTCCGTATCGTATACTTTAATGCAGACGATTACGCACTAGCGTATGAAAAAAATTCGTCCTTTTTGCAGAAATAAAAAAAGAACGTAATAAATAAATAATCCCGCTTTTTCTATTTTATTCGTATATTTTTTTTAATGCTCCATTTTTTTAAACATTTAATATAAATTAAAATAGAAATTTGGAATGGATAGAACAACCAATATTTTTTATAAAGTTTATAAATTTTCTTCACTTGTGATTTCACTGTAAAAATTCACTCAATCTCTATTCAAAAATGTTATCTCCCTGCTATAAAAAATACGTTTATCTTTTTGCTTCCAATTTCGATCTTAAAGTAATTAGAATTAGCTATGATAAAATAAAAGCTCTAAAATAAAAAAAAAAAAAAACATTTAAATTTATTACTATACTGAAGAGACAAAGCATCATATTATCTGCACATAATATTAAAAATTATCTTTATTTTACTTAAAAAATAAGAAAAAAATTACAAATTAATTCCCAAAATTGTCGACTACAAATCAAGAGTATAGATCAAGAATATAAATATTAGAACGTCTGCACGATCTTGATTTTGGACTAAAGATTAATGCAGTTTAAAATGAAGATCGCGAGTGTAATATACGAAGCCGGGCAACAGATCGTTCGCTCATTCGTTAGATGCGAGCGAGCTTTCGATCGAGTTTCCGAGCAAGCTTTCGAGCTTAGCGCGCAATGACCAAGTAAATTGCAGGTGCAGCGCCCCTGCGGGTCCTCGATGATTATTCAATTTAATGAGCTATTATAGACGCCCTCTGGAACGTGACGTTAGCACCGCAAGCGGTTTCCGCGACGCGGACGATCGGCCCCGTTTACGCTCAACGAGTTCGTTGGGGGGATCGCACACACGCTCTCTCCCTATTCTGGCAAACACGCAGCGAGCATCCGCTCGCCCGCATGTACACACGCGTGCGTGCTTAGCACGCGCGGATTTGCAAGCGCCGGCACCACCAGCTGGAATTTCGATGCCCACCTACGAGCGCGCAACGCGAGCCCCATTGATAATTAGTAGACACTTGGAGGCGAATTAATCCGCGAGGAAACGACGAGTTTCGCGTGGCCGGTCATTAATTAAGAACACACGCATCGCGGGAACGGTAAATCTACTCGGCATTCATTACAGCGTGCGCGAAATAGCCGCGGCTTCGCGCTTGTCTTCCTTCAGGCAAAAATTTGCATGGAAGCGTGCAATTTGTCGAAACTTTTTAATTTGCAACTTCAAATATCTCGATAATTAGATCTTTCGCTAAGTTACTGTTTTAAGCAAAGTCCACTTCAAATTAATTGAACAACAAAGTTTCGTTATCTACCTGCCTACGCTCTCGATGCTTAAGCCCGTAAAATCCTTTAACCTTCGATATTAAATAGCTCGCCAATTAAGCCAAACTTCATGCTAAGAAAACTCATTCCATTTCGTTAGAAAATATTTTGTCGTTATCAATCTTCGATATTTTGCAAACGTATCAGAAATGGCATATTTTCATCTTTCAACGTGGTAACTAAATGCAATTTCAATTTATAATTTAATGCATATGCTTGTCCTTTACGAGCTATAATTCGACATATATAATCATAAGTCTAATATTGCGATCCCCGCTTTCCTTTTTAAGATCCCGATTGTATTCGATGCTAAAAAATCAAAAATAATTAAAAAAAAATAATATAAATAATTAACATTTAAAAAAATAATTTTTTTAAAGATTAATAAAATTAATTTGAAAAAAATATTAATTAATTTCGAAAATTAAGAAAAATATATAAAAAAAAGAAAAATATTTATTATTTTTAGAAAAATATTCTTATGCATATTGAATATAAAATTTGATGCGTATAATAATAATTAGAAATATTTAATAGGATAATTAAAAAATATAGTTTTGTGTAAAAAAGTGCAAAAATGATTAATAAAAAAAATCATACAAATAATAAATTATTTGTTTGATGCCTCCTAGTCTTTCTCCACTTCTCAGGTTGTCATAATTTGTTGCACTCACTCACAAAAACATGATTTATTACTATTCATTACTATTCAATTATGATGAAAAAAAAATATACGAGACTTTTTGCGACACTCCCGAATTATTTGAGACGCGAGAAAATCAAAACCGTTAAAAAACGTTTTTTTTTTTTCAAAAAGTATAAATAGTACAAAAATTTTATCTTAAAATAAAATAAATAACAAGAGTGTACGTACAACGGAGACTTATGTATTAATCATTTATTAATAATTAATGCATTAAACAATGCATCAATGCATCAAATTATCAATAACATACATAATGAGTGCTCGTCATTTGAATCACATGATCCGAGAATTCATGCAGCTACTCTACGCTATCAATCCGACAATGATACGCAAATTATATGTAAATTAACGGAATACAGATTTAATATTAAATTCAAGCATCATATAAGACACAATTATCGTGTATAGAAAGTGCGATAAAACAATAATATATAATTTCTATATATTTTATATATTTCATATTGCTTTCCCACATTTCTATGTGGGAATGCATGACTTCGTGCAGAATATTGATTTAATTATTGGATAAGCTCTTCCTTTGAAGTAATAATTAAAAAAATTGCTTAATCCAGATCGGCGAGAAAAAAAAGAATGACCTTAAGTGTGGTGTAAAAGACTAATGCAAAGAATAGAGTAAATGTTAAAAAGTATAAAGAGGGAGAGCGATTCGAACGTTGATGACAGCAGACAGCGAGTGAGATGGGCTAAGAGGAACGAAAAAGAGAAAGAGAGAGAGAGAGAGAGAGGAAGAAGTGATGAGAAGAGTTAGAGGGTAGATTGGAGAAGGTGGATGTCGAGGAAGGGCGAAGTGGCAGGGGAAGAGCGGCGACGAGCTGATATTGTAAGTGCCTGCGAATCCTTTATAACTGAGAGAGAGAGAGAGAAAGGGGAAGAGAACTCTCGCGGGCTGAGCGGGGCGAGCTTGGAATTTTTGATGTAGTAGCGGGCAGATATGAATATCGGAAAGTTTCCAAAGGAATTCCGCAGGAGATCGGGAAGGTGGAAGGGGGAGGAGGGAGGGGGAGGGGGAGTTGCGATTGAAAGGATCGAGAGGAGACGCGGAGTGCCGGCGGCAAACAGGGATGATGGTGCACACGGTGCCGCGCTTGGAACACGGCGACAACTTTGAGAAATTGCTGAGGAAGCGATAAACTTCGCGGTGGACAAGCAACGATTCGAATAGGGATACACAGATTTCGATGCCAAAGCGATGCCACGCGTGCATCGCTTTCGCAGCCATTGAGTTTTACGATTGTGACAACAGTTAAAATTGCCCGACAGCTCTTCTACGATAATCTCTAAAGAAAATAATATAATAAATATTATATGTATATATTTATGTTAATATTATTTATATTAATGAACATAATTTAATGTTAGACATAAAAGCGATATTATTTAAAAAAAGGGATATTAGTTAAAAAAAAAAAAATCTTTATATATCTGAGTTTTTAAGTTGTATTTCACAAAATAATTTTATATTCTATACATTATCGCAATTAAAAATTATTTTAAGGTGTAAGTATTAAAAATTTATATAAAATAAAAAAATTTTTTGTTGGTTAAAATTTAGTACATTTTTTCCTCCTAACATTTAATTGCATATTCATAGAAAAAATTATTATAAAAATCAATACTCATAAGTAAGATAAAATTCTATTAATAATTAGATTTGCATTAATTAATACAAATATACATATAAAAATATGTCAAAAGATGTAATCAGCTTATATTTATATTTATTGCGTTTATATTTATCTGTGTGTGAGTGGAACGACATAAAGCAAAATTTTTAATGCATGTAAAACAATAATGTTTCAAGAATGTATTCCTAGAAACAAAATCAACTCATGCCACTTCATTTTTAAACTTAATGTTCATTAATAATAGCACAAAATTATAAAATAAGTATATAATTTTTATTTTTTTTTATTTTGCAATCTAATAATAATTGAATTTATTATATGATTTCTTAGTTGCGATGAAAGAAGTAATTCCAATAAAATAAAAAAATAAGAAAAATATATAGTTTTTTATTTTTAAATATAAACATATAAACATTAAAAAAGAGAGAGAAAAAGAATATATTTTTAAAATATTAAATAAATAATATAAAAAAATTCATATATATATATATATATATATATATATATATATATATATATGCATACAAATCAATAAATTCCTTGAGTAAACATGTTATGTAAGGAGAGTCTCCAATATGATCGCAGACATAGTTCAATGTCCTGTGTGTTCCAGGCTGAGCAAGAGACCGTGTCTATCGATATCATTGTAAATGGATATCCATAGAGACGATCGCATCAAAGATGACCCGGACACGAAGTAATTTTCCGGAATTCAAGCTGATGTGCAAGCTCAGAGAGCAAGGATAAGCCCTTTAAAGGTACACGAATCGTTTTGTGAACGATATTTTTAGACCGTAACGTTTATTTGCGCGCGATTAATTGACGTTGAAACCTGTCTATGTAAGAAAATACTCATTCAGAACTTGTCCTTTCATTTTGACAGTTGTGATCTTTTCATATACGCGATAAGAATAACTTCTTTATACATATAAAAATAGATTTTAATGACCGCAAAAAGAATAGAAAAAGCTTCTATTGAATTTCATTCATTCATCAATTATATATTTTTACAATATTCCTCGATTATTTTATAAATATACATTCCTTCTATTTCTATTCAAACTATATATATTTTATCTAGTCACTGTATATAATAAGAAAACAAGAAATCATCGTAGGACTGAGTCTAGAATAATTATTTATTACTTATTTCTATTTTTAATGTCAAAAATCTATTTTATAATATCAGAAATTTTTAAGATGAAAAAGTGTTTATTATTCGTTGTCTTTACGCGCGTGTCATATACATGGTAGGCTATTTTAATTAATCTAAATTTAAATTTTTAAATAAAATTTATTTTTGTACTATTGTTTATTATTTATTATTTTGTACATGAAAATATTATTGTCAGATTATCGAAAACTAAATATTTTATGAGACATTTTATTCTTATATCAAAATATATTAAATTAAGATATAAAATAACTCGAAAAATATTTAATCAAAAAAATGTAATCAATTTAATCAAAAAAAAAAAAAAAGAGTTATAAGAATATACAATAAAAAATAAGGGATTTTATTAAAAAAAAAAAAAAAAATTAAAGTTGACCTTTGGATTTTGATTCAAGGCCAAGTCAAGATCCACCATCGGACCCTTTCAACACCAACCAACTTTTGTCCGAAACATTTTTTGATCTTGAACTTGAGGTCTCTGAAATATTTCAACGGATTGATTAAAACGGCTCACCCTGCATAATAATTCTTGATAAAGGAAAAATTGTAGGTTGTACAGAGGAGGAAATTAAATTGCAAATTTGTTTGTTGTTTTGATATTTGCGATCTCGCTGCTTTCTGTGTAAAATTGATGTACATGCTCATCGTTACAAACTCAAACATCAGATATTGCACGACCGAGCCACGCTGGCATAATTGCGCGCGTGTATAATTGCATGCGACGTCGATGCTTAGTGCAGAATAATTCCGGCTTCATATCTCGCGCTCCCCTTCCTCTCGCCTTCCCCTCTCTCTTCTAGTAAAATTGATTGAAACTTTTTGTATTTCATGTAAATGGCTCGCAATAAGGGAATGCGTATAGTAACGTCTTCTCAATCTAGATAAAAGTTTCAATGTCGCAAACACTTAATTAAACACATACATTAAACAAAATCATTTAAATATACCGTATAATATTTGGCAATTATGCAAATGACAAGGTTAAATAAAATATAATTAAAAAAAAAAAGAAATAATGGCAGAAAATTTCCTATAATAAGAGATAATAGTCAACATAATTAATTTTTCATATTTATTCCGTACTCCGTCCATAATGATACGAGATCTATTTCGTATGCTAAGCACAGGAAGCCGGTATTTATCGGTACGACGCGAGATTGTTGCAAGTATTATATATATATATATATATATATATATATATATATATATATATATATATACGAGCACGTACTACCTGAGGACGAACCCGGGTAAGCTAAGGTAAAGAGGAGCGAAGCGAGCTTCGCGCCCTATCGCGAATCTTACCGCGTGTAAACTCATAAAGCGTCAAGCACGGTAACCAGAGCGACGTCGTGATGTACCTTAAAATCTCGCGAGAGTAAAGGGTAATAATGTTCCTCGTCGCTTCTTCGTTTTTTTTACGCCTCGCTGTGTTTGACTCGACGATACATCGAGTGTATCCTTTCATCTAACTAAATAAGTCTTAATTAAAAAGACTTTTCTCCGACTTTAATGTCAATTAATTCGCACGTACACGTTACGTCTCTAAGGATAAGAATTAAAACACTACAAGCCGAGATAACGTCGCGTATCCACGCCACACACCTCCCCTGCATCGAAATAACTTTCAATCAGCCGGCACGTCATGCTAAACGCGTCCCACGCGCTGCGATGCATCATCGATGCAGCGGCGACCACCGATACGAAAGGCGGACGCTCGCTGATTACAGCCGCGTTTCGAATTTCAGGCCGGAGGAGGCGCGATAGCGGAATACATATTATGCAAATATGTTTGCGCTGCGTCGTGAAATAATGTCGAGAGAGAGAGCGGCAGACGGCGGTCAACCTAGTGGCCGAGTGCCGATAGCGTTATTATATTATTTCGCTAATGCTATTGCTATGTGTTATGCGCGCAGCCCAATTAATATAATGCGGACGGACGGGTCGCTGTTTGATCGGATTTGCGCGGGCCTTTGATGCGGCCGTCCACCCTGAAATCGGCCGCTCGCTGATAAAATTGATTAACATCGGCCGTGCTGAGCGCGGCGGAGCCGTTCGCTATTTCGTAAAGGATGCGTCGAAATGCGCTCAAGCACGCACAATGCGTCTTGCAGAATCAATATTGAGCAAGTGCGAGTTTCATCGAGGAAAACGGACAAAATTTGATATTAAAATTATGAGTATGTTTTTCTGTTACACCTGGCGAATTATTACATTCAGGGAAGGGGTTACATACGTTTGAGAAACCTAAAACTAGATTAAAATTAATAAATTTTTATTGTGGGTAAAATTATATTTTATTAAAAAATGAAAATATGTGTCTTATGGAGGAGTCTTTTGAAAATATTTCCCCCAAAATTTTTATCAAAAATATTAAAAAGTGAGATCCTAGCAGCTATTTTCCCGAACGGTGTTTCTCAAAACGCCCTTTGCGGTATCAGCGGTAGCTCCGTCCCCTCTTATCTAAAATAAAAAACAAAAATTTTCCCATAAACTATATGAATAAAATTAGTGTTTGTAATAGCCGATTTCGAAAATATTGATTTTTCAAAAAATAGCAGCGGTTCATAACGAAAAGTGTGGTTTTCGACCTAAAAATAGGTCTTTTTTTATTTACAAAAAGAACTAAGCCATAAATGGAAAATATCCTATGACAGGCACTAGTTTTATTCATCTAGTTTAACGGCAAATTTTTGTTTTTTGTTTCAAATGAGAGGGGGCAGAGATATCTCTGCTACCGTTTTTACAAATACCGTTCGGGAAAATAGCTGCCAGGAAATATCAATTTTTGATACTTTCTATTTCAAACTTTGGCGAGATGGCCTCAAAAGATTACTTCACAAGATATATATATTTTCATTTTTTAATAAAACATAACTTTACAATTTCGTTTAATTTCCATCTAATTTTACACCTGCGTGCCAAACATATGTAACCCTTAATAAATCCTGGAAAGCGTTAACAGTCGGCTGTTATTTGAAAGCGCGAAAATCGAGAAAGAGAAAATCGTTTTCAATAGTTAGTCCGGACGCTTCGGGAAATGCTCGAAGAATGCTTCCGCGAGTGGGGAGCGGCGTAAAAATCCGAGTGCGGAAGTTCCTCCCGTTTCCGAAGTGAAGTGAAGGAAGTATTACGCGAGTCCGCGGACTTTCCTCGGACGGACGAAAGGGACGAAAGGGTGTGCGTTATATCGCGCCAAAACTTCGGAGATCGAACACGTCCAACTTTGAATAACGAGCCCGCTGCTAATGAGCGCTGTTCATTGTGCCGAGAATGCGCTGCTCTCTCTCTCTCTCTCTCTCTCTCTCTGTCGCCCTCGCGCGCGTAGAGATCGCTGGATGATATTAAATATTTGATCAATATCCGATCGCGCGGCGCATTGCTCGCGTCACCGTCGCTTGCGATCGGTTATCCGATTACTTTGCAATCGGTTTTATCCGCAAATGGAATCGAAGATCACCGCGACAAGTCGGCGATTAAAAGCTCGTTCGTGCGAGCGAGCGTATTAAAGCTCGCAAACCGATAAGCGAGCCTCATCCCGCCCGGTTGTCTTTTAATTAACGAGTCCGTGTTCTCTGTTCATAAAAAAAAGAAAAAGAAAAAAAAAAAATACAAGTGCGCTTTTTGTCACTATTATATCATCTACCTTTTTCACGCATTTTAATTGTTGTGTGTTTAAATTTTTTAATTGCGAAGGCTGGCTTTGTGTGCCCCTTCCTCCGAACATTTCTTCTTTCAGTGATGAATCAAAGCCCCCAGTTCGTAATTATTAATTAAGCCACGTCGAGTAGGCGGGATGCCTCGTCGGCCAAAAATTTAAGGAACTTAACAATTTAATTATTTGACTACATATATTAATAATCGCTCATTATTCGTTATAGGATCTATAAATTGTGCATAACTTTTAGCACAAATGTCATCCGATTCATGCATATATATATATGTCACATTAACGATCTATTATATATATATAACGATATATTACATAATCTATAATATATGTTATATAAAATATAACATATAATATATGATTATTTATATAAATAATATATAAATAATTAAATATATTATATATTATATTAAATTAATATCAATACAAAATGCAAAAAAAATATTTGTTTAAATTAGTGTATGCAAAATTGGCATAATTTATTTTTAAGAAAATTAATAATAAAATAATTATAAAAAAAATTAAACTATATATTGATGTTTAAAATAAAAAATCAAACGGATCCATCAAGCATCACGGATAGGTGCATGCCGGATAGGCAAGTTCTCAACGAGTTCGCGATCTTTAATGATTTTAAAGTGGCGCTCGCATTTGGAGAGATAATTACAAGACGGCGTCGTACACCGCGGACTGGGAAAATCCCTTTTATTTTTCGCCGCGTCCTCAATTTCTCCTCGCCGCGCGATTCAAGATTAGCATTGGAGCGTTCGCAGCTGCCGCAACGGCACGCGCGAAACACTCGCTCGCTTCTCGTCGCCTCATAATCCTTCTCTCCCTCATTCATCGCGAGCGACGCTCGCTCGAGGACGGCGACTACTGTGTGACGAGGCCCCCGGGGCGCGACAGGTAACCGGAAGAGAGCCAACTAATCGGAGGAGGATAGGGAGAGACGAGTCCGCGCGCGCGCGCGGCTAGGTGTGTGCGGGTTTTAATTATTTCCACGAGATGAGATTTCGCCACGGCGACTAGTATTGAGCGTTAGTCCGGTGTAAATTCCGGGATCCCGGGCTAATCGGCATAATTCCACAGAATCCGTAATGGACTTTGGGAATGGGCGCTGGATAGGACGCCGGACCGGCAACGACCACCCCCGCCTCTATCCTACACTCCGGCAACCCCTTCTCGACAGGGCCGTTTTATTCATCAGGCATCTATGCGTACAGTAGTTAGGAAATTTACTATAGTTTCCAAGCGTGTTACATCTCAAAAAGATACTTTTTTGCAGGCAAAAACTGTGAGAAGAAAATGGTCGAGATTTAAATAATTAAATATAATATATAATATATAAAATATAATATGTAAGCTATAATATATATATAATATATATTATATAATCTATAATATATATTATATAAAATATAACATATAATATATGATTATTTATATAAATAATATATAAATAATTAAATATATTATATATTATATTAAATTAATATCAATACAAAATGCAAAAAATATTTGTTTAAATTAGTGTATGCAACATTGACATAATTTATTTTTAAGAAAATTAATAATAAAATAATTATAAAAAAAAATTAAACTATATATTGATGTTTAAAATAAAAAAAAATATATATATATGTATATATCTGGGGTTGACAAAGATCTCAGAACGGCCCTGACTTCCTATCTCCCTCAGACCGTCTCGTCTCGTCTCTTTTCTCGCCCTTTCCGATATACTATATACGTGCGTGCCTGTGTACGTGTTCATGTGTGCCATCCTCCTCTCTGTTCGTTCCGCACGGCAAATTAGATCTTCCCGCTATCCGCTGACCAACTGTAAAGAGCTTAATGCAATAGATTCGCCGACTGTCCAGAAAATCTGACCAAGCGCGATCGAGTTTCGACCCGATCATTATATCTTGTCGCGAACGGGAATTTCTTCGTACATCGAAAATTCTCCCGGCGTATATCGGTGACGCACATTGAATATTCGCAAATTTCGAATGAATAGTTGTGTTATAAAAGCGTGAGAAAGAATTCTAGAAAAAAACAGAGTAAATCAAATCTTATTAAAAATTGATTGTTCTCCAACATCGTAATTATTAAAGATATTTATATATATATTTTAATATATTATATATATATATATATATATATATATATATATATATATATATTGTAATAAATAAATAAATATATATATTTTTTTAAATTAATATATATATATATATATTTATTAAAAAGATAAGAAAAATAAAATAAAAAAAAATTTTTTATTTATCTAATTTTGAATAAACTAAAACATCACAAATGTGCATGGTAAAAATATTCTATTATATACAAAATAAATTTTTATCTCTTTTTTTAAGAAAAAAACTTATAACGTACGTATGATGTTTATTAAAGTCTTTATTTATAATTATTTATACGACGATTTATAATTATTCTTTTTAATTAATATAAATAATTAATGCTTTACAAAATTAAATACGATATTTATCAAGAAATTCTTTTTACATAAACATGCTTAAATTAATTTGTATTAATCTTTAAATTTCTTTATATAAATCTTTGTTAGAGTAGGACAAATTATAAATGTTTCATTCTTAAAGAAAATCGTACGCAATGCAATGTGTAGAAATTAATCATATTTAACAAACAATTGACAAATCATTTAAGCTTGATATTGATCAGTAAATACGATACATTATCGTAGATGAAACGCGAGCGGTTAACCTACGCTAATCTATTATCCAAGCTCTAATCTCGAGTGGCTCAATCAATATCAAATATATCTACCTCTTATTCCTTTTTCATCGATTGATTATTTATTTATATGTTGTTAAATGTGCAGAATTATTAATATATTTTAATATATAACACACACATATGGAGTAATATTTTATTTCTTATAATAGATATATTACATTTTACAAAATGTAACAAATTTTACTAGTAGTAAATTTTTAACTTTCATAGAAAACAACGATTATGTATAAATAATAATTCTTATTACGGTTTACAGTTATAGAATTTAATAAACATCCAGTCTCGTTAATTGAATTATCACGACATCATTCCTCACAAAAGATGTGTCAAATAACTGAAATTATTCGTTAATCAAATCAACAAGGAATAAAGTAAATTTCCTCAAAGTCAGAAGCCTTTATGAAAAGATTTAAGCTACTTTTTCTCTATTTTGAACATTATCATATGCGCACTTTTCTAAGATTGCAGTATTTAATTTGAAAGCTCTATATATTATAGAATTTAATAAACATCCAATCCCGTTAATTGAATTATCACGACATCATTCCTCACAAAAGATGTGTCAAATAACTGAAATTCTTTGTTAATCAAATCAACAAGGAATAAAGTAAATTTCCTCAAAGTCAGAAACCTTTATGAAAAGGTTTAAGCTACTTTTTCTCTATTTTGAACATTATCATATGCGCACTTTTCTAAGATTGCAGTATTTAATTTGAAAGTTCTATTATATTATAGAATTTAATAAACATCCAGTCTCGTTAATTGAATTATCACGACATCATTCCTCACAAAAGATGTGTCAAATAACTGAAATTATTCGTTAATCAAATCAACAAGGAATAAAGTAAATTTCCTCAAAGTCAGAAGCCTTTATGAAAAGATTTAAGCTACTTTTTCTCTATTTTGAACATTATCATATGCGCACTTTTCTAAGATTGCAGTATTTAATTTGAAAGCTCTATATATTATAGAATTTAATAAACATCCAATCCCGTTAATTGAATTATCACGACATCATTCCTCACAAAAGATGTGTCAAATAACTGAAATTCTTTGTTAATCAAATCAACAAGGAATAAAGTAAATTTCCTCAAAGTCAGAAACCTTTATGAAAAGGTTTAAGCTACTTTTTCTCTATTTTGAACATTATCATATGCGCACTTTTCTAAGATTGCAGTATTTAATTTGAAAGTTCTATTATATGCAAAAATTCATTGAAATTGAAATGCAAATTACGAATCTGACTATTCAAGAACGAATTGCTGTAGACAATATCTATATATCTAATGTCCCATTAACTATATGCGTGATTACAGGGGATTACATGCACGATACATAGAGAGGGAGAGCGATATCCCGCGAATAATTCGATGTCGCATTACTACTATTCCACCTGCGCGTCGCTCGTGCTCGAGCGTTGTTACAGACAGGTAACAGATTGCTTACGCTAAGATATTTTACATACATACTCACATATATATATATATATATATATATATAATTATTCGCAAAACATATGACACGTAAACAATAAAATGCAAAAATAATTCCAATAAAAAAAAATCTATTTTGTAAATATAAAAATTTAAATTCTTTTATAC
The DNA here is from genome assembly GCF_021464435.1 of Cataglyphis hispanica. NCBI lineage: Eukaryota > Metazoa > Arthropoda > Insecta > Hymenoptera > Formicidae > Cataglyphis > Cataglyphis hispanica. Next base: position 5,677,064 of record NC_065962.1, on the reverse strand, counting down.
GTAAAATTGGAATTATCACAAGTAAAGATCATTTTTAAGAATGTTGAATATATTTAACGAGCACATTTCTATCTAAATTTTTTTTTAAACCACCAATAATAAACGCTGTTTATATTTCAAGTAAAACGCGAGTCGTTTTCGAACGGATAGGCGGGCGCACCGCAGAGAAGAAGTACGAGAGAGAAAGCCAAAGAGACTTGGACAAGCAACCGACTTGGACAGTTTGACCGGTGGCGTTCGATGCTAATGAAATTCCGCCGGTCGCTTTCATAGATTGTGCAGTCGGCCGAAGTGACTGCTGGTTTGGCGTGAGCACGAAATGCGCCAATGAATGATCACGCCGAGACTTATATCGGAATACAAAATTGTCTTTTAAAAACGTGCACGAAGAAACAGGAATTAATGACCGGAATTGGAATTTAACTATCTCATTTAATTCTAAAAATGCAGAAAACGAGTTTACAACTACAGATCTAGAATTATTCTACATATATTGTGAAAAAGAATCAAAATTTATCATTACTTTTACTAACAACTGGCCATTTATACATAAGAGAGAGATTATTTTCTTTTTATTTTTTTACAAAATCTTAAACTTTCTAAAAAACAAACCAAGGAACTATAATAATGCAACAAAGTGCGAATAATTTCGTGAAAAACTTTTTCTAAAATGTAGAAATAATTCTGCAAAAGTAAAATAATAGAGTTTATGTTTGTGAAAATGTCAGACGAATTGTGAAAACTAATGGAAGAGTTTTTATATATATCGATTATATATGTATATACATATACAGGGTGTTTCTATATAAGTGCGAAAAATTTTAGGAGATGATTCTTTGTCGAAAATCAAGAGCGAGTCTTTGATGTAAACACTTTCCGGAAAAATTACATTCCTCCAAAGAGGGAAGTAAAAATTAAATTTTTTTTTTTTAATTTTGGACAAATTAAAAAAATAAAATTTGGTAAATATTTTTCACTGGTAGAAAGGATACTTATTAATATTTTTTAATCTTCCTGTATCATTATAAAGGGATGAAGCTAATAACCTATTCAATTTTTTATTAGAATTTTTTAAAGATCCGGAATATAATCATCTAAAAATATTAAAAAGCTTAATTCCTTCAGAAATTTTTTAATTTATTTTATTTTTTTTTTCTAACATCAATAGTTTCCAAAAAAAAAAAGTAAAATACATTATTATGCATAGTATCGTGCCAAATGACATAGGCTTTAAGTTACAAAAAGTTAAATTAAAAAAATAAAAAAGCAAGCAAAACAAAATTATATAATTAAATATTAGAAAAAAAATGGAACAAAAACAACATAAAAATATAATTAAAAAAAAATCTCATCTTCACCTCCTCCTTTAAAGAAGTATAATTTTTCAGACAGGAATATAGGAGTACATGTTTATACAAAAGTTTATACTATCATTAATTATTTTCGACCAGGAATTATCTCCTAAAATTTTTATTTGCAAACACCCTGTATATACATACCACACATAAACGTACATACGAAGCCGATAGGGGAATAAAGGAAGCGCGATTTCCAATCGACAACCGAGTCGAACTTTTAACCGAAAGAATGAAAGTAGCTGACGGAAAGAATCGTAGGATTTAATAAACATTCCCGGATGGTAATCGGCCGCCGGCAGTAGCTGGGTCTCTCTATCCCGCGAACGATTCTCCCGGCAAACTCACAGATTCCAGGGTAGATTAAACCCGCCGGAGATATGCCGCCGTCGTCGTCGATAAGTGGCTTTAAGTTTCAAAAGCTGTTCATAGTTCAGTGCGTACGTAATGAAGATTCGCAAGAAAGTCAAGGAGGGAAATCACGGAGGACGGAAGTCACAGCGACACGTTCGGGGGATAATAAAAGTTCTCCCCCTCAGACGGATTCGCCATCAATTATATTACGCGATCTTATTAGTTCGCGAAGCTTATTCCATCACGCGTGATTATCGGCGTACATGCGCTTAGAAAAGGAAAAAAAAAAAAGAAGCGATTATCTCTTTGTCTCAGATTAATTATTATACAATAATGTCATTATCTAAATTTATGCAATTTGTTGGAAAATTCTGTATATAATAGCTGAATAATATTTGTAGTTATATTAATTAGTTTGTTCCATTTTCTACTTAAACTCGACATAATCAGGTTTATAACTGCAGGATTTGGTTTCGCATAATGCCGCAAGCTACACAGGCAAATGGGATATTTTGAGGCGTACAATTATTCATTATGTCGGGCTTTCAGATAAATTTGCGGGCTCTTGCATTCATTACGCTCCCCACACTATCCGATCATTATCCATACTTTTTTTTCTAGTCAAAGCGGAATGTTAATGTTCACTTATGACAAATGAAGTGTCATATAACAACCTTTATATTGGGCGGTCACTATCTTAATAGCACAGTAGATAATTTAATATGCGCTATTTAAAAGAAAGTAGGAAACACTTCTTATATCTTAAAAAATTGGGCTATTTTCAAACCGCTGAAACTCGATAAAAAAATCATCGTAGGCACAAAATAAGAAAAGTATTTTAAAGCTTGAAGTTTCAACTTTATCAATGATTTAAAAAATTTTTTTATCTTCTTTGTTCTGTGCCTTTAAAAAAAAAACACATTGTTTTGTTCCTTAAAATTACGGATTTTTTTGACACTTTGCAGCTCAATAAAAAAATTTCTCTCGAAAAATTCATCTCAAGTTCCGTAAGCTACAACATTTTGTCTATAAAATACTTTTTTTAAAATGTTTTTACGATTTTTTTTTTCACCGAGTTACACGATTTTAAAATGTGATTTCTAAACTTTTACTTTTTAGAAATGATATTCGGCAAAAAATCATCGTAGATACGGAATTAAAAATGCATTTTGAAGCTTGAAGTTTTAACTTCAAAGCGTTATCGGTAGTTTGTAAAAATTTTTTTATCTTCCTTGTTATGTACTTTAAAAAAGAACACATTGTCTTGTTTTTTAAAATTATGTATTTTTGACACTCTGCAACTCGATAAAAAAATTTTTCTTGAAAAAATTAATTTAAAAAAAAATCTAACTCAAATTCCACTATAACAATTTGTCTACAAAATGCTTTTTTTTTTTAATATTTGTACAATTTTTCTTGACCGAGTTACACGATTTTGAGAAAATCTAAACTTTTTTTTTAGAAATAATGTCGATACTTGGCGAAAAATCATCGTGGACAAAAAATTAGAAAAAGCATTTTGAAAGTTGAAATTTCAACTTTAACGTGATGGCAGTAATTTTTTAAAATTTTATAATTCTTATTTTTAAAAAATACAGATTTAGATTCAAACTCGTGTAATTCGGTCAAAAAAAATCGTAGAAACATTTAAAAAAAAGCATTTTGTAGGCAAAGTGTTGTAGTTTATGGAACTTGAGTTGATCTTTTTGAGAGAAATTTTTTTATCGAGCTGCAAAGAATCGAAAGATACGTAATTTTAAGAAACAAAACAATGTATTCTATTTTAAAGCATAGAACAAGAAAGATAAAAAATATTTAAAAAAATCACCGATAGCATGTTAAGATTGAAACGTCAAGCTTCAAAATGCTTTTTTAATTTTGTGTCTACAATAATTTTTCGTTTCAGTGATTTAAAAACTGCCCAATTTTTAGGGTATGAAAAGTGTTCCCTATTTTCTTTTGAATAATGTATTAATGTCACACAATTTTTTTTTTTCCCGATCTTTATGTAACGTGCATAGTGAGTCAAATCTCATAAACTTCAATTGCCCATTTGAAATTAACGCAATGCCTTTCGCATCCGTTAAATCAACAAAATGATAGGTGTTACAACTGCCCTTTGAGTCAAGCCATTTGACATTGCCACAGAGAGCCATTAGCCTCGACATCGCGCACGATTTCGACAATCTTGGGCCCGTCCGCCTTACCCCCGTAAAGGCCTTTGTAGGTCAATCCACGTGTCCTATGACAGGAAACTACAAGCGGATACAGAGAGACGCGGACACGTAACGATTGTCGCATACGTACGTACATATGTATGCAGTGAAGTTAGACGCTTACGATTACACGAGTCAGAGTGACAGCGCGTGCGACGTGTCTTTGACATGTTCTCCGCGTTACGGCAAAATGTCTCCTTTGTACACACGCGCATATGACCGGTACGCAAAACGTCAATGGAATGGTTAGCGGCTTTGCAAAACAAATCAATCGTTGAAAGACGCAATTGTTAATCATCGCTTATTTGACACGCAATTATTTCGCTGATCTTTTGCTACGTTCTCGCCGTTAAAATTTAAAACAGCAATATATCTTGTGAAATTGTCTCTTTATGTCATTTTTAATTCAATGGCTTTTATAAAAGAGAATCAACAATTTTTCGATTTTTTTTTTTTTTTTTATCAATTTTTGACAAATGAAAATTAATTTAGAGTACGTTTAAAAATACTAAAAATTTTTAGCAATTTTAAATATTCATACGAAGATTATAATATGAAAATTATATAATGTGTACCAATATTAAAGAGAAATGCAAAATAGTAAAATTATTTATTTGCACGAAGATATATTTCGCCAGCAGCTTCCTCGAATTTGGTTTTGTATTTGAAATTCAAATCGTGTGTCAGTACGCGTTGTCAAATTTGTGTGCCGTATCTGTACACATATATATACACGGTTGGTAAATCTCAATTATAAAAATATTTGACTATAAATCTGCGATATAATGTCGCGGGGAGAATATCCGTTTTATTGCAAATATCTCTGAAATATCGTTCGACAAATTTTTCGATGCCGAGTCGAGCAATGGCGATACAACAAATGTACAAATCGCACATTCATATCGAATAAACTGAAAGCAATTTTTATCAGCCGCGAAATTGATAGTCACCCTCGCTTTGCCCGCGTTGATTATTTAATCCTTCATAAAGCGATAACGATCAGCGATAAATTTTCATTCAAACAAAAATTAACATAAAATTAAATTCTCGTTTAACATTTAATTATTATTCGACATATGTATTTTAATACAGCTTTTTGCAATTATTTTCGACGTTAAATGTTACCAAGGACTTATTTAAATACATAAAGTATCGTTTTTAAAATATATGACTAATTATACATTTTTAATGCTTAAGAGCAATTACTTTCAGGCACATTTATGTATCATATATTTAATTTTATAATAAATTTTGTGTAATAACTTTATCGGAAAGAATAATATGACGCAAAAGAAATAATATGCATTATGGAAAAATTCTTGTAACAGGAATGAATGTTTCTTAATTTTTCCGTTTGATCTTCTTTTGTCATCATCGAAGAATATAAATCATGCTCCTTTCAGAACCAGAAATGCAACGATTTACGCAATAAATCCGCTCGATTATTCATATATGTTATGCGCGCAATATCTATATTGCTACATTGCCAGTAGCGTAACCCAACGATCGATCAGACCATAATTTACTTCCATTTTCGCCGCAACATATCCGCAATGACAAAAATAATCCGCAAATCTCTTCTAACCATAATTAATTAATTAATCCATATTTGCAGCACTAAAAGCTTCATCCATTAAAATTACGTGTAATGTAAAACTTATAATCTTTGCATTAAAAAAAAATGATAAGTAATATCGAATAACTTTTCTTTTGTTTATTAATAAATAATTTTAATATAAACATTTGTTAACAATATTATACGACTTACATAATATGTTTCTTATATTTATACATATTTCTGTTTTCAGTATTTTGTAGAAAATATGTACTTAAATGCTAAAAATGTAAATGTGTATTATGTAAGTTATATATACAGGGTGTTCTAAAATTATACCGACTAACTTCAAATGGTTAGAAAAAATATTTATATAAAAAGTTTCATGATAAAAATATCTCTATTTATCCACATTAATAAAATTTTGAAAAAATAATTTTTTTTTGCCCTTGTTAGTCTTTGATTCTCTAGTGTCAAAGCGACTCATTTGCGGACACGGGTTTATTGACAAAATTGGCTTGTGTCCTTTATAACTACCTAAAGTTTGTCGATCAGGATGTCTAATTCTGAGACATCTTGTATATATATATATAATTAAATAAATAAATATATATAATAAAATTTGGAGATCGATATTAATTTTTTCTAATGAATATCTTTCCTCACGGGAGCCTCGTGTCAAAAGAAGAACAGTTAATCGTGCTAATCATGCCATTCACACATTCATGACGACATAATCGCATGAATGATAAACACCCAACATGTGGATATACAGACATAGAATCTACCCCTACGCCACTGATACCGCGACGGCTGATTCTCGGCGCTTTTACACACACACACACACACAACAGAGAGTACATCCATGTCTGTGTATATAATTCACCGCCGGTCGCGTAGTGGCGCGTTCCGTGGGTATATCCATATCCCATTTGTATTCGGCATTACGCGCGCATGGATCGCACGGGAAATCGCGTACCTATTTCCGGCAATATCATATCCGTCACGCGGCCGCGGCCGCGGCCGCGTCACGCGCCGTCGCGGCCGCAAATTCCGCGCGATTGTGCGAGCCGCCAAACATGACGGAAAACACCTGGTCCGGTCGCAAGGGAAACGCGTGGGGAAAAAAGTCAGCGATAGCCGGCCAGCAGTCTTTTTGCGGCCGGAATCGATGTGTCATTTCGCGATCGACGTTTCGCCAACGTTGCCATCCGCCTCCGTAACAAACCACGTCGACCATATGGAAGATATTTCGGCTCTCTATTATTATTCATTTTATTACTTTAATGGAAATTCCTGTTTTCTACAGCGTGAAGATTCGGCTTATCATTCCCTTTGTTGTTAATATCAAGTGTATTATCTTGAATAATTCAATCGAAATATGTACAAAAGTTTTATGGAAATTTATTTTTCAAGATTGATATTAATTCTCATTTAGAAATATTTTTAATGAACGGATTGAATTGCAAAGATACCATATTTGTCAGCAATTTTTTTCATTAATAAACAGAGATTGTTAATTTCATTAGATTGTTGTATGCACAGAAAAAAAGGAGATGTTAAATTAAAACTTATATATTTAACGCGTTCGTTGTTTCGTATATACGCAACAATACAATAGTCTTCTTATAAAAATTTGATAATCGTTAATTTCAATACTATAATTGTCACCTGAAGAATACAATATAATTATTTTAATAATTATTATTTATATAAATGTAGTCTAAAAGCTGCAATGAATGTCTGACAAGAGAGAAAACAAATCTACATAGTTTATATAATTATTAGTCTTTCCAAGATTATAAATATATTTATAATTCACAGAAATAAAAGAAATGTCAAATCAAAACTTATATACTTAACGCGTTCACTATTTCGTATATATGTAACAATTTATAATCTTCTTATAAGAATCTTATATAATTTATAATAATCTTAAATTTTTTAGATATTACAGTCTTATTTCAATATTATAATTGTCGTCTAAAGAATACAATATAATTATTTTAATAATTATTATTATCAATCTTTGATTTGAAAATGTGTTATTTTTTTATTCAACCTTTTTCTTTTCCATTCAAGAAAATTATTCTTAAATAATAAGAATATATTTTTCTTGGTTGAATTATATAAAATGGCTTTATTCAAGCAAGTTTTCTTTGTTTAACGCAATATAATCTCATTTCAAGATTTCCAAGTTGAAACTACAGAAAAAAAGAGGTGTCAAATCAAAACTTATATACTTATCACGTTCATTGTTTCGTATATACGCAACAATCTATAATTTTTTTATAAGAATTTATAATCTTAAATTTCAACGATATTACAGTCTTATTTCAATATTATAATTGTCATCTGAGGAATACAATATAATCATTTTGATATTTATTATTATCAATCTTTGATTTGAAAATGTGTTATTTTCTATTCAACATTTTTTCTCTTCCATTCAAGAAAATTATTTTTAAATAGTAAGAATATATTTTTTTTGGTTGTATATAAAATCGCTTCATTCAAGCAAGTTTTGTTTGTTTAAACGCAATATAATCTCACTCATTTCAAGACTTCCAAGTTGAAACTAAAGATATTTTAAAAATAAAATTTTTTTTTTGTCAGTATAGAATCTTAATATCCGGCTAATTAATTATTTTAATATTTAGATAACTGTATAAAACGATGTGAAACAAAATCTCTCAGCGATATATTTTTTATTAACTTATTTTCATTAATTTATTAAATATCTCAAATTTATTCCGAGCATAAATCAAGAACTCGTTAAATAAATGAGATTTGCGCACACATCTTCTAAGAATATCCGACCGAAGCGACGAATTGATTCAATCGCGACGATTTCGCGCAAACGGATGACGAAATACACGACGAATTTCAAACGTCATTCGTCGTGCGTATTTTGAGAGACAGACGTTTAACACGTCGACTTTTATGGACGTAGCTATACGGTACGAGCCGTTTCAAACACACGGCGCAGCCAATTTCGTCTTTTCCATGACATAAAGCACGACATAATCGCACGCACAAACCCCCAAACTGTCGATTACAAAAGCATCAAAGATAGAACGGCAAGTCTTTGCCGTAATAATCCGCGAACCATTGAACCGTGATTAGCTTTCATTAGTGCGTATACGTAATGTATAACGCCCGATATCGATGTCATTGTAATTCCGTATTGTCATGGCGCGAATCGATTTCCAATGTGGCTTTGATTGTACGCATTAACTGGATTTAAAATGGAAAACAAGCAGCAGATCTTTCTTTATAAAAGAGAAAAAAAAGAAATTAACTCAAGGTTTATCAACGTGTAAATTATGATATTGAAATGTTATTAAACGCCGTAGAGTGTTATATAAGGAAAGGTACGAAGGAAGAATAAGATATACAGGATCCATCAAAGGGATGAAAGTTTCTTCCGTAATATCGGAATTAACGAAAGTTGTAATTCCCTGGACTTATCGGGGCAACATTATTCATGAATTATGCAGACAATCTTGTAAAGGTTCTAACTATGTAGCGGACGAGTAATTTTAAGTTTTAACGGGATTGCGCCATGCTACACTTAACTGGAATAAAGAATGCATGGATTACGTTTCAAACGGAATTCGTATACTTCCGGAGAGGCTACGATTAAATTCTCATAACATTCTCCGAAAATAATTTGTTAATACTTTTTCAACTACAATTTATATGTCTTTTTTTATTCTTTTTTTTTTTTTTGAGGGAGTGGGAGGGGCTTATAGTCTATTTTTAATAATGCGCATAGATAAAATACACCAAAAAAAAATTTATTGCCTTGAACATATTTTTAACTTGCAAATCTTAAACTTTTAATAGAAAGTATTTATCAAAAATATTAAAAGACATAATGTAAAATTTTTAGAGTTTTTTCTTAACTAAATTTTATTGTTGAATTAGTATTATTATTAACATTCAAGACTTTTCTCGCGTTTTTATGCTTTTAAATATTGACAAAGTATAACTTCAAATTGTGTGTAACTTCATTTGTGTGTAATAATAATTTTTTCTTCGAAAGTTTCTTGTTTATCGTTAAAAAAAGAACCAAAATATTAAATAAGTTTGAAATTATATGAATTACAGCTACAATATCTTTCCCGAGAGATAGATATATTATTTATGAGATAGTAATGAAACAATATAAAAGTTTTAAAAACATCTTTAGTTTCAGCTTGCAAATCTTGAAATGAGATTATATTGCATTAAATAAAGAAAACTTGCTTGAATGAAGTCATTTTATGTAGCTCAACCAAGAAAAATATTTCTTAGTATTTAAAAATAATTTCCTTTAATGGAAAAAAAATGTTTAATAATAAATAACACATTTTCAAATCAAAGATTGATAATAATAAATATCAAAATAATTATATTGTATTCCTCAGATGACAATTATAATATTGAAATAAGACTGTAATATTGTTGAAATTTAAGATTATAAATTCTTATAAAAAAATTATAGATTGTTGCGAACATACGAAACAATGAACGTGATAAGTATATAAGTTTTGATTTGACACCTCTTTTCTTCTGTAGTTTCAACTTGGAAATCTTGAAATGAGATTATATTGCGTTAAATAAAGAAAACTTGCTTGAATGAAGTCATTTTATGTAGCTCAACCAAGAAAAATATTTCTTAGTATTTAAAAATAATTTTCTTTAATGGAAAAAAAATGTTTAATAAAAAATAACACATTTTCAAATCAAAGATTATAATAACAATTATCAAAATATTTATATTGTATTCTTCAAATGACAATTATAATATTGAAATAAGACTGTAATATCGTTGAAATTTAAGATTATAAATTCTTATAAAAAAATTATAGATTGTTGCGTATATACGAAACAATGAACGTGATAATTCAACCAAGAAAAATATATTTTTATTATTTAAGAATCATTTTCTTGAATGGAAAAAAGGTTGAATAAAAAATAACACATTTTCAAATCAAAGGTTGATAATAACAATTATCAAAATGATTATATTGTATTCCTCAGATGACAATTATAATATTGAAATAAGACTGTAATATCGTTGAAATTTAAGATTATAAATTCTTATAAAAAAATTATAGATTGTTGCGTATATACGAAACAATGAACGTGATAATTCAACCAAGAAAAATATATTTTTATTATTTAAGAATCATTTTCTTGAATGGAAAAAAAAGGTTGAATAAAAAAATAACACATTTTCAAATCAAAGATTGATAATAATAATTATTAAAATAATTATATTGTATTCTTCAGATGACAATTATAATATTGAAATAAGACTGTAATATTTAAAAAATTTAAGATTATTATAAATTATATAAGATTCTTATAAGAAGATTATAAATTGTTACGTATATACGAAACAATGAACGCGTTAAGTATATAAGTTTTGATTTGACATTTCTTTTATTTCTGTGAATTATAAATATATTTATAATCTTGGAAAGACTAATAATTATATAAACTATGTAGATTTGTTTTCTCTCTTGTCAGCTGCAACATTCATTGCAGCTTTTAGACTACATTTATATAAATAAAATTTCTGCAATAATAATTACAATCTCTTTCTCACGTCTCGTGGAATTTTCAGACGTGACCTGCGAGAGAAATAAATGGCAATAGTAACAGTAGTCGTTCAGAGTAATCAGAATTCTATCGGATGAGAATTTCAACGGAACAACAATTTCCAAATACACGCGCGACTCGGCTTAAGAGGACGCATACGCGCGAAGGAGCGTCGCGTTATTGTCGGTTCCGGAGGCTGCATAACGAAGAAGCAGTCGGATATTGGTATCAATGGGGCAGAGATATGGGCACCTATAGAGTTTACGTGCGTGCCGCGCGTCCTCGTCCAATCTCCTTTATGTCCTCTCGGTTTCTCGAACAGCCTCGTCTTGTCAATCGATACCAACATACACGTGGACGCGCGAACCTACACACAAGCGCATACACATATCCCGAGACTCACGTACGTAGCTCGTTGCCGACGTCTGATCTCTCGTGCAGAAGTTGCTTACGGCCTTCGTCGATCCAACTGTTCTCAAAAGGGCGTGACATAACGTTCTGTCATCTCGGACCGTCCTCTGCCTCCGAATCCGCCATAAATACCCCGAAGGGAAACTTCTTTCTCCCCGATCCTTTTATGTCGAGGTCGGAATTCTCCTTGTACTCATCTTCAATAGTTACTGTCGCGTGTGAGGATATCTTCGTGTCGATAGAGACTACCGACGACGAGTGGCCAGTTATCCGACGTTATAGTCCGTGTCTATCAATGTCAGCATGGTCGACAATCTCTTGTCAAAGACGCGTCTCGATAGTCGCGAAGGACGTAAGCTATAGCAACTTTTATTTTATTTATTAACTATTGTTTTATTTATTAACTATTGTTTTATTACTATCTCATAAATAATATATGTCTCTTATATAATTGTATAAGTCTTTCCAAGATTATGACTATCACAGAAAAAAGAGGTGTCAAATTAAAACTTATATACTTAACGCGTTCATTGTTTCGTATATACGCAATAATCTATAATTTTTTTATAAGAATTTATAATCTTAAATTTCAACGATATTACAGTCTTACTTCAATATTATAATTGTCATCTGAGGAATACAATATAATTATTTTGATATTTATTATTATCAATCTTTGATTTGAAAATGTGTTATTTTTTATTCAACCTTTTTCTTTTCTATTCAAGAAAATTATTCTTAAATAATAAGAATATATTTTTTTGATTGAATTATATAAAATGGCTTTATTCAAGCAAGTTTTCTTTGTTTAACGCAATATAATCTCATTTCAAGCATTCCAAGTTGAAACTACAGAAAAAAAGAGATGTCAAATCAAAACTTATATACTTATCACGTTCATTGTTTCGTATATACGCAACAATCTATAATTTTTTTATAAGAATTTATAATCTTAAATTTCAACGATATTACAGTCTTATTTCAATATTATAATTGTCATCTGAGGAATACAATATAATCATTTTGATATTTATTATTATCAATCTTTGATTTGAAAATGTGTTATTTTTTATTCAACCTTTTTCTTTTCTATTCAAGAAAATTATTCTTAAATAATAAGAATATATTTTTTTGATTGAATTATATAAAATGGCTTTATTCAAGCAAGTTTTATTTGTTTAAAGCAATATAATCTCATTTCAAGATTTCCAAGTTGAAACTACAGAAAAAAAGAGGTGTCAAATCAAAACTTATATACTTATCACGTTCATTGTTTCGTATATACGCAACAATCTATAATTTTTTTATAAGAATTTATAATCTTAAATTTCAACGATATTACAGTCTTATTTCAATATTATAATTGTCATCTGAAGAATACAATATAATTATTTTGATAATTATTATTATCAATCTTTGATTTAAAAATGTATTATTTATTTATTCAACATTTTTCTTTTCTATTCAAGAAAATTATTCTTAAATACTAAGAATATATTTTTCTTGGTTGAGCTGTATAAAATGATTTCATTCAACCAAATTTTCTTTGTTTAACGCAATATAATCTCATTTCAAGATTTCCAAGTTGAAACTAAAGATGTTTTCAAAACTTTCATATCGTTTTAGTATTAGCTTATAAATAATATATGTCTCGGAAAAAATATTGTAGCTCTAATTCATATAGTTTCAAACTTATTTAACACTTTGCTTCTTTTTTTGATGGTAAACAAGAAACTTCTGAAGAAGAAACTATTATTACAAATTTGCAGTTGCATTTTATACCATCGATATTTAAAAGCATAAAAAGAGAAGAATCTTGAATGTTAATAATAATACAAATTCAACAATAAAATTTACTTAATAAAACTTTAAAAATTTCACATTATGTCTATTAATATTTTTGATAAAAACTTTCTATTAAAAATTTAACCTATTAAATTTTTTTATTCATTTCACATAAGTCGATATATTTGATTAAACATCGTATTAAAAAAAAAAAAAAAATGTAAAAACGTAAAAAAGTAAAAACAGAAGCACGTGTTTAATTCAATAACGTAATGTCGTTCAAATAAAATAGTGAATCAATCATCAACAATCATAATTCGTGAAACCGCGTCTCGTCTTCCCATCTCTGGCTTCTCTTTTCAATCTCGATATAACCATCCTACTTTCGGGAGCTACTCGCCATAGCAATCAACGTACCGTGCTACCGATGATGCGCAGCTTTTAGCTAGCGCAGCGCAAACGATCCGCACGCGAATACTTCTCCCTGAAGAACTTCACAAAGATCCGAAACCACGATCGGCCGCCACGATCACCGGAAACTCTCTTAGACTGATCAGAAACGCGCGGTAAAGTGCTCGCGTCGAAGAAAAGCCCCGAGCTTCGAGTGTGACCCCCAGGTTCGTCGTCTGTGAACCCCGTGTACGATTCCGAGGGACACATTGGCGAGGGGGATGGTGGCAGGTCGTCCTTTTCCCTACCTGGTCCTGCACGAATAACCGGTAAATGTTAGAGGGCGGTGGATGGGGAGGCCAGATGCGCTCGTAAAACCATCGTCCCATAAAACCGACCAGTTCGCCGACTACTGAGACGCGCCCATCAACCATTCCTTACATGCTCTAATTCCAGAGTGGTCCCGCATTCGCGCCGTTCCCTCGCTTGTGTGCGTGCGTGAATCAACATACGCATACAAGCCAAAATCAACACGTATGTACGTCCTTGCTGTACGCGCCAATCGTATATGTATGTGTCCTATAATTCCGGAAGATAGAGTTTCGCGTTGATGAACATTTTTTTCTACGTCATGTGATTAAGTCAAAATGACTTATTAATTTAATTTACATATAATAACAGTTCGAACATATTTGAAGCTTAATTTTAAATTGTCCTCAAATAGAATAGTGATCAACACATTTTCTGCACCATGATAGGTTGTCGAAATTCAATTTTATAGGTATTCCGCTGAATTCTCCGCAGCGTTAGATCAAGCCAGCGTGGAGTGGAATTATGGAACACGCGCTAGGCAAGTTACTTCATTTAATTATTAATTCGCCGAACGCACGTCATTTCAATGATGCGCTTATTTGCATGAGTATCTCTGTGCGATACTGCATAAGTTTTCCTACTAAAGTTACTAGTTTAGGGCCGCGTAACTGTATATCAAGCCTATAACTCGATAATGCACTGCTCGCGCATTGCTAGAATCCCGAAGTAATTGTTCGGTCGACGCATGTCAATGTGCGGAATTTGATTGCGCAGCAATCTATAGCGGCTTCAATCCCCCGCAAAGACTGGCAACAGGTAAAACGCACGCGTAACATACCGTGCGCGCAATAAGTAACGAAACTCCATAAAAGTGGAAAATTCATGTTAGCCGAATTACTTTCGCCGCGATCGTGGAAGGTCCAGATTTTTACGCGCGACAACCAGATTTGCTAGTTTTATGTATCGATGTTCACACGACGGGCCTGCTATTGCTATTTTAGGCTGATTCCACGTGAACCGTCAAACTATCGTATTATAGTGATGAAAGCTTTTTTCTCACGTCTGATACTTTGTTAAAGGGGTTACATACCCTTAGAGTTAAGGCCTAAAATTAGATCATAATTAAACAAATATTTATTATGGGTAAAATTATGTTTTATCAAAAAATGAAAATATATGTTTTGTAAAATAATCTTTTGACAATATCTTGCTAAAGTTTCAGTAAAAAGTATCAAAAATTGATATTTCCTGGCAGCTATTTTCCTGAATAGTATTTGTAAAAACGGTACCAGAAATATCTCTGCCCCCTCTCATTTAAAACAAAAAATAAAAATTTTGAAGTAAACTAGTTCTTGTTCATAAGATATTTTTGATTTATGGCTTAGTTTTTTTTATAAATAAAAAAAGACCCATTTTTAAATCGAAAACCATATTTTTCGTTATGAATCGATGGCATTTTTTGAAAAATCGATATTTTTGAAATCGGCTGTGATAAGCACTAGTTTTATTCATCTAGTTTAAGAAAAAAATTTTATTTTTTATTTTAGATGAGAAAGGACGGAGCTGTCTCTGGTATCGCAAACGTCATTTTTAAAAACACCGTTCGAGAAAATAGCTGTCAGGATCTCAACTTTTGATACTTTTTATTAAAATTTTGGGGGGGATATTTTCAAAAGACTATTCTACAACACATGTATTTTCATTTTTTAATAAAACATAATTTTATCCACAATAAAAATTCATTAATTTCGATCTAGTTTTAAATCTGTCAAATGTACGCAACCCTTTAATTAGATTTTTATTTAATCTTCAATTTTTTATTTTATCTTCAGATCTTTATTTTATTTTCAGCTTATCGAAATATTATATTCAGTTAAATCAAAATATTATATAATTAATATTATAATATAATATCTAGTTTGTGTCGATCAATTGTCTTAATCAAATCCTACTTTTTAAATATTTTTAGAATTATTTCCATAAATATCTGATCAAATTGACAAAAAATATATTTCCTCGAATGGAAAATATTCACACTCAACTGTGGGTGTAAATGTTTGAATTTAATACGGCAGTCTTTCGGCCACGTGAAATCGATCTAAAAATGCCATACACATCTGCCAACACATGTATCATGTATATGTGCAATTGATAGAAGTAGCTACAGTGCGGACGCTCACGTCCGTCCAAGTTGCATCAACTTTGAAAAATGCTACTTTTCCGAGTTAACTGTATATTTCAAGGGAGACGGAGCGCCCGGGTCAGTCTTATTTAGGGATAAGAAGGAAGGCGTATCACGTGCCGCGAGGCAGCGGAATAAAACCGCGATCAAGAGAATGATGTTGAGGAACAGCATTTCCCGTAGCCGCGCGTTTAGTTTAACACACGAAATAGTTTCACCGTTTATACCTTGACTTTAGGTGCACGTACATATTTCAAACGTGTAGTGCATAAGAGTGCTCAATGAGAGAGAGAGAGAGAGAGAGAGAGAATATTCAAAATATAAGGATAATTTCCTCAAACACGGGAATTCAATAATCAAATTTTTCAAGATGCATACAATTATTGTGATAATATAAAATTAAAACAAATTGCGTGTTTAGAAATTTCAGTAATATTTTTCTACTTAATATATTGAGATTTTCCGGAAATTCTATAAAAATTACAACTATAAATCGCGAGCTTACAAGAAGATTGACTCGGAGCAATTTTGCTATAGACCGAAGACTTCCGGTTTAGGTCACAGGGTCATAAATAATCGTAATTCCGTGCGAGCTCAGCTGCGGTTTTATCCGGGCGAGAGTGCACGGCGTTCTGCCAAGCAAAGTCCATCGAAGCTTAAGTGCCCACCACCAGGTAAACGATCTCAGAGCAACGTAAAGCTTGAAGCGCTGAGACTGCCTGAGATGCACACGCTTTTTCATCGCAACAAACTGCACCGCATTGAAATAGATAGTTAAATTACGATAATTTTTAATTAATATTGTAAAAAGCTCTGTTTAACAATTAATATAGCATCAATTTAATTTTTAATTTTATTGTTATTATTGTGTAAATTTAATTGTCAATTAAATTTTACATATGTATATTACACGATGCTTTATAATGTTTTCAAATTTTCCAAAAAATAAATTTAATTATTTTAATTTTATTTTAATAATCAAATTTAATTATTTTAAATTCAATTCAATAATGTAGTAGTTTTTAAATATAATTATTTTAATTTTAATTAGTTTAAATTTAATTATTTTTATTTTAATTATTTTAAATTTAATTATTTTATTATTATATATTTTAATTTTATTTTTAGCTATTTCATTAATGTCTTAATAGCCCCTACAGCCCTAACAATTCTATTTGCGGATTGAATCAGCGGCAAATCTGAGATTTGGAAAACATACCCCTAATCGCGCATCCTATCCACGTGTCCTAATTGCGTGCCTTTATCGTATCTTATACCTCTCGCTATACATTTTGACCAATATTGGCCGCCTATTTAGCGTAGCCTACATTCATTCTTCAGGCCAGTTGGACTTACCTTTCGTTGCTCGTGACCACTTTCTGCATCGATCTCTAATCAGAGATCAAAAAGGGAGGCACACTCCTTTTATTGTTGACGAATAAGCGCAAGATTTTTTTTGCGCTGATAAGGAAATAAATTTCTTCTTTTGCCGAGTTATTGTTGTCCGGCAGATTGAGCGTATTTCACGCTCGTTGCTGATCGTACAGTTTTACGATCGTTCGTTAGATGTTCATAACTTTATTTTAACTGACATGAGATAAATTATCATCATAAAATTTTGATTAAAAATTATGATAAATTATAATAAACATATAAATTTAATTAAAATTTATATAATAATATAATAACAATATATAATATTAATTTATAGAATAATATATAATATATAATTTATAAAATAAGATAATAATATATAATTTATAATAAAATAATAATTTATACCATTTATAATATTATCATATTGCAGATAATTTAACTGATTAATTATTTGGTCTTATATCAGTTAAAATAAAGTTTAAGAACAGTATCTAGAAACAAATTCTACGATATGGATGAACTATAGAAATTAGAATCAGCGCGTATTATAAGTTATAATCACACGTATATAATCGATAAAATTACTCTTTCTAGCATTCTTTATTCAATAAATATAAAAATCTACAAATTGGAAAAAAATGTTTTTTATAATTTTCCTTCTTTAATTTAGATTTTAATTTACTTTTGCCATAGATGCAATGCATATCAAAAGAACTTATTAAAAGTTATTCAATTTAATACGTTTTAGCTCATCCATTTAAAAGTAACGGATTTATCTACAATCTACAATCTACAATCTACAGTCTCTACAAATCCGTTACTTTAAAATTAAATAAAATTTATTACTCACCGGCACTGATGCGCAACAGCGGAGATTTGGTCTTGAGGCTACGTTGTCTGCAACACACAAATATAAAATCCAAATTATAGCAACGTTTAAAATAATTAAAATTTCAAAGAAATTATTATCGTACCGAATTTTATATCCGATGCGTTTAATAATAAGAAGATATATAAATATGGAATAATTTTATAAATTCTAAAAAAGAAAACTATTTTTTTAAATAAAAACTTTTATAGTCTGAATCTCTCTTTTTTAAACTATTTAAATAATGATCGAATCAAATTAATAAATGTACGAGATTTATAATAATAATTAATACACAAATAATAATATTCACCCTTGGGTTGCTCCGCCGATGCAGGATGCCTCTCCTAGGCCTCCTCCTCTTCTCAGAATGTCAGAGTTGCTACGTTGATCTGTAACATACAAATAAGAGATGCAAATCGTATTAATGCTTAAAATTATTAATATTTCCAAAAATTTATTACACGTATTGAATTTTATATTCGATATATGTAATAATAAGCAGATTAACGAAATAATTTTATAAATTTTAAAATAATAATAATTGTAATAATTTCATATAAAAGTTATAATCTAAAAGCAGAAACTTTTATAGCTTTTATATAAATATCTTTTTCTTTAATTTTCTCTTATTTAAATCATATAAATAAAAAATCAAATTGCGCGATTAATTGCTTAATTTAAATTGCACGTTTGCAATTAATAGATAATTAATATACATATAAAAAAATTACTTACCACAGGGTTGTTGCACCGGTGCCCGATGCCTCTCCTAGGCCTCCTCCTCCTCTCAGGTAGATTCACACGCGCGATACTTTGAGCGGCACTTCCGCACTTTCGAATTTCGGTACGATCGAACCCCGTTTCACACGAGAATCATACTGCGAGTCGACAAGTCGGGAATTCACGATTACCCGAGCAAGGGTTAAGCGAGCAAAGGAAGAAGACGAAATCGATTGATGGAATCGACGCTCAATTCTTGTCCGCGCTTGTTCTCACCGAGGGCCGACTCGAACTTTATTAGGAACGACCACAGAGAACCACCAAGTTTCTATCATACAGACTGAAACTTACGCTTATCATAAGGCTGAGAGACGGGTCGAGAATGAAGATACCCAAGTCCTAAGTGTTCACAATTTAGATCACTTAGAAGATGAGAAATCAGCTTCTCTAGCGAGCGAAAATCGAACCTAATAAAACACAGCCAACTGTCCTCAATGCGATACAGTAGAGCTGATAGACGGAACAAGATGAGGGAACGACGATTCAAAAATCGATCGAATTCTAACCGATTCGGGCCGAACCGTTCGTCGAAGCAGAGCGTGCCCCCAACAGCCAATTCTCGAACCGAAGTTCTTGATTAACCGCGCGATCATCGCATCTATATTATGCACGATCATACGTTGCTACGCGGCCGGCATTCACCTCAGCCGCGATACTGAGGCGTTTTAACGTTGCGTCTCCATTAATATATATATATATCATATTAGAAAATTATATGCGTATAACGTGGGATTATATTTGGGAATAAGAAATGTAGATAAAAATCCACATTTAGGAAAAGTATTTAAGAATATTCGGAGCGCTTCGTACCACTATGTTACTCTTTGAGTGTCGCCGTACGAATGACAAGACCATATATGTAAACGTAAACAATAAGGTCGCGAAGGCCGAACACTATGTTATTGAAAAATTGTTGCCGAAATATTTTACGTATCATATTATATGTATGTATACGCAAAGTATTAAAGTATAAAATATATTTGAAATTATGATTATATATTAATGAAACGATTGATGTGATCATGAAGTCTTTCGTTAATTGCACAATTTTACGATTTGATTATTTAATTGCGCGATAATTTTAATCCGAATCATGCCGTCAAAGGATAAAGCATCGAACGAAATATATTTAATTTTAAATATTTTTTAAGAAATAATTATTACTTATAAGGATCGCAACAAAACAATAATTTATAATCTTGATTAAATGTGTATATACATCACTCGAAATCGCGCTAAAAGACTTATCGTAGCGATATAATTATGTTTAGTTATAATATTAAATTATAATTATTATTTAAGATAGGCAAAAGATAACTAATTATTAATCTTATCAAATTAAGTCGATACTTGTCGCGATCGCGTTTAAGAAATGAATTTAAAGGAGCGTCTCGTCCTGCTACCGTACTGTTTGAGTGTGTCGTGCGAATGACACGTAGAAAATGAATTCGAGCGTCTCATCCCACTACAATTATATTCAAATGTCGCCGTATGAATAACAAAGCCGTGATATGTAAACAATGTTTATGTTGCCAAGACCGATATATATATCATATTACAAAATTATATACGTAACATGAGATTATATTTGAATAAATTATCTGTATCGCATCCCTCTTTTCTCTCGATTAAAAGAGCGATGTAGATATGTTTTGAAAAAAACAAATGATATAAGCGTTATATTATACGATAATTTAAATTAGATCTTATACTTTATTGAAGAAACGAAAAAAGAACAAGCAATGTATATATTTTAAAATTAATATAGATGACAAATAGAAATAAATTATCTTCGCATATACTTTTGCTCTGTCTATCGTTGGATGTTTTCCAGGATCTCCCTTTTTTCTCTTGTTCATCTCTTGTTAGTTTCTCACGACACATTCACTCGCAAAAACACAGTTAATTACGATTAATCGAACATGCGACGATCGACTTTACACCGGCACACACGATCGCGGAACAATTATACGAAACGTACATTTTATTATGTTGTAAAAAAGAAGATTTTTCATGTTTACGCAATGCCAAAATCATATACCACTCATAAGAGTATGCTATCGCTATTATTAAATTATTATTTTTTATTTCTTCTTTTTTTAAACTTAATTAATCATTAATAATGACGGATAATAACGGATTATATTATATCTTTCGCAATCGCGTTTAGAAAAGCGCTTAGATCGCATTTAATTATCAATCAAATTATTCCCACATAATTGACGCGATCGCGTTTGGAAAAGAATTTGACGGAGCGTCTCGCGTCTTTTCTGTTCGAGTGTCGTCGCGTGAATAATAATAAATAGAAACATTGTAGGAAAGGAATTTGTGACGTAGGATTTTGTGACCTCCCATTATTACAATACTATATGAATGTCGCCGCGCAAATGATAACAAGACCGTAACATGTAAACAATAGCGCGGTAATGTTTACGCCGCCAAGACCGAATACCCTGCTATTTATAATTCCTTGGCAAAATGTTTTACGTATTATGACATCTATATATATATATATATATATATATATATATATATATATATATATATATATACTTGCAAATTAAGAGTTCTTAAAGTATTGCAGCAAGAAAGTTTTATGATTAATTTTATTAATCCTTCATAATTAATTCTCACTGACATTAATATTTAATTTAATTAATTATTTATTAATTATTATTTAATAATTATTTAATTATTTAATAATTATTTAGTTATTTAATAATTATTTAATAATTATTTATTAATTATTTATTAATTATTTAATAATTATTAATTAATTATTTATTTATAGTATATAAGTGATATACATTTATTAGAAAAATTTAAAGAAATCGATCTGATGATTTATAGAGCATCATTGCTGTGATACTTTAATGAAGAATTCCTAATTTGCAAATATACATCGATATGACATCTATATGTAAAATTTAATTGACGATTAATTTCGTAGCAATATCTAATTACCGATGTAATAAGTAATTAAATACACGTTAATAGCTTGTGGCATAGATAATTAACAGTGACGAATAATTATTACAGAAACAATTAACGATACATATAATCGTGTAGAAAAATATATTTATTTGATTGACAAATTAAACTTTCTCATATATGCAAAAAAAATATTATTATAGATGCATCTATATATGTATATTTTATTTATATTTTTATATTAAAATAATAATCGAAATTTCTATCTGTTACAGGCAAATTTATTTTAAATTGTATCGAGAATTAAAATATATGAACCAAATAAAAAAAAACCTCTCTGAAATATTCTTTATGAGCATTAATACACACAGTGCATCAATGCTCCAGTGATCGGCAAAAAAGTAATATTTATTTTTCATTATTTAATTATTTAACAAATTACGATAACAACGAATTAAATCTTTATGAGTTATTAAATTAATAATTAGTCAGAAAAAAATTACTAGTTGAAAATTAATAATTAGGCAAAAAAGAATTAATTTTAAAAAGAGTTAAAAATTAATAATTAATAGAATTAAATTTTTAATTATTGAAATAATTAATAATTTATTAAAAATTATTTAAAAAATTAATTATTAGTAGAAAATAATTATTAATTTTTTCAACAATTTTCCAGTAGTAATCAGTCTCAAATAAATTATTAATTATTAAAAAAAATTGCTTATTATTTGAAAAATTAGTAATTGGTTCAAAACTAATTATTTAAATGTGATTTAAAAAATAATTATATTGATGTTAAGATCAAAATATAAATATTAAAATCAGCATTTTTTGGCTGATATAATGTACAGGGTAATCCACCGAACAGGCGTGTTTTTTGGCATTTATACAAAATTTGTCCAAAAAACGCTCGAACAGATGAACTTTATTTGCAAAGAGGACATGTTAATTGCCTATTTCCGTTCAATCCCAAAAAGAGTACAATAATTAAAAGTGAAAATAAAATCATAAATATTAAGTGTAATGTAATTATTAATATAAAAATAATTAAAAATTTATTTTTCACTAATTACTGAATACTTATTTTTAACAATTGCAGAAAATTTCCTTGATTAATTACCGATATTTAAATAATTAAAATTTTTTTATTCATTACTAATTTAAATAACTAAAATATTTTTTATATATTATTAATTTTTTAAGAAATAAAACGTTTGTTTTCTTAATTAAGAATTTTTGCAAAATTTGCAACATTTTATTCATCAATATACCTAATTATTTCAAGAATGAACGTCTTTGAGTAATTTAATTACTAATTTTTTGATAAATTAATAATATTTTTATATTGATTATTAAGTTTGACAAACATTCATAATAAACCATCAAATAATTTTTTACTTTTTATTAAATAATATATATATATATATCAATTATTTATATTTTGTAAGACGCCGTCAATTCTCATCATGTGACAAGTATTCGCGACACACTACTCCTCTTCCATCATCTTATCATTTATTTTTACTTATTATTGCTATTACATCGGGGCGATGCTAGGAATATTTAATTTATCAATTAAATAAATATATTTCTTTCCTCCAATCATACACATCGTTAATTATTCCTATAATAATTACTCGCCACTAGTATACGTCTTGGATCGTTAATTAATTCGCGCTTTGCTTCCTCGCCAATCTTCCCTTAAGATCGAGCTCATTCGCGTCGGACTATTCGGAAAAGGAATGTGTAATGGCTACTCATCGCATCGGTATAAAGTGCGATTCATCCACCGCGAGGTACCCTCCCGAAGAGGAAGGACGAGAGGGCAACAGCACTTATCCGATCCTTCATTCCACCCTCGCACTTCCCCACTCGTTCTCGCTCCCCCTCCCCCTCCCCCTCCTCACCGTCCCCGCGGAGCAATTCAATCTCATCCCGTTTTTCCTTTTTCTTCCCCCTTTCTCTCTTTTCTTTTCCCATCGTAGACTATCAATGTCTCGACCTTCCAGCGACACCGAGAGATGAAATCACTTCTGCTTCCGACCAGACGCCCGATGCTTTCAGATATATTATTGCTACTACTGCGCTACCGGGAGAGACCGTGTACACGAGTCGAGTGGATCAAAAAGTTCACAGTCTACAAGCCACGCGGGAGATAAAACAAATGTAGCATGCCAATCTGTTTCGCTCCCACCCTGTATAGCTTAAGGCAATCGTTGATCCTGCACGAGACCTTTGTTAATTTCATCGCCGTTGGCTATTTCGATACTAGACTTTGTGTTACGTATAGAAATGCATTAAGATCAAATGATACGACGTTTATGAAAATATTGCGATTTTTGCTTTCGCGAAATTTTGTACAAATTATATGAGAAAGTAAGGGAGAAATAAGAAGCAATATTTTAAGCAAATGTTTTATATTTTGTTTAATAACTTAATTAACAGATGATCGAGCGCTCCGGCATAAGAACAGTTCGGCTTTAATTGGCAGCTCGTTATATCGTTGCTATTAACGTACGAGCACTTAAAGGGAAGGCGTCGCGAACGCGCTTGCTCTTCCTCGCTTGTTATTAATTTCCAATATCGGATAATGAAGTATCAATAATGTCCTTGAACAGGGTAATGCACCTTCGACCAATAGCTGAGATCCGTTAAGGATGTACTCCCAACATAAACTGTCAACTAGTTTCCAACTATCGAACAATCATACATAATTCGACGATACGTTTCTTCGATTCCCTTTCGCTAAGATTTATCCGAGGAATTTTCAATCAAAATAAATAATTAATAATTACCAGTATAATTAATATAAAAGCAAGACGCAAAAAAGCATTAAGAATGTTTAACATAAAATATAGATACGTGATCAAAATTTAAAAAAAAAGATTCTTCATTAGAGATAAGCAAAAAGAGGATTGTATGTCGAGTAAATTTCGAGAATTTCCAGTGAATTTCCTTATCGGCGAGTCACTGCCAAAACATCTTAAACTCCTCGCGTGGAAATCGAATTACGTCGCGTTCTCACGACGTTCCACAGGTAAAGGAAATATAATCCACTTAATTCATACTATTAACTCGGATTAACGATGTAGGACGTGCGGAAGAACGACAGCTCGGAGAGACAAGGGATAAAGAAGGTGGGTGTGGGGGGCAGGGAGGGAGAGGGACGAGTCGCGGGGGGGCTGACGAATAAATCCGATGATAAGATTTGCATATTAGTAGCGTTACTGTCTCTCCTGGACCGGGGGCTTCGGATCCGCCGCCCCTTTCATGTCGCGCCCTACCTTCGCTATTCATCGCGCATACCCGCCGCCACCGCCATCGGCCTCTCCCCGTCTCTCTCTCTCTCTCCACTGCATCCAACCCCGATTCTGACCACGAGTTTTCCAACCCTTTTCGTCAGAGTAGTGGAGGGAGGCTGAATCGACACGAGAAAAGCATGAAGAGTTCTCTAGCTAAAAAGTCCCGAAAGCCATCGAGGTGCAGACAGCACGGGGAAGCCTGTATCAGAAAACAGCTCGACAGATCTAAGGGCGCTTTTACGCTTTGGTCGGCGTGAATTATGACCCACGTGTTTATAGAATATGATTTTATCTGCAATAAAAATCTTCGCAAATAATAAAAGATTATTGTTTAGTGTACTATTTTTTTTTTGTCGGACACAATATTGATTTATGAAATAAAAATGTAAACAAATTATAAAACACTGTGTATAAAATTATTATTATTTTAAAAAGTAGTTATGGCACGCAGCTTCATTTTTTATTAATTTAGTAAATGAATAAATAGTTTAAAAAAGTAGCGTACAAAAAATTCTTTTACATTAAACTTTTAGAAATATGATAAATAACAATAGATTTTTTAATAAATAATGTTAATTAATATTAATGTTAATAATAAATCTTTAAACACACCACAATATACAATGTGGATGAAATATTATATAAAATATATATTCATATAAAAATATATTAAAATTTATTATGTATAATATTTTAGAAAATATTTTTAAATATTTTATTTCAATTATTTTAAAATAATGTCTAGACAAAGTATTTTATTATTTGACATTATAATAATAATGCCAAATAACAAAATACATTGTCGCAGAGATATAATCAATTAATTTTTTAAATACTAAATGATAAATTAAATAAATCATAAATTACTCACTTTACGGTTGCTCCGCTGTCACCCGACGTTTTTCAGGGCTTGCAACCTCTAACGTTCATCCTTCGCTGCTGTTCCTTCACGGCTTTCACACTATGTTCACTCGCGATGACACGATTAATTATACGATCGTTCGTGCACTAAATAGCAAAATACGCGTAAAATTTTATACCACACTCCCGACGTTATTCGCATGCGACACGTTCCTTATTACATTGCTCGAAAATGCTTGATCGACATCATTTCGATATGCTTATAAGTTCTTAATTATAGTAATCGTATAGAATAATCTCGTTTAGAAACGTAATACACGACGATAACTGCTTACTCGTCCGAGCTTCGACGTGCGAATGACAACAAGACCATATGTAAACAACAGCGTGTCATACGTCACGCAATCGAGCGCCGAATTTTGCAATGTATAATACATAGTTTTGTATACACAATCAATTTTAACAATTTACATATTGTCACATTATCTTCATAAACATGATCGTAATATCAGAAAATATTTAATTTCAGTAACAATTTAATATCAGTAAATATTTCCTATAATTATTACAATTAATGATTAACGAATGGAATAACTACTATTTATCAAAATAAATATTTTATGCGATTTAATCATAGATATTTAAAATAGAAATTGAAGCGATAGAGGATTATAATTGTAAATTATAGAGTTTAATTACATTATTTATAAGACAGTAGCTTGTTATTTATTATATTTCGTCAAAGTTTAATATAAAAAAATTTTGTACACTATATTGTTTCTAATTACATAATTAAAAACATCTAGTTAAAGATCAAGCAATAATAAATTTAATTACACAATAATTATTTTTTTAAAATAATTATTTTGCACACTGTTTTTTTTATAATTTATGTATATCTTTATTTTGCAGATTAAATTATATATATATATATATATATATATATAATAACTTTTCTATTGCAGCATTAGCAATGATAACATATAGTATATATATATATATATATATATATATATATATATATGTATGTATTAAATCAAACTTCAAGTTTCTCAGCGCATTCTAAATAAATAATCGTTGAGAAAGCGGTAAAATATAAATCTTTCTATTTAAAAAAGTAGCTTTAAGTAAAATAGCTTTTAAAGTAGCTTTTTTAAAAGAAAATAAAAATAAAAATGAAAGACAAATACAAAGTGTATTTTTGACTCGTTATCTCAGAAGAAATCTAAACGATAATAAAAGTTAATATAAGCACTTGAGTACTAATGCTAATTTAATTTTCTATTAAAGATATAAATTGCGTTAGAGCAGATTAATTATTATTACTATTATAAATAAACATTTATTTTCACATAAATAATTTATTTAATAGTATAGGTATATATAAATATAGTTCATGGCAAAATTTAGAAATTAAATAATTTCAGTAAAAGAAACTCTCGAAGAAATATGAAGAGAATTTCACTTTGAGTCTTATCTACTCAACTTTCGTCAATTCTTGTTTCATAACTCGCAAAAGTGGAAGAGTCTAAACGAGAAAGGGCTTGCAGCTTTATTGATAACGTAAAAAAGTTTTGAAAGCCACTATATAGAATAACACACACAGATAAACTCACAAAGAATAGAATGTGTGCAGAGGAAGGAACAGAAACAATATTTGCTGCGCAAGTAACGCGCTTTAAGTAGATTCGATTTTCGTACATTCAAACATAAGTATTACATGAGAAATTCAAATTGACACTTCAAACACGTCGGTACACACATGCAAAATTGATGCTACAAACGAAATATAACAACTTCTAGATAAAGATATTAATAAATTTAATGAATAAAATTAAATTAAAACTGAAATGAAATAAAAATTAATTAAGTGAATAAAATTTTCCTCGAGAAAAATTTGACTCTAGACTCCAACTATTTTGTCATATTTTTGAATGATTGCTATTACAATTTGTCGCGTATTGCTACATTTCTTTGATAACATCTAATGTCGCGTCAAGCTGTTTGGTAACCTGCATGACGCAGGTAGCAGGCATTTCCTGAGAAGGAAATGGGCCGGAGGAGAGTAAGCGAGTGTTCTTCGAGGAACAGCGTGATAAATGATCGCCAGAAGCGCTGACGTTGATTCAGTTTGTATAGGCGTCCATTTAACAAGGAGAGCGCCGATCCATAGATTCTTCAGCCCTTTAACGCTTATAAGGTTGGTGCCGAGAGGATAACGACGAAACGATACTCGTTAATCAACGTACCTCGCTTTATTCTATGATCCCGACCATCATAGCATTGTGACATGAAATTGATAGCAATCGTTTTTACTTTCATAAAAAGAATTATTCTTCAAATTTTTCCTCTGCGTTAAAAGGAAATTCGATTATTAGATGAAAGGCTGGAGACTTTGTATTTGCAAATGACTATTTAATTTGACGAATGTAACATTAAGGCATAAACGTACATATTACATCGTATGGCAATATGGCCGTTGCAATATTACGTCCTAGAACTTTGGTAAATAGTAGAGATAGAACGCTATTAGAGACAAACTCTCTGTGTTATAGCCTCAAGTGCTGTTATAAGACAGGGCCCAAACTTGTATTATTACTATCTGCGTACGTCTGGATTCTATATAAAATTACATGCCATTATTAAGAGCAAGCATGTACTATTTTATACGCGATAATTAAAACTCTATATAAATTCCAATTGACATATCCGACAATTAACAAAAAAACAATGTATTAATTTTTTCTTTTTTTTTATTTTAGATATCTCGGCTCGCAAAATATAATTGCGGCAAATTATAATATTATTGAAGAGAAATATTTATATTAAATATAAAATTATATAAAATTATCTAAAATTATATTAAATATATAAATATTTAAATTAAAAAAAAGAAAAAATATTTACATTAAAAGTTAATTGATCAACCACTTTGACGTTTACTTCGCCGAAGCGCTAAAATTTCTAACAAATTTGTAAAACTGCGAGTTTCTTTCTAACGAAAATCTCAACACAGTTACAAAATTACAAAATTCATCTCGCCGCTATCAATTGCGCCATTTTATCAATCGTGTGCTTCTTTCTATCATCGTAACAAGTTTCGCGCGATTTATCGACGCCTTCAGCTTCTCATCGCTCGAAACACGATAAACAACCTCCTGCACCTTCGCGCATTGTTTCCCCTTCAAATCCTCCCTTTGTCCTCCATCGGTGACCCTTATCTGCTTCCTATCGCAGACAAGCAGATCTACACGGTGCTTCTCCTCTCTCTCTCTCTCTCTCTCTCTCTCTCTCTCTCTCTCTCTCTCAGTAGTGCTACAAGATTCGCGCATGCAGCATATATAGCTCGCTAATGGATATTGCTCTTACTCTTGCCCTTGCCTGGAGCCAGCCAGCCGGCCAGAGAGCCGCAAGAGAACCGCTAGAACGGGGCATTTCGGATAAATTAGAAAAGCCCGCGACCCGTATCTCTTTCTCTTTTTTTTTTTTTTTTCTCCCTCGAATCACCATTCCGCTTTTCCGCGAACGCGGCGGAAGGTATTTGCATGACAAACGATGCGCGCATTTCCGGCGTCCAATTTGCGCTCAGCTCTCTCTCTTTCTCTCTCTCTCTCTCTCTCTCTCTCTCTGTTTCGCGGCTATGTTCGAGCAATCTCTCTGATATCACGCGGTCATATACTTTATTGGCCACTCTGTACGGAAATGTACGTATGTACATACGTACGCGACTCGCTGACTGTAAGCGCATTCTTTACGCGACTTGATTATGAATAATTTTAATCACCGAAATATGGATTATCGGATGTTGTTGCGAGTGCACAATTTTATCAATTTTTTGACATTTATGTGTAAGAGATGTGTAATTTATTATTCTTATAAGTCGTTGATTATATTGGAAAAATATATTATCGTGTTATAAATCTGTTAATTGACTTTAATTAATGTCTATGGAAATAAATCCCCATGATAAGGACTTAAGGTGTTACGTTTGACAAGCCTAAAATTAGATCCAACAAGATTAAACAAATATTTATTATGGGTAAAATTATGTTTTATTAAAAAATGAAAATATATGTTTTGTAAAATAATCTTTTGACAATATCTTGCTAAAGTTTCAGTAAAAAGTATCAAAAATTGATATTTCCTGGCAGCTATTTTTCCGAATAGTATTTGTAAAAACGGTACCAGAAATATCTCTGCCCCCTCTCATTTAAAACAAAAAATAAAAATTTTGAAGTAAACTAGTTCTTGTTCATAAGATATTTTTGATTTATGGCTTAGTTTTTTTTATAAATAAAAAAGACCCATTTTTAGATCGAAAACCATATTTTTCGCTATGAATCGATGGCATTTTTTGAAAAATCAATATTTTCGAAATCGGCTGTGACAAGCACTAGTTTTATTCGTCTAGTTTGAGAAAAAATTTTTATTTTTTATTTTAGATGAGAGGGGACGGAGCTGTCTCTGGTATCGCAAACGTCATTTTTAAAAACACCGTTCGAGAAAATAGCTGCCAGGATCTCAATTTTTGATATTTTTTATTAAAATTTTGGGGGGGATATTTTCAAAAGACTATTCTACAACACATGTATTTTCATTTTTTAATAAAACATAATTTTATCCACAATAAAAATTCGTTAATTTCGATCTAGTTTTAGATCTGTCAAACGTATGCAACCCTTTAATTAGATTTTTATTTAATCTTCAATTTTTTATTTTATCTTCAGATCTTTATTTTATTTTCAACTTATCGAAATATTATATTCAGTTAAATCAAAATATTATATAATTAATATTATAATATAATATCTAGTTTGTGTCGATCAATTGTCTTAATCAAATCCTACTTTTTAAATATTTTTAGAATTATTTCCATAAATATCTGATCAAAATTCGTTAATTTCGATCTAGTTTTAGGTCTGTCAAACATATATATCTCCTTTAAAACATTAAAAACACAGACTTAAAATACGCCATGAAATTTATTTTTGCCTAGAAATTATGATTGCATTCGTACTGATATCGATCGATCAACTGTTTCTTCAGCGAGAGCAACCGAAGCATGTTCCTTTCCGCTAATTTACTTGTTCGGCTCGTTGATTCATATCGACAACGAGAGCGTATTGTTGTAGATACCGCGGTAAAGTTTTAATTATATTCTCGGTTGTGAAGATTCGCATCGGACCGTAACCAATGCGAAGAAGAAAGACCCGCGGTCCAGCAAGGCTGGTTCGCTCGCGTCTTCTCGCTGCTGCTTATTTCCGAGACACGAAAATTAAATTTGCTCCATCGTGCGTATCGGTGCGCACTTTCGAAGCCGTCAATATTAATCTCACGGCGTACGCCCGCGGAATTCTGATAAGGGAGAGTATCGCGGATGCAAGTTTTCTCGCCGGACGGAATTCCACGAAGAATATTAATCGATCGCGACGAAACATGCCCACCTCGTATCATCAAGAGCAAGATGCTCTTCCAGACATAAAAATAATTTTTCTATTTTAATTTTCAAATAATATTTTAATTTTTAATATAATATGCGTTAATATTCAAATAATATTTTTCACCTTTGTCAGTTCAATAAAAATCAAAACGAAAGCGAGAAATACACGCTGTAGAATCATATGGAATTTTTTGTAAAAATGTATTAATGCGAAAGAAAAGTTTCAGCTCTTTTCCTTCTAAAGACTCGCTAGAGACGAAGGAAGGACTCCGTCCTTCCCCAGAGTATTAAGTCAAAAGTTTCGAAACATCAAAGATTAATACAAATAATAGCCACTTATTGGTATCGTTGAGTGTATGCCATAATACGAATCCCCGTTGACCGCTATTTTCCGCCGCAGTATAACTTTAAGACTATCCTGAAGGAACTGAGAAAGAAGTACGAAGTCCAATCGAGCAACTCGTTACTTAAGATCGAAGGCGAAGGGGTCGACCAACTTAAACTTCGACTCGTATATTGCTATTCGATGCGCGCCGTATTGACCTAAATGCAAAAGTGTATATTGACGAAACTTTCTACGGATACATTTCCGACAACTAATTTTGAAGAGAATCATAAACAGTGGTAACTTTTTAATTTTATTGCTCGCGTTAACTTGCCACATAGTAAGCGCATTACTTTTACGATTTAATAATACAAAGATTGATGCAAAATTTATTTTATTTCTATGCTGCAATGTCGACAATTTTAACGGACTCGGAAAGTTTGTTGCATTAAATTTTTCACACCATTGAATTATACAGTTTAATTCGTTCGCAAAAGTTTATTATTATATATTGTGTTAATTTGAATACTTATTAAAATATTTATTAAATTTTTTTAAATATTTCAAATATTTATTATTTTTATTTATTTATTATTTTTATTTTATTTATTATTTTAAAATGTTTATTAAATTTTTTTAAATATTTTAAATATTTATTATTTTTAATAAATATTTATTTATTAAAAATAAATTTTCCTCCACAAATAAAAAAAGAATTTTATGTACATAAAATTTCAGGGGACAAAGGTAAAGAAACCTCGAAGCATTATGAAAAATGCGAAGAAGAGTGAATAATTTGTTTCTATTGTGTAAAAGTCGAGCGATAGTGGACTGATTAAATCCGAGCGTAACTTCTCCTACTTACTTATTGTCCACACGGCAGCAACAGGTAGTGGACTCAGCCAAAGACTCCCTCACCCCAACGCTTCCTTCATTTCACAAATTCCCGACAGTCTATTTCGCGCTGCAAAATAAATGCGCATGCCGGCGCATATCGAAGCGCAAACAAGGGCTCGTGAAGAAAAACAGAAACTTTCCGCACACGTCCCGACTTTCGCGTTGAAATCATCTCCGATGACCCCCGGAAAGGCTGATTCAACCAACAACGAGAGAAACTTTCAAATTCCCTTGGGTGGTCTCGCTTACGAAACAGTCGCGTCGAAGAAATACTTGATTGTAACTTTCAGAAAAAGTCTCTGGCTCAAAATCAAGCAATTTATCAAGTCGAGATTAGGCATAATTAAAAGTTTATTATATAAAAACAGCCATAATATGTGTCATCGTTATTCTTCGTTTTTAAGACATTAATCTAATATAGTCTCTATCGTCTACGGTTTTGAATCATTAAATAATAAAGATTAATAAAAAGATTAATTAAATAATGTTACATTAAATAATAAAAATTGTCTAAAATTACATTAATAATATAAAATTTAAACAATAAATTTAAATAATATTTTATGCTAAAATTACACACCCTGTGTATTAATAATATTATTTTCTGTTATAATACATTTATTAAGAGTATATAATAGTAAATAATATTCTAATAGCAAATGTTGCGAATTATTCGTAAAGTGAACTCTCGTGTATAAGCATAATAATGGCAAAGCTTCGTCGCGATGTCTCTATGCCGGATTTGCAAACTGCTTTAACGAACGTTATTCAACAACACCGCGATTATTCTAATGAGGTTCGGAATTTCGCGTGCAAAATGGTAGTGGCCGACAAGCGAGCGAGGATCGAGATGTCGAAACTTTATAGCCAGATCAGATTTCAAATATGATTAGCACTCGGTATGATATTAGCCGCGGGCTCTACTGCTTCTCGTTAACATCTCACTACATCGAGTAAAGAGATGTATATGTCTGTTACAGTTTAATAATTACTTATTAGATTATTGTTTTATTTGTGATTGAGAATATTGAATTAATTCCCCACGTCAAACAATTATTCCAACTATTCGTACTACGTGATAAATGTCTGCGGCTCATTATCATTTCGTTATATATAATTATTTATGTATGATTATCGTTAATACAATTGTTTACACATTATGTTAAACTAATAACATTATTTATCATTGATGTATAACATATATATATGTTTATATAAAATATTATAATATATCTTAAAAATAATTTTATATATATATATATAATTATTTTTAAGATAAAAATTCACACACAAGAAACGCTTTGAAACAATCTTTTTTATAAAAATATACATAGAATTAGATATAATCCTATATTTGTTCCTTTCTTACCTAGATATTTTATAGCTTGAGCGTAAAAATATATATATAATTTGTTTAAAATAAAAAAAAAAAATTCTGTTTATGTGTGCCATAACACACAAATAGAATTAGTAGACTGAATGAATTAAAAACAAAATTTATTCGTGAATAATAAAAATATTAAAAATATTAATTGCTATTTGCTTGAATATAATATTATACATATTTTGATCTTTTATTTATTTTTTTATGTATACCTTGAAAATCTCAATTTGTGAAAAAAAAAAAAAACACGGAAAAAAGCGATACAATTTGAACACAGTAATAGCACTAAATCAGCCTTAGCTTAGATCAACAAAATGAAATTCACTGAATATGAATGAACTGTAAAACCGTAGGGCAGTTAACACCAACGTTAAACGCTCAACGAGAACACGGCATCGTTCTATAAGCTTTACTAATAATCCTAAGTGCATCATCAGTCGCTTGATGCAACATTGCACGAGTTCTGATACTGCTGCAACCTATACAGCAATCTCTTCCCACATTGCTAACTTCTTTCTCCCTTTGTATCTCTTTTTCTCTCCTTCCCCCTTTTTTCTCTCTTTCCTTCTCTCGTCACTTGGCCTTCAATTCCTCTCGCGCAGACATAATCTCCACTTTTCATGATTACTTGCAATTTTATCCTAGACACAAAAATTGCACCACGGTTGTAATCGTGGTCTCTAAAAGAATGGCAATGTAGAATAGTGTGTTCTTTCCCTCTTCCTCTATGTGAATTGTGGAGGTTGATGATGGTAGTGAAAAAAAGAGAGGTTCGAAGGACGGAGAAGCGAGAGTAAGCTTCGGGAAAAACAGGGACCGAGCTATTAGAAACCTACTCTTAAAGCGCGATTCGCTCGCCTTCCCTTGAGTCCCACTTGCGTTTCGTCTATATCTCTCAAGCTTCGCAAAAATCTCCTCAAGTTTGCCGATTGACAAGTCTGCGTGGTAACAAATCGTCATCGAATTTATGGTCACTCTAATGTTCAACATGTTTTATTGCTGATAAGTGATAAGTGATACACAACGAGAAATAATTCCTTACACCTACACATATACACACACGCGCACGCATATTATTATGCTACCAATGCAATTTTTATATTCGTTTATTATATGAAATAAAGCACTGCTGGTAATCTTCATCACTTCTCTGTGATCATTTCCGCGGATCTATTTAATTCCCTGGGAATTTCCATCTGTACTTCTAATTATCATCGAGAGACCGAACAAAGACAATTCTGTTCAGGTGAGTTGGTGAACCCTGGAACGATACGAAGGAAGGGTAAGGAGAAGAGCGGAGCAGGTGTATTGCTCGCCTAGGTTATATGCGAGACATTCGGACTCTATCCGCGGCAGAGACTGAGATGGCATTTAAGGATTACCGGAGGTTTAGCATAATATCAGCAGGTAGAAGGAGGACAACAAACAGGCGTCATCGTCGGAGCGATGAGAGGATGGCGGATGACGGGTGGAAGATGGGACTCACGATGTGGAATGTGCCCGAAAAGGGGTGCAGGTATTATTCATGGATTACCTCACTTGTCTCGGCTACAATCCTCCCAAAGCCTCCATTAGAATAATTGCTTCTTCATCTTCGCGCTTACGCGGTTGCTATCGCCTACCGCGTCCTGATTCTCTCCTCCATCCCCAACCCCTTCTTCACACAAAGAGAAAGAGAGAGAGAGAGGGAGAGAGGAGCATTAACCGATTTCGTCACCGGCATCTTTCGTTTAAATATATGCCACTGGTTGCAATACGCGGTCCTGTCACCACACTTCCGTATGCATGTCGAATGCACTGGTTTTTCTCCCATTGTTTGCTTTGACTTGACACGAAGAAAAGTGTGTCATATCGCGTAAAAATTTGTCGCGGGAAAATAAATAGCAAATACAATGCATTATATTATACCAGTTGTCCTGCAAAAGATAATTGCATAATTAAATATAATTAAATGTATTAAATTAGAATGAAATGAAGAAAATGTCAGTTTTAAAGTAGAAAGAATAACAATTATCCTATTTAGCATGCATATTCTTTATTGAGACCATTATAACAAGGTGTTTTAAACTTTAAATTATTCAGCAATTATGTAAATAATTTTATTTGTCATGCAATATAAATTAAAACTGAAAATATAACACAAATAAATTTCTATTTATCCAACATTTTTTTTAAGTTAAGAAAAATATCATATTACAATGTTGTAAATTTTTCCGACACCCTATTACATTGTAGTTTGCACGCAAATTCCGTCGAGGCCATAAAGAAGAAACTGTAATATACATCCCGGTTGCGGAAGCACAAGTGGCAGAACCATTAGTCAGAAAGGAAGTCTTTTAAGAACAAGGAAGAGAGTACCAAGCGATCCCTTCAAGTTCCAAAAAAGCGTCAGCGAAAATTGCCAGCAGATCGTAATAATATATTCGTAAACTCGCTCTTCGCGTTTGTTGTCCAATAATCACACCGATTATTCACGACATCGCGTTTTAACCTTTTAATAAGTATAATCAATATCGATCGAATGTCTAACCGGCTATAGTTAACAAATGCGAAAACTCTGGTTATTTTAAATTTATTAACTCTAAATTTATTTTCAAAGAATATTAGTATCATTTTTCTATTTTCTATATTTTTTATATTTTTGGAATTCTAAATTATTGGACTCTTTATTTTCAATTGAATAAGATAAAGTGTGATATGGAAAGATAAAGTTTAACGGAATATAAGATTTATTCAAGCGTAATTATATAGTATAGAAAATAACAGAATTATAAAAATAATTAAATCAGAATTAATTTTGCATGCTGTATTTTTATAATAAGACGTGTATATACAAGACACTCCATGTCATAATAAAAAAAAATACATCGCAATAACGCGTGAGTTGCGGTGCACATTCAACCTGTCTTCTCCGTTTCTCCTTGTTCTCGCCACCGGCGCCCAAGACGATTAATGCCTCTTAAATTAATTACAACGTTACGTGAAGGAGAGCGACAAGTAGACCTACAACGAGGTAACTCGAGGGATCAACGATCGGTGGGTAAACGGGGAGACGGTGGCAGATGCGAGCACAGAATCGTCGCACGTACCTGGGTAATGCGAGATGAAACTGTAACGAGTGCGGGCTACCGTGGTAACTAAATATTCGCGGGCAGACGCGTTGAGACAACAACGTTGGTGACGGGAAAAAAAAAAGGGGAGGAAAACGCGACGCGAAACAGGTCGTTCGTTCCATCTACACCTCTCCCCTCCCCCCTTCCCCCTTTCACCCCCCCAACATCCGTCGTCACTCGCGTCGCGCGCGCGGTAGGAAGAGAGTCGTCGCCGCTACTGGAGACAATTTATTCTCACGATCTCGCGCGCAATTTGATCCAGCAACTTCTTCTTCTTCTCCGCCCCATCCCACCGAGCTTGTGTAACAAGGATAACGAGAATCATCGAATGCGAAACCCACCGGGTCGCGGCCCGAAATCGCATTTCACGCGACATTTGTTGCGCGACGTCATACCCGGCGCGTTGATCTCCGAACTCGCGGATGCTGCGCGAAGGGTAGAGGGGCGGAGGGAGGACGGGAGGGGGAGAAGAAAAGGGCACGGGGGATGAAATTTATTTAATTCTTCGCCTCTCGCGCTATCCGGCTTGACTGCTCGATCCGCGCGCGTGAGCGTCATACTATATTCGCGCTCCTCCTCTTCCCGGTAAACGATCGCATCGAAGACTTAAAGCGGAATTGGATGAGAATAAAGAATGTATTGTGATACTTGAGCACTGAATACATATGCAAGCAATACATTGCATTTTTAATCTAGGATGTTTATTCATATAAGTATTTTAAAGCAGATGGCATTAACTCCTTTTCATTTGTCAATTGAATCTGTTAGATCCTTTGGGAATTGAACATGTTAATTTGTCGTAAACTTGCTAATTAATGAATTAATATAATTTATATAATTTATATATAAAGCAAAAAAATATATAGATGTCAAATAGCATTTCCCATTGAAAAATTTATTTTTTAAAAAAGAAGTTGACTCAAACTTTCATTTCTTTCAGACTTTATGAAAGTATTCAAAAACTCTCTCTCTCTCTCTCTCTCTCTCTCTCTCTCTCTTTCCAATCTTTTCTGTAACTTACAAAAAACTAATTTACAAAAAAAATAATTTACAAAAATTTTCTATTGCAAGAAAATCTATTCCGAATCTATTAAGAATTTAATTTTAAATTACATGAAGTGTGTATATAAATTTTGACACATATAGTTCCGATTGCAGCAATACGTAGATGCATATCTCTACTATCAGCGTGGACCTTTTGAAAAAGTCACCGTGCGAGCAACCATTACTGGCAGCACTCGTCGCATTATTTGTCGTTAAGTGCATGAAAGCTTTTCCTCGAGTGTTTAATACAAGCTCACGGTTAATAGCGGCGCGTTATTATGCTCACAGGAACACAAGTGTGTCGCAGAGTTTAAAGTGTCTCTACTTCGGTGC
This sequence comes from Cataglyphis hispanica, assembly GCF_021464435.1. Taxonomy (NCBI): domain Eukaryota; kingdom Metazoa; phylum Arthropoda; class Insecta; order Hymenoptera; family Formicidae; genus Cataglyphis; species Cataglyphis hispanica. The sequence continues at coordinate 5,638,254 of NC_065962.1, read as the reverse complement.
CGCACGAAAAACGCGCCAGTCTAACCTTTTATGGATTCTTTGTAGTGGCGCGATTATACCGAGTGTCTCTGATTCGTCATTTTTCGCCTCACAAATGAATATAGAACCGTATCTTCGCGAACATGTATTTTTTTTTTTTTTTGACAATTTCAAATTTTATTATTAATAATGTTATATTTTAAAGATTTTTAAATCTTTAAATTCTCCTGGGACATCGCCAACTTTCAAAATTTTTGAAATATAATCTTTAAAATACGTATCTACTAAAATCTTTCTCTTTTTAAGATATATATTTTAAAAATATAGTATATATATTTGCATATATATATATAAATAACACATATAAATAACATACGAATATTTTATATAGTTTCTAGTTTATTTTAAAAAAGCCTAAATTTTAAATCTTTAAATTCCAAAATTTTAGTCTTCAGGAAATTGATTTTTTTTTTTTTGAAATTTTCCAACTTGTAAATTTTTGTACCATATTATAATCAAAATGTATGTATCCTTACATATGGTTCTATTAAAGATATTTTACTCACATATTATATGATATTTACATGTCACATTCATAACACGCCATTTATGTGAAAGATTTTTATTTGATTATATTTATGTTATTTTTAATTATTTTTTTGGATTTTTTGTGTATGTGTATATATACACATATATATGCATATATATGTTAGAGAAAAAATATATTTAAAGAGACACCATCTATGTCAGACACCTCTAGTTATTCGTATTCATGAATCTTATCCCTTTCTCCCGAAAAAATTCATGAAAAGGAATATATGAGCTTTCGCATACATTATTATACTATATACATATATATTTGCACATCTCAGCTATGACAATAACCAATCATAATTGATTGTATCGATAAATGACACGATTATTAATTATTTCGCAATAATTGTGAAAATGCTATAAATCTAATTTTATCATAAATAAAACAAATTTCAAGAAAAGTTGAATAATTTATTACTCACCCATAACTGCATCCGAAGATACATCCACACCAATGCATCCGCGAGAAACACATTATGCATCCAAGGAAAGTATTAATTTTATTCCTTTGAAGACGCTCCTTCTCCTTTTCTTCCCGCCCTCCTCCTTTTTCATTTCTGCTGGAAAAAAAATTGTATATGTTAATCAGAATTGTATATATGATTATTTATATAAATATATAATAAATAATTGTATATATAATTATTTATATAAATAATTGCATATATATTATTTATATAAATATGTAATAAATTATATAATAAATATATAATAAATTATATAAATATTATATATATATATATATATATATAATATTTATATAATTTATTATATATTTATTATATAATTTATTACCTGATACATTTACCTGACTTCCACGAACGTCTATACACATATATCAATATTATTCCTATATTTCCTGTGAGAATAACTTGCATTCTTTTCTGTGTAAAATGAAAATACTGCTTATGTTATCATTTCGCAACGTGTTCATTACGATTGCAATTAATAAAGAAAAATATAAAAATAACGATATTGACACTTCTGTGGCACAGTACTTCGCTTTCCAAATGCAAATGGCGCTTTCGCGCGGGAATTTGCGCGGCTAATATATCTAGCGACATCTTACGGAATACTATCTTTATCAATCTACGAATTTGAAGTGCCGCATCAGATATATTAATACCTTTATCGATATCCGAATTCGAAAGAGAAAAAAATATTATATCACATCAGAGATACTCGTATAACAAAATTTATCAATTTAACAAAATTTATCGACTTTATTTTAGTTCAAGAAATTTAATAATTAAGTCAACTTGGAAATAATAAAATTTTGCACAAAAATAGAGATTTAAAGCTTAGCCATATGTATGAATTTTGTGTATTGTGTATGTGAATTATGTGTATGTGTATTATGTGTATTTCGCGTGAGAATGCATATAATTAATATTTATTTATTTTTTTTTTGCAATATTTGTTAGGCTATATTTAAAATAAATAATAGAAATTTTATTTTAATATTAAGAATACAAAGAATAATATCAGTTATGAATTATAAAATGTTATATATGTAATAATGTTCAGTTATGAATTATAAAAGACATACACACCTGATAATCGTGCAATACACGCCTTTTCTTCCGCATTAAAAAGACATATAAAATAACGGTGTTATAATTTTTCGATTGATCTTATTAGGCACACAAATTATTAGACATCAAAATAATTTTTACGTAATTTAATATCGACTTATACTTTACGCGAAACACATTAGAAAAATATTTTTTTCATATTTTATTTCATATTTTTTTCATATTTTTTTTACTTTAAACAATAACGCTCGCAAATAAACACGGATCGATTTAAATACGACGACGTTGCAGTCGATTATATATTTCACAAACAGAGGACACGCTCAGCGGACTCAACGGTTAGATAGTAATCGAACGTGATTGGGTTTTACTTTTAGAATCAACAAATCAACGTTGAGCGTTGACAAGACGATACTCACCTATTGAGAATTCGCTGAACGCATTCAGAGCCACATGCGGCGATTTCGATAACTATCGTGAAATGCAATTGTGATTCTCGAAATATCGGTATACTCGAAACGAAACAGCGAATCACAGTATACTTATTATAGGTCCATGTCTGGTCTCAGGTCCATTCATGGCCTGTTCTTCTTATTGTTAGTTGCACTTTGAGGTTACCAATTTTATCTTGCTGTGAGCGAGAAATATTATCACTACGTGGTATTAGGTATTCACATACATGCAAGGAGCCATAAGAAAGATTGGCTTTTATATTCATTTATAATTCGTAAAATCAATGGAGCACATTGTCGTCTGCCACATAGACATAACCTTGTCTAGTCCTAGGACACGATAGTAAACAGTAAACAAGTGGAATAAATTCGCCAACTGGTCGTTTCAAGTACGTTTCGTACTTAATTAACGCATTTCTAATATATCTTGTATGAAGATAAGTATAATAATCTCACGTTTGCTTGCTTATAACATCTGTTTATCATAGTGTGATCGCTATAATGTGGTCGCAACACGTATGAATTGTTTTATGAATTTAATTACATTTTTCGTTAGAGTAAAAGAAAGATACGATATTTTTTTTGCATTATAGAATATTTTACAATGTCTGAAAACACAAGCGAAGCAGCAACAGCTGAAAAAGAAGCTACTAATGAAGAAGATGCTGTCTCGGAAGAGGATAGACAATTTTTGGCAGAGTATGTGCGGGAAACAGAACAAAGACTAGCAACAAAGGAAGAGATTCGTGCATCTAATCTAAATCCTACAAGACCTTCGGATACATCATTCAGTAAACTTGACTCAAGTCTTAAGAGAAATACTACATTTGTCAAGAAATTGAAGAACTTTAGCATGACTCAACTCGATACTGTTTTAAAAGACATGGCAAATTTAAACTTGACTAAATATGTGAGCGAAGTTGCTACTGCTTTAGTAGATGCTAAATTAAAGATGACCGATGTTGCACCGGCTATTAGAGTATGCAGTTTTCTTCATCAGACATATGCTGAGTTTTCCACTCATTTCTTTGAAAACTGGCAAAGGATATTATCATTGAAGATTAATGATAAAATCTCGAATCCCAGCAAGTTGAGAGTAGATCTTCGATTCTATGCAGAACTGGTAAATGCTGGGATATTCACACACAAGCAGGGTTTGCCACTGCTAGGCTCAGTATTGACTGTGTTGATCAATATGGATAAGGAGGAGCATAATAATGCCAGCATAATATTGAGCTTCTGTCGACATTGTGGTGAAGATTATGCCGGTCTTGTACCAAAAAAGATACGAGAATTATCTGAGAAACTAAATGTCCCGATTCCAAAGAGTAAACTTTTGTCGCCAGATAAGCAACAGAACGTTAGATTGTTACTGCGGGACTATTATAATTCTCTATGCAAACATTTGTTGAAGGAACACAAGGAATTGCAGGCGTTTGAAAAACAGAATCGCAAAATATTGCAGACTAGAGGTGAATTGAGTTCAGAAAGAAAGGAAAAATTAGAAGCTCTTCAAGTCTCTTATGAACGTTTGCTAACCAGTGTACAGAGCTTTTCTGATACGCTGGATGAGCCGATGCTCGAACTTCCAGTGGACAATGAGATGAAGACCGAAGCCGAAGAAACGTTAAAGATGATTAATGAGGGTGAAGACAATACTATCTTGGAAGATATGTGGGGTGATGAGGAAACTAGACGTTTCTATGAAGTATTACCAGATTTGATGGTCTTTCTGCCAGGTTCATATTTGAAAGAGACGCCGAAAGAAGCATCAAAGACAGATGCATCGATAACGGAGGATGCTCTCGACGAAGAGATAGTCTTTGATGAGTTAGAGGAAGCCGAGAAAATTGAAGAGCCACCGGAACCAGAAGTGGAGGAACCACAAGTGTCCAATACAAGCAATAAGATATTATTAGATGCTTTCTTGACGCATCTGCCGAACTGTGTCAATCGGGAGATGATCGATAACGCTGCAGTGAACTTTCTAATGAATCTTAACACGAAACACAACAAGAAAAAATTAGTGAAGGCTCTTTTTGGTGTTTCCAGGATTCGTCAGGATCTATTACCTTTCTACTCTCGCTTGGCAGCCATCCTCCATCCGGTAATGCCAGAAATCGGCAACGATTTGTGTCAGATGCTAAAGCAAGATTTCAAGTACCACGTCCATAAGAAGGATCAAATCAATATTGAGTCAAAGATCAAGGTAGTTCGGTACATTGGCGAGCTCGTCAAATTTAAGCTCTACTCGAAGATAGAAGCACTTTATTGCTTGAAAGTATTGTTGCATGATTTTACGCATCATCACATCGAGATGGTCTGCAATCTGCTGGAGATCTGCGGTCGATATCTTTTTTGCTCGCCGGACTCTCATCAGAGAACCAAAGTCTATCTGGAACAGATGATGCGTAAAAAAGCAGTCACTGCACTCGACTCACGCTACGTCACGATTATCGAGAATGCATATTACTTCGTGAATCCGCCTGAGTCGACTGGTGGTGTCGCAAAAAAAGATAGACCTCCTGTGCACGAATTCATCAGAAAATTGCTATATCAGGATCTATCCAAGACGAATACTGATAAGGTGCTCAAATGGATGCGTAAACTTGATTGGGAAGATGAGAATGTATCAACGTATGCCATAAAATGTCTGACTGCCGCCTACAATGTTAAGTATCCCAATATTCGTTGCGTAGGTAGTTTGTTGGCTGGTTTGGTGGCCCATTACGAGACCATAGGGCCTCAAGTAGTCGACGGTGTACTTGAGGATATACGACTATGCATGGAGATAAACTTGCCTAAATATAACCAACGACGCATTGCTATGGTTAAATACTTGGGCGAGCTGTACAATTACCGAATGGTAGAAAGTGGCGACATTTTCCGCACTTTATATTTGCTGATCACCTTCGGCGTTAGCGTGGACCACTCGTCACCGAGCATACTTGATCCACCTGATCATCTGTTTCGCATTCGTTTAGTATGTACGTTATTGGAGACATGCGGCCAGTATTTCAGCGGTGGTTCCAGCAAGAAGAAGCTAGATTATTTTCTGGTATTTTTCCAAAATTACTTTTGGTTCAAGTATACAGATCCCATCTGGACGTCCGAAAATCCATTCCCCGTCGGGATAGACTACATGTATCGTGATACATTAACGATGCTGCGGCCCAAAATGCAATTGTTCCAAAATTACAAAGAGGCACAGTGTGCTATAGAAGAATTGCGAAATTCTTTATACCCAAGCTTGGGTAATCCTCCTGTTGATGAGATCCCTACGGAAGGCGAGAATGACATGAGCGTTATCATGGAAGGTGATGAAGAAGCAACAGCGACTGGAAACGGTAGCGGTGATGCGAAAGGTATGGCCGAGTTGCACTTTGAAGAGTCTGAGGACTGTTCGGAGGCGCAATCGGAAGAAGAATGGACGGCTGACGCGGAGCGGGACGATGCTATGGGCACCCAAGAAAACACTCAGGGTGATCGGTCTCAGAGTCTATCGGCAGAGGGTGGGACTGAGGGCGTAATTATGGATGTGACGGAAGAACTGAATGCGGCTTTGCCAGCTGGGCCACGACGCGTAAGTTGTCCGGAAGACGATGACTTCCTATCAGCGCTGGATAAGATGGTGTCGGATAATATACAAGATAGAATGCGAGATTCGATAAAACCACAACAGGTCGATATCTCTGTGCCGTTACATGTAAAGAGCACCAAGAAAACATATGAGCAGCTACAGGAAAGACCAAGTGACAACAATACAGTAGATTTTGTGCTAATGCTGAGAAAGGGTAATAAGCAACAGTACAAGAATCTGGCGGTTCCAGTATCATCAGAGTTAGCCATGAATCTCAGAAATCGCGAACAAGAACAAAAGGAGGAGAAGGAGCGTGTGAAAAGACTGACCTTAAACATTACCGAGAGGCAAGAGGAGGAAGATTATCAGGAAACTATGAATCAAAGCACCAGACCAGTCACCGTGAACCTGAATAGAGAACGACGGCAAAAATATAATCATCCTAAAGGAGCTCCCGATGCCGATCTTATTTTTGGCCCGAAGAAAATTCGATAAAATCAAAAAAAATTGATAAAAAATTCGAATAATTGAATTATTCATTGAAAAATAGACACATCTATGAATAGATACATCTATGAAGTGATTACTTTACAATTCAAACCTGTTTAATTATAGTTAGTGTTATGGTCTTTTTACTATAGTATGTCAGATTTTCTTCGAGAATGAATGTTGTAGTGTATTGAATGGATCAGAATTTTGACAGTACGAATGTATTATATGTATAAATAACGTGTAGTGCATTTAAACGAAAATAATCATTTAAACCACTGGTACAGTAAGCACTCATTAAGTTAACTCGTTAACTTTGATAATATACAAATTATTCTTCTGGCTGAAATACATGTATAAAAAAAATTCAATATGGACTGTTACAACACACTGCCGATTTTCGATTATACACATAGAGTTTACTGTACCATGTAAATGCACTTTTGATGCAACGAGGTGTATGTTGATAAGTATCATTAATCATATGATAACTTGCTGTGACACAAAAATATTATTAGACATTTTTATAAACTTATAATTAATCGTTATTTTATGTCTATCAACGAAAGCTATGTTGTGATAGAATATATGATCAATTTATATATACTCTATGTTATCTTTTGATTCTATACCATATTTCGAAATTCTCTTTTTTCCTCTATAGATAAAAAACTTTCTATTAAAAGAAATCGTATAAAGAATATTGTGATGTACAATTATTTATTTTTATCTAGGAAATTATCGCCATGTACAAAATGAATATAAATAAATGTTTAGGTGCTTTAACGTTTGATACAGCTCCATAGTAAGTTTTGCAATAACGACGTCACGTATATCTACCGAAATACACATATGAAATTGATAAACGCGTGTAAATTAACACTAAATGCATATCTGCATCTAATGATCTTAAAGATCTTCTTCTGCATCTTCGAATTGACCCGCTTCAATATCCATAGCTTCTTCCACCTCCTTTCCTGTATAATTGGTCCCCATTTGTTCTATTGATAAGAAATTCAGTCTTATACATGTACTATTATATCAACTCTAATACATATTTAAAATTTAATTATCTAATTAATAATCTAATTTAATTCTGTGAATGTCATTCATAATTTTTGTTTTCAATGTCATCAGATAGACGAAATTCATATCATACATGATTACATTTAAATAAATAATCCAAGCATATCCAATCTAATTTTGTAAAGATTTACATACTAAAATTACAGATTAAAATTACCTGGCGAACTACAAGGTGCGTCGCCAGCGCCTACTTCCTCATCATATTCACCTTCATTGTCTTCCTCGGCATCTTCATAGATATCCTCTTTGATTTGAGAAATTTTGATATTATGTTATAATTTCATATTGCAAATAATCAAAAATAAATTTATCTTGTTTAATTGCTTACCATCTGAGAAACTACTCATGTCAGGGTCAGGGTGAAGTGCTTGACACTCGGTCATCGCTTGAAACATTAAATCTAAATTATTTGTATTATCCGGCACAAATTGCACCTCTGTAATTGAAGTGTCCGCATCAGCATCCTCATTTTCCGAAGCATTTTCAGATGATAATACTAATGGCATATCTGCACAAATAAGATATATACAAGTACATTCATGATATTAAATTTTTCAAACATCACATCATAATAAAAAAACTTATAATAATAACCTGGGAGGTCTATTTTCGCATCAACCATAATATATAAACATTGTCGTGGACGAAGTTGTTCTCGTGAAACAGCGTGTAATGAAATATCAGGATATTCCAGCGAAAATCCCTGTTGTGTGTTATTATCTATCCAAGAAACCACACTAAAAATAAAAACACATGTTTAGAGCATATGTATAACTTAAAAGTGTAAACTAGAATAGATTCACTACCTTTCTGTGATATAGAATGTACCCTTGCCCACTTCTCTGTCATTGATATATACTGTAGTGTTCGGTTCTTCGTGACGTATCCCTTCTTGTGGCGGTAAGAAGTTGCTAAGCACTACCATGTTTCAATCTGCAAGAATAGATAATATTTAATAAAAATACAAGCTATGTCTCACTGATTTGACAAAGAAGCAAATATGGTCCATCGAAATCGGCGCAATGATGCGACTCTTATTATAGTTACACGGTGCATTTACACAGACATCATGGCAATATATGTAGCAATATACATAGTTGATATTCGAGCCTATATCAATGTCATCTTGATACATGTCGAATATTCCAAGACAGAACCGTTCAGAAATATTCTCGACAAAAAGTGCCTATTACATAAAATACCTTATACGAAGGCGTGACATAAAAGAGAGAAAGCGATCTCGGCGACTAGTAAACACCGGTGTCGCACTTTTCGGAGCATTCTAACCAAAACAGGGAGGACTCACCGTTTTCTCGTTACTGGTACCGTGCAACGAACGGCGACGAGGTTCCTCGCGATGCACAAAGTATCTCCAGTGAATTCGCGTTACCTCGCGGGCACGCAATCACACTCGTCCCACGATTGCGGGCTATCAATTGTGGGTCCGACGAAACGTCAGATGTTGCCTACGTGACGCGAGATGCGGCGTTCGCACTTCGCACTACGGTTTCCTGTTCGGCTCTTCGACTGTCTTATACTTATTCGTCATGTGTTGAGAGCAGGATATCAAGTATATGTAGTTTTCTAATTACGGCTAGAAAAAAAAAAAATAGTTGTGTAGAATGCAATCGCGCGCGTGACGCAATTTTAATTTAACAGCGTAGCATAATACCGTTATTGCGTATTATGTATCATGCTATCGTGTCATATATATTGCTATGTGTCATATATATATATATATATTTATATGGCGCTGCTGCTCCCATTCCATTTGAATAAACTTTGTGGGGAAAATTATATGTACTATATTTTATTCATCGGCATAAACAAGATAAAGTAGAAAAAAAGAAGAGATACGTTATTTCTCTTTTCTTTCCTTTCAATACAGACAAGATATATGTTTTGTAGAAATAAAAGAAACTTATCTTGTATCTCTCTCATATATATGTATGCCAAATATAATTTTGTTCTATATATTATAAAATATATAAAATATAATATCGAAATGAACAATAATACAAAAATATATACTTAATTTACAGCTTCTGTAAAAGTAAAATTTTTGTAAAAAAATAAAATTTACATACATATTTTAATATTAAACTGCATATAGTTTTATAAATAATATAATCCAAAATCTTGAAATAAATAAAAGAAAAATAGGCGCTTCGGAATTTATCCATTATAATATAATTACGTATTATTCAAAATTTAAATTGTACGAAAGATAATTAATTATTTATGATATTTTTAAAGAAATAATTATTGTTTATAAAGAGAGAAAAAGAGAAAGAGAGAGAGAAAGATCGCGATAAAACAATAATTTATAATTTTGATTCTAATCATTTTGATTCTTGATTAAAATGTCACGCAAAATACGCACTTCGAAATTTATCCATTATGATATAATTACGTATATAATTATTCAAAATTTAAAGTGTATGAAAGATAATTAATTATTTATGATATCAAATTATTTCCCGATACTTGTCGCGATCGCGTTGAATAGAGAAATTTTGTGGAGTGTTTCGCGTTCCTTACTGTTCGAGTGTCGCCGTGAGAATAATAAAGCCGTAACACTAGCGCGCTAATGTTTACATCGTCAAGGCCGTATACTATGTTATGTTTTGATTATTCATTGCCGAAATATTTTCCATACTATGACGTATATACAAACGGAATATTAAATTATGCATGTATTTTAAATTATAAATCAATTATTAAATTATCAATTAATATATCACGGAGTTTATTATATACTAGCAATATTGTTACCTCTTTTTCACGATGCTGATTGGTTATCTCGACGATGCACTGAACATTACTTTATATTAATAAAAGCTTGTCATAACTGACAATGAGCGACACATTTGATAGTCTAAATATTAAGTGGGTGTGTAATTTTTATTTAATTTATTTTCAAAAAGTGGAAGACTAGAATTAATATGTAAGTAATTATATACACATACACATAAAATAAATGACGCGCGTTTATAGTATTCTAGTTATAATAAAATAATGATGGCCTTCAGCTGTAATCAGACGTAGTATGATTCAGTGATAACACACGTGTGCTCACCATATTTCGCGCGCACGTGTTACGTTTTGTGCTATTAAATCATTGACAGATCTTCGCGCATGGCGCGACGAAATTATCCCGACAGAGGAGGACCGCGGAAGGAGAATGATAATCGTTTATTTAATATGCAATTAACTGATGATAAACAAAACGCAATTTATCATGCGAAATATGATGAGACAGAAAGTATTAGCGACGAATATATAATATATATTAGGCCATGTAGAAAGAAGCACGATCGTTTGACAACCAGTGTCTGACAATAATGACATAATATTGTTTTTCTTTATATTACATGTTACGTATCCTATAATGAGCAGACAATAATATTTTAAAACTGTATTTTTAATATTTATATTATTTTAACGTTTTTAAAAAGATTTTCCAAAAATTTTTAAGGACATTTTCAAAAATGTTTGTCAAACATTATCTGTTTATTGGGATATATATTTCCGCACGATAATCGCGTAGAGTGCTTTTTTTTTTTCTAAAGCGACGAAAAATTCCGAGGCAATTTCAACTTACCTTCCAGAAATGTTGCTAAAAGATTAACAAAATCATATATCGCAAATAATATTTTTAACAAGCAAAACTTTATATAAGCATGATGCATATAAATATTGATTATTCATACAAATGTGACATCGATTTTTATTTTGAATTTTTTAATTTAAATTTCGATCAAATAATTTTCGAGGATTGCTCGAATTTGACAGAAAATCATGTTTCGTTCCTCGTATAAAGAAAATATATTTTTTATAGATTATATTTTATATACTGATAAAAATAAGAGCTTACAGCAGAGGAGAAAAAAGCTAGCAGAGTTTTTATTTGTACTATTTTATCGATAGAGTGAAAAGTGTCAGATATGATAGTGCCTCTACTTACCGTAAAAACATGATGGCAGTAATTTAACGGGAGTTAACCTTTTATATTAAAATCATATGTGTAACTTTGTAAGCCACGTGTGTAATATGTATGCATAATTTAATTAATTCTTATTGCTCGTCGGTAAAAATATATTTTTTGTTTCAAGGATATTAAATATAAACATAATTATTAATTGTTATTGCAAGATAGATAAATTGAATTTAAAGGAAGATGAGTTTGTTTGTTATAAATAGGTAAATAATGCTTATTAAACAATGACAATCTGTTCTAGAAATTATTTATTAATTATTATTTAATGCAGTGTATATATATATTTTTTTTATTTAGGTATGATGAAAGCAGAGAGGAAGATGAGAATGCGACAAATCATCTTTCTGAATTGTTAAAAAGAATTGAAGAACGTAAAAGACAAAGAGCTGCAGCGGATAAATCTATATTAGATGTAGATCAAAACAATTTAACTAAAGATCAGAAAAAGAAAAAGAAAACTTTTCTTAATACAGATGAAACTAATGATTCAAATATTGACAAAAGTGATTGCAATGAAAAAGTCAGTGAACAAACTATAGAAACGGTCAAAACATCGATAAAAAAGAAAAAAAAGAAGAAAGATATTGAGAGCGAGCATGTTATAGCACAAAAAAATAAGGAATTAGAAGAAAAGAACGAAAATCCAATAAATGGAGAAGAAGAAAATCCAAATACTACACATACTATAAAGGAAAAATCTTTGGAGAATAATTTTGTAGTGTTAGGTACAAAATCTCGAAAAAAGCAACGTGAAGTTAAGAGAATATTGCCAGACTGGTTGGCGCATCCGGAAGTTATATGTGCTGATTTGAATAGCGGACCAAGTTTGGAAGAATTAAATTCAGTTTTGGATGCAAAATTGATAGAAGTCTTAAGGGCTAATGGCATTGTTAAATTATTTCCAGTTCAATCTAGTATCATAAAATGGTTACACAAGTGTAACATGGATAGGAAATTTGGGCGATGGTTGAGAGATACTTGTGTATCTGCTCCTACAGGCAGTGGTAAATTATAATAATTTTTGTATAATATACAATTTTATTGAAATGATAAAATGTACATCTTTTTCTTTTGTTTTTAATATTATTTTTTTCACATTAAATTTTATTACAGGTAAAACCCTGGCCTATGTATTGCCAATTGTACAGGAATTGCAAACACGATTGGTACCAAAGATACGCTGTTTAATTGTTCTACCAGTACAAGAATTGGCTGCACAGGTTCATAAAGTAATGATCACTTACACATCTCACACAAATTTAAAGGTGGGCCTGCTTTCGGGTGCCTTTTCGTTTGAACAAGAGCAAAATAGTATAATTAAAAAAAGTATGTACTTGTCTTTATCTCTATAATGATTTAAAATTTAAATTAATATATAAAAACTTAAAAAAATATTTATTTACAGCTGAAAGGGGAAAGTATTTATCTATGGTGGATATTATAATCGCGACGCCTGGCCGTTTAGTGGATCATATATTAAAGACACCCGGATTTTCTTTTGATTCTCTAAGGTTTCTTGTTATCGATGAAGCCGATCGCGCAGCGGAATGGATACAGTATTTACCTGAACCTCATTCTCGCGTTCCTATTTTCACACTCGAAAATATACATTCCAGGTTAATCTTTTATTAAAAATATATTTGAATATATTCTCTAATATGGAAACAATTTTTAAGTTTGAAGACACAATATAACGATTATTTTATATATGTCTTCTAGTCATTTATATCAATTTATTAATTTAAGTATATCTACTAGTCACTTTATGAATTTATTAATTTTTTAGCAAAGTCATACCAGCTCAAAAACTATTATTTAGTGCAACCTTGTCGCAAGATCCTGAAAAGTTGAGCTGGTTAGGCCTATTTCAGCCAATACTGTTCACGACCGTTGTGACTGACAAAGACACGGACGTAAATTTGGACAACATTGCGGGTGATTTCATCGGACGTTACACGAGTCCGGATGAACTGACGGAACTTGCGGTGGAATGCATTGCCGAATACAAACCAGTTGCCCTGTATCAGCTGTTGACGAAGTACGATACCATTTCCAAGACTCTCGTTTTCACGAATTCCGGACATACCGCACACAGACTGGCGCTCTTGATGCAATCACTCTTGTCGGAACGGAATGTCGCGGTTGGAGAATTATCCGCACAGCTCGCGTCGAAGCAACGCGAAAGTATCCTTGGCAAATTCGCAAACGCAGAGATAAATATGTAAGTTTTACATTTTGTCAAGATAAAATAATTCTAACTTTATAAAACACAGTTTTTTCCGTTTTGAGATTATGATTTAATTTTTAATTCTCATTTTCTTGTTCTAAGAAAATAAAATAATAAAGATAGATTATATATTTTTTGCGAAAGTAAAGAAAGAAATAATTTAGCTTTAATAATTTGATTAATCTTGATTATCCGGTTAGATTAATAAGCTCAGACGCGCTGGCTAGAGGTTTGGACATTCCTGATGTACAATTAGTCGTATCTTACGATATCCCGAAGCACATCAAAGGCTATATACACAGAGCCGGTAGAACTGGGCGGGCGGGTAAACCGGGCATTGCAGTATCCATGCTCACACCGAATCAAGTTGGAATATTTAAGCAAATGTTAAGTGGCGCACATAAAATCGTGCCTAATATCGAGCAAATGGAACTGAGTACCACGGCAAACGCGCTCAATTATGAGAATCATCTTGAAAAATTGAAGGAAATTCTTGAGAAGGAGAAAAATGAAGATTTGGAACGAATGAAAGCTATTAAACGTAGACGTGTGACGCATGTGACTAAGCAAAATGAAAATGTAGAATAATTTTTTATATGAAAAAAAATAAAAGTAAAAAAATGTCATAAATTTCTTTCCTGTATAAGCTCCCGTATTACTTATACAATTACTATTCGAAAAAGTTTGTGCGTTAATACTTACTTAATTGTTAATGTTAAGCTCATTTCCATGCTGTATAAGGTACATAAAAGAAACATATACAGATAATAGGGTAACATCGATAATAACATTTTATTGTCTGAGGTTAATAGTATCGTACATCATGCTCATTCCCTATCGTAATTCGTTCTATGGATAGTCGCGATATATCTCGTTTCGAACTGTATACTAATTATTACTCCCATTATTTTTTATTCCGTCGAAGGCAAAAGGTATTCACAGTATTAATTTACAAAAGAAACAGCATCGTGTTCATTGAATGACGACGCAGACACAAAAGTTATTTACTATTATTGCTGTGTATAATCTCATTGCTCAGAACTGATTGCATAAACTTTTCTTTGTCATACTTGGAATAAAATTACAGGGGAATGCTTCATTAAAGAGCTTCCTTCTTAATTTTTAAAAGAATTTTTTTATGAAAAACATTACACGATGTCTCGAATTTTTTTCATAGAGATGGCCACAGCATACAATGATAATCGTAAATGCGCAATTATATGTATCGATATTGAATTACAAATTATAAGATTGTCACTTTTGAGTCGTGAAATTCCAAGGATATTCTTTCAAGAATTTTTTATACATAGCTATAAAGTATCGTGAAGTTAAAAATATTACTCAGTATGGTATAACTTAATTAGTTTTATAATTAATAGTAAGCAATATTTTTTTTATACTTATTATATTTTACATGTATTTAATATTTATATTTTATAACACTTTTCGCACGCGTCATATATTAATATATATGACTAAATTTTGATTTCCGACAATTGTATAAACAATTGTATGTTTTCTCTTAGAAATTGCATTATTTTCGCATGACATATTCAATTACACGACTCGGCCTAAAGTTCGGACATTCTCAAACTTGTAATTCAAACTTTAGACGCATGTGTCGGAATTATTATTATTATAATTTAATATTGTGCGGTTGGCGGGATTAAATCGCATAGATACTAAAGTAATCATTCATTTAGAAATTGTTAATTTTCTGCGAAAACAAGCTTTCTTAAATCACTTTTCAACATGTGCATAGATTCCCGTTTAATCAACACATCATTAACATTTCGTTCGTCGGAAATCAGAGGCGGATTAGCCACTAAATAAATCGCTTTCGGCTCTCGTGAAATTTTGTATCCCTCATCATTTACATGAGCTATTCGTTATTTTGCATCGCTTATATAAATTTGTATCTTAATACAGAATAGAACAAAAGATAATAATTCTGATTAAATTTTCATTAATGTAGATATTTTAATAAAGAAATTCAAGTTTTTTGAATAAAATAGAGAAGTTTTTGTTTTTTGAATTTTGATATTTTTATAAAACTGTTTCTGAAGTGAAATTTTGTCATTTAAATTGCAAATTAAGATAACAGATCTAGTAGAAAATCAAATTCAAAGTGCTAAATACAATTAAGACGAAAAGCTTGCGATCATTATTTTCTTTCTTAGGAAAAGATTAATCAATCAATATAGAGATACTTGGTATGTTTTTAGATTTTGCATATTTGCACTTTTAGATTCTCGCAACCCTTTTACCCTGTCTCTGTATTCATTAAAAATTAGCAATTAGATTGCCGTAATGTATATGGAATAGGCAATGATGTATACAGGGTCGGCAACTTTTTATCACTTACTGGTTATATATTCGACTTTTAATTTTCGTAAAAAATACATGAAAATCTAATTTAAAAAAGAACTATGGAATAAAAAGAGCCAATATATAATAACGAGCTATGAATATAAATCATGCCAGTGTAAATACGAGAAAGTTTAATAAATATAAAATTAAAAAATGTTGCTCATAAAACTAAAATTTGATTGTACAACTATAAAAATTCAAAAAAAATCTTTTTATTTCACATATTTTATATTTTTCGAAATAACAAATAAAAAAATAACTTTAATTTCAGATGCTTTTTATAATAAAACTAGAATCTGAAATTATGTAACAAAAATTCTTAAATAAATTTTTATTTTATCAGATTTTCATCTATTTTATATAAAAACTAAAGTTGAATAGAAAATTTATATGAATAAATTAATTAATTAATTTACATAAATAAATTTGTATAAAAGTAACAAGATTTAATTGCCGATCTTTCCTTTGTGGTAGAACAATCGCTTCCGTGTCTTCCGAAAGTTTGACAGTTTCGACAAAAGCATCCGCTCGAATTATCGTTGTCTGAATTCTAACGAACGAGCCAGATTGACATTTATATGTAATATATATATATATATATATATATATATATATATATATATAATATATTTATGTGTAATATATAATATATCTTATGTAATATATATGTATATATAACTGTATATATGTGTGTAGATACGTATCGTGCGTATAGACAGTACTTCTCTTCCACGTTATGTTACAATCGCGAATCCACCTTTCTATGTCACATTATTACAAAATCTACCCTCTTTGAGGATACACCGAATCGAACGAGTCCTAAACGCTTATCTCGAAAAAATCTGAACGCTCACACATCTTCTGTGTTATTTACACTTACATATATATTCGTTAATATATAATATACGAGCTTATGTACATACATTAAACGTGGTCCTATATGATTCATATGTCTCGTTGCTGCGTATATGTATTTTTTTCTTCATACTTAACGCCGATAAATTCTCCGCGTTTTTGTAGTAGCGTTTCTTACGATAAGAGGATACCCAATGGATTTTGCCTATAATGAGATTTTGTATATTATATATACGAAATGTACATTATATATATATATATATTGCATATATAGAATGTATAAAAAAAACTGCGCCTTCCCTTGACAATACATATTAATATAAATAGTGAATTAAAAAAAATGTTTGCTCGTATTTAAGAATGCTCTGGTAAATTAAAATTTTTAAAGATCAAAACAGATAATATAAAATATATTATATTTTCTTCAATTAATTTCAGCTATTGTTTACTTTGACAAATTTTTTTCCCTCAAGCACTTTGTAATTACAACGTGAAAAAAAGAGATGCGCAATTTTTTATATACCCTGCATATATTACGTGGGGTGCGCCAAGCAGTCTGTAATGTACTTAAAAACTCGCCAGATTTTTGCAAATCACCATCATAATCGCTACGCAAATTTATGTGAAATATGTTGCAATAAGGCATTAACGCAAATGTTATAAAATTATACATTTTACACATTTAATGATACAGTATTGGCATACTCTTATTATATCAATTCATAAATTCCAGTTATTAATTGAATCACTGTGATAATAAAACGCCACTTATAATTCATTAAACGTAATTAAGTTAATAATTTGCGAATAATTTCGCGGCGGAATATTTCGTGAAGGAAATAATGAAAGGAAGAAGGGGAGAAAAAATCAGCCTCTTCTAGCGAGCTTTTAAGCCGAATGAAGCCGTTCGATCTGACGAGACTTTACTATACCGTATTTATTGTCGTGCTCTCCGTTGCTCTGCGTACGAATTACAGTATACGTCGACTCATTTAACCGTAAAAGTGCACCGACCGAATTAAGCCGCGTCAATTTGCGATAGTCAAGCGCACATTTAACCTGGTAGTGTCGTGATCGCGATAGATGAAAGATAAAAAAGTATCGTGGAAGACGCGAAACGGGGCTGCGCAAAACGATCGCTAGCGAAATAGGAATCAGGAGCCTGAGTGAATCTCGAACGAGAGTCTCATTATCTTTTTATTTGAAAAATTTTTTTGCCTTATCGATTCTCTATATTTTATATCGAGATGCATTCAACATATCTCGTAATAATAACTATTTAAATAGATAATTATTATTATTGCTAAAAAAATAATAATTATATATTTAAATAATTTATATATTTAATTATATATTTAATTATATATTTAATCATATATTTAATTATATTTAAATATATATATATATATATATATATATATATAAATATAATTAAATTATAATTAAATATATAATTAAATGTATAATTAAATATATAATTAAACATATAATTAAATATATAATTAAATATATAACTAAATATATAAACTATTTAATATAATAATTAAAACTAAATAATAATAATTATCTATTTAAATAATTATTATTGCTACGAGATTACATATATATATATATAGACTAATTCACAGGAAATTTTACGGTGGATTATTTCAAGAAAATTAATTAACTTGTATTATCGCATTTCGAACCGTTCGATTAGAAAAACAAACTTCCGGTTCTAATATCTACATAAAACAAGAAAATCTTTGTTTTTATAAATGTGATATAAAATATGAAGAATCGATGAAATGTGAAGAAAATAACAAAGTGAAGCTTATTTGTCATTTGTTGAAAATGAGGCTCAGGTTTTTGTAGTTCTCATGCTAATGACATTGTTAATGTTTATAAGGCAAAATTTCGGGAGATTAAAATTTATATTCATCCAATAGTAAACACTCGTCTCAGTTATATTTTTCTTTTGCCGATATAGCGTAAAAGGAACAACTTATATCCTGGAATACTTGTCAATTACAACCCGTATATTTTTAACTCTAAGCGACAAGAATATGAACATTGATTCGCAAGAACTGTTAAGGTCGAATGAGAAAGTTCGTGCATCGTGTAGACCTCGCGTTCCCATACATCTTCTATGCGAAAATTTCTTCAAATAATTTACAATTAAAAATAAAATTAATTTCTCTTACAAAAATAACATTCCAACAAAAAGAAAATAGGATACATTCTGCGATTTCTATTGATTTGTTTATATTAAGCTTGTTACACGGTGAAACTTCATTTCCATCACGAGCATCAAATCTTCAAACAATGTTATGGAAACATTTTTGGAGAAAGATAGAAACTTTCGCCAATTTATAAGTCAATTTAGTCACGAACTCCCGCGAATGTGAATAGCACAGAGAACTCATCTCGTAGTTCCACATATTTGCATCTCAACGTTATTTTTTTTTCCCCCCCATGTTCGCTGCGTCGCCGGAAAGAGCGTGATGCACGAACTTGCTTGACCTATATTTTACCTACAGTCCGATTAATCGCCGGTTACGTTTAAACAAGAGAGAAAGAGGAAGAGAGATAGAGAGTGTCTCTCTAACTCTCACACGTGTCAGTCGAATATCGCACTGACCGCGTCGCGTATATTTACACAGACTCTGTCGAAAGTTTTGTCATTGTCTTTTTGGTCGCATACCCAGACATAGTTATATAGATCGAGCATTGATACAGCCTGAAGAATAAAGAGAGAGATGGGGAAGAGGGGGGGAATCTCAAAAAGGAATTCCATCTCTTTCTGACAAAAATTCCACGGGCACGAATGAGAGGGGCAAAATCCCTTTCCCTCTTCTTAAATCTCATTTTACCCTTCTTTTCCATCTGGTCCTCTCACTAACAAAGCATTGTGAGCACCAGCTCGATCTATACGTATTATGTCTGTAGTGTCGCGCCGCAGTGACTACATCTGATCGTATCTAAAAGTCCTTGTTATATCGAATAATAATGGGAAGACCTATTTCTTTTTTTCAGCGTGGATTTGCATCCTCCGCTCTATCTTCTTGACTCTATTTCCATCACGAGCCTCAAACCCTCGAACAATGCTGTGGAAACGCTTTTGGAAAAAGCTGGAATTTGATTTCGTCAGTTTATAGAAGCATAAAATAAAAGAGAAAGAAACTTAATATGTTCTCTCATCTTTGAGTTCGTAAAATTTTAATATATTTATCTCTTTGTGCATTTAATTATTTTTTCGGAATAATTGTCAGCTCATCTAATATATGATGATAGTTGAAAAAAAATTAATACCTTAGTCAGGTTGATTTATTTGTTAAATAATATTCTTTTTTCAAGCACCTTAACGAGGACCACTTAAATGATTCGGGAAAAGAGCCATTTTCTCTCTTCTGTATATTCTCTCTATTCAAATTATCTCTCGTTCTTCATTCATATTTACAATCATCGCCGGAGGGACTGACCTGCCTAGATAGGATTGTCGTGTACGCACGGCGCGTCCCTTTGCGTTACTTTTAGACGACTAATGAAGATCCACGAGGGGTTCCTAACTGACCCCTTTGTTTGCTTTTCTAAGTTCATTCATTAATCTCCATTTTGCATTCATAATAGCTTCGTACGCAAATGGTGTCCAAAGATACTCATCGCGAGATATAAATTCTCTCGACGAACAAGTAATTAAATTGTGAAATGTCGCGCGCGCATTGATCCCTCATTGAAATTATCTTCTTTTTATAAAAAATAATATTTCTCCTATATATTTAGCGTTTCGATATATTTAGCGAACCTCGATCAAAGCTGCAATCTTTTATAAAGATATCAGATTCTTGGAACAAAGGCGCACGGCAAATTTATAATGTTTACCTTGAAATTGTGATTAAAAGATAAAAGGTAGCAGGGAATTTATATAGACGATAGAAGAGGTAATGAAGATAACATCTAGCCAGTGGATGTCAGATTCCGTCGGAAGCAGGCTTTTCTCCTCTTAAAAAGATTGGTTTTCTACTTTCCAAAGGTATTGGATTTCGCGATCGATACTTAGAGCGGAGCGCGTAATCCGAGAAAGCATTTTGACATAGCAAAAAACGTAAAGTACATCAAATATTGATTAAAGAAGAGGAGTCTGTAATATTCAGAGATCCCTCCATAACGATTACTTCCTTTAAATATATTCTGACAAGCTTTAAGAGCAAATTTTGTCCATCATTAACCCTGGAGATAATCGTTTCCTCTACAATGCAGCCATATCTGCAGCATTAAATGTCTCAAGATTGTCTTTGATCTAGATTTTTGATTAGATGACAATATACGGATATCCTAATATAAATTGTAAAAAGATCATATAATTATATCTGATCTATTTATTATTTGACATATAACATCTGACTTATTTTACCTTAAACAAGCACTCGTTAAGTAAAAAGTTTTGAATAACAAAATTCCAATAAAAAATATTTAAAAAATTTACAATAAAATTAGAAAGGCCCGCATTGTTCTTGATACGTATAATAGTTTTCAAGTCTTCAACGCAAAGTCTTTAACTCGTGAAATGTCATGAATTTTTTTACCTGTGTCGATGGGAAAAATCAAAGTCTTCTAAATTTATCGATTTTTCGAGATTCCGGATCAGCTCGTGGATCTTCATAATCGTCGATTCTATATTGTAATCCTTTATATGCCTCACACCTGATGCCATCTTATAGAGTGGTCGGCAAAAGAAGCAGAAGCAGAATCGCTGACACCGAGGAATGCCTGAAATTCGCCGTGTTAAAATTGACCCAGGGCGGCGGCAAGGAAGGCACGGCAAGGGGCCTATCCGTCCTCTGGCCCTCCTGAAGGGTGCTACCGGCCATGATCTGCGTGGTGCCGAAATCGTCGTCGCTGCCGACGGAATCGGCCTCGCCGAAGCTTACCGCGTGTCCTCGTCTGTCGTTGCTACTGTTGCTCTTCTTCCTGCCCTTCGCCGGTGCCTTCTTACGCGACTTATCCATATTCTTCACAGTCGTCGGTGTCGTCTTCGCGAACTGCAGCTCTAAGCGATAAAAAAAGCAAAATATTTACGAAATAGTAGAGTGTAATTGTAGAGAAAAATTGTTTATTTTAAAATTGTTCATTTCAAGTGGTGCATTCAATATTCAAAAGTTGAATAAAATTTTTAGAGAAACGTATCGATAAGAAATCTTAAAATTATTCATCAAAAATAATTAACATTTTTTTCTGGTATTAATTTAATATAAAATTTTATATGCACACGTGCACAAGATGATAAGGTTGCATGAGATAAAATATTATTATCGGACGCATCATTCATCTTGTATTAAAATCAGGATATTGGAGACGAGATGCTGAGCAAACATAAATTTATTTGCCATCATATCGCAAATTATCATCCATACCTTGCAATCGTACTGAACCCTCGGCCTTGCCGAGCGCGTTGACGGACGAGCACACGTAGCCGCCGAAGTCCTGTTTTTCCAGCGACTTGACAGTGAGATTCATTTGCCGGGAGTACTCGCTCAACGCGTACTCCGACATTGTGTATTTGTCACTAGGCAGCAGTTTCTCGCCTAAATAGAAAGCGAACGGAAATATTGCGCTACTTTTAATTATTGTGCGTGCGTGGTTCTTCCACTTGCAGAAACATTTTCCACGACATTTGATTTCTATAAAGGCGATCGAAAATATGATTGTGCAATTTAAGCTGATTGATAACGGTTTGATAAAAAATTGTCTATTTAAAATATGTTTATGTAAATATATAAAATATATAAAATGTATAAATATAAATATAAAATATAAAATATATAAATATAAAATATAAAATATATAAATATAAAAGATATAAATATAAAATACAAAATATATAAATATAAAATATAAAATATATAAATATAAAATATATAAAATATAAAATATAAAATATATAAATATAAAATATATAAATATAAAATATATAAATATATAAAATATATAAAATATTATTTCACAGAAATGAGTAAATATTTTGATGGAAAAGTATAGAATCACAAATAAAGAAGAAAAAATATTTCCACTCACATTAGAGTCTCAATATTGCGGTCCAAATATATAACTTGGTAAAATAATCTTTTTATAAGCTCTCAATCAAAGCAATATGTATAATTTAATTTTTGTTGAACAATTATTCTCGTATGTATTTCTTAATATTTGCCTATCGTTTTTTTAAGCGAAAGAAAGTAACGCGTGGAAATCGTAATTCACGAGAAAGTGTTATCGTTAATCAAACATTTTCGAATGCATTGAATTTTGCGGAGAAATTTACGAAGCTCTTTTTGGGAGCGCGCGTTTACCAGCAATACGACAAATCTACATATTTGATTAACGCAGGCAACCTGGCGAGTAAAAATCTTTCTGTGATAAAACTATAGTGGTAAATATCAGTAAAAATGCAGATTTTCAATCTCACACAATTCTGATTTGCAATCAATATTATTACGGCATGTCGAAGTTAACGCTTTGGAAATTGATTGCAGAGATTCTATGGTTAATCAAAAATGCAAATTTGTTGATGTGACATGACACAATACAAACTGCACGATGTTCGTATTGAATCAAATTTTAATAATTTTTTTATTAAATTTTAATAATTTTTTCATTAATTTGATTCTTGAGAGAGAACGATTTTTTGTTCAGCAATTCACAAATTCAAAAATATTTGTGTTTCGAAATTTTTGTGAGAAAATATTTATCTCAGAGTAATAAAAAGGAATCTCTTTCTAAAATTGGATTAAGATTTTTTAAGATACTTTGTCCTTGAATAAGATGTAGAAATATAAGTCTTTAGTTTCTTACCACCTTCTCTGTACCAAGTATTCATAGCGAGCGGCGAGGCTTCGACGTAACATTGCAATACGACGTCACTATTAATTGGCGCAGCCACTAATTGACTTGTCACTTTAATAGAAGGTTGAACTGAAACAATCCAACGTTAAGGATGTATGTGACATATATCGAAATATTAACAAAAGTATTAAAATTTCATAGATTGTTCTACTACTTCTTCTGAATATTTGTGCAAAAACTAAGCAGAATTCTCTTAATGGTTTGCAAGTTATTTAAATTTAAAGTTACTATTGATTCTTATGGAAAATCGCCTATTGTAGCACTTATTGAAAAATTTGACAAAGAAAAAATATTACCAATAAAATAAAAATTTTCACATATATTAAGGAAATTCTAATAAATATTTGTGCAAAACTTGATTTAGATCCACTAATTCGTTTAAAAGTTATTTACTAAAAATTGTAGAAAAATATTATCTGTCTCTTTTTCTCTTTCTGCAAATTACTCGTTTTTCATTGTTTTTCGCAGTTGATTTCAGAGAATATTCACGATCAAAAATTTTTGCCATAAATTAGGAAAAATTAATTAAAACTATTTTCTTTTACAAAGACGTCAAAATCCATATTATTTTGCGATACTTAAATTTTTTTCATAAACCAAATTTATTTTTTTAATTTTTAAACAGTATAAACATAAGAAACATGTTTTCTTTTTAATTTTGACAATTTTTTCCTACTATTGTCATCCAGAACATCCTTAAATTGCCGCAAGTAACGACAAAAGTATAACATCAGATATATTATGAATCGATAGAAAATAGCACTCCGTCATCATTCTTAAATTTTGAAAAATATTGAGCTAGAGAAAAAGCATGTAATGTGCGTCACTAAAATGTCAATTAAAATATCAGATAAAATATATATATTTTTTTTAATATCATTTATATCATTTTCATATCTTATTTTTCTCGCATTTTTAATGCCACATTTCTTATTCTATCAAAAAACTTTAAAAAAAAAAAAAAAATTATATATAATAACCTTGCGAAGGAAGCTTACATTCTTTATAAGCAAGGATATGATAGGACAGAAAATGAAATAAGCGAAATAAGAAAAGTGAAATGGAAAGTGCATTTTGAATTCCGAAGGGGAATCCCGCGTGCTCCTCTCATCTAACAATTAACCAGTTTCGCCGCATTTTGCGCCACCACCCCACCAGTGGATTAATATTACATTTCGTAAGCAGAGCGAATTAATGCGAAACCCTTTGCGCTCAAATATTTACACGCCCCGCGACGACGTGGATAAATCGTCAAGCCCGCTGGTTAATTTTGCAGCAGCGCGCGGCCGGAAGTTTTGCGCGCGAGAAAAAACGCTCTACGCGAGCGGACCCCCTCGGGGGTGGGAGGAGGAGGGGTGTGGGGGGTTTGATAAAGTTTTCATTTGCGAATGCCGTTAGCCAAATTGCACGGTGATTTTTTATTCTTCCGATACGCGCGGCGTAACATTGCGAATGTATGAGCGTATTCCCGGTAATTTGATTGTATTTCCCACGAGAATGTTATTGACACTTTAATGTTATTTTTTTTTTTGCAACAACGTGGTTTTCTGGTAACAAAAATTTGGACTCTTTAAAATTGTAAAAAATTTAAAAACAGATATTTTTCTAATTATGTTATTATTTGATGTTTGAAAAAGTATAAGAAATTTGTGACACGATGTAGCAGAAAATTATGAAATGAAAAATAAAATTTTTTCGAATTACAATATCGATCAATTAGGATAATAAAAATAATTAATATGTGTACGTAATTATGACAAATAACGTACATGCTAATGTATATTACGTGATAATTTTTGTTGGCGTCGGGGCATAGTCGGGGCATGTTGGTTTTCAGCGAAAAGTTTCTGAATAAAAATTCCCCATCCATGTAACGTAGATATTGAAAAATGTTTCAAAGTTTAACTCAACCTCATTTCCTATTTGAAGCCTCATCCTTAGCCACAGTGCCCGGATGATAGTTTTACCGCCAATATTGAAGAAGCATTAATAATCGACATGATTCTCACCCCAATAATTAAAGTACGTCATATCGATAAGAGCGTTTATACCGAGATAAAACTGCATATATATATATATACTGCGCTTAAATTTATAATTACATTAATTATGCAGAGATTATATTTAAATTATAAAATCAATTTATCAAAATCAAGCTATATAACTTAAAAGTTAAAAAATTTTAAAAAAATATTTACATTAATATTC
Source organism: Cataglyphis hispanica (assembly GCF_021464435.1). Taxonomy (NCBI): domain Eukaryota; kingdom Metazoa; phylum Arthropoda; class Insecta; order Hymenoptera; family Formicidae; genus Cataglyphis; species Cataglyphis hispanica. The sequence continues at coordinate 5,612,000 of NC_065962.1, read as the reverse complement.
CAAATTACAAAATAATTTGACAATTTTGCCTCTGTAATTTACAATTTTTTGAAAGTTCGATTTTATCTATGAGGAAGCAAAAGATAATCTAATAAAATTGTTGTACACATTTGACAAGTTTATATTCGGAATTATGTTTTATTTCTCCGTCTTAAATATTATTCTTTCACCGATCCAAACCAAATTCAATATCAATCAACTTTCAATAATACTCTATTTATATAAAAAAAAATTATAGCTGTTATCTCAAAATTTACGGAAATTAGAGCAACCAAAAATATGTTTTTGACATTTTAAAACATTTTGAACATATCGCTATTAAAATTAAAAAAAAAACAATTTTTTGAAATTTCTGCTTAGAAATTAGAAAAATAAATTGAATCATAAATTGTCTCAATAGCATCGTAATTGTTATATATTATACCTGTTTCATTAAATAATTAATTAACGCGCTCATCTTTATCCATCTATCCTGTCACACGCAAACTTGTGAAGGATGGTTACAGGGGCGAATAATTATGTAATAACGTACAGGGACGAATCTAGAGAATCCTTTAACGTGGTAATCTCTTTAACGATCAAAACCTAAATTTCCATTTAAAAATAATGTTTTATTATAATTATAATATTCATAATTTATTTTGTAGGAATATTTTTTGTTTTTTCCAAAATTAAAACTTTCGGGTCTGCTTTTAGAATACATGAATAAACACTGTTTGGCAATTTTGAAAGCAGAAGGCAACAGGATGATGTTCGAGCGCACTGATCTGCTAATACATGCAACGCGACGATGACGGAAGGACGGCTAATTAACGGCCGTAGCGCGACATGATACTTACAGTGAACATCAACGGAGTAACGCTTGCTGACCGTCGGCGGCACGGTGTTGCTGGCTATACAGAGATACATGCCCATCTCTTGCCGAAGCACCCCCGTCAATTCCAGTGTCTCGCCGGAAAAGGATTTCACAGCTGCAATGAAAAAATCAATGTTAAAGAACATGTAATAAAGCTCCCAGTATGTACATACATATGTTTTCCATACAAAATACGTTTTAAAAAACAAAATATAATTTGGCAATATTTACGCTTTTCAACTCGACTTTTCTGTTTTATACGCTTTAATAATAGACACTAAATTGATTTTATCTTTTATTGATTGATATTTTTGATTGTACTCTTTTTAATAATAAATTGCTATTTTAATAAATGCAATAAGATGAACAAGTTCTCTGAAAATTTAGCAAAATTTAAATTTACTAAAATCTTTATACGAGCATAGTCACTTACATATTATATGTAGAGTCATTTTAATATATGTAATATATTTTCATGTATCAAGATATAGTTTGTAACATGAAGGCACTAGTGAGATAACATGACAGAATCATGTTTGAGATATTACATTGAAATTTTTATGGCATACCGCTGGGATCGCCATTTCTGTTAAGAGACTGTCATAGAGAAAAAAATGAGAATTAATATTGAATCGTTACAGAAATTATTTATTTTGTATTTCAAGCTATATTTATATGAAATTATTTAATGAAAAATGAAAATTCTTTCTTTTGACATTTGTGATTAAATAAAAATATATAAAAGCAAGTAAAAAAATGTGCAAATTAAAAACTTGCACATTGTTTCCTCATAATTTTATTTCCTCCTTTTTATAATATCGTAAGTAATTGTTTTTTAAAAAAATTCAAAATTTTATAAAAAAATGAACTTTTTCATCAAATTCAATACAACCATTCTTTAATGATATTCTATTCATGTAAAAGATCAATATCTCAAAATTTGTGGAAGTTAGAGCAACAACACCCTTTTATGGAAAATTCAAAATTTTATAAAAAAATGAACTCTCACCGATCCAAATACAATACCAACTAACTTTTAATAATACTCTATTTATATAAAAAAAAATTATAGCCCGTTATCTCAAAATTTACGGAAATTAGGGCACGTTTTTTTTTGTGCACATACACACGTACGGACATTTTGTAAAAATGTGCTTTTTTGACGTTTTAGAAAATCCTGAATACATTGGCATCAAAATTAAAAGAAAAAAATTTTCCATGAAAACAAAGCTTCTTCTCGAAGAAATAAAAATGCATAAGAGAAAATTATTATATATATATTTTTATCCTTTCATTTCTACTCATATTATTTTATACCGATTATTTATAAAACAGTCAGTCCACAAAATATCAATTTTATTAATATCCAATAATAGCGCGATTTTGAAGAATCAAAATATTTTGCAAAAATATATTTTTTCGACGTTTCTGAACACATTGACATCAAAATTTGAAAAAAAAATTTTTTTCACATAAACAAAGATTCCTCTATGAGAAAGTAAAAATGAAAAAAAAAATTGCAGGTTTCTTAAAATTTTTAAATGATATATGTATCTCGTTATCGCAATACATTGTTTTTTTGCCGACAACAATTATATAAAATAATTCGACCAATAATAATTCCAATAAACTAACAAAACCCAACAATTTTTTCCGCATCAGTCTTTAAATTCTTTTAATATTTCGCACTCTCTATAAGAATCTTAAAAAAAGTTATACTTTTCTGTCAAGCACTTTAATTGACACGAGAACATAATTTTCGCGTATTTGTAGCACGCATTTGAGAAACTTGCACCATCTCTTATTATCCAATCAATAAAAACAAAGTTATATCCGAGAAGTGTCATTTAAATTTTCATGAAAGTAGACTCAGGATTTCCTTGTTCCCAGGGGCATTGAATTTCGAGGATCGTTACCGAAGGCGTGTTATAAAAGTTTACAACGCATCCAATCCTGCTACTCTCCGAAACGCTCTCCCGACTCGTCATTTAGGCGCCGCGGAGGAGTCACGTCCCAACGAATGACAGATTCGCGAGGTGAGGAGATCGCGATTCCCGATGAGTGCCTCCGTTCCTCCTATGCATTTTGTCTCACTAAGATATGCGGGGAGAGGGGAGGGGAGGGGAGGTAGGGAAGAGGGGACTTTACGACCCCTCGCTCGCGCGCTATCCTTTGTTACACTTCGTCCTTCGTCGATCTCGTATCCGCGGATCCGTCCTGCCAATCTCGATCCGTCCTCCCCCACGTTTAACGAGACTCATCCCGGCTGTGTCCTCTGGGTGGTCTATTTTTACGACGCTTCGAGGATCAGACTGACACGAGCGAGCCGAGCGAACGAAGTGGAAGGGGGGAACAATCGTAGGGCGACGATTACGATCGGAGAATTTCTCTTTTTACGTCTTTTCCGACTCTATCCATCTCTTTGCACTTTTTTCTTCCTTTCCTTTTTCCTCCCCTCCCCTCCCCCCCTCCTCCGCGCGCGAAAACTCCTCGAGCTGATCTCTCGAGCGAGAATGACACTAAGAGGACAGGTCGTCGGGGATTCGGCGGCCCTTCCGGCAGAATCGCTGCTTGTACACGGAATGTAGTCCGCGTAGCGGATCCGGGGATTACCGGGGTGGGTGACGTGGGGGTGGGGGGTTGGAACGGATGGACGGGATTGCTTGTAAGAGCGGTCAATAAGTGCACTTTAACTCGCTTTAAGAAGCGACAAGCGGGTCCCGTTCCCGACATCTCGCGCGCGCGAGATGGTCGTTAACCCTTGTAAACTTTAATCCACGGGGAGGGAGGATTAATCGCGAGTTTACTTCGAAGTTTATTAAAGTGAAACAATTCTTCGCGATCCGCGGCACGTGTCCCAAGTAAATCTTTGCGAAATATTTCGGTCGACGTAAAGTTCCGCGTGACGTTTCGCCTCGCCACGCAAATTACACGCACCCGTGTGACATTTCGATAACAATCGGGCGACAGAGCAGTTGTTAGGAGACGAAAGGGGTGTACAATATATATATATATATATATATATATATATATATATATATATATATATTTATCGATTTATTTATTCTGCGATTTAACTTGGCGCCGTAATTTATGGTTTTAGACACACACCACCCCCGTGTGCATTGTGGGGGAGTGGGCGGGGTGGGGGAGGAGAGGGGAGGGTGCTTATATATTTGCCGCGGGGCGCGTAAATTACCATTCGCGCTGTAATTAATTACCGGCGGGCTGGTAAGCGTGAGAGACGATCGATTATTCCGCGCTGATGCGCCCCCGACACTTTTCCAGCCGCGTCGGCGCGACTATCTTAATTAAAGAATCGACGGGATCGTCGTTGGCGCGAATTGAGTTACTCCCTCCCGAAAGCTTTATGCGTATATCGTTGATACTCGCCTCCAACGAAATCCGGCCTAACGGAGTGAGAAAAAAAAAAAAAATTAGATATTATCGATGATGTTCGTCCTCTCGACCGAGTGCACCGCAGATAGAATTCCGTAGGAAGGATTTTTTTATCTTTATGTCAAGTACCTCCCACGTTCTCATTTTTATTAGCGATAAAGTCGAACTTTAATCTCGTAGCTTATATTGTGTATATTCCTATAAATTATAATGCACATTTCATGTAATGCCAAGCGAAAAATAATAAGTCACGACTGATATTGATTGTAGAAAATTTCCTTTCAAGAAGGTAAGTAATAATCGACATACCTGATAACTATAAAAAAAAAAATATTGAAATCTGATTGAAATGTCAACGATACGAACATGATAATTAAGTGCTTATGTAATATTGAAAAATGGCAGTAATTGTATAAATATTTTATCAAATTGATAAACAGCTATTGAACACATAAGAAATATTACTTTAGAACAAGAAGGAAAAATATACATACAAGTAAAAAATTGTGCAAATTAGAAACTTGCACATTGCTTCCTCATAATTTTATTTCCTTCTAATTATAATATCAGTAATCTTTTTTTAGAAAAATTCAAAATTTTATAAAAAAAATGTATTTTTTCATCAATTCTCATCAAATTCAATACCAACCACTCTTTAATGATATTCTATTCATGTAAAAATATTTAGATCAATATCTCAAAATTTGTGGAAGTTAGAGCAACAACACCCTTTTTGGAAAATTCAAAATTTTGTAAAAAATAAATTCTTTCACCGATCCAAACCAAATTCAATATCAATCAACTTTCAATAATACTCTATTTATAAAAAAAAAATTATAGCTGTTATCTCAAAATTTATAGAAATTAGAGCAACCAAAAATATGTTTTTGACATTTTAAAACATTTTGAACATATCGCTATTAAAATTAAAAAAAAAAAACTTACAAAAATTATTTTATTAGATTATCTTTTGCTTCCTCTATGAGGAAGCAAAGGGACATTAAATATGGAAAGAAAATTGCAGAAATGATTTATTTATGTTACCGTTATAATTATCTTCTAATATTTGACGCGTTAAATAAGTTTCCCTATATTTGATATATAGCGATGAATCACTGCAATTGAGGATGCAATTCAATAATAAAGCTAAGATGACCGACATCGAGAAACTAGAAACCATGTCGGCATACACGTATGTCACCTATGACCTGTGTTTCTGCAACATCTACGTCCGCTTCGCAGTTAGAATTTATCGATCAACGTGCACCCTATATATCAGGTGAGATATCAATCAATACTTTGAATGTAAATCCTAAATTCAAAACTCTAAACTAAACATAACAGTCAAAATTTCAATTAAAACTTGACATTAAAATAAACGAAAAAACGGAAATATTTCCAAGGCTTTAAAAGAGTACACATTTTTACTTTCTTAAAACGAGAAATTGTTTGATTAATTGGTGAAAATTTTGAAAAATAAATATTCCAAGACAATTCTGATTTAAATGTAACAAATTAAGTACTGATAGTGTAATGATAATCGTGTACGGTAATTAATGCGAAGAAGAACTAATTATTTGCGTAATCGGAGTTGGTTTTTGCTTTGTATGCCGTAACATCAAGCACATAATTAATTAGCATAATTATTCCGATTATTTCTGAGTGAAATGTTATATCAAAGTTTTTGTTTCATTAAATTGAACGCGTTGAAAATATCAGCGCGGGTCTATTTTACATCCCGATATAACGTTACACGCACGTTGTTATTATGATGCTAAAATCAATGGGTATCATTGAAACCGAGAATATAAAATTACTAACAAATAATAATTAAAAAAAGATAAACATAACTGGTTACACGATACTAAGGTTACAATGGAAAATGAGCACAAAGGAATTCACCGAAATATACATAGCTTACTACTGTGTGCGATAATAACGTAATACAAGATAAACTGAACTAGAAATTTCATTATCCTCCTGTACTATACAAATATTACTGCGTAAAAAAATTTTCGAGTTTGCGAAATTTTTTTGCAAATATTATAACAAAATAGAAATTCTACAAATGTTATAAAGCTTATGAGGGAGGGTGCTGTTTACGAAATACCCTCTACATAAATAAATTTGCTTTACATATTGTGCCCACATTGTGTATCCCACGGGCGTAATTTGCACTATTTAACTATGTTGAAGCTATTATTATTCCAGCAAGATATATATATATATATATATATATATATATATATATATATATAGTCATCTTGCTGAATGCATTCGCGGAGCGATGCGGTTTCAAAGGAATCCCGGATAACTCGATTTTACGAGAATACCGGATTCAGTTGAGAATTGCGATTCAAAGCGTATTTCTAAAATATCAACAATTAGCGAACTTACATTGAGTAAGTTCATCAGGGCATGGACTGCACGCAGTTTGTGTGTTACATTTTCAGTTCGTCTATATTTCAAACCACTAATGTACGTATGTCTGCTAATGCAGGTCTATTGAATGCGCCTCTCACATTGTGACGAACGTTAATTATCATTTACGATAATGATATCAAGCAGCGAAGGCTTTAAACGCAATTCGATTTTAAGTACATCGATCCTACATTATGATTATTATTATTATTAAAATCCGATATTATTATTGAAAAGGAAATTTTATTTTATATAATACTATAATTAAAAAAAAAAAAGATAATAATAATAATATTCACGGGGCGAGCGCGCATATAATTTTTAATTAATTAATTTAATATTATTATCATAAAAAAATATTATATATATATAATTAAACCTTTCTTCTATAATAATAGTATTATAATTAAAAATCACATATACGCGCGCTCGCTTCGTAAATATTATCTTTTTCCTTTAATTCATATAGTATTATATAAAATAAAATTTCTTTGTCAGGAATAATATCGGATTATAAGAGAAAAGTTATATATATAATACTATTCTTCTTTTCATTAGAATTAAATCCCTCATGTTCAATATGCTCGATTAGAAAGAATAAATTTTGCATTAAATTATAAAAATGCAATTCAACGAGATGTGCTTACATTGTTTCTGGCCATCCTCTCTGAGAATGATGTTGCGACCGTCCTCTCGTTTCCAACTGACAGTAGGCTCTGGCACACCGGTGGCGACGCATCGCAATCTTATATTGCCCCCTTCGTGAGTGACCATACCATTTGCAGTCTCGTCGTCTATTATGTCGGGCGGTACCACTACTTCCATGTATCCCATCTAAAGAAATAAAGAAGATATTGTACTTTGACATTTAGATTGTCACTGGAAACCTAACTTTTTCGGAAAGAAAAATAGGCTGTGAAAGGTTATTTAAAAAAAGCAAGAACAAATATTCAATTTCTAATAGAGTCTTATAATTATATATACTGTGCATAATTTAAGTTAATTATAACTCTTCAATTTTTCAACTTATACCAATTATTTTAATTATTTTAATATAAAGAATTCTATTAGCGCGCGTTTTTTCTACAACAATAGTTGAGTTATCTCATTATTAAAATCATTTCTACCAAGAGGATAAGAACAGATTATATTTTAACGTACTATGAGCGCGAAGAAGATCAAAGAGTTAAAAAGATCGAAATTCCTTTATGCAGAATAAACAGTCCGCAGGGAGATCATACTAAGGCGGTCTGGCAGAGACAAGGCTCAAACTACTTGCCGTGGAAAAAGCACATTGTTTTACGGTCCTGTGCACGTACACGATGAGGGTATCCTACGCACGGGTATAATAATATGGGAGTATAGAATTTACTAGACATGGAATTGTGCACGTATTCTATTCAATTCAATGAAAGCAACACGCAGGGAAATATACGGTTTACGATAAAATAAGATAAAAATTGACTTTGAATTTTCCGCCACAGGGATATTTTAATATTGACGTGAAATATTGTTTAAATTCTACAGATAGCATCGTTAGCGATAACAATAATATAGTAAAAAAAATTTTGATATTTTATACAGTAAACGTACGGATGAGGAATAAAATTCCCTAATTGAAATAAAATTCCCTTAATGAAATTTGAGCTTCAACCGCGTATATGTGTAGCTAAAATTTTTTAAAACATATTTTATTTTATTCTCCATTGTAAAATAATAAATGTACGATATATCTGTTGCACTTGCTCCAATAATCCTTATAATCCTTAAAAATAAAAAATTTTTTCTTCCAGAAAATGTAAAAAAAATTTCCTAATTATAAAAGTAGAAGATATGACATTATTTATCAAATTCCATCGATTAAAATATTGCGTATAATATTTAGGATTTAATTAAATTTTTTTCTTTAATATGACAATATGTAATGTTTTAATGAGTCAAATTTTAAATATAAAATTAACACAATCTTTTTCAAATAATTTTATTTTAATACTTAAATCATGCGAGATGTTTAAAGCCAACTTTTAATCCTACAAAATTCAAATAGAAAATAATTAAAAAATTAATGATAATAAATAAGCTAATGAAGTACTTTACACAAGTATCTGTAATAATATCTCGCGTGTACGACATTTAATTTCCTCATCGTTAGGTCAAAAATATCGCGTTGCGCTGGCGCGAGACGTCAGTCATCCTAAACCATGTTAGAGTGTTTTGTGGCGTACGTTGTTGTGTAAAAAAGAGGCACCGTTTCACGACCCAAGGCACGTATCGGTCGGGCAGGAGTGACGGTCGCTGGTGCGTCATGGATTAACGTGAAATTTACTGGTCGTGGTGCGGTGCACACATCCCGCGGAATTCAATGCGACCGGCAAAGCGGGAAACCTTCCGATGCAATATACGGCCCTGCCGCGAAATAAAGGGCGCAAAGTGGTCGTCGTGGCGCAAACGGGAGGCGTGAATGCGATAATATAATAGACATATTTATATATGTGTGTGTGTGTGTGTGTATGTGAGAAAAAAAAAAGCTAAAGAAGACAAGGGACAGATCGGGTTTTACGGATATAAAACTATGTGTGTGTATATAATGATATATTTAATTATTAATTAATTTTATATACATATATATGTATACTGAAAAAAAAGTTATTAAAAGTTATTGACTAAATATGTTGAATTGATTATTATTTCTTTAATTGAAATATTTAAGTATTTAAATTGAATACGATATATTAAATCTAACATACATAAGTACTTAGATTAATTAATTTAATTTTAATTTATAAAAAATGGTAATCAGATGAATTTAGTGATATTAAAATTTCTTTTTTTCTTAGTGTATAATTATTGATTTTATTTATGTAGTAAATAATACAATAAAGTAGATAGCCTTTTTTGTAACTTATACTATTCTTCATATTTTAACTGATAAAAATCTTTCTTTTTTAAACTGCATCTTCGTACACTTTTTTTTTTTTTTTTTGCAAACTCCGAGCGTTAGTCTACGGAAGAATGTAGCAACTGGCCAGATGCGGTTTAAAGGACGCGCGGATCTCGGGCGGATAAAAGCGCGGTATATAAGACCGATAAATAATCTCGCATCGGTACAACACACTCGGGTCTCGGGATTTAAGGCAACGAAGGGATATTTCGAGCGGCCGAGAGGTCTAGCAACGAGGAGCGAGGCAAAGCCTCGCGATATTCCCCGTCTCGGAGGAAACAGACGTTCGAAGCCGTACGACGTGTGCACCTGCCGCAACCACCCTCGTCGTCGGCAATAATTTTCCCGCGCGCTTTCTCGAACGCGCGCGTAGCTTGAGCTTTGCCGAAAATCTGCATAATTAAAGTTGCCCGACGCGACGTCTTGCCGCGCCACGACGTCATTCTAGGGGGAATGCAATTGCGATGCAGTGCCCCTTTTGCGTCAAAATGTTGTACGCTCGTCAATGAAATTGATCCGAAGAGTGTTGAGATAAAATTGCGCAAAAAATAATATACAAGAGTTTAAACGTGCCGGCCAGACCTTGAGATTTTATAAAAAGTTTAATTTTGAATCAAAAGTTTCTCGTAAACACGGCTGGAAAAATGTTTCCTTAAAAAGTTAGCGCACAAAAATCTTTGAAATTAGGATTATTTTATAAATATCAGGGAAAACATATGTTTATTAATAAAAAGTACTCAAACAAAAATTGTAGAGAATTAAATTATCTTTCAAATAAGATTAAAATGATTGTAGTACGTCCCATAAGTTTTGAGATAATCAATTTCAAATTACAAAAAGTATTTTTTTTTTAAATACTCTATAGATTTAGCTAATTTTTAATGTTTATCTTGCTTGTTATTCCACTAAAAAAATTATACTTTTTGCATTGTTTAAACCAATCAGGATGAAGGAAAGAGCAAAAGATAAAAAAAATGAAATTAAAAAAAGACAATAAATTTCTTGGAAAAAATTATAAAAATAAAAAATAAAAATCTTTTTTTATAAAAATAAAATAATTCTTCTTTATAAACTAAAATAAAACTGTAGAGTATTTTTAAATTTTGATATACAGGCAAGAGTTCGAAGATAAAATGATATCTATAACAACTGTATAAGAATGACTTGTTACTTAATTTTAATGATAAAATTTTGTACTTTAAATCAAAATAATCTCTTTTTACACGTCGACTCTGATATGTAGCTGCGGCTACAGGCCGATACTACCATCGATATTACACCGCGAAATAATGATCGCGGATAAAGAAAAAGCGCGCGTTAAAAAGTTATGGTCGGGCTTGTATATGGAATTTTAAAAATTCCTCCGTATCTGCGGACAGATCTGGCGAAATTTCACGAAACCTCGATCTTTTTAATCGAATTACGTGGCGCGGCGCGATATCGCGCACTGCCGATGGGAATCGATAAAGCCGCGCGTGTAACGGCCGCCGTGCGTGCAATTCCGGCGCGGAAGCGCCGTCAAAAAATAAAGCGTCGGGATGAAGGTAAATGGAAATTAATTTAACAGAGATACGTTGTTATTACGGATGCGCGTTTCACTGTACCGGATATTACCGTTTGAAGCTGTGTTTGCGGTATTTCGAAAAATGCGGGTACCCGGGTGTATCATTAAAAAATTGGTGAAAAGGGAGAGAGGGATAAACGTAAATATGAAAACGTGAGGAAACATGTGTTGTGAAAAAAAAAAAAAAAAAAAATTGCCATATGCCACTTAAGGATCTATATGTATTATGTCAAAATATATTGACAAAAACATGGAAAATTCATAAATTGTTCTTCTATTTCTTCTGAATATCTTGCAAAACTTGAGCACAATTCTCTTTATGGTTTGGAAATTATTTGAGTAAGTTTGTATTGATTCTTATGGAAAATCGCGTATTGTAACTTTTACAAATTTGATAAAACTAGAATATTATAAACGCGCGCTACGCGCGCGCCATTTATTTTATGTGTATGTGTATATAATTATTTACATATTAATTCTAGTTTTCTACTTTTTCAAAATAAATTAAATAAAAATTACACACCCACTTAATATTTAGACTATCAAATGTGTCGCACATTGTCAGTTATGACAAGCTTTTATTAATATAAAGTAATGTTCAGTGCATCGTCGAGATAACCAATCAGCATCGCGAAAAAGAGGTAACAATATTGCTAGTATATAATAAACTCCGTGATATATTAATTGATAATTTAATAATTGATTTATAATTTAAAATACATGTATAATTTAATATTCCGTTTGTATATACGTCATAGTACGGAAAATATTTCGGCAATGAATAATCAAAACATAACATAGTATACGGCCTTGACGATGTAAACATTAGCGCGCTAGTGTTATGGCTTACGGCTTTATTATTCTCACGGCGACACTCGAACAGTAAGGAACGCGAAACACTCCACAAAATTTCTCTATTCAACGCGATCGCGACAAATATCGGGAAATAATTTGATATCATAAATAATTAATTATCTTTCATACACTTTAAATTTTGAATAATTATATACGTAATTATATCATAATGGATAAATTTCGAAGTGCGTATTTTGCGTGACATTTTAATCAAGAATCAAAATGATTAGAATCAAAATTATAAATTATTGTTTCATCGCAATCTTTCTCTCTCTTTCTCTCTTTATAAACAATAATTATTTCTTTAAAAATATTTGATTTCTAATTATATTTTATCGTTATTCGATTTTTTGATAATTTAAATATGATTCGGTTTGAGAACGCGTAATAAAATAGTCAAATCGTAGGTTCGAATAATGATTAATATATTAATAAGCTCCATGATATATTAATCGTTTATTAAATAATTAATCTGTAATTTAAAATACTTGTATTATTTAATATTCGACACCGTATATACGTCACAGTACGCAACATACTTTCGGCCGCGAAACAATAACATTGTATTCGGCCTTGGCGATGTAAACATTAGCGCGCTATTGTTAATATGTCTTACGACTTATAGTCTTATTATCATTCGTTCATCAACGCTCGAGCAATAAAGTCGTATTTGTCGACTCGCAGTACGATTTTTGTGTAAAACGGGATTCGATCGTGCCGAAAGTGCGGGAGTGTCGTTGAAAGTATCGCGCGTACAAGTGCGGAAGTATCTTTTAATAAAAGTGCGGAAGTGCCGTTAAAATATCGCGCGTGTGAATCAGCCTGAGAGAAGGAGGAGGCCTAGGAGAGGCATCCTGCATCGGCGGAGCAACCCAAGGGTGAGTATTATTATTTTTATATTAATTATTATAAATCCCGTACACGTATTAATTCGATTCGATCATTGAATAGTTTAAACAAGAGAGACTCATACTATAAAAGTTTTTATTTAAAATAGTTTTCTTTTTTAGAATTTATAAAATTATTTCATATTTATATATCTTCTTATTATTATACGCATCGGATATAAAATTTGATGCGCACAATAATAATTTTTTGAAATATTAATAATTATTTTAAACGTTGTTATAATTTGGATTTTATATTTGTGTGTTGCAGACAATGTAGTCTCAAGACCAAATCTCCGCTGTTGCGCATCAGTGCCGGTGAGTGATGAATTTTATTTTATTTTGAGGTGACGGATCCGTAGATATTGTAGATGCAAATGTAGATTGTAGATTGTAAATAAATCCGTTACCTCAAAATGGATGGGCTAGAACAAATGCAAATAACTTTTTAAAAATATATTAAAACACATTAGAAATATAATTTAAAAAATAAATTAAAACAAAAAATTGAAAAAGATATAAAATATTTTTTTCAATAGAAAGTTTTTTAATTTATTTAATGTAGAAGACGCTAATAACTTTATTTTTTATGAAATATTGATAATTATTGTGACATTGCGTCAATTTTGTCATAACTTTTTATAGCCCATCCATCTTTATTATCTATAGCAATCTTATTATTTATAGCAATGAAAGCTTAGACAGTTTGTCATGCATCGTTTTAATATAATTTTATTTTAGTCAATCTAATGTCAAGTTATCAATCAAATTTAATCATTGTTTGAAGTAATAATCTTATTTAATCTTATAATAATATATAATATTTATAATATATAATTTATATTAAAATAAATAATAAAATAAAATACGCTACGCGTATCCTATATTATTATGTAAATATTATTATATTATTGTCATGTAAATATTATTATATTATATTATATTATATTATCCTATATTATTTATTAATTTTATTTTATATATTTTTATAATTTTATTTAATTTTATTTTTTTTAAATTAAACATTGTTACTTCAATCAATTAAATCGTCAAATTATCCGTGTGGCACAACAAACGTTTTATTCATTTCATTTTAATATAAATTACCTATATAAATCCTATATTATTTATTAATTTTATTTAATTTTATTTTATTACGATTAAATATTATTACTTCGCAATCAATTATTAAATTTGATTGATAATTTGACTTTCAGTCAAATTATTCATATATCAAATTTTGCATATATAAAAATATATCAAATTATATTATATTATTATATTATATTATATTATTTATTAATTTTATTTTATATATTTTTATAATTTTATTTAATTTTATTTTATTACGATTAAATATTACTTCACAATCAATTATTAAATTTGACTTTCAGTCAAATTATTTATATGTCAAATTTTGCAATTTATTGAAACGATGCATGAAAAAACTGTCATGTCATAAATGAGCATAAAATTATGCTCGTGTACCCTGGCGGCAATAATTAGTCGGCAACGAAAGGAATTTTTTTTCCTTCATTTCGACCCCTGATAAGGGGTCAAAGCTACATCTCTGGCTAGACGTAGCCAGAATTAATATGGCCAGGATCAACGATAGGTAAGTCCAACTGGCCCAACGGAAACAGCCTACGGTGCATTATATTAGGGCATTCTATTAGGGCACGCGATTAGGGTACTCATCTATTATAAAATACATATAACTATTATAAAATTAGTTATATGTAATATAATAATATGTATAACTAATATGTATTATCTGGTTTTTCTAAAATCAATTAAATCAAAATTATATATATATATAATATTTGAATTGTCAAATACGCAGCCATGACAGATTTTTATTAATATAAAATAATGTACAGCGTAATAACCAATCAACATTGAGGAAAAGAAGCAACAATACTTGCGAGTATCGATTTAACATGTCTTTTTTAAGAGTGGAAAAAAATATTATTGGCAAAAAAAAATTTAAACATATTAATTAAACATTTAATTAATTAAATATTAATATAATTTAATATTAACAAAACTATACCAAACATTTGTGCAGAACTTGATTTAAATCCACTTATTGTTTAAAAAATTATTTATTAAAAATTATAACAAAATTCTTATAGTAATCCTTTCTATAAACTACTCATTTTTTTCTTGCAATTGACTTCAGAGGCTATCCACAATCAAAAGTTTTTGTTACAAATTTGTAAAATTAGTTAGAATTATAATTAATTAATTAGAAAAATATTAATTATAATTATTTTTTTATGAAGAATTTAAAAATATTATTTTTATGATCCTAATAATATTAATTTTTTTTATAATCCAGATTTATTTATTTAATATTCCAAATAGTATAAACGTAAGAAATATGTTTCTCTTTTTTATTTAAATTTTGGAAGCTTTTTGCTATTATTGTCTAATCAAAAATCCTTAATTACGTTATTTCGGCACTACGTTATGCTACCCTATGTGTTTTAATCTCAGAATCAAAAGTCGAGAGTTTAATCTACATAAATCTTTGTAATTAAATGAAAAAAAGGACGCTCACCTGACTGCGCATGGGATCGGTGTTGACTTGACACATGTAAGTACCGGAATCGTTCTTCTGAACATTCGACACGTGCAATTTCCACGTGTTGTGTCCGTTGTGCGTCACGGATAATCGATTATTGTGTGCCACCAAGTGTGTGTGTATCGCCAGAATAGCACGGGAATCGGATTTTATCCAGGCTACCTGTACAACATCAGATATACGAAATGTTATTTCTCGAGGTGAAAGAAAATTGGCTATTTGATTGAAATATGAACTAAGACTCTTAGAATATATTTAAATTAGTTGTTTTAATTTATTATCAATGTAAAATTAAACTAAACTTCCAGCTAAACTTGATGCAATTATCATTAAAATTCACACAATAAAAAATAATTCAAAAAGAACAAAAATAGCTTAAACAATAATTTAACTCTAATTAATTGATGCTATATTTGCGTTTAAAATAAGATATAAAATTTTTTGATACATAAATAAATTCGTATCGATGTTCACAGTAATAATAGTCGGGATATAGTCAGACTTAAAAAAATGAAAATTTATGCGAATAAAAACGTACAGCGTGTAACTCGAAGAAGTTCATATTGTGTCACGTTAACAAGTTTAATTCTTTCATTTTTTTTTCGTAAATTGTGTCGTTTATTGTAAAAATGTATTATACAAGGTGTCCTAGACGTACACCCCTTTTCTTTCAAAAACTAAACATTTTAGAGAAAAATGTTTTGAACAAAAATTGTATGGTTTTGAGGGAAACATAAGGTGGTGTTATTGGTTTGATCTTGGATGGCATCGTTAAGGTCAAGTCAAGGATACCTTTAATTTCTTAAATGGAATCCTCTATTTTTTATTGCATATTCTTGTAGCTTATGTCGAGAGCTTTCGAAAACACTATAATAAAATACTTTTTTATTAAGAATTTTTTGAGTTATTTTGTATCTTAATCTGACATATTTTAGTATAAAATATAAAATATCTCGAAAATTATTTAGTGTTCGATAATTGTATCGTAATACTTTTATGTACAGAATAATAAGATGAATCAAATGGTGTACAGAAAATAATTGTTTTTAAAAAAATGTATGCAATTATATGCAATATATTTTTCTATAACAATTATTTATTTTTTTTTTTTTACACCATTTGATTCATCTTATTATTCTGTTCATAAAAGTATTACAATACAATTATTGAACACTAAATAATTTTTGAGATATTTTATATTTTATATTAAAATATGTCAGATTAAGACACAAAATAACTCAAAAAATTCTTAATGAAAAAATACTTTATTATAGTGTTTTGGAAAGCTCTCGACATAAGCTATAAGAATATGCAATAAAAAATAGGGGATTCCATTTAAGAAATTAAAGGTGTCCTTAGGACACCCTGTATATATAGTTAAAACGAAATCCGGAAGAGTCGCGTTTCTCTTAGTAGTCAGTCTCAATACATAAGCCTTATGGCAGACAATTTTTTTAATATTCATGCTGTACGCGAGCGAGATTTTTTAAAATACTTTTTACTACAATAAACAACAATTGTTTGAATAGGAAATTGCACCTTGTACGATTGCAGATGATTAACGACGCAGGTGAAGAAGACGTCACGACCTTGGATCACTGTGTGATTTTCCAAAGGGGCTAAGAACTCGGGCAAAACTTCCGGGGTGATTTGACCTGAAACATCACAGTAATGTGACACGTTTACTTACTTTACGTCACTCCCTTTCTCTTATCAATTATACAAAATGAATACTAAGGAAAGGCAAGGGCATCATGAGAGAGCAGTATATTTTAATAAAAAGTGTTTTCAACGGATCTATAATATAAGCCGAGCTCTCTTTCGAGCCAAATATCAAAAAAAATAAATTAACGAACAGATAAAAAAAAAAAAAAAATATCTAGAAACTGTAACACAATGAAACTGGCAATAGAGGAACAATCGAAAAAAAAAAAAAAAAAGATTTACTGCGCACTTGCAATCAATTTGCGAGTTTCAACTCTCTGTATATCGAACACAATAAACGACAAACAAAACAACGCATTTTGAAGCTGCGTCACGTTCCATCCTTTTCAATTTCCCCAGATATTACGACGAAGCGATCGCATCTCGCTTTGAAAAATGCGATGCGCCGTTCGAAAAAAAAGAAGAAGAAGAAGAAAAAAAAAAAACGTGAGTAAAGGAAGCCGAGCGAATGCCGTGGCATCTCTCTGACGAGCAGAGACTGCGCTTGTGTCTCGCGGAATGCATCGCCGCGATTCGCCGTCGATTCCAAGTGCATGCATGAGCGAGCAGCACGCCGCCGATTAGATATTCAAGGCATAGGTCGAGGAGGGGCGAGAGGAGGGGGGAGGTGAAACAACCCCATCCCCCTGCCCGCTCGCTCTCTCTCTCTGCCGCGTTTTCTCCCGCCGGTCTAAAAGAGCAAAAGAGGGAGAGAGAGAGAGAAAGAGAGCCACCCATATTCTCGTATCGAATTCTTGTATGCGTTCATGCAAGAAGGGCGATAAATGGAAAAATTCTTGAATCTCGCAGTCGTAATCCGGACACCGGATCCCCGGTTTTCATGGGTCGGTTTTACTACCCTCGTCGGGCCGCTCGCTTCGTCGTACCTTCAATCTCATCCCTCGCTCCTCCACTTTTCCATTCCGCTCTCTTTCTCTCGTCCGAACCCTACCCGGCCGGCCGTTTTATTAACTAAATTTAATTTTCTCCCTTTAAGGCAAAGAAAACTGCGAAAGTTCTCCCGGGAAAAAAAAAAAGAAAAACACTGTAAACCTATTGAAAGTAATAATCGGATGCGAGAATAATTGGTATCGCGCATTAAATGTATCTTTACATGAACTGTCACTTTTATTGCCGTAAAGCCATTTTCCAGTTATGTTTATGCAAGAAATTACGTCCTTTTATTAACTCTTGTTTATGATTTTTTAAATTAAATTGCCTCTTCTCCGTCTAATATATAATTTTCTGATACATTTATCTTAAAGAAGGAGTAATACAAATTTTTATTTAATAGCGGAAGAAATAACGCTCGTGCAATTGCATCCTCTTTTTCTTCCTCTTGCTTTCTAATGAAGGAATCCTAACGTTACGCTTAATTTTTCATAAAATCCTGCGAAGAGTGTGCGTGTATTCACGCGCGCCATGTATGCAAAGTAGAAAAAGAGATAGAGAGAGGGAACACATAACGCGAAGTATAGTATGTCCCTCCTTTATTGCGCCGGAATTTCATTCCGGGTCTAATTGTAATCAGTGAAGTGTAATTCTAGCAATTTGTCGTCAGGATATCTAATTAATTAGGTCCTTTCGCGAGCGGCCAAGGGACTACAAACGCGCGCGCGCGGTCCTCTTCGTTAATTACACCGTGCGCAGGATGGAATTTTTCATCGAAATTATCACGCACCGTCCAGGAAATTAAGATAGCCGTGATGCTCGCGGCTGCAATCGATTTCGTTTCGCTTTTTCTCCTGTTTTACATCCGTTCCGTTTACGCGAACGTAAGGCAAAATTGTACCGCGAGGGATTCTTTGAATAAAAAAAGCATAGTCTCGATTCTCGATATTGCACTGGCAGATATGCAATCTTTTCCCTGCCAGATGCAAAAGAGTTTCATTCTGTTTTAACTAGTCAATTTTTATTTATATTATGTGCATTAAAAAATATATAGATACATTACTCAAAAAAAAAAGAAAAAAAAAATTGGAAACACTTTTCATACTCTAAGAATTGGGCTATTTTCAAATCGCTGAAACTCGACGGAAAATCATCATAGGCACAAAATTAAGAAAATATTTTAAAGATTTAAATATTTTAAAGGATATATTATATATTATATATAAGTATTATATATTATATATAAAGTATATTTTAAATATTTTAAAATATTTTAAAGATTTTTAAAGCTCAAAGTTTCAATCTTAACACGTTATTAGTGATTTAAAAATTTTTTTTTATTTTCCTTGTTCTGGGCTTTAAAAAAGAATACATTGTTTTATTCCTAAATTATGTATTTTTGATACTCTGCAACTCGATAAAAAAAATTCTCTCGAAAAATTTTAACTCATGTTCCATAAACTATAACATTTTGTTTACAAAACGCGTTTTCTTAAATTTTTCTACAATTTTTTTTGAAGCTAAATTGTATCTTTCAAAAATATCGATTCTCGACGAAAAATCATCGTAGATGAAAAAACATTTTGAAGCTTGAAGTTTTAATTTTGACGCGCTATTGGTGGTTTTAAAAAATTATTTTATCTTCCTTTGTGTATTTTAAAAAACAACACATTGTTTTGTTCCTTAAAATTATAAATTTTTGACACTTTGAAATTCGTTAAAAAAATTCAACTCAAATTTCATAAATTACAACATTTTGCCTATAAAATGCTTTTTTTAAATTTTCCTACGATTTTTTTTTGACTGAGTCACACGATTTTCAAACTAAACTGTATTTTTTAGAAATGATGTTGGTACTTGACAAAAAGTTATTGTAGAAAAAAAAAATTAGAAAGTATTTTAAAGCTTGAAATTTCAACTTCAACGCGTTATTGATTTAAAAAAATTTTATTTTCTCATTTTTAAAAAATACAAATTTAATTTCAAACTCTCATGTAATAGCGCAAAAAAGAAAATCGTAGAAAAATTAAAAAAAAAAAAAAAGTATTTTATAGATCAAATATTGTAGCTCATGAAATTAGAGTTGACCTTTTTGAGAAAAATCTTTTTATTGATTTGCAGAATGTAAAAAATTAAGTAATTTTAAAAAACAAAACAATGTATTCTTCTTTAAAACATAGAAGAAGAAAAATAAAATTTACAAAAATTACTGATATGATCTACGATGATTTCTCGTCAGTTTAAAAATAGCCAAATGTTTAGGCAATGAAAAGTGTTCCCTATTCTTTTTAATAGTGCATATAATCTATACATTCTTAAAAATCATAAAATCTCAACTTGAATGATTTTCGTCAAATGTATATGTAAAGTAAAGATAAAAAAATTTTGCAAATGCGTCTCTGCGAGTCTGACTCTCGTTACGGCCAACGCTGAAAGCCAATAAGACTGTCAGGCGTTTCTGTGGCGCAATAAGCGGCTTCCAGCAAACGCTAATAAAACAGTTAGGCAGAATCTGAAGGCGATCTTCAGCGAGCGGTATTAAAAAGGATTATAAATAAAAGTCACCGGGCGTCGCTTCCCCCGCGTCTAATTTAAGGGAGCAGCCGGCAGGATCCTCGGAAGCCATAGGACGGCTCCGACGATAGATTCGGGTTGAGTATCCAATATGATACCCACTTTATCCAGGGGGAAAGGACGGTAAGCCAGCCGCACAATGGCAGCCGCCGATTTCAAAGAGTTTGGATTTCGCTTGGCCTTTCTCCTGCACGCCCCGACAGAAATCCTGTATCGTTGAAATGGCGAATTTAAAATGTGTTCCCCGGTGGCGAGATAGCGGAATATTCCTCAACCGAAATCATCATCAGTTCTCGAAAGCAGCGCGCTTTCAACATCTCTATCGCTATCTTATACAATCTTGTATCTAAAGACTGTTTGGTAATCGTTTTCGGCGGTGCATCAAGTCGATATTCAAACTCCAAAGTATGTTAAAAATGCAATGGTGAATTTAAAAAAAAATATTTAAAAAAGATTATTTATTTTTAGAATGTCTCAAAGTGATTTTTTTCTCTTTGATTAAATACGTTGGAAAATGTGTAGATGAGACTGAGTTAATAAAACAATGCTCGCGGTTTGTCTAAGAAGATGAGTTATCAAGAATAAGAGAGGAGCACTTGCCGGGATGTCATTTCACGTGATGAAATTCAGCGAGCGAAGATGGTCGGGAGACAGCAAGAAACGTGACACGCTCGAATGCGTATGCTAATAGGCAGACGTGCCTCGGGCAAAAGCGACTATTAGCGTGAGTTGCGACAATGAGCCAATGTCATCAAGGTAACATTTGCGCTTGCGATAGCAAAATTATTGCGATACGCAACTCGCGCGCAAACGGAAATAAATCGAGAACGTCAAAGTTTCAAGAACCGTGAATCGTCTCTCAATTAGGATCGTTAAATTTTCAGTTTTCATTTCGGACCTTTTATTCGCAAAAATTTAACTAAAAATTTTTCAAAATAATAGTTTTTAACATACGACATCTCTCTCACTAAATTAAGTCCACTTGGAACTAATTAAGATTACATATCTTTGATATGTCGAAAAATAGATCAAAATTAAACAATTTTTATTATAAGTAAAATTATGTTTTAAAAAATATATGTCTTGTAAAGTAATCTTTTGAGAAAATTTTGCCAAAATTGAAAAAAAAGATATCAAAAATTGATATTTCCTATTTTTGTAAAAAAGATACCAGAGATATCTCTGTCCTCTCTCATTTTAAACAAAAAACAAAAATTTTCCGTTAAGTTGGATGAATAAAATTAGTGCTTGTCATAGGATATTTTTGATTTGTGGCTTAATTTTTTTTTATAAACAAAAAAAGGTCCTTCTTTTAGGTTGAAAACCACATTTTTGGTATAAACCGCGGTCATTTTTTGAAAAAATCAATATTTTTTAAATCGGCTGCGACAAGCTTTAGTTTTATTCATCTAGTTTAAGAAAAAATTTTTGTTTTTTATCTGAAATAAGAGGGGGGCAGAGCAATCTCTGGTACTGCAAACGCTGTTTTTAAAAACACCGTTCGAGAAAATAACTGCCAGGACCTCAATTTACGATTTTTTTTAATTAAAATTTTGACATGTATTTTCATTTTTTAATAAAACATAATTTTACCCACAATAAAAACTTGTTTAATTTCGACCTAGTTTTAGATCTGTCAAACATATATGTCATCCCTTAAAGAACAAAGAATTAAAAATAATAATTTTATTTTTAATTTTGTCAGACTAATTAAAGAATAAAGTTTTTTACTATATACACACTCGAATAATATCGTTGATAGTAAAGAATTCTCGTTCTTTTTAATTCAGACTTCTCGAGTATGATCATGAATAAAGTGTGATTTGTGATGAAACTGCGATGCCTTGTGTATAATGTAATCGAAAGAAAGTTTTGTTTTAATTTAAAAAAGAAGGAGTCGTATCGAAAGAACAATCGAGAACAGTCGGAGAGAGGCGGCTGTTCGAGGCGAGAGAAGGAGACAGAGGAATTACTCCGTATTTCCACGCGGATTAAACGTCCAAGTTTTTTCTTTTTTCTTTCTTTTTTTTTTTCTTTTCGCCAAAGTGTGTTCCGGATTTTCAGATCGCGACAGCCACGGCGGGCTAAACTCGAAAAATTCCACGGATTCTTGCACGAGCGCGCTCGCTCGCTCGCCTCGGCTCCGTGCACGCGTGTCTCACCGCCGGAAATTGCATAAGACGCGGGGAGGGCGGAAGTTACATCACGTGTCGACGACGGAATCTTTTCGGCAAACACACCGAGGACGCCGAAGGGATTGCAGTTACGTTAAAAAGTTCCGGTAACGAAGGATTTACGGCCGTACGAGAGAAAAAGGTGGCGTGAAAAAAGGCCAGCGGGGGAGGGAGGGTGGGGAGGAAGGAATTAAACAAAAACACAGCGGAGCCCGTGTTTAAATGGAACGGGGGGAGGGGGAGGGAGAGGGAGAGGAAGGGGTGGCACGTGACCGGGCCTGTGTGTGTAAACTTGGGAACGCTGTGTCGCAGTGCGAAGTAATTTAAACTATGGGGTTGTAAACTACTCTTTCGTATATACATATTATTTTCACATACATATTTTTCACATTATATTTTGTATCAGGACCGACGCGTGCGCGCGTGTGTATTTTTTCTCAAATCAGAATTAAATTAAAAAAAAAAAAAAAACAAAAATAATATTTACTCATCTGTCAGAATTAGTTTGAAATGCGAAATAGTAAAAATCGATTTCGCATTAGTTGAAGCGAATCAAGTTTGTACACGAGGATAATTTAATACATATTTTGTATTAAATTATTATAAGGATAATTTAACACATATTTTTTATTAAATTATCCTCACACACGCACATGTATACGCAAGTATATTGTATGAGTGCGTGCGGCAAGGGGACTCTCCGTATTAGAAAGAGAGATATATAGAACTGCCTCTCCCTTTCTTAGGGTCTCTCTCTTTCGGGGATACTTATCAGATCGGAGCACGCGCCTATTGATTTTGGCTTAAACGGAGAATCCGCCGGTGGATAGAAGTTAGAGAGACGCAAACTGCTCCCGGTAATGTCGCGAATTTCCCTCGTGCCGCGCAGTCACTACAGCTATACGTCGTCGTGACGCAAAAAAGGGAGCGCGCATAATTGCGCAATTAAGGACAGCCGCGCGATTACCGAGCTCCCGACGAAAATGCGCAGATTGATATGGAGGAAAACGATAAAGCGGCTCCCTCCCTCCTCCCCTCCCCTCCCCTCCTCAAGAGGAGCCCGAATATTCAATAGGAGTTCGAAGCACGTCGCGCAAATGTCACTGGGTGAAAGAAAACGAGAAGAATAAAAGGGTGTGCGGTGCTACAAATAATCTACGTGAAAGATATCAGAGGGGAGGGGAAGCTGAATCGGCTTCAATGCCTATCTCATCTCATTTTGAATAGATCGTTTATCTATTCCGTCCCTAATCGCTCCCGTTATCGGCTCTTTGGTCGGGCAGTCGCCTTTCCTTCTGAAATACCCTGTGATGTTTCCATTTCTCCACTTTCTCGCGCGCGAGACAAGTTTCGTTTTCCCCGTCGATCGCTTTCCCCCCCCCTCCCCCCCTCGCGATTCCGTTCGTTCCTGTTGTTCCCTCCATGTCTTCGATTCTGAGAGAGCGGGCGCGGGAATCTTTTGCCGACGAACGAACGGGAAAAATAGAAGAGACTGTCAGTGGGCCGTGCGATCCTCTGGTATACCGTAGGGATTGTCTCGTTAGCATAATCTGTGGGAAGCGCGACTCTCCAATGGCTCTTCTTTCGTCTCTACAATCCACCTTTGTACTTTTGTCTTTCTTCTCCATTCACGTCTACCTCTTTTCGTGGATTCACCAATACACATTTCCCGGGAAAATGCTCGCGACACCGGCGTGTTGCATTTAAAGATACCAAATAGGACAACGGTATTTAAACCCCCTTAATTCGGTATTCTGTTTGTATTTAATTAGATCACGTTTATATATCTGAAATTATTAATAGATTAGATTTTTTTCTTTTAAAATTATTAAAATTTTTAATAGAAAAAGGTCATTAATCAGTATTTTAATTATCAATGATTACTTCTTTCAATCTTCTGTTAAATTATAAATGCATTTTTAATTCTTTTATAAAAATGCGTACTTTTAATTTTATGAAAATTTTATAAAAATTCATCAGTTTCAGTTTCACATAGTGTGTATTCATTGCAATTTCATTCCATTCATATAATCGCGTTGTTTAAAGACGCACATTTTCCATATACAGGGTGACTCCGAACGTTCCAGGCAGACTTTGAGATCTTATAGGAAATTTAATTTTGAACAAAAAATTTCCTATAAAGATGGATCAAAAAATCCTTAAACAGTTAGCTTTTCAAAAAGCTCTGAAATCACGATTATTTTATGCTTTTACAAATATCAGGGAAAGTATGCGTTTTTTAATAAAAAGTACCGAAACGGAAGTTGTAGAAAATTAAATTATTTTTTAAATGAGATTAAAATGATTGTACATTCCATAGATTTTGAGATAACCAGTTTCAAATGTACAAAGAAATATTTTTTTTGCTGTCGACATAGCTTTTTAAAGATACTCTATATTTAAAAAATATTCTACAGTGCTATTTTAATTTAAAAAGAAGAATTACTTTATTTTTATGAAAGAAAAAGATTTTTGTTTTTTATTTTTATTGATTTTTCTCCAAGAAATTTATTAAGCTTCATCCTCTTTTTATTTTATTTCTCAAAACTTATGGAAGGTACTACAATCATTTTGATCTCATTTAAAAGATAATTTAATTCTCTACAACTTTTATTTCGATACTTTTTATTAAAAAACGCATACTTTCCTTGATATTTGTAAAAGCATAAAATAATCGTGATTTCAGAGCTTTTTGAAAAGCTAACTGTTTAAGGATTTTTTGATCCATCTTTATAGGAAATTTTTTGTTCAGAATTAAATTTCCTATAAGATCTCAAAGTCTGGCTGGAAGCCAGAATTCGGAGCCACCCTGCACATCATTATTTCTTGCGCGGAATTATGGGCAATCTTAACCACGCAGTTTCACAATCTCGCGAAAGAGATCTCGAAATATAAATACTTAACTTCGTCTCTTTACGGAATTCTCTTTACGGAAGAAACTCAGCGAAACGATTCGCAATGCCGTCGCAATATCAACGAAAGAAATCAACTTCTCACGTTAGCGGCAAGAGAACGCATTTGCTTAAATGTGTTCGGACAGTCGCTTATTCCACCACGCATCCTTCAACGGCTATCCCCGACGTTCCTTGTCCTGAATGCCAAATGAATACCTCGTGTACCGCCTTCGGGCGTCGAGAAGATGCAAGTTTCGTCGTCGCCAAGTGGAGGGAAGAAAACTTTTCCCGCTGCCTATGTTACATCGCCATCCGTGCGACGTTCTGCTCGACGCTGCGCTTCGTTTAAAGTCGTAAAAGCGGGCATGAAGGCCTACAATTCGATTGACTAACTTCCTCATTTCGCTTTTTATACCGTAAAGCGCGCGTCGCGACTATCGAGCAAACTTTTCTCGTCAAAAAACGCGTGACACATGTGTGTTTTATTCAGAATTAATTTAATCCCCAGATGTAAACGGGTCACTATTACTCATTCTTTCTTCTATTATTCTTTTAATAAAAAAAAAAAAACAAAAGAAAAAAGAAAAAAAAAACGAAATACATGCATTCGTGAAAAATAAATTGCCGCGTGCAGGTTTCACCTCGCGTTGATTCTCTCTTTTTTTTTTCCCGCGAAATCGCATCAACGCTTTTCGCGTTGGCGCGACATTCACGTCCGTTTAATTTAATTATTGCATATCGCTGCCGGATACACGAATAATTACGAGGAAAAATATACGCGCGAAATTCGGGAGAGAGCGAAATATCTGTAACATACTCGGCGCGTTTCGAACAGTTTCGCCCATTAAAATCTTCCGACAAGTGTGTGAACGTGAATAATGCAACTCTGTGACGTGGAGCCGATACATTCTCCGCGAGGAAGCATTCGAGCTTCGCGTACACAGAGCTCGACGATGCATTCCGGAAAATCTCCAAGCATCATTTTAATAATAAATATTTTGATCAACGTAAAATGGATTTGCTCGCGAAGTTGAGAGGGATAATGGTCGAACTTTGTGTAAGAAATCAAAAACAAGGTATTTTCAGTCGATTAAACTTGCACGATTAAATAACGAGAGTTTATCGCCTTTTAAATTCAAGCAAAACTCACTTCTTCCCTCACCACATTCCTTCCAAGCTATTTAGTATTAAATATCAAATAACCGGAAGGATTAATCAAAAGGATTCAAGTAAAGCATAAGATAGCGAACTGAAACAAGACTGATCGGGAATCGAATGGAAAATGTTTTCCAAGTTTGATGATGGCATTAATAACCTGAACAATATAATATCGCCGCTGTTAAGTTTGACAAGATGATATGTTGGTATTGCCCGTTGCCGCTGGTCGATACGGCCGAATTATTAATTCTCTGATAGAATTTGAATATACCCATTTGCATTAGTCAACGGAGTTACAGCGGCATTCAGTGCAATTGTCATGACATTTTCAATTATTCCGGTGCCGGCCGGTGTCGGACGGTCCGCGACAAACTTTGCCCATATCGTACGGCGCCAGTTACGTCCACCTGCTTGACGGATTACACGGATTACATACACGTCCCCCGGCCAACTTGGCTTCTACGTCGTCGCGACGTAACATGGAAAATACATTTTATATCTTAGCATGTTTGTCGCGAATATTAAAAAATCAGATGTTGACACTGCGTACTTTATTTTTATTTTAGTCTTTATTTTGTATTTTATTTTTAATAGCGTATCTTTAATAGCGTAATAATAAAAAAATGTGCGTCGAGAAAATTAATATTTAATGTAAAAATTAAAAATCTCTATTGTGGGTTCATGATTTTTATAAACATTTTTATTTAATTTCATAATTGCATAATAAATATTTCTTTTTATCAATATAGAGATAATTTTGAACTTATTAAATTAAATATTAAATTAAAAATATATTAAATATAATGAAAATATATTAAATTGCCTTTAACAATGAATGTGACGTACGGTGGTATGTTAGGGTGGGAATATTTAGCTTTATTTCTTACGCTTTTTTGAATGCTTGGAAGTTTGATAAAGGGTAAAGCTTCCGTAATGAAAACGTTGGACGTTTATGTGCGTAACTTATCGCGCTGCTGTTTTATGAGAGTTACGTGTCTCGCGAAATTCAATTACAAACATATTGAACTGCAATATGTGCGGATGCATCATCGATAAATTCAGAAAGAAATTTACGTAAACAAAATCCAGCCCCATATGAAATTTTTAATAAAAATTAGCTATATCTCTATTCAAGAATCAATCATTAAAGTATTGAGAGAATTAATACTCGGAGAATTAATCTATTAATCCTTGTGGGTTCATGATTTTTATAAACATTTTTATTTAATTTCATAATTGCATAATAAATATTTCTTTTTATCAATATAGAGATAATTTTGAACTTATTAAATTAAATATTAAATTAAAATATATTTAATATATTAAATATATTTAATATATTAAATATATTAAATATATTAAATATATTAAATATATTAAATATATTAAATATATTAAATATATTAAATATATTAAATATATTAAATAAATTAAATATATTAAATATATTAAATATATTAAATATATTAAATTAAATATTAAATTAAAAATATATTCTTGACGATGGAGAATAATGATTGTGTGGAATAATAAGATTGCTTCTAGCTACACAAGAGAGTGAATTGAATGACGAGACAATGTATCTTTTCTAGCGACGCGACAGTTGAGATATTTGACTTGGATCCAGCTTATTGCATTTCAATAGGTATATCCGCTTAGAAATCGATGCGGTAACCGGCGAATCCTTGATAACGTCGCGAGCAGTGACATACACTCGAGACTCGCGGGATCCGCGCCATGAAGACGAGGATCCCGCGAAGGTGTGGGCTGTCGACGCGATATTGAAAATGGAAGCTGGCACTCTCTCTCCCGCGTGTCATCAGCGTCATCGATCGCCGATGAAGATGGAGCAGCGGATTGAAGCGGCGCCCCTTTTCACGCGACCTGAGAAGAGAGCCTTACCGAAGCCGAAAACCGATATAAAAGATTTTTGCAAACTCAAGGAGCTCGTAAATCTTCGGCGGGAAACGCGCGACGAATGTCGATCATTGACGAGGATACGAACGGTTGCTGATTTTCTGACGGAGAAGTTTTACGAAAGATATCTAAGAACAGGCTTGATTTACATCGCGTTATTTAGAAAATAAAATTGTTATAAATATGGATGCTTGTTTCTATATTTGTGAAAAAAAAAGTAAAAAAAAAATGTAATATATTTTTTATATTACGCATATTAGTGAAAATTATACAATCCAAAATATTGGTAATAAGATTTTTTATCCATCAAACGATGGACGGACGAGAAGAAATCAGATTTATCTAATTTCTTTTTCAATGAATTTATGACAAAATAAACCGAAGCTTCTCTCTCAGTTAAAATGTAGATATCAGACATTTTGACATACATATATTAAAAACCTATGAAAAATTCCATGGAATAATGTGTGTTTATACATTGGAGTAAGAATAATCGATGTCACTGTGTGATTTAAAAACGGAAGAAAATATTGACGAATATATGCAATTTTTTATTTCATGCATAAAATAATATTACTGAATTGTGAAATAATATTTATCTATTTTATTTCGAATTAAATTCTAATAAATATAATGTAACAACTTTTTTTTAAAGCTAGATTGATTATATCAAGAGCATTCTGAAATTAAGGGAGAAGCGCAGGACTATAAGATAATTTTAGATGTACATATAAAAAAAAAAAAAACGAAAAAAAATATCACTATTTCAGATCGTGCTATTAGGCGAGTGCATTAAAGCCCGCATTTTTTAATTATTATGTTAACGCGTAATCGAGTTTACGAACGCATCTGCCACATTTTTGTGGCATGTATTCGCGCTTTCAGTACGATGTATCGTTAATTAGCGTTTCCATAGACAAAAATGTAGGTAATAAAGTAAATCGGAAAAAACTGCAAAATGTAACGACATCGCGCCGAACTCCCCGTCGCAGATACGCATAAAAAAATGTTGATCGCGTTATTTTCCCCCATTGTACGTTAAAGAACAAAATATATATATATATATATATATATATATATATACTATATATAATATATAATATATATGATATATATAAAATATAATATATACAGGGTGTCCTAGACCACCCGTACACCCCTTTTTTTTCAAAAACTAAGCATTTTAGAGAAAAACGTTTTGAACAAAAATTGTATGGTTTTGAGGAGACCATAAGATGGTGTCATTGGTTTGACCTTGGATGGCATCGTTAAGGTCAAGTCAAGGACACCTTTAATTTCTTAAATGGAAACTCCCATTTTTTATTGCATATTCTTATAGCTTATGTCGAGAGCTTTCCAAAACACTATAATAAAATACTTTTTTATTAAGAATTTTTTGAGTTATTTTGTATCTTAATCTGACGTATTTTAATATAAAATATAAAATATCTCGAAAATTATTTAGTTTTTGATAATTGTATTGTAATACTTTTATGTACAGAATAATAATATAAATCAAATGGTGTACAGAAAATAATTGTTTTTTAAAAAAAATATGCAATTATTTGCAATATATTTTTATAATTATTTATTTTTTCTTTACATTTGATTCATTTTATTATTCTTACATAAAAATATTATCGTTAATCATCTGCAATCGTACAAGGTGCAATTTCCTATTCAAACAATTGTTGTTTATTGTAGTAAAAAGTATTTTAAAAAATCTCGCTCGCGTACAGCATGAATATTAAAAAAATTGTCTGCTATAAGGCTTATGTATTGAGATTGACTACTAAGAGAAACGCGACTCTTCCGGATTTCGTTTTAACTATATATACAGGGTGTCCTAAGGACACCTTTAATTTCTTAAATGGAATCCCCTATTTTTTATTGCATATTCTTATAGCTTATGTCGAGAGCTTTCCAAAACACTATAATAAAGTATTTTTTCATTAAGAATTTTTTGAGTTATTTTGTGTCTTAATCTGACATATTTTAGTATAAAATATAAAATATCTCGAAAATTATTTAGTGTTCAATAATTGTATTGTAATACTTTTATGAACAGAATAATAAGATTAATCAAATGGTGTAAAGAAAAAATAAATAATTGTTATAAAAAAATATATTGCAAATAATTGCATACATTTTTTTAAAAACAATTATTTTCTGTACACCATTTGATTCATCTTATTATTCTGTACATAAAAGTATTACGATACAATTATCGAACACTAAATAATTTTCGAGATATTTTATATTTTATATTAAAATATGTCAGATTATAATACAAAATAACTCAAAAAATTTTTAATGAAAAAATACTTTATTATAGTATTTTGAAAAGCTCTCGAGATAAGCTACAAGAATATGCAATAAAAAATGGGGGTTTCCATTTAAGAAATTAAAGGTGTCCTTGACTTGATCTTAACGATGCCATCCAAGATCAAACCAGTGACACCATCTTATGTTCCCCTCAAAATCATACAATTTTTGTTCAAAACGTTTTTCTCTAAAATGCTTAGTTTTTGAAAGAAAAGGGCTGTATTGATGGTCTGGAGGACACCCTGTATACATCGCGGTACAAAGCTTACAGGCAGAGTCAAAATACACTTCGCAGAAAAATCCCGTAAATTCCCTCGATTTAAAGAAATACCATTTCGTACGATTTTGCCCTCGGAGGACGGAACAAAGTATCGGAAGTGAAATAAAGAAAACGGCGGAGCAATAATAAGACCGCCGCTTAAATATAAGAAGTACCGAGAAGCGCCGAAATTAATTACTGCCTTGTCTAATCCCTTCAAGCGACTCCTCCCTTTTAATTCCCGACGAACAAAAGAGTCGGTCCTATAATACTCACGGATTTTTTTTCCCCGTTTATATATATATACTATTATATGATCAACTTAGAGAAGCTCAGTCGAAGAAAGTCGTTGCGATTTCTATCTGCGATTCTTTCTCTTTACAAACTTACAGCAATGTCTTGCAGAACAACGGGCTATCGAAGGAGTAGAAAAGAATTGTTTAAATAATTAAAAAAAAAAATAAATAAATAAATAAAAAAGAGCAATAAGGAGATGAGTCTTTCGATATATGCATATTAAATGACACATAATTAATGAAAATTTCTTAAAAAAAAAAGAAAAGAATAACACGATACGCTATGCATTTAAGAGTTGGCGGACGAATCTGTAACGTTTCCCATCGGCCCGAAAATCCCGTGGCTCGGTTACTTATTGCGGCTGTGGCTGCATCCCACCGTAGGGACGGGGAAGGAAGGAGAGGAGGAGGAGGAGGGGTGGGGGTTGAGCGAGGGTGGACACGCGCGGTGTGCCCGAGTAAATCACGGTGGAATTAAGTGGATTCTACAAACTCCCTCGCGCCGGGTCTACCCCCGACGATGTATCGTCCTCGTAGAGTCGTTGCGGCGCCGCGCCACATCGCAGCCTCGGATATAACCGAGGCTAAGAGATTCAGGGCTGGCGAGAACGGCGTTCTCTCGCCGAGCGAGCGAGGTAACATCCGTTGCGTCTTACGAGCGCGGTTTACAATGGAACTTGGTCGACTAGGGCAAAGTGCACACGGACGGATGGATTACTCTCGTAGGGCCTAAGGCCTGAAAATGGGAGGGCCTCAAAATGAATTGCATAGGATTTATATTATAACACGTAGGGTGAGCTTTAAATGGAGGATGGCATGCTTGAAACTTACAAGTCAGCTAAAGACGAATTGATATTGTATTATAAGGGGTTACAGATATTTGACAGATCTGTAACTAGAGGGAAATTAATAAATTTTTATTGTGAGTGTAATTATGTTTTATTGAAATAATGAAGATGCATGCCTTGTAGAGTAATCTTTTGAAAATATGTCCCCAAAATTTTTATAAAAAGTTTTATCAAAAATTGAGGTCCTGGCAGCTATTTTCCCGAACGATATTTTTAAAAACAGCTTTTGCGGTACCAGAGATAGCTCCGTCCTCTTTTATTTAAAATAAAAAATAAAAATTCCCTTAAACTAGATGAATAAAATTAGTGCTTGTCATAGCCGATTTTGAAAATATTGATTTTTCAAAAAATTCATAACAAAAAATGTGGTTTTCAACCTAAAAATAGGTCCTTTTTTCATTTATAAAAAAAACTAAGCCATAAATCGGAAATATTCTATGACAAGCACTAGTTTTATTCATCTAATTTAACGGGAAATTTTTGTTTTTTGTTTCAAATGAGAGGGGGAGATGCAGAGATATCTCTAGTACAGTTTTTACAAATACGTTCGGGAAAATAGCTGTCAGGAAATATTTAATTTTGATATTTTTTATTAAAACTTTAGCAAAATATTCTCAAAATTCTCGTTACTTTACAAGACATATATATTTTCATTTTTTTAAATATAATTCTACCCAAGGTTAAATTTTGTTTAACTTCGATCTAATTTTAGGCCTGTCAAACGTATGTAACCCCTTAACAATAATTTAAATTTAAGAAATAAATTTAAATCGATATAAAATTTATATTCATTGGGTGTGCATTACATAAGTCTTGATTTAGAAAATTTTAGAAAATCCGTAATTTATAAATTAGTGTTAAAAATTATTTTTTTATTTACTATTACTTTGTTTTTATTTGAGGACTGTATAGATGATAGAAATATTGATGGCTCACAAACATTCTACAAAATATATGATATTCTCTCTCTCTCTCTCTCTCTCTCTCTCTCTTTCTGTTATTTCGAACCACAACTATCTTCATATTTACATCGCATTCCGCGACAAAAATTCGTGTATTATTTCCGCTTCGATGTAACTCGCGGTTCAGCATACGCGTTGTCAGAACAAACAATATCGCGGAAAGAAAAGTTGTTATACGACATGGGAGAATTTCCTCATGAAAGTCATGCGGTTGAAGACGACGCCTGTGCGATCGCTCCTTCGATTCATTCTTTTTCCTGACTCTTCAATCTCGTCCTTTCTCTCGTCACGACAGTATGACGCGGCTTTATCGCTGCCACGACGGTCAATTTTGCTTTCTTCCCGGCTTTCCGGTTCCTTCATCGATTTATGAGAACCTTCGCGAGTCTCTGCTTGAGTTCGGAAATACCTTGACGTTCGAATAACATTGCGAGCGGATTAGAAATTTTTTGTTTGCCAGCCGAAACGCGGAAATATCACATTCTCTATTTTTTTTCCAAATATTTTATTTAACTTCGTAAAATTTGAGCAATTGATCTATGTATTAAATGTGAATGAAAATAATGATGAATTTCGTAAAATTATAAAGCTTGAATTTTCCGTGAATCCTCCTGCAATCTATATTTGACGTGCACCGTTACGTCACCGCGTTTGAAACGACCTTATTCGGATAAGTGGACCTTTTCATAAAACATTTCAGACTTGTTTGTGTTGCGCAAATATAAAGAGAAAAAGAGACTCACTCACATAAGCACAGTTGCAGGAGCGCGGCAAAGAGGGCTGCGAGTTTCCGCGCTGCCATGAGAGTCGATCAGTTTTCTGATGAGTCTTTGGGACACCAGATCTGAAAATGTACAGAAAATATTTATACATCGGCAAATATAGCAACTCAACGCATTCATATGCGAAAAAGTGTATGCACAAAATATAAATTCTTATTTATGTTTGTCGATAAATTAAAGGGATCTAAATAACTGCCTTCGTACTTCAAGTTTATATTCGTATGTTTGCAGAGTAAACGTTATAAATAAATATCTCATTATCGAGAAATGCAACGATCATCGCAGCATTTCTCTTACCTAGTATTTCGCCACAGAGAAAGAGCCAATCTCATTTAATTGACTTTGTACTTTGCGCAAATTGGTCATGATTGTACGGTGATGAGTATGCTAGTTTGGCGATCATGGCAAACTGACTCAGCGATTCGCTCGAGTTTTCACCGCGGAGAAATTTATTTTTCTCCATAATTCGCGTCTTCCGCTTTCTTTCCGCCTTCAACATTGCTGTTTCCTTAATAAAAGAGAGAAAAGGAACGCGTCAATTTTAATTATCCTTCGTCTTAACTCTTTTGATGCTCTCGACGTTGGCGGAGGTGGAAGGGTTTGTGAAAAAAGGGCGAGCGAGGGTAGTATAAGAGAGAAAGAGACGGAGTGAGAAAGATCGAAACTAGCTTCGAAGCAAACTAACCGCAACGCCAGGAGCTCGCCAACTGTAATTAATGATCATCTCGTGATAGTTATATCCTATCACTAATTAGAGTTACGCCGAGAGAAAGGCATTCTTCGACGTGATTTCGACGCCGCTGAAAATCGTGAAGGCGTCGCGTGATTTGATTTCAATAAACGGACGCAAATAAACAATGAAACGTAAGAGCTTATTAAATATCCGCATGTCTAACTTTGACTCTTTGAAATTCCCGACTCAAAAGAAATAAAGGGACAAGAAATTATCGGGGAGATTTCTCTGAAACGGAAAAGGGGACGAATATGAGGAACTGCTTTCTTAAATTAAATCGATAAAAATGTTTGTTTGTTTTTTTACTTTATTATTTACAATATTTATACTTATAACTAAAATTACTGCTTAAATCAGTGATGATACAATGATTCTATTTAAGAAAGTGTGAAGAAATATAATTAAAGGAAGAAAATAAAATAAAATATAAATAATTAAATAATGAAATATTAATAATAAATAAAAATAATAATTAATAATAATAAAATAAAAAATATAAATTAAATATAAAATTACGTGAAGTAACATAAGTTGGCTGCATGTGTTTTAAATGGAGATAAGAGAGATAAAAATGTTTCACAAGAAAAATATTCAAAGAGAAATGTGTCTATTTTATCAGCAATAAAAATTCTCGAAAAACATAGTACGAGCAAAATAATAGCAAGCTTTCAGGAAGGCACAGGTTGCCTGCAAAGTAAGATGCACTTAATCTTCGTTTTTCTTTGAAAGAGAATTTTGAAGTAAGAAAACTGTATTTTCCAGGGTAGATGTCGAATGATGCTAGTACAATCCGCAGTTTCCTTTATCAGATTACTGTTTGTTTGAACTTTTCAAACACTGCGGTAGAAAAGTAAACGCCACGTCGAATAACTTCAATGTCGTGCCTTAAACTTTTCCAATTTTATAAGAAAAATCTGTTTAATGATATATGCATTAAAAAATTGTACATATACATATATAACTATTAGAAATTAGACAACTATAATTGAACTATGTTTAATTAAGAAAATTGCATATATATGACTAAAATTAGAAAATTACCGACGAGTAAAAATGAATATGAATAAATCTTCCTTCTCTCGCAAATATTTGATATTAATTGTCAAAATTATTTTTCAATTATAAGAAACTGACATATTTTTATGCAATATAAATTATCTGAATATGAATTTTAATAATAAAGAAATTTTTTTGCATACTTTACTTTTAATGAAATTTTCACCCTTACACAAGACAATGTAACTGTTTCTTTTTGAAGCAAGAGCACATTTTTTTCTCATCTCGAACATCGGCCAACTCATTTCGCCATGTAAAACCGCGAATGAGGAATTTTTATTATCCCTCGCGTGTCACGTGATGAAAGAAAGTGTCGATGCGGCCATCGATCCTACAAGGACCGCACCTGCTTCCAACGCAAATCAATCTATGATTTACTATAGCCTTCTGCAAGTAGCAACTACGTTGTACTAATCGGAACAATGCAGAAACAAATGCATCCATCCTTCATCTCAGTCACACAAACACAAACTCATCTTTCAAATAATAACTATTAATAGATGTTGATAATGATAATTAATGAAAACAAGAATAAGTGTCTATACATTTTCCTTTATCGTTCAGTTTTTTAATCTGTAGACTGAAAATTCAAGTGTATCAGAAAGATAATTTTAAATTAGAGAAATTTTCTTTTACAAACTTTTTTGTGATAAAAAAGTATTTATATATTTATAGAAAAAAAATTATATTATTTTGCATTTTCAATTTACATTTTTTTTTTCTCATGGATTCTATCATATTTAGAAAAACTTTAAAAATTATATATTTATACTAAATTATATATTAAATTCAACTACAATTAAATTATATATTACTTTTAGAATTATATATTATATATTATATTTCTTTAATATATTTTGAGACATAGGTTTTATATATAGAATAAGTGACATGTCACGTATACGTCATACAATACATGTCAGTCAATTACAGGAGCGTGACATTCCAAGATTGACAAGAAGGGACTCAATTTTTAGGTAGGCCTTTAAAATTCTATTGTGCGTCCAACACACGCGAGCGAAATCCGTCGTCCGTGTCGAGTTTGCATGAAAACGCGATGCGCTTCATCCCCTAAACGAACATCGTGGCCAATCCAAGCCGCATCCGCGCACATCCATCCCGACAACGTCATCCCGCCAACGGCCTGCGATGCCCATAAAGCATCAAAACGACGCTTTGTTGCGGCAGCTTTATAGCATAACAGCCGATGGATGGCGGCGGTGGCGGTTGCGACGATCGATTCGCTATTTGTCAGCGGCCGGTCTCGGAAGACAATCCGACCCCTCGGGCCGGTGCATCGAGGTGAGCCCGAAGGAAGAATGTTAGGTCGAGGAAAAATGAAAGATGGATCAAGAGAGAGAGAGAGAGAGAAGCGGAAGGGGATGATTATGGGGCACAGTCGGAAAGGCGCGATTGATTTATTGCAAAAAGAGGCCGCGGTAAGTGGACTATTTTTCAATGAATCGATGAAGAGCGAGCGAGAGGGACAGATGCGATGGAAAAATGGAATTTTCTCGCTGGAAAATGGAATTTCGAGCGCACCCAAGAGCACACCCTGCGCCAGCGGAGGGTGTGCCAGCCGTCATACGTGCCACAGTTACCCTTCGCTGATTTTGCGAGTGTCTCGATACCTCTCGCAGCGATGGTTACGAGATGTGCACAGGGAAGGGAGGGAAGGGGGGGGAAGGGAGGGGGAGGGGTGAAGAGAAGGGGGGGGGAGGAGGTATGGGACGTATCGTAAGTTATGACTTTCGTCTCGCTCTCGCTGCCGCACCGACGGCTCTATGAATGTATGCATGAGATACGAACTTTATGCTTTATGCATTGAACGCGCCCCGATGATAAGAAGTCGCACGCGTACGCTCGACGCGACGCCGCGTTTCCCGCTGACGAGTGCATCGACAGAAAAGAAAAGAGAGAGAGAGAGAGAGAGAGAGAGAGAGAGAGAGAGAGAGAGACACGAGTTCTCTCCGGTCCAGACAGATACATATTCCATTAGTTAATCACGCTCGATTGCCTGAAGCACAAGCTTGCGTGAAACATTGTCGGAAAAAATATGTGAAAAAAAGATATGAAA
The DNA here is from genome assembly GCF_021464435.1 of Cataglyphis hispanica. Lineage (NCBI taxonomy): Eukaryota > Metazoa > Arthropoda > Insecta > Hymenoptera > Formicidae > Cataglyphis > Cataglyphis hispanica. Next base: position 5,573,840 of record NC_065962.1, on the reverse strand, counting down.
GATGCAAAGGCGTCCGCAAGAAGAGGCAAGGAGGGGCACGTGACTCCCTTCCCTGCCCCCTGGAAAATGAATAAAAAATTATAATCATAATTCTTTATTATATATTAAATAATTCTTTATTATATATTTAATTCTTTCATTATATTATTTTACATTATTTTTTTTATATTATATTTTAATTTTTGTATTATAGTGTTTTTATATTATTATATTATTTTTATATTATTTTTTTATTATATTATATATTATATTTAATATATTAATATTAAAAGATATATAAATATCAAAGTATTTATTTCAATCAATGTGAGTGACGTTATATGTCATGTCATGTCCCCCCTTCCCCCCTCCTTCTGAATAAATCCTACGGACGTCCTTGGAAAGAAAAATATCGCAATTTTTTTTAAAACAATTCTCATATATCCGCGAATCGATCGCGATCGCATCTGAAAAGCAATTCCTTTGGCACAATCGCGAATTGACGATCGACTGCAAATAAAGGATTGGAGGCAGCGTTTAATAGAGACAGGAACGCCGCGAAAGTATACAATAGTGCTGCCAATATGGATTCGTGTCTTATCGTACATCTTCGTATGTATATCGCATCCGGATACTCTTCCGTTGTTCAAAAAGTCACGGATACTCTGATGCTTTAAAACATTATCTGTGAATATGAAATCTATTTAAATAATATTCAATATTGTCTAATTTCTAAGTATAGATTGTTTTAGATTTTTATCTAACTTTAAATTATTATCCTGCAAAATTTCTAATCATTTCAAAATTATTTCACATCCTTTCTTTAGTAACAGTCTCACACATATAAATATATATAATTACATATTTCATTTAAATATTATTTAAAGTATATTATATTTTTCAGATAGTATAAACATAGAGTCGGAAATCCTGAGGCAATTAAAGCAACTCATTAAATTTATATTTATTTATAACACTTAATTTATTATACTTAATTTATACCAATTAAATTTTTATTTCTTAAGTATTGCTTAATTATATAATAATTTCCTAGATGGCGAGTACTTGACATAATAACGCATTTCAAAGACTTGATTCTATATATTCCGCATCGGAATAAGTATTCATCGAGAACGGATAGACGAATAAGTCGCATTCGCATTTAACATGGTTTGCTTGCTATCGAGAGACGGTATACATGCAGACGCGACTCGAAAACAGCATCGCTTTTAATCGTAAGCTATAAAGGCCGTAAGCTTGGGCGCGATGGATGGGCGAAGGGGAACGGAGAGGCGCGAGATGGAAGTTTCACGTTTATAGACAAGAAGGCGCGCGATCGGACGATTATTCTCGACACGAGACGCCCTGCGGCGGTAATAACTGTCTCCGCTCGAAATGAAGAGACGGTTAATCTAATCTTCGCAAGTAACGACAGCCCCCGGCTCCCGGGATTTATTCCTTCGTAACGACGCAAACCGTACAAATTGGCGACCCGCGCGCGCCACTTTAATTGCTTTCCGCACCTCCCTACACAGGTGCGCGCGAAATAAATCCTTAAACATTAATTTGATCGTTAGGCACTGCACATGGACACCTGCGCTCTGAATGTCCATTCACGGTATACGAGGGTAGATTGAAAAGTTTCCGACCTGATGAAGAAAGAGCAAGACTTCAAGCAAATTTCAATACTTGTCCAATAGAGGGTAGGGAAAGAAACACAAAGAGTTAAGCTTGATGACAGTTTAACGATTGGTTTGTTTCTGACAGCTTTTGAAAGTGACAGTTTGTCAACAATGGAGAGATTGAAGTATCGCGCCGTGATAAAATTTCTTCATTTCAAAGAGAAAATTCTTATGGAAATCAAAGCTGAATTAGATTCCGTGTATGGAGATGCTGCTCCTTCATTTACGATCGTGAAAATCTGGGCTGCTGGGTTCAAACGTAGTAGAAGGAGTATTTTCGACGAGGAACGCTCTGGAAGAGCAAAAACCGCAACAGCGGATGAGATGATCGATTATGTTCACCAAATCGTAATAAACAATCGTCGATTAACTTTGGGAGAGATAGCGCAGGCTGCTGGTATCTCATACAAAGGCGCGCACAACATTTTACATGAGGAATTAGGTATGAGAAAGCTGAGCGCGCGTTGGGTGACGCGTTTGCTTACGACCTGAAGTACGAATTAATTCCACATCCGCCATACTCCCTAGATTTGGTCCCGTGCGACTTTTTCTTGTTTCCAAATTAAAAAAAAAAATGACTATCTAGGAAAAAATTTTCGAATGCTGAAGTGATAAGTGCCGTTAATGAGTATTTTTTGGGTTTAAACAAACGTTATTATACTAAAGGAATGAAAGATCTAGAAAAACATTGGATCAAATGTATTAAGATGAAGGGAGAGACTATGTTGAGAAATAAATTTCATTTTGCTCAATGAAAGAAAAAAAAAAATACATTTTTCTTAGTCAGATCAAAAACTTTTCAATCTATCCTCGTATGCTCTTAGCCTTTTAGTTATTTATTTGTTCTGTAAAACCTAACTTCATCAGGTGATACAAATATTGGACATTTTACATCTAGCTTTAAATATCATCGTAATAAAATTCGCGCAATCGTTTTAAAATTATTTTATAACCTTTCTTTGCATTATATCCTCTTTGCTGCACAAATACATGATTAAATAGATTTCATTAAAGCATTATCATTTTATATCATTTTATACATAGAAAGGTAACGGGAGGTTTTTTTTTTAAATATTGGCAGAAATTTTTTTTAACTCAAACAAAGAAATTCGCATACATTGTGCGGTTTAATTTATTACCCCGCTGCCATTAGAGCAGAATTTTGCATTAGCTATTATTATTCGAACTGATATTTTATCAGGTCTCGTTACTCTCGTCCTTCAATATTTGTCATCTCGTGCGGATTAATACGTGTCGTAATTTCGTCGCCATTAATGCCGCGCGCGCGCATTGTGAGGTAATAAAAACAGCGTAATTATTAAAAAAGTCTCGCGCGCGCACTCTCTCGCGTCACAACGAGGTTTCGTGTTTTCGCCTTCCACATGACGTGCCAATTATATTTTTAAAAGCTCCAGCGCGCCAACGTGTCGCATTCAGTGGCACCCGCCATACATACGAGCGTTATAAAGGGGTAGCTGTGCTCTTCAAGTACCACGGCGAACGTTGTTACGCGGCAAAGTATGCGCACTTTTAGCCACAATTCCGTGTCATTTGGCCGCCGTTAATGAATATGACGGCGGGGAAGGGGGAGGGAGGGAGGGGAAGAGGGAAGAGAGACACGGATATCTCGCAGAGGAAACGCGATCGAGAAAGACTGTTTCGCGGTGGCGAAAGCAGGGAGCCGGCAGGTGCAGCTGGGGAGGGGGTGGTGGAGGGAAGGGGGAGGGGGGGCTTCATAATGCACAAGCCGCATAAAGGGCCGGCTAAGCCGCGCTTAGCAACTCGTTTGTGGAGAATTTGAAGTACGCGGAGAATCCCTACGGGGGGGGGTTCGGAAAGGCTCGTGGAATTTCTACCGCGTGGCCCGAACTGCATTATGCAGCGTAGAATCGAAACTCTTTCGCGTAGCACCCAAGTTAATTTCTCCCGAGCTATGTACCATTATACATATATTGTTCGCCCGGGAGATTTTCTCGGGGGATGATACGCCACTCTCAGGATACGCCAGCCGAGGCTAATTCAATAAGGTTGTACGGAGCAAACGAAGTTCAACCGGATTAACTCATTAAGCGACTCTTTTTGCTACTCGATTCTTTCTTTTTTCTTTTTTTTTTTTTTTTCAAACTTACGTATTAAACTTGGACGATAATGTTTGTACGTAATCCAAATTCTTTTTGCACATGCGTTCTCTTTTATACTCGTGTAATATAATTTCGCGCCTTGCTACTTCGAGCACGCCCGATAGCTTTTTTCCATTTCTTTCAAGAAAAGCGCGTTATGACGATTATTCATTAATCTTTTAATGGAGGCAAGAAGTCAAATCCATGCAAACCATTCGAAATGCAACTCGATATGGCCGCATGCAGATTTTTGCAGTCGACATACCGAGGTCGCGTCGCGACATAAAACGGCGTATATTCAATTCGAAATAACAATGGAAAGGCTCTGTCGCGGACACTTTGGCGTCGATTAAACGGCTCCAATTTCGAGGGTAAAACCACCGAATTTGATTTCGCGCGCGTTTCTATGCGCCAAAATCCCTCACTGTCAGCTCGACGCTCGGTGTCCACCGCGAGAAATAACGCATAGGCCGCCAGTTTCGAGCATGTGCGAAATAATCGTATGAAAATAATGGATGTGCGATGGTGCGAGCAAAATTGGTACGCGTCCAGCAAAGACAAAAAATTTCCCGTTATAAAATTTTTTATACACTTTCGTGACAAAATTTTTTCTATGCCAATGTGTTTAGAATGTTCCATAACGTCAAAAAATCATATTTCTTTTAAATGTATATTTTTTTTTTAATTTTTGCATGTATGTATGTACGGAATGTATATTGTCTCTATAACTTCCGCAATTTTTGAGATATGAAGTTAAATTTTTTTTAATAATAGTTTATATCAAATTTAGTAAGGAAATCGATGAAAGAATTCATTTTTTATAAAATTTTATAGAATTTTTTGAGAGATGTCAGTACATGCTGTAATTTTCGCAAATTTTGAAATATTGGATTAAATTTTTTTACATAAATAAAATATCATTAAAAGATGATTGGTATTGAATTTGGTGAGAATTGGTGAAAGGGTTCATTTGTTGTAAAATTTTAAATTTTTTGAGAAATGTCTGACACGCTCTAACTTTTGCAATTTTTGAGATATCGAGTTACATTTTTTAAAATAAATAGAGTATCATTAAAGGATGCTTGATATTGAATTTGGTGAGGATTGATAAAAATATACATTTTTTATAAAATTTAGAATTTTTTGAAAAATGTCTGCAAGCTTTAACTTTCATTTTTGAGAATATCGAATTAAATTTTTTTTTAAATAAATAGAGTATCATTAAAGAATGATTGAATTTGGTGAGGATCGGTGAAAGAATTCATTTTTATAAAATTTTGAATTTTTGAGAGATGTCAGTACATGCTGTAATTTTCGCAAATTTTGAAATATTGGATTAAATTTTTTACATAAATAAAATATCATTAAAAGATGATTGGTATTGAATTTGGTGAGAATTAGTGAAAGGGTTCATTTTTTGTAAAATTTTAAATTTTTGAGAGATGTCTGTACACGCTCTAACTTTTGCAATTTTGAGATATCGGGTTACATTTTTAAAATAAATAGAGTATTATTAAAGGATGCTTGATATTGAATTTGGTGAGGATTGATAAAAATATTCATTTTTATAAAATTTAGAATTTTTGAAAAATGTCTGTGCAAGCTTTAACTTTCATTTTTGAGAATATCGAATTAAATTTTTTTTAAATAAATAGAGTATCATTAAAGAATGATTGAATTTAGTGAGGATCGGTGAAAGAATTCATTTTTATAAAATTTTGAATTTTTGAGAGATGTCAGTACATGCTGTAATTTTCGCAAATTTTGAAATATTGGATTAAATTTTTTTACATAAATAAAATATCATTAAAAGATGATTGGTATTGAATTTGGTGAGAATTGGTGAAAGGGTCCATTTTTGTAAAATTTAAAATTTTTGAGAGATGTCTGTACACGCTCTAACTTTTGCAATTTTTGAGATATCGGGTTACATTTTTTAAAATAAATAGAGTATTATTAAAGGATGCTTGATATTGAATTTGGTGAGGATTGATAAAAATATTCATTTTTATAAAATTTTGAATTTTTTGAAAAATGTCTGTGCAAGCTTTAACTTTCATTTTTGAGAATATCGAATTAAATTTTTTTTTAAATAAATAGAGTATCATTAAAGAATGATTGAATTTAGTGAGGATCGGTGGAAAGAATTCATTTTTATAAAATTTTGAATTTTTTGAGAGATGTCAGTACATGCTGTAATTTTCGCAAATTTTGAAATATTGGATTAAATTTTTTACATAAATAAAATATCATTAAAAGATGATTGGTATTGAATTTGGTGAGAATTGGTGAAAGGGTCCATTTTTGTAAAATTTAAAATTTTTGAGAGATGTCTGTACACGCTCTAACTTTGCAATTTTTGAGATATCGGGTTACATTTTTTAAAATAAATAGAGTATTATTAAAGGATGCTTGATATTGAATTTGGTGAGGATTGATAAAAATATTCATTTTTATAAAATTTTGAATTTTTGAAAAATGTCTGTGCAAGCTTTAACTTTCATTTTTGAGAATATCGAATTAAATTTTTTTTTTAAATAAATAGAGTATCATTAAAGAATGATTGAATTTAGTGAGGATCGGTGAAAGAATTCATTTTTATAAAATTTTGAATTTTTGAGAGATGTCAGTACATGCTGTAATTTTCGCAAATTTTGAAATATTGGATTAAATTTTTTTACATAAATAAAATATCATTAAAAGATGATTGGTATTGAATTTGGTGAGAATTGGTGAAAGGGTTCATTTGTTGTAAAATTTTAAATTTTTTGAGAAATGTCTGACACGCTCTAACTTTTGCAATTTTTGAGATATCGAGTTACATTTTTTAAAATAAATAGAGTATCATTAAAGGATGCTTGATATTGAATTTGGTGAGGATTGATAAAAATATACATTTTTTATAAAATTTAGAATTTTTTGAAAAATGTCTGCAAGCTTTAACTTTCGCGAATTTTTAAATATTTTTCTTTATGAAGAAGCCAAAATGAAAAACTGCTTGTTTTAAAGAGCTTAAGCTTTGTGAGAGAAATAAAATAATGAGGAAGCAATGTGTGCAAATTTTCAATTTGCACATTTTTCATCTTTTTTACATAATATTGATGAATTTTATCTACTTACACAATTATCGTATGTATGTATAAATAATTATTGTAATATGTAGCAGCAACATTTAAAAATTGCCACCCACATAATATTTTTCTACATTATATAATATTTACTATTGTGTGATTATTAGAAGCCAATTGAAAAAAAGCATAAGATAACATAAGATAAGAAGTTAATGAAAATCGATTATAAATTGCCATAATCCATTGTTGTATAAAATTGACTCATATAATTAATTGATATACTCTTAGAATTGGCGAACAAAGTACGAGATATAAAAAATATTTTTAAATATGCTGAAGATTAATATCGCATGAAAACAGACTTTTACACAAAATTTTAAATTCGATCGTTCAAATAAATCAAAACTTTTCCTTTATTCTTCGCATCTCGTATTTGCAAAGACTCAGATATCTGCAATATTATTTCTTATAATTCGTTACATCTAACGTCATACTATTTCCAGAGATCACAATCTGCGATTAATATTTCGCGATATCGTCATATTATTGTTTACATTATGCAGCTTACATCACATTTGCAAATATAATTGCGATGTTTACGTTCCGCGAAGCGTGAACTAATGTAATGCTACTCCTGGATCGAGAGAATTTCCGGAATTGTCTTAAAACCTGACGCAATTCGTTCATTGTCGCGGTCGGCGAACACGGAGACGCAAACTGGTGTGACCCAACGGCGCAATCTAAGAAAATAAGCGGCGATCTATCGGACGGAAAATTGCATCCGGAATTGAAGAGCGCGATGGCGAAAGAGTCTCGAGAGTAAGGAGAATCTCGAGTCGAGAGCTGCATGTGCTTAACAATCGGAGGCTGAGCGCTCCATATAAAATAAGATGTGTAAAGTTTATGAGAGATTGGAAAGCCTGGTCTATATATACGATCACATTTCCAAAAAAAAAAAAAAAAAAAAAGAAATTGTAAACGTGACAAATCAATTAAATAAAATATTCGTGACTGTAATAATAAAAAATATCATTTAATGAATTTATAATAAATAAATACAGAAAATAAGCGCATCCCAGAGAGTGTCTTTCAATATTGGATTTATGGCAACGTTCGGAGCCTTCCTCTTTTCCGATTAATCCTCGTAACTCGTGGAGCGAGTCGCGGAATTCATCAACGAAGGCGCTGCAACGTTTTCATTAATTTCGCAGAATTTTTATTAACGCGAAAATATAGTACGATGTAAACAAGTCGATGCGCAGATTTCAGCTACACGGCTACAGGTGACGGTCGCCACGCCGAATAAATCTTTTCATTCAACGTGCACGTTACCGAGGCCGCTCTATTTACTCTCGCCTCGACATCGCGCCTCTTCTATTTCCGAATACACAACTAAAATGCATCCCTTCCCCCCCCCCACCCCTCCTTCCTTTCCCCCGAGTGCCCTTTGCATCTCGCTTTTACGAGAAATGGGACGTACGTTTGTATTCGCGGAATGAAATACCCCCGCCACGCCACTTGTAACTTGAAATATCGCGCGAAATGAAACGTCCGATACTGACAATTATTAACCGGCTGATTTTTCCGCGAGAGAGATGTAACAAAGAGCGCGCAATATTTCTTAAATATTCCAATATTGCTTTTTATTCAACTTTTACATAGCGGCTACTTGTTCTTTGATGAAAGTACAAGAATTGCTACAAGAAACATATATCTTTTTCATTTAATTTATAAACCGTAAAAGTTAGTATCTAAATTTTTATTAATTTTTTTAAATAAATACTTAATTTAAAAAATTTTATTATACAATATTAATAATAATTTAGAATAATAATAAATACTAATTTAGAAAATTTTATTATATAATATTTAATTACCCATTAATTTTAAATATTTCTTTTAGTTATTATAGATTGAAAAAAAATTTAATAATCTTAATTTTCTTCATATAAATAAATTCTACATTTTTCCAAAATGTAATTGTAATAATTGTATAAAATAATCTATATTTTAATTGGCCAGTAAAAAAGCTTGTCCAATGTTCTCTAAAGAATCACGAGAGCAAATAGCAATTATCAGCTGTACAATGTGGAGCCGAGAAATATATATATCTAACTCAATCGATCGATTACCGCCTTCCAGCTTATCAGCGATCGCGATGTCGCGCAGCTTTCCCCGAGTTTCTTCCGAGAGCAATCTAACTGCGAACAACCGTGAGACGCAACATATATTGGTTGCTCTCAGGTCGTTTGATAAATTTTATGGAATCGTGGAAAGAACGATATTTTGAGCCAATAGCGCGCGCATGTACACTGTGTAGATGTGTTCCTCCTACCATCTCCTCCGACCGTTCGACATTTGTACCTGCTCGTGACAGGTGGATCGCAGTTATTCAGCCGGCCGATACGGCAACTGGTTACTCTCTTTCGTACACGTGCCCACTCCCATCGCATTTCCATTCACCACCCTCGGTATCGTGTAAATCTCGACCTCGATTTGTATACCTCCAAAAGTCGCGCGCTCTCTCATTGTTCCATTTAAATATGGAGAAGTTATCTGTCTACAGAAAAGGAGGGAAGGAAAACAATATAATTCAAAAAATTCAAAAATTTGTTTACATATATGCCAACAGAAGATCTTAAAGCTGTTTTGAATTTTAAGATAAATTTTAAGATAAATTAATGATTTTTTTTATTTTATTATATTGTTTTCCTTATAAGCCTATATTCTAATTTTGCAAATAATATTAGCATACCGAAGTCATGTACATCAGCGTTGAAAAGAATTAAAAATAGTATAAAGATAAATAGTATGTCTATTTATATTATTTTAGTAGTGAGTAATTACACAGGTGGACAACAAAAATTTTGTCAAGTAATTCTAATCAAAGTAAGTGTTTTTTATAAACTTTTCTCCACAATTATTTTATCCACAGTTATTTTAAAATAAAAAATTCTTGATACCTCATGTTAAAATTCAAAATAATTTTAAAACCTGATGTGATGGAGTTTTAGACAGCATTTTGTAATCAAAAATTTATAAGAATTATTCTGATAAAAATTACTTGTCAAAAATTCAAAAATTTGTTCACATATATGCCAACAGAAGATCTTAAAGCTATTTTGAATTTTAAGATAAATTAATGATGTTTTTTATTTTATTATATTGTTTTCCTTATAAGCCTATATTCTAATTTTGCAAATAATATTAGCATACCGAAGTCATCAGCGTTGAAAAGAATTAAAAATAGCATAAAGATAAATAGTATGTCTATTTATATTATTTTAGTAGTGAGTAATTACACAGGTGGACAACAAAAATTTTGTCAAGTAATTCTAATCAAAGTAAGTGTTTTTTATAAACTTTTCTCCACAATTATTTTATCCACAGTTATTTTAAAATAAAAAATTCTTGATACCTCATGTTAAAATTCAAAATAATTTTAAAACCTGATGTGATGGAGTTTTAGACAGCATTTTGTAATCAAAAATTTATAAGAATTATTCTGATAAAAATTACTTGTCAAAAATTCAAAAATTTGTTCACATATATGCCAACAGAAGATCTTAAAGCTATTTTGAATTTTAAGATAAATTAATGATTTTTTTTATTTTATTATATTGTTTTCCTTATAAGCCTATATTCTAATTTTGCAAATAATATTAGCATACTGAAGTCATATACATCAGCATTGAAAAGAATTAAAAATAGTATAAAGATAAATAGTATGTCTATTTATATTATTTTAATAGTGAGTAATTACACAGGTGGACAACAAAAATTTTGTCAAGTAATTCTAATCAAAGTAAGTGTTTTTTATAAACTTTTCTCCACAATTATTTTATCCACAGTTATTTTAAAATAAAAAATTCTTGATTCCTCATGTTAAAATTCAAAATAATTTTAAAACCTGATATGATGGAGTTTTAGACAGCATTTTGTAATCAAAAATTTATAAGAATTATTCTGATAAAAATTACTTGTCAAAAATTCAAAAATTTGTTCACATATATGCCAACAGAAGATCTTAAAGCTATTTTGAATTTTAAGATAAATTAATGATTTTTTTTATTTTATTATATTGTTTTCCTTATAAGCCTATATTCTAATTTTGCAAATAATATTAGCATACCGAAGTCATGTACATCAGCGTTGAAAAGAATTAAAAATAGCATAAAGATAAATAGTATGTCTATTTATATTATTTTAGTAGTGAGTAATTACACAGGTGGACAACAAAAATTTTGTCAAGTAAGTCTAATCAAAGTGTTTTTTATAAACTTTTCTCCATAATTATTTTATTCACAGTTATTTTAAATTTTAAAATAAAAAATTGTTGATTCCTCATGTTAAAATTCAAAATAATTTTAAAACCTGATGTGATGGAGTTTTAGACAGCATTTTGTGATCAAAAATTTATAAGAAACTCTTACTCTGATAAAAATTACTTGTCAAAAATTCAAAAATTTGTTCACATATATGCCAACAGAAGATCTTAAAGCTGTTTTGAATTTTAAGATAAATTAATGATTTTTTTTTACTTTAAAATTTAAAATAAATTTAAAACTTGACGTGATGGAGCAATTTGGTTTGCGGCATTATTTTTTGTGATTGAAAATCTATAAGAAACACCTACTATGATTACAGTTACTTGACAACATTTTTTTTTATTGATATGTGAAAAGATGTTTGTCGAATAATTTTAATCAGTAGATGTTTTTTATAGATTTTCGATCACAAAAAACAATGACAAGATTATGACAAGAAATCAGCAATTTTTAATTTTAAAATTCAAAATAACTTTAAAATCTGACGTGATGGAGCAATTTGGTTTGAGGCATTGTTTCAAAAATCTATAAAAAAAACCCCCTACCCTGCTTGGAGTTACTTGATAAAAATTTTTTTTTAATTTGTATTATTAATAATGAAATAGTAATTCATATTTGCATTCATGTTTTCTCGCTGTTGGTTTCGGCACTCCGATAATACAAGGATCGAATTACGAAGACCCCCTGACACTGCGTCACGTGACAAGAGCACGCGTGCAACCCTCGGGGCGTCCGGAAGTCTAATCAGAAATGTTTCTCCTTCAGGCTTGTGGTTTCGCGATTCGTTTAACCGCGCGGTTCGATCGCGCACGGCCCGTCGATTCCGCTTGTTACGGCCCTCTATTACAGAGAAATAAAGTGCACAGTCCGCCTTCGTGTAGTGCGATTTCTTTCGATCGCAGGCACTGGAACTCGTTTCCGCATTACCTACACCGGTTAAACTCTTATTGCGCGCTGTACGTGTATCATGTATGGAGCAAAACGCGCGATCTTTCCGAAGCGTACCGCTTCGGTATTTTCTGGATAGTCCGGAGTTTCTGCAGTCGAAATGTTTGCTTCGCAAAAAAAACTTTTGCACAGTAAGTTGTACTATCGACGTTCGTATAGGATATTTCTGAAACAAATTGGCCCGATTAAAATACTTTGAACATCAAAATAAAAGTACTTTCAAATACGTTTTTATCGCGATTTTTATCGAATTATGTTGATCGATAGAACATATCCCGAAAATTCATTTAAGAACGTGGCTATATAATTCCAAAAAATTACTTCAATTTGAAATTTTATGCTTTTGTGGGTTAAGACATGCACTCGTATCGTGGAACGAAACTAAATAATGTTATTTGTACATTTTGCAAATTTTATGATTGTTAGCAAAATACTTTTGGACATGAATTTCATCTAAAACCAATTGTAAGAAAGAAAAAACGTTGCGAATATTAGTAATATTGAATATTTAATTCCATTTTCAAAATTTTGCATCGCTTTTGCATTAATAACTCGGTAACGAGTTAGTGAATCGATATCAATTTAATTAAAAAAGTTGCTCAGTATTTATTTATTTATAAATAAAGTTTCAGAATATTGGCAATGGTGCTGCCTTATAATTTTATTTATACAGAGTGTTGAAAAAAAAATTCAACCATTCAATATTTATGGTGGATATTGAAGTAAAAAGGTCTTAATAAATAGATCAAAAGCTCAATCATTTCTGAGATATAAACATTTTTGTATGTTAGAAAAAGACGTAAAACGGAAATAATCTGTCTAAATTTTTATTTCGATATTTACAAGGTCTTCCATATGTTTTCTTTAAATGGTTTTTTTTTAAACACCCTGTATAATGGGAATTCATGCAAAATTAAAAGTGGAATAACTCTTGAACCGGTTAGGGAATCGTCTTCAGGTTTTACATACGTGTTGAGATAATAAATAAAAAATAATTTTAATAGAAATAATTTATTAAATTTTCAGGATATTGTCAATGTTAGAATGTCAGCATCGATACATTCTTAAGGAAATATCGTTCGTAAAAATCTTCTTTGTTTCAATGGCGCTCATTCACGATGCTTTAAAGTTACATTCACGAGCGAAGTTCTCCTAAGCTATTAACCTTTCCGACTCAACGATCTCAAAGTCACATAAATTATGTTTTACTAAAACGGAATAGTATTCTAGAAACAGCTAATACTCCTTAGAGATTAATCTTTGAATTTCTTTTTGTTAATTTATAAATAATAAAAAAAATATCTAGAAATATAACACATGAGTTGACGTTGTATATTTATTACATAACATGACATTTAAATCAGAACTTTTATATATTACATAGTAAAATCTAATAGATAAAATTCCATAAAAGGTAATATATCTTTGATTTTATCGCCACTTAAATATGTTGTAGGGGAAATTCTTTTGAGTAATTCTCTGCAAAAAATAAGTGGGGGTCAGCATTGATTTAGAAGATATAACAAATTTAAGTTTGACATTAAAGTAAATGTATAAGTTATTATTTTTTCATTGAAAAAAACTGTATATGACATGTACGCGTGAGCGGGAGAGGGGCAGAGTCCTTGCACCACCGTCCCGAAAAAATTCTAACCTAACCCAAACCTATTTTAAATTTTAAAAGTAAAGTTGGCTTGGGTTAGGTTAGATTTTTTCGAGATGAGGGTTTTATTCTTTTCCCGCATTCAATAAATAATATTTTTCAAAACAAGAAATTCACGAATTTATGTAATTGCTTGTTGAAAGCTGTTAACGAAATTAGCGAAATAGATAAAACATTATTGACAAAATATCCATAACCTATCCCGTAAATGTAAACAATTACTTTTTCTGTGTCTGTTCTACTAGACATATAACGCACATAAACTTCACTGTTCCTAATATTACTTTATAATATCTAAGAAAAAACATTAGAACTTTAATTTGTTTTATCTCTTAAACCTAAACCAATGCCATCCTCCACTTATTTCTTACGAGGAATTATTCAAAAAAATCTTGCCTACAACATATTTAAGTTATGATAAAATCGAAAATGTGTTATCTTTTATGCAGATTTTACTATTTAACATATTTTGATTTCAAATCTTTTTTTATATAAATCTTATTATCTCTGACTATGATATATATCTTTGTCATTTTGTTGCTCTTTATCTAAATCTATATCAATAAGTTTCCCAATGTCATAAATTTTATATGTCTTTCATTCATAGAATTTAATTCTGATCGCTCCTATCATTGTTAAGATTACAGTCGGCGTTCACGTCGGCATAAATATTAAGAAAGATTCGATACAATACTAAGAAAAATTCGAGGAATCCATCCGATCGATAAATTGGCTCGCGATTGAAATCGGAGGCGAAGCGACGCGCGCCTCCGACGAGTTCCTTTTCGCATAAAGAGACACGATTTTACTCCAGCCACTTGGAAACACTTCAGCGACAGGGTAGCAAGTATTTATCTGCCCTTCCTTCCCTCGAGCATCTCGATGCTGCGTACCGAGTACACACAGTGATTCCTTTGAGCATTCCGCGATGGATGCACGAACGTGCGTCTGCTTGCATCCATTCGTCCTCTCTTCGTCCCATCTTCCTCATACCTTCCCATTATATAAACTTGAAGGGTAGGTCCGACTGCACTCGCGCACGGTTTATATAATACAACATTGGCGACGCAGCGCACGTATGCAATTCCTCCATAATTCCTTGGTTTGCCTCATCCCTCCAGCCGAGGAGGAAACGAGAAGAGGGAGAAGGACGGGTGTTGAGTTGGGAGAGTCGATAATACGATTCCTCGTATGTCCTCGACATGAACACGCGCTGCATTTGCCCCAAACCCTGCCCGCTCCCACCTCCCACATTTCCTTCACTCTCGGAAAATCTAATCAACCGCCCCCTCTCTCCTCTCTTAAGATTCCTCTTGCCCCGATTTTATTTCCATCGTGCTTTTCTTCCACTTTGCGTATGTACCCTTTTGGCGCCTTTTATTAAGCTAGTATGCCGGAGTTGGTAGAATATGCTTCAAAATTTTAATGATACAGAATCACAGTATCTAGGCTAAACTAGATTGCTACCTAAGGCTTCGGAGTTGCGTCGCATGAAGTTTCCGATTGTATGAGAGAAAATGGCGACGATCTTGTATGTGTGTGAGTTTTATTTACATCAGTGTGTCAGTGCGGTCAAAGAAAATCTTTTGTGAAAACAAAAAATGTGTGACTTGCTTCACTCGTTTGACAGTTTGACAGTGTGGCAATTTGACAGTTCAACAGTTTGACAGTTTGACAGTTCAACAGTTTGACAGTTTATGACAAAAAATTGAATTAAAATAACTATTATTTTAGTAATTTACATTTATTTTAGTAATTTATATTTAATTTGTTAGCTCTAAGTAATAATTATTAAAAAACTTTGTTGAATATTACACGCAATAATTATTTTAAATGGAGGTAACGGCCATTTTCTCTTATCAACGGAAATTTTATCGAACACAAGTTATGCTATTCTAATAGTGACATGTTAGCAATCTAATTTAGACATCTGTGTACAAAATCTTTCACTTGCAAAAGTGTCGATAAAAAAAAAAAATCAAAATTCAGTCTCTGGTAAAAGAAATTCAAAATATAAATCAAAGATTTTGTTGTTTTTTATAACTATATAAAAAAAAAAGAAAATAGAAGAATATTAAAGATAAAATCACTACTTGTATTCTTGACGAACAAATAAAAAATGTGTACTGCATTATTTAGGATTCGATAATGACTCCGTAACATCCAGCCTTCGACATATAACTCGAAGGTTAATTACCTGCTGCAATTACTGTGTACCGGAGCTCGCAGGGTGGATCGAAGCAAATTTATGCGAGTAACGAGAGCGACTCGTTGTTTCTCTCTCTCTCTCTCTCTCTCTCTCTCTCTCTCTCTCTCTCTTTCGTCGTTTACCCCTCTCTTTCTCTCACCCTATTCTTTCCTCCCCATTTTAATTCTCGTTCGCCGGCGCGCAGCGCGAATATCGGCGATTAAAGTGGCCTTAAAAGGCCGACGGACCCTACGTCGCGTTATATGAAATATCCCTCGGTCGGCGAAGGTCCATTTCGACGGCCAACAGCTCGCCCGACGACGACGTTCTGATAGAGAAAACGTGTTCCGGCGCCACATCGTGCATACAGAACGCGGCGTCGACTCGCTTTCTTCGCACGCGCCAAGCATTTTCGACCCTCTTCTGAAGAGTTTGCGGCTACCTTCAGACACGTCGTTCTGTAAATCAAAGTCCACACGTAGACCATTGCTATCGTCTGTGAATTGTAGATTCTTAGCAGGCCTTGCAAAGAGAAATCATTCGCAATCGCAGCTTTAATCTCTTTATATAATATCACGGAGAAACCGCGAGCAAAAGTTATCGAATATTGCGATTCTTCATACAGAGAAATCAGAGAAAAATTAAACTTGGTAAAATTTTCTGCCATTTCGCGAAATTATTTTTAAATAATAACTGAGCAAATTCTTGAGATTAAAACTAAAAGGAAATACGTTGAGATGATTGTTATGCCAAAATTATTTAATAATAGTTATTTAGTAAAAGTTATTATTTAATAAAAGTATTATTTAATAAATTACTTATTTAATAAATTTAATAAAAAGTATATTATTTAATAAAAGTTTATTTTGTGTAATTTAAAATTAATAATCAAAATTTAAAGAAAAATTTATTCTAATAAATTTCAGGCGACGCGCGAAACAATGCGTTTCGATACATGGTGTTATGGAAAACTGTCAATTATCTATTTTGTAAGTTTAAACAACATGACAATATTTCGAAAATTGTAACCAAATCATTATATCGTTAATCCATCGTTGCGAGCAGCCAAAGAAGATTTTACGCGTCATAATGTACGGTCCAAAGAGCCTTTCAAAGCCATTTTAAGCGCCAATTTTTGCGCCTTGTGTGCGTAAACAGAAATTAAAATAGCAAGCAAAGGGGAAAGCCGGGAGCAAACGAGGGAGGATGCACTATTTACGTTGGGATACCATTCAACCCTTTTCCGAGCGACACCTTCTTTAATCGCGACATTATGCGCAGCGATGCACTCTCTCGAACATCATTTCGTTTGAACAAGTAAACAAGTCTCCATACATTTTTGTCACTGTATGTACCATTTATTCTAAAAACGATGTAAGTTAATTCCAAGTTAAATAATTTGTTCTTCAAAACACTTTGAAATAAAAAAAAAAATAAATAAATAAAATTAAGGAATAGAAGTATTCGTCGGACATTATTGACGTATCACGATATTTCCCTTGACGTATTTAGTAAATAATTTTTTCTAATAATGTTTGAATTGGGTGAATTTTTTGTAAAAAGGATATGCGCTATAAACTTTATTCTCGGATGAATATTTTAAGCGCAAAAAGAAGCCAAGGCGGAATGCAAGCGCGTCACACATTATCGTGTAGGCTGTATAGCCTGGATTGTAAATTTCGTCCGCGTCGAAAAAAAAATAAATAAACAAGGTGCGAAAACGCAACGCGTCGATCCAACAAAATTTACGACTAGCGTGCCCAAAACATCACGCTGTAAAAAAGACGGTGGCATGTTAATTTTACTGCCGAATTTTTCACAAACCCTCGATCATCGACCATATCTCGATATCATGCATTGACAATGCATAGAAACGCAATTTCACGGATGCAGGCGACATTGCCATAAATCGCGTTTTAAAATCGCGTTTGTTTTTATATAAAATCTTTTTAAATTTAAAAACTGTCACAATAAAGTTAAAATGGTTTGAGCAATATTTAAAGAAAAAGAGAAATTTCTTTTCCTCTATAATTCGTCGTTTAGATATATTTTTTCCAAATGTTTGGATCTTCGAAAAATTAATATTTTCTCGAATATAAATCTAGAACCAATAAAAAAAAAGAAAAATATAAAAAATTCCGCGCGCGCAAAAAAAAACGCATCGCCGACTCGGAATATTTCTCTCTTTTAATGTTCTTAAAACAGATCTTCAAACCGTTCCAAACAAACCATTTCCGCACGAAGAATGCGGCGGATATTCTTACTTCAAGCGGCGCACGCGATCCTCCGAGCAGCCCCGTTAATTATTTTCCACGAGCTTCTGTGTACCGCATAAAATGACGGACAAACTTCGCGATGTTCGTCTCGACGGAGAGCCACGTGACACGGACGGTAAACTCGATATTCTCGTCGTCGGAGGAAGCCGCTGCGACTGGCAGCAACAACGACGGCTACGTGTCACTCTTGGCGTCATCGCTGTCGCGGCTTCCTCGAATCTTTCCTTTCAAAGACTCGACTTTCATAGAATCATTAACAAGATATCTCTTTGATTTATTATTAAATATTATTAAATATTTATGATGAAATGTTTGAATGAATTTAGAAAAAGGAATATATCGTGAAAGTTTTCTGAAAAAATGTTGCAAGAGCAGGTTTTTAACTTGCAAAATATGACAGATAAGTGGCTGATAGGGAATGTTCCGAGTGTCGCGAATAAATTGGAGGGATCATAATTTCCGGGCTTTCGAAATCGCTGATCTGTTCCAATGAGAGATGCTTCCCTCCGGAAAACATCTCATCTTTCCTGGAGTAAAAGGCAGCGCGAAGACAAGGAAGTGGTGCAAATACGCGATTTTTAAAAAGGTATTAAATTTAATATTATAAAATTTATTCGCAAAATTAGTACTCGAATTTTGTTCCAATTCAAGGAATTAAATATACATTAGTTCATTTATAAATAACTTTTGCATCATGGGTCAATCGTGACGCAACGCAATGAAAAAAGAATTATAAGAAATAAAATAAAAAATAAAATGAAAAATCTTCTTTTGTTTTTATATGTATTGTTGTTTCAAAATAGGATAAATTTGATATAAGATGAACTTTTCAAGCGTTAAAGTGAAAAAAAGAAGAAAACTTGGAAGGAAATTTAAGAAATACAACAAAAAAATAAATCAAATATAAAGTAGGGTGTGACAAATGTAGAAATTTTCATTTTGTTCGTAATATGATTACGTCATTTTTCAGTACTGTGTCACAAATGGAGGAACTACGGTATGATTCTTCTAGCGCATTACGTTTGACGCAAATCCTCACATTTCGCACTTTCTTTCTTAAGATCCGCCATGCTGGCCGATTCTCAATATAAAGTTTGCATATAAAGTGAGCGCTTCCTGAATTTATATTCAAAAATTGTCTATTGACATTGGAAAGAAAAACGGCGGGATACTTTAGTTTATATTTCTATTAATATTAAGAAAAAACGAAGAGCCACTTTATATATAACACAAATGTTTGAATTCTCCTCAGACGATCTTCAACTCATACAGCGTGAATCTTCGAATCTCCGCCATCGTATCTCGAATCGTGAATAGATTTTCAAATTTCATCATCAACTCCGCTATATATGATCTCGTGATTCGCGAGGCGGATCCGCGGCGCGTATCCGGCAAATAGGAGTCTATCGAAAAGAAGGAAGAGAGAAATACCTCTCGGTTCTTCTCGTCCTGCCATACGCACGCCGCGGCCTCGTCTCGGCATATCATATCGCTCGACTGCCCCCGCGAATTGATTCCTCTCCTCTCCTTTTCGAAAAGAGGAGAAGCTCTTGCGGGCACCGGCAAGAGAGAGAGAGAGAGAGAGAAAGAGAGAAAGATTGGCGCACGTGACGCAAAAATCCTCCGGACGTGACGCCCGCTCGCCATCCTGTATTCCAGTCAGGAATAGATAAGAAGTCCCTCCCCGAGAGCCAACGCGGTAATAATTATGCAAGGAATATCATGGTGCGCTCGCGCGAGCCGCGCGCCGCTCGCATAGCAAGTGGACCACGTTTTCCCGCTAGAGCTGGAGTGACCCGCAAGTTTTTCCCGAGGATGATTTATCGGGTACGTAGGTGGTGTTCTCGTGTCCCACCCATTTCCCTTCATCCCTTCCTCCCATTTTCGCGTGCGCACTCGTTAGCCTTTATTGTGAACGTCACTACAATGGTATCAAAGCCGATTCGCGCACTCTTTCTATTCTAGAATTCCCTTTTATTATTTATTGGTAGAGAAATTTAATTCAACGGAAAGCCGCGCGTTACTTACATCAGTTAGAACAAATTTGATTACCGTATAATTACAAGATATAGAAAACTTAAAATACCCCTTAAAGGATCATTTGTTGTTCGTTACAAAGCGTTTCGTCGTTTTACTTCGACGAAGTGTTGACGACGACATCGTCGGAGGTTCGAGGACCGATCGTTCGGTGTTTTCTTTTTTTTTTCTTTTCTTTTGCCTGCGGCAAAGTCATAAATTCTTGCGTCAAACTTCGAGCGATAAAGAATTCCTTACGATGTTATCCGCGGAAAATTTCCTTTAACGTGGCGGCGTTGATGCAAGCGCTCGTTCCTTTCGAGGAATTTTAAAGAGCGGAGATTATCGATGAGCTTTTCTTTATGCGAGAGAACTTTCTTGTAACAAGTGCAGGCTAAACAAAATCCGATTGATTTCGAATCGAATCTGAGTTATTCGGCATAATGGGACTGCGGTGGCACAAGCTCAATTGGTAGTTTCAATTAAATTCGTTGCAACAAAAGTTTATTACAATTCCATTCGTAAAAAAAAAAGAGTATAAATCCCTTGGAATTTTTCTACTAAAAATAATGAGCATTGAAATATGATAAATACAATAAATATAACGAATATTGATGAATATAATAAACATTGACAAGTATGACATATGAAATTTTAAATAAAAACGGAACTGTCAAAATTAATGCATGATCTCGTAATCACGCAGCTCTCTGACACGACAAATTTTAAACGAATGGCATGAAAATAATAGCATTCTACGAATAAAAAGATATCGTTGACACTAAATGGCACGATGAAAGACATTATAAAAAGACTAAATGTCTTTTCAAGCAGACGGGAGGAAACTTGGCACACGTTATTTCGTGGCGCGTCGCGCACTCCACCCTCGGTCCTCCTTAAAGTTATCCAAACATCTATTTCACGGCAAGTTGCAACGACAGTCGCGCTGAAGTGGCAGAAATTCTCTTCCCGGTTCTCTCCTCGACTAACTTTTATAATAATTTCATCGCGTCTGCATATTCGATATGTTCCATCGATAACCTATATTCCAGCAATGAATTTCTAAGGCGTTGTACAGATATTCGATCTGTACAGCGCGTATACAAGCATCGGTAAATATTTCTTTATACATTTTACGTGGGAAAAAGAATTTATTGCACAGAGAATTGAAAAAAAAAAAAAAAAATTTAGAAGATCGATGACGTATCGATGTCGTATGCGCATAAATGCCAGATCAAAATGTAATATTATATTTATCATTTATTAATGTCCTTGCAAGTGTATCAAATGTTAATGACAAACTCAATAATAAATTTTGAGTCAATTTTTTTCAGTCATTTCTCTTCGTAATAAATTTTGAAAATACATTTATTTAAATATTAAATATTGAAAATATTAAATATTGAAAATATTAAATATTGAAAATATTAAATTATTAAATATTGAAAATACATTTATTTATAAAGAAAATATAATTATTTTTAATAGTGAAAACTATAGACCTTAGCGAATTAAATTTCTAAAATATTTATACATAAATAATTTTGTTTTTTGGGCAAATGAATTTTTTTAGAACAGAGATTTTATTTAAATCTTAGTTATGCAAAAATATTTAAATTAATAACTTTTTAAATTGGGATAAGTGATGAGAAGAAATTAACTAAATATTTATTAAATGATTTAATACAATTTCATGTAAATAGAACACCCTTTAATATATATTACTTTAATTTATATTTTTATATACAACATATACGCACGCATGTTAATATAACACAATTATTGTAATATCATTCTTAAATATAAATATAAATATAAATATATAAATATAAATATAAATATAAATATAAATATAAATATAAATATAAAATATAAATATAAATATAAATATAAATATAAATATTGTATAAATATAAAATATAAATATAAATATAGATATAAATATAAATATAAATATAAAATATAAATATAAATATAGATATAAAATATAAAATATAAATATAAATATAGATATAAAATATAAATATAGATATAAAATATAAATATAAATATAAAATATAAATATAAATATAAAATATAAATATAAATATAAAATATAAATATAAATATGAAATTATAAATATAAATATAAATATAAATATAAATATAAATATAAATATAAGTATAATCTTAAATATAAATATAAATATAAAAAATTAAATTTGAAAGATAATTTAGAAAATACTTAAAATTATAATTTTAGGTGGAATAAAATGTATATAAAAACTATAAAACTATATATTTTATATTTCATACAAAATCGAATCGAAATGATCATTTTCCACAGCAAGGAGGAATGTATCATGTTAAGGAATTTTTCGCCCTTGCCCGGAGTCAAGTTGTAAACGTTTACGTTTTTCTCTTCGGGAGATAGAGAATTCTCTGCTCTGTCACTAACGTGTTTCACGAAGCACTCGTGTGATCCTTTCGTGGATCGAGGTTAACGTGAAGTAAGACGACTCCCGGAGGATAATGTTCGCCATATCGGATTTACTGAGCTGTCGTCGGTACTTACGTTACGCCCGAACATCATTCGAAGCGAGCTGTAAGGCGATTTAGTTACAGCCTCCCTTACTTCATACTTTCCGGACGGATGCTTCGCGATGCTTTTAGGTTCGACACTTTAGTAAAGACATTACGTCGGCGATAATTACCGAAGTTTGTATTCCCGTTGATCCGTTCCGAAGCGGGCCGAGATATTTTCCGAATGGACTTCTATTGCAGGCTCTTTCATTAAATCTTCTCGGACTTTCAATATGAAATGAAGCGTCTCGTATAGTCACGATCAACAAACAGCAAATCAGATTTATATTTTTAGGAAATTTGTGCCAAATATTAAAACACACATATATACAAAATTACGTAAGAGATATTATATAGTTTATATGTATGTTATTTTAATATTCAATTCCTTTATAGCCTCTATATATTCTGAATCATAATATATATATTTATCATAATATATGTATATGTTGTAGCTGGATTACATAATCGTTTTATATAAAACAACGGATATATATATAAAAAAAAATATATATATATAATATTAAGATGCAAAATGATAATTTATAAATATTTAATATGTATTAAAATTTAATATTATTATTAATTAAAAATTAAATAATTTTTTAAAATCTGTATATAATAAAAACAAATAATATAAGAGATATTATTGTTTATTTATGAATTTTATATATAGGTAAAAAACTTTATATGTTAAAAATGATAATTTATAAATGATTAATATGTATTAAAATTTAATAATTTAAAAATATATAAACGTCTAAGAATTTTGAAGAGTGGCATTATTCACAAATCATTAAAAATGATAATTTATAAATGATTAATGTGTACTAAAATTTAATATTATTATTAATTATAAATTTAATAATTTAAAAATATATAAACGTCTAGGAATTTTGAAGAGTGGCATTATTCACAAATCATGGTTGAAAATGAAATATTTTACAATCTGGCTAAGAATTTTATTTTTTTTATAAAGCGCTAACAAGAGAGCCACCACATTGTCAAATGCAACGAGTTGCATATTGTTTTAGATTCTAGTTGGTTTCAGTCATTTCATGAAGTGTCTTTATGGAACAGTCATTTATTGATAATTAATAGGTAATTATAATAGATAGTTAATAGGTAATTATAATAGATAATTATAATAGTTATAATATTAATGGGTAATTATGTGTATTTCTAAATGAAAAAGAGCTTGTATGAGCACTTGTTGTTGTTATTACTTATTTATTTATGAATATTCTTGTTGTGTTTATTATAATTAAGGTTTTATAAAAGTAACATAAAAAAAACTCTCGGAAATAATGTTTAAAAATAGATAATACAAATAAAAGAAATATAAGCGTGATAAAAATAAAAAACAGATTTATTATAGAAACTATATTTTATGAAATGGAACATAAAGTAAGGTCGATAAAAACGCGCCATTTATAAAGTGAATGAAATGAATCAGCCAGAATGTAAAAAGATGTATAAATCGTTGCATTTGACAATGTGGCGGGTCTCCTGTTAGCGTTTTATAAAAAAATTAAAATTCTTAGCCAGATTGTAAAATATTTCATTTTCAATTATGATTTAAGAATGTGACCGCACTATGTAAAATGCTCAGATGTTTTATAAAACGACGATTTATATAATCTGGCTACGACGTATATATTTTTTGTTATATGCAATATTTTCATCTATAAGAAAATACATTTTTTAAAAGCCATTTTTAAAATGGTTTTTAAAAATATCTTATAAATGACAGTGTGCAAAAGTTTGTAATATTTTCAGTCGTGAAAATTTTTCTCAAACGTTTCTTAATCATTACAAAATTCCTAGACGTTTATATATTTTTAAATTATTAAATTTATAATAATATTAAATTTTAGTACATATTAATCATTTGTAAATTATCATTTTTAATACATAAAGTTTTTACCTATATATAAAATTCATAAATAAATAATAATATCTCTTCTAGCGTTTTATAAAAGACTAAAATTCTTAGCCAGAATTTAAAATATTTCATTTTCAATTATGATTTAAGAATGTGACCGCACTATGTAAAATGCTCAGATGTTTTATAAAACGACGATTTATATAATCTGGCTACGACGTATATATTTTTGTTTATACAATATTTTCATCTATAAGAAAATACATTTTTAAAAGCCATTTTTAAAATGGTTTTAAAAATATCTTATTAATGACAGTGTGCAAAAGTTTGTAATATTTTCAGTCGCGAAAATTTTTCTCAAACTTTTCTTAATCATTACAAAATTCCTAGACGTTTATATATTCTTAAATTATTAAATTTATAATAATATTAATAATATTAAATTTTAGTACATATTAATCATTTGTAAATTATCATTTTTAATACATAAAGTTTTTTACCTATATATAAAATTCATAAATAAATAATAATATCTCTTCTAGCGTTTTATAAAAAGACTAAAATTCTTAGCCAGAATTTAAAATATTTCATTTTCAATTATGATTTAAGAATGTGGCCGCATTATATAAAATGCTCAGACGTTTTATAAAACGACGATTTATATAATCTGGCTATGACATATATATTTTTTGTTTATACAATGTTTTCATCTATAAGAAAATACATTTTTTAAAAGCCATTTTTAAAATGGTTTTTAAAAATATCTTATAAATGACAGTGTGCAAAAGTTTGTAATATTTTGAGTCGCGAAAATTTTTCTCAAACTTTTCTTAATCATTACAAAAATATTAAAAATATTATTTACTTTATTTGATTATGCAAAAAAATTACGTGAAGCGTTGATTGAAAAGAATTTACGAAATCCTAAAATGTAGGATGCAACCATAATTCGCTTTGAATATAGAACGCGATCTTCGATTTCTCGAAGAATAAGAAAGCGTCTGCGTGCGAGAGAGAAAGCCGATATTCTGTGCCGACTTTGAGCAACTTTCCGGGGAGCAAAGTTTTCCATTGTTATGCCGATTTCTAAGTTTTCTTCAATGAGAAAGTAATATAGAATCACGGAAAACTTTTCCGTTTACATTGCGTGTAGCAGTAAACGGAAAAACGGACGTGCAAATAAAATAAAAACTTAAAAAAAAAAAGATCTTGTATACAGCGCTGTACCACAGATAAGCAAAATCAAAGATGCATATTTAATCATTACAAGTATCAAGTTTAAAAAAGAAATTATTGTTATTAATTATTTTTATTAGTTATTAATTATTTTAATCTAATGACAATTTTGTCTTAATTATATTTGCATATTCATATATTAGTATAATATTGTTAATAAGATAAATTACGGATATATGTATAACTCGAGCCCTGTCATGATTTATCTTATCTTATCTTATCTTTTTACTCGAAAATCGTTCTTCGCAAATTTCCTTACTTTAGCCTCTCTTTTCAAATATTCGATCTTAGTTTTAATCTTGTATGTAAAAATGGACAAAAATGATTGAAATTATCTATTTTATATTTAATATTAATTTGTCATAAGTCACTATATATGCCTGATATCTGAAACATCGCTGTTATGATTTTCGATTAAAACACGAGATGCTAGTGTAGGTTAAGCTTCGCAATTTATTCCGCTTTGTCATTTGGCAGCTCCGATTTCGATCGCAATACTTCTGCAGGATTTATGATAATACCAAAAATAGTGTTGTTTAGTCACCGTCTGTTTATTTAAGGGATTTATCTTTGCCGGATGTAGGCTAAATCTCGATTATATCGAAGTCCAGCGAAATGTGCGTTATTTCGATTTCTTAAATAATAAACATTATAATTAGCCTAGATAAATTTTAGTAATAAATACATGTATATATGTATATTTCAGAAACATATTTGTGTGTGTGTGTGTGTAAATACTTTGAACTTTCAAAAATAATGAGGAGAGGAAAGTATTTTAAATTTTCTTCATAATTATAGAAATAAATTTTTAATTCTCTCTTGACATCAAAAATATTTTCTTCACACAAAGATAATAAAGTGTTTGCAAAATAGTGAATAGTATCTTTAAAAACGGTGCTGTAAATATACACAGCGGTCAAAAAAGTCAGCGTGAAAAAATAAATCTGCAAAATTAGTCGATCAGGATACAATGTCACTCTTAATTCTCCAGACATAATAATGAATCTTTTCCGGAAGATACTGAAAGTATTCCCACAGCATCAGAAATAAAATTTTTCTGATCAGCTGGCAAGTGCAGCGACCGACCTACCAACGTGGCTTCCCGAGGCTTTGATATTAAATTTGGATCCTGTCAGGCGGCTAAAGCCTCAAAATCCCGGCGTGGCCGATAATACACACGGTATACCCGGTGTCGACCGGTGATGGGTGGGCGCGAATTAGCGCGATTAAGATGCTATCGTATCCGAGTGGACAGGGGCAAGCCTGGGGAAGGATTCGCCGGGGCATGAAGAGGGTGGCCCGTACTCGAGGGTGATGTCCCAACCTCAAAGTAACTGGCAAGTGGAACGCTCGCGGTTGTATAGTCTCGCACGTGGTATACCTATGGGACGATGGTGTACGGGGGAGTAGAGGGGGTAGGGGGCGCGAGCGTGCTGCTCCGGATTACGGGAAATACGGGGACGCGGGTGGCCCGGTTCTCTCCTGATGCTGAGTTACGTTCTACCCTATATCCCACGGAGCTATTACACACGCTGCACGTCCCCATAAATACGATGCCCAGGAATCGTCCCCGATATCCTCCGGTCAGCGCCGTTGAGACGCGTCCGTCAAAGCACCACCACCTCTGATTTCGCGCGAGATAATGGATATCCGGCTTTGAGCGAACGGACCGACCTCTCGTAAGCGACGCGAAATTTTAATCATCGATGACAGATGTCGAAGATTGTCAATTTTCGATGCTGCTAATTTCATTCGAGACAGTTATTGCGTTAGTGAATTACTTTTAGACTAAATACATATTTAATTAATTATTGCTTTTTCTTTTTCTTTATATAATTGTTATATTTAAGTAATATAATGATTAATTTAAAATTTATATAAAATTCTATAGAGCCTTCTCGTCCCATAATATCATCTAAGCATTTTTATTTAAAATTTAAATTCTAATTCATTATTTTAGATTTTAGACACTTAAAATTTTATTCATTCTAGCCTCCAATCAAAAGATAATTGATTATGCTATATCATTGAACAAAATAAATCTTATATTCAATCCATAAAATCATGTTTTTATTAAACAGGTGAACTTTAAATTTATTACCTAAAAATAATAAATTTATTTTCCCTAATTCCTTAATTAGATATAAACTAATCATAAATTTTCAATTTTTTATTTAAAGAATTATTTATACTAATTATATCATTATTAATTTAAAATCCTAATTCTTATAAATATTTTTTTAATCCATTAAATATAAATATCATAATTATTTAATATTACTTTTCTTACATTTATAGATAACATCTATTTATAGATAAATATTATTATATCAAATAAAATTTTTAGATGTACTCTTGTTATTATAATAAAACCTTAAAAACGTATCGCGCAAATTTCGGTATGCTTTTGATTATTAATTAGCAACGCGAATTCAATATCAAGCATTTCAGTGTGTAATTATTGGCATAATATTCACCGCCCACACATGTACACGTGCTCTTTTGAAAATCATGGACGGCCCAAATATCCAAATTACGATCGCCATGTAATCGCTGCATTGCTGCAGTTATCGTAATAGTATTTTAATCAGATGAAAATTCGAAAGCGAATCGTGATCTAGTTACTTTAGCGAATCTAGTGGAAAATTCAAGAACTAAAAACCTTGAGTCAATATCGGAAAATAAAATATTATTTGCACAGTTATTTTTATAAATTTTAATCTTAGTTACAATTAATATCGTGGAAATATAATCTTTTCTCATCTATATTTTTATAGAAAGGGAAAAGGAAAAAGATTCTTTCAAACATATTACAAAACCTAACCTTCCTCCCTTTTTTTTTCATCGATTATTTAGAACCAGGAATAGGGGAATATGAGAATATAATAAATTCCCCAATTGTCGAAAGAGTTTGTATTTTTGCATTCGCGAAAACTGCTTCGTTCGTTATGACGTTATCAGCTGTCTGGCCTCGCACAAAAGTCTGCGGAACAACGCATTCAGACGTATTCAAGTGAAAGGGTTATCTTGGGCCATGCTAGAGAGCATAGGTCCATCGAAGTCAAAAGGTTGCAATGTCCGAATACAATAGCAGAGCGGCAGTAATGTTATCGATAGCGTTGTTAGGTTTTGTCGTTATCTTTGACGCATTCGAAAAGTGACGTATAATAGGAACATGCTCGTTAGTTAACGTGCTGCATGCTGGTGAACTTCAATTAGGACGGCGGACTTTCTCGTCGGATGTGGATGCGCGATATTAACTTACCGAAACTCATTCAATGCCCAATTGATACAATATATATATATATATATATATATATATATATATATATATATATATATATAAATGCCAATGTCTTGTAGCATACTTGGCTGTTTAAGTAAATATCTTAAAGGAAGAAACATTAATTTTTTTCAAAGGATCCTTAAATTGACGATAAATATTTTAATCACAAACTCTTTGTAACATTTGATGACAAAAATTCAAATACAAAAATGTCGAAGCTATGTTATTTTTATTTTTAATAATTGCTTGTAATTTGAAAAGACTCAGAATCTGAGAGAATTCTCTTACATGTATAAAAAAATCAAAGCCTGAATTAAAATACATTCTAGGTGGACTGTACGTGTTTTAAATTGCACGACAAAATTTCAGTAAAAAAAAAAAACAATGTTAAAACGGATACCCGAAACTATATGCATTGCGCGCTCCACTTGACGTTCATTTATTTGGCCAATGAGTGGATAAGCCCTGAAATGAGAGGAAACCGAACATGAGTGCGTATATGGATTGCGTGATCTCTTGCGCAATCAAGCAAGCCTATAATATTATTAAAATATGAAATGCTGGCAACAGGACGATTGCACGTATCAGGACGAACGCGCAACAATTTGGCGATATTTAATTTCGAATAATAATTCGCGGTCGCACACATGACGGAAAAGTGCGAGAGTATTACTGATATTACATTATCGCCAGAATTTCATTCCGGCAATAACATTGCCAATGAAAAAGTGAGAATGTTATTGATACTGTCGTTGGAATTTAATTTGGACAATAATCCCATGATTCTGACGTACGGTTGAAATGTATAACTAATATTAAAAAGCCGATAGCGATCACTAACGCGAGAAATTCAACGTCACCTAGCGGTATTTTATCGCACGTTCATTATCACTTGATATTATAAATCATTATTGATATTAATATGTTTTACATTACATGCACTGCATTACGATAAAAGCGTACGTCTATGTGTATAATTCCACGTTGAATTTATAAATAAATAAAATTCTATTCCTGAACAAAATACATTAATTTAATTTTATTTATTCCGGAATTTCACATAACCTTTTTTCATATTTTACGCAAAGTATTTTCAAGATTTCAAGAGAGAGAATATATCTAATAATTTATCCATACACCTTGTTTCATAAAAGCATTAAAGACTTTGATTATTTAAAAACTCATAAAAAAAAAGAAGGGGTAAAATACATTTCACTGTGTGTAATAAATCGGCAGATATTCAATCACACACCGCCGAGCGGGTCGGAATACGCGCGAAATTCATGAAAATTCGCGGCGTGAAATCGTGTTTCGGTTAAAACGCATCGGCTCTTACGCGCACTGTAAATATGCGTGATATCGGTAATTATTTCATTCTATCTCTCCCTTCGGTCGACCGAAAATCCGCTGCAGTTAATGCAGACAATAAAAGCAGTACGGTTCGATGGCCGCAATAATATAAACGTGTCGACCAAACTCAATTTGCAGACAGTTCGTCGATCAGCCCCCTCCCCACCCCCACCCCTCCCTCCTCCCGGTCTTCCGCACCATAGGCTTCGCAATTTTTGCATATTTCAAAATCGCGATCTTGCGCGATAATTACTTTTACATATCATGAAATTATTAAAACGTTTCTTCCTGATTACAGATAATAAAATAGAATTAAGTAAATAAATGTAAACAAATAAATAAATAAATTTAAATAAATAAAAATTAAAAAAGAATTCATTTTATAATACACGGAACATATAATATTATGTGCAAATATTTTGCATTAAAGTCACAATAATTATAAAGAATATTTGCTTTTCCCTTTCTCTCTACCTCAAATTTTCATGAAGGAAAATTCAAGTTCAGCTTTGTGGAGATTTCTAGATTATAGATTATAGTATCCGAGAGATATCGTTGTATTGATAGTAACTGATAAATCGTATTTTCTGCAGTAACGCGGAGAGATCGAAAGAGTACTAATTCATTGAATCGAAAACCACTAAAATTTCTATTTGACCGGCATGCTCTTATAGGATTATTGGGCTCGAAATCGCCGGTACTTGAGCGAAATTTCGCTCGGCCGAGATAACCATTAATTTCGGGCGCATATTAAATATGTATGTGAGGTGCACTTCAGACTTCACATTATCCACTCAGTTATAATTGCGAGTACACATCCGGCTGATTTAGTTAACTTTGTAATTTTATATAATAATCGAGTGCATGTGCATTTAGTGAATGATTTGTACAGATGTAGAAAAAGGTGCGTCTTTATCATTTCTTCTAATACTGAAGAAAAATGCAGTTGCATGAAATAAGAAAATATTCTTAAATGTTTACAATTATTATATAATATGTAATAAATAATTAATATGTAATAAATATAATAAATAATATTATATGTAATAAATAATTATTGAATTCTCCTAAGATACTTTTCTCTAATTTCAAAATATCAACAGTTGTCAAAAAAAAAATTCTCTCTACGCACAAAAATATATTTCAAAGTATCCTTTTTACAGTCATTATTTACAAACAATTATTTGTACAAATGACCGAGAATGAATTTTCTAATAATGAAATTAATTACCTACTCCATATAATTACTGCATCAAATATCCGCAATGTGATATTCTTCCCCTCAGAAAGAGACAGAGAGGGAGAGAGAGAGAGAGAGAGAGAAATTCATAGTTCATAATATACATATATCTATGCCTATTAAAGGCGTTCGCCCGCCATCGTAACGGATAGCACGTGGGCTTGTTGAAGCACACGGTCGAACTTTCCGTACGAATATCGAAGATATTCACTATTCAGACCCCCCTCGAACGGTCAAGTAGTATATATATACCACTCGGATTCGCGCGCCGAGTGGAGTGGGCGGATTTCCGACCGGCGTGGGGTTTAAACTGTCTGCGAAGTTGGCCCTCGCTCCCTTTTCCAACCCTTCGACGCTCTTTATCGCCGATTCCGCGAGCATCGCTTTCATCCCTCCTCACGTGGAAAATGCGTAAGTACACGCATTTGGCCGAAGTATACGTTTGTGTGTGTGTGTGTGTGTGTGTGTGTGTGTGCGATTCATTGCATATATACATGAGTCAGCTATGACAGGTGAAATTTATCCTGGCGTGTGTATCGAATTGTGGTGAGGTGCTTGTACAGTGTTTAGGCACATGTTCGCCGTTAAAACTGGATAACCCACGAAGTATCGAGGTGAATGGAACGAGCGCGATTACACGGGCCGATAAAAAAAATTGTTGTCAAATAACTCTACTGAGAGTAGGTATTTCTTATAGATTTTTTACCACAAAAAAACAATGCAAATCAAATTGCTCCATCAGGTTTTAGAGTTATTTTTTTGAATTTTTTTGAATAAAAAAATTGCTGATTTCTCATAGTAAAATTCAAAATGATTTTAAAACTTGACGTGATAAAGCAGTTTAGATACCGACATTGTTTTTTGTGACCGAAAATCTATAAGAAACATTTAAACTGATTAAAATTACTTGTGAAAAATATTTTCACAGACCGACAAAAGGTTTTAAAGTTGTTTTGAATTTCAAGATAAAGGACCAACGATTTTTTATTTTAAAATTCAAAATAATTTTAAAACTTGACGGCGATGGCGCAATTTAATTTGCGGCATTATTTTTTGTGGCCGAAAATCTATAAGAAACATCTATTTTGACTAGAGTTACTTGATAAAATTTTATTTTTACTGGCCTGTGAAAAAATTCTTGTCGAATAATTTTAATCAAAGTAGGTATTTTTTATAGATTTTCGATCAAAAAAACAATACAACAAACAAAATTGCTCCATTACGTCAGGTTTTAAAATTATTTTGAATTTTATAATAAGAAATTAGCAATTTTTTATTTTACGTGATGAAGCAATTCTCGGCATTGTTTTTTGTAGCCGAAAATCTATAAGAAACACCTACTCTGATTAAAATTATTTTTTGTCGAAAAATAATGTGTTATCGTTGATACTTTCTCTCTCAATTATTCATTTATTGTGCTAATGTACGTACAAATATCTATCATTTGCCGTGTCATTATTTGAAAATTTTTTTCATTCACAAAATTAGGAGCGGATAGATCTTACGATATCGCGCACGTCCCAATCTATACATTATAGAGTAATTTCGTAATGTCCATGAATATTTATTTGAACATTAACAAGCCTGTAACGAGCAAGCAAACGAGCGTGCTTTGCGATAACGCTAGGCTAGATCCCATCAATATGACCAGCGGCGATACATTGATTATGCGAACTCGCAAATTGCGAGTGTGTATCCCGACGATCCGAGCACGTTCTTTCTCTCTCTCTCTCTCTCTCTCTCTCTCTCTCTTTCTTTTTCCTCTTGAAATTACATTTTTTTTCGGACCGACAAAGCCACTTATTGACAGCACGACGATTTTTAGCCGCTCGATAATTAATTAGTCGAGAGCAAGATTTTTAACTTCTCGCAACCGGCGCTCTCGAAGCTTTCTCATTAGAATGATGAGGTATACGCTCTCGACGTTTCAAATGATGTTTAAATCCTGCTTTGCAGTGCAGATCGAGGCGCTTACATCCTGAACTTACCTATTATCCCCTAGAAGTGACCCGTTAGCCGCTTACTAGCAAGTTATCCGCTTTCCAGGCTGATTTAGGCATGCGTTCTGAGTTTCGCGTCCCGCTTGTCGCTAGAACTCTTTTCTGCTCATGCTGATCTGCGATAAATAGAAATAATTCTGTAGTGCAGCATAAAAGTTGTCATTATAAATAAATATTTATAATACTTTGTAAAAATAATTTGCGTATTGTTGTGTACGATATTAAGAATAATCTCATTAATAATGGTATTTTTATTTACAGCACATATAATATAATATATAAAATATAATATAATATATATATATATATATATATATATATATATATATATATATATAAAATATAAAATATATACAGAGTATGGAGTACATTTATACTGTTTTGGCTTTGGCTAATTTTTAATGTTTATCTTGCTTGTTAATTATTTCATTAAAAAAGTTTTACTTCTTGCATCGTTTAAACCACCATAGGAGAATAAAAGGAAGAGTAGAAGGTGAAAAAAAAAATGAAATAAAAAAAAATAAAACTTAATAAATTTCTTCGGAAGAAATCAATAAAAATAAAAAATAAAAATCCTTTTTTTATAAAAATAAAATAATTCTTCATTTTAAATTAAAATAGTGTTGTAGAGTATTTTTAAAATAAAAAATATTTTTTGACCCATGTTTATCAGAAACTTTTTGTTAAATAATTAAATTTTCGATGAAATCTCAAAATCTGGCTGGTTACGTTTAGCCTCATCTTGTATAATAAAATATATTTTATATATTCTAGACATTTTTTTTTTTTTTTTTGCTCTATTACCTTGTCTCTCGCGTTTTATATAGGATTTTATTCTAATTTTTAATAGATCTGACAGAAACTTTCAAAGAATATATAAATATATTTTTTCTTGTATTATACGTAATTCTATATAATATTTCATAATATTTTATGTGAATCAAGCGAGATTAGCAATGAGAGAAAGTTGCCATTTTCAGAGAACGAATTATTCTTTCATGCGACCTAAAATCTCGTAATGCACGCAGCGGCGGCAAAAACTAAGTACGCCGTTCTTTAATAATAGCGAACTTGCAGAGTCGGTCGCGAGCGTGGAACCTCAATCCGCTGGCGAAAAATTTAATCCGGAAATTTCGGTTCTTCTTGGTATTTAGGTCGAGCTGCACTTTTGCCGCACGTCCAATATTTCCGAATGTATGATACGCGTGTGACGCGCGTGCACATGGAGTGCTACATGAATCTCGCCATCGAAAGCTTTGCATTTCAAACTATGGTAAAGCGCTACAGTGTGTCTAGCTAAAATTGTCAGCAATTGTCGACTTAATCGTTTCAAAAAGCGAAATTACTTTGCGCAAAAGCACTAGTAAATACAATATTCCACATAGAAATCATTTTTATTTTATAAAATATTATTTCTTTAATAAAAATTACTTCTTTAATAAAAATTTTAAAAATAAAAACATTGATATAATTTTTCATACAATTTTGTTGTATTTTTTTTTATTAATAATCATTGCATTACAAATATTGTGTACATCATAAAGCATGATTATTAAGAAAAAAAAAAAAAAATACAACAAAATTGTATGAAAAATTATATCAATGCTTTTTAAAATTATTTAAAAAATTTTATTTTTAAAATTTATATATAGTGAGTGCCATACCTTTTACACTTTTCTAATTTAAATAATATTAAATAATTTATTAATCGAAGCATGTCGGTGTCTATCAGTGTCATAAATCTTCAATTTATGGCAAATAAGTACGAGGTGCATTCCGAATTTGCGGAAAAGCATGCAGATGCGTGCGGTGGACCGATTACATATTTAAAGCCGTCGCGCGGCAGCCTTTGGTGCTTAGATACGAATTAGGGATGGCGATCACCTTTAGACATTCAGAGCTACACCTATAAACTCGGGATATCCCAAATCGTGGAGAGCCGTTTTATCTCTCTCTCTCTCTCTCTCGCTCCCTCTTTCTCTATCTTGTACCATCTCCCGGATTCCCGGAGCTTTCCGGGGATTAACCTTACCCGCGACTCCGCACCAGTAATTTCCAATTCGACTACCCGACCTGATCTCTGTGTTAATTAAACCCCTCCTCGCCGGCTGCGTTCGATAATTTTCTCTCTCTCTCTCTCTCTCTCTCAATTATATGAAACTAAAAAGTTTTTAATCGGATGTAATCGATTTCGAGCGATTCTATGGCATTGCTGGATATCTATATGTAATACTATTATCGATTGCGATAATGTATCAATCTATTTATGAAGGGATTTACATTGATGAAACGTTATATTATTATAATTTTATAAAATAAAATTATATACATTTAAAAAAGAGCAATCTTTGCTTTCGGAAGAATTGCATTGATAAATTTATTACAATTATTGATAAATGTTACATTTATCAATGTAATTTTTCTGATGAATGCAAGATGGCTTTTTTTATCTGCATAGAATTTTATCGAATACATTTGAAGTGTAGATAAAGGAAAAATATATCTCTCTAAATTAAATAATAATAATGTAATATAATATAACGTTTACATGAATCCGTTGATAAATAGATTGATACGTTTCAAATATTCGATAACGAGAGATTTCAAACGTGTTATAATTAAATTGGGATTACTTAGTTTAATCAGATTGATACCGTTCACTGTTATTTCGTATTCTCTTTCTGCTTTAGTGTAGGCTACAAATAGAAAGGGAATGTTTAATTAACTGTGTTTAGCCTATATCAGATAATACAATCGTTTACATGATTGCAAAAGATTTAAAATATTGGGAACCAATATTTAAAATCAAAAAGATATTTCATATTAGGTGGTGCTTACATTCAGTTGTACTGACCATAAGCGTCTCTAATCGTGTAAAAATAAAACAAGTAAGAAATTGCAAATCAGAAACCTTGCTTCCTCATAATTTTCTTTCCTTTTCTTTATAATATCAAAAATGTTTCATGTAAAAATATTTAGCCCGATATCTCAAAATTTGCGACAATTAGAGCAATTTTTATTTTTTTTAATTTAACTCAAATTTTATAAAAAATGAACCCTTTCATCAATCCTCAATCAAATTTTCAATGCCAATCATTCTTTGATGAATTTTATTTATGTAGCCCAATATCTGAAAGTTCGAGCGTGCACAGACATTTATTAAAAAATTCAAAATTTTATGAAAAATAAATCCTTTCACCAAATCTCATCAAATTCAATACCAACCATCCTCTAATGATATTCTATTCATGTGAAAATATTTGGACCAATATCTCAAAATTTGCGACAATTAGAGCAATTTTTATTTTTTTTTTAATTTAACTCAAATTTTATAAAAAATGAACCCTTTCATCAATCCTCAATCAAATTTTCAATGCCACTCATTCTTTGATGAATTTTATTTATGTAGCCCAATATCTGAAAGTTGGAGCGTGCACAGACATTTATTAAAAAATTCAAAATTTTATGAAAAATAAATCCTTTCACCAAATCTCATCAAATTCAATACCAACCATCCTCTAATGATATTCTATTCATGTGAAAATATTTGGACCAATATCTCAAAATTTGCGAAAGTTAGAGCAATAACATCCCTTTTTTGAAAAATTCAAAATTTTATAAAAAAATAAACTCCTTTACCAATCTTAACCAAATTCAATACCAATCAACCCTTAATGATACTCTATACATATAAAAAATTTTAGCCCGATATCTCAAAATTTGCGGAAGTTAGAGCAACCACGTTCTTTTCGCGCACATACGGGCATTTTGTAAAAATGTGATTTTCGTTTTAGGACATTCTAAATACATCAAAATTAAAAAAAAAAAAAAAAAATTTCATGAAAAACAAAGCTTCCTCTATGATGAAGCAAAAATTGAGCAATCATTGAAAAAAATCCCCATGTAAATTAAATATTTATTAATTTCAAGTTATCAATGTTGACATATGTTTATAAACGTTAATATTTTAAAACAATCAGCCATTCCATTTTACAGACACCGGAATGACGCCGGGTATTCGAATTTCCAGATAATGTATTAAAATGTATATTATCATCAATGTCCTCATGTCTGTTAAGTTCGCATTACTCGTTATAATTAAGCGTCGCGTTACGAATAAATTCCTGCCGTTACGATGGGGCGCATGTTACAGTAACCGTAGAAATTTCCGGTGGAAACGATCCCTATCTCGGGGATAGTCATGCCATAGCGTTGCTCCGTAAAACCATTCAATTATCTCTAACCAATTTTCCTCATACGACTCGTGATATGGCTATATGCTTGGTGATCATATTAAGATCTACGGCAAAAGACATCTCCTGCATATTCTTATGGGATAAAAGCGACCGTTTCGCATCCTCTTCTTCCTTCTATTGCCTCCTATCTTCTTCTTCCTTGTTACCTTTTTACACTTCTATTTTTTTCGCTCTCTCTCTCTCTCGTTGCCTCCAGCTTCATTTCTATTATATAATTCCTTCACTTATTTTACGCAATACATTTTTCCCTCGCTGTCTTTGCGCTTTAAAGCGTCGGTAAAAAAAATTTCTGACAATTTCTACGATTTAATTTTACGCGATTAATTTTCGCACAGGTTTTGAAATAGACAGCTCTGTCCGGCTGGGCCGTTCGCTTTATTACTCCGAGTTTTATCCCTTTTTCTTGTTAGAGATCCATAGTCATGCGAGTGGATTTCCATTCTTTCGCCATTACATTCCGCTTCGCTTTTATCCGCGAATTTTGCTTGTTGCTTTTTTTCACCACATTTCCACTCGTCGCGTTAGTCATCCTTTATTGCGCATTTCGCATTAAATGGCTGGCTCAATTTTACTTGATGTAATACAAAAATTGTGTTGAAAGATTAAAAGTCAGACAGAGCTGCGTACAATGTTAAATGCTATATTGCCGTAAATTTTTATCCCTGCTCTTCATTTGCTCGCTCATTGTCTCTCTCTCTCTCTCTCGTCTAGTTTTTAACATTTTTCCGCGCAACGTTTCTGCGTGTTCCGCGTTTCAGTTTTGTTCTTCAACGTCATCCTCTACGAATTCTTTGATATGTCATTGCCGCCTCTTCGTATTCTCGCTGCCATTTTCTTGCCCGTCGGCGCATCTTCAATTTTTCATTTCTCGATCGAGTGCTCTTTCGTTTTCTGACATTCGCCTTTTTCCACGACCGTCGCACCTTTTATTTTCCAAGTTTCTCCTCCAGCTGATTCGTCCTCCTCATCCGATTCCGCATGTTGATAGTCCGCAATCGCACCGTTGCACGCGGAATCCATTCTCTCACTTTGCCGCCTTTGCATCTGCTTAACAGCAAAATCTCTTAGTGGTGAGAAAATAGAAAACAGATATTGTTTCTATCGACTAATTTTTACTGTTTTTTTTTTTTTTTTGCAATGCATTAAAAGAATACAAATCTAAGAGTACCGTTCTTAGAATACAGATAAAAAAACCTAAATAAAGAAAATTCTTTTTCTCTCCCTCTCTCTTTCTCTTTTGAAATATTTTATTAATCTTTTAAGTATTTATTAATTATTTAAGATTTTTAAATAGTTAATTATTGTATATAAGTTATAGGTAAATACTATTGTACTTTATAATAGCGGGAGAGAGAGGGAGAGAGAGAGAGAGAGAGAGAGAGAGATTTTTCGAGACATTTGCTACATTTATGTTTGTTCCATCATATTCATTAGGATTCTTTCCTAACTGCTAATTTAATATTCTGAAATGCCTCAGACGAAAGACCAAACATTGAAGATACATTTTACGATATACGAAAGTGCATTCTGCTGCAAATAAAAGCGGTT
Source organism: Cataglyphis hispanica (assembly GCF_021464435.1). NCBI lineage: Eukaryota > Metazoa > Arthropoda > Insecta > Hymenoptera > Formicidae > Cataglyphis > Cataglyphis hispanica. Next base: position 5,534,206 of record NC_065962.1, on the reverse strand, counting down.
TATACTTCAACAGGATTGCTTTTGTTCCCGTAACGTTATTATGCTATTCAACCAGGCAATCTGTAACATTATAATCAAAAGATTGAATCGCATTGTAACGAGAAAATAACAATTGACAAGATAATAACTGCATAACTGCATAATTGTTACAATTGTATCATTTTATACAATTTATAGACAACAATTTATTTTATTATTTAGATATTTAATAAATACATACTTACGCTAAACACAAATTATTTATATTCGTAGAACATAAATATATTTAATAAATAATTTATTTTTTTATATATATATAAAGTATCAATATATGCAACGGGTGTCACACATTTAAGCTGTTTATTATTTTAATTATTAATTATTATTATATTATTTATATGCAAATGTTGAGAGATTTTTATACAATTTTTATAAATAATAATTCTCAAATAATTTTTATTTAACTAAATGCATGAAAATTTTCTAAAAACATTTTTCAGAAACATTTCTTTTTTTTTTTTCAAAAGAAAGTTTCTGCTTTCCAAAAAAATCTTTATATAATAAATTTTATTTTACATTTTATTGCTATATAGTTATTCATTGTAATATTATTAATTTCGATCAAATGGCATTTTAATTTTTTAAAAACGCTATTTCTAATATATTTTTCTTTGAATAATTTCTATAAAATTAATCATAAATTTCTATAAAATTAATCACTCATATGTACATTAAATTCATCAATATTCGAACTTCCAAATTACATGAATCTTGCTCATTTACAGATCCTCATCGAAATCACAAGAAAAAAAAATTATAAAAAAAAAAATAAAATGAAACGAGCCTTGGAGATCCGTCTTCGTCGCGTGCCGCTACGTTAATTTTCCGCGTATTTAACGCTGCTCGTATATATAAAATTAAAAATCAAGCGAGAGAGAATGAGTCGCGGCTATTACTCGCATGGTAGCGCATACGCTCAGCTGATTCATTCACGCCTGAGCTTGTACGGACAGAGGCGTGCGATCGCACGACTCACGCGAGTCATGGGACACGACAAACGGTTGACAAGAGCAGTCACGTGAGTCTACGAATATAGGCAGCGTGTGGCACGTGAGTCATACAACGCGACTCTTGCGACTGAATGAGCGACTTGATGCCGCCAGCCAACTTGACGTACTCGGCAAGAGCACCACGTTGCAAGCGGATTTTATTTATTTATTTATTGTTTTTTTATTATTATATATATATATATATATATATATATATATATAAAATATTTATATAAAATATAAATAATATTATAATATTTATTTTTATAAATATTATAATATTATAATATTAAAAATACTCTAACATTATAAGATAAATAATAAATAATAACCTAATATTAACATTATAAGATATCCATTAATCTTATGGTTAATAAATAATATTTATTAGCCGTATAAATAATTTAAAGATTTTTAATACTATTTCTCCCTCTCATTAATATGCAGACCAATGTACAACAAGTCAATCGCCTTAAATCTTGATATGTAACATGGAGTAACGTCCTCGGACAATTGCGACGAAATGCATGCGATTGAGCACGCTAAATTAGGGTGAGAGTGCTGTCGGCATGAGAGAAACGGAAGCGGGGGGATTTAAATTGATTTACATTCGTACAATCAAAAATGCAAATGGGTAATCAAGCGCGTATTCATGTGTCCACGCCGAATGCCGATGATATGGCATTCGCGCCGCGTCGCGATTATGCGATATAAAATGATATCAGGCTCGCGTCGCATTGTCATGCCGCGCATCTCGAGATTGCACTTCCTATACTCTCGGAATGTAAGAGAAGGTATTTATTATAATCGCAAATACTTCGCCTACTTTATACACGTTCTCTCTTGTGAATCCTTGAATTAAAAAAATTAAAGCAAATACAGTTAATAAGATTATATATGAGTATGACTTTTGAAATAAATAATACAATTATGTGTTGAAAAAATAGGATTGGAGACTGTGATAAATGACGAGAACATGTTTTTGATTTGGATATTTTAATTCAGAATCAATACGTTCGAATAAATAGTCGAAGTACTTTGATTTATAAACATTTCATCTTCGAGTTTGAAATTGCATTTCACGCATCATCTCCTTTCGTCGCATTAAATGCGTTTAAATATTTAACAGGCAAAAATTATCTTTACCAATTGATCAGAATCGATTGCAAAACCGCAAATATCGAGCTAACATTAAATGTTTCTTTCGGCTTGCAGTTTGTATGTTGCGTGTGTCGCTTAGTATTTACATTATACGATTGCGTGGAATAATTTATGCAAATCAACTGGAAAACGAGGGAAGCGATAAATTACCGATTAATTACTATTAAAGAGTACCGTTAAATCAATCAATCGCGCCGTATAATTCGTATTTACGTTTTAATGAGGATGAAATATATCGTTCGTTAGCATCATCGCTGAGAGAGGGATCTTCCCCCTCCCACCTCCCTCCCCTCCCCGTTACATTGATGACGCTCGACGCGTGCGCCATGTATGACGATTAAAAATAATATTTTCATATTTTCATTGTACAGATGGCTTGCGTTCTGCATAATTTCTGATAATTTTAGATCACCGCGATAAAGCAGCGAGAGGAAAAAAAAAGGGGATTCCTGGTCCACGCAGAGGGAGACTTTTTAAAGCCCATTACTCGCATGCGTGCGTTTCTTGCGTTACGGCGCGGCCCGTCATTAATTTTATCAGGCAATGGAACAGCGAGAATATGAGCTATGTGTGTTAAACAAATTTCGAACTGCTATTCGAAATTCGACTACCCCGGGCCGAGTAGATTATGTTTCCAATTGATATTACCAGCGCAATGATATTATTATTCTGTACTTCATCGCAGTTTCGCGGATTCTCCATAAATCTGTACTCTTATCATGCATGCGTAACGCCTCGTGATGAATTTAACGACAGCTGTATGTATTTATTCACCGATGTGTCAATTCATTGTTTTATTAATAGACATTATTCTCTTTGCGGTAAAGAAAATTTCATATTCACGCGATAATTCAATACCTTGTATATGTTTTAGCAGCTAGAGCATAGACGTAAAATTGCTCCTCGATTCTGAAAGTATGAAACACGGAGGATAATTATGCTTACGTGTACACACACACACACACACACACACACATGTATGTGAATCGGAAACGCGATAGTGGAAAACGCGAGATGCATGGGAATTAATTCTGCGATAGCCGCGGGCGCGGCTGCCTCCAATATCTGTCCTGAATGCGTTATACGTTTTTATTATTTCTCAGGACTCATTGTATCCTGCTATTGATTCCCCCACGGTGTCACAGAGCCCGATTACAAGTGCAATTGGTACTCCACTAATATATATATATATATATATATATATATATATATATATATATATATATAAATTATTATATTTATTTTTATTGATTATATTTATTATATTTATTACAATTATTATATTATATTAATTAATTAATTATATATAATAATAAAATAAATATAATAATTTAGAGAGATGTCTTTGCATCTTTATATATTATTAAAGCTAAATTAATATGTAATATTTATATAAAACGTTGACAATAAAAAGAAATATGCATTAATATGATAAAGTGAAATATGTTCATAGAATAAAGAAATATTTGAAGAATGAATATAAACCTTATAATCATGTAATCTTTTAATGCGATAAAAATTATAATAAAATCAAAAATAAATATTAAAGAGTATCTTTATGCATTCTTGTAAAAAAAAAAAATATTAAATATATCATTTTGATTATCTGTGATGCGCGTATAGCTCTGTTATGTAAATGTCTATTTAGCTTCTCAAAATCTTCCCAATTCCAGATTAATGACTATTCGCAGGCTATTCTGGTGCCGAGGGGAAATAAAGGAATGAAAAAAGCGAGCGATCTCTTTTTTTAAATTGAAACGTTCCAAAAATTGCGCGACGGAAACGCATCGTGAGACAATGGCGACGGCGGCTGCCAATTGTCAGCGTCGGTTGCCGTCCCTCCGTTTCCTCATCGAGATTCGCCGAGGATCTGAATGCCATAGAATCGACATCCTGACGCTGTCAGGAAGCTCGTTAAGCATAGCCCCGGGTTCTTTTTGGGCCCGTACCCTTGGAGACTTGCGTCTCGATCTGTTTTTTTCGACCCGGCTTATGTACCAACCATGTGTACATATATCGTACACTACGCAATCTTCTTCAAAAACTCTCGCTGAAAGTCGCGTCACGGGTGCTTCCGGCGTAACTCGCGATTCCACTAATCACGGATGTCTTCTCTTTTGCGTGAGCAACGCGTTCACCTAACTTTAGTCATATGAGTTCAAAAGCTGTCGTTCCAAATGTCGCGACTTCATACAAATATGGCTTTAAGATACATTCTTCCAAATATTATACATATTTTATCTTTTAGCCAGGAAGATTTGAATCAAATTAATTAATTAACTACAATTCTTAAACAAGCAAATATTTGTATTTGTATCTTTTATAAAATTATAGATTTTACAATTTTTTAAATTGTCTAAGAAGTATTTTATTTGTGTAATTTTTTTTTTTAATTCAAAGATATTAATTTATGTTTAAATTAAAAATAATTTTCTTTTTGTATTATAAGAAACAATAGAAAAATTGTTTTTTTAATTGTCTGGTTGTTAAAGCGTTTAATTATGATATATAGATTATTTGTGTTAATTTTACGCGTAGATTTTATTACGATAAACTCGTCGGATCTCTAACTTGATTTTATAGGAATTTTGTTTTATAACAGATATTGATTTTCGATCAAACTTCATTAAAGACTCCCGTTCTAGCGATTACAAAGAAATGCCGTTATACTAATAGGATTTTGCACATTTAATGGAAACGGAAAGATATTAAACTCTTCAAATTCTATTTGACATTTTATCTTCAATATTAGATATTGATATTCTTCATATATATGTATATACTGTATATGTGTAGATGTAGAGTCTACAATTTATTTTTTTATAGAATAAAATCCTCAGGATTTTTAAAATAAAATTTCCAGAGTGTAGTTTCTTTATTTTTATTACATTTAATGAATTTTTAATTTCATAAATTTTTGATTCCAATATAGATATGTATTAAACCCAATTCCAATATAATTAATTCCAATATAGATATTGTATTAAATTAATATTCTTTATGTATATCTGTGTGTATGTATGTCCAAATCTAGATTAATATTTTTCATGTATATCTGCGTATGTATGTGTAAATTTAGAGTTCACAATTATTTTTTCATAGGATGAAATCTTCAGAAGTTAAAAAATCGAATTTTCAGAATGAAATTTCTATATTTTATTACATTTCATCAATTTTTAATTTCAGATTTTTGATTGCGATGTAGATATGTGTTGTATTAGATATTAATATTTTTCATGAATATCTGTGTGTAAGTATGTGTAAATCTAGAGTTTACAATTAATTTTTTCACAGGATAAAATCTTTAGAATTTTAAAAATGGAATTTCCAGAATAAAATTTTTATATTTTTATTACATTTAATTAATTTTTAATTTAAGAAATTTTTGATTGCGATATAGATATGTATTGTATTAAATATTAAATATTTTTTATGGATATCTCTGTGTAAGTATGTATAAATCTAGAGTCTACAATTTATTTTTTCTTAGGATAAAATTTTTAAAATTTTCAAAATAGAATTTCCAGAGTAAAATTTCTATATTTTTATTACATTTAATCAATTTTTAATTTAAGAAATTTTTGACGATATAGATACTCATTGTATTAAATATTAAATATTTTTCATGTATTTCTGTGTGTAAGTATGTATAAATCTAGAGTTTACAATTAATTTTTTCACAGGATAAAATCTTTAGAATTTTAAAAATGGAATTTCCAGAGTAAAATTTCTATATTTTTATTACATTTAATCAATTTTTACTTTAAGAAATTTTTGACGATATAGATACTTATTGTATTAAATATTAAATATTTTTCATGTATTTCTGTGTGTAAGTATGTATAAATCTAGAGTCTACAATTAATTTTTTCACAGGATAAAATCTTTAGAATTTAAAAAATGGAATTTCCAGAATAAAATTTTTATATTTTTATTACATTTAATCAATTTTTAATTTAAGAAATTTTTGACGATATAGATATGTATTGTATTAAATATTAAATATTTTTCATGTATATCTGTGTGTAAGTATGTGTAAATCTAGAGTCTACAATTTATTTTTTCTTAGGATAAAATTTTCAAAATTTTCAAAATAGAATTTCCAGAGTAAAATTTCTATATTTTTATTACATTTAATCAATTTTTAATTTAAGAAATTTTTGACGATATAGATACTCATTGTATTAAATATTAAATATTTTTCATGTATATCTGTGTGTAAGTATGTGTAAATCTAGAGTCTACAATTTATTTTTTCTTAGGATAAAATTTTCAAAATTTTCAAAATAAAATTTCCAGAGTAAAATTTCTATATTTTTATTACATTTAATCAATTTTTAATTTAAGAAATTTTTGACGATATAGATACTCATTGTATTAAATATTAAATATTTTTCATGTATATCTGTGTGTAAGTATGTGTAAATCTAGAGTCTACAATTTATTTTTTCTTAGGATAAAATTTTCAAAATTTTCAAAATAAAATTTCCAGAGTAAAATTTCTATATTTTTATTACATTTAATCAATTTTTAATTTAAGAAATTTTTAACGATGTAGATATGTGTTGTAGATATTGATATTCTTTATGTATATCTGTGTGTGTATGTATGTGTAGATCAAGAGCCTAGAATCTATTTTTTCAGGATTTTTTTAAGATAATATCTTCTAGAATTTTAAAAATGCAATTTCCAGAATTTTTTATATTTTTATTACCTTTAATCAATTTTTCATTAAAAAAATCTTTGATTGCAATATGAATGTGTTGTATATATGCGTTGTATTGTGTTTTCTTTTTTCAAACCAGCGCTAACAATGAATAAATGTTACAATAATTGCATACAATTTTACTTTCTAATTAGTTTTAATACACTTAAATAATTGTGTCTAATTTCGCGAATTAGTTGACATTTTTAATTTCGGGTCTAAATCCATCAACCAGCGCATGTGACAGCCGGCCGACTGGCTACGTAATGTATCCCGTTTGGGCCGAGAATGCCAGCTGTTTTCGGCATCAGCACGTCGTCTTTCGCTTATCTAACTTTGAAGGGATGTGCAACACGTCGCGCCGAGTTTAGCCGAGCCGCTACCGCATTTGCATCCGAACTTTGCAGCCGTGTCATTCTCCGATAAATAAGAACGGCGTCGGCGCAGTCACGGTATAGACTGCGTACAGGCCGGAAATTGAGAAATCTCGGGACAAGAGGGGATCGCGCGATTGTGCGGGACGCGGGGCTGCTGCTGATGAGACGGAGCAGGAAGCGCCGATCCGCTCAGATAAATCCTTCGACCGTAGGTGCAAGCCCCCCACGAGAGTCGAGAGAATTTGAAACCGGATCTTGATTCGCGCGCGCTGAAGAAAGATCCTGATGATGGGAAGATTGCGACTGTCTCTGGCACGGATTTGTCATTCATGATTTTTCATTCAGACCGCGTCGAGAGCGCAGCGGAATTTCGGAAGAGCTCACGCATCTAATCTGCATTAATGTGCCGTTGCGAGGGTGAAATCACGCGCAAAGTCCTGATTCCGCAAAAAACGAATAAAATGATTATTCGAAATCTACATAAAAAAAAATCAAGCGCTTTTTCCAATAATAACTATTAACTATAGATTATAATCAAATATTGTATTCGTCATAAATTACCTTCGAAAATCCGATGAAAAAGCACGTGTAACTTCTCTTGAGTTCTTAAATTGTTATAATATTATATATACTTTTAATATATTTCTTTTTTATACTTAAAATAATTGTAGGATTGATGCGATGTGTGATAACGACTTGATAATGATTGCTTCGGTACGTTTCGCATTTAATTATAATTTTTGTGATTTTTTTTATGTTTGAATCACATAGATTGTGGATGCAACACAAAATCATATAATGAGAGAGCGGTCTGATAACGTTAAGATTCAAATGACAGTAGCGTCGTCCTTCGTCGTTACTAATAATTAGGAAAATTAAAGTGATTAATTAAGGTATCATTATTAAAGCGCGTCGCCGATGGATAGCTCTTTCTTTATGTACTCTTCACTCGTCATCCACCGTGTCTACTTCATTATCGCCGGGGCGAGGATCGCTTAACGAGAAACGGCAGTCCGTGTTATCATTCCCCCTCCTCCTCCCCCTCCCCTCCTCATCCGAATTTATCGACTCAATTCCATCTTCTGGCCCGCCTTTGACAAGCTCACAGTTCGACAGATTAAATCTTCGTTCGTATTCGAACTCTCCGAGCCAAGTCCTTAAAACTGTCTGATAATTGCCACGGGAAAGCGGCGCAAGAGATCATTAATCAAGTCCGATAATGAGACAGTATCAAGACATTCGACCTGCGATAGAAGAGTTATGTGAGACCATTGCGACTTGTATCTGCTGTTTTCTCAAAAAAAAAAAAAAATATATATATATATATATATATATATATATATATATATATATATATATGTAAAGTGTTTCTAAATAAATGTAAAAAAATTCAGAAAATGATTCTTTGTCGAAAATTAAGGGTGGTCTTTCATATAAGCATATATTTCTATATTTCTCCCTGAGAAGTTACATTGCTTCAAAGGGGGAGGTGAAAGTTAGATTTTTTTAATTATAATTTTGTGTTACTTTTGCTTTATTTTTTCCCAACATTTACTATAATCTTGTCTTGCTTGATTCATTTATTTTAAAATTCAATTTGTCGTAATTCGAAACTTATGCCGTTTTAGCATTCATTGAATAAATAAAAGAGAATCAAGCCTTCTAACGCATATTTTCTAGCTGATCATATTCTGATCCGTTAAAAAATTCTAATAAAAAATTGAATAGGGATTATTATTAGTTTCATCCTCTTATAACGATACAGGAGGATTAAAAAAATATTAATATAGGTATTTTTCTAACGTCCAAAATGTAAAAAAAAAAAAAAAAATAAAAATTGGACGAATATAACTTCTCAGGAAGAAATATAGGAGTATATATTTATATGAAAGACTCCCTTAACTTTCGACAAAAAATTATTTTCTAAATTTTTTTGCACTTATTTAGGAACATTCTGTATATATATACATATACATATATACATATATATATATATATATATATATATATATACAGGATGTTTCTAAATAATTAAAAATAAATAATATATATATATATATATATATATATATATATATATATATATATATATATAATTGTAAAACTTTGTTTGCAGCTTTGAGAGAGACAGAGAGAGAGAGAGAGAGAGAAAGAGGGAAAGAATTTTTCAGTTTTAAATATCCTGTAAGATTCAAATCATCTTTTCTTTTTTTTTAACAATATCAAATGATATTTCTTCTAAACCTTTTTATAGCTTGATGATTATTTTCACCATACTTTGATGCAATATACTTTTAAAGCACTTTTACAATGTCTTTACAATAATTTTTTCCAGTATAACGGGTATTTCCAAGTAGCCTTGACAACTCGAATAATACATCCCATGATCCTGCGAATCTTCGAGTAGCTCGATCTCCCTCGCGAGCGAGACAGATGAATCGCGCGCGATGAGGAGGGAACTGTGAAAAAAAAAGAAAAAAGAAAAAAAAGCGCGCGAAGAAGAATACCTCGAATAGCGGGATGTTCGCAGGAAGAAGTCCCACTAACGAACATCCTGTCGCGAAGACGCGCGATTCTCCGACCGAGGAGGGTTTTTCGCGCGAAAAACTCGCTCGCAAAATGATGAGCAGGAGTTGACAGTAAATTGCGTACACTCTCCGAAACATTCTAACAGATTTCGCTCTGCTCTTTGGCATGTAGCTTGAAGATGAACTTTCATCTTCGTCAAAGTGATATCTTTTATCCCCATAATAGCGCGAGGATCACTGCCAATATCCTGTCATCACTGCATTGATTATTTCTTGAGCTAGATTGCTTGTTATCTCGTCGTGCGTGTCGGAAGCACTGATAACGAGAATACCTGCAAAACGCTTCATTGTCAGATACACAATGAGGGCTTTTTCAAATATTAATGAGAATGTATATAAATTGACGAGAACAAAGAAGATAAAAATATATTAAACAATCTTCAATTATAAATATTCTGACATTCAATCATTTTAGAAAAAATTAATGTCGCGTATAAGTTCAAGTTTTTTTTTTAAAATGTGGCGATAACAATTCCTTGTTATCGCCTAGATTGCTGTAGTTGTGAAATAGATATTAACATTGAAATGACAAAAAATTATAATGCATTATTTTTGGTATTATATGTAATAAATTTTAAATTTATTTCTCATTTAAATATTTTTTTTTTTTTAAATAAATTTATTAATTAAGTCTTTAATTTTTTATTATTTGCAAAATTGAATTTTTTTATCGCAATATTTTTTTCCCTATAAATAACACTATCTTGTTCTGGCTTACAAGATTTTTTTATGACAAAGATTTCGTTTGCCAGCAGCTTGATTTTACTGCAGAATTGTATCAATGCTTTTATTCGAGTTCTGGAGGAAGAAGGGGATCCGCATCTGTTATATTTAGTTTCCGAGAGGAAGCGGAAACAAATATGTATCTATTTCAAGAGAATAATACGAAAACCAAGTGATGCTATCCCGTGTGCGCTGTTCATGACAGATGCGTTGTCATTTGTAGTATCGGGCGGCATTACAAAAAATATTATGCTATCGAAATCCGCTCCATCGGGATGCGCCGCGATGCGTTCAACTCCTTCCTTTCCAGACACAGGACGCAAGGGAACGCGCTGTTGAAACATAATACTACATGGAAATCTGTGTAGTCGGGCAGAAATGAAAAATATTTCGATCGTTTGTTTTTTTTTCGCACAACGGATGCGTATCCAAATTTTTCTCATCCACAAAAACTGTGTATGATAGACGTTAGTATAATTTGTATGTGATATTTTCACATTTATATAAATACTGTGTGACAGACTTGAAATAAAATATTTTATTATTCCATAAAATTTATGTAACTTATTTTAATTGATAATAAATTTATATATTATTTAATTTATTAATTTTTATAATTTAATTTATTAATTCATATAATTTAATTTATTACATAATTTAATTTATTAATTTATTTAATTTATTATTTAACATTTATATATTTTGTTTTATAATTAAAATATTAGATAAATTTTACAAAGCCTTTTTTTATAAGGACCTTAATATATCAGAGATTTTTATATACAGGGTGTCCTAGACCACCCATACACCCCTTTTCTTTCAAAAACTAAGCATTTTAGAGAAAAACGTTTCGAACAAAAATTGCATTGTTAAGTCAAGGACACCTTTAATTTCTAAAATAGAATCCCCTATTTTTTATTGCACATTCTTATAATTTATGTCAAAAGCTTTCCAAAACACTATAATAAAGTATTTTTTCATTAAGAATTTTTTGAGTTATTTTGTATCTTAATCTGACATATTTTAGTATAAAATATAAAATATCTCGAAAATTATTTAATGTTCGATAATTGTAACGTAATACTTTTATGTACAGAATAATAAGATGAATAAAAAAAAAATAAATAAAAAAAAATAAATAATTGTTATAGAAAAATATATTGCAAATAATTGCATACTCTTTTTTAAAAACAATTATTTTCTGTACATCATTTGATTCATCTTATTATTCTGTACATAAAAGTATTACGATACAATTATCGAACACTAAATAATTTTCGAGATATTTTATATTTTATACTAAAATATGTCAGATTAAGATACAAAATAACTCAAAAAATTCTTAACGAAAAAATACTTTATTATAGTGTTTTGGAAAGCTCTCGACATAAGCTATAAGAATATGCAATAAAAAATAGGGAATTCCATTAAGAAATTAAAGGTGTCCTTGACTTGACCTTAACGATGCCATCCAAGGTCAAACAAATGACACCATCTTATGTTTCCCTCAAAACCATACAATTTTTGTTCAAAATTTTTTTTTCTCTAAAATGCTTAGTTTTTGAAAGAAAAGGGTGTTCGGATTTAAAACATCCTGTATATAAAAAATACAAAAAATTGCAAAAAATATTTATATACCTATATTGCCAAAAGAAGGAACTTCTTTAACAAACTATTCGTGTTGGAAACACATACACTTTGGCTCTTTCCAAAAGTAATTATATAATTCGAATTCCGATGTGACTATTGCTCCTTTTTGGAGTATTCAAAATGCTTCGATCTCGCTTGCTGAATTTGCTCTCAACTTCGAGGATTGCGTATGTCTGTATGCAAGTGTCATAACGATGTCTCACTAGTGTCTGTGTTATGTGTGTAAGTACCTATGTGTCGTAATGTGTCCCGGAACCGCGACACTCTAAAGCCATTAGTGTTATGCGCTCCACGCGTCACTGTTCGCAGATGCATAAGACACTTCGCAAGATCCACCCGTATTATTTTTTGAAGATACGTTCGTATTATATTGTGCGAAAAATAACTCGTAAAAGAAGCAGAGAAAAAATCACATTGAAAGCGAGAAAAACGCATACCAGAACGCTGCGCTTCTGTTAGACAATAATAAATTATTTTGAATGATTCGTCGGGAGTAAATTTCATTGCACATTTGAAGGATTCAAAGTAAAAATAATGTTAATAACATACACTTGAAAGCTTTAGATTGTTGCGCATGTATATAATATATTGTTCTTGAGAATGTCTTAACTGTACAATAGTAGCAAAAGATTGTAAAACAAGAAATTAAAAAAAACAAACATATTTTTTACATTTATAGCGATTTATTTCGAAAAATCAAGTAAATAAATCTGGATTATAAAATGAATTAAAGCATCGCAAAATATGATTTTTAACGTCTTCCTAAAAAAAAAATAATTGTAATTAATATTTTTCTTAATTTATGACAAAAACTTTTGATCGTGAATATCCCTTGAAATAAGAAACAAAAAAAAATGAGTAATTTGCAGAAAGAGAGAGATCATATTTTTTTGCAATTTTTAATGAGTAATTAACGAACAAATAAATCTAAGTTTTGCACAAATATTTATTAGAGTATTTTTGATATATGTAAAAAATTTTTCTTTTATTAGCAATGTTTTTTTCATGTCAAATTTGTCAATAAAACTATAATACACGATGTTTCATAAGAATTGATACTTAAAATTTAAATAATTTCCAAACTGTTGAAAGAATCATGCTCAGATTTTGTGCAGATACTTAGAAGAAATAATAGAACAGTCTACGAAATTTTCATACCTTTGTCATAGATTTTGACATACGACACATACATTTTTAAACATTAAAAATTAGAATTTCTTGCAATCAATTTTTAGTCACGCGCGTCTTTGCGAATAGAAAGGGAGAATTTGCAGGAATAAAAGATTACGTGTGTGACTCTATATTTGCGATTCCGTTCGCAGAGAGAGCTGAATATTCTCTGACCGCGAGCTCTTCCTCTGAATTTAAACTGCAAGAGAAAAGCTCGCGAGTAAAAGCGAAAAATATTCTCCTAAGCTCGCGTCGATCCTAATTAAATCGCTATTATACGAAGTCTGCAAAGCGCGGGATCTCTTGCCGCTAGAACCACGATTTTCACAACCTAACCTCCAAATCTGCCGACATATATCGCCCATTATATTTGGAGAACTATGATATGATAATCCACGGGGAAGATGGAACGACTCGTGTGGCAAGATAATACCACAAGAGAAAATCGAAGAATTGCACGGATGACAGATTATGCATGTGTGTATGTGTGTGTGTGTGCGCGCGCGCGCGGAAGCAGAAGGGTTTGTAATTTTAGCCATTGAAAGCTCAGGCTTCATCGTCATATTTATTCTAATCTGAGAAAGGGGCGAAAATTCCTTGTGGTATCTCGCATCCTCTCTTACGAATCCTAACTAAATATTCTTATCTAAATATACAATATTATTCACAAAAGTGAGCCTCACGTGTTTAACTATGTAAAATAATATTATCCCGCGTGTGTGTTATTAATTCTATTTGTTCGACATTTGTTTCCATATTTTAAAATATAATCGTGCTTCAGTTTCAAAATGCTTCATAATAATTTATCGCAAGAAATTTATGTCATACATTATTCAAAAAAAAAAAGAAAATAGGAAACACTTTTTATACTCTAAAAATTTGGCTATTTTCAAACCGATGAAACTCGATAAAAAATCATCGCAGACACAAAATTAAAAAAGCATTTTAAAGCTTAAAGTTTCAGCTTTAATATGTTATCAGTGATTTTTAAAAAATTTTGTTATCCTTATTCTAAGCTTTAAAAAAGAATACATTGTTGTTGTTTCTTAATTACGTAATTTTGAAACACTGCAGCTCGATAAAAAAATTTCTCTCGAAAAATTTAACTCAAGTTCTATAAACTACAACATTTTATCTATAATCCTTTTTTTTAAATTCCCCTACGATTTTTTTTTTTACCGAATTACACAATTTTGGAATCTGTATTTCTTAGAAATGATATCGATACTCGGCAAAAAATCATCATAGACAAAAAATTAAAAAAGCATTTTGAAATTTGAAGTTTCAACTTTAACATGCTATCAGTGTTTAAAAATTTTTTTTATTTTTTTTATTCTATACTTAAAAAAAAGTGCTTTATTTTGTTCCTTAAAGTTATGTATATTTGACACTTTGTAACTCAATAAAAATTTTTTTTTTAAATAATGCAACTTAAGTTCTATAAACTACAATTTTGCCTACAAAATGCTTTTTTTAAAATTTGTCTATAATTTTTTTGACTAAGTTACACGATTTTGAAACTAAATTGTATTTTTTAGAGATGTCGATACTCGACGAAAAATCATTGTAGACAAAAATTTCAAAAAGCGTTTTGAAGCTTGAAATTTCAATTTTTACGTGCTGTCGATGATTTTAAAAAATTTTATTATTTTCTCATTTTTAAAAAATATAAGTTTAGTTTCAAACTCGTGTAATTCAGTCAAAAAAAATCGTAGAAAAATTAAAAAAAAGTATGTTGTAGGTAAAGTGTAGTTTATGAAACTTGAGTTGATTTTTTTGAGAAAAATTTTTTTATTCCTACAAAGTTTCAAAATTACGTAATTTTAAGAAACAAAACGCTGTGTTCTTTTTTAAAGCACTGATCAAAGAAGATAAATTTTTTAAAATCACCGAGCGAGTTAAAGTTGAAACTTCAAGCTTCAAAATACTTTTTTAATTTTGCGTCTACAATGATTTTTCATCAAATTTCAGCGGTTTTGAAAATAGCCAAATTTTTAGAATATAAAAAAAGTTCTCTCTTGTTTTTTGGTATAATGGCAGATAAAACAGAAATTAGTGAAGGATAATATCTTTATATACGTCTATGAGTTTGCAGAGACTCATGGGCAGCTCGGACCCTTTTACCGCAGCTGTTCCTCTAATCTGAACTTACATAGCGTGAGCGGTTCGATGACTTCGATGGCCTCGTTAGAGCGGCGGATTGACTTCCTCCAACTAGCTGTCGAACTTTCGACGAGATACAGACTTTTGGGCCAATTCCCTCGGCTAGCTGCGGTTACCGGGTCCGCGAAATGGCGTAGTTTACTCGCCGTGGATGCGCGGATCCCAGAAGACGAGCATCCCAAGTGCCGGCGAGCTCGACAATCGACGCGCCCGTTGATCCGATAAGCGGCCCGGGCTTTTACACGCGAAGCAAATCGGTCCGCGGTGATCGACCGCGAATACGATCGGACTTCGAGATCGAGGCGACTCTCGATATTGACGATAGTTGAATTTACATTCACTATTCGCTTTACAAATAAATTCTAATCGCCGAAACAATATGTGATCAATGTGAATGCCGCATTCGCCTGGCGCGAATTTTCTGCCGATTGTGTCGATTTGACACTCCCCTATTTGAGATATTATAATGTGCGTGACAAACGTTGATAAAATAATAGGATTTTTGCGTTTTCAAAAATTACAGAAAAACTAAAAAAAAAGTAAAAACTTGCAAAACTCTGAAATACAGAATCAAAAGGTGTACATTTCGTATGAAAATACCCATTAAAATGACTATAGATGAAAAAGAGATCGTGGTACGATACAATTAAGATGCAATTTCAGATAACTAAACTATTATTACACCTGTCGATTTAATCCGTACAGGGAGGTGTCGATAACATCTTGCGGTCTCGTAGGGTCCACTCTATCACAAGATAAGATCAGTCGTAGGCAGAATATGGGAGAAGGGAGAGAAAGAGAGATAGAGCGAGAGGAGGGGGTGGGGTGGGAGGGTAAAATGCGCGAGGAAGAAAAGCGGCGCAAGAAAACGGAAAAGCCGACGGAGCTGTCGACGACCGGACGACGTCCGTGTATCCTCCCGCAAAGCCTCTCTTCCAAAGTTTATTATTATTTGTTCGAGGACCGGCGCCATATGTGGGTTACATCCCCGAGGTGCACGTTCCCCTTTGATATCAGATAATCCTCCAGGAGAAACAAAAAGGCCCACGCTCACATACGCGCACCGTTACGTCCGATGCTCGCTCCCAGATACGTACACATATAGGTGTATACATGGCGGCGAAAATCCAAAAGATACGACTGGTCGTGGTGGAATGGACGGGAAAGAAAGAGATGCCGGAGAAGAAGCCGCAACTTTCGACCAGTCTTTTATCATTTTCACGGTGCGAAGAAGAGGTGATTTCATTTTTCGTCGCGATCCGTAAGATAAGAGTATCCGCTGCTTCGAACCAACGCCGCCGCGAATTTATTTCCTTGTCCGCCTTCTTGTAGGTAAATTAGAAAATTTTCACGTTGTTTTCTTCGAGATGAAGTCTCGACGAGAAAAATTTCACGAGATCTATGAAATTTCTTGTGAACACACGACACCGCAATATTTTATAATATCGGAAGTTCTTAGTTTTGTTGGTAGAATGTCATAAAAAAAATAAAATAATTATTTTATATATTAAGATACAAATATTATTGCACATACACATATTTATATATTAAAGTTTCGGATTACTTTAGTTACTTATATTGTTATTGTTCACTTATATTTAATCCAGATCTAGTCAACACAAATTCTAATAATTATTTAACTAAATAAATGTAACTTTAAGTAAATAATTTGAAAAAAATATATTATAAAAAAATATTTTTTAGAAAATATATTACGTTAAATGTTTATATATGTGAATTATTGCATTTTTAAAAATAAAGATATATATTTATACAAAGAGTCATATATTATAAAATTTTATTACAACGTTATTCTTATAAAAGTTTATTTTATTATATAGCAAATTGATATTACACTATTTCCCACCGTGTTTAAGCCCTAATTAAATCTAATTCTGCTCAAGTCTGTGATTAGAATTAAAATTTTTTATTGCGAGTTGCATAGAGAAACTTATTAATGCACATATCCTTTGTAACCCGCCACCAGTTATAGTGGAATTAGATTTAGTAATGTTCTAAAATTTTATATTAGTTAAATTGGCCACTGTAACTGCAAAGCGTCCAGTTGGGCGACAATTAATTATTCACGTTGCAGCATCGCGACGTTGCTCGCTGCATATTGATCGTCAATGTGCAAATTACGCGTCGGATATTTGTTGCACCTAACTTGTGACATATCTGTGTTTCGGTTTGTTGTTGAAAAGCCTTTACATAGTAAAAAAGCTTTTGAGATAAAAATGATGTAAAAATTGCAAATAAATTTATTCTCATTTTTTTTCCTAAACAATATTATCAATAATTTTATATTATTCATAATTTATTTTAATTTCTTTTTTTCCTAAACAATAATATCGTTTTCTTTCCTAAACAATAATATCAATAATTTTATAATATATATAATTTATTTGAATTTCTCTCGCAAATATTACGAGAGACAATCGAATAATTAATCAATCATTAGGGAGCAAATAACGATCATCTATTAACGATTATTGATATCTTTATCGCTCATTTATGCTAATATTCATCTTTGGAAAATAAAAAACACTGATACGCTCAATAATTGATTTGTTCGAAGTGAATGCAGATTATATAAGCGTCATTAGCGTCTCTCTATATTGCTATTGCAGCTATTTTTAAGCTTTGTTAAAGACTGTTTCGATTTTATGGGCTACCTAATGCGTTATTGCAAAGACAATAGAGTAATTAATAACGCGTGACATCGCGCATAATTTATTATCAATGTTTACTGAGTGACACAGAAATTATTTCCTTTAAATTACAAAACCCTTGGCCACACATGCACACAAAATTATTATTAGAATTAATTTTATTTTAGTAAAATTTTTCTAGGGCTTATTATTTCTATTATTTATCAGTTTATTAAATATTTGAGTAATTAAGACTCGAATAAAAGATTTGACTAAGCAAAGTTATTTAAAATTAATTAAAAAAATAGAATTTTGTCATTTCTATTTTGTTATCTTTATTCTGTTGTTATTTCTTTCTTTAGATATAAAATTTAATTCTTGAAAAATTTATTAGCCTAAAACTAAAAAATAATTACAACTTATAATTTTAATTAATCTAAAAAAGGCATACTAAATGTCTCATCAATATCGGGACAACTTTATTAAACGCGCTTTGTAAATTTCTTTTTTTTCAAATTCTGGACAAATTAAAAAAAATAAAATTTGGTGGATATTTTTTTCGCTGATAGAAAGGATACTTATTAATATTTTTTTAATCTTTCTATATTGTTATGAGGAAATGAAACTAATAATCCTTATTCAATTCTTTATTAGAACTTTTCAACGGAATGTGATTTATTTTATTGCTGCATTAATTATACAATGTATCAAAATATAAAAGAATCAACAATAAAATTTTCTTTTATAGAATAATTATTTTTGGAAAAAATGATAATTAAAAAATTAATTATATTTTTCTTCTTTTTTAAACTTGAATAAATGAAATAAAATAAAATGTTTCTAAATAAATGCGAAAAATTTTAGAAGATGATTCTTTGTCAAAAATCAAGGGAGGTTTTTCATATAAACATATATTTCTATATTCCTCTCTAAGAAGTAACATTTCTCCAATGGGTGAAGTAAAAATAAATTTTCTTTTTTTTTCAAATTCTGGACAAATTAAAAAAAATAAAATTTGGTGAATATTTTCTTTGCTGATAGAAAGGATACTTATTAATATCTTTTTAATCTTTCTATATTGTTATGAGGAAATGAAACTAATAATCCCTATTCAATTCTTTATTAGAACTTTTCAACGGAATGGGATTTATTTTATTGCTGCATTAATTATACAATGTATCAAAATGTAAAAGAATCAACAATAAAAAATGATAATTAAAAAATTAATTATATTTTTCTTCTTTTTAAAACTTGAATAAATGAAATCATGTATAATCTCCACTGCATTCCAAATGTTTTTTCTCACTCGAACGTCGTAAACATCTCGAAACGCGTGTACGAGATATTTGTGAGCTTCGTAATTAAATTTAACAATACGTCTCATACAAGCGATGATACATTTCGTTTCCGAAAACGAACGAAAAAGCAAGAAGCGGATGCAGGCGATCGACAACTAATACGTGCATGCCGAAAAGAAAGAGAGGAAGAAAATTGTGCGACGAATTCTATTCTCTTTTATTTCATTTTCTAATTTCAATTCGATTTTAGTTTAGGTTTTATTTCACTATTACTTGGCGTTCTTCCGGCATTCATATCAATCATCGCACAGTAGAATTACGTGTAATATTCCTCCCGCCTGCCTTCGGCTTCGAGCAACCGCGCGTATTTTCGCGAGAGCAATCTGATGGAATTCGAGTATCCTCATAGAGAATGTGACGGGAGAATTTCTTCCTTCCACTACATATTGCTAAACAAATCTTATTCGCGGTAGTGCTCGACTGTGCCGGTGTAGCAATATCGCGGCCGGCGTCTTAAAAGCAGCCCATGAAAAAGGAACAAACAAAGCGCGATAAATTCGATTTCCCGCGATAGATCCTCGCTGCGAGCGTCCTCAAATATGCAAAGCAGACATATTGTAACTGTATTTGAAGATCCGTCTTCTCTGATTGCCTAGGAGATTCTTGTTTTGAACGAAAAACACGCAAAGATTATTTATTTTATTGCTGCATTACTTATACAATGTATCAAAATATAAAAGAATCAACAATAAAATTTTCTTTTATAGAATAATTATTTTTGGAAAAAATGATAATTAAAAAATTAATTATATTTTTCTTCTTTTTTAAACTTGAATAAATGAAATAAAATAAGATGTTTCTAAATAAATGCGAAAAATTTTAGAAGATGATTCTTTGTCAAAAATCAAGGGAGGCTTTTCATATAAACATATACTTCTATATTTCTCCTTAAGAAGTAATATTTCTCCAATGGGTGAAGTAAAAATAAATTTTCTTTTTTTTTCAAATTCTGGACAAGTTAAAAAAAATAAAATTTGATAGATATTTTCTTCGCTGATAGAAAAGATACTTATTAATATTTTTTTAATCTTTCTATATTGTTATGAGGAAATGAAACTAATAATCCCTATTCAATTCTTTATTAGAACTTTTCAACGGAATGTGATTTATTTTATTGCTGCATTAATTATACAATGTATCAAAATATAAAAGAATCAACAATAAAATTTTCTTTTATAGAATAATTATTTTTGGAAAAAATGATAATTAAAAAATTAATTATATTTTTCTTCTTTTTTAAACTTGAATAAATGAAATAAAATAAGATGTTTCTAAATAAATGCGAAAAATTTTAAAAGGTGATTCTTTGTCAAAAATCAAGGGAGGTTTTTCATATAAACATATACTTCTATATTTCTCCTTAAGAAGTAACATTCCTTCAATGGGTGAAGTAAAAATAAATTTCCTTTTTTTTTAAATTCTGGACAAGTTAAAAAAAAATAAAATTTGGGGATATTTTCTTCGCTGATAGAAAAGATACTGATTAATATTTTTTTAATCTTTCTATATTGTTATGAGGAAATGAAACTAATAATCCCTATTCAATTCTTTATTAGAACTTTTCAACGGAATGTGATTTATTTTATTGCTGCATTAATTATACAATGTATCAAAATATAAAAGAATCAACAATAAAATTTTCTTTTATAGAATAATTATTTTTGGAAAAAATGATAATTAAAAAATTAATTATATTTTTCTTCTTTTTTAAACTTGAATAAATGAAATAAAATAAGATGTTTCTAAATAAATGCGAAAAATTTTAAAAGGTGATTCTTTGTCAAAAATCAAGGGAGGTTTTTCATATAAACATATATTTCTATATTCCTCTCTAAGAAGTAACATTCCTCCAATGGGTGAAGTAAAAATAAATTTTCTTTTTTTTTCAAATTCTGGACAAGTTAAAAAAAATAAAATTTGATGGATATTTTCTTCGCTGATAGAAAAGATACTTATTAATATTTTTTTAATCTTTCTATATTGTTATGAGGAAATGAAACTAATAATCCCTATTCAATTCTTTATTAGAATTTTTCAACGGACCGGAATGTGATCATCTAAAAATATGCGTTAGAAAACTTGATTTGTTTACAAACTTTTTTATTTATTTTATTTTTTTCGTAAAATCAATAGTTCTCAAGAAAAAAAAAATACATTATCATGTACAACATGATGTTAAATAGCATAAATTTTGAGTTATAAAAAGTTAAGAATATAAGTTTAGAATAAAGAAAGCAAGCAAAATAAAATTATAATAACTGTTAGAAAAATGAAACAGAAACAATACAAAATTATATTAAATAAAGATCTAATTTTCACTTCCCCCTTTAAAGAAATATAACTCCTCAAAGAGAAATATAGTAGTAAATGTTTATACGAAAAACCTCCCTTAATTTTCATCAAAAAAATCATTTAAATTTGTTTGCATTTATTTAGGCACACCCTATATATACAAAACCTCCCTTAATTTTCGACAAAAAAATCATCTAAATTTGTTTGCATTTAATTAGACACACCCTGTATATATACAACACAAAATTAATTTCGATTCGATTAAAGAGAAGTGTACGTCCTCAAAAATGCGATCGTTACACAATCAAAAAGCAGCACGTGCCTGAAAATTATTATTCATAACACCTTCGTTATTTATGACTCTCGTATTATAATCCACGATGTTTTCGTGGTCGATCTCGCGGCTGAGGATGTCCTCGTTCTAAAGAAACGTGGCGTTTGTAGTTTCTCGATCTCACGCAGACCGCCAACCATCGAGGTGGCGAGGCGTGTCTGTGAAGAGGGTGCGCGCAGCAGCCCGGGGATGAAATACAATCCCTACGTGAGCGTACACGGTGAACGGCGGATATCATCGGAGTGCATATAACGTTACGGCAGAAAAATGCTCATGGCGCGACATTCATATTCCCGTATATTATCCGACACTTGCCTCTACGTCCCCATAAAAATGCCGATTCCCTGCGGACGGCGTCGCCGAAGGAGCACGTAACGATCTTAATCGAAGCGCGACGTAACTCTGACGGAAATGGAGCAACGACGAGCGATTTTACCGGGCGTGATTCCTCGCGGATGGGCCCGGCGATAAAAAGAGCCGCGAATAATTCACGATTCCGTTTCTTGCGCGGAGAGAGCATCTGAAAATCCGCCACGTCGGCGGATGGAGTTGACGTTAATCTTGTTGCAACGTGAATAAAATGAATAAATTCAATTTCTCTCTTTCGCGTCTCTCCTGTTGATTTTCACAGCGCTTGCAGGTAATTATTAATCAAATCAATTGATCAAATCGAAATGTTCTATCCAATAGAAAAGTACAAACTTTATCGGAATGTGCTTTACCATAGATTTTTCAGATAGAAATAAGCGTTTAATCCCAACATTATTAGACTTGCCTTAAGAGCTGTCCAATTTACTTGCTATTAGAAGCAAATTTGATTCCGATTATCGAATCGTTTTATATCTGCAAATAGAGTTACCGGCTTGACAGGCATTGAAAGCCTCTGCGATCCAGAATTAAACATATGAGATGATCTTGCCCGGGAGAAATTAGAATTAAGCTTATCAAGGAAAGAGAGTGGAAGATTCCTCTTTGTAAAAAAGTCAAGGCAAACTCGGTTCATCGGGTCGGACCTGGGAACTATTCCAGGGCGAGCAGCACTCTTTAATGCAACGGGGCGAATAACAAAAACACATAAACCGATGGGAACAGTTCATCGGCGTTCTGTGGAAACGCTCGAACGTGCCCCAGTTACTCGTCAGCAACTTTCGCGATTTTGCATTACTGCCAAGAACTTTGTCCTCTCAGCACTTTGCGGGGCGACTTCACTATTTAATTACACATTCGCGCGTCACAAGAAATTTATTATCGCTCAATAGTATAAAAAACGCGCCATCTACAATTATAATACAAAACATATGATTAATTATCCAAATGTTTAAAACATATGTCTTCCTAAAAACTGTTATTTTCCCAGATTTTTTCCTTTCACTTGCAGAACAAACGGCAGAAAGCCAGGTAGCCACCACATTGAGAGTCGAGAGGAAATTACCGGTCGCTGTGACTGAACTTTAATTCGATCATCGAATTCGAAAATCTAAGCCATCGCTGTCAGACACTTGTCATACTTTGGAGTGACAGCCTGCAACGTCCGTCACATGACGGCAGCGACCGAGATAGCAAGTCTTCTAATGCACTGGACGTGTTCCAATAATAATCACTGTATGCATATATTAATAATGCGCGCAGGTAGGGACGATGCGTGCGGGCTAGTACGCGTTTATTTGGCCGAATAAACTGACATTTGTAATACCTGCTGTCACGGAGAAGACAAGAACCGATATCCGCAAGTTCGACCCACCACTTGACCAGCCGGCGCGCGCTGCTATGCGCAAATAGGAATCGTTCTGTCAGTTATTTCGATAGACAGAATGGGGTAGCGCATGATTAGTGGGTGGTGATGGTAATTAAGTAACGGAGAATGCGTTAAATTTTGAACAAACAGAATACTGCGTTATTAATTCCTCTAAAGCTTGACAAGCGTTCAAAAAGAAGATCGTTTTAAAATATTTTTTTTAATTTTTCTGTTCCAAGATGAAATTGATATAGATTTTATCATAACGCAGTCCGATAAAAAAAAAATTTTGTCAAGTAAAAAAGGATTTCTCATTAAAATATAAAATATTTTAAAACCTGACATGATAAAGCAATTCAGACAGCGGCATTGTTTTTTGTGACTAAAAATCTATGAAAAACACTTACGCTGATTAAAATTACTTGTCAAAAATATTTTCACAAGCCAAAAATAAGGTTTTAGTTATTTAAAATTTTTATTTAAAAATTCAAAATAACCTGACGTGGTGAAGCAATTTGGAAAAAAAATTTGTCGAATAATTTTAAGCATTTTAAAAGATTTTCAAATTTCATGACGAGAAATTAGCAATTTTTTATTTTAAAATTCAAAATAACTTTAAAACCTGACGTAATGGAGCAATTTGGCTTGGCATTGTTTTTTGTGGCCAAAAATTTATAAGAAACACCTACTCTGATTAGAATTACTTGACAAATTTTTTTTTTGTCAATCTTGATTTGTTGGAAATTAAATGATCAAATGAAAAAGACGAATCGAGTTTGTTGATTTGTTTCCAAATCATTCTGTTGAATGAAAAATTCTCAAACAACAAGTTTTACAATCGTTTTCAATGAAGAATATAAAAATGTGAAAATTAACTTTAGATACAGATTGAGAAACAATTTAATTCGCAATTAAAATGCCTCTTACAAGTCACAAACTTTTCCGATTTTAATCAATTCACTGAAAACAAACTGTTCTCATAGTAGCGAGTAATTATAACGCGATCTGAAAATTTCACCATTCGACTATTCGCCGGATGTTAACATATTAAACGGGAAAATTATTGGCTTATTAAACAAGAATAATCGACGTATAAAACGAGCGGTGCTGCTATTGCGCGGCTATTGCTGAGCTTCTCTAGAACGAGCGCTTCAAAATCCGGATCCGCAATCGAGGGAAAGAGAGGAACGGTAATTGCGAATATCGGTGAGTAACACCGCTCGTACTGAACTTTTAATACGGTCGTTGAATCCCATGAGCTTTATGTGTGCATTCACGTGCGTGCATTCGCACATGTGCACCTACGTGTACGTGTAGGCGTATGTGTTCGCGAATGTCGGATAAACAGACGTCGGCGATATTACCGGGAAGAGGAATCAAATTTCCGTTACTTCGATCCGGAATTTCGATTGATCCTATCGAGAGAGAGAGAGGAGAAATAGAGAGAAAGAAAGAAAAAGAGAGAGAAGGGGCTCTGGGTTATACGGGGTGTCCGGCGATTTTATGTTATAACTTGGAGATCTTATTCCCGAAATAGCCTCGAATCAGAAATGCCTCTAAAGATACGTGACAAGTAGGTCAGTATGGGATCCAGCTGTTATCTGTTAAAAAATGTTATTGTCCGAAATTTTCGTTCGCAGTTTTCATTCGTTTATTTTATTTAATTTATGTATGAGAAATATAACATCAGAAAATGGCTCAATTATATTATCTTCGTTCTATCAAGTTTGATTCTACAAAGATTGTTAGAGATAGTCAGTTTCACTTTGCATGCACAATTCGATTTTGACATAATATATTGTATTTCGCACGCCTTTGATGTATGGACATGTATTTTGCTTGCGTTGATGTGGGAGTATCAGATTTTTTTAGGATTTTCTATCAACTCTTTCGCGTTGCGAATGTATCTTTTATGAGTGAATATCATAAATTCTTTTGTATCCGCTTGCTTTTTTTATATTTTTTTTATTAAGCCTTGTAAATTTTTCCTTTAATAATGTAATAATTTGTGTACATTTAGCAGAAATATATTAACACATTTAAAGAAAATTGATCAGAGTAATATTCCTTTAATCTTCATTTCGATTTTATGAACGATGTTTTTCACATCCTATAAATAAGTATACATTTTGATGCATGCTGAGAATCTCTATTTCGAATTTTTGTAATGAAAATCAGAGAAAGAGGGAGAGACAGAGAGAGAGAGAGAGAGAGAGAGGAAGGGAAATTCACGTTTGTATATTTTTTATTCAATATCATGTCAGAAATAAAATCTTGAAGTACTTTCTACCAACCATACATCAACCTGACTTGACTACGAGACACTCAAATCCAATTAGGGCAAGAGATTGGAAAGAGAAAGTATCTGTAAATAATATTTATATTTTATTCGATGATACTGCGTTTCGTCAATATTTTCCCGTTGCTAAGAAATGATGTACTTAAATATGATAAATAATGGAAAATGTGTTCTGCAAAAATAGGTCTTAACTTATCGTGCTTTTCACAGATTTAATGTTGGGATGTAGGTGACATATATCGAAATACTAACAAAAGCATTAAAATTTCATAGATTGTTATACTATTTCTTCTGAATATTTGTGCAAAAACTAAGCAGAATTCTCTTAATGGTTGGGAAGTTATTTAAATTTAAAGTTACTATTGATTCTTATGGAAAATCGCCTATTGTAGCACTTATTGACAAATTTGACAAAGAAAAAATATTACCAATAAAATAAAAATTTTTACATATATTAAGGAAATTCTAATAAATATTTGTGCAAAAATTGATTTAGATCCACTAATTCGTTTAAAAGTTATTTACTAAATATTGTAGAAAAATATTATCTGTCTCTTTTTCTCTTTCTGCAAATTACTCGTTTTTCATTGTTTTTTGCAGGTAATTTCAGAGGATATTCACGATCAAAAGTTTATGCCATAAATTAGGAAAAATATTAATTACAAATATATTCTTTTATGAATACGTCAAAATCTATATTATTTTGTGATACTTTAATCTTTTTCATAATCCGAATTTATTTTTTTAATTTTTCAAATAGTATAAACGTAAGAAACATGTTTTCTTTTTAATTTTGACAATTTTTTGCTACTATTGTACATCCAGAACTTAAATGTTACTATATTATTATTCCGAAAATAAAATAGTTAATTTTTAAAATCAAGTATACTTGAATTAAATGCTGTTTTACTTAATTAAATAATAATTAAATTTGATTAAAATTTGATATTTTTCACACAAACATTTGTTAATATAAAAATTATTAAATAGCCATTAAAACATTTTATATTATGAAACTTTTTTATATTATCTTGACCGAATTATTATAGCGATATTTTTTGCAATGAAACGGATAAATGCGAAATAAATAAAATTTAAAGAATGAAAAAAAAGAGAATCGAAAAGATCGATGCATTAATTAAAAGCAACTTTCGCGCGCAATTTTTCACAGCCGTTAAAAACTGCTTATGGTTGAGAAAAATCACATTCATCCACATACTTCCGATACAATGTCACTCTCTTTGGACACCCGCTTTGTAACCGCAGGGAAAGTTTCGTTGTCGGCGCATTGGCTTTAAGCTTGTAAAACGATCCTATTTCCATAACAAAGGGGAGCCCCGCGACCGTTATGAATTGCAGATTGCACTGAAAAACGAATTTAAACTTCTGTACGTTACTTTCGCTTTTAATGCGATTAACCCGATCGTTACAGCGACTCGCCTGTCTCGCCGGGCAATTAAAAGATAAAGCAGAGAAGTTAATTTTGCGCTCTCTGTTTTGCCGGTGCGACTGCATTATGTCTGATCTTCTGCAGATTGTATCTGCATATAGTGATACCTTATCTTAATGTCTATGCAAAGCGTTTTTCATTAAAAATACGCTACGTAATTTTGTGCACTATCATATTACACAGTTTAACAAGAAAAAAAAAAAAAAAATTCCGGAATAGAACTAGTCGTTTCTTATAAGTTTTTGGATGCTGAATACAAATCAGGTTTTGAAATTCCTCCATCACATCAGAATTCTGAGAAAGTTGCAATTAAAGTTGCAAAAAAAAAACTATTTTCCCGAACTTTCATATTATATGATGTGCTGGAGAAGTTTTATTGCAATCAAAATAAAGTATGTCGTTAGGATCTAACCTATTATAACCTAACCTTCAAAAGAAATTTTTGTGTCGATTATGATTAATAAGATATCTTGGAGAGATGGTTAAATATGGGATATTGCAAAAGTTAGATATGACTTAGATCATTGACCATTTATCAAACAGTTTTTAATTATGTTTATTTAAATCTAAGAGTTTTTTAGGTCACTGAATACGAATTTAATGTCAAAATTGTCAAATTCAAAATGGTGGACTCAATATTATAAAAATTTAAGTTTTGACATTCTCCATATTGAGTCCACCATTTTGAATCTGACAATTTTGACATTGGATTCGTATTCGGCGATCTAAAAAAAAACTCATAAGTTTAAACAAATAAAATTGCAAGCTATTTGATAAATTGTCATGACCTAAGTCACAGCTTATTTCAGCAATACACCCCATACTTAATCATGGATATCTTATTAACAATAACCTTACTTTATTTTGATTGTAATAAAACTTCTCCAGCACGTCACATGTTGTAGTTATAATATGACAAAGTTCGTAAAAATGGTTTTTTTTGCAATTTTAATCGCAAATTTCTCAAAATTCTGATGTAACGGAGCAATTTCAAAACCGGATTCAGCGTCCAAAAACCTATAAGAAACGACTCGTTCCGGTGTTCGAAAAAAAGTCATTTTTTGTCGAATGGTGTTATCAAAACATGGAAAAGAAAAGATCAACGGATTTGTTCCATTAAAATTTGTCTGCGCGTAAATATTTTAAAATATTTTAACGACTCGGTCAAAGTTAAATTGGTTAAGCTCGTCTTTCTTTCGACGAATGTTTATCCTTAATTCCGAACAAGACTCAACGTATCCCTTAGCGTCGCGTAAAATTTCTTTCCATTTAGGGTCAGCGCGAGATTAACGTAGCTGTGCGATTTCCCTGCGGAAGAATTTGCGCTTCACGCGCGGAGAAGACGTAAAGCCCTTTTGCGGAATAAAAGGACGCAAAAGCGCGGAAAGCAAAGTGGCGTTCCGCTATATACGCGGGGACTCCGGTTCGCGGTTGCATCATATTTAATCTTTGCATTTCTCCTTTCCACTTCGCGTTCGCGCTCGCATTACTCTGCAGTGCACTTGAAAATATCTTTTCATATCCGACCCGACTGTCTGAGCTTTTATCGCAACCAGCGTTTTAAATCTTTAATGACCAGCGTACCGCAAGCGAGGCTCTTGAATAAAAATCATGCGTACGTTAATCTATCCATCAATATTTTCCGCGAGATGTTGTCCCAGTTTCTCAATAAATAGAATCAAAATTTTATTAACATGAAAGATTTCCACAGCAGAAAATATAATTTTTGATGTACACTTTAATCATTCCAGAATTTCTCTGTGTGATAATTTTATTCGAATATTGAGAACTTGGAAAATTAATTTAAAAAATGCATTAGAAATTCAAATTGTTCATTACAAAATTATTCGACAAAAAGAAATTGACATATAAAGTAATAAATAATAGTCTTTCTAGAAATTTTAAACAATACATAAAAATTGAAATTTCTCGTAGTAAAGTAGGCTATTAAAATTTACATTTTCTTAAAGTCTTTTTAGATCAAAGGTAAAAGTTTTTGGTCAATGATAACAAAAACTGATGATATTTTAGAAACTATAAGTAGATTTATATGTATATAACTCTCATTATTATGTTATAAAACACTTTTCAATTCATTTTTTCTTCATTCCGTCCTCGTTTTTAATATCTATTGGAACTCTTATTATTTCAAATTCCATTTCTACTGAAAACATTGTCCTTTTATTTTGTTTATTTTTTATGATCATAACTACAATTTATGTAGTTAGAATAAATTATCAACTCAGAATGAAAAATATTAGAAACAGAGTAGATTTTATTTTTCCGAATAAATAAAATGATTCTAGATAATATACAAAAATATCTCCAAGTTATCAATTTTTGCTTATCAAACATTCGAAATTAAACATTTTTATTTTCATTATTATTTATATAAATATGCATGTAAAAAATTTAAATTATAAAATTGTAATGTAATTAATTCTAAATTGCTCGAGCTTTCGTCTAGTTTTCTCTTCTCCTTCAAAAAAGAAATAAATGTATATTACAATTTGCAATCACGATATGTGATATTTTATATTAATATAAAATATTAAATTCTAAAGATAAAAATAATTCTAACACACTTCCGTTTCACAATTCTTTAAAAATAGCACAAACAAAATTATGTCAAGAGTGACACGTGTCTATCTCGCGGCTTGTCAAGCTACGATCTACGCGAACCGTAATCCCACATTTCCATGGAGATGAAAATATCGGATGAAATGATTGCATATCCGGTGATCGTAAAAGACAGAATAATTGCATAAGATACACGAATAAATTACATAAAAAGCAGAATTTGAAAGCAAATCTCAGAAAATCGAAAACACGGAAAAAAGAAATGCGAATAAATAAATAAATCAAAATAAATTTAAAAAACTAACAGTTACCATCATCATTATCACGTATTAATTGACGCTACGTGCTTTGACAAATTACATATGAAAATTCAATCCCTTTCTAATGTCAGAAAATCTACATTTCAACTTTCTAAAAATCATCACGGCGAAAAGAAACACGTCCTCGACGTCGTACGTACAGGGTGACCGATATATCTCGAGCCCACGGTCAGTCGACCTTTTCACCCCGAGAAGTCGACAGCAGCGCAAGAGGGTCGGAAGGGCGGAGGGGCAAGGGAGAGAGATGTGCGCGCGAAGGTGAGCGTGACCATCTGCGAAGAGCCTTCGTTCTACCCCGCTCGTGCACGCGATATATATATATATATATATATATATATATCGCGCGTCCGTCGCCGTCGGTCGGTCGGCGAGCTTGGTACAGCAGCAGCATCAGGCAGGAAGGGAAAGAGAATAACCGTGTTGCTGCAGTCGGGGAATGACGCGGACAGAGTGCAGCAATTTCGCGCAATACCGCCGGAATACCGGGCGTTTCGGGAATGCGGATCAGCATTTTCCCGGCCATCCTCTCTCTCTCTCTCTCTCTCTCTCTCTCTCTCTCTCTCTCTCTCTTTCTGGCCGAGCACAGGCTCGATGTCTTTCCAACAGTCTTCACCTTTCGCGATCCTCCATAACAAGTGCTTCGTATTCGCATTCTTTCATTTCCACCGCGTCGCTCAAATTACCAAGATCGCGTATTTTTTATACTATTTGGATTAAAATTAAAAACTTGATATTGACAATGATATGAAAAAAAAAAAATTAAAATTAAAAATATATAGATAAAAAGAAATTTATAAAATATCGACAATTGTTTGTCGATATTGTCAGACTCGGCGAGCCTGTCATTTCTTTAGCGCGTCTCGCGAGAAAACAATCCATACATAATCCTTCGTAACGTTGCGAATGTTTAATCCGCTCATCTCGCATAATCATTTTATTTTCCGGCATTCACGCACACGTTTTCAGCTTACGCCTTCAAGCTAGACGATGCTTCGAAAACTAAAACGGCCGATTAATGGCACTTATATGTATCTACGCTGCGTCGCGTCTTCGCGAAGCTAAGCGAATTTCGCGCGTTCTCGTAATTGTCGACGGGTCTCGCGCATTTCCTTCACACGAACGGGGCAAACAAGACGTAGACGAAAACGGCTTTTCCCAAGAACCGTCTCTATCCTTTTCGATCCGCGCGAACAGAAATCGGTTTACGGAGGAAGTCGCGCCCGGGAACGCGACAGCGTCTTCCAAGCCATCGCAGAAGTTCGATGAATGTCAGTTCTCTTCTGCACAAAAGCCAACCATTGAAATCCCCACCGTTCCTCTCCAATGTGCATCCTTACGTCTATGAAACGTAAGTACTATACGTCTTACGACAACGCGAAAGCATTATTTCGTTACTCAGCCTCGAGATTATGCACTCGCTACCCGCTAAGAGCACAAGAACCAATTAATAGTCGGAGGGGAGTGTTTGTCGGCGCAGAGGCAGTGAGGACTTTTGATCTACTCTAAAATTACGACAAGGCAGAAGTCGTAGAAAGGATCGCTCCCTCGCTCGCCCTCGTATCTTTGTCTACTTATTGCGATTCGAGATAAAGACCGACGTGTGCACAGCTTTCTGCATTGATTACTAATTCGCTTCCAGTAAGTTCCGCTCTATCGTCTTCTCCAACGATGACTGATTGTCTTTTCAAGAATTGGCAATCATCTAATTACACAGGTCGATAAAAAAAAATTTTGTCGAGTAACTCTAATTAGAGTAGGAGAAGTTATTTTGTCGAATAACTCTAAAAAATCGCTAATTTCTCATATTAAAATTCAAAAGAACTTTAAAATCTGACGTAATAGAGCATTTTAGACAGTGGCATTGTTTTTTGTGATCAAAAATCTATAAAAAACACTTACTCTGATTAAAATTCCTTGTCAAAAATTTTTTTACAAGTCGACAAAAGGTTTTTAAGTTGTTTTGAATTTTAAGATAAATCTGCAATTTTTTATTTAAATATTCAAAATAATATTAAAACCTGACGTGATGAAGCAATTTGGATTGCGATATTGTTTTTTATGGCCGAAAATCTATAATCGATATAATCGTTCGCAGTGAATAATAACACAAGTCGACAAAAAAAAAATTTGTTATCTCTAATCGGAGTATGTGTTTCATATAGATTTTTGGGCACAAAAAACAAATTGCTCCATCACGTCATATTTTAAGTTATTTTGAATTTTAAGATAAGAGAAAATCAATGATTTTTTATTTTAAAATTCAAAATAACTTTAAAACCTGACGTGATAGAGCAATTTAGATAGAGGCATTGTTTTTTGTGATCAAAAATCTATAAAAAACACTTACTCTGATTAAAATTCCTTGTCAAAAATTTTTTTACAGGTCGACAAAAGGTTTTTAAGTTGTTTTGAATTTTAAGATAAATCTGCAATTTTTTATTTAAATATTCAAAATAATATTAAAACCTGACGTGATGGAGCAATTTGGTTTGTAGTTTGTTTTTTGTAGCCAAAAATCTATAAGAAACAGCTAACTCTGATTAGACTTACTTAACAAAATTTTTTTTTGCCGACTTGCGTTATTATTCAACTGCCAACATCGCATGTCAATAAATAATAAATGATAATAGACTTTGACATAAAACTGTCTTATTTAATTAAGTTTAATTGATTAAGTAAATAGTTTTAAAAATCCTTTTAAAAGACCTTTTAAAAGATTGATTAGATAAATAATTTAAAAAGTCCTCTTATATAAAGAATATGAATAGTAAAATCGTAAGGAACAAAATTTTCATTACTTTGATATAAAATTTCTGGAGATTTTTTTTCTTTTATAACCTTTTTATAACCTTTGCAATATTATAATATATAATTATCACAGAATTATATTTAAGTAATAAAAGTGAACGATATCTTTCTTATGGATCAGAATAATATGAGTGGGAATTAAGTTTGATTTAGAGTTAATTCTTTTTATTAATTACCGGATTCAATTATATCTACAATATCGCGCAAAAAAATGTATTTGAGAATAGTAGACGATCGTTGAATTAAATTCCGCTAAATTAAACGCTCGTAAGGTTAATATCCGCGTTGTAACTTCTCAAGCTGCTCTTTATCTACAGTACGCAAGAGCTGCTCGTAATGCAAAAGTGCCAGTAAATTAACAGTAAATTTTTAACGAACGAAAATAATAATAAAAATTCCTCGTTCTCGCATGAAACACCTCGTCATTAACCTACATCGTCGTGATTTTACGGACCTATATATAATATACTGAAGAGCGAATAGCACCAACATAATCACACATACACACATACGCTATAACAGTTTTCCGTTCATAACTAACGTTTACTCTTCAGACCTATATTCTTGATACAACTAAGGCTGCTGAAAAAAGAGCCGTTGCTAAAAAATATTAATTCCTTGTTCGGGAAATAAGTATATTGCGTGACATTAAAATATTTGTTTGTACGACAAAAATTAATATTTGCTCTTATATTCATAGATGGAGATCGATTTGACCCTGGCCATTCCAGGATAGATAACGACGGTATAGTTTCGCGGCTCGAAGAACACGTTGTGCTTCGTTCTGTGAAGTTTGGCTTAAAGACATCGGCCTCCTCCCTCCCTCGCCCCGATCTTACGTCGCTATTCTCCGATTCGCTCTCTCGTCGGAGCCTCCGCCGCGCCGGAGGAACGAGTTCGGGTGGAGTTGGAATCAAGTTTCTGTCGCGCACTCGAGGAAACTTTCATTGGAATATCGTCAGCACAAACACACAGCGTCGGCTTTACGAGCTCGTTCGGCGCCAAACTCCACTAGCTCTTACACCTCCGAGCCGTCGAAATGATAAATAACCGACTTTCCAGCGCGCAAAGCCCCGCGAGCACGATTACAACACACATTCGTGATTTAATAGTCATTGATTTATGCAATTTATTTATCGACTTTGGGACGCACGATGAGGAAAGGAAGAGTGTAGGAACGGTGGAATATGCATGTTAAAAATTTTGTAAAATCATCTTCATACATAAAGACAGAAACAATTCAATCTTTTTTTCAGAAAAGAAGGAAAATAAGAGTGCACAGACTTTGCAGAGGCAATTATTTGTTCTTTTATTTGATCGATTAGAATTTATACACTTTAAGAGAGGTAGAACATGAGGATTTCTTTATAGATACTTTTTCCTAACTTCCCTTATATCCTTGTATCCCTTGACAAATTCATAAACGTGTCGCACGTAGATCTGAAACAAATCTTAGCTTGACAGTTGCCTAATACGACGAGTTAGCTCAAGACATGAGATTAATAATAATTTCGCTTCAAGGACGCATAAATCTACGCCAAACGCGCCCGATGTACTGTCAGAGACGGAATTTATAATTGCAGTGGCAATTTCTACGTGAGATTACGGCACGTCGCAAATCAAGCTTACGCTTGATAGCGAAGTCGACGGAGGAGAGGATCGACGTTATCTGTATTAACTGCAGCCTAAAGCGATGACGTACCTTCCCTGAGGAGAGAAGATTCCTTCGACTGTTGTTGCTGGTGCTGGCAATATCGATCGCGACCGTCGTTATAGTCGCGTATAAAGGAAGATGTTTCGCTGAGCGATTCCGACGCGTGTTAGAGTGCCGGATTTACGAGGGCGATTGACGCGCAGCCTGGTTGAAGCGCGACAAAGCTTAAACTAGATCATCGCGACGCGAAACATCAAGTTCGAAACGTGTCTCCGTTCGGAAGCCTCGCAACTCTCTAAGCAGAAATTATCATTTATCCTAAATTACACAGGCTGACGAACAAAAAACTTTTGTCGAGCTCTAAGCAGTGTCCAAATTGTTCCACCACGTCAACTTTTAAAATTACTCGACAACAATTTTTTTACAGGCCGACAAAATATATTTTTGTTAAGTAACTCTAATCAAAGTAGGTTAGGTTAGGTTAGGTGCTTTTTACAGAGTTTCGGCCGCAAAAACAATGCCGCTGTCCAAATTTCTCCATCGCGTCAGATTTTAAAGTGGTTTTGAATTTGAAAAGAAAAAATTTCTTAAAATTCAAAAGATTTTTAAAACCTGAGGTGCTGGACTAATTTGTTTTTTGTGGCAAAAATCTATAAGAAACACCTAGTCTGATTAAAATTATTCAATAAAAATTTTTTTACAAGCCAATAAAAAAAATATTGTCAAATAATTCTAATTAAAGTAGGTGTTTCTTATAGGTTTTTGGTCATAAAAAACAATGCCGCAAACTAAATTGCTCCAACGCGTCAGGTTTTAAAGTTTATTTTGAATTTCAAATTAAAAATTCGTTGATTTCTCATCTTAAATTCAAAGCAACTTTAAAAGCTTTTGATGGTTTGTGAAAAAATTTTTGATAAGTAATTTTAATCTGAGTAAATGTTTCTTATAGATTTTCGCTCCCAAAAAGTAATGCCGCTATCTAAATAAAGTTATTTTGAATTTTAATATGAGAAATCAGCAAAATTCAAAATAACTTTAAAACGTGATGAAGCAATTTGGATAGAGGCATTATTTTTTTGTGGCCAAAAATCTGTAAGAAACGCCTACTCTGTTTAGAATTACTTGGCAAAAAAATTTTTTTTTTATCGGCCTGTATTGTCTTTTAAAAAATCGCGATTACACCGCAAAGGATGCTATATTATAATCAATTT
Source organism: Cataglyphis hispanica (assembly GCF_021464435.1). Lineage (NCBI taxonomy): Eukaryota > Metazoa > Arthropoda > Insecta > Hymenoptera > Formicidae > Cataglyphis > Cataglyphis hispanica. The sequence continues at coordinate 5,497,949 of NC_065962.1, read as the reverse complement.
TTTTTATTTAATTTTTGTTCATTATTTCCCAACTTCAATTATATGATTTAACATGATATATACAGTTGAAAAGTTTGTATTAAATTTAACATTTGAAAAGTTTGTATTAAATTTAACTGATACAGGACAATATGTGTCCCAAACGATCTATATAAATTTTTGTGTTAATTTAATACAATATGAATATGTTAAATGGTGACACTAATATTATGTTAATATTTCAACACAAAATAAATGCAAATTTCAAAGTAATTTGAAACAAAGTTTGTGTAAAATAAATATATTTTTAATGATAAAATTAACTTGGAAAAATGTTATTGACGCATTTCTATTGTAGAATAAAATCAACATTTTTTTCTAACGTAAATTTTAACAGAAAAATCCTATCATTAATAATACGGAACATATCTATTGTGTAAATTTAGAAATAGGTGCACATTGTTATTTTTACCCTTTGTATCCAATTGTTTTAATAATTTAACAGTTTAATAATTTAACTTCAATTAACACAGCAGCAATATGTTAAATTAGCACATAAATGTGTTAAAAACAAAAATTTTAATATTTTTGTAAGCGGCATATTTTTTTTTTACAAGAACGTGATTATTTAATCTTTTAATAATATTAAAAATAAGCTTTATTTCTTTAAAATAATTATTAATATTTGTAATTAAAAAAGTGACAATTTTAAAACATTTTCTGTCTTTCTATTTTTACATATCGGTGTTTTTGTTCGTATGCAGATCCAATTCCAAAGCACGATAAATCTCTTTCTTTATCTGTTTTTATAAAATAAATTGACTTCGATTATAATGAATCCGTCGCGAGCAACATATTGTAGGTTGCATCCAAGCGAGCGAATCTTTCCTTGGTTGAAGTTTATCGAGACGCCGACTCCAATTTATGTGTAAACTCGGCGGAAAAGATAACGCGCAACATGCTTGTCGCAACAACAACGGTAAAGCCGAATAAAAGCGATACACAGGGATGTACTGTGCTCCGGTTGAATATCTTTTATAAACCTCCGCAATCCTTGTCTAACATGTCAGAGCGTAATCCTATGCCTGGTAAAATATTTCTTCTGCAAAATTGCACAAGCGCGTGGAAAAGGATAGTATATTTGAAAGTTTGATTATAACCTATAAAATAGCCGATTAGAGAGTGTTCTATGTGCAGGGCTGGGTAATATTTGAAATGAATTCCATTTTAAATACGTTATTTAGAATGAAAATGTCATTTTGCATTTTTGTATTTTAAATGCTTTTTGTAAAACCACTTCTATTTTACATTTAAAATAAAAATATCTATACATTTAACTATTTAAAATAGATAAATGTGATTTTTCTAAGCGTATGAAAGGAACCAAGTCCCCGTGATTGGCCAAAATTTGGCACAATTTTTTTTATAGCCACATTGAACTTAACGTTCATGAGTATTACTTGTTCTTTAACTTTCGAGAACAAAATTATCAAATAAAACTATAAAATGTATGAATACTTCAATAAATTACATATAAAAGGAAAAGTCATTTTGCATTTGAAAACCATTTAAAATACCTGTTTATCCATTTTACATTTAAAATAGGTTCGAAAAACTCATTTTACATTTTAAATATATTTTTTTAAAGTATTTTATATTTGGCATTTTAAATGCAATTCGAAAAGCATTTTGTGCCAGCCCTGTCTATCTGATTTTCAATTTCCAACTGTTTTCCAAGAAGCTCGAGATAAAGAACGATCCAGACGAACAGAGGACACTCTCGCGAAATGAACGTTCCGGCTCCAGGACGAATTCGGGGAAGAACGAGAAGCAGCGATCGTTATTGACGCTATTGTTTCACGTTTGCCGGTGGACAAACACCCGCTAAGCCTTCGAATCAAGCGAAATAGTCGAGATTCCGGAAGAAGAAGACGATCCCGCTTCCTCGAGGAAGGCCGAGGGTATACGATCGGTTGTGTCGAATCGTCCTCCCTGCCTTCTTATAGATCGGATCCATCCCTTTCGCGAGGAAACGGGAAAAGGAACGTTGACGTTACGAGGACGGATGGCGCGGCCCGATGCTCGAGAAACGAGAGAGAACGGCGACTCGATTCGACGCCCGGAAACACGATATACGGGAAGGAGCAGGTTTACGAGGAACAAATTCCGTTGCGCGCCGCTCCATCCGTATAGCTCTTGATCAGAGATAGAAAACCGTCTCCTCCTCTCCTGGCCAGACGAGAAAACGCCACGTTCATCTCGAAAGAGCTTTCCTTCATCCCTTCCGGTGGTGGTGATTTCGGCCGAAGTCGTATCGCGAAGTAGCGAGAAATTAGTTATGAGAACAGAATCTCTCTACGTGCGACTAGTCGGCAGAATAGAGAATTAAAATTTAACGTAATATTGTTTACTTCATATTTTCATTGTATAAAATAATTCCAACGTACACGAATTAATTGTGCATAGTTAGAAAATTTAGTATTTTCTTGTTAAAAAATATGCCGCTTACAATTTTTGTGTTATATTTAATAACACATTCATGTGTTAATTAACATATTGCTGCTATAAATTAATTAAACTCAAATGTTAAATTAGTAAAATAACTGAAAAAAAATGCAAAAATAATACAATGTGCACGTATTTACACAATAGATGTATTCGTATTATTTAAAATTTATGGAAAAAGATGTTGATTTTATATAATAAGAATAAGAGCGACTATAGTCAATAATATTTTTCCTTTTTAATATTTTATTAATTTTGTCATTCAAAAATATGTTAATTTTACACAAAATTTGTGTCAAATTATTTTGAAATTTACATTCATTTTTTTAAATATTAATATAGTATTAGTGTCATTTGACATATTATGTTGAATTAACACAAAAATTTGTGTGGACTGTTTGGGACATATGATATCTCTTAAATTTAACACAAATTTTTCAACTGTGCGATATTTATATACAGAGTATCTATAAAGTTTGTCCGCATCCCCTACATTTCGAAAACGGTTCAAAATGAAAAATCGCGAAATACATATTCGGTCATTTCGAGGCGCTACTCTTTTAAAGGGGTTGGGGCAGTTATCTCCCCAAATAGGGAATCCAGAAAGACTCGAACTCAAAAATTTCAAATACAACACCCCATATTATATATCATTTGAAAAGGCATAAAAAAAGAAAATTTTTGGCGCAAACCGGAGATTGATACGTTAATCCATTCGAGAGAGATTTTTATTTAAGATCAAAGTTCGGAAAAGTCAATTTTCAAGAAATGAAAACGTTCGAGGTGTGTTGATTTTTTTAAGTCCTTGCCATAAAAAAATTCAGATTTGACCTTGGTTTTTTAAGATACGCAAAAAAAACTGTTTAATTTATGATGGCGCCAAATTTTTGTTTTTATCAAACTAAGGTCACACACACACACATACATATTTCACTATATTAACTCTAGATACTAATTGGTTTCCTCCAATCAAGACCCAATTTTTTTATTTATTATTTTTTTTAAAAAATGATGTCAACATTCGATATCGACATAGAGATGCGCTTTACGGCGCCGATTTAGAAATACGTTTTCATATAAATTCGAAGCGCTTATACGGTGTACACACACGAAGTTCACAGCTGCGACGGATGCATCGGATGGCACGGAGTTTTACGACGCGCGACCGGAAGTGCGAAATGCCGCACATCGTTTCTCGTCCACCGTCGAGAATTACGGTCGCGAAAGAGCGCATCGTTCCCAATATCCTTCGCGCGCTTTCATTTCTCCCGGTCCTGCGAATCTCACGTGCTCTCTCTCTCTCTCTCTCTCTCATCCGTATGTCTCTATCCGCTGTTTATCCACTTCGATCGCAACACTCACAGCTGAGACGCGACGCGCGTTCAATTGCGCGGCAAACAAGCAACGATCATTTCGTCGGCGCTGATCGTAGTTTGAGCAACGTATCCCGATGTTTATTTTAAGGGATGTGGTAACCCCTAAAATAAATTTAGGATTTTCAGATCTTATATTTAAATTTATGCGCGTTGACTAAGTCTTGCAAAAATTAATTTTTATAGTGCAATATAAATATTTTCAATAATATAAAATGACAAGAGAAAATAACGATAAATATAAAAATATTGTATATTTTATAATAATTTATCACAATGCAGACACAAAATATAAAAGTACAATAATAAAAATCATTAATGCTCTCCATTTCCAACTATTTTTTTGTCAGAATGACAGTTTTCCTTCTTTTCATTATGTGAGGTTTGTAGGTACCCGGTTTTGCCCCAACACGAGGAAGATAAACACGGCAGCTCTACATTTCAAAGTTTTGACGATCAAAACTAATGTCATATACTCTCTAATATGTACAGAACGCAATGTTGCGTTTATCAAAGCAGATGGTCTGTGTAGAAAAAGTTTACGATGACTGGATTGTTGCCCCGATATCCATCCAAAAATTTTGGTCTTCTCCGAAGAAAAGAAATATCGTATACACGCGGGCACGGTTTATCTCAAGATAATGTTGGCGTCAATCCACAACTGATAATACGAGTTGGTTAAAGATAGTAACACTTATTACGAAAAAACAGAGATATCCGGTTTGACCCTACTTTCCCCCTATACATATTTCGGGAAGTGCGTATAAAATATTTTCTATAACTTTGTGCAAATATTGAGGGATACATTGAGTGGAATATTGAGAAATATTGGGAGAAATATTGAGTTTATTCAGAACTGCGTTTGTATGAAACATCCCCGATGGGATAAACTCTTCGGGCACAAGCTGAATTCAGGTTAACCGAAACGAAGTGCAGTTTACATAGCATATGCAATTGATTAAATATCGAACTGTATCCGTAAATTGCTTGATCCGCAGTAATAACGATTTCCTTAGTTTCCGTTGCTGCTTTTCGTTGACCAATCAATAATTGCTAATTATCAGTATATATATATATATATATATATATATATATATATATATATATATATATGCAGAATGAGTCTTTTAATCCTAATAGGCAAATATATATATATATATATATATATATATATATATATACAGGATGTATATATGTATGTATATATATGTGTGTGTATATATATATCTCGTTTTTATTAAGAACTTGTAATTTGTTGTGATATATATATAATATATATATATATATATATATATATGTTTTGAAATATAAATAATAATATAATAAAACACTTTTCAAATAAATAGACGTCTCAAGGTCAAACCAAGGTCACCAATGTATATTTCCTTCCAGACCATACTTTTATTTGAAAAAATTTTTAGTAAAATTGCATATTAAATATATGTATATATATATATATATATATATATATATATATATATATATTGAAAATGTTACAATATATATATTGAAAATTTTACAAAAATTTTTTGTAAAATTGCATATTTAAAATATATATATATATATATATATATATATATATATATATATATAAATATGCACTTTTACAAAAAATTTTCTCAAATAAAAGTATGGTCTGAAAGGAGATATACACTGGTGACCTTGGTTTGACCTTTGAGACGTCTATTTATTTGAAAAGTGTTTTATTATATTATTACATTATTATTTATATTTTGAAAACATATATATATATATATATATATATATATATATATATATATATATATATATATCACACAAATTACAAGCTCTTAATAAAAACGAGAATTATTTAAAATACATTAACGCCTATTTGCTAAAGGATACGCATTAAAGATTTCCTCAGCGCTTTTGATTCAAGTGTGCAAAAAGCCAAAACTATTATTTTAAAGAATCATGATTTGTCTGTTGCGCAAACTATCTCTGCCATTATTTTCCATCGGCGTTAAGACACACTGCTATGAGGCTATATACTTTTATGGTTCTGTAAATTCCCATGTACGCCTGTAACGTACAAGAATGCCGGTGGCCGAGAAGTACGATACGTGGTCCTACGCTATCTACGAGAGGTATTTTTACGATCGCGATCGGGTGCTAAAGAGGCGTAGCTGAATAGTAGGATATCGCAGGATCGTTTTCACATGACAGTTTAAATGTATGCGGCCGGCGAATTATCGGCAGGATCACCGTGATATTGGAGATCGCAGTGTGTGTATAAACCACGTGAATTGTCTCTCTTATCACGTTTCTCCATTTCAGATATGACAGTAGAATTATCTTTTCATGATCCTTTTTTTCATGTTATTATTCTAACAATAAGTAGAATTTGCAAGACTTTATTATTAATTATTGCTTATCCGAAGTATGCATCTAAAAGAAGTGCCACATTGAGAAAAAAAAAGTTGTTAATTTGATTAAATCCGTTCAATTAATTACCATTTTTTAAATTAAAATATTTAAGTATGTAAGTCAAATATATATCATATGTTGGATTTAACATGTTGTATTTGACTTAAATATTTTAATATTTTAATTAAAAAAATAATTGAATGGATTTAGTCAAATTAAGAAGTTTTTCTTCTCAATGTAGGCTTGATGGTATTTTTATGTGTATGCTTGCATGAGTATAATACATCATTACATTTACAATGGCTATACTCTATAAACGTTTAAGCGCAAGTTATACCGCTGAAGAGCCACTTGTCTTCCTCAGGTAGATAGGTAAGCGCGCGTGTAACAGAAAAATACGTCATATTTTAAACTCCATTACTTCCTGACCGTCGCGGATCTTGTGCCTCGGTAAAATGATATATACCGCGCTATTTATTCACCGGTGAACAAAACGGCGAGCCGAGAGTGGGACAGTCAACATGGGGAATGGGCCATTTATCGCCCAGCCGCTGGAATCCCGGAAACAGTGCATGCGCGCCGAAAAAAAAGGATGCCCAAATGAATTTCGCCGTAATCAGATGGCCGTAGTATAACCTTATGCTCGTAATAACCGTATTTGTATCTGTATGCCCCTGCCGGGGGAAGCAATTTGTACAATTACGATATAGGACCATAACCCGCCAGTTTTTACTACATACGTATGAAGATATACGTATACATCGCGCGGGACGTTTAAATGATCATTATGCGAACATGTTTGGTCGGAAGTGGCATTTGATTTAATTATTAATCGATGCCAACACGTTTCACACAGCGGCCTTCGAGTCGCAAAATGCGAATTTTGATTTGAAGAATCTCCTAAATTTCCGCGCAAATATTTTTCATCGATGCGTGATATATATATATATATTTTTATCAAGTAAAATATTTAAGCAATTGTCCTTATCTGCATAAAACAAAATTTTGCTTCCTTATAGAAGAAGCTTTATTTTCGTGATAAATTTTTTTTGCAGTTTTTTATACCAATCTGTATACAATATTCCAAAACATCAAAAGATCATATTTTTTTTATATGTATGTATGTACGGAATGTACATTGTACAACCTCTAACTTCAGCAATTTTCGAGATAGTCGGGCTAATTTTTTTTTAATGGATAGAGTATTATTAAAGGATAGTTGTTATTGAATTTTGTGAAGATCGGTGAAAGGATTCATTTTTTAAAATTTTAAAAAATTTTAAAAAATTTTTTAAAATTTTAAATTTTCTTGAAAAATGTTTGTACACGCTCTGACTTTCGCAAATTTTGTGATATCGGATTAAATTTCTTTACATGAGTCAGTAAACGGTGATTGGCATTGAATTTGATAAGGATTGGTGAAAAGGATCATTTTTTATAAAATTTTGAATTTTTTGAGAAATTTTTGTACGCGCAACTTTGCAAATTTTTAGATATAGAATTAATTTTATTTATATAAATAGAGTTATCATTAAAAGATGGTTGATATTAAATTTGGTAAGGATTGGTAGAAAGATTCCATTTTTATAAAATTTTGAATTTTTTGAAAAATGTCTGTGTACGCTGTAACTTTCGCAAATTTTGAGATATCGGATTATTACATGAGTAAAGTATTATTAAAGAATGGTTGCTGTTAAATTTGGTAAAGATCGGTGAAAGAAATTCTTTCTTTTTTATAAAATTTTGAATTTTTCGAAAAATTTTTGTATACGCTCTAACTTTTGCAAATTTTTAGATATAGGGTAAAATTTTTTTACATCAATAGAGTATTATTAAAGGACGGTTGGTTAAATTTAATAACGATCGGTGAAAGAATAATTTACTTTTTACAAACTTTTCAATTTTTTGAGAAATGTGTCTACACACCTTGTGACATTTTGAAATATTTTCGTCTATAAGTAAGCCAAAATTGAAAAATCTGCTTGCTTTAAAAAGCTTCAACTTTGTGAATGAAATAAAATAATGAAGAGACAATGTGCAAATTTCTAATTTACACAATTTTCATCTTATAATTAATTTTGATTTTATCGATAATTTAGAAATTATCGATATTTTGCAAAACACTTGACTTTTTCGAGTCTATCGATACGACTATTTAGGACTGACACATCACTCCTAAATAACCAAGTAATATTTTGCAGGATGTTTCGTCGATTTAATTACGTGTGTTGGCTCTTCGTATATTTCGCGTCTATCTCGCGTGTTTACATTCGCTTGAGTATATCGTGCCGAAATTTCGTGCTGCTCCGCACTAGATACATAAATGTCTGGATGGAGTCACTGCGTTGAACCACCATCATCGATACACCATGTAACGCTTAACTTGGCTAATGTCGAACGCAATGACCAACTCCTGCACAACAGGGCGAGCAGAAAATCAGGAATTTAAGCCGCACGCGATTGCCCGCAGCTCGAATAAAGAATAATAAAAGTTGAATTTTGTATTAAAGTTGTATATTTTTTGACAGAAGGAGATCTAAATTAAATATAAACCAATATGCACGCAGCAATAAATGAAATAAAATGTTTCGAGAATTTTAAATTAAATCAATTTTTGAAACTTAAATTCTTAACCACTGTAATATGAAAAAAAAAAAGAATATTCTTTCTATTCTCGTTTTCGTTGTTCGGAAAAAAGGTCGTCTACTCTTTCAAAATCTAAAAGATGAGATTTCGAATTATCATACATAATTTTCAATAGAGGATAATCTTACTTTGTGAACTCATCAAATTGATATATTCTTTCAATCATCTCAACCGCGGATAAAACCGTCCTTCCACGCTAATCTTCTTAATTGTACAGTCGCGAGAGCAACTCCTTCGGATAGGAACTTCAATCGTTCGCTGATTCAAGCGCCGCGTCCTCATCTCATCGATTTCTCGCTTTTTTTTTTTTTTATTAGCTTCCCCCTCCGGCAAACTTCGACGAACTTTTCGTCGACTCGGCGGCGGCAGCCCCCACGCCGAAATAATTATCGGCGCCGGGCGTGCCGATTATTCGCAAACTATGCGAACGGCGGGCCCGATCAATGGCTTCCTGAACGACTATTGTCCGGGAGAATGTCCGGTGTATATCCGTCCGAGGAGGGCTGCTATCCGCTGTAGCTGCTGCTGCTATTGCAGCTCCGACCGCCTCTAGGAATCTCCGATAGTCTCGCGCATCCTCTCCCCCCCGATCCCCATCCCACGATCTCTCTTTCCTCCCGAGGCAGAGATGAAATTTGCAGTCGCGAGATAAAACACGGCTGCTCGCGTTTTCCGTAACGTTTCGCGCGAATTCGCGCGCGTTTTACGCTCCTCGCCCTGAAGCGAAAACGAAAGAGTGCAATCCCGCCGGCGGGATCTGCATAAAAAGCGACACGGCGTCTTACCACCCCTCCTCCCTTTTCCTCCTTTCCACGGAGGAGAGCCGCGCGCGCGACCTCCGCGCGAAGGTACGGAGCGTGAGAAAATATGAGCGGCCCGGCGTGATACAATATTTCTGTCTGTCGCGAAAAGCGACGATCGTTTCGACTGATATCAGGCATCGGCGCGATTTTCCGGAGGTGAGACTCACCTTGGCGATTGAAAAACGCGCGAGAGCGTTATCTTGATGTTTTTTTTTGAATAAAAGCGTTCGCGCGTGAAGATATTGGACAGGTTTTCGTATTCCTTTAGTTTCTAAAAGAGTCTGAATGTTATGTACAATTGAAAAAATATTATCAATAAATCTATCCCCTCATTGTGCTTTCTCTTTTGAAATCTTTCTCATTTTTTCTTTTTTTTTTACCATAAAATAGACAATAATTGAATTTATATTGTGTGATAAATACAAAAAATTTGATAGCTATATGTTTTTTATTTACAATCTTTTCGCTTTTGGCATGCGATAAAATTCAAATACAAATGCATGGGAAAAAAAGTTAATAACTACGCAATGTTATATTTAAATTGTGATTATATAGTTTACAATTTTTTTTCTTTTGTATAATTATGGTGCTTGTAATAACATACAGCTAATATTCTTACATATATTTCGCGATAGTAATAACTTTAATTTATAAATAATTCAATCATTAATCATTAAAAAATAATATATGAAAAAAATTCGATATATTAATCAAATCTGTACGTTATTTCTTTTTTTTATTTTTTTCTATTAAAATAGGTACAATAATATTTAATGAAAAGCTAACGCATATTGTTTAGTACCTGCCACTTGATATCTACACGCGCAGAAAAATATTTTTACAAATCGAAACATTCACGCAGATCTACGCGCTCTCTTTGGCCGATTAGCGCGATTAACATTTCTACGTACCCGATACCGCAAATATTTGTGGGTGCGACGCGTAATTTCGTAATACAAATTCAACCGGCGATATGGCTATGCGACTAGGCGCGACTATGCGTGCGAGTGTGCATTCGCCAGATTTAGAATTTCGCGTCGCCCGCGAAACGCACGATAACGCGTGTATATTATGTCGGATAAAAGCGCAACGTTACTCTGCTGCAATTACAATACGCGCGATAAACAGGCACGCACGATAAACTCGTAGCGCTGCAGTGAGCGCACTTGAATATTTCGATCGGAATTAAGTTTAAACGACAAGCGAGTTATTATACAATATATATATATATATATATATATATATATATATATATATATATATACAGGGTGTTCTAGACCACCCGTACACTCCTTTTTTTTCAAAAGCTAAGCATTTTAGAGAAAAATGTTTTGAACAAAAATCGTATGGTTTTGAGAGGAACATAAGATGGTGTCATTGGTTTGACCTTGGATGGCATCGTTAAGGTCAAGTCAAGGACACCTTTAATTTCTTAAATGGAATCCCTTATTTTTTATTGCATATTCTTATAGCTTATGTCGAGAGCTTTCCAAAACACTATAATAAAGTATTTCTTCATTAAGAATTTTTTGAGTTATTTTGTATCTTTATCTGACATATTTTAGTATAAAATATAAAATATCTCGAAAATTATTTAGTATTCGATAATTGTATCATAATATTTTTATGTGCAGAATAATAAGATGAATCATATGGTGTAAAGAAAAAATAAATAATTGTTATAAAAAAATATATTGCAAATAATTGCATACTTTTTTTTAAAAACAATTTCTTTTTAAAATTTTTTTTTTTGTTGTTTCAGTTGACACAAAAACAATTATTGTCAAAAATTTAAAAATTGATTGATTGAGAAATTTAAATTTGAATTTAATTTTAAAATTTGAATTGGATGTAAAGATTGACTAAATTTGCCGCATTAGCTTTTCTCTCATTGTTTTTGTTTTTTAACATTTGTTTATCATTTTTATGACCATTGTTTTTGTGACCGTATCGACAGCGTCAACACGAGTCAACATTATATTATAAACCACTAACGATATAGATGTGGCGACGACTTTTAGATATTGTTCACTTATTTGTACGGATTTCATACGGATTTTAGTGTTCCTTCTTTTTAATTATTAATTTTAATTTGAAGTTTGACTGTAATTGCAAATGTTGTATATGTCAAGTTTAAAAATTCTAATTTAATTTTTATATATTTATATCCATGAAGATGGACTAAAAAATGATTGAAAACGTATATTTTTAATGCACATTAAATTAATAAAATTTAATAATAATAAGTTCGCGCATTGATATCCGCGCCTTGACTTTTATCTGTCAGTTTTCCCACTTGATTGTTAAAAAAATTGATGTTTTAATAGAAAATGACACATGTGGTGAATTTTTAAATAATACACAGTTGTCATACTGTTACATATATTTAGCATCTATTAATTGATATTCATAGAGATTATTAAATTCAAAGAGATTGAAATTTAATATACATTCATAACGTAAGTCCATAAATCCATAATATTAAATTCAGATATATGTATAAATCTGTAAATTGCTCTTAGACATTAACTAGATTCTATGTTCAGATTTTTCTTTTATTTTGCTTCGAAATGAAAAGAAAACTTTGTTTCTTTCAAGATATTGGCTTAATAAATTTGTAAATCTTATGACACGGTTATTATTTTTGAACATTATCGCAGACTTTCTTTTTAACTAAAACGGTTTCTGCTGCGATACACGGTCTGATGATTTTACAACGCGAACGGTAAATTGGTAGTGCCGTGGCGTGTGTATTTGAATGCCTTTCGCAGTGGTCGACGATCAAGATCAAATTTATGAAACTACCGCGACCGACCGTACTGACCCGTTTCCCCATTTCGAAGTCTTGGACTTTATATATTTGCGCTCCGCCGGTTCTGCGGTCAGGATTGCCGCGATAGGACGGAAAAGGGCACAAAGCCGAAGCCCTATCTAAAGCGTGGTCAGACCATAAACACCGAGACAACGTGCCCCCGAGAGAACGTGAAGCTACCACTTACGGACACCGTGTCGGAAAAATACATGTTCGTGCTACTTGCTTTTCAACGATCCACCTGTACGACACGTCAACATTTCCGATAACACGGATTTAGCGCTTTGTCAGCTTTTCCTTAATCCTTTTCGCAATTTTGTAATTTTACGTAAAATAATAACGAAAAATTATACACTATTAAAAATAAAAAAAAAAAATAGGGAATATTTTTCATATCCTAAAAATTTCACTACTCTTCAAACCGCTGAAACTTGACGAAAAATCATCGTAGGCACAAAATTAAAAAAGCATTTTGGAGTTTGAAGTTTCAGCTTTAATACGCTACCATTGATTTTGTACTCGTGATTTTGAAACATTTTTTTATCTTCCTTGTTCTGGACTTTAAAAAAGAACACATTGATTTTTTTCTTAAAATTACGTAACTTCGAAACTCTGCAGCTTGATAAAAAAATTTGAAGATTGAAAAATTCAACTCAACTTTCATAAACTACAACATTTTGCCTACAAAACGCTTTTTTAAAATTCTACAATTTTTTTTTTATCGAGTTACACAATTTTTAAACTAAACCTGTATGTTTTCTAGAAATTATATTCGGCGAAAAATCGTCGTAGACAAAAAATTAAAAAAGCATTTCAAAGCTTCAACTTTAACGTGCTGTTGGTAATTATAAAAAATTTTATTATTTTCTCATTTAAAAAACATACAGGTCTAGTTTCAAACTCGTGTAACTCGGCTAAAAGAAATTGTAGAAATATTTTTAAAAAAGTAATTTGTAGGTAAAATATTGTAGTTTATGGAACTTGAATTGATTTTTTCAAGAAAAATTTTTTTATCAAGTTGCAGAATTTCAAAATTACATAATTTTAAGAAACAAAACAATGTGTTCTTTTTTAAAGCACAAAACAAGAAAAATAAAAAATTAAAAAAAATTACTGGTAGCATGTTAAAGTTGAAAGTTCAAGCTTTAATTAAATATTAATATTAATTAAATAATTAAAATGCTTTTTTAATTTTGTGTCTGTAATAATTTCGGTCGAGATCCAGCGATTTGAAAATAGGCTAATTTTTAAGGTATGAAAAGTGTTCTCTATTTTCTTTTTTGAGTAGTGTATTTTCTTCAAATTATCAAATTTCTTACTTATACATATATATATAAAATATCCATTACATTAATATTTTAATATTTAAAAACATAAATGTTCAAATCATGTTTAATTATTTTAGCCCGAACATTCCATAGATTCATTATTTAATCCAGAATATTTCCAGAATATGAATACTTTATTAATCAGATTGACAATGAGCATGAAATTTAAATTTGATGTAATTAGTGGATTTATTATGTGACATGCCTCTCTCTGATTATTTTAATATTTCATTCATAGAAACATATATATAATTTACTTTATTGTTGATGATATATAATAGAACTCTATAATTAACATATTGATATAATCGCATCTAGATTATTACACGATTATTATTAATATATTAGAAATATAAATATTTATTTTTTTTTTTAAATAATTGTACAAATTATCGAAAAATTTAATATTAAATCATTCCTCCTGCCCTAATGATTTTAAATATTTTATACAAACTGTTATTAAAAATCCTCTAATTAATCCGCGTCGCCGTATATCGGAATATCAGGAGAATCAGCAAACGATATCAAATACATCCTCGCTGAAGGTGCAATAATTATCAGATTCGCAATATTTCATTTTCGCCATTTACGAATGTAAACATCTCGTCGTCTCGGACGTTATGTCGGGTAGAGTCGAGCGGACGCAAACTCGATGGAATCAAATGTACGAAATATATGAAATAACCGGGCTTGTCGGGGGCGCGTTTGTACGACGACGACGCGACCAGCATTTTACATGCATGCCCGTGGAAATTGTGTCTCTCCGTTGCTAAACGGGAGTAGAAAACGGAGCAAGAGAGAGTATGAGAGAGAGAGAGAGAGAGAGAGAGAGAGAGAGACCGGAGATCGTACAGGAGTTTGGTTGCGCATCGCGAATGCCGGTGTGCATATATGGTCGCCATAAACATCCCTCGCAGGCACCTACCGGACCGAAGCCGTGTCTGCGAGGAAAACGACGAAATCACCCGGAAGCCACCGGCGGGGTCCGTTATGGTCGCGTTATGCCGGAGTATCACGTTATAAACTTCCGTGAGAGGCGTCTCAGCGTCCCGTGGTGTCCGTCGCTCTCGCGCCGGAGATAACGATCCGCTCTTTCCCCCCCGCCATCACCCCCCTCTCTCTCTCTCTCTCTCTCTCTCATCGCATTACTCGCACTTTGGAGGACCGCTGCTGGGGACTCGCACATGCTCGAGTTACAACTTCGTGTAATCGGTACCGTGAACAAACCGCGTTTCATGCCGTTGCCCCCGAACGTTTCCATCCGCGTAAATAATATCGCCGAGAGTGCGAAATGTAGACGCGAAATGATTGCGAATCCGATGATAACAGTTAACAATGTGGCGTATCGTGTATTTGCAAGTGCGTGAAAATTAATGTGAAATAATAACGAACAACTTCAACACCGATTCGATTAAATTAAATTAAATCGAAGGAATTATTAATTGAATTTACTGAGGGTATTTTCTATAGTGAATTTTAGCGCAGCAGAAAGAAATAATTCAAAGGAATGATTTAATATTCATGTCTAAAGTCCCTTTGCAATTTTTTCTAGTTTACCTTGAATAAGAAAATATGCAAATTGTTAGTTAAAATTCGAAATCGTCGTCACGTATCCGCGCGTCGATAAAATGATAAATATACAAATTTTATGGCGCAATTGGTATTTTATATGACTGGAGTGAGAGAGAGAGAGAGAGAGAGAGAGAGCGCCGCGAGGCGCATCCGCTTCGCGCTTTTACGACGAATAAACTGTAAAGCTGTAAACGCTCCATCCGCATAGTGGCTCAAGTTATCAATCGAATTTCCGGTTTGAGAACGAGCGCGAAAAAGCGAGCGGTCTGTAAAACGAGGGAAGCAAGATACTAAAGTAACGTATTCGAGGATGCTCCTCAACCGTACTGACGAATTTCAAAATCAATTTATTTATTACAGAGTCTCGCGGCAAATATTTTCACAATTTTATACATTTAATAAAAGCCTCACGCCTCCATTTTGAATGGAACTACTTGCCGCAAGCGAGATAAATGTTCGCCAATTTAGAATAATAATTTTCTCTATTTTGTTTTGTTGAAAAAAGAATAAAATTTTGTTTAGACAGCTTGTTGAAAAAGCTTCAAAATATATTCACGCAGAGAAGGCAATAGATGTGAAAGCGATAAACTAAAAATCATCAAAGTCATTTAATAAACCTTAGAAATGCAGTCGTGTATAATCGTAAAAGAGCTCGAATGTTTAAAAATTTATAAACGAACGGAAGGAAAAAGAGACGTACATTTCCGATGGTTACAAATGAAAGATCCGACCATTGTTGAATAATCTATCCGCTATTTCGGATATCCGGGGTGCCGTTACATCCGCTAACGTAAAATCCCCCCAAACTACATCCGTTGCGGTTATCAATGTGTTGTGATGCATGAAAGCAAAATAACGCAAAGTATTTAAAGTCGTTCTCGAGCGTTTAAAACTCTTCTCGACAAACTGAGATTTTTTTATAATGATAAACGCATCTAACATGCGATTTTCGAATTATAAATTTTATCTGCGTGATATAAATTCAGATCGAAAACAAGTCCGCGCCATAAAAAGTGGCCATTTATCTCTTTCTGCCACAAAAGAGCCTTAATATTTTAATAAATTGTGCTACTTTAACATTTAAAAAAATAACAAAATTTATTTAGAAATAAATTCTACTGAATTCTGGTAATATTAGAAGAAAATGTTTAAAAATATTTTCATTACGTTACGTAAGAGTTTAGTAAGATTTAGATAGATATATGTCAATTTGAGATTGATATATATATCACATAATTATCTTTATTCAAGATATTATTAATTCTTTTTACAAAAAATCTAAAATAAAAGCGCGTTTTTATTTACAATTTTGTTCATGCTATATTTTATATTGTTTCAATAATAAACACATTATTTTTATTTTTGTGTTATTACACAGCTGAAAAAAGAAAAGAAGAAACCGAAATGGGAATACGAATGTCAAAATTGTCAAATTCAAAATGGTGGACTCGATATGACAGATGTCAAAAAACTTAAATTTTTATAATATTGAGTCCGCTATATTGAATCCAATTTTAACAATTTTGACATTAGATTCAGTGACCGTGAAAAACTCATAAGTTTAAATAAACAAAATTGTAAGCTATTTGGTAAATCGTCATGACTTAAGTCACAACTAATTTTTAACCTAACCTAACCTAACCTAACCATAGACATTTTATTAACCAGTACCAACATGAAAAATTTCTTTTGAAGGTTAAAAGTTCTAACAACATACTTTATTTTAATTGTAATAAATCTTCTCCAGCGCGTCACATATTGTAGCTATAATATAAAGTTCGTGAAAATAGCCCTTTTTTCAACTTTATTTGCAAATTTCTTAAAATTCTGACATGATGGAACATTTTCAAAATCGGATTCAGCGTCTAAAAACTTATAAGAAACGACTAGTCCCATTCCGATGTTCGAAAAAAGATATTTTTCGTTGAACGGTGTTATAGAACATAATGACACAAAAATTCTAGGATTAATTATTCGCGTAAATCAAGATATTCCTTTGCGTAGAAAGGCTTTAAAATTCTAAGCTCCAAATTATAAGAGCTAACATGTCCAATTACAACTTTATTAAAATTTAAAAAGAAATCTAATTTATATGTGAAATAATAAAAATTTGTATCTGCGCCAAAGCTGACAGCTGAGTTGGGAGAATTAAAAAAAAACCGTTATATTCCGTTCAATTACATCTCTGCGATAAAAGCGCGCTACTGCGGATCTGTCCCGCGTGTGATATCTCGCGAAATATATTTCAATATTTCTCACATCAATAAGCGTGATCCGACTTTTACACAAAGCATACCGAATAGCGACTGTATACGCTAAACGGTATTCGAAATTTTATGGTCGAGCGAGACTGCAGATACCCCTTTTAATGCACACCGCCGGCGCCGCGGTGTCACATAAATCCGATCTATAGCGAAAATTCGCAATCGACTCGCATTCACGTCGATCGGCCCCGAAATTGGCAACAGGCAACGATGCGAGGTGCGACTTGGGCAGATTGCGCGGAGGTGGCACGACGATTCGGGACCAGCGAGCGGGGCTTCACCGAATTATATTGTTTGATAAATCCGTAATGTATATAGATTCTCTATTAAATGGATTCGTATGCCTCTCCATTCTCTCCCTCTGACGCCTTCCCTACCACCCTCCTCCCTCTCCCTCCTGCCCCCCACCGACCCATCTCTTTCATCCCGTTTCCCATCGCTCGGCAATAATGCCGGAATGATTGGCTCCCGCTGTCTGGCCTCATAGAAACGACGAGCATTTACTACTAACAATGCGCAATGTACTATCAGCAACCTACAACCTAATCTAGGGAACGATGCGCGCTTTCGAACTGCCAGTCTTAATAGTTACGTTAGTTGGTGGGCCACTGCTCATCCGTGCATATATCATGCATAAAGGTGATGGAGGCAGCATCTCCAGAGGCAAGTGTACTAAACGTTCAAAACCTACTGAATGACAATCCGGACTTTCGGAGCATCGATCCTCGGCTTCTTGAGGGAAAGCTGATTACGTGACTCGAATGGGTATTATGATAAGTACATGCTCGAAAACGTCGCATAGATCAGAAAGGATTGATGACTTACTGAGGGATCCGGAATAAAGGTCACAAACGTCATCGAGGTGACATACATCGTGATATCAGTGAAGGAAAAAAGTTACAAGTACAAAACTTGGACCACTTTGGACAATCTATTCCTATCCGAACCTAAGACAAGGCTATTTTTCTATTTTTCTAAATTTATTTATAATAACAAAAATATATATATATATATATATATTAATTATTTCTACAACATTATTTTTAACAAAACAAGATACATACACATCTATCAGAACAAAACTATATATAAAATACTTTCTTGAATTCTGCCATGAATTATATATCGTCTAAAATGGATTTGTAAAATTGATTGAATTAATTTGATGTGCATTTGTATTTGGTATTAATTATATTTATATATATTTTAGTATAAAGTGCATTTAAAATTTCTAGCTTCGTATAAATATCACCATTTTTTACTTTGTTTCAAGCAAAGCGACATATAAAACTTTATTCTATATAAATCCAAAATCAAGTCGATTCCAGCGGAACTTTTTCGGTAATGCCACACGCGATGAACTCACATGCGGCATTATCGCAAATTTTATCCCGCTTTCGGTGCCGCTATAAATCTGCGAGTTACTGAAAGTGTTACACTCAAACGTAGCAGCGAAGAGCAGTCGCGAACACACACGAGATACGCGAATAAAATGCATCAGGCGCTTCTCCGGAAATGAATATAACGAACTCAATTAAAACCGGAGTGGGCACTCCGAGAGCGCCGTAAAAACGAAGGACTCTTGGCCACGTCACGAATGTCGTCGGACGAATTGAACTGGAAGAAAGGTCAAAAAAATTCGGCCCAAATTATTATTTCAACGCGAAATACTCTCGCCGAGCTTTTATAATTTACATTGAATTAAAATCAGAAAATCAGCGATATAAAATTGCTTGTTTTTTATACTAAACTTCTCTTTGCACTTCTTATAATTTTTCCAATTAAAAATATCAAGTCTCATTAAACTCTTTAGAGCGCTTTAAAACGAAAATTTAATATTTGCTAATAAATAGGACTATAGAAATGGTTACATATAAATAAAAAATGTCAACACTATATAAAACACAAACCTGAAATAACTATCAGATAAATATAAATAGACGATTAAAAAATAGTAAAGGTAAAAATCCTGTTTCGGGGAGACTTCTCCAATGACCTTGACTTGTGTTGTCAAGGTCATAATTCTGACTTAACATCTAAGAGGTTTTAACCGTCGCTCATTATTTATTAAAAAATTATTAACAATCAAATTGTATGATAAAGACAAGTATTAAATGCGATAATTTTTTTAAACATCAATTTTAAATTAATTGTATGTAATATTTAAGTATTAAGTCATTTATTAAAAAGGTGTTAACAAAAAATTTTATAAATAGACTATTGTTTTTCCGACATCTTGTACATTTGAAAAATAAATATTCAACATACACAAATATTCAACATACAACGGAGCTTATTGTTTTGTTTTGTTTTGTTTTTTTATCAAATACGTTATCCAAATGATAGCTTTGTAATCGATTGAACGAATTTTTAATCGAGAGATAAATAATATATTCTTTACTTTATTAATTTATGTTTACTAGTATAAATAATATTTTTTTGCTAAATCCATCCTAGTTGCTTTAACAGTGAATTTGAACTAAACAAGAGTCAATTGGTGGAATGAACAAAATTAGATGAGGTAAAAATAGGCAAAAGAAAATACAATATTCGATAGTTTGAGAGCAATAGATTTTCGATGATACCAAAGGGAATATTAAAACAGTTTTCATTTTGCCTGTACCAAGTCAAAGTGCCGAAATATTATTGCCGATCATTCGAAAATATGTTGCTTCTGATTCATACAAACTAATGGCGATACTTTACGTAATGAAGATAGCTATATATCAAACAGTGAACATACGGTTAATTTAAGAATCCAGAAACAAGTGTCGAAACAAAGAATATAGAAAGATTGCGGAGAGATGTGAGCAAATATTTCATTACGGTACACGCGTTTAACACTTTACAAATTATCTTGCTGAATTTTTATTTAAGAAAATGTACAATTTTGATGAATAAACGCATCGATGCTTTCTTTATAATGATAATGAGTTTTATGTATCTGTTAAATCGATCAAATACAGTTTAAAAATTTCAATGAATAAAGTTTTCTATTGCTTTTTATGTATATTTAATTATAACCAATGACACACACATTCGTAAAAATTCTTAATATTAAAATATTATCTGTATAATTGCAAAATGAATGTGTAAACGGTGGAAGGCTTTGCCTCTCCTCACGTTCCCTAATCCTCTAAAAAAACTAACCTAATCCAAACCAATTTCTAATTATTTTTTTGAAAAGTAGAGATGCAGGGGAAAGACAGGAACTCCTTCCCATGCTTTCACTTTATAATAAAAAGTAAAACTATAAAATATTTTTTTTCTTTTAATTTGGAAGAGTTGCCACAGTACTCTAAGCAAAAGTACAAAACTACATTGCTAATATCTTACAAAAAATACAGCATATTAACGCTTTATGATTACTATATGTATTGAGAACACATATTCCATCTTAAAGAAATATATTCCTCCTTAAACATACATGGTGTCAGAAAATTACGTTTTATTCATTAAATTTATTTTTTATAATAAATTGAGACGATTAAAATATTTTGAAAGTTACTCAAGGCCATGTCCTTGATAATATATATTAGTATCTAAAGTTATTGAAATCTGTGAAGTTGATTCTAATATAAATAATTATTTGATATTTTTGCAAGCTTGATGAGCATATATATAATTACAAAATTCTTAATAATTGTTTTTGCATTTCTTTTATTCATATTCAGTTATGGTATTTTATATCTCATACATTCATAATAAATTTATAATTTTGATCAATTTTTTAAGATTGTGTATGTAAAATTGAAAATAATTCGCTCACCAACACGATGCGCAACAATGGAGTTGTAGTACACACGACGTTGATCTGTAAAATACAATTATATCCAAATTGTAATTGTACATACAAAAATTTGTACAAACAATATTTAAAAAAATAATTATTGCGTTCTCAATTAAATTTATTCCTTATCCTTTAGATAGATTTATAAAAAAATAACAAGTTAATAAAATAATGAATTAAATAATTTATTGTTTATCACACTATTGCCTCGCCATTGCTTGATGTCTCCCGAATTTTCTCTTTCTTTCCTCTTTTTCATGCTGCTATCTGGCACATTTGCGAAAACAATTAATTGTGATCACATGCATGCTAATCAATAAAATACGATAGCGTGATGCTTTATACGGCAGCTGCTAAATTAATTGTACTCGATTTATTATTATATATTACATTTAAACGACACAAAATCGACAAAAAATGATAGACATCTCCTATATCTAAATTAGTAAAAAATTTTGATTCAAATATTAAATAAATAATTATTACTCGCAAGTATCATAATATTGATAAACAAGTAAGTAATTACATTAATTAAGTAAACATTAAATTATATAATCTAATCAATCATTTATTGTTTTAATATTTCTTTAAGTAAATATATATATCGTGTTTTAAAAGATGACAATCGCTCAGGAGATAATTGGGGACCAAAAACAAGAAAAAAAGTTGATGAACATCGGTCCGGAAATGCGTTGTTTTCGAGTTATCGCCATTTTTATGTTAAAATTTCAAATTGCTTTTCAAATAACCTTGAAATGACCTTGAATTACTTTATGTCATAAGTCATTGAATTCGTCTCAATAATAGCTACAAGACTGTGTAAAGAATCCACATGATCCCATTTAAGAAAATAGAGGAGATCTTGATCTGTTTTCAGTATATCAATTGATAAAAAGATCCCTTTTATCATCATATGTCCTCATTGGTACCAAACAGTTTTCATGTGACATTTTTTTCTACAACCAATATTTTCGGCGATATTAACCTGTAATGTTTTATTTGGCCCACCTTTTATAACGCAATATATCTACTTCGATAAATAATCAGAATATTCTTACGTATCCGTTTATCGCGAGAGTTAATCTATCTCAGACTAATAATTGCCAATTAATATGTATTGCTAATTAATAATTGCTAATAATACATAATTATGATTACGTTGGGTGTAGCTCAATATTTCTTGCGATCGCGTTTCGAGAGATAATATAATGAAACGCCGATTGCACAGCTGGTCTTTTCACTCGAGACAAGTTGTCAAAATCGTTAATGATAAGATAACTGTGTATGAATGTGCCAAGTATATCACAAGAAAGAAATATCAAACACTATATAATTATTGATCTTTTCTCTCTCCGTTACGAAATGTATTACAAGACACTTAATATATTGCAAAATAAATGCGAAATATTTTCTAATACCTTGATAAATTAATTATTAATGAATATTTATGTATCTTTTACAATTTTTTGTTACTTAATCAATCTTATTATTCCATGTATTATCGCATCGATAAACAAATTATATTTTAAAAAGCACAAAATGCAAGATATAAATATTTGAATTCATCACATATATCTAATTGAAATAAATATATTAGATATAAATATAATTAGATATAAATATATCTGCATATAACAATATTAAAATAAAAACCTTTACTAAATATATAACAACAAAGGTATTGAAAAGAGAAAAAGAACAGGGAAAAAAGAGAAACAAAACGATTGATGTTCGCACATTAAGCAAGGTATGTTATACGTTGATATATCGCGATCATCTTGTTATCATTCATGCGGCAAGATTCGAATGAATAGGCAGCAACGTGAGCTGTTTCATTATAATTTTCTAAAAATTCTCGAAATATATACCAGAAATTTAACATTTATATATCTTTATATTATATGTTCTTAGTTCTTTCGTAAAATTAGGTTGCCTTACATAAAATATTTATTTTTTGATAAACTGTCATTATCTCGATACAAATCGTTAATCACAGATGTTAATTAACCGAATATTCGATGATACTCAATAATCCAATCATATAAAAGTATGAAGAAATGCTTATCTCGCAAGAGATACAATCGTTTCTTCATACTTTTCTCCATACTTCGCAGAATACATATCGCACGATTGATATCATAATAATATTAGCGTTCTGTTATTTATGTACAATCAACCTTGTCCTTATTTTTGCGACGAGACTCAAATAAATAGGCAGTGACTCAAGCCTTTTCGCATTCACTCTTCTAAAAATTCTCGAAACATATTAATAATTTAATACACATTATTATATTATAATTTGCCACACGTGAGTTTTGCGAGATTTCTTTAATTAAAATTGACAGCAATTGTCGCGATACGAAAGCGTACATTACTTTATTCAAGTAATATCGCCGCTTAAATTTAATTACACGATTGTCGAGCATCAAGCAAATCGTAATTTTAGACGGATTTCAGACGGATTCTTGTATTCTTTAATCACGTCATCATAAGCATAATAAAGTGTGCATCGCGTGCAGTTATAACGGGAATACCGTGTGAAGTGTCGATCATAATATTCACCTAATTAATGCGTAATTAAGTGTTTTTGCAAGGACGTGCTATAAAGAAGTAGCAAAGGATCAACGAGACTGGAAGAGAAGCTTCGGGTGACAGCGTGAGTAAAATTTATTTTATTTATTGTCTATTATTTATGAGATTAACTGCTCGTTTATCACCACGGTAATAATCCGTTTTATATTACTATATAACGCATGTTAAATATATTTTCGAGAGATTTTTTATTTTGAAATATTTAGAACGTTTAATAAAACAATTATAATTCATATTTTTTATATAACTGCGCATAAAATATTTCAACATTAATTAAAAAAAAAAAGATTTAAATTATTTATATATATTATTTAATATTATTTATATTATTATACATATTTAATATTATTTATATTATTATATATATTTAATATTATTTATATCATATATATATATTATTTATTATATATATATATTACCTATTATTATTTATATTATATTTATATTATTTAATATTAATTTAATATTATAAATTTTATTTAATAAAAAATCAGATTGTTATTTATCATATATTTCTCTCATAAAAAATGTTTCTTTCAAAAGTCACGTAACTTTTTTATTAAATAATAAGAACAAATAATAAATTTAATTGAACACAATAATTATTCTTTAAGATATTAATTATTTTGGATATTTATTTATATATAAATAATTTGTATATATTTGTATTTTACAGATCAACGCCATATATAATAAAATTCCGTTACTGTGTATCGTGTGCCGGTAAGTACTAAATTATTTTCTTTATCTTTCTTTACTTGAGATAATAAAAATGTACGAAATAATTTTCAAAAATTATATTAGATACATATAAGATACGTGTGTGTATAAAAAATTACGGGGAGGAAAGAAAGAGAAAAAGAGACAGGTACAACATATAACCACATAAATATAGAAATAAAAAAAAAAAAACGCGGATAATTGCAAGGAATTTTTTAGAAAAAAAATTCATGAAACGTATCATATGACATTTTTATTTGTTTCGTTGCTAATTTGTTCAATATTTCCTAAACTCTTGGATTGACGAGCGATTCTCTCCATCCGTTTTCACAACCAGAACGTTCTCTCGATGTTTCTTGGCGAACTCTGCCGAGCGCTTTTCACTTTCCTATTTTTGAAAAGAAAACGCTTTATCTTTCTTTTTCGCCGTTTTCCCGCCGTCATCGTAGTGCACTTACTTAGCACGAGCGGCCAATCTACCAAGTAACTGGTCTTTCAACCGAGTATCTCCGTGGAAAAGCTTCGAGTGGAGGCTGACCCTTCTCAGCAATCGCCGAGCTTAGGCGACCCATTTCGTTGTATAGTCTATTATACAGTTTCGGTAGAGCATACACCTCTAATAAAAAAAAAAAAAAAATTATTAATTATATGCTTAAATAATAATAATTTTGCCAGCATAATTGATTATATTAATAAGTTCATCTCTTAATAATTTGAAAAATATTCTTTAGCCAGTTTAGATTAGAAATTTGACTAGAGAAGTTTTGGAAAAATTCTGCCAAAAGATCGAAGTCTTATTATTATTATGTGTGATTATTAATTTTTCCAGCATAGTTATGTATTAAATAAAAATAAAGGTTTATTTCTTATTATTAATTTTAGCATATTTATTATCATTATGTATAAATTTTATACTTATTAATGTATTTCATCAGTTATTTATTAACATTATGTACATTAAAATTGAGAGAAAGAAATGAAAAGGCTAATCAGAATGTTGGAAAATTCCTCGAGAATCATTACAAATGAAGTAGCTGTACATTACTTCGGGTCTATCGACATTACATGTAATGGATCTCGTTTCTTGTCAATGAGAACCAGGTTTGCCGAGACCGTGTCTATAGTTATACTTGATTCGAAGACCAGTTATATTCGCTAGATTGGCCATTTCTGATAAGTTAGTGCCTGCGAACCATCGAGTAGAAATCACGGGAATTCTGAGGCAAAGAAAGATGAACGTTTTCTTCCTCGAATGAGCAAGCGCGCCGATAAAATCTTCGGCAATCTTTTCACAGACTTGCGGCAAATTCTCTTTCAACCGTAAAGGAAAACGTGCTCTCCGATACGCTACATGATATTTGTCCACATGATAGCAATCCAAGTTATATATGTAAATGATAGAAAAGATATATACAGTTAAGGATGTTCTGGCTGTACGATAATAGCAAAGAACTGTCAAAATTAAAAAAAAATATATATATTTCTTACATTTATACTGTTCGAAAAGTCAAATAAATAAATCGGAATTATAAAAAAAATTAAAATATTACAAAATAATATGGTTTTTATTCTTCGTAAAGAGAATAGTGAAAGAAAATAGTTGTAATTAATATTTTTCGTAATTTATGGCAAAAACTTTCGTGAATACCCCTTGAAATCAATTGTAAGAGACAAAAGAAAAACGAGTAATTTGCAGAAAAAGAGAAAAAAATAGATAATATTTTTCTACAATTTTTAGTAAATAATAGTTTTTAATAAATAAACAAATAAGTAAATCAAATTTTGCACAATTTGGTTGTTTTGACATGCAGATGCCTTTTTTCTATTAATTCTGAGACGTCCTGTATACAGGGCTGTCCCATTTTAAAAGTTCCCCTCATAACTTTCCAGGATCAATTAAAGAAAAAATAAATAATTGTTATAAAAAAATATATTACAAATAATTGCATACTTTTTTTAAAAAACAATTATTTTCTGTACACACATTTGATTCATCTTATTATTCTGTACATAAAAGTATTACGATACAATTATAGAACACTAAATAATTTTTGAGATATTTTATATTTTATACTAAAATATGTCAGATTAAGATACAAAATAACTCAAAAAATTCTTAACGAAATAATACTTTATTATAGTGTTTTGAAAAGATCTCGAGATAAGCTAGAAGAATATGCAATAAAAAATGAGGGTTTCCATTTAAAAAACAAAAGTTGACCTTCAAATGACCTTGAATACGACCTTTAATGTCAAATCCAAGGTCACTATTAGATAGCCCCCTTTGTTCCCCACAACTTTTATTCGAGTCGTTTTCCTTCAAATGTTGATCCTGAAAAGTTGAGGATGGAACTTTTAAAATGGGACACCCTGTATATGAAATAATATTTTAAAACTAGATATATGCATTTTCAAACAGCTAGCACATATTGGAAATGTAAATGTCATGTCACAAAATAATTTTTACAGTGACAGTTTTTAACGCGCGTCTCTATCTGCAAATTTAATTATTCTACATAATGTATTTAAGCATGTTGTCGCAAATGTTCATCGAATTATAAATATATTTATCTCTGCAATGCGCTTGTGAAACGCGGAAACAAGTTCTATTGTGACTTTACACAATGAATGAAATTTATTTCTTCGAGAAAACCTTAAAAGGGTTACATTGCGTTTTAAATATCGTGTATACATTCGCGCAAAATAAAATTCCTTACTCAGAATTCGGTTGACATTTTTTTTTTTTTAAACAAGATCACTAACGCAGCATAACACAGATATACTAACGTGCATTACTTTCTCAAGGTGATAATAAAAATCGCCATTGTGTATATTTACCCGCGTTACTTTTATCACCTCTAGAAATACATTCGAGAACATAGAACCCCACCGCAAGCATTGCTCGAATACTTTGAGTTACGTGACTGCAATAAACTGCAAGTCGGTACACCTATGAAAAACAGATGCACACGTGGCACTCTATTTTTGCGGCAAACAATACATTTTCTACAAATCGTATGCATTTGTCAAACGTGGCATTCAATACTGAAAAATTAATCGCAATTGTTTTTAAAAATTCTATTGCAAATTTAAGGATGTTCTGGATGTACAATAGTAGCAAAAAATTGTCAAAATTAAAAAGAAAACATGTTTCTTACGTTTATACTGTTTGAAAAATTAAAAAAATAAATTTGGGTTATGAAAAAAATTTAAGTATCGCAAAATAATATGGATTTTGACGTCTTCGTAAAAGAAAATAGTTTTAATTAATATTTTTCCAAATTTATGGCAAAAACTTTTGATTGTGAATATCCTCTGAAATCAACTGCAAAAAACAATGAAAAACGAGTAATTTGCAGAAAGAGAAAAAGAGACAGATAATATTTTTCTATAATTTTTAGTAAATAACTTTTAAACGAATTAGTGGATCTAAATCAAGTTTTGCACAAATATTTATTAGAATTTTTTTAATATATGTGAAAAGTTTTATTTCATTGGTAATATTTTTTCTTTGTCAAATTTGTCAATAAGTGTTACAATAGGCGATTTTCCATAAGAATTAATAATAACTTTAAATTTAAATAACTTCCAAACCATTAAAAGAATTGTGCTTAGCTTTTGCACAAATATTGAGAAGAAATAGTAGAACAATCTATAAAATTTTAATGTTTTTGTTAGTATTTCGATATATGTCACATACATCCTTAATTCTAATGCATGATTAATAAACAATAATATAACAAATCGAATAATAATGCTACATATATTCAAATTAGCATGTTTTATAATAAAGAAAATTATTTTAACAATTTTTTTAATTAGTCAAATTAATTTTTTGTTTAATCTAAATTTTATCAGCTTCCATAACAAGATAAGCATTATTTATTCAATGCTAATAATATGTAAATTTAAAATAAAAATATATCGCATTGCTAAAAGCGCGAGATGAAGAGAAAATAATAAAGTGAAGTTAATAAAGTAACACACGCGCGCGCTAGGAAAATTGCGTGCAGTTGCGAGAGCCAAGAGAGAAAGATCTAATTCGGAAGAAACACGCACGTTCCTGAAAAAAATCTCAGAATTTTATGCCGGCGCGTGTGACAGTGGCTCCGGAATACTTGGGACGTTTAATCCCGCTCTGCCATCGTGTTTCATATGGATTAAGTCGCGCTTTATCTCGAGGATGTATAATTCCCATAATCCGGTTAAATTCCCGAGAAAAAAATTTTTCGTATTAAACATTGCCGGCGCGCCGATTCCCATTTTCTTTCGCGTCTCTAAACAAAACTCGCTAGCGAAAAGAATAGACCAAAAAGCAATGCTCGAAAAAGAAATAAAAAATAATAAATAATAGATAAAAAAAGGAATAATAATTCATTACTTTTTTTTTTTTTTTATATACAATACAAACTTTACAATGCAATTTTCTTTTAATAGAAGATTAAATTAAAAATCAAAAATTTACACTAAATATTAAAAATTTTTAAACATTATTTTAAATTAAAGTAACAAAAACAATATAATTTTTATAGTGATATCACTATTGATATAACAATTTTGATAATAATAAATTATTTTGATTGGTCAATTTGCTTACTTGGTTTTATGATTACAATAGAATTTTCACGCGTAACGGCCTTTTAAGCAAATGTTGATCAAAAATGTTGACTTACTACTTATGTTTTTCTGCTTACGTTCTTATATGTGTTACTCGTCTTACAGAAGAAAAAAAACAAGATAGCAAAAAGAGCTTGCAGTATTTTTCATGTAATGGTGCATTCAAGGCTCTTATCAATATTTTCTTTTGTATGAAAATTATACCAAGTAAATTCGAAAAAAAAATTACGTAAAATTCGTTACTTTTTACCGAAAAATGTAATAAAATTACTTTTTCCGTTACAAACAAAATTTGTAACGCCGTTAGAAGTAAAGGTGTTACAAGTAACGCGTTTTACTTCCTTAGTTATTATATCATTATATAATAATATATTAGAAATCTATTATAAGATATTATGGTGAAAATTCTATTTTACAAGTTTTTGGAAGAAAAAAAATTTATTTTCCAAATTGCAATTTTTCACGCTGTTATACTTAAAATTATTTACGTGACACTTTGATCTACCTGCGGCCCCATTTTTGATGCTTATGTGGCGTCGTGAGAACCTCATTTTTGCACGTGCCATGATATTGCCTGTCTTCTTTCATTTTCGTTTTGTGTCACTTTAAGGAGGCTTGCAAATAGATAAAGATTTTAATAAAAAAAAAATATATATAACTATATATAATTATATAAAAATATATATAAAATATATATATAATTAAAAAATATAATAAAAAAAAATAATAATATAAAATATATATAAAAATATATATAAAAAAATAAAAAAAATAAATATATAAATTAATAAAATTAAATTGTTCTAAATTGGACCTATTAAAAAAATGTTGTTGACAATTTTGACAAATTGAATAGAGCGACAAAATAATATTGAGCAGATTGTTGAAACGTGTAACTCCCGTTAATGAAAAATCATTCTCTAACTTCATTTACATCTGGTTTACGAAGATAAAAGGAACGACATATCGTTTCTCTTTTCCTCTATTTCTCCCTTTCCCATCGTCTTGATACATCACTTAAGCCAAGGAACCAATCTACTGAGCAACTGGTTCTTCAAGCAAGTATCATTGGAGGGATTTGAGAAAAGCTAACTTCTCTCTGCAATGAGAAAGCTTAGGCGTGCTGCCGATCTCTCTCTTCTTATCCTTATATTTCTCTCTCTTTCTCTCTCTCCCTGAAATGTTCATTTTATTTCAAATTGTTGAATTTTGGATTGTGAGTACATTTTCAAATCCACGCAGTCAAAACAGAAAAATGATAGAAGGAAAATAGAAATCGATCTGAAACCGACGAAAAACATCCCTTTGCCCATTATTAAATATTTAGTCTTACGTCATAATGGTTTTCCAATTGAAATTTAATATCACATGACACATCAATTGCATTGAGTATATATTTAATCTATATATATATATATATATATATATATATATATATATATATATATATAATTAATATTTTGATTTCCATAAAGAGGGAATAAATTAAATTTTGATAAATGTTATTTTAATGATAAGTCATGATTTCAAGAGCTCTTAAGAGCTTTAGATTCATCTCTGCGCTTTCGATATGTATTGATGCCTTAAAAAAAATGCGTATTATATAATATTTATATATTAATACCGCAGAAAACAAAAACATTCAATATCAATAATAAAACATTACCGCGAGAAATCAAAACATTCAATATCAATAATAAAACATTACCGCGAGAAACAAAAACATTCAATATCAATAATAAAAATCTCGAAATCTCTCTTATCTGTTTTTCTCTTATCTGTTTTTTTTTAATAACTGTCTACCATTACTAATATACATAACTAAGTATAACTAAGCGCTCAATTATAAAAGTAGAAAAAAATTTTTTTACTTTTTTTTAAAACTTTTTTTTAAAAACATTTGGAAAACATTTTTAAAACTTGTTTTTTTTTTGCTTTCTTTAAATTTACTTTGTGTTGTTGAAATTTATACAATTCTTTATACTTCAAACATTATATATGCTATTTCAACATAAGTTTCGCTAAATTGTAGTCATTGATTATATTGATATTTTATTTAAAAGCTAACTGAAACAAAATTGTAATCATTGATTATTACTTATATTAGTATCTGATTAAAAAGCAAATTAAAATAAGCAAAAAATAATATGTGCAAAAAATTATGAATTTCTCAAATTTAAAACAAAAAACAATTTATGATATATATATTTACGATTTTTGCAAAATATTCATAATTAAAGTTCCCCGAAAGCTGGATCTAACATTATTTCTAAAGTAGAATGCAAAAATCGTGTAAAGTCATTAATAACCAATAGCTTTCGAAAATATAATAATAATAACTCGAAAAAATGCTCTGACGTCAAAATTGATCCTTCAAATAATTTATTTAGCGATTTTGGAGATATGTTATCGATATGTTGCGATTTATTATTTTTAGAGCCTTTTTCTAGATAAACGCGAAAGCAAAAAAATAGAATCTCTTTCTCGTATTTTAATAAACTTCTTCCATTATGCTGCATCAAGGATTGCGTAGATGCTGGCTAAATTAAACGCGTTTAGTGGTTCTTACGCTTCTGTTATTATCAATTATACGAAAAAGGAGTATATGATTAAATTGAGAGAGATTCCACGAAGAAAAATATTATACAAAGCAAGATATTAACGAGATAATTTTTCGTTTCTCTCGCTTAACCATGCGATTATTATTAATACATGTAACATCTCTCGTCCCAATCTTGTCAAAAATGTGTCGATTTATTATAAGTAGAAAAAAATTTTTTTACTTTTTCTTAAAACTTTTTTTAAAAACATTTTGAAAACATTTTTAAAACTTGTTTTTTTTTGCTTTCTTTAAATTTACTTTGTGTTGTTGAAATTTATACAATTCTTTATACTTCAAACATTATATATGCTATTTCAACATAAGTTTCGCTAAATTGTAGTCATTGATTGTATTGATATTTTATTTATGATATGTCGATTAATTAAATTAATTAATTAAAAATTTTGTGTAACCAATCGTTGGCAAAGTAAGTGCTTTTATGCGCGATATATGTAGAGTATCTCGCGTAATCGAGTTTCGCTGCGAAGCAACGAGAGAAACCAGATCTGCTTTTATTTATGTCCGTTATGTCTGCACTTTGCATTTCGATCAACCGATCACGTCGCGCGTTTAATTAATCCGATTACAAGCAAAGTTATTCTCGATAGTCTCGCTTGCAACTTGGTCGCCACGTTAATCTGGACCACGAACTTTAATAAATTACAATTTCGTCGCGCCAGTATCTTAAATCCATTCTATGGAGAAAATCAGTACAAAGAAATACGATAACCGATTTCTAAAATCGGTCATAGGGTCAATGCACGTGAAATGTATTTTGTTATTTAAGGATGTTTTGCCTGTACAACAGTAGAGAAAAAAACTGTCAAAATTAAAAAAAAATATATATTAATACAATAATATTTAATAATATTTCAAAGAGAGAAAAATATATAATATTTCTTACATTTACCCTGTTTGAAAAATTAAATAAATAAATCTGGATTATAAAAAGAATTAAAATATCACAAAATAATAATAATGGTTTGTAATGATTTTGTTAAAAAAAAAAGACATAATTAATATTTTCCTTAATTTATGAGAAAAACTTTTGATCATGAATATCTACTAAAATCAACTGCAAGAAACAAAGAAAACCAAGTAATTTGCAGAAAGAGAGAGAAAGAGAAAGACAATATTTTTCTACAATTTTTAGTAAATAAATTTTGAATGAGTAAGTGGATCTAAATCAAGTTTTGCACAAAATATTTGTTAGATTTTTCTTAATATGTGTGAAAATTTTTGTTTTGATAACAATGTTTTTTCCTCGTTTTATTTGTCAATAGATGATGCAATGTGATTTTCCATAAGAATCAATATTAACTTTAAACTTAAATCATTTTCAAACCGTTAAAAAAATTGTGTTCACATTTTGCACAGATGCTCAGAAGAAATAATAGAATAGTCTATGAAATTTTCATAGACTTTTGTCAATATTTTGACATATGACAAATATAGTTCACTTATATAATCATTAGTTTACTCAATTTAAGTTATCAATTACATCATATAAAAGAAACATAGTGAAAACAAATATACCAGCTGCTATTAATTTATTTATTATAAATTCATTATATTAATCTAACTCGCGTTCTTCAATTTAATTTGCCTGTCAAATTACATAAAGCAAATATTGGTTTGCGAAAATCGCTTATCAATCTCCGCTTAGCGGCCGTGGGAAACAACGATATCAAATCGTATAATATATATATATATATACATATATACATATATTTTTTATTTGCATTACAATTCAAAGCGACGTTTAACGCCCGGAGCGTATTCATGAAATTTTAAAATAATGCTGCCAACACTTTGTAGACGCGAGCCGGAATTTTCCGACGATTCTATCGATGAAGAAACAGCAGATAATGTGTAGAAAATATCTGCACAATTTGTCTCCGACATATATAATGGCAGGTACCACCTCGTCGTCCTCACGAGAAGATCGTTCGCGTTAAATGACAGTACTTGTCGTACGAATCTTTTTATTCGTGCGATTAACTCTCGCGAGACTCTCGAGAAGGGCGACGAAAGAGGGCTGTCTTTCCCATTCTTCTCTCGCTCGCTTCGTGAATATGAGAGGAATATAAAACGTGTAATAGAATAATCTGAAACAGGTAGTGCTTGTAGATAATATGAGAATAATATTAATCCTCTACGATCTTACATGACAGCGCAGTGCTTTCGACAAAAATATATACGCTGTGATATAATGCCGATTTACTTATAAAACTTGTAAAGTTAGGACAGGTGCTAATTCATAAAAGGTTGACGGTAATAAAAGAAAACATTATATTAGATACAAGACAGTAAAATTGGAAGAAAATTTTATCTTTTTAATTTTTCACAATTTTTTTTATCACATTCGCCAAATTTTTTTTTTTTTTTTAATAAATTTGAAGTAGAGATATATTCTCTTAAGGATATTCTGGATGTACAATAGTAGCAAAAAATTGTCAAAATTAAAAAGAAAACATGTTTCTTACGTTTATACTGTTTGAAAAATTAAAAAAATAAATTTGGGTTATGAAAAAAATTTAAGTATCGCGAAATAATATGGATTTTGACGTCTTCGTAAAAGAAAATAGTTTTAATTAATATTTTTCCAAATTTATGGTAAAAACTTTTGATCGTGAATACTCTCTGAAATCAACTGCAAAAAACAATGAAAAACGAGTAATTTGCAGAAAGAAGAAAAGAGACAGATAATATTTTTCTACAATTTTTAGTAAATAACTTTTAAACAAATTAGTGGATCTAAATCAAGTTTTGCACAAATATTTATTAGAATTTCCTTAATATATGAGAAAAGTTTCATTTCATTGGTAATATTTTTTCTTTGTCAAATTTGTCAATAAGTGCTACAATAGGCGATTTTCCATAAGAATCAATAGTAACTTTAAATTTAAATAACTTCCAAACCATTAAGAGAATTGTGCTTAGTTTTTGCACAAATATTCAGAAGAAATAGTAGAAGAATCTATGAAATTTTAACGCTTCTGTTAACATTTCGACATATGTCACATACATCCTTAAAAAAAATATGTATTAATACATTTCTCATGCAAACTCATATTTCATCGATATTACTATCAAATGACTATATGATAATGTTATGGAAGATGAGTCTGTAGTTGGACGAATAAATTCGCTTGCTACGTGATCGTCTTGCCAATGTTGCGATCGATAACTCGTTGCGACTACGTGCGGTTTTCGACTCCGTTCCGTTGTAACGACGATGCCCAGCCAAGGACGAACAACCACTGATTAACGCGCTCATGCACTGTTAAGCGGAATACACTCCGAGAGTAAATGAGAAAAGAGAAACTGTAGCGATGGCACAGACAGATCTTGTTTAGAAGAGAGAGATAAACGTTCGCGGAGAGAGATTCCAGACATACATATATTTGATTGTCTGTACGATTTAACGCTTTATTATTAAAAATAATTTTTATTCTTGCTGCAATTTATTGATGTAATTTTATTCAAAAGATTTAATTATAGAATCCATTTATATAATAAATATTTAAATGTACTTTTAGTAGTATTGAGAATATTATCAATTTCTTTTATCAGTTTCTTATTCATTAAGATTTTTTTATTATATTTATTGATGTAGTATTTATGGAAATTATTAATATTTAATTTTTATTTTTAATTTTGATATATATTAAAATTGAAACATCTGTCTGTCCCATCGTTACAGTTTCTCTTTTCTCATTTACTTAAAAATTATTAATATTTAATTTTTATTTTTAATTTTGATATATATTAAAATTAAAGATAAAAATTAAATATTAATAATTTCAACAAATAATAATAATAATTTATATATATATATAAATTATTATTATTTTAATTAATTATTTTTATTATTATAAGTATTATTATTTATAAATTATTGATTATAAATGCTTGATTGTTGCGATCATTGATTAATTGATGTCTTATTAAGACAGCTGGTCGCGGTTCGTTTATTCAGTGTTTCTTTTTTTTTTTTTACGTCAGTACGTGACTATTTCGCGAAGAACCGCGTTTATAATCTCTTCGTTGAAGTTCCACTCACGAAAACGGCGACTCATTTCCAACGTCAACGTTACATTTCGCGTCTAATTTTTCTTGAAAATCCCATATTAACCTACAGTCGAATCCGTCATGGAGTTGATGTGCGACATTAGAGCGCAGTTTTGCGTAGAAAAAAAATTCTGATGTATTTTACGAACGCGAATTCATGCAAACAAAATAGCAGCAAAAAATTGGCAAAAAAAAAAAATGATAAAACGAGAATTACCGAGTTCTTTCCTTCCAACGTATCATTTTTACGTACATAAATTGCGCTTTCATTATTATAATGTGTATTCGACAATTTAGTATTTTCCAGTGTTATCTATCATTGAGAGAAAGAGAGAGAAAGCATGGATATGTATCTTCAAATTATTAAAACAAAATTCTCTGTTTCCACATTTTAATGCTACTTTTTTTTTTAATAAACATTATTTCTATAGATTTTATTTTTCATTAATATATTTTAATAAAGCTCAATTCCAAGATTCTCACGTTGGTTTTAGATTGATATAGAGATGATTTCCATCTCTCATTATTCACATCGTACTATGTGTTACCCAGTTTAATATCGTATGTATGCATGTAATGTATATGCATTGAGAGAGTGGAGATATTAACGGGTAGATATGTATATGCCTGAATATGTGAGGATGAGATCTTGCTGTGACTCATTGATTTATCATTTTGATCGACAAGATACACCGGAGTGCTTCTGCGAATTGCAAACCACGCAATACAATAGCTGAAAGCTGATGAAATTATGCGAAATTATGATTAGCCTTTCGATGAACTATATGCATGTAATAAAAACATAACTTTTAATAACTCATATTCAGGACGACGAATATATTTTTATATTCGTCATCTTCTTCACTCGATAGATTATTTTAAAAACCCCTCGCTTAATTTGCAGCGAACCGATTATTTAAGAAACTATGTTTAAAAGAGTGAAAATAAATCCAATTTATTTCGCCAATCTCTCCGTCCGATTTGCTCGCATTCACGAGGGAACATTCGGCGAGTTCAGTAGCTTCAGCAAATTGTTATTACTATCGTTCAAGTTTTCCGAATCGCAATGGCAAAGCGCCGCAGGCGAACACCGACGATTCTCCGCGGCCCACTAATGGCACTCCTGCGGAAACTGCGGCCAACATGATTCTGCACGATAAAATGCACACACGGAAAACTCCGCCGCGAGAGCGTACACACATTAAGATGTGGAAAAGGCATTTTGACTTCTCGTGCGAACATAAAAGAACGGCATTCGTGAAATATAACACACGCATGACAATAAAAAGTCATGTAGATGTAATTAAAAAATGATGCAAGAGAAAATTATTTATATGAAATTAATAATCACATTGAATGAATAAGATGAAAACATTTTTTTAATATTATTATTTAATAGAAATATTAATAATGAAAAAAATTTTTTTTTAATATTATTATTTAATATAAATATTAATAATGGAAAAAATTTTTTTTTAATATTATTATTTAATATAAATATTAATAATGAAAAAAAATTTTTTTTTAATATTATTATTTAATATAAATATTAATAATGAAAAAATTTTTTAATATTATTATTTAATATAAATATTAATAATGAAAGAAAAAGTTTTTAATATTATTATTTAGTATAAATATTAATAATAATTTAATAATAATATTATTATTATTTAATATTAATATTATTATGGGAAAATTAATGAAAATATTGTCACTTATATATAGAATATTTATTACACAAGGTGTGCAATAAAAATATAAATATTAATAATATTATTTAATATAAATATTAATAATAAAGTAAAAACATTTCTTAAATATTATTATTTAATATAAATATTAACATTATTTAATATAAATATTAATAATAATTTAATAATAATATTATTATTTAATATTATTATCTAATATTAATATTATTATGGGAAAATTAATGAAAATGTTGTCACTTATGTATAGAATATTTATTACACGTGGTGTGCAATAAAAAGTTATAATACCGACTTTAATTGATGCTTCTATCAAACAGCTCTTAACATAATCAGTGCACTTAACGCAAAATTAAGGTAGCGATGCAAATGCGAACAATTGCGAAGCGCAGCATGACGTCCTCCCAATTTGATACTCGTTGTATTACACGTAATCATTGTCGCATACAACGTCGGGCTCGTATTCAAAGCCACCAACAGAGCCGTGATATCGCATTTGCATGGCACGAATGGCAAATACCAAGGAGGTGAGCGAAAAGATCCCCATTATCAACGCGTAAGCATTATCATGCTAGGAATCGTGCTCGTGTTTATCTGTTACGTTAATGTATTTCAATTTTGTTTTACTTACGTAAGACATTTTTTTTTTTTTAAATCAATTCCGACGTGCTTTTCTTTTAAACGTTATTACGTTATTTTCCAGAAGTTTGTTTTCGTAATCGCCTCGCTTCTGTTACGTTAACTCGAATGTCAAAAAGCCTTATTATTTAATATAAATATTAATAATGAAAAAAATTTTTTAATATTATTTAATATAAATATTAATAATAAAAAAATTTTTAATATTATTATTTAATATAAATATTAATAATGGAAAAAAATTTTTTTTAATATTATTATTTAACGTAAATATTAATAATGAAAAAAAAATGTTTTATATAAATATTATTTAATATAAATATTAATAATAATTTAATAATAATATTATTATTATTTAATATTAATATTATTATGGGAAAATTAATGAAAATATTGCCTCTCGAGGCTCCCCGCGCCGTTTCTTCTCTTCTCTCAAAATCACGCCCTTCTGTGTCACGATTCCGAGACGTCGTAAATAATGGTCGTTCGACAAACTTAGCGGGGCCCGTTAGAACGGCACTCTGCGGCCCGCTAATAGCACTTTTAGGGAAACCGCGGCGACGATTTTGCGCTATAAAATATATGCTCGCGTGGCAAAACGATCGACCGCCCGTTCGTTCGGGGGTGCAATAGAGAGATTCGGGAGAGCTTATACTCTCTCTCTCTCTCTCCTTCTCTTCTTCTCTGTCCCTCTTTATATACACTCACAGATTCCACAGCTTTACAAATGCGCGCAATTCACTCAAAGAGCTTACTACGTTGCACTCGGGATAATACGCATCTGTGCGATGAGTAAAGATACGTAATTGGAATATAACTGCTATTATGAATAAAGGAAGAGAGTTAATTGCAATATCTGCGTCGCTCTTCCAAAAATGTTTCAAAATTTTATTAATCTACGTAAAAGTATGCGAAAATAATTATCTCATGAAGCAAGCCTCTATCGCATTTTTTGTCATAAAATTATTATTATTATATATAAAAATGCTGCATCTCTTCATGTTATGATTATAAAGAAGAGATCTCACAAATAAAGTCAACAACACATTTGTTGTCCTAAAAATTTCTGCACTCACGCTGTCACGAAGTTTTAAATTCCCATTCAAGGAAAGAAAATTTGATAAGCACGCGTACAGACGGACGTCTGTACGTAATACCGACATTCCGACTATATCGGATTGTATTATCAGCATTCGATTGGCACAAACGACTGCGCTGGATACATTAGATCGTAGCTATTCACTTCCGCCCGCATTTTGATGCCATCAGTCGACGAGATCGGCCGTGACGCAGCCTCATTAAATTCTATTAGCGCCGTGGCGCTCGGATTTTCATCTGACTGCTGTAGGGCTCCAGGCTCGACACGCAAAATTAACCGCGTTACGCCGGTCAATCACGCCACTATTTTGATAGTTGGATGGACTGCATTAACGAAACTCAAACACCGCCGTTGGTATGATGCGTCGCGAATTACATGAAATATGTATCGCTACTGACACCGATCAGCTGTTAGTATTATGGTCCGCGAATTGGTAACTATTTGGAATTTTCAGGCGCATCGAAAATCGAAAACGCCGTATGACAGCGGATTAAATGCGACGATATAATATTTTTCAGAGGATAAAAAATTATTTTACGAAAATAAAACAAGGGTAGAGTCGAGAGCGCGGGAAATTGTGGCACAAATCTTGGAATTTTTAATTTTAGAGAAAGACATTTAAAGACATTATGTGCCATATGTCGAAATATTGACAAAGCATATAAATTTCGTAGACTGTTTTACTATTTCTTTTGAATATCTGTGTAAAATCAGGAGCAATTTTATTAACGATTTGGAAATTATGTAAATTTAAAGTTGCTATTGATTCTGAAAAATCGCGTATTGTAGCACTTATTGACAAATTTGACAAGGAAAGAATATTGCTAGTAAAATAAAAATTTATATATATATATTAAAACTAATAAATAATAAATATTTACACAAAACTTGATTTAGTACCCACTTATTTGTTTAACAGTTATTTATTAAAAATTATAGAAAAATATTATTTTTCTCTTTATCTCATTTATTTGGATTTATTCATTTGATTTATCAAATATAGCATAAATGTAAAAAATGTTTTTTTTTTTTGACAGTTTCTTCCTACTATAGCCAAAATATTCTTAATGATTAAATAACACAATATAAATGTGTAAATGCTTGACTCTTTTTGCCTGTTTTCTATTTTATTTATTTTTTTTTTCGTGCAGAGCCTTATAAAATTATGAATTTTTCGATTAAAATTATTTTACAATTATATAATTTATAATTCATAATTATTATATAATATAATTATATAATATAGAGAAAAAATAATTATAAATTTCATGAGATTAATTTTATTTACTAATTTAATTAGATAAAATATTCGCATTGTTTGTATTCATAGATTTAACACCCTTTACCACTCTTATCATTTATAATTCATAGAATACTGTTTAATTTTCTCGAAACTGCTCTGAAGATCCGCTCTCAAAATCTGTCTCCCTTACAGAGCAGAGTTACGATTGCTATCGCAATCTAACCCCGATTTTACGGTACATTGAAAGCAAAAGGTAAGACAGGACGAAATACTGTCTAGGAAAGCAAAGAACACACGCGCGGGAGAATACGGAGAATGAGAGGATGAGCGGATCTATTCGTTTCATCAAAGAGCCCGACAGCGCGGTAACCAAGCGCCAACCGATTGCGCCGAGAGCGTTAGACACTACGCGTTGCGAAAGGAGATACCGGAAGGCAGGGTCGGTGGAAGATAGATAGGTCGGAAGCCAGAGAGACGGAACGTCAATAGAGCGCGAAGGACAGCCCCATTGGCCGCTACCAGGGCACCGTATTTCCTTTACCGGAGGAAGCGCTCTCGCAGATAGTGTGCGCGTGTCTAGAGGGACGAGGGTGGGAGAAGGCCAGGGGTAATTAGAATTTCCCTAATGTACGCGATACGTCAAAATCCACGAATATACGAGCGAACGCCGTATACATTGCCATAAATCCGTGCGCTGGCAGGCAGTGAACTGGCGTCAATGGTGCTTCGACGATGGCCAAGTGGAGAGACAGAGAGAAAGAGAGAGAGAGAGAGAGAGGCAGAGAGGAGGGAAAGGGTGAGTTTGCACGCGCGTGACCACGTGTTTGTACAGGGGTTGATATCCAAATGTGTGTGTGTATGTATATGAGGGAATATGCATATAAATCTATGTGCTGTACAGAGCATCTCTCTTTGACGGTTGGAATTTCAATCATCTTGATTATCAAGCTGCAAAAAATAATTCATGTAATATATAGAATTGTTATTAGATAAGAAGAATATTTTCTTTAATTTGTGAAAGGCAAAAATTGAAAATATATAATTCGGAGAAAAGAGTGAGAAGAGAGGAAAGGATACTCGGCACGAACGATTTAACGAATGATTTATTTTTCTTGAAATGAGAGAGAAGTGACTCAGGTTTTTTTCTCAACTTTCTCAGATTTGTTTTAACTTTCGAACGGAGGATTAGAGCTTGAAGAATTTCCATTCGAATGCTACGCGCGTTTACGTGTGTTTACATGTAAGCGGGCGTGTCGGCTGGTCGAGGATAAAGATATTCTGGAGTAGTTTTGGAAAAAGTAACTGCCTCAGAATGTGCGTCATCCAGGGAATTTAAAGTAGACTCGGTCTCTTACATATTTCATATGAATAAGAAAAATTCTAAAGAAAATAGATATATTTTAATATATTTAAAAAGAAATCTTTACCTCTATCAATGTATTATATTTTGCAGAGATACTTGGATTTATTACGCATAAATACAAAGTGTTAAAAGAGCCTTTTACCCAAGAGTTTTTAAAATAAACAAAATATCCTATAATTCTATTAATAATATTATTATTGTCATTAATTTAACGTTAATGCAAAATAATTATCAAAAAAAAAAATAAACATTCAAGTCAAAATTGATCCCCTAATTTATCCCCGAATATCTCATCGAAATAACTATAAGAAAATTCAATAATTCATCTCCTTCATAATAATATAATCTATCTCTATTAATATACAATAGTCGTGTCTTAAATTCTTTCATTAAATATTAATCATAATCATTAGCCGATACTTTTTCGCGCCGGGAATATTCACTTTCGTCAAAATATTTCGCCAAGTGAGCAGCTATCAAAATACATGCAGTGTCGAGGCCCTAATACAATAAGTACGATCAATTGCGGGGGAGGAGGGGAGGGAAAGGGGGCGCCTAGTCCTGCAGCATCGAATATATGCATATTCAGGACTTGTTATGTAGTCGAGCGATATGGCCGCGAGCGGGGGCCGGTCGCCGGCGGGCCACCGCCGGAGATACCGAGGGATAGCTGGTGACGGACTGCCGGA
Source organism: Cataglyphis hispanica (assembly GCF_021464435.1). Taxonomy (NCBI): domain Eukaryota; kingdom Metazoa; phylum Arthropoda; class Insecta; order Hymenoptera; family Formicidae; genus Cataglyphis; species Cataglyphis hispanica. Next base: position 5,455,139 of record NC_065962.1, on the reverse strand, counting down.
CATCCGACCTGTTACCCCTCGGGCCCCCGCTGCCACCTCTTTGGGTGGCTGTCTGCGCATTACGCCCCCTCCTCTCTCTCTGTCTATTCCCCTTGATCCACAACTTCCCACCCCGTTCGCGCGCGACCGAAATTCACCGTAACGTTACACGACACGATGGACGGCGTCTCTCCTCTCCGCTCCTCATCACCGATTCGGCTGCGATCAGCTCGGGCGAATCCGCTGGATCCATCTGCCGACCATCGCATTTCCCTTCCCCCGTCTCTCGCCCCCTCCTCCCCCTTTCCTCCCCCTCTCCGCCACCGCGCCCCTTTCTCGCTTCACGCCTGATGGCATAGAGACGCCGGGGTAGAGGTAGGCATTGATACCGTTGTAAGTAGCGGTGCGGGTATAAGGGTACGCGTGACGTGATAGGGTTGCTTGGCTAATGCGGACTCTGCGATGTAGGCAAATGCCCGATTCGCGTGATTAATGAATTGTCGACGGCGGCGCGACGTTACGTAAGCGCGAAAGGTGCGTAAGGCGAAAATCCTCTTAGTTTCGCTCCTGCTTTTAGTTAAGAATTTTCGAATGTACGTTTGAATTAGAGATATTAATGCATTAATACTGCCACGTTTGCATATTTTTATAATAACTCAGAAATTTTAGAAAAAGAGTTCGACTATTCTATTAATATTATTATTAATATATATTACTATTAATATATATTATTATTTTAAGAAATCTTTTGATTAATATTTTAATAATTTTTGCTTCCTCATAGAGGAAGTTTTGTTTACATGAAAAAAAATTTTTTTTTTTCAAATTTTGATACCAATGTATTCAGAATGTTCTAAAACGTCGAAAATGTCTGCAGGTGTGTATGTATGTATGTATGTGCGCAAAAAGAACGTGGTTGCTCTAACTTCCGCAAATTTTGAGATATCGGCCTACATTTTTTTACATGAATAGAAAATCATTAATTTGGTTTGTTGGTATTGAATTTAGCTAGGATTGAAAAATTTATTTTTTTTTAATTTTGAATTTTTCTAAAAAAATTTTGATGTGATTGCTTTAATTTCCGCAAATTTTGAGATATTGGGTTAGATACTTTTACATGAATAGAGTATCCTTAAAGGGTGGGTGGTATTAAAGAAAATTGATATTGATAAGAATTAGTGAAAGGGTTTATTTTTTGAAATTTTGAATTTTTTCAAATTTTCAAATTTTGAATTTGTCCAAATTCTTTTACATGAATAAAGTATTATTAAAAGTTGGTTGATATTAAATTTAGCTAGGATTAAGAAAGAGATTTTATTTTTTGAATTTATTTTTTGAAAATTTCAAATTTTTCCCAAAAAGTGTGTGGTTGCTCTAACTTCTGCAAATTTTGAAATATGGAAATACAATTTTTTACATGAATAAAGTATCATTAAAGATTGGTTAGTATTGAATTTAGCTAAGATCGGTAAAGGAATTTATTTTTTTTTTAATTTCGAATTTTTCCAAAAATTATGTGATTGCTTTAACTTAACTTCCGCAAATTCTGAGATATCGAGCTAAATTTTTTTATACGATTAGAGTATCATTAAAGATTAATTGGTATTGAATTTGGCTAAGATCGGTGAAGGGATTTATTTTTTATAAAATTTGAATTTTTCTCAAAAAAAAAAGTTCCGCACAAATTTTGAAATATTAGTCTGAATATTTTCAGATGAATGGAATATTATTAAAGAATGGTTGGTATTAAATTTGATGAGAATTGGGCGAAAAAATTTATTTTTTATAAAATTTTGAATTTTTCTAAAAAAAAAAAATGTGGTTGCTCTAACTTCCGCAAATTTTGAAATATTGGGCTAAATATTTTTGCATGAGACATTTTTACTGATATAAAAATATGTTTACATAAAAAATTCTATTTGTGTCAAATCTCACTTTTGACAGGAACATTTTTAATTATTTTTTAATTATTTTAAGATATATTTATCACATTTTTCCATAAATATTATTCTAGTACATATATCTGTACGGTACAAAGATTAGAATTAACGTTTTTTGTCCGAACACAAATCGAGATAAAAATACAGTTTATCGAAACATAACAAGTAGAAAACCATTTCTCTAATAAAACAATATTTGCAGATAAAATCATAAAGTCGGTATCCAGTAATTCAATCACTTTCCCAATACATAGTAGTAAAATTCTAACACGATTGGATCAACAGTCTCATTATTTTATCTCCACGATTCGATTTCTATAGACAATACTCGACGCAAGCCTCGAATAATGAGATAAATTCAATCGATTCATTTTGCCTCGAGCAATGCGATCAGCATTCTTCTCATATTTCTTTCACTTTTATCTCTTAAAGAAGAAATCTCCTAATTAACACGCTTGAACGACGAATTCATAGAAGATTTGTCATTATTGCGTATTTTTCAAATACGCCAAGTTTCAACTGTGTACGCTTTGCAAGTATATTTCAAAGTTATCAAAATAAGATTTTTACCCTAAAGCTTTTTTTGTGAATTTATAAACTGTTGAAAAAGAAATTCTTGGAATGGATAGAGTTATTAAAAAAAAATGTATTTTCATTTTTATCTCTTCAAATCATTTATTTACCGCTAAATGTCTATTATCTTAATCCTAGATTAAACTTTTCCAATGTGATGTTGACGTCTGATATTAATATTACATCAGAACAGGATCGGATAATTACATTTAGGACAATGAAAATATAAATTGTTACTGTCAATTGTAGCGCATTTATTTATTGTGTGACAGTTTCAGTATAAAGATCATTAAATGATTTAGACATAGACGAAAATGTCCAATAATTTTTCATTATCTCGTCACTGATCGATTATCATAATAATAATTTACAATGCAGAATATATTGATTTGCATTTCGGAGATATTGCGCGGTCAAAAGATCGATGAAAATTCAATTTACACGTATTAATTTCCAAAAATTCAATGCGCACTTAATTTAAATTTTTTCTTATCTCAAAAAAAAAATGAATAACAATGAGAAATTGACATGCAAATAGTACAAAGCACAGATAAGCATTATCAGTCCTAGTTCAATTCTTAGTGTAATTTTTTAAAATAAATGAAACAAGTGGACATACACATATTAGAAAATAAATTACTCAAGTAAAGAATGACAAATAATTTTATTTGCGATAAAAAATGTTATTAAAGCCGCGTACTCATCAACGAAGCGAGCAAGCACGAGTGAGCAACCGTTTTCGTGCTAATTAATTATTGTTATTCTTTATTTAACCACATTAATAAAATTAAAAAAAATAATTTTTTTCAGAGTTTTGCTTTTTGATTTTTTAATATCAAAACGGCTCATTTGCGGACATACATTTTTTCGACAAAATTAACTCGTTTTGTCTTTTATGAAATTTGTCAATCTAATTTTGGGACACCCTGTATATTAAATACGAATATCATACGCGTATAGCAAATCTTATTTATTACATACATCTAAAATAATTGAAATCTGTAAATGAGTAATAAATAAATACGCGGCTGTCAATTATTTATTGAAATTTCGACCCACTTATTAGCTCGCGTAAATCGGGCTTTATTGCCGCTCAAATTTTCATTCGGTAATGCGAGAATGCCTATACAGCGCGTTGAATTAACTGCAAATACGTGAACATTAATCATAAAGCCGAAGTCAATCAGTGACGGTGACGTATTATAATTTACGGGGGAGAATAGAGCGGGCCGCACTTGTTATAAGCGGACACATATCGCCGAACATGCAGAATGAAAATTCCACTCGCAGATAAATGGGACAGCCAATCCCACAAATTGTAGTTTAATTTCTAGTGATCTACCGGCGATCACCTAGATGCATTGTAAAGTGCAAATAGCAACGTAGAAGATGTTCTAAAATAATTCAAATTAATAGAGAATAAATTAGTTATAAAATCAATGACAGTTGCTTTAAGCAAGTCGCCCTGCAAAGATACAATTGCCTGCATCTTGTACTGTTATTATAAAAAAAAAAAGTTATCTGTCTTCTATTAAAAGATTTATCCCTCCTTTCTTCGTTTAATCAAAGATAAACATCGCGAGACCGCACTCGATACATTGAAACGTACCAGCTGTACTTTCTTTTTTATCGTCTCACGTTGACGCGAATGCACGCGCGAAGAAGCTTGCCAAAATAAATTTCACGCGCTACGGGAATTGACTCTGTACGAGGTGAGAAGAGCCGCGGGCAGGAGGGCAAAGGGTTGAAATTCTCATCCGAGGCGCGTGAAATTCTACGGAATCTCTGGGAAGCGTTGAAGATGTCGAGCACGTAGCTCGCTTCCTGATCATCGCGCCGAGGATGGAGCGAGCGCTCTTGCTCGCTCATTCGCGCGGGGGTGGGGTGGGGAGGGGGGGGGGTGTACGATGGGATGTTCGTGATATACGAGGAATGGCACGGCGGATCGCGTTATGGTTATCAAGAAAGTATTCCTTCGGGTTTGTAGAGCGCAATAACTCAGAGCGCGCGATAAAAGCTACTTGACTCTCGGTGACTCGAATTCACCACCTCGCCTTTTAGGACTGTCTTCACAGTGATATGCTATTTTATAAGGAACCAAATGTGAGATAGAATTATCTTTGTAAATTGAGCTTTGAAATTATACACCTTTGCATGTACGCGCGTATTCGAGAGGACTTTCTAATTACGTAAATATAAAGTTGCCGCCATTTTTCCTTCCCCTCCACGCTCCTTTCAAGAAGATAATTTTATACTTTTATATGGAACCTCCTACAAAATGTTGCATATTTAGATTTTATGAGAAAAAACAAATAAATTTTATCTGAAACATTAAATTGAAAAATGCGTCTATCAAAAGTCATAAGCAGTTTAAACTTTAAAATAGAATGCATTCAGACTAACGATAAAATCATAATTTAAATAAAAGATTATAATTTTTTTATTTTTTTACTTTATTATTAAATGTTTGAATTGTGATCATTCTCATCTAAACATTTATTAATTCTGTCTACGAAGCTTGCGCTAGCGTGACTTCAAAAAATTGTTTAGATTAGGTTAGATTAGGTTAGGTTAGACAAAATTTTGTTGCCGAATACATGAAACTTTCTCATGAACAACTTATTGATTTGACAAATATTTTTAGAATTATTTAGAATTATTGACTTATTGTTTTTGCTTCATCCTGTATAAGATTATTATTATAAAGTAAAAACATCATAAGAAAAATCGCGCTTTTAAAAGTCCATAATATTGCCATTTGTTGAGTTGAGTTTGTTGTTTTCTTTTACTAGAGCGCAGAAGAAAATTCCAGTTGTTAATAAAAGCGACCCATGAGTACAGACACATTTGAAATTCGTTGCTGTAAGCGCTGTAAGCGCACCTGTTAATCGTTTTTGCAGATCTATGTTACCTACATTTTCTGCGCGGCTGGGCGTATCGCGTCTGCATGCCGTGGCAAAAATCCAATTTACACAAGGCACAAAGGACCCGCTGGACTTGTTTGAAAAGATCTGTAAGATTACGTCAGTAGTCGTTCTAATTTTTAAATAGAATGAGATAAGAAGAGTGGAGAATTGCAGCATTTTTGAAAGATACGAAGTGTAAAATAGAAAAAAAAACTCAAATATTAATACGGAAATCGGGATTCGCAAAATTATACAACCACGATGAAGGAACACATTGATCGCTTCAAATTGTTGCGTTCCGGTCGCGAGCCAGGAAATAACGTTTCAGTGAATAAAGTTAACTAATGAAGCGTCAAATGCCACTTCGCGAAATGCAATGCCACGGCTGTACCACCGAGCCATCTCTCTCTTTGCTCTCATTAATTTGTTACTTCCGGCTAAAATTAATCCGCCGAACACCGATGCTTTAATTAAGAAGATTAAAGATAGAAGACAATCGAGAGACTTTTGACAAACTTTAATGCGAGAGATAATTTACAAATCTCCGTGAATCTTTGACATTCACGCAAATATTCTTTTTTTCTTTTTTTCATTTATTTAAAAATTAATCGAAATACTATCATACACACAAGAAACAACAAAATATTATCTAATACATTTATAAAGTAATAATATAACATTTTTTCTTATAATTCATTCTCACATTGCAATTATACAGGATGTTTCAGGACAGATGAAGCTTTAGAATCTTATAGGAAATTGAATTTGGAAAAAAAGTTCTTATAAACATAAATCCGGCAACGCTTTGTTAAAAAGTTATAACTAATGTAACTTCTATAAATAATTAGTTATCATCAAATTTAATAAAAACATTCTTGTTTGTATTTTTGTAATGTTTAAACAACGAATGTAGTGTTTACACAAAAACTACCAAAAAGTCATTTTTTAAGTTTCTGCTTTTTTTATTTTGAGCTTATTTTCTTTTAAACGTCATATCAAAATTAAATGAAATTGTATACAGTTTATTTTATTATTTATTCACTCATTAGATTTACTTCGTTATTTTTTTCAAATAAATAAAGATTTTTGAAGTCACTTTTAAAAATCATTTAAAAATGGTGATTTTTTAATATTTATTAGCTATAATTTTTCAACAAAGCATTTTCAGACCTATGTTTATAGAAACTTTTTTGTTCAATTTCCTAAGATTGTATAAGGACTTTTATTGGCCAGATCTAAAACACCCTGTATAATCATTTGTGTTACTTCACTAAAGAGATTTCTTTTAATTAAAAATTTGTATCATTCAAGAATAATTGCCAGGGTGCATTATTTTAATTCTAACAGTTTGATAAATAAATATTGTTCTGCAACAAAAACTATTAAACAACGGAAAGGTGAGTAGATGATGAAATGATCGAGAAAGCGACTAGAATACGATTTGCGAGTAAGTAATAGACTTTGGAATAGTCGAAACTGTCCACATGTGTGAAACAAACGTAATAATAAACGCGAACATATGTGAAAGCTTGCGTCCACGATCTAACAAATTAGGCTAAAATTTAATTACATTCGTCGACAGACATCGAGAATCGATGAAAATCGACCGATCGTTTTTTGCACAGTTTCCTTTTTCGTCAGAACTACAGAATTGATGTAAATTGTTCTATCGCGTTGTCGTAATTAAAACCCAATAGTTAACATGTGTTGACTCAATTCTCATGATAAAAACACATAACGAACAACAAATACGTGATATTTTTAAGCTTTTTTATAATACATATTTTTTTAGATATTGTTTTTCTTTTTAATTTGAAAAAATTATTATCATTGAACTTTTTAATGTGATAATTAATAATATTGTGACTGTTTTAAAACAATAGTAATTTGAGTCATTACAATTTACATATTTATATATAATGTTAAATGCTGAAATTTACACTCTGTAGCCGCATTTAGCGTGATTGAAGGTGTTTGTTTCGTATAAATTTCACTAACGCAGTACGTTGTACACATTTGACGCAATGAATGGCTGGGATCATAGCCGGTGTTTAACACTAAAGGTGCGGCGATGCAACGATCGTAATGTTGTCCGCCGACCTGGTTATTTAAAGCCCAATTCACGCCTGATAACAAACATCATTCATGGCAAAGATAATGCAATACTATTTCCAACAAAGAAAGCACAATTGTCATCTAATTTTCGTTAAATTTTGAGAATACGAAGATAGATCTAACCTAATCTAACCTAACCTTACCTTACCTAACCAAAAAAGAGTATGATTTTAAGAAAATTTTAATACTTGTCCAATAGATGGTAGTGAAAGAAAAACAAAAAGTTGAGTTTGATTACATTCTAGTGATTGGTTTCTTTCTGACAGCTTTTAAAAGTGACAGTTTGGTAATTGAAGAAATTGGAGTATCGCGTCGTAATAAAATTTCTTTATTTGAAAAGGAAAACTTTTACAGAAATTAAAACTGAATTAGATTCAGTGTACGAAGATGCTGCTCTTTTATTTACGACCGTGAAAACTAGAGCTGCTAAGTTCAATCGTGGTAGAACGAGCATTTTCGACGAGGAACGCTCAGGACGACCAAAATTCGCAACAACGGAGGAGATGATCGATTATGTTCACCAAATTGTAATAGACGATCGTCGATTAAGTTTGAGAGAGATTGCGGAGGCTGCTGGTATCTCATACGAACGGGCGCACAACATTTTACACGAGGAACTAGGTATGAGAAAGCTGAGCGCGTGCTGGGTGTCGCCTTTGCTTACTAAAGTATGAATTAATTCCACATCTGCCACATACTCTCCAGATTTGGAGAATCCGTGCAAATTTTTTTTGTTTCCAAATTTAAAAAAATAACTATCTGTAGGAAAAAAATTTTCATTGGATGCTGAAGTGCCGTTAATGACTATTTTTGGAGGATTATTTTAGACAAAAGTTATTATATTAAGGGAATGAAAGGTCTAGAAAAACGTTGGACTAAAGATATTGAATGGAAAGGAGAGTACATTGAGAAATAAATTTTATGTTGCTTGAAAAAAAATATTTTTTTCCTAATTAGATCGAAAACTTTTTAATCTACCTCGTACATATATTTGCGTCTAAACTCAAAGAGTGCGCCACGATATCCTCGGATCGTTATTCATTCATGGATAATGCTCAGGTAGGGCGCAAATCCGAACGGCGAGTTATCTCGGCGACGGAAAAGCGACGCATACGGGATTCGCTTCACGGCTGTGTTCTACGCATCGACGATTTTTCCAGCGGCCGAGAATCGCGGAACAATTTCACGTCTGGCACGGGGGAGAGCAGGCAGGTTGTTCGCTTCATCCACCCTCTCTCTCCCGCGCCCCACTCCCCCCCCTCCTCTTCCCGCTTCCCTCACCCCCTTTCACTCCTCTCGAACGAAACGCCGGATACGCGATTCGTACCGGAGACCTGAAAGAATCCTCGTCGCTGTGATCGACGTGTTCGCCCCGCCGTGAAATAAAATGATTCATTCTGCCAAGCTCCGTTTGAAACGCCCGCCACATGCTACTCCATCCCAAGAATGCGCTCGAAGGGTGTGCCCGAAAGGTTCACCCTCGCCCTTGTCTTTTCATCGTGCTCCGCCGTTTCTCTCGTAAAGAGCTCTTGTCATGCAATTACGCATCGGTATTTATTGTAATACTGTACGTACTCTCTCTCTCTCTCTCTCTCTCTCTCTCTCTCTCTCTCTCTCAATTCTTTTTTTTTTCCAAAACACATGGTAATGAAGTATACACTTTGTTGGAAATAAATAAAATTATTTTATTCGAGAAGTAAACTTTGTCGAACTTGTTTACATGTTTAATATCATCTATTTAAAAACCGAATTTTAAACAAATGTAAATCCTTGCACGGCTAAAAAAGAAGTTTAACTTTAATAATAACTCGGGCGGAAAATTTAATATCATTTATTTTTCACCTCTCTTTTATCAATAAAATTTAAAATAACATACAGAGAATAAAGTACAAAAAAATTGATATATATTATAAAAGATGGTTTATATTTTTTATTCGATTTATGAAGCAAATTCTTTCAATATTTCTCTCTCTCTCTTTGTATCTGGAAAATAAATTAATTTCGTTAAATCCCGAAGAGAAAGAGAAAGATCATTGCATATAAAATCTTATTTTACACGGCACTTTGTTGTTGTTCGAGCAAAGTCCCGCGCTTTTCTTTTTTTTTTTTTTTCTCTCCTCACCGTCTCTTTCGAGCTTCTCATTTGCAGCCTCACAAGCAACACAATTTTCAACTCGCGCCTAAACTGATTTTCGCCGAAGCCTCGAGCGCGCCTTTTATCGAATTAGTATATCACGAAAGGCGAGGGAAACACAATCACCCCCACTTTTCTTAACCCGCTGACTGGGAAGGAGGGGGGGGGGATTCGAGCGCGCACACCGCGTTCTTCCCTCGGCGTGCTTTCATTTTCGCGCCCATAATGTCATTGATTTTGGCTGCGCGTCATTTAGCACCTTAAATATAGCATGAAAAGCGGCCCAACCTCGACCTCCTGACGTCCCCTTCCTTTCATTCATGTCTCCCCGAGACCGAAGCAAACTTTTCTAAATTTATTTAAATCAACAAAATTTCACGATACTTTCTTTCTGCTCGCAGCAGAAGTCCTTTCTCCCAGAGACGTTAATTCATCTTGAAGGGAGTACGCTCCCGCGCTGCGAAATTTTATGTAACATTTATATTTTTCAAGGAGGAGGGGGGGGAGAGGGAGGGAGGGAGGGAGGGAGGCTACTGACGTTTGGAATAAGTGCTCGTTAATCGTTTATACTCATAAAGTGGCATTCGCAGAGTAAGATTTAAGAATTATCCCCGGGGAATGGCGAAAGTTCAAGATTGCCATTTAAATTTGCCCAAAAGCCGGGAAAATACTTTATGGCGATCTGCGCCAGACGCTTCCGATTAACTCGCGTGCGAATAACATATCAAAGCGGAATGAATGAAGCCGCTGGCGGCCTTCAAGCTTCATGTCCTGGAAATAGGATATCTCATTTTTTTTTTTTTTTTTATCGCGAGAAACCCGATTAGATTCGCCTTTAAACGGCGATCTCGCGTCAGCTTTGGAATCTTTCAAATCGTTCAGTTTTTCCCTGCTTGCACCGTTATATTGTAGCCTCATAAACTCGCAATCTCGAGCGAATAAACATCCGCTCAAACATCCTCCGATCGTATCGCTTTCGCGTTTACATTGGCCCACTGACTGATCTAATATCGCGCGGCCATCTCGATGCAAACGTGACTTCTACTCTCTACGAGATGAATTGCTAATCGCGTGGTAATCCTTCTCTTTTAACAAACACGGAAGATTAAAGCGAAATTATTTAAAATTTGCTTCACATAAAATGCTCAATTATATAACTGTAATTATTTACACAGTCTGCATTAAAAATTATTAATTATTCATGATACACGAAATTATGGCTAATGTTCAGTGAAGAAGAAAGATCGAGTTAAGGGTTATTTACATTTGACAAACCTAAAACTATATTTTTATTGTGGGTAAAATTATGTTTCATTAAAAAATAAAAATGCATATCTTAGTAGTCTTTTGAAAATATTTCCTCAAAATTTTAATAAAAAATATCAAAAATTGAGATTCTGGCAGCTATTTTCCTGAACGGTGTTTTTAAAAACGGCATTTGCGGTACCAGAGATAACTTTGTTCCCTCTCATCTGAAATAAAAAAACAAAAAGTTTCTTATACTAGATGAATAAAACTAGTGCTTGTCATGGCCGATTTTGAAAATATTGATTTTTCAAAAAATGGCAGCGATTCATAGCAAAAAATGTGGTTTTTGATCTAAAAATAGGTCTTTTTTATTTATAAAAAAAAAAAATTAAACCATAAATCGCAAATATTCTATGACAAGCATTAGTTTTACTCATCTAGTTTAACGGAAAATTTTTGTTTTTTTGTTTTAAATGAGAGGAGGTAAAGATATCTCAGGTATCGTTTTTTACAAATATACCGTTCAGGAAAATAGCTGCTAGGAAATATCAATTTTTGATATTTTTTATTGAAACTTTGGCGAGATATTTTCAAAATTCTTATTACTTTATAAGACATGTATTTTCACTTTTAATAAAACATAATTTTATCCATAATAAAAATTTCCTTAATTTCGATCCAATTTTAGGCCAGTCAAATGTAACTCCTTATTTATTTAAAAATAAAATGTATTAAGTTTTGCAATTATGAATTTAAAACAAAATTGCAAACTGCAAATAAGTCATAGTCTCTATTTCATAAAAATAATAAAAAATTATAATTGTTGTTACACATAGATGCAACATTGTAATTCCCAATCAGTAATAATATCAAGATTTTTAAATTCTTCCTTTAATTTTAAATATATTTTCACACATGTTGTGAAAATTATTATTCAACTTTATTTCGCGAACGTCGAACTAACTTCATCAATTATGTACGGAGAGTGCAAATCGCTTAATAATGGATCGTTCGCCTTTTGCGGTTGAGTCTTTTAAAACCGAGAGAGCCAAGTCCGTGAAATTCGGCGATCCATGAGCCGCAAAATGAAGTCAGAGGGGGAGGAAGGTAGTTGAAGGAGCCGGAAAACGGGCATCCCGGATAACGGCAAGGGAAAGTTTTAAATTGTGCCAGGAAAAGCGGGCGATTAGTGGATTATAAACATACTGGAAACTTCTGATGGGATCAGCCTGCCCGGATAAGGCTGGCAAAGGTTCGGCCAGCTGCTGAGTGGATCGTATAGCTTCAGTAGAAAGCTGCGCCACGTTCGTCCTGCCTCCGGCAAGGATAACGAGGACACCTAATTGGGTTTTCATGCCTGGGAAAGGCATTCTTATCAATTAATTTTTTCTGAAAATTATTTCTAATAATTGACAATTTATTTTCAAATAAAAATTAATTATTATTGAATAATAATCATGTAATAAATAATTATGTATAATAAATTAATTATGTATTAAATTTTAATAAATTAATTAATTATTAATTTTTTCTGAAAATTATTTCTAAATAATTGACAATTTATTTTCAAGTAAAAATTAATTATTATTGAATAATAGTTATGTAATAAATAATTATGTATAATAAATTAATTAATTATTAAATTTTAATAAATTAATTAATTATTAATTTTTCTGAAAATTATTTCTAAATAATTGACAATTTATTTTCAAATAAAAATTAATTATTATTGAATAATAATTATGTAATAAATAATTATGTATAATAAATTAATTAATTATTAAATTTTAATAAATTAATTAATTATTAATTTTTTCTGAAAATTATTTCTAAATAATTGACAATTTATTTTCAAATAAAAATTAATTATTATTGAATAATAATTATGTAATAAATAATTATGTATAATAAATTAATAAATTATTAATTTATCACAAAAGACAAATCTACGATTAAAATCACGATGATGTTAGAAGCCTAAAGATTGCAAAAAGACATGCAGACTTTGATATTAATAATAATTGACATCTGTCACATGATGCGATTGATAAATGGAAAACGCCAATTGCAATTCTTTCGACATGAGAGATGTTTCGCTTGCGAATAATGCAAACGACATTTTGACGAGTTATCGATAGTTCGGATTCAACTCACTTTCCATATACACGCATCGACAATAACACGTATATATTCACGATCGGGGCAATTATTATTTCAAATTACATTAATATCCGCACGTGCTGCATTACATAGAACAATAGCACGACAATGAAAACAAAATATGTGTTTGCTAATCAATGTTTTATAATCAGGCAAGATTACTGTATCGATGCAGAAATATTTATCTTTTGTTTATCAAATGAAAAGCAGTTACTCGCGCGGATGATCGGCCAAACGAATTATTTAAGTACGCGCCAATAAATATATATGAATGCGTATGATTTACAGTTCAATATTTTGTGAGCGATTTTAAACGTAAATAGCTTTAATAATTATGGAAATATTTAAAAGCAGCGATCATACCGCGTACGCAATTTGTTAGAAAGCGGAAAATCAGGAATAATAATTTGTCACGCGATTATGCTCTTTGCAGCACGCACACAATAGGATATATAATATTTAATAAGTAATTATAATGTAATAAGCAAATTTATTATATAAATGCATTTTATAATAAACACGAGAATGCCTGTAGCTAATATAAAAATTACTTCTTCTAAAAAATTGTGATATATTATTTAACATAATAAATATCATTATATTTTCTATTGCGAAAGCCGCTCACCTAGAATTCAATTATCTCGAATGAACAATTTATCGTCGGGACGGATCAAGTTAAGACCACGTTTTTCACGTTAAAGAAAGAAACAGTCTATACACTCGCGTTGTATCGTACCGCCGTACTCGTTCGTTTCCGGCTGGAAGAAACACACTTCCGGAGTGGGGGGATCGTTTCGCCGCGCGCAATGAGAGTGTCTCGCTCGTAAACGAGCGAGCGTGGTAGAAGGAAAATAGCCGAGCGGCCGCGTGGCATTCGAATCCGGGAGAGCCTTCAGAGTCAAACGACGAAATCTCTTGCCGAATTATCCGCGTCATCAACCGCGGTGAGAGAATTTTTCTGCGATATTAAACCACGCCGGAAATCAACCTGCGAATCGACGCAATGTGGAGGAAATATAGTTACTTTACAAGAATAATTAAAGCCAAACTGTTGTCACAAATTGTTTTTTAACTTAATTATGTAAATAACATATATATAATAATATATATATAATATATATATATATATATATATATATATATATATATATATTTAAAGAATATAATATATGTAATAGTATATATGAACAATATTATATTATATATATATATATATATATATATATATATATATATATAAATATTTCACACATAGTACATTTTAGTTATTTAACATATATACAGGGTGTCCTAACGTTTTGAACAAAAATTGTATGGTTTTGTGGGGAACATAAGATGGTGTCATTGATTTGACCTTGGATGGCATCGTTAAGGTCAAGTCAAGGACATCTTTAATTTCTTAAATGGAATCCCTTATTTTTTATTGCATATTCTTATAGCTTATGTCGAAAGCTTTCCAAAACACTATAATAAAGTATTTTTTCATTAAGAATTTTTTGAGTTATTTTGTATGTTAATCTGACATATTTTAGTATAAAATATAAAATATCTCGAAAATTATTTAGTGGTCGATAATTGTATCGTAATACTTTTATGTACAGAATAATAAGATGAATCAAATAGTGTAAAGAAAAAATAAATAATTGTTACAAAAAAATATATTGCAAAACACTTTTTTTTAAAAAACAATTATTTTCTGTACACCATTTGATTGTTCTTAAATTTAAATTATCAACTAATTACTTATAGAGAGTTTATTAGCGTCAATTTTTTAACGTAAGAGCATTTTCGGACCTATATTTATCGACTTATTTGTTCCAAATTCAATTTCCTATAAAATCTTGAAATTTTATTAATTTGGCGCATCCTGTATACATATATAATATATATATGTATATACAATTTTTATATAAAAATATAATAAATTTTATTTAAAAAACACTTTGATCGAATGCAATCTATAATTTTCACCATGAAAATCCTTACAGTTCTTTCAGATTCAAATATTTTTACGTCAAGAAAGAAATTATTATATGCAATTATTCATATTTTTATGAATAATATTTTACAATGCGGTTCGATTTTGTTCCACATAGAAGAACACATCCTGTTCGCAGACGAGCAGATGCGGGAAATACGCTCTACCCGTGTCCTCCTTGTTTGCCCTTTCCACAATCGGAAAAGGAGCGATGCTCGAAACAAAATCCATTGTTTCCAGTCGTGAAACACCGGGGGAGATGCCCGCTCCTGCTGTCGAGTGTACTCGAACGGTCGACCCGGCGATTAAGTCAGGAAGTGTCTCGAATGCCACTTGAACGCGACACGAATGACGAATCGGGGCCAGCGCCCCAATGATTCTTACCGCGTCTTTAATGTCTCTGAATTAGAACGCTTGCGTCTATTGCGGAGTATGCAGAAATAGAAGAAATAGAGATTTAAAAAAAAAGACCCTTAAAAGTGTTATTTAAATGAACAAAAAGAAGTAATCGAGAAGAACGCGACGCTAAGTGTAAGTAAATAAAAAATAAATTGATGTACAAGTTTTGAGTATATACACGGTGTTTCTAAATAAATGCAAAAAATTTTAGGAGATGATTCTTTGTTGAAAATTATGTCTTTTATATATACGCCTGTATTCATTCCTGAAGAGTTACACTCCTTCAAAGGAGGCAAAAATTATTTTTTTTTTTTTCAAATTTTGCACAAGCTAGAAAAATGAAATTTGATGGACATTTTTTATTGGTAGAAAAGATATTTATTCATATTTTTTTTTAATCATTTCGTGTTATAAAGATGAAACTAACAACTCCTATTTAATCATCTAAATCTAAAAATATACGTTAGAAAGCTTGACTCCTTAAAAAATTTTATTATTTCTGTTATTTTTTTCCTAAAATCAATAGTTTTCAAGAAAAAAAAATAAAATACATTATTATACACAATTTCGAGTTACGAAAAGTTAAATTTTAAAATAAAAACACCAAGCAAAACAAAATTATAATAAATGTTGGAAAAAATGAAACAAAAACAATACAAGATTATAATTAAAAAAAAAATAATTTTTTATTTCCCTTTAAAAGAGTGTAACTCCTTAGGAAAAGATATTAAGAGTTTATATAAAAGACCACCCTTAATTCTCCACAAAGAATCATCTAAAATTTTTCGCATTTATTTAGAAACACCCTGTATATCATATATAATAAACATTTTATATTATGATTTATATTATGATTCTTGATTTATATATTATGACAGAAGAACAGAATATTAAATATAAAATATTAAAGTTTCTTTAATAAATTGCACGCGGAAAATTATTCTTATTTCTGATAACCATTCTCTTTTCCGTAAGGGATAAATCCGACGTATGATCGGACCGCAGTGAATCGGCATGATCGGGCAGGTGGTCCCCGGCTGTATGTTTCGCCTTTCGGATCTTAATAAATTATCGGCCTGCCTCTCGATCGCGAGCCCGGCTCGCTCGCCCGCGCCTATCGGCACGCACATTAATCACTCGACGTAACGGCGGGTGTGATCACAACGCGGTCAGCGGCAGCTCGTCGCCGCCGATAATCGGCCGCACCATCGTTGACCGGGGAATTCGAATTTCGAGTGCGACCTCTCGCGAATATCATCGTGATATCGATTTCCCTCGCCACCCGTGAAATCAGGCCGGCAAAAAGAGATTTCAAGCCGCCGATGGCGGAAACATTAGTGCCTCATCTGGCGGCGCGTGCAAATGGCTCGGCCTAGCGCCGAGATTGATCGGACTAATTAACCACTTCAGACTGAAGAGAATGCGGACAAAGTTCTCAGTATACGCTAACGCGATTTGAGAACGAGGCTTTTAGACTTAGTATGTTCAAGGAAGTTCGATGAAGCTGTTGGACTTACTGTATTAGCACTCAAATTTTCGAACTTGCTTAATATTTATACAGTATGTAGCACAAATGCGTGAAGAGAGAGCTCTTTTAATACATTTTGCTTTCACATAAAGAAAGCTTTGTTTTTGTCACAAAATTTTTGTCCCAATTTTCCATGTCAATCTGTTTAGAATGTTCCAAAACTTTCAAAAAATCATATTTTTTTTAAATGTTTGTATGTACGGAATGTATATTGTACTGAATGTATATAATTTGGAATTTTTTGAAAAATATTTATACACGTACTAACTTCGCAAATTTTAAGATACCGGGTTAAGCTTTTTTGAATGAATAGAATATTATATGAATAGCATAAAACATTGCATATGAATAGAATATTACATGAATAGAAAATTAGTAAAGGATGATTGATATTATATTTGGTGAGGATCGGTAAATAGATTCATTTTTTTATAAAATTTTAAATTTTTTGAAAAATGTTTGTACACGCTCTAACTTTTGTAAATTTTCAGATTCAAGTTAAAATTTTTTACATAAATAGAGTATCATTAAAGAATAATTGGTATTAAATTTGCTGAGTATTGGTGAAAAGGTCCATTTTTTATAAAATTTGGAATTTTTTAACACTTTCTAACTTTCGCAAATTTTAAGATACCGGATTAAACTTTTTTTACGTAAACAAAATATTATTAAAGGATGAAATTAAATTTGCTGATCGATGAGTGGCTTCATTTTTTATAAAATTTAGAATTTTTTGAAAAATGTCTGTACGTGCTCTAACTTTCAAATTTTAAGATGTCTTCTTATAAGAAAGCTAAAATTGAAAAATTCGCTTGCTTTGAGGAATTAAGCTTTGTGAACGAAATA
Organism: Cataglyphis hispanica; assembly: GCF_021464435.1. Classification (NCBI taxonomy): domain Eukaryota; kingdom Metazoa; phylum Arthropoda; class Insecta; order Hymenoptera; family Formicidae; genus Cataglyphis; species Cataglyphis hispanica. Next base: position 5,437,333 of record NC_065962.1, on the reverse strand, counting down.
AAATAATGAAGAAGCAATCTTGAAATTTCTAATTTGCATAATTTTCATCTTATTTATATTATGTGAGAAGCAGTTTCTAAAAATAATAATTTTTTCATCGCACACTCACATTGTTTGTTTATAACAAATTATCAATTAGGGTAATATAAAAAAGATCTAAAAATATCATACAAGTGAAGAAAAATATGGCAGAATAAATCTGTACAAATAATAATAGCATTTTTTGTTCATATCGAAACAAGGCATTTCCTCGAAGAATGAAAGTAGTCTCCCGAGTCTCTGCTTCAACGGGCTCGGGTTATGTCCGGAGAAAAGCGGCGGAGAAAGATATATAAAATCAAGCATCCTGAAAGCATTTTACCCGTTAAAAGCACCAAGAAGAAAACTCGTTCCATCTTCCATGGAAAAAGAATGCGCCCTCGCAAGGCGTGTCCAGTTGTGCGCGTCAGACATAATAATCGCGAAAAGAGCAGAGCGAGATAACGAGATTGAAATTCGAGGCAAACATATATTTTTTATTGTCTTATTAGTGCATAATTATCGCTTATTTACTACATATGAAAAATGATCGCGTACATTCCAATCCGTGCCAAGTAATATTCGAAATTTTCTCATTGTGTATTAAAAAATTATTTGCCAGCAAAATGTTATTTTGATATAGCCCTTTGCTTAAAATTCAAACTGTAACAACTATATCGAATATTATATCATGAATCATTTTAATTAATTATCACAGCGATTAATTGTGTGATAATTTTAATAGATCGTCGTGCCTATATTAAAGCGCGCAGCATCGCATAATATTTATGCAAAATTAAAGGCAATCGCTTCATAAAAATTCATTCTCGTGTTCGGAAAAGAGCGGTTCTTTGCGTAAGTACGATTTAGAACCATTGCTGACCACTTGATTAGCAGCCAGCAGCGATGCGGCACCGGCTCTGATTCCATAAATTTCGCATTTCCATTCAAAGTAATTGCCTCGGCTATAGGCAGAGCTTTTACTGCCATCCACTTCAGATATCTATATATTTAGTCTGACCGTACTCTCTTGGGATCTGTCGTGGTTTACTGCCGCTTGAAAATGCAAGTAGAGTAAACGCGCAGTACAATTTGTTCATTTCTGTTGCACAAGAAATATAACCGCTGCTAATAAAAAATGTCTTAATGCATTTTACGTGCTTTCAGTGAGAGATATATTAAATTTTTAAGAGATATTAAACACTTTTTATTCGGACTGCCCTCTGCGCTCTTTGATGCTATTTAAATGCAAAATAGCTGTTATATTAATATAATAAATAACCGTTAAATATATCAGAGCTCAATTAAACGCCATGTAAAACCATTATATAATTTATTAAATTAATTAATTAACACAAAATGCTTTAAAATGCAACAAATAGGCTTTTTAATATAAATGATATTAGTATTATGTTAGTCTCAAATTTATTTAAAAAAATTTATTTAAAAAAATTTATTTAAAAGTTATTTAAAAAAATTTATTTAAAAACTTAATTGTTTCCACTTTTATAATTTTATTGCTTTATTTATTTAATGAATTCGCTAACTGCATTGCATTCAGATTTTATGCGCAGTGATATCTTATAGTAGAAAATTTATTTAAAACCATTTAATAATATTAAATATATAAGAATAATGAGACAATTTTCAATTGTATTTCGGAATCGATTTAAATATTACGAATGGTCATAGTTAACGTCATATTTCGCGTGAGTGGTGCGTTTGATAGCGCGTGCATCTCTCAAAATTCGCGGCACGAACGGCTGAATATAATTGTTTGTAAAGAGCGAATGAAACATTCGATAGCATATTTGCTAACAATCCCATCGTGAGAACAACGGAGATTAACAACAATGATGACAATGACGTTTTCCCATGAATAAAGGCATGTTTATTCTTGTGCATGTTTTGGAAATAATACTGACAACGATGGCATGAGCTATAATAAATAAATAACAAAACATGATATATAAATTATATGGAACAATATATTTTTAAAAATTCAAAAAACCTGAAGTTTACGTGAATTTTCGAAATGTAAGATATAATGTAATAAAACAAAAAGTGTTAAGTACTTTTTAAATATACACTTTCTTTATGATATAAGTCTCATTTATTTTTTGCTTAATTTTATATATATACAAATACAATATTTTTTGACATATACATATGTAATTCTTTCAAAGAACATAAAATTGCTTGTCTCTGTGTTCAACAAAAATAGGTTAAAAGCCAATTTTTTTTAAAATAGCACTGGATAAGGGCTAAAACTCTTGCGCACCTGGGGAATTTGCGATTGCCGGCGATCTGAAGGGGAGGAGCGAGAGAGAAAATTCACACGTGTGTGCGTATACGAGTACCATAGGCGAAAAAAAAAAAAAAAAACAAGGAGAGGAGTTGGAAAAAACGAGGGCGTGGGTGACGACGGGAGGGCGATGGGGAGGTAGGCGGAAGTGGTTTTTGTGCGCGCGACGATAAATTCGGCGGACAGCGTTTTGCCCCCGAAAACCTATCGCAATAAATACGCGGCACGTCCGGTGCGCGGTTGAGCCGCCGCGTTATACTCTAATGCAGTGCATATGGAGCAATTTATAACGCTTCAGCGTTGGAGAGAAATAGAGAGAGAGAGAGAGAGAGAGAGAGAGAGAGAGAGAGCGAGAAAGAGCCGATCGCGTTTTTCTGCGCCGATGCACGCCACGTGCGCGTGTGCCTCTCTCTATCCTACCAGCATTGTTCCCACTATTGTTGAATTATTATTTCGTAATTTGCGTTTTGTATCTGGCGACGACTGTGCGTCTTGGTGCACACATGACCGCACGTCCAGATAAAACAGCGGCTGAACAATGACGGCGAAACAGCAAGGAGAGACGGAGAAGGAAGAGAGGATATTATAGTTCTCTTTTTTTTTTTTTTAATCCTCTTATCCATCACATTCATTGAGTTTTATAAATCATGAGAGAACATTTTAACTTGTTAAAAAGAGATTTAAAGAGATGCTAATATTCTGTATCTAGAAAGTTGAATTAAAAATTGAATTCAATTTTGCGAAAAAATGTAATTCGAACGTACATAATGGATTAATTTTGTTCAAATATGCGGCGTTTAATTATGACTCACATTTTTATCTTGCAATAGTGGCGAGCTGCTGAGAAAATAAAATGTGTCCTCGGCATGCTTGTGTGCTACAGAGTAGCCGATTAAAGATGTATTCTTTAAAATTTCATGATTTTCGAAACATTAAATAATTCCATAACTGTAATCACTAACTTTTCGCTGAGAAAAAATTATATTTAAACTTAAATTAAATAGTTATATTCACAATCAAGATTAAATCTTCCTCAAAATTAAGAATAATTTGTTTAATAATATTTCGCATATAGTCAAGAATTTTAATTCTTCTCGTGTGTGTGCTCCGTTTGAGAGATTACGATTTGATTCAAAGACAAAGCAGTAAAAAAAAAGATTCGATATATCTTTGGAGAACAAAGAAGTACTTAGTCGTAACTCTTAATAGCGACGAGAAATTATGCCTGTCATCTACAAGAGCGTATCTCCGAAGCAACAACTCCGATTGAAAGACGCGAAACCAAAGTAAACCCATAAAGAGTATCGCGGCCAGAACATCGACGTTTCCCTTAATGGTCTTAATTAAAGGACAGATCGTGAGAGAAAAAGCAGATCGATTCGACGTTGGGGATTTGTCGGCCGAGAGCTCGGCAGCGAGAAACCGCGGTTGAATCAACGAACGAGCTGCAAAATGCAAGAGCCGCGCCTGAGAAGAAGAAAAAAACCTCGGGCGAAAGAGAAACGGTGGGAGAAATTCGGGAGGGGGGAGGGGCGAGGGGTGGCGAGAGAGTTAGCGGGAGAGGCGAAAAATCGAGAAATCGTCCGAAAAGAGCATCTGGCTATTCATCGCGTTCTCCGCCGTGCACTTTCGGCGAGAGATTTATAATTCCAAGAGGGAAGGAGAGAGAGAGAGAGAGAGAGAGAGAGAGCATCAAGATTTGCGCTCGTTGGCGTTTTTCGGCCCGCGTTTTCGCTCTCGAGTCAAGACCGAAATTTTTCTAGATCGGTTCTTCCTAAATTCCGGCGCTTCTTTTTTTTTTTCTTTTTCGTTTTTTTTCGTTTTCTCGCACTCTGCCGCCCCGAATTCCATCTACTTATTCGAAAATGGCGAGTTTCCATCTGCGAAGCGCGGAGAATCCCTGTTCCCCATTACGCGGGACACGATTCTCTCCCTCTCTCTCTCTCTCTCTCTCTCTCTCTCTCTCTGCGAGACGTTCGGAATTTTTTCGTCGAAAGAAATAGAATTTCGGGACGACAAATGATAACAGAGGATCCCTTCTGTTCTAATATTCGACAAAGTAATTGGACAAAGAAAATGGAAATTTGTAAAATTCTGTTCGAAAGCTTGAGTCACATATATAGTCTACGTTTAAGTAATTTAAATGTCCTCGATTATATTATAAACATAAATCAAAGGGCATAACATTTTTATCATCTTTGTTCTAGAATTTTACAACGTTTGCAACTTTTCAGCAAGCGATATCTCATGAAGTGGAACATTACCAATGTAACAGAAATATCATTTCGCGAGACAACAATAATGCCGTCCGCCGTTTATTGCAGCGCGAGATGCATTTCGATGGTGAAATTGCTGTTCTACAAGGACATGATCAACGTTACCGCAGTATTGGGATCGGTATTATATCGTCTCTCACAGTAGTTCAATCGTGAAAACTCACCGAAAGGACATTTTGGAGAGAGGGAGACGATCTTTAACGTTCGCTCTGCCGTCTAATAGAATCGTATCATGGTGAAATGTTCGCGATTGTAACGTATCCGCGATCGCAAATGCATCCTCACGAGCTCACCGATATGCCGTTTCAACGATTTTAATGCACCGTCAATCGCTGTGTTGCACCGTTACCAATATCCAACTCGGCTATCGCGAATTTGAGAGAGAGAGAGAGACCCGGGATATCTCTTTCGAGCGAGCCCTTCTGTTCCATCTCTATCGCAAGAGTTCGTTTCTCTTCCTATTTTCCAGTCCATTACGATCGAAATAATGTTCGACAAAATGCGAGCGCGATCACGTCAGTACCAAATATTATAACGATTACGGACGCGAATGCGTTTCGCATCTCTGCGCCTTTCGATCAATGAACTGATTGATTTGATTCCGTCCATTCGCCAGCCATCTAGCCGCGCTCGTCCTTCTCGCGAAAAAAGTTTTTTTTCTCCTTTCGAATCTGATTTTTTTTCAATACCGCATTTGCGAGCGAACGGTTAATTTCTCCTAAAAGTGAGAATCAGAGGACGTGCGAAAAAAAAAGAGCGCGGAATCAATGCGAGCGACTATTGTTAGTACTTTAAAAGGCAGCGAGAGGGAAATTCGCGCGACAGTAGAAGCTCCCTCTCGACGGTGTAATAAATCTACGCCGACTATCCTTTCCGGCGAGCGCCCAAAGGTGCTCCTTGCGAAAAACGACTCCAATAAGCTGTTTGACAAGTTGCTCGGTAAGGAGAGGCGGAGAGCGGCGCTAATTATTCTCTGCTCGGAAACGATGAAATACTTGTTCAAGAAACGCTGAAATTGTTCTATATATTATAAAATATATTATAAATATCAATAATTTTATATTAATCATGAACAGAAAACTTGTGTGTGTGTGTGTGTGTGTGTGTGTGTGTGTGTATAAAGTATGTTATGAATATATTAATTTTGATTAATATATACATATAATATAAATAAATAATATAAATTAATTAATTAAAATTAATATATACATATAATATAAATAATAATATAAATAAAATTAATATCTATAACATATTTTATCTATTATATATATATATATATATATATATATATATATATATATATATGTAAAGTATGTTATGAATATATTAATTTTAATTAATATATACATATAATATAAATAAATAATATAAATTAATTAATTAAAATTAATATATACATATAATATAAATAATAATATAAATAAAATTAATATCTATAACATATTTTATCTATTATATATATATATATATATATATATATATATATATATACATAAAATATATTATGAATATATTAATTTTAAATAAAGAGAAACTGAAAAAATAAAATGTGAAAAATGTTGGATACTGTGATAAGAATAATACGTGTTCCATATCGAAAAGATATATATTATATAATTCATTTCCTACCGATCACTATCGCGCAAATTATAGAAATTTGATGTTAAGCCTGCTAGTAGTTTTATTCAAAACTGCATTTCGAAAAATGCCCTCAGATTTTATCATGAACATAAATATTATATAATTTTTTGAAACATGAATATTCAAATATTTCTTTCTACATTGTTCTAAAAATATAAATTTTTTTCAAATATAAAATTCTATAAAAATATAAAATGTAAAAATCTAAATAACAATGTGTGAGAGCAAATAAAAGTACTGAAATCGTTACTTCAAAAATATGTATAATTGCAACTTTTATAATAAAATTCTTATAATAAAAGAAAAATGACTTCTTATAACGGAATTTCATTGCTCCAATATTTCTATCTTAGAAAGTTTGATTTAGACAACCTATAATACACAGAAAAAATTTAAGGCAAAGTTCTATTTATAATTTTACACGTCACACGTTCTAACATATGTATACATCGCAATATTTATATAATTACAAGAAAATTGAAATCAGAAATGGAATTTTATCGCAAATTAAACATTGTCTATAAAGACTTTTAGAAAAACAAAATTGAAATCATGTAATAATGAAATCTCATTACGAGTTTTTATTTACTTGTTTATTTATTTATTTTATATATTTTTATTTTATTTATTTTATTTATTTATTTTTATTTATGTTATTATTTTTATTTCTTTCATTAGGATATTATATTAATTAAATTACATATGCATTTATATATTCTATACTTCTGAAAACCAGAAATATTTTATCTAATAGTATAAGAAAAAAGCCTGTCATATTTTAAAATTTATATATATATATATATATAATTATTTAATAAAATATAAATAATTAGTTAAATAAATAAAAGATCACAGATTTTATGCAATCGATTTTCAACGATTGCAGTAAGTATGTGCTTCTCGAAATATCTGAACTGAAATATCATCATTTATCTTGCCGACCTTTTACATTTTTAAAGAGATTTATATCTACAAAAATTTATATTTATGGGGAACAATGTAGAAACTAGAATATTCATGTTTCAAAAAATTATATATACATATTTATGACAAAATGTCCGCGCGTTTTTCAAACCGTGATATCGAATAAAACTACTACGGTCGAAATGTGGCAAAAATCAAATAAAAAGAAAAAGAAAAAAAAAACCAAAATCTAATAAGGACAAAAAAGAAATGGCTATAATCCTCCAGAAAAACATCGCGGTTGATTACATCGTGTCATTTGTTGTTTGAGATCGTTTATGAATTTCCGCGATCGTCGTTCAGCCTGTAAATTACCGCGCTCGCAATTTCCAGCCCCTCTCTTCTTTTTTCGCAACCGCACGTCGCCGCGCCGTTAAAACGGAAATAATGCGCGAGGAACGTACGCTGTCGGACGACCGGAGAGAGTGAATGAGGGTGAGGGTGAGTATCTCTCCACGTCCGTTCACCAGCTCCATGACCACCGGCCGCGCTATCTGCTTCGGGGAGATGTCTTTTATTGAAATGCTCGGCACGCCCGCGTGCGGTATCCTTCGGTGCTATTGGAGACATTGTGGATAGAAGAGAGAGGATCGGGGGACGAAGGGATAGAACGGAGTCGGAGCAAGAAGTGTCGGGACCGGATGTAAAGTTCAGCAATTCGCTATCTTGTAACTGAAGATCACCAAAGAAGAGCAAAACCGACCGCTCGAACCTGCGACAATGTGTCGGGCGACATCATCGGAGAAATGAATTTCAAACACAGCGTTTATAATCGACTGAAGAAAAACATCAAATCCGATAGTTTAACCAAACAGGATTATTCAGTTTGCGTGATATTTTTAATATATCTAGTGATTTTACCAACAATATATGAAAGTAAAATTTTTTTAAAATGTATTATTTACATAAATAAAAATAATTGTATTTTTATATCTTTGCAAATATTATAATAAAAAAATATTTAATATTTTATTATAATATTTTTTTATAATATATATATTATAAATTATATATTTTAATTATATATATTATAAATATTAAATATTTTATTATAATATATTTTATTATAATATTATAATATATAATATTTTATTAACAATAACAGAATGATTAAAATCGAATGATAATAAAATGTGATCCGTACGATTTTATACTTGATATCGCGAATAAAGATAATGCAAGTTTGTAAAAATAATAAATTTCCACAGATAAAAGTTTTTGATGCAATTGCAACAAAGTAATTATATTTATATTATACTTCTCGATTCTTAAATCATTTTCTATGTTTTCAGCAAATTCATAAAGGCCATGAAAGTAATGCGAAGTAGTAGTTACCAAACTGTCATAGACAGACGTAAAGTTTAATGATTTGTTGTCGCGTAAGAATTTGTTATTAAGAAAACGACAGAAGATATACGAAACAAATTATAAAACTTTTAAAAGCTTTTGTGTAACGAATAATTTCTTTGAAACATGTCAAAATTATTTGCGTATTTATATTTTTTCTTTAATGTTAGTTTTATCGTTATTAAAATATCATTCATCCGCACTTTATTTACAATCAACAATAATAGCATTAGTTTCGAAGAATTGAAGCAGAATATCGGTAAAATTTTCAAAGAAATTGAAAAAATATTGTTAGAATTATTAATAAGAATTAAAGTTTTGCCAATAAAATAAAACTACATGCTTTGTATGCATTAACATATATTATTTCTCACATAAAAATGTAAAAATTAATTATATCAATTTATATCCTAATAACAAACAAAATTTCGTAATAAACACATCGCAAATCTCTTTTCAGAAACAAATAATTGCATGCGCGGCTGGTCCAATAAAAAGTTAATTAATTACGAAGCGATAACATTACCTTTGGTAAATCAACGTCAAACGAGTCGCATTATATTTCGAGTCATGTCACAGTCAAATTATCGCGTAATTTAATAACCACTTTAACAGCTGATACGAAAATTACGGCCGATTATTTAAATGCAGGAGACAATAATCGCGGCAAGCTAGCAGAGACAGGAATATAGCAACTTTGGCTTCGCGAAAGCACGAAAATTCTCGACGGTATAATATGTCCATAGGCAGCTGTATCGGCGAGAGAGCGTTTATTTCAAAGTTTATCCATTAAGTGCATTGACTAAGGAGCGAAGTGTATGGCGCCGTCGTCGCCGACTTTATAATCGGGAATTTTCCCAAGAACTAGGCGCCGCGCCTTGGTATTCAATTTATTATTACTCGAAACGGTGAAAAGATTATTCGATATCGAATTAATAGAAGAATCTCAACTTTCGAAAAAATCTCGAATAATTTGCAACTTTTCCCAGTGCGTAAACTACGCTTCGATCAACATTTTTCTTATTCATCGATTATATAAACTATTATTTTCTATAATTTATTTAGCCATATATTTTTTTTTTAATTAACAATATTTATTAATCGAGATAAGATAAGTCCAAGACAGAAGAATTATATATATTTTTGCTTCCTCATAAAGGAAGGTTTGTTTTCATGAAAACATATTTTTCTTTTAATTTTTGATGTCCATCAGAATGTTTTAAAAATGTTCTAAAAATCACATTTTACAAAATATCTGTATGTGTGTATAAAAAAGACGCGATTGCTCTAACTTCCGCAAATTTTGAGATATCGGCCTACATTTTTTTACATGAATAGAAAATCATTAATTTGGTTTGTTGGTATTGAATTTAGCTAGGATTGAAAAATTTATTTTTTTTTAATTTTGAATTTTTCTAAAAAAATTTTGATGTGATTGCTCTAATTTCCGCAAATTTTGAGATATTGGGTTAAATGCTTTTACATGAATAGAGTATCCTTAAAGGGTGGGTGGTATTAAAGAAAATTGATATTGATAAGAATTAGTGAAAGGGTTTATTTTTTGAAATTTTGAATTTTTTCAAATTTTCAAATTTTGAATTTGTCCAAATTTTTTTCCCTGAATAAAGTATTATTAAAAGTTGGTTGATATTAAATTTAGCTAGAATTAAGAAAGAGATTTATTTTTTGAAAATTTCAAATTTTTCCCAAAAAGTGTGTGGTTGCTCTAACTTCTGCAAATTTTGAAATATGGAAATACAATTTTTTACATGAATAAAGTATCATTAAAGATTGATTAGTATTGAATTTAGCTAAGATCGATAAAGGAATTTATTTTTTTTTAATTTCAAATTTTTCCAAAAAATATGTGGTTGCCTTAACTTAACTTTCGCAAATTTTGAGATATCGGGCTAAATATATTTACATAAATAGAGTATCGTTAAAGAATGATTGGTATCGAATTTGATAAGAATTGGTGAAAAGCTTCATTTTTTGAAATTTTAAATTTTTCTAAATTTTGAAATTTTTGATTTTTCCAAATTTTTTTACATAAATAGGGTATCATTAAAGATTGGTTGGTATTAAATTTAGCTAGGATTAAGAAAGAGATTTATTTTTTAAAAATTTCAAATTTTTCCCAAAAAGTGTGTGGTTGCTCTAACTTCTGCAAATTTTGAAATATGGAAATACAATTTTTTACATGAATAAAGTATCATTAAAGATTGGTTAGTATTGAATTTAGCTAAGATCGGTAAAGGATTTTATTTTTTTTTAATTTCGAATTTTTCCAAAAAATATGTGGTGCTTTAACTTAACTTTCGCAAATTTTGAGATATCGGGCTAAATATATTTACATAAATAGAGTATCGTTAAAGAATGATTGGTATCGAATTTGATAAGAATTGGTGAAAAGCTTCATTTTTTGAAATTTTAAATTTTTCTAAATTTTGAAATTTTTGATTTTTCCAAATTTTTTTACATAAATAGGGTATCATTAAAGATTGGTTGGTATTAAATTTAGCTAGGATTAAGAAAGAGATTTATTTTTTAAAAATTTCAAATTTTTCCCAAAAAGTGTGTGGTTGCTCTAACTTCTGCAAATTTTGAAATATGGAAATACAATTTTTTACATGAATAAAGTATCATTAAAGATTGGTTAGTATTGAATTTAGCTAAGATCGGTAAAGGATTTTATTTTTTTTTAATTTCGAATTTTTCCAAAAAATATGTGGTGCTTTAACTTAACTTTCGCAAATTTTGAGATATCGGGCTAAATATATTTACATAAATAGAGTATCGTTAAAGAATGATTGGTATCGAATTTGATAAGAATTGGTGAAAAGCTTCATTTTTTGAAATTTTAAATTTTTCTAAATTTTGAAATTTTTGATTTTTCCAAATTTTTTTACATAAATAGGGTATCATTAAAGATTGGTTGGTATTAAATTTAGCTAGGATTAAGAAAGAGATTTATTTTTTTTAAATTTTAAATTTTTCCCAAAAAGTGTGTGGTTGCTCTAACTTCTGCAAATTTTGAAATATGGAAATACAATTTTTTACATGAATAAATCATCATTAAAGATTGGTTAGTATTGAATTTAGCTAAGATCGGTAAAGGAATTTATTTTTTTTTAATTTCGAATTTTTCCAAAAAATATGTGGTGCTTTAACTTAACTTTCGCAAATTTTGAGATATCGGGCTAAATATACTTACATGAATAGAGTATCGTTAAAGAATGATTGGTATCGAATTTGATAAGAATTGGTGAAAAACTTCATTTTTTGAAATTTTAAATTTTTCTAAATTTTGAAATTTTTGATTTTTCCAAATTTTTTTACATAAATAGGGTATCATTAAAGATTGGTTAGTATTAAATTTTCTAGGATTAAGAAAGAGATTTATTTTTTTGAAAATTTCAAATTTTTCCAAAAAAGTGTGTGGTTGCTCTAACTTTCATAAATTTCGAGATATCAGGCACAATATTTAGACATAAATAAAATATCATTAAAAGATGGTTAGTATTGAATTTGGACGTATTTATAATTACGATTACTCATATTATGGAGGAAGGGAAATAAAATTATGAGGAAGCAATGTGCAAGTTTCTAATTTGCACAATTTTTTACTTATTTCATTTTTATATGCCTAAAATATCTCTCGTATAATAATTGTAATACGTGGAAATTCACAAAGAGAGGATGATTCATGTAGATTCACTCTATCTGTCGCAATATCTCGCAGGTTTTTTCGACTTTTCGTCCATATTGGCGTGCATGTACTCGATGCACTCGATGCACACGATGGCCCGGAATTCCGTTTTTCCTTCTGATTCTGTCAGCGCGCCACGAACTCGTACCTTATTTTCACTGTCCTCGCCAGAAATCTGTTCACCGAGCAAAACTGCGGATCGAACGAATTCGTTACGACACACGAGAGGACACGAGGACAAAAAAACAGCGCGCGTGACATCTGCTGTCATCGGGGCGGGGGCGGCACCTTTTTTGTAATAAAGCGTTCGGAAATCCCAGAAAAAGCGTCATCGCGGATTAAGCGGACGACCGATATTAAAGTGCAATCTGAAATTCGACGGTCGCGGAAAAAAAGAGACGAAGCGTCGGAAGCGTTGGTTATTATTTGCACGGCAAATGGCCGTTTAATGGTCGACGTTGCGGATATGTTGCGGAAGCATTGTTCACGTCCCGATCCGTCCCCTTCGAGAAGCCATAAAATAAACGCTATTTTAATCTTACACGTCAGCTATAGATGACAAGATTTTTTTCCATTTCGAATATATTTTAGCAATTAATTATCCAATTAAAATAAATGGAAAAACCTTATTAAATGCTTATTGCAGATCATCATTCAGACGTTAGAAAATTTATTCTTGCTGACCATATGTCGGCGGATCATAAAAGTTTCACACCGTAAAAGTTTGAGTCTCTTACATGATTCTATTCTGACAGTTTGAGATTAATAAACTTTGTTAAGCACCTCGCACATTGTCTGTCACTGCAGACTGTGCTGATCGCAAAAAATTCATCATTAATATCTCAACGAAAGACGAATGCAAATTCATTGATTTAGCGATACTTTTTTCCAATATACGTCGCACAGTTGACATTAAGCCACGTGGAAACGAATAGAAATCACGTAATGTCGTGTGGCGGGAGGGAGGTGGATGGGGTGGAAGAAGAAGCGAAAGATAAAAGCGAATCGAACCAAATATTACATCACGCCATTATCAACAGGTTCTTTCCATTTAAGTATTTATTGGCAAACATCCAACGACGGCGACCTTGAAGGGATTGTGAAAGAACGCGTGCTCCCCATCCCCTTTCGCTTCCTTTCCGCGACAAAAGGTAGAGATCTCGTTTTATTTAACGTCGCGAGAATTGCACATCTGCGCCGCATCCTTACGGATCGAATAGTTAATTCATGTCAGTCGTCGCTCCTGCATGATTTGTACATCCTAAAATTGTCAAATCTGAAGCAGCAAACTTAGAGCTGAGCTATTATGAAAAATGTGAAGACAGAATGTAGAGTAAAAATTCTTTCTCTATCGAGAAACAGAAGCATGATAAGAAATAAGAAAATATATATAGAGTGCCTCTAATCACTCGTACGAATCTTTTAAGAAAAAGAGAAGTGAAAATTTTATCAAAAATCGCAAATATTTCAAGAATTATTCTAATCGGTATTTCGCTCCATTGTATTTTCAATTTCGAGGCTGATCGAAAATGAGCTATCTAGAAAAAAAAATCAGAAAAAAAATCAAATTTTCATGAATCATCAAATTTTTTAAATGGAACATGACATATTTTATTTAAGATTTGGATTGGTCTTAAACATTTTTTTCTAAAATAAACACTTAGCTTGAACGAATACACATTAAAATTTGCATAGAAATGCAGTTTAAATTTTTTTTATTTGTCACACTCAAAATTATTTCCAAATTATTAATAAATATTTAATCTCTTATGTAATAAAGTTTACTAACCAGGTTACTCTCCAATATATTATTTTATAAATAAACAATTGAAATAAATTTGTTATTAAAATAATAACAAATTTATTTCAATTGTTTATTTATTTTTGCAAATAAAATTTCTTTATTTATGTTTATGTACAATCCAAATTTACAATGAAAAGTGCCACGTTTTATTCAAAAAATTTGACTTCAGATTTGGTTATTCCATTTCCTATTTAGCTACATCCTGTTCGCAAATCACCCTTTAAAAATCATTTCAAAGTCAGTAGAAACATAAAAAAAAAAAAAAACTGTTTGCGACAAAAGTTTCTTATTATTTGCCGAGAAATCGGAATCTGCAATAAAAAAATGCCATGTCCCATTTAAAAAATTCGACTTCTTCTGAACAGATTCCATCCGGTCAATACCGGAAGTTGAAAATCACCATAAGGTCATCGAAATTTCTGCGATTTTTGATAAAATCCACTTGAATCACATATTGCTAGAAAAGAATCGATTTATCGGATCAATGCGAATCTTCAAATCGCATCTCGATTATCAAAAAGGGTGCTCAGCTGCTACGTCATTCAAACGCGGGAAATCCCCGAGGACCGCGGGCCATCGGCCAAGTCGGTCGCGAGAAATACGGAAAATACGAAAGGCATTAGCGCGCCGGCTGCTACCGGATGTGCAACACGTACGTACGCGCGCGCGCGCGCGCGCGTGTGTGTGTGTGTGTGTGCGCGCGCACATGGCCAGAGGAGCAAGAAGTTTTTCCATCGCTCTAGCGAAAATTGCGTCGGGATGGTTAATGGTCGTCACGAACGGACGGGGCCCATCAGCCATGCCGGAAGAACGCATCCCGAGAACAGCGGACGAGAAATACGTGGCAGGGAGAAAGAGGAGGGGGAAGGGTAGAGTATCAGCGCTTCGTTTACCGCCACCGAAACCACTTCCTGACCCGCGCCGAGAACGCTTTCCTCGCTTGCGAACGAAACGGGGATAACGTTGTAACGATATTCTTCTCCCGCGAAGAGTTGATAGAGTCGAGAATTCTGGGTTAATTGGTAGAGTAAAATTTTCTTCGCGCAAGCTCAATCTGCGATAATAGTTTCAAACGTCGTACTGTATTATATAATTCATTTAGTCTCAATGTTTATAGATATGTATTGCTTTCTCATGGAGAAAGCTTTGTTTTCATGAAATTTTTTTTTTTTCAAATTTCGATGCCAATGTATTCAGAATGTTCTAAAACATCGAAAAAAAACATGTTTTTACAAAATGTCGAGTAGGTGTGTATGTATGTTTGTATGTGCATCAAAGGACGTGGTTTGATTATCTGCTGTAAATTTTAAGATAATGAGCTAAAATTTTTTATATGAATAAAGTATCATTCAAGGTTGGTTGGTATTGTTCTTGGCTAGGATCGATAATAAGGGGTTTATTTTTTATAAAATTTTAAATTCTTCAAAAAAAGGTGTCTTAATTTCCGCAAATTTTGAGATATTAGGCTAAATATTTTTACATTACTAGACTAGCATTAAAGAATGGTTGGTATTGATTTTAATGAGAATTGAAAAAATTCATTTTTTATAAAATTTTAACTTTTTCTAAAAAAAAAAGATGTAGTTGCTCTAACTTCATTAAATTTTGAGATATCGGGCTAAATATTTTTATATTAATACAGTATCATTAAAGCATGATTGGTATTGAATTTGATTAGAATTGTTGAAACGGTTCATTTTTTTATGAAATTTTGAATTTTTCGATAAATGTTTTTCACGACCTAATTTTTGCAAATTTTTTAAAGATTAGATTAAATTGTTTTATATGAATAGAATATCATTAAATTATGATTGGTAAAACTATTTTAAAGTCTCGGAAACTGATATCATTTCAATTTGTAATTACGATTACTGATATTATAAAAAAAAAGAAAATAAAAATTATGAGGAAGCCATCCACACCATCCTTAATCTTATAATAATAAAACAAAAAAAATTGTGCAAATTTTTAATTTGCACAATATATAGATATAGATGTACAATAGTAGCAAAAAATTGTCAAAATTAAAAAGAAAACATGTTTCTTACGTTTATACTGTTTAAAAAATTAAAAAAATAAATTTGGGTTGTGAAAAAAATTTAAGTATCACAAAATAATATGGATTTTGACGTCTTCGTAAAAGAAAATAGTTGTAATTAATATTTTTCCTAATTTATGGCAAAAACTTTTGATTGTGAATATCCTCTGAAATCAACTGCAAAAAACAATGAAAAACGAGTAATTTGCAGAAAGAAAAAAAGAGACAGATAATATTTTTCTACAATTTTTAGTAAATAACTTTTAAACGAATTAGTGAATCTAAATCAAGTTTTGCACAAATATTTATTAGAATTTTTTTAATATATGTGAAATTTTTATTTCATTGGTAATATTTTTTCTTTGTCAAATTTGTCAATAAGTGCTACAATAGGCGATTTTCCATAAGAATCAATAGTAACTTTAAATTTAAATAACTTCCAAACCATTAAGAGAATTATGCTTAATTTTTGCACAAATATTGAGAAGAAATAGTAGAACAATCTATGAAATTTTAATGCTTTTGTTAATATTTCGATATATGTCACATACATCCTTAATGACTGCGATATTATTTACTCACTGTTCAATTTATTTTATTATTACACATTTGATAAACATTGACAGTTTCTTCTCTAGTAAAAGCAACATCAATACAATATCTAATACATTTAAAAATTAGTTAGCTTTATTTAGCATTGATAAAAAGCATATACTGAAAAAGCGATATAAAAGAAAAAAATTGAGGATTACACGGCCGTGTTTAACGATTTACATTCGTCCCCGTCATGGGCGGTCACGCGGTAAGAACAGAACGCGTGGGATTAAATTCAGAATAGATGTAAACCGCGGAGAGAGAGACAAATGAAAAGGACATCAAGAAAAACGTCTCTCGCTCGGTGGATCTTTAAAACGTGCGCGCGCGCGCGTCGTAAGAAAAATAATTAAGAAGCTCGTCGTCGACTTTACGTCCCAGTCGGACGCCAGCGGTTTACGGCGAGAAAGAAAAAATGGAAATAGTGCAGGGACGTTGGCTTGATTATCGTCGGATACCAGCAGCGGTAGTGGCGAATATCTCAAGAAGAATAGTTAAAATTTAAGGGAATCCGTCTTGCGGCGGTCTGTGAAACGGCGGTGGATATACTAACCGCACGCGCGAAACAATGAATTCGTACTTTAGAATGTAAATGTTTCTCTCATGCGGATTAAGTACACCGTACACAAGCATCTCATTAGAATGCTACAGTAGAGCAAATTTCATTAAGCACAGTCAAAAAAACCACTAACACACACTATGCTATACAAAATTATATAGGGTGTTCTAATTAGACCGGTAAACTTCACGTGGTTGAAGAACACCATAACAAGCCAATTTTGTCAATAAACTCGTGTCTACAAATGAGCCGTTTTGACATTGAAGCAAAAATCTTTGACAAAAATTATTTTTTCAAAATTTTATTAACATAGTTAAATAGAGATATTTCTATAGTAAAACTTTTGTATAAAATATTTTTTGATATCTCGAATAATTTTCGAGATATATCGAGAAAAGTAAAAACCCGCTCTACTTATGAAATTGATTTCAGAGAAATAGAAAAATGATTTCATGTCTTAAAATTTTTTAAGTTTTTCGGACGTAACTGGAAATTTTTCTTTTTTATAATTTTTAAATTTATCTATTTATCCTTCCTCCCTTCCTACATCTATATGAAGTTTCATCAAAATCAGAATTTTCGGATTCGCGACATTTCCTGGTTAATCTTTGATTCTCTAATGCCAAAACGGTTCATTTACGAACATAAGTTTATTGGCAACATTAGCTTGTCTTAACATTCTTTATAATTACCTGAAGTTTGTCGAATTCTGGGATATTTTGTATGCATATAGAATGTCCCAGAATAAATCAATTGGTGTAAAAAAACAAATAATTGTTCTTAATAAAAATACATTATAAATAATTACATACTGTTTCTTAAAAACAATATTTTTTCTACCTAATTGATTTGCCTCATTATTTTGTATATAAAAGTATTATGGTAAGAATATTGAAAGCTAAATATTTTACAAGATATTTTATATTTTTATCAAAATATATCAGAATAAGATATAGAATAACTCAAAAAATACTTAATGAAAAAATACTTTATTATAGTATTTTGAAAAACTCTCGAGATAATCTATAAGAATATGCAACGAAAAATAAAAGGTCTTATTTAAGAAATTAAAAGTGACCTTCACGTGACCTTCACGTGACCTTCAAATGACTATCCAAGATCAAATCATTGCCACCATTTTATGTCCCCCTTGAAATTATACAACTCTTGTTTGAATCTTTTTTATTTATGGAGAATTACACAAAATATATCAAAATGCATTATTTAAAATAGGACACTCTATATATATATATATATATATATATACATATATATATATTCGCAACATGCGCACATAACAAAACACAAAACTAATCCTAACTTTGTTTCAGTTGCGCAAGCGTGTTTTCAATGAATGTTTTAATTTTGAACCCTAGAGTTTAAACTCTCAAAAAGTGTATGTAACTGTTATATTTTACTCTCTTTTATTGCTTCCTATTTTTGTTTATAGACAGCACTTAATCAAACGAAATTGTCTCTATACTTCTCTCTCTTTTTCATATCTCATTATCTTAGTTGATAATGTTTCAATTTTTTTATTGCGGCAAATAAGCGCAAATATTTAACTGCGGGATAACGAAGCGCTATTATGACCGGGAATAATGCACCGGACGGTTTACACCTGCGCCTGCCAACGGCATCTAACTCGCTTGCAATTACACCTGTCTCCTGAGAAATTAAACGCAACCGCAATAATCGGCCCGCCGAGACTTCGCCAACAATACATACATTCCGCGCTCGCGCGGAAAACTATTTTCCGCAGACAGATCGACTGTGGGATTGTGCGTCGTTACGTCACGTTACTATTTGTAACGATCGGACAGTGAGCGTGTATAAAATTGAGAAACGCCCGATGCTGCGACGACGATGGTCAAATGGTACGGGAAAAGTTATGGCCGCGCGAAATTGGCACGCTCCGCGGATCACGGTGCACGCGAAAAATTGGAAAAGCGGCAAACGGCGAGATGGTAGAACCGGGGATGTCTCGCGAGCTCTCCGGTCCTATTAGATCTGAAAATACTGCGAACATGTGCTGAATAAGAAACATGAGCTCAGTCGGATTCTCTAGGGGAAGGAAATTAAAGAAAAAAGAAGTGACGCGGAGGTGGTGGGAGTGGGGAGGGGGAGGGAGGAGGGGGGGAGGGAAGGAGGAAATGGATGAAATGTAAATGTACTTTTCTCGTACAATCAAAGCAAACTGATGAGTTCATGAAAAAATTTGCGTCGCATTGAATTCATAGAAACGCTCAAATCTTCTCTTTTACTATAATTATTTTCGTAATATTATTTATTCGCGAATAATCGTACGAATAAGTACGTAATGTTGCAAATATATTAAATTGTATCTTAATCTCATTGCTGCTTCTAACTCTTTCTTAAAATAAGAAATTAAAAATGTTAAAAAAAAAAAAATAATTCACTTATTCCATAATAATTTCTTCTCATCATAATAATTCCATTAATAATAATAATAATTTATTAATTCTGTTTGTATGTGTGTTCGCGGATATGTGCAGCTATAATATTAAAGAGAAAGTTTAAAATGCCATTGACAAGAAAATATCTTTGATTGAACGTGCAAAGTGCGAATCGCAGAGTCATCAACAGGTCCTACGAGTCAGCCAAAAGTCATTGGCAGTACTCCAAAGTTCGCGAGAGACATGCAGCACACAGATGTTCGGAACAAGCGTTGCAGAACAAGAGAAAAAAAGAGAAGTTTCTTATATATATATATATATATATATATATATATATATATATATATATATATATAAGAGCTCTACATGGAAGAAATCGGAAAAGCGATCGAAAGAAATTCGTGCATTCGGCGCAGTTGCGTCCATTTATGATGGTTCAAGTTTTATCTGGATTCATGCGAATTTCACTCTTTGACACTTTAACCCATCTTACCGCTGTAATGAAAGAAATAATGAAAAACGATGGAGGAAAAATGGAATGTTCTAAGAAAAATGTGTTGGCTTTGATAATAGGTCTTTATTGATTAATAAATTTTCAGTTTCTGACTTTTTCCATAGAAATTTTGATGAACATAAATCATATGTTTAACCGCGTTTAATTTTCTTAAATTGTTTTTACTTCTACTATCAATATCTTTAATAATAATTTGAATTTATATTATATTTTATCTTGAATACATTGAGGAGTATAATAGCAAAAACAACGCGAAATTAATATTCGATTATGCATATCTTTAATCGATGAATTTTATTACGTTTTATTGTCAATATTTAGAGATGCTGATCGATAAATATCGTTTGCGCACGAGAATCGAGGTACATATCATAACACATCTAATATACCTGAAGTAAAAAATTCGTAAATATAAGTTTTTACTGATAAAAACGCTTATGATAAAGACGAGACGGAATCGAAAAAGTTACTGCTTCTCTGCATGAATATTATTTTTAGCGTCTTATTAGTCGTGGAACTAATAAAACTTTCGTAACAATTCAACGCGATTCTGTCAAAGAAACGTTTGCAACTTTAGCAAGCGTGGCGATCAATACTCGCAATCGGACATGCAATGCCAAAATTATATCGGCCAAGATATTGCATCTTCAACAGGTTTCAATTTAAAGATATTGAACCTTCCTCCCCTCTCCCCCCTCCATTCCTCCACTTTCCCCATTCAAAGAGATTATATCAATAAAAAATATAATTGAACGAAGATTAAATGAAAAGAATATATCAATATTATATATATATATATATATATAATGTTGTGTAAAGTATAAAAAAAAATAAATAATTTTTATAAAAAAATATATGCAAATAATTGCATACTTTTTTTAAAAAACAATTATTCTCTGTACACCATTTGATTCATCTTATTATTCTGTACATAAAAGTATTACGATACAATTATCGAAAACTAAATAATTTTCGAGATATTTTATATTTTATACTAAAATATGTCAGACTAAGATACAAAATAACTCAAAAAATTCTTAATGAAAAAATACTTTGTTATAGTGTTTCGGAAAGCTCTCGACATAAGCTATAAGAATATGCAATAAAAAATAGAGGATCCATTTATGAAATTAAAGGTGTCCTTGACTTGACCTTAACGATGCCATCCAAGGTCAAACCAATGACACTATCTTATGTTCCCCTCAAAACCATACAATTTTTGTTCAAAGCGTTTCAATCTGACCTTGAGAATGGTACGGATCGCATGAACGCATGTAGGTGCGTAGAGTGGTGTGCGTGCATGTGTGTGTGTGTGTGTGTGTGTGTGTGTGTGTGTGTGTATTAATTTCTGCAATTCTTTAACACAGATACATACATTAAATATAATTATTGTATAATTATTATTTATTAAAACTACTATATTTATTAAAGCTACTATACTCTAATTAATTTTTTTAATCTTATTTATATTTTTTATTTATTAATAAATGAGCTGCAGAAGCTCATTGTAACAATAATAATGTAATATGTCAAATGTTGATATAAATGTCTTTTTCATTTACAAGTTATTTATAACAAATTTATAAATTTTGAACATGCACACAATACTAAATATATATAAATTTTACATAAAATAATTCTCGAATTAATATTCTATTAAAGTAATATGTATTTAAAATTGACTGAAGAGGAAAATGATTTATTTGTATAATCCTGTAAATTTACTTCAATCTCCAATTAAAAGCCATAACTGCATTCCGAATATTGCATTTAAAAATTGATAAAAAACGCAACCCTTTTCTTCTATCAATATTTAATATATCTCTTTAAAAATTCCGAATGGGCGATTCATAAAACACCTTAAATACGACACTTGTAAGGAAAGGGTTAAGCGTGCGCGTAATTGCCAAGGGCATTTCTTGAAACGCAACGAGCTGGAGAAAGATCATCAACAGGTCGCCGCGCAAAAGCTCACGTTCCTCCCTTAACGATGTTTCAACGACTTGATGATGTTTCAATAAACGATCTAGAGAGATAACCACTCAATCGGCTGACGCCAAAAAATACGAACATATTTTAATATAACGCTCAAGTTGGGAATAGCGAGCGCTTTGCAGTTTGTAACTCTAAGCGATTAAATGTCTGCGAAATTAATTTCCTTCCAAGCAAGACTGCGGAATCTATATTATAACGCTAATAATTCTATCTATAATCTTCCACGAAATTATTTTCTTTCTAAGGAATTTAATAAAGTAGTGAGTTGCTAATATATACATCCTAATTTTCTGATTGTGGCATTTGAAAAAAAAAAAAAATACAAAATTGTTAAGATCAATTTCCAATATTAAAGAAGAAAGTGTGAAAAATATATATGGTATATATTATTTTAGAGCTTTATTTCTATCCGTAAATTCAGATGATTCTAATAAATTAAATTAAATTTTTTGTGAATCCAATATACACATACATACATACATACATATATGAAATTGGCAAAGAAAATTTAATTCCGTTGATTGAAATTTATCTTCAGTACATTTCTAGAGCAATGGATAACAATAATATTTGAAAACACCTTTAATTTAATAGAGAATATTAGATATACATTAAATGCTTTCATTTGAGTCAAATAAATCATAAAACGAAGATAACAATTCTGTCAAATAAAATATACCTCAATGTATATATTCAAAAAATTTTCACAGATTTTTACATTTACTTTTCGCTATAAAAAGTAATAGGGAATTGGCACTGTCTTGTTTTCGAGCATTCTTTCAAAATAACAAAGTAATTTGTTTTATATTGTAAGCACAATATTTAATTACTAATTTTTGACTCAGTGTCTCGATTATTATAATTATAAATTTATTTATTTATTATTATTATTATATATTTACGCAAAAGTATAATGATAAGCTGCGATAAAAAATTATATTACTACATTTCTGAAACAATCTTCCTTCTAAAAAATTTCCTTACGGATCTTGATCCTAAATTCTAAAGTACATCATACCAAAATCCAAGTAAGATATTGTAAGAGATGGACGTTGCTTTTTGAGCCAAGATTTAGGGAATGCGAAGCCGATTTTTCCTCAGCAAATATTTGATCAAACGCCGTTTTATTTCCAAGCTTTTAACTTTCGATACATAACATCTCGATAATCGCACAAAAGATCCTTATTTAAATAAATTAAACTTATAATTAATGATTTTTTTTTATATATACTATCCATGTACACTTTTATCAGAAACAGTCCTTTAAGGTTCCAGTTCCGTTTATCACTTCAAGATTAAAACATTCTTGACATTAAACATATGTTCTTGCCGCTAGCTGTCTGTAGAATGTAAAAAAAAAAAAAGGAAAAGCTACTTGTTTAAGGTCACTCATACAAGAAAAAGACTCACCCCATTAGAAGCGCTGCGCCACGGTGCGCCGAGCGGTTCTCGCAAACTGGTTCGCCCACTCGGAGGAAAATAATGAGGATAAGGCCAACGACGACGAGGACGAAAGACACCTTACGGATCGCGGCCTCAAAAGCATAGCACTGTTCGCGGACCCGTTTTCGCAATATACACGTACGCAGCCTTCTATGCACGAGAGTGGCGGGCTGCCGCGCGCGGTTTCGCTCGTGGGGGTGTCGCGCTGCGACTGTAGCACAATCGCTACCCTCTCACGCTCTCACGGTCTCCATCCCTCCGGACCGTCCTCTCCCTCACTCCAGCGACCCTCTTTATCTGCCTGAACCCCCCCTCTCTCTCTCTCTCTCTCTCTCTCCTTTCTCTCACTCTCTCTAGCCTGCT
Source organism: Cataglyphis hispanica (assembly GCF_021464435.1). Lineage (NCBI taxonomy): Eukaryota > Metazoa > Arthropoda > Insecta > Hymenoptera > Formicidae > Cataglyphis > Cataglyphis hispanica. Next base: position 5,413,344 of record NC_065962.1, on the reverse strand, counting down.
TATCTCAACCCCCCCGGACACCTCTCTTCTCCACTCAGCCTCACGGTTTCTCTCTCGCTATAATATCCCCCACCACCGACCCGTCTAGCCACTCCTGGAGCGGCGAAGTGCCTTTTCGAAACGAAGCCCTCGCGGCGATACTTTCCCGCTAACGGAAACAACCAAGCTTTCGGGCTACTACGAGAGGGTAATACCGCGGGATCGCCGGCTGCATTGACTGCGCTGACTGCACTGACTGCACTCTCACACGGGCCGCCGATCTACACGGGCCGGTCGGAAGGTTTCGAAAAGCTCGCGCATGATCGGCCGATTAGCCCGCGCACCCCATTCTCGTCCCGAGAAATCGCGCCGCGCGTCATCTCGCCCCGTCCCTGTCCTTATGCATCGCACGCATGCGGGTTTTTGATGCGATGGCGAGAGCTCCGGGATATCACGTGTTGCTGCGGCACGGGAAGTCGCCGAATGTGTCGGATACACGACGTCGAGGGGGGGAGGGAGGGGAGGAAGGGGCGAGAGAGCGGATCTGTATACCGTCTCGACTCGGTGGTTTTATCTCGTTCTTATTAGTCTCTTATTTTTCTACAACTTCATCTCTTGCACTTTAGAGCTTCAAAATTTTTATCATTAACTTTCGCATTTTATTTTTTTTTTTTTTTACATTTTACAGAGTCGATTAAATGCAATCCGAAATTTCCTTCATTCTTTCATTTTCTTAATTAGACTTTTTTTTTTAACATTTACTATCAACTGTCAATTACAATTAATACAAATATTTCTATGAAATAAATGCGATTCTTTCTCCTCTTCTTCCCCCTTCCCCTCTCCCTCTCTCTCTTCTTCCTTTTTTCTCTTCTTCTTAAATGTTTTACTTCAATGAATATACTGTAATTATTTTCACCAATAATTTCATCAAAAATACAAATACGTATCTGAAGAAAGAGTAGGGAAATGTAATCTGTAACATTTCTTCAAAAAAGCCTCCATTTATCGTGGCGTTTATAGCCGGGTTTTGTGTTTGCACGAGCACGCGAGCTCGGTGCATTTAATAACATTATTCAGTCGCATGCTGCGGAAGAAAAGCGAAGTTTCGTGGAATTATTATTATTTCCAGTGGAATGCCACCACTAACAACTGTATATGCGCGCGCACGCACACGAAATATCTTATTACGGCAGGTGTGTTCGAGGCCGTGTTCGTAACTTTCTCCTTCGAATTCCATTAACTTTACGTGAAAATTCCGGAAACGTTTCAGGAAAATTCTTCCAACGAAATAATTGCCGTTCTCGCGATATCGCGGGGAATCTCGGCCGCGTGCCGGAAGCGTGCTTAGTGAGGGAAAGAGAAAGGGGGGGGCGCGGGAGGGGGAGGGGGGGTGAGGAAGAACGTATATTATTTTTCGTTATACTCGCCATACGACTATAATGCGTGGTACACGCTGCATGGGTCCCATATATGTCGCAATAAATATGAAAGTGCCTTCCAGACTATGCTATTCTCAACGACATGAAATGAAAAGATTTATAGCATGATTATAATTCGAATAAAAATGTTTTAAATGATCGCGCGTGAATATAATAACAATTGATGTAGAATAAAATCTAGCATTAATAATATATAATATATATAAAATGTAGCATTAATAATATATAATGTTATAGAGCGTGTCTAAATAAAAATTGCGAAAAATTTTAGGAGATGATTCTTTCTAGAAAATTAAAGGGCTCTTTCATATAAACATATTATATTCCTCCCTGAGAAGTTACACTTCTTCAAAGATAGAGGTGAAAATTAATTTTTTCTTTTTTTTTTAAAATTTTGGACAAATTAAAAAAATAAAATTTAGTGAATATTTTTTTATTTTATTCTAAAATTTTACTTCTCATAACTCAAAATCTGCCATTTAGCACAGTGCATAATAATGTATTTTATTTTTTTTCTTGAAAACTATTAATTTTACGAAAAAAATAAAAAAAATAAAAAAGTTTCTAAAAGAATCAAGCTTTTCAATGCATATTTTTAGATCATATTCCGATCTGCTCTAATAAAAAATTGAATAGGGGTTGTTAGTTTCATCTTCTTATAACAAGGAAGATTTAAAAAATATTAATAAATATTCTTTTTAGTGGAAAATGTCCATCAAATTTTATTTTTTTAAATTATCCAAAATTTGAAAAAAAAAATTTAATTTTCACTCTCCCCTTGGAGGAGTGTAATTTTTCAGAACGGATTATAAAAATATTTATATGAAAAACAGCCCTTAATTTTTGATAAAGAATCATCTAAAATTTTTCCCACTTATTTAGAAACATCATATTTAATACATTATTTTACACATAAAATTATTCACGTATTAAAAGAGAGACACGTAATATATTTTTAAGAAACAACATTTTATTATTCTAAATATTATAAATATATTATAAATATTATAAATATTATTTCTAAATATTATTGTCTTATTTAATACGCGCAAATCCCTGCTACAATCAATAAATTCTCTGCTATAATCAATAAATTTGTAAACTGATACATGATAATTATCACATTTTCTCAAGGATGTATGTGACATATATCAAATACTATCAAAAGCATTAAAATTTCATAGATTGTTCTACAATTTCTTCCGAATATTTGTGCAAAAACTAAGCACAATTCTCTTAATAATTTGGAATGTTATTTAAATTTAGTTACTATTGATTCTTATGAAAAATTGCCTATTGTAGCACTTATTGACAAATTTGACAAAGAAAAAATATTACCAATGAAATAAAAATTTTCACATATATTAAAAAAATTCTAATAAATATTCGTGCAAAACTTGATTTAGATCCACTAATTCATTTAAAAGTTATTTACTAAAAATTGTAGAAAAATATTATCTGTCTCTTTTTCTCTTTCTGCAAATTACTCGTTTTTCATTGTTTTTTGCAGTTGATTTCAGAAGATATTCACAATCAAAAGTTTTTGCCATAAATTAGGAAAAATATTAATTACAACTATTTTCTTTTACGAAGACGTCAAAATCCATATTATTTTGTGATACTTAAATTTTTTTCACAACCCGAATTTATTTTTTTAATTCTTTAAACAGTATAAACGTAAGAAACATGTTTTCTTTTTAATTTTGACAATTTTCTGCTACTATTGTACATCCAGAACATCCTTAATGTGATAACTATCATGTGTCAGTTTAAAAATTTTTACAGTGTCGAAAGTAAAAGAAAAAAGTGACTATGAAAACCGCGCTTAATTCTGAACAAAGAAACGAAACGTTCGTCGTCGGCTTCCCTCATCCGAGCGATTTTAACCGGAGTATTCATCGCGCAGATAAATCACACACCTCTTCGGGCCGAGAACCTCACGCGGCATGATGGATGGATGCTCGCGGATAAATGTAGACTTGTGTCGTCGCAGGACGATAGGAGAAAGTTCGGCATTCGTCGACACGGGAAACAGGATGAAACAGAAACGCAGGGATTGCGCCCGTTCATGAGAAACTTTAAGAAGATCGAGAGAGGGAAGGAAGAAAGCTCGTTAAAAGTTTGTCATCCCCTCAACTTGTCTGCCGCGCGCTCTCTCCCGAGTCCACGTCGAATATCGCTGTGACAGGATACCGCGTTACAGGATAAACAAATGTTCTTAAGTCTTAAAATTCCAGTTATATTTACTCCTCGTTAGGTTCATCGCGATCTCGTATATAAGATATCGCAAATTATTGTAGTAAGTATAACAAATAATTATTTTCTTGGTCTCTTAAAATTCGTCTTTAATTTGATATAATCGTGCTTTTTTGCATAAATATGTCAAAAAATTAAATAATAAAAAATATTCAAAATAAAAATAACCTCTCTCTTTTAATCTCTTATCAATAAAAATATTCAATTTTTAATATAATTTGTTCAATCACATTCGTGATAAAATAGCAATTCTCTTCTCTAGGCAAATATAACTTTAACTGTAATTTATTTATTTATTTTTCTCTTAGAAGAAACGTGTCATTTTCAATTATAACATCGTTTTTATTTTTATAAAAATTTTATCTCTGCCGATTTTGCCGTTGTTGGTCGAGCTTTAGGTGCGAACAGTTTGCGTGTCACGGGACAAACAAATATTTGTCTTAAATTTCTCCGTTACATTTATATATCCCATGCATTATCGGAGGCGCGTGCACGGGGTGTGCCTAATGCACCGCGTCTATCGCGGATAGAGCAGTTCGTTGCGCAGAATTATATTTGCGCCATAACGCGTGTGCGTTTAAAGTTTCGCAGGTAAACGGGATCGATCGGCGAACTTCCGACGATAACTACTGTAGACCGAGAATTTAATTAAATCGATTATTGCGAGAACGCCGCGCAATAAGAGAACGCAGAGTGGAACGTATTTCAAAGCGATATTTAATTTGTATCCGATAAATTTACACTCACGTTTGCGATGTTTATTTAAACAAGAGCAATTTAGAATTAATATTATAAATTCTCTGAGAATATCTAATATAAATACTTATATATATATATATATATATATATATATATATATATATATACATATACAATATACATATATACAGGGTGGCCCCGAACGTTCCAGCGAGATTTTGAGATCGTATAGGAAATTTAATTGTGAAGAAAAAATTTCCTATAAACATGGGTCGAAAAATGCTTTTTTAAGAAGTTATCACTCAAAAATCTCTAAAATTGTGATTATTTTACACATTTTTCCAAATATCATGGAAAATGTGCGTCTTTAAACAAAAAGTACCGAAACAAAAGTTGTTGAAAATTAAATTATCTTTTAAATGAGATTAAAATGATTGTAGTACGTTTCATAGGTTTTGAAATAACCAGTTTCAAATGTACAAAAAAATATTTTTTTTGCTGTCGACATAGCTTTTCAAAGATACTCTCCATTTAAAAAATATTCTACAGTGCTATTTTAATTTAAAAAGAAGAATTACTTTATTTTTATGAAAAAAAAAGATTTTTGTTTTTTATTTTTGTTGATTTTTCTCCAAGAAATTTATTAAGTTTCATCCCCTTTTTATTTTATTTCTCAAAACTTATGGAACGTACTACAATCATTTTGATCTCATTTAAAAGATAATTTAATTCTCTACAACTTTTCTTTTGCTACTTTTTATTAAAAAACGCATACTTTCTCTGATATTTTTAAAAACATAAAATAATTGTGATTTCAGAAGTTTTTGGGTGCTAGCAGTTTAAGGAAACATTTTTCGACCTATGTTTATAGGAAATTTTTTGTTTCGAATTAAATTTCCCATAAGATCTCAAAGTCTGGCTGGCACATTTGAGGCCACCCTGTATATACATACATACATACATACATATACATATATATATATATATATATATATATATATATATATATATATATATACAAGGCTTTTCAAAATAATTATTCGACAACTTTAAGTGCTTATCCTTTAGAACAAAAGCAACTTCTACATCAACTTAAATAACATCCACGTGTATCTCTGTCCTGTGTTATATTTGCACAATCTATTTCAAAGTTTATTAAATAGTCAGCAGATACATTCGAAAAGAGCTTGTCATCTGTTCTTGTTTCACCAACGTCTCATGCTTTCTTTTCTTCTTTTTAATCTCGTACGAGATACTTCCAGCTTCTTCCGCGCGAACATTCTATTTTTATATTAATATTTTACTACGTATCGTATCGTATTGTATTATGTCAATGGATCGCGTATTTTGTTTTATATTGCCTTATCACACCTATACACACAGTAGAAAAGAGCGATGACAGGTAAACTCCATTCTTCCAGAATTCAGAAGAATGTACGTATGAGAAATATGAGAAATATTTATCACCAAACAAGCAAATATTTCGCGACGGTTTAACAAACATCGCAAGATATACGGCTGTGTTATTGAGAATACTTAAGTTAGTTTTTATCTTTTATTTTAACGGAGTATTTCTCTTTTCAACTTCATTTATTATTAAAAACTATTTCTAAAAATAAATCTTATTTAAATTTTAGCTATTATATGTGACAAACATGTTTACATCTCATATAATTTTGGCATATTTATTTTGTTAAGAATAATATTAAGAAAATGAAATAAGAAAAGCTTATAAAATCAATTTCAGCTACTATGTGACAAACATGCTCACATGTCATATAATTTTGGCATATTTATTTAGTTAAGATTAATATTATAAGAAAATGAAATAAACCAACACAAGCTTATAAAATCAAATCAAACTTTTAAAAATGCTTTGTAAATTTAATTCTTTAAATTATAATGATTTACAGCACAATTTGACATTTATCTCCATCTTCTGCATTAAATATTATCTTAATTTAGTAAAATAATTTTTATTTGTTAAGAGCCTTGAGAGGTATTTCATTTCGAAAAATAATTTTAACAAACCGCAACAAGATAACATTAGTTATATATTATTTATTTATAATATAATCACATGTCATTTTCGATTCGCTTTATTTTTATACAATTGGTTTTTATCTCATCGTACGAAGAGGAAAGAGTCGAGTCGGCACGAGTGGAGTCTCGTAAAAAATGTGCACTTCATAAACACCGGTGATACGACTTTCCTAATCGAGAAAGTGCGTAGAGGAAATGAAGGACCTGCCTTCTATCCAACGATCCTTTGATTCGGCGAGATTTTCAGGAGTAAAAGCTAACTCCCCTTCTTTCTCTCTCCTTCCCTCTTTTTCTTTTTTCCCACTTTCTCTCTCTCTCTTTCTCTCTGTGATGACACCGACATTCTTTTCCAGGGAGGACGCGCGTTCGATATTAGGAAATACCTCCTGCCAATTTCCCATGTTATATAAGGTAAGCGTGCTCCCGTACGAAGACCGAAGGCTTTCCTGACACTCTCTTTACGCGCGTAAATCGATTTTACTTCGAAATTCTTATATATTCAAGTGAGAGAGAGAGAGAGAGAAGTGTAAAAAGAAAATTATTCCGCTAAAAGTGTTTGAGCTTTTTTTGCGCGCCGATCCTTTCTTCAACCCAGCCGAGTCGGCTAATACTGATAATGAAGTGACAGATCGATTAAATGAATACAATAAAAATTTTCTTTAACTTACCGTACCGAGAAGGTGATCTTTGTAGCCTGAAAAAAGTCCACACGGAATTAAGTTATTGGGATATCGATTCTTGTTTCGACACGCTCGCGATGCGACTCGGCTTTGTAACGTATCTGGCCTATGCAAATGCTGGAAATAGTATCGGCCGAATTATGCGAGTTACTGGGAACTCGCGGGCGTTAGATTGCAGAAATAGTTCGCAAATTCGGGTTTGCTTGTGAACGGTCGTGCAGAATAATATATTGCAAACGCGCGGCAATAGAACAGTAACGGAGATTATTATAGTCATCTTCATACATGTGTACGTGCGTATACAACAATTCACTAGTAACTAGTTGAGAGAAGCGTTTCTCATACAAATGTATCTACCAATTATATAAATCCAAAAGCCACGACTGCTAATTGTTAAAATAAAAATAAATAATCCTATCATGCATATTCTTTTAGAGCATCTTGGATTAATTTAAAATTCTCTTATAAAATTTAAATAAAATGTTATATATATTTTTAGTTTATTTTATAAACATTTTTTTCAATAATTTTCACATTATGTTTTTCTGTAAGTCTTAAAATATTTAATCAAATAGCATGTGTATATTAATTTTGAATGAAAAATGGCATGTGTAGGCAAGGTTTCATAGTAACCCAAATTAAATATTGTAGTTAAAAAATAAGTTAAAAAGTTAATAACTTTTATTTTAACTTAAATTTAAATGTATTAACTTTTAACTTGAATTAGTTATTTTTAAATGCATTAACGTCAACTTATTAACTTTTTTTATTCAAGTTAAAATAATTCATAAATATGATGAATTGGATAGGTTAATTCTTTTTTTAACTTAAGTTTAAAGTTAATGGCTCAAAAATTAACTAAGTTCATGCTAAAAATTACTGAAACAAAAATTAACTCAGTTAAAATTAAGTTAAAAAATTGTTAAAAAAAGTTTAAAGTTAATTGAACAGCAAATCGACACATCCGATAAACTTATACGACAAATGAAATATCCGCATTACGATCCATTATTTTTACACGACTTTAATATTGATGGATTATTTTAACTTGTATAAAAAAAAAATTAATTAGTTAACTTAATGCATTTAAAATTAATTTTTAAGTTAAAAGTTAACACGTTTAAAATTAACTAAATTAAGTTAGAAATTGGCACGTTTAAAATTAACTTAATTAAGTTAAAAGTTATTAACTTTTTAATTTTTTAATTTAACTTTTAACTGTTTAATTAGTTACTACCCAACCTTGATCAATATTGAAGTCATGTGAAAATAGTTGATCGTAATACAAATATTTCATTTGTCGTACAAGTTTGTCGGACATGTCGCTGTTGGAAGTAAAGAATTAACTTTTAATGAGTTAATAATTTTTTAACTTAACTTTAACTAAATTAATTTTTATTTAACTAATCTTTTACGTAAACTTGATTAATTTTTGTGCCATTAACTTTAAACTTAATTTAGATAAAAAAAAAATTAATTTACTCAATCCTGTATGTATGCCAATCAACTCGAAAAAAGATAAGATTTATTAGATATTATTTTTAAGATATAAATTTGCATCTAAATATTAACAATTATTTTTATACGAGCATTAATCGCACATAAACTCCCATACAGTTAAATATATGTTGTTTCGAAGGATTTCGAGACACGTCCGAAATCAGTGTAGACGACGTAGCCGTAGGATACGCGTGGTATAAAATAAAGAATCATTCCGGGCGCTCTCCTATCGGCCAGCAATATCAGCGGGAATTGAAATAGTCGTGATATTTCTTTGAGAGGTGAGAGCGAGTAAGGGAAGCGACGACGGTAGTGGGCGATGAGGAAAAATAATAAAAGATGGCGAATGGGATTTTTGCGGTGCACGGGTCGCGAGAGAGGACGACGCCGCGGGGAAAAATAGAGGGCGTGTTAGTTCGCTTTCTCGTCGTCGCTCTACAATCAGATTTCTTAGCGCGAACGCTCCCATCAGAAGCGCCGATACTCGAACCCCTTTGTCGCGATTGGGGTAAAAGCGGACGCTATTGGATGACAATGACGACGCGGAGACAAAAGAAACGAGCGACTTTCGAACGATGAGAAACGGACATCGAAGGTATATCTGTGGCTGCGACTATTTTCGGAGTAAGGACAATGTCGTCCGAAAGTATGTGACGCAAACAAATTGTCAATTATAATTAAATGCGACAAAACAAGCCACCATGTATATGTATGTGTGTCTATATGTTTGCGAATTAAATGAATAAATTTTTTACATTTGTCACATTCATTCATATGTAAGGAACACAAATATTGTTCATTGTCAGAATAAAATTACAACATCATAATTAAAGTGCAATTAATTTTATTGAATTATATATTTGATCATTCTCATTATAAAGTATAATAAATCTAACATAGTATTTTTTAATTTGCAAATATTAATTACTTGTCTTATATTCTTTCATCTTTTTGGCATTAATTTTGGAATAATTTTTTTTATTTAATTAATTAATTAGATTAATTTTTGTATATTTATTCTACACACGAAAAGATCCTATGTTTATAATTATGTTACAAAAATTACTTTACACATATATGCATTCTTGAATCATTAATTATATTTTTGTCGTCTTAATGAATCGCCAAAAAAAAAAAGCACTTTGAGGGGAAAACATCAGAGTAATTGCGGTACAAAACAGCGAAGTTGAAGCAAAGTGGCCAATTAACGCGTAATACTTGTTCAAAAATCTTTACTGCTCTCTGTAAATTACGGTCCTAGCAACAAGATGAAAACAGTCGAAATTAAGGAGAGATGCTTCGGCATCCTCGAAATATGAAACGGAGTAACTGAGCTTGGCGGTACGTATTCCGCGCATTTGCAATTACATTGGGCTCTGCATATTCATCGCACGTGAATTTGAATTCAAGAATATATACGGCGAAAGTATTTTTGTGTCTTTCAAAGAAGTCTCTACCATAACCTAAACGCTTCCTCCGGATCTAATATTAAGCAAGGAGAGAACGCTGAGAATGATGCGAAATTCACGTTTACATAACAAAGCAGAAAACGAAATTAATACTGTTATTTGTAGAATTATTTATAAAGGGATTGTTTTTAAAAAATTTAATTTCGAAATCTGCATTCAGTGTACCAAGTCTTTTTCGACAAATCTGAATAGAGATTCTTGTTATTATTAATGAATTTAATTAACATACATTAATTTCTACATTAATTTCAAGAGAATGGTTTCTCTTCCCTCGAAATCACTGCAGTCTACTTGTCATCAGCTTCAAATGCACCGACGCTATTTATCGAGCAGGGAATAAGCTCCTTTGTAAAATGCGCGCTTATCGAAGCCGCACAATAGTGAGTGGGAGAGTCCGTAAACCAGGCCGCATCGAGAGAGAGAGAGAGAGAGAGAGAGAGAGAGAAACCGGGTAAGTTTAATATTACTATCAGAACATTGTCTACAAGTCCTGCGGGGCAAGTTGCGGTCTGACGCTCGACGCACCAACTCTTGTCACAGGATTCAACTTCCACGGGGTGGTCGGAGCGTGACGGCGTGAGCTTGCTCGAAAGCGGGACAAAAAGAAGAACGACGAGAGACAGAAAGACGAAGGGACGGAGCAAAATAGCGCATGTGTGCGAAAATGCGAACGATACTCGTCGGCTGAGGCCGACATGCCCCGGGAAAGGGAGAGAGAGAGAGAGAGAGAGAGAGAGAGAGAGAGAGAGAGAAAGAAACGGAGAGAGGAAAGCGGCTTCTTTCACCGCAACTCGTCCTGTCCGGCAGGAACTCGCGGCAACGACTGTGTTTGCATAGTTGTCCTGTTTACATTCGACCGAGAATTCCGCCCTACGGGATTACACGAATAGCGCAATGTCCGCGGGCTGAGAAAAGGGCGTCGATGTGCGCCAGGCGACTGTTTAGCGTCTCATCTCAAACAAGATTCGCGAGGGACGCTCGATTCTCGGTTAATTTCGCCGCTGCTACAAGAACGATCCACTTTAATCCTCTAGCATAAATCTCGTTAAGCTTGCAGAACCACGAATGGCTTCCATGATTATCATAATTCTACTTTCAACGAATTCAAATACATAATAAAAAGATTTTAATATTTGATTATATATATATTCTGATCACACATACATACACACTGAACTTCACTTTATTAAACTGTAATATTTAAAGCATGTATGTGGTTACATTAAAGATTTTTTATCATCAAGATATTTTTTTTTTCTTTTTAAACTTAAGGAAACTTTGAAAAAGTGGGATCCAAGAAATCAAGTAAAGAATTTTCTTTTTTATACTTTTGGTTAATCCAGAGAGCTAATACGTGGAAAATATGTATATTCTAAGTTGCTGCAAGCAGAGAAGTCTGATTAAAACGTAAATAGCTATCATCTCAAGAAACATGTTTTTGCGGAAAGTTTAATTAAAGAGAGAAAAAAAAATTATTTTGGTGGCAAAAAGAATTAAAGGAAGATTGTAGCAAGCTGGGAATACTTTGTGGTAAGAAGCGGCCGAGAGCTTGTTAGATTTTGCGACATTTTTAGATTAAATGCTTTACCAAGCAACCAGCGAGATAAAGATTAGAAGCTGTTCAATTTTATTAATAGTTCAATTTTAATACTAGTTCAATTTTATTAATGAAATCAAAATCCGGAATAATTTATTGGCGTATTAATTCAACGAGGTCATAAAACTTTTATCATGCCCCGATTTAAAAAGTGTTAGGGAATTTAATTAAACTAAATAATTTTGTATTTATTTAATTACATCATTTCATATCACTCAAAATCTGATTAAATGCTTAATTATCAATGTTAAATTATATAATATTAATTATGATGTTAAAAGTGCTTTTAAATAAATTGAGAAATAATCTCTCTCAAAACAAAAAAAAAAGAATGTCAATATTAATTCTCAGTAATCTTTTTAATAAATAATAAGAGTGTATATTATGTAGAATCATAAAAATAAAATTTTTGAACTATTATAAAAGAAAAAAAAAGAGAGAAAGAGAAACAGAGAGAGAAAGGAGAAAAGAAAAGCTCTCTTTCTAATCTCTTAAATATTTTTCAAAATATCTATCGCTTTGTAATTCAGTTTAAATATTTTATATAATGTCAAGAATTTTTATTAAATATCTGTTTATTTTTATAATTATTATACTCCGATCAATCGTTTTTACATATATGTATATATACACAAAAATCCAGAGTCTTTCTCGTGCTCCTCGATCTTTTTTTACGATGCTCCGGAGCTTTACGCGGCGCTTCGAATTTTTATGCACGTTACTCAAAATGGACGTCGCACATGACTATAATCGAGAGACGCGTTTATAAAACAAAAGGACCGTGCTCGAGAATTAATGCTTATCGTTACGTCGTTTACGCAGAAAAGCGTCATGCATCTTTCATTTCGCGGAGATTTTCCTTACACGAGATTACTTCGCTCTCTTTACCGAACTTTCCGCGACGCGACGGCCGTCTAAAGCACGTTAATTCAGTTCTCTCGGCACTTTATGCGATAAAAGCTCCGTCGCGATATTCGCCTTGCACAAGGCAAGACGCAGACCTCTCCGCTCAGCTTTTTTCCTAGCGATCGTACGTGTTACACACGCTCGCGTGCACATAAGTTCGGAAAAGCACTAGATATGTGCTAAGTATCTCAGAAATTGGGTATATATTTTTTCAACATTTTTCCTTCAACAAAAGATATTTATTATTGCAATAATTCATGATCTTTAAATTCAAAGTAAATACAAATTAAAATAATTTTATCCAATTATTAAGTTTCTTATAAATATGTATATGATATGTAAATAACAAATTATTTTATTCTTTATAATTTATTTCATATAACTTTTTAATATATTGAAATTTGTAGTTGAAAATATAAATTAGACTTGAGAAAGTGTGGTTCTTTTTTTTATACTCTCTGTATGTATTATGTCTTGGTGTGAGTTTGTTGCCACTCTACGTTTTGCTGAAATCGCGCCGAATCTATAGCCATGAATTATGAGAGGATTATCCGTACTTCCGGTGCAAATAAAACGAACGTTTTAGATAGCATAGATTTTAAATGTCAAACTGGCGATTAACTCTTATCGATTGAATTTTTTATTCACGCAAACGTTCATAAAGAAAAGATATTTACTTAATATAATTGTATGAAATTAATTGTTACTTTTAAAATTTAAAAAAAAATTGAAGTTAATAATTAAAGGAAGATAAAAGAAGTTTTTTAAAGATTTAATAAATAAAATTGAGGTTTTGAATTACTGAGCTAAAAACAATATTATAACTGATTATATTTTGAAGAACTTATCGGTTTTTGCTTTTTAGAAAAAACACTAGAAAGGGGAAATGGAATTCATAGAACGCACATAGAATTTTCTACGCGATATTACTATATTTATTATATGTATAGTGGTATGGTATAGGGTAAGAGTGCATGAGTACATGCTTACGGAGAAAACGATCCATCATGGTTGGCCGTACTATGATTAATGGGGAATATGAAAACGCAATGTAAATGGGATTCAACCACTCGCCATTCTACAGCGCGAAGAATATTTTGATTTAACATAATTTATAACCAACGTGTATTATATTTTCCTAATGCACAGAAGCATAAAAAATATTTATCCATAAACGACATATTGATGGCGCAACGTATTTAATGATGTAAGTTTAAAAAAAAGGTATTTTATTGCCATATATAAAATATATTATATTAAATATATATATATATATATATATATATATATATATATATATATATATACATCTGCACGTAGAAAAATAATTCGTCTCAAAATATTAGAATAAAAATATATACAATTTTAAAACATATATAATTAAAATTTTATATATTACTTAAAACGTCAAACGTTAAATATTTAAATAAATATATTTGACTACACATTTTTTATATAAAATTTGTAATTAACTTACTAATAATAAAATTACAAATTTTTTATATATAAATTAAATTTATATACAAAAAAAACTAGATACCAAAAAAATTTATTAAAATATCTTCTCTAAATAAATATTTAAAATAATTATTTTACATTAAATTTCATATTTATTTAACTCTTTTTCTATCGAGAAATTTTAAATCTTAAAATGTTTTTTTTATAAACCCTGATACAAAAGGTACAATAAATTATATTTACTTTTTAATATTTATTTAAATTCATGTAATCTATAAAATTGCACTGAGATCAAAATGTGAAGTTTATGATGCCGAACTTATACATATAACTATTATCGCTATTCTCTTGGAAAGAAAGGGGAGATCCCCTTCCCTCCGAGTGAATTGCAGAAAGGGCAGGCGGCAGTATCGAAGGAAACGAGATGCACATGCGCGTGTATACGTGTGCACCGACCTGTTTACGGTGAACAAGCACATGGACACACGGAGAATGATATCGCGGAAAACCTACTACGGCTGTAAAGTAAAAAGAAATATATCTTCGTGTGCATTCTGCGACATCTGCGAAAGGACGCCTTATCCTTCGGTACCCAGGTGAAATACTCGTCTGAGCATTGGAACAAATTCTCACTTCTACATCAACGAAGATGCCGATAATAGCCGGACGAATTCTAAAGAACCTTCCATGCGGAAATTGCAGACAGCAAATTGCATTTTTGCTTTACTGTCTCCGCTTTACGATCGCATGCTGCGATTAGTAAGGTTTGTCAAAATTAAGGGCAGCTTTTTAAGGGCAGCTTTCATACGCGATTATAGGAGGAATACGGTGAAGATTCTAAAGACAGATTCTCGGACTAATCTCGGAAACAGCTGCGATATAGGAGAAAGATTTCTTCCGAGTATTTCTCCCGACACGAGACTTTATATTGTTTCGCCTGAGTCCCGAAACGTGCTCTCTCTCTCTCTCTCTCTCTCTCTCTCTCTCACCCGCTTTTTGATCCGCGCCCAACACGAAATTATCCAACTAAATTCAAAACTGGGGTGCGAACTTTATTGGGCGGAATAGTAGAAACGGCCGGAAGATTACTTCCACGGGGCCGCGCGAAAGGCCGTTGAAACTTCCAAGAGAGGCGGTTAACTAAGTTCCCGAGAAATGGACTTCAGATAGTTTTATGTCCTCCGCCTTACTTGTCTACATCTGGACATAATGGTGATCGTCCACCCCCTCCCCCACGTCTCCTATTTTCGATGATCGCACGTTCATGATCGCGATAATCGATCTCGTTATCCTGTCGATCCGTATTGGATAAGCGGCGGAAAACAACTGAAGAAGCATTGGCCAATGATTAGCTCGCACAGCTAGTGTTTCTAGTAATTTTCTGTAATTTAACTTTTCTACAGAATAATATATCTACAGTATATATTTCAGAAGGAATTTTTGATAATTCACATTTTATATACAGAGTGTCTCAGAAATACTTGAACAAACTTTGAGGGTAAGTTCTTCAGAAAGACGAGAAAAAAATGTTATATAAACATATGTCCGGAAACAAGTGTCATGTGATTTTTAAAAGGATCCGACAGTCTATGATGCGATGTATCCAAACATACATTGAAGCAGGTGAGAGAGCAGGTTTTGAGCGTTTGTTATAAATTGTGAGTAGATAAACAATTGAACTGAAGATGTATTGGTCACGTGTCATTTGTAGACATATTCTGTCAGTTTTTGTCAGTTTTGAAATCTTTCGATTATAACACATAAACTAAAGGCATTTCCGGATATATATTAATATAACATTTTTTTTCTTGTTTTTATGGAGAACTTATTAAAATTTGTTAAATTATTTTCAAAACACCCTTTATATGTTGCATAGACCATCTTACCTCAATGATAAATCAGAATAGTAATGATATTTTAATCTTGCATAACTTGTAGTAATAAAAAAAATTAACTATTCGTATTTTATTATACACAAGTGTTTTCTTCTTGACTTCTTATGACGTTTGCTTCTTTTGAATACTTTCAATAATTCTTGCTCTATTCAAGGCTGTCCTAAAAATAAGATAAGTGCTTCCATGATTTCAAGAAAGGTTACAGCACAGATTTCAGAGAGGTAAAGAAATATCTTGTCCTCGTTGCGCCATGAAAAAAACGACTCGAGATTGATCAGCGGTATCGAAGTTTCCCTTGTTTGATCTTTCTTCGCAACTCCATAGAGATCAATCGTCGTATGTCTCGCATCCCCTTCGAAACTTCTTTCTTCTCTCGGCCCGCTATTTCTGACTAAAACGCTGGTTTTTATCCGATTTTCTTTCTCTCTCTCTCTCTCTCTCTCTCTCTCTCTCTCTCTCTCTCTCTCTCTCTCTCTATCTCCCTCTCCCGAACACTTCTCGATTTCGCGCTTTATCCGAATATGTTTCGAAATTGATCGACCAAGCGCCGATGCACGCAGATTCGCCATTTGCAGATACCTCCGGGGAAATTTCTGTATTCCTCATTGCACGCGGAAAGGGCCGCGCGGAGACCTTCCAAAAGCTTTATTGAAAGCTGCAAGTCCATCGCCCCCCCCCTCCGCCCTCCCCCCGCCAATTGCCAACGCGTTCCTCATCTCGCTGATCGATGCTCGAAATTTCGAGCCAAACTCGTTGGGCATCGAATTTCCGCCGAGACTTCTATCTGCAGAATGCTCGCAGATCCTTGGCGAAAAAAAGCACGCATTTTATACCTGGTGTCTACAATCACGATATGGATCATTGTATGGAGAAAAAGGATTCGAAAAATGATGATTATTGTCACGAATTAAATGCGCCAAGAAAACGCAGATATATAAACTTATTATATTATATATGAAAAAAAATGATATACAATTAATAATATGTACAACTGTAAATTATTATATTAGAATTTTTAGTTCTGTCTATTAATTTTGAAAAGCTACATTTTAATTATTTAGAAGAAAATTTCTTTTAATTGCAGCGTCTAAATAATGAAAGAAGAAAGTATAATTCGTAATAATTTAGAAATATAATAATCTACTTTAGCCCGTAAATTAAATTTATAAATTAAATTAAACATATTGAAGAAAGCAAAAAAGCTTTACTAATTAATAATTTTCTCTTCATTGAAATGATATGATAATAACATGCAAAACAATTGAAATTGTTTTATTTATATATAGAGAATTAAAGTTAATTTTTTAAAACTTGCAACATACATTATCAACCGCTCGCATTGTAACAAATAATTATAAACTAGTTTAATAAAAATATTAAAAACTCAATTTTAAGTTTATTTCAAGTGTAATAAATTAGTATGAATAGTCGCCAAAACATTCCGTCATTCCAGGAAGGGATTACGAGAACGAAAAGAATCGGAAAAGTGTGAAAACAGGGAAGAACAAGAACAAACGTAAAAGAGAAGGCACGATAAGGCAGGAAAGCGCGTCAAAGAAAAAATGAGCAGACTGTGAGAGGGATAACGGAGGATCGCAAAATCCTTTATGTGTTTCTGTTCAGGAAATTAAAAAGGACCACTGACACCGCATTGATTTCGATACCAACAGATCCTGTATGCGCTTCGGCATCAAGAGGATGGGAAGAGAGATAGATAGATAGAAAGATAAATAGATAGATGGATGAATGAGAGACAGAAAGAGAAAGAGAGTAGTAGTATAGGGAAATATATCCCTGCGATCCGCGGACGCTATTTGTAGCTCCGTTGTCAAAGGACGAAGCGTTGGAAGCGTTTGCGCAAACAGCTGCGAGGTAACTGCTTATATTGGCCTTCCTTTCTGCTCCTTCCTTGCCTCGCCTCGTCTCGCCCTCCATAGAGTGTCTGTCTTTGTCCGTCTGTATCCACGAATGTTTCTCTCTACGCTACTATTGTGCTCCTCGCATTCTCCGCGCAAAAACTGGGGAAAGAATTCGCTCGCGATTTAAAGCCGCGTGAAAAAATCGTCCGAATTTGCGTCAGACGTCAAGAGCGCATACGCAACGTTTATGTATTGCAGGAATTTGATTACGTTTGGTGGTTTTAATTTCGATGAAACGTAAGACCGATAGCAATTCGCTTTGTGGCTCTTCTCGCGATTATTACAATACTATCGTAGAGTAATATATGGTTGTTCTAGTATATTATCCTGATTTTAACGATTTGAACGATTGTATTATATCTTTGAAGAGAAGAGAGAGAGAAAGAGTAGAGGAATAAATTTAAAATAAATCTCCCTGATTTTTTTATAGTGATCAAAGCATTAAAATGATATGCGTGTGATTATTTCCATGACTCTCCAATATTAATTTTTAATTTTTGCACGAAATATATTACATCCCCAGAAGTATGTCACAAAAAAATACAAATGACATTTCCACTTGCCACAAAACTTCCAGTGCAACAAAATCAGATTAGAAGAACAACGACACTTCTGCCCTCTAGCGACTAACTTTGCAAAAACAGGCTTATGACGTTATTCCTCCACGAAGATATCGTTTCAGGTATATCTCCTGTGAGCTTAAAATGTGAATTTTTTAAGTTGTAACATTATTCTTCTAGGAGTACAATATATATTTGTTTCTCAAATAATATTTGTGAAAAATTTTATGTATCTTCTAACGCAACAGAATAATAATGAAATTAAAAATTAAATATAAAGATAAAGAATTAAAATTAAATATACATATTTTTCTTATATTTTCTGAAAAATTTTATTAAAAACGTATAAACAAATAAATTGTTTTTTCTATAGAATAATGTAAAGTGGACTTCTTATACTATTATTTACATTTTTGTTTATAACTTTCAAAGTTACTATAATTACGTATATTTTGTATATATTTTATTCGAAAAAAATAAAGCATAATTTTGAAGGCTGATAAGTAGCAACAAATATATAATAATATATTTCATACAACCGATGCAAATATACATTCTCTAAGCGGCGTGATAAACTTGCCGTAGGAAAACTCATGGAATAGCCGAGAAGAATACTTCCGGATGCCCTCGCACCGACGTGGATTGCATTTCCTTAGAATGCATCGCCTCTCGCACGACAAGCGCCGTTTTATGCATTCGCGAATGTAGCTACACGATTTTCTCAAGTTTATTCTTGATCGTCCAGTTTCGTTTTAAGCGATTTCCTAGATATCGTTTTGACGAGAAGCATACGGTCCACGGAAAATGTCATTTTTTTTTTAAGTAAAATAGAATAATACATTGATAAATAAATATATACAGAAATAATCTGCAAAACTGCAAAGATAACACCGTTTAATAAAAAACTTTTTTTCGAACACCCGAACGAGAACAATATTACAAAAATTTAAGTTTTGAGTTACATCTGCCATTTTGATAATTTTGACATTAGATTGTACTCGGCATCTTAAAAAATTCTTAAATTTAAATGAATATAATTGAAAATTATTTGGTAAATCGTCAATTACCTCAATTACAGCTAACTTCTACAATACAACTCCATATTTAACCATGGATATCTTGACTATACAGATACCAAAAATTTTTTTTGAGGGTTGAAAGTCCTATACTTTATTTTGATTGCAATAAAACTTCTCAACACGTCACATATTGTAGCTATAAATTAACAAAGTTGATGAAAATAGCTCCTTTTTGCAATTTTGATTGCAAATTTCTTAAAATTCTGACGTGATAAAGCAATTTTAAATTCGTGTTCAACGTTCAAAAATCTATCGTCCAGAAACAATTATTCCTGTTTCGGTCTTTTTTCTTTTTTTTTTTTTAATCTGTGTAATTAATAATAACTTTTCAAATTCAATGAAAAAAATTTTATTTTCTTGCGAAGAGCGCGTTAAACACGCTTACGCATGTTCTGACACTCTACGCTGACTCCATCTTGTCTATAGATGAAAGCGCGCTCTCATTCAAATTGTTCGGCAACTCGCATGATAGCGCAGCACGCAAAACCAGTTCGCTTTCGTCGGACAATTGTGGTTGATGCTGTGAACACGGACAACGTTGGACACTCGATAGCCAACCGATGCGACGGATGAATTAAACTCGACGGTGGGCAGAGATTGAATTACTGGCGCATGTTTGCACGATATTGTGTGTCAACCCCCGCAGTTGCAATCAATATGCCGGCATTGAACTTTCAATTAGTGTCACTTAACTCGGCAAACACAGCCGCTCCTGTTCCGGTGGCGCGGGACGAAACGCATCTTCGTTCAGTTTTCTCGCGCGTAACACTTCCCCTTCTCCCCCACCCCCACCTCATCTCTTTTCTTGTGTTTAGCTTTCGATATCACCCAGATAAACATTCTTAAAGGAAAAAAAGAGAGTACTGGTTAAGAGTTTTCCGAGTGAAATTTTGCTCTTATTTTCAAATTCCCGAGTTTTTTGATGTTTATGAATGCTGAAGGATTTTGATAGAATTTTTATTTACATAGAAATTGTATGATGAACACATATTTCAGATAAGCAGGAACGATTAAGGAACGATTTTCCACTTGGAGATTTAAAAGGGAAGCTTTCAGCAAAATTATAGATTAATATTATATCACATGAAGTATCAAACGTAAAATAGAAAAACTGAAGTGCCAATCTTAGAGATTTCTTACCTTAACGGCAATCGCGAGCAACAAAAATCAACAGCTCTCGATTTTATTTTGCGCCAAAACTATCTTATAGAAAGCTATCTTAATATGATATCAGATAAAAAATCATTTCATAGACAAAAAATAGAAAAATGAAACAAGATTTCGATGAGAATAAGATATCCCGATTTTATAATATATGTTATAATATCGTTTGCTATTTTTCTTTCATACAGTAACAAAATAATTATAATTTTATGTATTCAATATACAGGGTGTTCCAAAAATTTTGACACACCCGAAGTGTGAAGGTAGATTGGGCCAAACTGAGTCGAAAAGTCCTGTACCATTTTCCTCTATAACGCTTCAGAGAGAAGTTATTATTGAATAAAGTCTGGCCAATCATCGCCGATCTTTAGTCAAGCGCATGTTGGTGAGCCATCGCGCCTGATAGGGTGCGTGAACATTCAACTGTTACAGCGGCGCACCATTGCCAGGTGCTCGGCTCACTGATGTGTATCCGGTTAAAGATCGGCGCTGATTAGCCAGATTTTACTCAATAATAACTTCTTTCTGAAGCGTTATAAAGGAAAATGATACAGGACTTTTCGAATCAGTTTGGCCCAAACTACCTTCACTTCGGGTGTATCAAAATTTTTGGGACACCCTGTATATATATATGCTCACTTGTGTTTATAATAATTACATTGTAAAAGCATGTTCATTTTTCTACATATATTCTTTTTTAATTTTTTTCTAATTTCTTTTATAATTTAATTATTTTAAATATGTTAACCCAATCACGCGTTAATTAATATGTAGGTCATAAAAATAATCGTTTTATATCCTTGTTGATTGAAATTTAACATATAGCTGTATTTTCTATTTTTTTAATGATCTTGATACTGTTTCTTTATTTTTTTATACATGATTTCGATGTCATTAAATCTATTGTTTACAATGTGTTTTCAAATAAAGCCATAGCCAATATTCACATGATACAGTCAGCGGGCAAACTATTTGCTCGGATACGGTCCGGAACACATAAGCTCTATTCAATTACAGGCGACGTAGCAGACGTGCGATAAGCATCGATTTCGCGACTAAGGGCGCTTCCACGTGCCAAGGAAAGCTAACGCAATGTCTCTAATCTCCGACACGACTTGCGACCCTCAGCAAGGGGCAACCTACAAGGATCACGATCCTAAGCGCTCCATCGGCACGGTGGAGTGCCTTCGGGAATCTTATTGTAAGGGTCCGAGTAATCCAAACGTGTTCAGAAGTAATCACGAGCCATGTGATCCCATTTAGCGATGTTTCAATATAAATACCTCTTATAATTCACAGAGTGAGCCGTCTAACTCTCTTATCGTAAGAAATTATTTTCCATCGTAAAAAGAACGGCGATTCGTGATATCTTCAAAAAAGGGACGAGTCGCCGAAACATTTCTCAATACAAATAATTTAAAAACTTAAGAATTGAAATTTTATATATGATACATTACATTAAATTAAGAATAAAAAATTAAAATTTTTATCTTACAATTAATTAAAATTGATTTAAATGTCATTGAAACAGCTGTATTTTCGAATATACCGTCATTTGAATATGTGGACAGACACTTTGATTGGCGAACGAGTTGGCTTTCGATGCATGTATGTTTGTATAGATCTTTATAACCGGATAGTCGACGGAGACGATCCGTGTATCCTCGGACGCCTTTCGCGATGCATGTTAACCAGGCTTATTCAAGCAATATATTTGATAAACATCCGCTGACGCTACCATTCGGTGTTGCCAGGACGATATTAAATTCTCGTTTTGCTGATTGCGCAGCATCAACGCGTGCAGATCAGCTTAATTATTTTTTTTTTAGGAGGAGGGAAGGGAAGTGGAAAAGGTCGTACGTCCGTGAACAATCAATTTTCCTTTCGATATTATAAAGTATTAAGACTAAGTTTGCGTAAATCTTTGATTTCTGAAATCTCCCAAGTTTCCTAGAACTATTCTAGGATCTGTTTGCATTCGAAAATCTGCGGACTGTTAAATCTCCGGATTCCGAAACCGCCTGAGTAGAGCCTTGTCTGTTCCTTACACTTACAAGGGTGTAACTGCATGCGTATACGCGTTATACGGCGATAAAGTTCGAAGGGTTGCCGAAGAGATTGGTTGGATTATCGAGAGACGTCTTAATCATGCAGTGGATAGTTTACATAGTTAAGAAGTTGCTTCGGAGAGAGAAATAGAGAGAGAGAGAAAGGGGAAGAAAGAAAGAAGAAAAGAGGGGATCCTAGGATTTAAACACTATATCTTAATTAGTGAACCAGTTATACTTCTTCGCCAATATCCTTCTATGTCATTAATAAGAACAGTGTTCCAGTTAGGTGTAATGAACACCGCTATATACATTTTTAATTCTTATCAGATATTTTGGCCTATTTTTCATTCGACGAAATTAAATATATCGTACTATTTGTATTTTCTCAATTTTTTATTAATATAAGCGTTACAAAAGAAGATGAAGAAATTAATAAATAAAAAGAATGTCTGCACAAAACTGAAAGTTCAAAAATATAGCAGCGACAGATTAAAACTTTTATTTTTTATTATTTAAAAGTTTCTGATTTAAAATGAAATATCTGGAGCAATATTTTTAGTTAAAGCTATATTGAAAAACCTTTAACTCTTTCAGAAATCTGTCTGCGAAGATATCTACTTTTATGCCAATATCATTAATTTAGACACTTAAAGACACCATTAAACTTTCTCTAGTTTTGCGATAATTAGAATCTAATTAAATTATAAAACTTGTACCATATTAACTAAGCTTAAAGCAAACTATGTTGCTATATCCTTGTCTTATAAAAAAAAAAAACAAAAAAAAAATTAGGCGTCTGTTTTTATTTAATTTTAAGGTCATTCTTATATGTGTATGCGAGATTGTTTTATTGTTAGATGAAATTCAAATTTCCATCAAGTTCATTTTTCTTATTAAACAATGAACGTGCAAATTCGCGCATCATGTTTATCCTATTAGGGAGTCATAATGAGAGAATGCATGGCGATTAAGCTAGCCTACGGCCATTAACCATAACACGCACTCGTGTCCGATAATCTTCAAGCTGTTCAGTCATATGCGCGAAACCGTCAGGATCCGCGCCGTCAGAAGTGCCAACCGCAGTAGGTCCTGTCGCCTTGGTAATTAGTGCAATAGCATTCGAGTGCAAGTTACGACTCGCGGAGAGTGTTGTGGACTGACCGTGGGTTTCGGCCTAATCAATATCCGATCACTCGAGCAATACGTCAAGTACATCCCGCGCGCGTACCCCCTCCCCCATTTCTACAGAGCTCCCCTCTTCCCCCCCTTTCACTCCTTCATCTGTATATGTATATGTATGTAATATGCATTCCACTCCTCGTATTTATGCACAGCGCTAATGCGCATCTAGTACGAGTGCGTGTATTGGGTGGAGCGAAAGTATCCGAAAGAATCGTATTTATATGCAAGATCCTTTTCTAGCTAAAAAGTTTATTCTACAAATTTTTTATTTTATTTTTATTAATTTATTTTAATAAATTTTATAATTTTATTTATTTATTTTAATAAATTTTAAATTTTAACATTCTAAAAAAATCCATTCAAGTATAAAATATAAATATTAAATTTTTAGAATATTTTTAAAAAGATTAATGATATTTCTTTTAATTGTTATTCATATATATTATAATAAGTTTTATGCAAGCCATTTTTTTTCCAAAAGATTGAACGGTTATGTCATTATATATTGATGATGTTTAATCGCTGTGCGATTGAACATATTGACATCCAATTCAACTGAGCAACTCGAGCGTTCAAGTTTTAGGAAGGTGACATATCGATTGGTCACCGATCAGAGCTATCGGGCGCGAGAGCAAAATTTGATAACACAAAACTTTGCGGTCGGAGAAACCGTCTTGCGTCCCTAAGGCTAAAATATATAGATAATTTGCTGACCCTTTTGGAAACTTTTGATTTCTGATATAACCCTTGATCGCGCGCCTTCAAGCTAGCCACAAATATGCGGTAAGTTCGCGAAGATCGTGACTTTGTGAGCAACAGAATATATAACGGCATGCTACTTTCAAAACATCCAGTATGTATGCGTATATATTTAATCGAAACGATACATGCCATCGCTTTTCAGGATCGGAAATTCAATAATTAAGTTCGCCATTAATCGTGAGAGGTCAGCTGCCCTCACGATCTGCCGTTTGACGAGATAGTCAGTTACATCTATCGAAAAATAGAATTTTAATTTTTCGATTTTTTTAAATATCGAACTTCTAATGAATTTCTTTCACATTCTCGACCTGTATTTTTCAAACATTTTATTACAAATAAAAATTTCATTGCTCTCAAATAGACAATGAAATAATTGATGTAGTGTAGAAAATATTTTGAGGGATTACATACCTATGATAGGCCTAAAATTAGATCAAAATTCAACAAATTTTTATTTTGGGAAACATTATGTTTTATTAAAAAGTGAAAATATATGTCTTGTAAAGTAATCTTTTGAGAATATCTTGTCAAAGTTTCAATAAAAAATATCAAAAATTGATATTTTCTGACAACTATTTTCTTAAACGGTATTTGTAAAAAGAGTATCAGAGATATATTTGTCCTCTCTCATTTGAAACAAAAATTTTTTGTTAAACTAAATGAATAAAACTAATACTTGTTATAGAATATATTTTCGATTTATGGCTTAGTTTTTTTTATAAATAAAAAAAGACCTATTTTTAGGTCAAATTTTTGGCTCTAAACCGCTATAATTTTTTGAAAAATCAATATTTTCAAAATTGACTAGGACAAGCATTAGTTTTATTCATCTAATTTAAAGAAAAATTATTAATTTTATTTCAAATGAGAGGAAACAGAGCTATTTCTGATACCGCAAACACCGTTTTTAAAAATATCGTTTGGGAAAATAACTGCCAGGATCTTAATTGCTGATATTTTTTTATTAAAAAATTTGGGGAGAATTTTCAAAAGACCACTCTACAAAACATGTATTTTTATTTTTTAATAAAACAATTTTACCCATAATAAAAATTTGTTGATTTTAATCTAGTTTTAGATCTGTCAATACGTATATGCAACTCCTTAATTTATAAATTTTATTTTATCTACATTCATCATTCATACACACAAAATCTATCAATACTTTTCTGCCACATTGTTGTGCCGACAAAAATGCTATCTAGAATATGCATAAGCAAAAATGTAATAAAGCAACTGGAAACTGCTACATCTTGTAATTTAGTGAAGACTCTTGAAATATATGTTCTGATCGGCTAGCATGAAATAAAAAGGGCCTCCGTCTTGCGCTTTTTCTCAATACCGATTCCTTCGGTAATCTTCTCCGTTCTCGTGGACTTGACAATTTCGACAAGCGACAGATGTGTTCTGCGTTTTTTCCCGTAAAGCAGAGCGAAGTAGAAAAAGTCGAATTGAATCAGATGGCCACGAAAATCGTGCGCGAACAGACAACGATTGGAAAATAATCATAAACGAGCTATGGAAAAATTACAGCTGATACGATATTGTCATAAAGCGAAGAATTCCTTAAATGATCCTGATTAAATAAAAAAGAATTAACATGCCGAAAGAAAATTAATTATTTATTTTATTTGTATGTATGTGTCTTACGATCAGTTATAATTTTTTCTTTAATATCTTCCAAGAATAGAAAAAATATATTCTCTCCGTTTGAACAGAAGTATCCTCGAAGTGAATGAAAGAGATGAATGAAAGGGCGGAATAATAACCTTTTGAAATGGTGCCTACAGACTTCACGCTCTTTCTGGATGCTAATTGGATCTTCGGATAAACCCGGACGAAAGCGCTCCGTGTCAACTTATTGAAATGAATATATTTATCTCACAATATATGAAATCAAATATCGTGGCATTTACTTACTTAATGAAGAAGGGGCATTGTTATATATAAAGTTCGAAAGTTTACTATTTCTCATCCAAAGATTGCATAATAATTATAAATCCAACTTGTCTCAAGAAACTCTTATCTCGAAATATTCTAATTACTAAAACTTTTAAGATTTCTCTTTTTAAATGGTCAAATAAATAATGATAATGGTAATACGGTAAACAAATAACGATGCAGTAAAAAGTACTAAAATTTATACCTTTTTTAATTATATATAATATATTATTTATAGATAGATTTTTAATTATATATAATATATTATTTATTTATGGATTTAAAAAAGAATAGGCACATTTAAATTAAATGCAATATAAATTTTGATTTTAAATCCAATCTTTTAAGCTCCATTTACTCTAATACAAACTTGGCCTAACAATTTAAAGAGAAAATATATCCAAGGATTGAAATGCAATGTCTTGTATGGCGATAAAATCTTTTTCGTAAAGTAACTGATCTTTTTTGTAAAGAGACTAGTATCAAGTTTGCCTATTTCGCCTAAGTTCTCTCGTACAATCCTTGAGTTACTGTTCTGTTGAATCCACGAAGTGGTTCAAAAAAGTCATATCAGAGTGCCACCTCTTACATCCAACAAAAAAACTTAACAGCCATGTTCCAAAAGAAAAAAAAATCTTTGTTTTATATTATTCCCAATTTTATTCTTAACTATTATGACAGTGATTTATACCACGTAAAGTTATTGGAGAACATAATAACGTGAAATTTGGAAGATGCACTGTTTTTATGACGTACGTATTCACTAAGGAAAGATTTTTGGAAATTCTGTCTCTAAGGAAGTGAGAAAGGTCGAATTTTTTTTATAAGGATATCTATATCAAAAACCGAAGATGTTGAAGACATGAAAATTGGTATTTAAATTCTTCTTTAAGAATGAAGAAACACGTGCTTTACCATTTTCCGAAAATCCAGTTAAAGGGTTAAAAAGGGAGTTGAATTTTTTTATAAAGATACTTAATCTCAAAAACTGAATATGTTAGAAGAATAAAAATTGACATTTTATTTCTTTATTATAAAGTTTACGTGTCAAATTTTTTGCTCCTAATGTCAGTAGTTCTTAAGATATGGATATCAGTAAAAAAATTAACACCCTTTTTTCACATCTGACAGTTGAGTCATAATACATAATTACAATTTAATATTAATGTACATCACGCCTATGTAGCAGGAGTGATGTAATTATGTTACAAAAACTCATGCTTCCATCACACATAATTGTACGGAATCCCAAAATCCACGCGGGCGAAGCCGCGGGACAACAGCCAGTATTGTATAAAAGAAGAATCGGAAATTGATGTTAAAAGTATTTTCAAAATTTGATGTCATCATTCCTAAAAAATTTTATAGATACAAATATATGTATACTTGTAAGTTCTTTTTACATACTTTCGAAAACTTTAGTAGAAAAAAAAAAAAGAAAAAAGAAACGATTATAAAGATCGAAGAGGGACGCGAGATTCTATTTTCCGCTTTAGGTCCTTCACTTTCACTACTGCTGCTCCACATTCCTGAAGACCTTCGGGGAAAAGAGGAAAACTCGATTCGCCACGGCGTCACTCGAGCAGAAGATTCGCAAAGTTAAAAATTGTCTTCCTTCGTGTGCCGATGAAGTGCGAGTTTCGAGTACGGATCGGCGGCGGCGGCGGCGCGACGTTGCGCTAAAGGCGGCCCGTAAATTGGATCTATCAGCGCGTTCGGATGGTGCTATATCATGCTGGAAGCAGCGGACAGAGAGAAGGAGCACCACCATCTTTCAACGTCAGCGCAGAGCCTAGTCGGCCACCCACCCGTATCCGACCCCACGTTTGGAACACAACACAACACGACCCTCCTAACACCGTCCCCCCCCCCTCCCCCTTCACATCACGTTGGGATTGTCGACAATAGCCATTCTCCGTGCTTTTTATGATTCTCTCCAGCCGACCGAATCTAGTTCACTGATCAGACGCGGCTTGATTCGATGTAATTAATCGTAATTAATTCTCCCTTCTTATACCTGAATGTTCGTTGAGCAGAATTTTTCAAACTTTTACAGATAAAGATTTTCAATGTTTTTGACATGAAATAATATATTTATATTGCATTAATGATAGCTAGAATAATATTTTTAATTTCGAAAACTGAAAAATTTCAGAAGAAAAAAGCGCAGAGATGATTTGACACTGATTTAGGAATATATAAAGCGCGCTAAAATCACATTTACAATCAAGTCATTTATCGCTTAATTATTCCGCATTAACGGATATCGAAGTCGTTAAATTCGCTGAAGCTTTATTACCGAAGAATTCATGCCCAATTTGCTTGGCAATTAATTCTTCTAGTAATAACATCCCTTGGCGCCGTAATAATGACTAAATCGCATTTACAAATAAAAGTTGCGAGAAAATGTAGAATTATCTTGTTATTTATACTATATGAACTTAATTAATCCCAAGAGTTTAATGAAAACGCTGTCTTTTATCAGCATCCGGCTGATAATAACGAAAGAAGTTATACCTGCGCGCAATATTAATTATGCAACTGCAATATCCTGCGAAAACGCTTTCGCATGCTGCAAAACTAATAATTAATCGCGCGAATCAGATCGCAGGATTATTAATAGCCGCGGCGAATCTGTCTAGATTGCAGAAGAGCAATCCGTATCGCAATCGTGTACTGATTTACTCAACTGCCTCGGACGATACATCGTCGATCTTCCCTAGCGACGTGCAGCCTTTTTGTCATCTCTCTCGCTGAATTGTATGTCAGGATACAAATAAGAGGCTCACTTAATATATATTTAAACAATTCAAGATAATATTATAATGAATATTCTGCGCGCCAATATTCGCGTGTCTTGTTTAAAATCAATAATGCGTAAATATTGCCTGCATAATACAACGTGATACCCATTTATATTTTTTTAATGATTGATACAAATTTTTTCGCTTAGAATATAATTCTCCTTTTCATTTATTAATGATATAATCGACTATTGTTATTGTAGTTTATTAAAATCTAATATTTTATCATCTTTCTTATCTAAAAAGAGATATTTGTCGTCAAAAAAAGACAAGTAAAAAATTGGGCAAGTTAAAAACTCGCACATTGCTGCCTCATAATTTTATTTCCTTCCCTTTATAATATCAGTAAAAATATCTCATATTGGGCTAAAAATATTTAGCTCGACATCTCAAAATTTGCGCAATCCTTGCTCTAACTCAAAGTTAGAGCAGCCACATTTTTTTTAGAAAAATTCAAAATTTTATAACAAATAAACTCTTTCACAAATTCTCTTCAAATTCAATATCAACCATTCTTTAATGATATTCTATTCATGTAAGAATATTTTGCCCAAAATCTCAAAATTTGTGGAAGTTAGAGCGTGCACAGACATTTATTAAAAAATTCAAAATTTCAAAAAAGAATAAACCCTTTCACCAATTCTCATCAAATTCAATACCAACCATCCTTTAGTGACATTCTATTTATGTGAAAATATTTAGATCTATATCTCAAAATTTGGGAAAGTTAGAACATCTCTTTTTTTGAAAAATTTAAAATATAAGAAATAAATTTCTTCACTGATCCTAGCCAAATACAATACAATCCATCCTTTAATGATACTTTATTCATATAAAAAAATTTAGCCCGTTATTTCAAATTTTAAGCAAGTTAGAGCAACCACGTTCTTTTTCTGCACATGCACACATACATACACATACACATACGGACATTTTGTAAAAATATGTTTTAGAACATTCTGAACACATTAGCAACAAAATTAAAAAAAAAAAAATTTCACAGAAACAAAGCTTCCTCTTTGAGGAAGCAAAAAATGATATATCAATAAATATTTATATTTATAAAATTTAATATTACACAAGCTGTTTTATACACTTTTCTTAATGAATCAGTATTGCCAATCAAAGCCAAAGTGTTTTGAAATTGCTTGCTGAATAATAAATTACCCAAATGAGACGCGTCAAGAATTTTTCTCGCAGCGAAACACGCGCGAATAAAAATTCTCTTCGGTCAGTCAATCGAACCGTGTGCGCGATCCTATCCGATTGTGACAATTAATTGTTCTTCGTCGATCGTCGGACACGTCGGGGCTCGATGCCGATTCTCGAGTGCATCTCTCTCAGAGCCAATCAGCCGCCGAGGTTTCTCGAGTGTCGGGTAGCGCAGCGCACGCTCGCGCATTGTGAGGGCACTCGAGAGAAATTGGAACGCATCCCAAAGTATATATACGTAGGCCAACCGTTCTGTTGCGAGGAAACAGCCCGACACTCTCTCGAGACGGATCGTCCGCTTTGAACCCCAATGTTACCGCAACGCGACTCCGTAAGACGGACGATCGTTTATGGACAGCTCGATACTCTATCAGTCTTTCAGAAAAGTGACATCAGGAGAAGGTCCAACAATGCAGTTTGATTTATATTTTATTAGGGGTAACAAGGTTTTAAATGTAAACTTTGAAACGTTGACTAGTTGTTTGCGACTTAAAACGTAACATATTTTTGGCCAAAGTCCTATTATATATATAGTACTGGCTTATCATTACGTGAATATCGGTTTATTTAAAGATTGAAAAGATTAATGCAGGTCGGCGATGTTGACTTTGCAATTATGTGAAGAGAAAAAGTCTATGGCACATTCATAAAAGCAACGTATAAAAATTCATAAATCATGCACACGAGTCCCAATATTAAGTGCAACGGAGTGCGCTACAGAGTCACTTTATCGAGAAAGGATTATCGTGAAGGATTGCGAATAAGGATGGATAGATTTAGATATGTATGCAGTGTAGATACGGGGCCGCACAGTGTCATCATTGATAACCGCACTTCGGAGAGGCCAAAGCCACCGCGCTTCCAGCTGGTTTAGCAGTCAAGGATGACTTGGGCGTTGAGCGATCCCATTTATCAGCATCGACGGTCCTGCCGGAATCCAGGATGCTCGATCTCAGGAGGCCGCCGCCACCGGAATGACGCTGCCATCTCGACGGGAGGATCAACGTATTCCGCGAGCATTGGACAAAGATGAGATGAAGGGAAGAAAGGACTTCGCCGAAGAAACAGTCAACTAAAAAGGAATAAAGAAAGAAAGAAAAAGAAATAAGAGAGAGAGAGAGAGAGAGGGAGAGAGAACAGAAAGTGAAATAAAGAGCAAAAAGAAACTAAAAAAAAATTTAATAGAGAGAAGAGGATGTAAAATTTAAATAGTATCAAAATAATTTACAGAATAATATCAAAAGTGTCAGAAACAGAAATCACAAAAATAAGAATCTTTTTATATAAAAATGTAAAACGAAAGAAAAGGAAGAAAAAATTAAGAATATTGTAGCGGTAAGAAATGCAAGCGGGTACAAGTGATTCCAAGTTAAGCTCTTAAGGGACAATGTACAGATACGCACTGCGAGCTGCGAATGGAGGAAAAAAGGAATATGGAAAAAGGACAGCGATACACGCAACGAATTTCCCCGTCGAATTTCGTCGTCGAGGGTTAAGCGGCCACAGGCCGTGCCAATAAATTTCTGTTCCCTCATTCAACTAATCCTACATTGGCAAGGCAATTAACTCCGAGCGGGCATGGGGATCTCCTGGTTCAGAGGTCTGTGTGCCTGTTGGTCCACATTCCTCCTCTCCTTCCAGCTACTGCTCGGCACCGTCGTTCTCACGACGGCGACGACGATGACGATGATGCTGACTCTGCGTGTAATATCGCGAGACGTTGCTTTAGCGAGAAAATCGTATGTCTGCGAGAGATTACTATATCCTTCCATTCACCCCGAGAGCATCCGACTGCCGCCACTTTGCCTTCTGCAGCGACCGGAAAGATAATCAAACTTCTTACCAGAGTGCGCGTGTGCGCGCACAATGAACCTTCTCGTTCCTTTCCCGGCTTTTCGGGATTTTCCTTCGTCCTTTTCTCTCTTCCTCTTTCTCGCTCTTTCCTCTCCTCTCTCTCTTTCTCTCTCTCTCTCTCTCTCTCTCTCTCTCTGTTTCCCTGGCCTACTCACACGTCCACTTCTCTGTTCTTCTACCCGGTATCGTCCGCCTCCGCGAATCTCGACTTAGTTATCTGTAACTAAGCTAATTTCAGCCAAGGAGTCGACTCAGCCCGGCAACGCGATTCCCTGCTTCTCCCTCACTTGCTTAAACACGAGTCCGACCGATCTCGCCAAAGCCTTTAGATTCCCTGCACTAATCCAACCCCTCCAAAGTTGTATATGTACGCGGATCGGAACGCTCAAGCATCGCTATTCCTCTATCCTCTCTTATACTATCTCTTTCTCATTCTTTCACACTCACTATCTTTGTCTGGTTTTCTGGTTCTTCAAGGCCGACAACCATTGATGGCAAAGCCAGCGATTCTCCGGGACGAGTTAACGGTAACGGACCGCCACTTTTATTAGCGACCTTGATTGCCGATTTCAGTCGAAATCTCCCTTTCGGATGTGTTGCTTAATCTCAACTTCCGTTACGAGATCTCAAGGAATATAACTAACACGAGAGTTTTTGGAAATTGTCGCGGTGGAACTTGAAGAGAGAGACGTTTCTCGGAAACTTTTCTTTGTTCGAGGCCGAGAAAAAAGATCGGATTAAAAAATTATTTTTAGAACGCCAGAACAAAATTCTTTTCGTAATTTAATAGAGCATACTAGAGCAACATGTTTATTAACTTACAAGGTACATGTCACAACTGTCCGGAATCGATTTGGTTCTCCTTGAAATATATTATTAAACATAAATATCTAAGAGTATTTTTTTATACATGCACGTATTTTTTTACGTGCGCATTTTTCGTGTTTAGGAGAAAATACTCCTTTAAAAAAAAAAAAAAGAAATGGTGTTTTCTTTTGAGATTGAATGTTGTCGGAACTATAAGAGACGGAAAAAAATTGTTGAACAAAACTTTAATGGCTTAAAGAGTATCTTGTAGTTACAAAAAAAAATTTGTTAATAAAAATGAAGAAATAAAAATTAAAAGATTTTCTGTTTTATAACTTTAAAGTAATCTTTGAGCCGTTAAATTTTTGTTAAACAATTTTTTTCTATTTTTTATAATTTTGACAAGATTCGATCTCAAAAGCAAACCATCGTCCTTTTTCAAAGGCGTGTTTCATACCTTAAACACGAAAATTTACACATAAAAAAATACGTGTCTCTTAGATTTTTGTTTAATAACAATTTTTTGTTTATAATATTTCAAGGAGAATCAAATTGGTTTCAGACAGTTGTGACATGTCTCTTATTAGTAAAAATTTATTTATTTATAAATAAGAAAGAGCACTCCTTTTAGTGCAAAAATAAAAATATAATTACAATTTCAACATAAAAAAAAACGTAGAATAAGATGTTGAGAGAAAATGTAGAAAGGACAGACTTTACAAGTTACAACAAATAAAAAAAAATTAACCAAGATAATAAAATAATGATTGTTTAAAAGAGCTAACAATAAGAGATTTGTGGAAGAAATCTACGGCGATTGGAGAATTCATTAACCAGTAAGGATAGTCGATTCAGAGATTTGAATTTGCGAGGAAGTACGATGCACTTTCTCGTAAAAAATTAAATTGCTTCTAAAAGGCCTGGCTGAAATATACAATTCACGCGATCGAGTAAGTCCGGAGAAATAAAAGGCTTATTAATCAAAGAAATTGAAAAAGAAACGGTCCAAACACGATCCAAACATCTTCTTCTACTTTCTTATCTTACAAATTTAAGCTTATTTAACACGTAATCATATGTATAGAAATTAAATAATAAATAAAAATTATGTAACATATCCGGGATTTTCTTTCTAAACGGTATGTTTTTTTTTTCTCGGGAAAGAAAATGAGAAACTATTTCAAGATAGTAACCGTTTGTAACTAACAACTACTAATCGTCATATTTCAAGCCATCATTATACGAATAACTTGATATTTCTCAAATAAAGCAAAGCAGTGGATCCGTGAAACCTTCATAAACGCGGGTGCAATATTAAGAATCATTAGAGGAGCCGACGCTCCGGAACAAACGCTCTTTGACGAGCTACGCTTGAAGGTAAATCAAGGAACCTTCAGTTCTCAACGAGTATCAGAATCGGAAAGCGAAAGGAGGAAAGACGGAGGATCCTGGTTGAGGCGAAGCATCAATTGCTTCGTCGAGAATTGAAAGGACTTGATTAGTGATACGGATCGCTACCTTGCAAAACAGAATCCCCGTAAAATCTCAGGCTCTCTTATGCGCGGCTTGTCGCGAAAAAGCGTTGAATTGCAAATCGAACGGGCAGCGATAATGCCGTAATAACGATCGTGTCGGGATTGCCGAACTGTAACGCGCAAATGCGACGCATCTAATCGCCGCATTAACGTTAATTATAAGCGTGCCGGATGTTACGCATTACGCCGATTTGGTGAACTTGTCAGCTGCATGTGTAACCCAAACGTGCCGTACGGCAATTTGCTATCGATCAATTCTGCACGAGTTCTTCAAGAATTATAACCAGTACACATGCAACGTCAACAATCATTCTGTGATAAAGAGAAAGAACGCGATTATTGGCTAAAAAATTATTCGACAAAAATATTTGACAATTTTTGAAATTAAAATATTTTAAAAGGATTAAGAACGATGAGATGCAATAGTAATTGTCTCATTAAATACATTTCTCAAGAGAATTAACACATCTTTTTTAAATATTTATTATTAAAATATGACAGTAATATAGTCACATTCTCTCTTTAAGATAAAGAGAGTGAGAGAGAATAATTCCAAAATCTTTTTAATAAGATTTTAATAAAAACATACATATATTGAGGAAAAGAAGATGCACTCTTTCTTCATGTCATGCTTTCAGAATATAAAGGAAAAAAGTAGCCCGTCGCCAATTTTATCACGTACCGCGCAAATCTCGCGCCGCACACAATACATCATCTCCGACAATTTACTTGCATTAAGCGGGATGCATAATTCAAATGAATGGTTTTAACTTCGATGCACGTCATCATCGATATCAGGCCGACCGGGCCTGCAGTGTATAAGTGTTAGTCGTGGAATATAACGGCGTAATGGGCGTCGCGGCTCGCATTTCCGCCGTAGGGTACTAGGCGATAATCCAATGGAATTGTTCATGTGACGCGTACTCGTAATGCATACTTAAATACATTTCCTTGGCTATTAATATATTTCAATGATTATAGAATTGGCCGTGTGCATGACTTTCGCACAAATTGTTTCTCTTCTTCTCTTTTCCTTGATATACAGAGCACTCCTGCACCCCTTTTCTTTCAAAAACTAACCATTTTAGAGAAAAACGTTTTGAACAAAAATTGTATGGTTTTGAGGAGAACATAAGATGGTGTCATTGGTTTGACCTTGGATGGCATCGTTAAGGTCAAGTCAAGGATACCTTTAATTTTTTAAATGGAATCCTCTATTTTTTTATTGCATATTCTTATAGGTTATGTCAAGAGCTTTCCAAAACACTATGATAAAGTATTTTTTCATTAAGAATTTTTTGAGTTATTTTGTATCTTAATCTGACATATTTTAGTATAAAATATAAAATATCTCGAAAATTATTTAGTGTTCGATAATTGTATTGTAATACTTTTATGTACAGAATAATAAGATGAATCAAATGGTTTACAAAAAATAATTGTTTTTAAATAAAAGTATGCAATTATTTGCAATATATTTTTTTATAACAATTATTTAATTTTTCTTTACAGTATTTCATTCATCTTATTATTCTGTACATAAAAGTATTACAATACAATTATCGAACACTAAATAATTTTTGAGATATTTTATACTAAAATAGGTCAGATTAAGATACAAAATAACTCAAAAAATTCTTAATGAAAAAATACTTTATTATAGTGTTTTGGAAAGCTCTTAACATAAGCTATAAGAATATGTAATAAAAAATAGCGGATTCCATTTAAGAAATTAAAGATGTCCTTGACTTGACCTTAACGATGCCATCCAAGGTCAAATCAATGACACCATCTTATGTTCTCAAAACCACAATTTTTGTTCAAAACATTTTTCTCTAAAGTGCTTAATTTTTGAAAGAAAAGGGATGTATGGGTTTTCTAGAATACTCTGTATATGTGCACTACTTTCTCCTTCATTTATTTTATACTTGTATTGTGTATTACTTATACTTGTATACCTTTTTTTACTATTATTATGTTTGACAGATTAATCTAATCGTTTTGTTAAAAATTTTATAATAAATCTTTGAATTTTTTGACCGGCAATACTTTTTGTAGAAAATTTCTTTTATAGAATAAGTTATAAGGATTAATTAAAGTTCTTTTTTCTCTTTCTCTTTCTCTCTCTGTTATATCTCCTATCATCTTTTTTATTCAATAATATAAAAATTTCAATGAATAATATTATGAATATATTAATGACATTTATCTTTATATAATTGTTCTAAATAATATAATTTATAATATAATTTACTACGTATAATAGTCTTGTTAATCTCAGAACAAGTATTGCTCCCCCTTTCGTGCTTAGCATATTCACCCCTTTCTGCATGGATTAAGCGCGAGATTCTTTTCAAAAATGCAACGACTTACCGGCGCACTCGTCGCGACCCAAATACTTCCATTCATCGATCATTCTATCGTTTTCCGTTGCGATATAACGTCCTGCGAATTCCGCCCTCGTCAATATAAATCGCGTTAAACACAATCCAAAAGTGCCCTCGAGCTTCGCGCGAAACGATAGAAGGATAAGCTCTCCATAAAAACAGTAATTTCATTCGATCATCTTAAAACCCAGTCATGTGCGATTTTTACTTTTAAATAAATGTCTATTTCCAATATAATTCCAGATACAATTCCACAAACGGGAGAAACAATTCTTTAATATTATCTCACTCAAGATTAATATTTCTGATAATAAAATAATAATAAAATTCTAAAAATTCTTGCTAAATCTTAAAAGAAATTTTAAATACTAAAATATTCATCAGTATTCTTTTTGGAATTAAATATCTTCATATTAAAAAAATTTTTTCTTTTTTCTCTTTATACAACAAATGTATATATTAAATCAAAATAATATAACATAAGATATAAGCATCTTTGAAGCTTCAATTTTATTTCACATTTTACATATCTATATGTAGAACGAATAAACGTGTGACATTATGATTCGTACCTATCGGGATGTCGCAGAAAGTGTAATCTCTTGCAACAAAATAGGCTGCACGACATAGATACGAATGTCGCAATGACGTTCGTTGATATAAAATCCAACGACTGATCTCGACCGGTGTGACAGTTGCAATCGCGTATCAAAAAATAACACGACGAGCTTTAATCGACATATATGTATATAAATATATACATAAAATTTGTCAACTATAGCGGAAATTTTCGTAATTTACTGTACATTTTGGAATTAAATATATAATTTATAGCGCATGCACACACACATACGCAAAACAGTCGTTTTTAAATATTCACTCCCAGTTGCATATTTCTATTCATAGAATATTATTAGATTATTATTAATAATAATAATTAGATTAATATTCTTAGATTATTATTGATAATAATAAATGTATATAAAAGAAAGGGGGAGAGAAATAGAATCATTTAGAAAATGCTTTGTTAAAACGAAAAAATAAAAAATAAGAAACATGTCTGTATACTTAATATTAAAAAGCTGTTTTATATGCTATTAAAAATAATAATAATTAATTTCTGCATAATTATCAGATTGATTTATTTATAGAACATACACAATCACAAACATAAGAATAATGTCTACACGGTATATGTAAATGTACACATTGTTATATTTAAAATATTTTTTTAAATTTCTTTCTATATTTAAAATATTTTCTATATTTAAAATATATTCAATTTCACTAATAGTAATTTATCATTAATATAAAGACTTATTAATTAATTAAATCGCTCTATACGCGCAATATTAAAATGTCAGCTAAATGAATACTGTCAATCAAATCTGTCTTGGCTTTCTGCCTTACGCAGGTAATTTTTAATGCAACGAACATGCACCGTAATGACGCCGACAAAAGCGTCGCGATGCGAAGATCCGGCGGTAATCAAGCGTCACGATAGAGAACCGGTAATCGATGAAGCTCGCGAGAGAGAACGGCTCTAAGACGCGAACGATTTATGCGACGTTGACGAGGCGAGCATGAAGAACAGCAGCGGCAAATGAGAGAAAAAGAGCAAGAGAGAGAGAGAGGCTGATGGCTGGCATATAACCGAGTGACCGAGTAGAATCGAAGAGAAAGAGAGGAAGAGAGAGAACGCGGCTGTGGCGAATTGGCGGGCAAACGACTCAGCTCGGTGAGGGTAGCTCGGGGGTTGGCGTCTTTAAAATTCGAAGTGAGTTAATTTGATTATCGCCATAACGGCGGAAGGTGCCCAAAGAGGAGGGGCGGGGAAGGGAAAGGGGGAAGGGCAAAAGTGGAGGAAACAGGACGGGAGGGCAAGCGAGGAATATAATCCGGCTGTATAACGACGAGCCTAGCTAGCTATTGCCGTCGACGTTTCTATTGTACGGCTGTTATATCGCGCCCCCTCTGCGCGAAGCGAGCAGAGTGCAGACGTAAGGGTGGCGGCGAACGGAGAACGGCTATACCGATTGGCCCCCAGCTGGGGCAGCAGTAAACATCCACTCGCCTTCCCGTTGAAGCGACGGCGGCCCAGGAGAGGGTTGGCACACTCTCGCCCTCTCACTCCCTCATTTCATGCTCCTTCGCGATCACCCTTCTTCTCGCACCCTCGTGGTTTTCTCCCCCCGCTCATTCTCTCTCTCTCTCTCTCTCTCTCTCTCTCTCTCTCTCTCTCTCTCTCTCTCTCTCTCTCTCTCTCTCTCTCTCTCTCCCGCTCCCAACGGGGCCTCCCACTCTTACGAGCTTAAGCCCGATTTAATGGGGTGGAAACGCGCGGCTCGATCAAGTTGTATTCAATTATCCCCCCTTTCCGTCCTCCTACCTACCGCCCGGGCCATCTACAGAGTGTCTCGCAAGAAAATTTTCTCCCTTTCTTTGGCGGTGCCCTTTGCCCCCGCGTATCTCCGCTGGCCTATTCTGGACACGCAAATCGTATATACGTGTTGGCAGCTCAGGGGTAAGGCAAGATCGATCTCAATGGATAACAAGAGTCCATTTAAACCACCAGAATCGTCTTGATCGAAATCTCGGCGCGACAAAATAAATAATTTTCATCTTAGGCAGGATGTCATAAAGGGTTCGAAAGGCCAATTAATCAATTAGAAAAATGGTTGTGGAAAATATTATGGTGTTTGAGTATTCAAAAGAAAATTTTTTAAAAATAAGATTGCAAAACTAAAATAATTAAATATTGCTTTTTTATTTTAATTAGTATTATCTTAATCTTATTATCTTTATTATCATCTTCTGATAATAATTGTTCATATTATGATTTTTTTTTTTTGAAGGAAATCACGTAAAATTTTACGTGATTTCCTTAAAAAAACATGATTCCCTTCAAAAAAACTCATAATATGAACAATTATTATCAGAAGATGATAATAAAGATAATAAGATTAAGATAATACTAATTAAAATAAAAAAGCAATATTTAATTATTTTAGTTTTGCAATCTTATTTTTAAAAAATTTTCTTTTGAATACTCAAACACCATAATATTTTCCACAACCATTTTTCTAATTGATTAATTGGCGCATTGATTAATTGGCCTTTCGAACCCTTTATGACATCCTGCCTAAGATAAAAGTTATTTATTTTGTCGCGCCGAGATTTCGATCAAGACGATTCTGGTGGTTTAAATGGACTCTTGTTATCCATTGAGATCGATCTTGCCTTACCCCTGAGCTGCCAACACGTATATACTATAATACTAATTAAAATAAAAAAGCAATATTTAATTATTTTAGTTTTGTAATCTTATTCTTAAAAAATTTTATACTATATGTATATAAAAGAAGGGAATATATATATATATATACATATAAAAAGGAGAAAAAAAAATACATTTCATATATATAATATCCAAGATTGTATGCAATATCGAATTATATCTCTCTTATCTTCTCTGAATTGTCCAAGATTCTAGTAATAATCGTAAATAGATAATCGCGATAGTTTCCTTCGATAAAATAAAAAATTCGGACCATGCGCGTGCTTTCTAAATAATACATCTAATAAACTCGTACACATTATCTTGTCAATGTCAGCAAAACAAAGCGCGAGGTAGAAACCGCAAGTAAATTCGCGAAGTGCGCGCTGTCATTTTATCGTCCCGGGCGCTTTTTCCTCGTTTTTCCCGCGGCATTTGCGGCATTGTTCCATCCACGTAATCCGTTCTGCTGGCCCGTTATCCCACCGACCGCGCTCCTTCACCTTTTACTCGTTCCCGACGTTTGATTCCCTCGTTTCCCGCTTTTCGTTCATATTCTATCGCAAACAAACGCGCGAGATTGTGGAACCGCCGTCGATTAAAAACTCAGTATTCGCAAATTACCGCAGTTTGTTCTCAGTTTGGAATTAACGCTAGTGAAAATTCCAAAATGAGAACGCTAACTTCATTAACCTACCAGCCGCATCGCTCAATCGCTAAATTATATTTATTTGTATTGTATTACAACGCGGATTGTCAAATATTAATGTTTATCGTTGTTTTCTTAAATATCGTACAAATTTGCGTTATATTTGTTTCCATCGTTTTTCGTTCATGAAGTGTGCGAAGATTTAACGCTTTTGATAAAAATGTGTTCTTTTCGAATAACCTTTTTATGTTGTTTTAAAATATTAAATATTAATATTATTATATTTAATAATACATATGTATATATATATATATATATATATATATATATATATATATATATACAGGGTATCCCAAATTTAAATGTCAAAACTTCGAGATCGATTGGGGATCGATAAATTGAAAAAAAAAGTCTTTTAGAAAGAATCGCAAAAAAAACATAAGTGTTCACGTAAAACAATAGTAAAATTATTAGGTTAATTGAAAAATATTATGAGATAAAAATTGTAGAGCATGGAATTAAAAAAAAGAGTGAATTAAAATACTTTCAAAGTAAAATTAGAAGTTTATAAATAAATATGCGGGATTATTTTATCCTGTATTACTTTAATAAAAAACTTGCATTGTTGCAAGAAGCATTTTGAAGGATATCTTCATTAAGGAAGTGACAGCGTAAATAAATAAATATAAATAAATAATTAAAAAATAAAAACTTTGTTTATTTTTTTTTTGCGATTTTCTTCAAAACGAAGAAAACCGAGCAAATCTGTGAATGATTTTTTTTCTTAATTTATCGATCCCACTATGTTCTTAAAGTTTTAAATTTGACACTCTGTATATATGTGTGTGCGTGTGTGTTTGTATGATATATTATTAAACATTCATATAATAATATCAAAATTAAAAATGCATTAATAATAATATATAAATATATAAAAATATTTAGCAATTTTAATATTAAAAAAAATGACGTTTACAGTTCTTTTAATTGAAGTAGCAAATCCATATATATATATATATATATATATATATATATATATATATATATATATTAAATAAAATCAAGTTTCTAACTAAAAGATACCCATTAAGAATTGAATTTCCGCAAAATAAATTCAGATCTGCCAATTATAATTATGAATTTCAATATTGATTATGAATTAAATATCTTTTAAGATACGATTTCCAATCATCGCGGCCACTTGATCGTGCATTATCTTATCGCGCGTAGCATAATTTATTACATAAGCTATTCTGCTTAAAAAAGACATGTCATTATCGTTTGATTCGTCATAATATCTCATAAAATGTCGTTTTATGTGCATAATCATTTCGCAATGTTCGTAAAGTCGGTCACGACTAAGTATTACGACTCGATAGATGACAAGCTGTCAAACTGATGAAAACCGCGCGGGCCCCGCAGCTTTACTGCCGCTGTCGCTCGCAAAATCTAGGAGTTTCGATGCCACACAGTATCCGGACTCCCTCCGATACGCCTCTTTACGACAACGGGGCGCAACTACTCTACAACCTCGATGCCATCATCCGCGCCAATTATTCGCAGCGTTCGAAGGGAAATGCGTATATACCGATTTCGCCCGAACTCCGTTCAAAGGGGCGACTTTCCGCACCCTCGCTCGTTTCTCCCTCCACCCTTCGGTCGCTCGTACG
Organism: Cataglyphis hispanica; assembly: GCF_021464435.1. NCBI lineage: Eukaryota > Metazoa > Arthropoda > Insecta > Hymenoptera > Formicidae > Cataglyphis > Cataglyphis hispanica. The sequence goes on along the minus strand of NC_065962.1, from coordinate 5,370,567 downwards.
ACCAGCCCCAACCGCTCCCACAATGACGATCGCACCAACTGCTATGCACCCCGGCTTGCGCTCCTCGAATGTGTGCCGGAGGGTTTACGCGGAACGGCTACGGCACATGTTGCGTCCGTTGTGTGTGCACGTGTATGCACGCGATGTGTATGCATGTGTGTGTGTGTGTGTGTATATATACTCCGTGCGTGGCGACCGTAGAGTTCTGCAGCGACTGCGCCAAACTTCGAATTAGCGACGAATTTCGAGATTTACAGTACAATTGCACGACCTCCTCCCTTCTCTCCCCTCGTCCTACCCCTTCCTCCCTCCCTCCCTCTTTCCATCCGTTTATGCCGCCCCGCGGCCGAAAGAATTACAGTCTCGTTCGAGATATATGCACCGCGTGTGTGTGGTATGTAGAGGTGTGTGTATGTGTGTATGTATATGTATTTGTGCGTGCAAACGTGCACAAACAAACACGGTCGCGCAACGCCTCGTAACATAGGTGTACTCTATCCCGGGACGCGATATTTACGCAAGCGGATCACGCGGTAATACCGCGCGCCTATCCGCCGAGCCCTTCGCATACATCAACCCGCATTCCGTTGGCTAAATCACGCCGGGAATCTTACATCGTCCCATGATCGAACGCACGTTGCCGTAAGTGAAACGGATTTCACCGCGACACTAGTGGATACAGATGAGGATTAAGGCGCAATTATAATTAACGATTCCCTAATTATAATGTGTGTCCTTCCAACATTAATCCAGAATTTCAATAATCCGAAAAATAAACATGATTTAAATGCGAAAATTGCATTTGATTAGAATTTTGTTGAGAAAAAGATTTTATTCCCAATTGAAATTAAAGGCGAAAAATTATTAATATTTTAAACATTCATATTATTAGTATATTTATATTATTTATATATTATAAATATTGTTATATATACAATCATTAATATTAAAAATTAATATTATTATTATTAAAGTTAAAATTAATAATATTAATATTATTAAAATAAAACAATGATACAAAAACTGTTGGGAAAAAAACAGATTTGATATTTAAAAAAAAAATCAAAGATCATATTTTTATCAAAAATGCTAAGTTATTGCAGACCTGTGTTATCAACAAAAAACAATGAAAAGAAATGTTAGGCGTATTTGTATGATATCTAAGAAAACAACAATAAACATTAATATTTAACAATCTGTGTCGTAATAAATACATATAATTTCCAAGTGACACGACGCTTTCGAAATGTCATTTATAACATGTTATATACAGGGTGGCCTCGAACGTTCCAGTCAGACTTTGAGATCTTATAGGAAATTTAATTCTGAACAAAAAATTTTCTATAAACATGCGTCGAAAAATGTTTCCTTAAACAGTTACTACCCAAAAATCTCTGAAATCAAGATTATTTTATATGTTTTTACAAATATTAAGGAAAGTATGCGTTTTTTAATAAAAAGTACCGAAACAAAAGTTGTAGAAAATTAAATTATCTTTTAAATGAGATCAAAATGATTGTTGTACGTTCCATAAGTTTTGAGAAATAAAATAAAAAGAAGATAAAACTTAATAAATTTCCTGGAGAAAAATCAATAAAAATAAAAAACAAAAATCTTTTTTTTTCATAAAAATAAAGTAATTGTTCTTTTTAAATTAAAATAGCACTGTAGAATATTTTTTAAATGGAAAGTATCTTTAAAAAGTTATGTCGACAGCAAAAAAAATATTTTTTTGTACATTTGAAACTGGTTATCTCAAAACCTATAGAACGTACTACAATCATTTTAATCTAATTTAAAAGATAATTTAATTTTCTACAACTTTTGTTTCGGTACTTTCTGTTTAAAGACGCACATTTTCCATGATATTTAGAAAAATGTGTAAAATAATCACGATTTCAAAGGTTTTTGAGCGATAACTTCTTAAGAAAGCATTTTTCGACTCATGTTTATAGGAAATATTTTGTTCAGAATTAAATTCCTTATAAGATCTCAAAATCTGGCTGAAACGTTCGGGGCCACTCTGTATAACATGTTTTCAAGTTTTCCTATATTATGAGAAAATTAAACGGATATATTTAATGTAGAATAGAGAAATACACATATCCAATGGTTTTGAAGTTTGGCGATAGGAGAACGCGAAGCAAGTTTACGCGAATCAACCGAGCGAGTAAACTTTGACCGCGTTCTAGCTTAATTCATGATGACAATTCGGTCGACCATGAAGAACGTTGTCTCATTGGCAGCTTATCGGACTTCGACAAGCTGGGCACGACCTGCGGAGATAAATGTCGAATCGGTGCTTCCCCTCAGTCTTATTTCTCGAAGAAAAATCAGAAAATGTACAAGTGTGATATCAAGATCGAAAAAAAATATCTTAATATTTTTTACAAAAATTAATTCTTTTTTTAATCTTCAAAAATATTTTAAAAATAAAATCTTTAAATTGACAAACAAACTAACTCGTTTGGGGAATTTTTATTTATCAAATATTTCCAAGACATTTAATGTGACAAATCTCCATTTTTATTAATATATTATATCTAGGAAAAGCGCACGTATATTGACTGAAAACTCAACATAGGTGAAAACCACGAAAGCGTAATCATCAACACGCAGACTCGCCTTTTGTCCGACAATGGCGACGATCCTGTTTGCAATCAGTGAAGTGTCGCGTCACGCGCTGATGGACCCGTCCGCGCGAAAAATCCGTCAAAGTACTACAAATCTACGTCGCGATACGCCGATTGACAGTTGTCGAATGCAGAAAGATGCGAGGAGAGTAACTGCGCGCTCTAAAACGAGGAGATGCGGCAGTGATATATTGCCTTGCCCTTCGCGATCGCATTCGTTTCGATAAATTCCGCAAGAGTCGAAAAACCAGGCAGTCCTTCAATATCGAGGCACAAAAAAATCGATTAATGTCCGGCTTCATCGACAACAAAATAACTTATTCGCGGTTATGTCTTTGTACACTATTTCTCTCATATCAAAAAACTAAGATACCAGATTTTCTACATTTTTATTATTCCTGAATTTTTGCATCAATTCCAAAAGTGATGTTTTCTTCAAAAATTGTATTAATGTGTGTCATTGCGTGTACTTCTATTTAATTTCAGATGTCTTCGTTCTCTTAAATTAATAAATTTAATTAAAATTTACACAATCGAATTTGAACGTTAATAAAGAATAAAGAGTTTATTATTTATTTGCAACAAAACTTGAAAGCGAATTTATAAAATAGCTTCTAATCTTAAAATTTTCAATTGTTTACACAATTTAAAAATTTAAACAAATATGAAAAATACTTTAGATTATTTATTATAGAAGAAAATAAAATTAATAAATTATGAAACAATAATATAACATTGAATCTAAAATCTATGTAATACACTAAAACTAAGATAATTATAATCTTTATTTAGATAAATCTGAGAGAGATAAACAGACAGTCAAAAACAATTTTTATGTGCGTGTGTGTGCGTGCGTGCGTGCGTGCGTGCGTGTGTGTATGTGTGTGTGTAGGTATATATATATATATATATATATATATATATATATATATATATATATATCAGCATATTATTAGCATATATAGGGTATCCCCAATCTCTACCAAAAATTACAAAAATTTTGATAACTAAATCGGATACGCTCTATCGTATGGTGATATTTTTAACTTTCAATGCTGACCGGAAATAGAGTGTACAATAGAGTGTACCTGATTTAATCATCGAAAATTTTGTGATTTTTAATAAAATCCATGTCGCTTTTTTAAAAGACCTGTACGGGTGGTTAGGGACACCCTGTGTGTGTGTGTGTGTATATATATATATATTTTTTTTTTTTTATTTAAATAATCGCGGAACAAAGTATAGAAGGAAATAGGACAACAGTTATATACATATATTAACTTGTAACGACAGGCGAACGAATCTCCTTGCTTCTTTTTCGCCTAAACAATTCAACATTCATCGGAAATCCACGGCGAGAAATGCCAAGGATTTCGAGAAGGACGCGCGTACAACCCTTTTATTTCTGTTGCCCCTTTTCGTTGCGTCGCGAAGAATTTAACGCGACAAGAGAGAAACCCGAAGATCGTGCGCGGACTCGGACATTTCGAGGAAAATGCCTGAGCGAATCCGCTGGAGCGTTCAACGGCGGGGTTTAAGACTGCGCGGAGTTAAGCCCGCGGCCCCGGAACCAGAGAATGTGGTCTTCCCCGCGAGCCAGGCGTGTAACTTCATGCCAAGAGTATTCGAAATACTCGACGATGAAGTATGCCACGGTATCAGAGGTCCGTAACCTGTAACAAAGCAAGCCCTCCGGGCACCGGGAGTTTACACACGAGTCCAGGCATTCGCCGCCGCCACCGCCGCGCCGTCACCATCCGCCGTCAGCGGGAGAACGAATGCTAATGCAACGCCGAAAACTTTCTCATCGACGCCGACGACCCGTTATGAGACCGATAAGCTACCACTAGGTCAATTGAGTCGACTCCGAAACCGTGAAATGTTCTATTTAAGTAACGAGCTTTCATGCAAAGGACAGTACAATTAATGCAATTTTAATAAACTGAACAAATAGTGCGGTAGAAATATATTACAATACACAGGTGCCCCAGAGTTTATCCAACAAACTGCAGGAGCATATTCTACAAATGGGGATAAGAAACAAATGTTATATAAAGTTTGGCTAGAAATACTTTATTATAAAGTTATAAATAAATATTGAAATGAAACATGGAATAGATAATGGATTTTCCATTGCGCTGAAAGGTCGAACGTATTTATCTTATCTGTGTATTTAATATGATTGTTATTTTTTATCAATAGGTATTATACCAATTGCTATTAGATTTCAATTATTGTATGAACTATTAATAACTATCACCAAAATGCCAAGAGTGTTTTTTTGATGAAGAATTCACCGATATACATTAATTCTGCATAATGGAAAATCCATTGTTACCTATTTCATGTTTTTAATATTTGTTTATAACTGTAATAAAGCATTTCTCTCTCTAACCAAACTTCATAATATTTTTTTCTTATTTCTACTTGTATAGAATATTCGCAGTTTGTCGAATAAACCTTGAGACACCTGTATATATTTCGACTATATTATTTTTTTCAGTTTATTAAAATGGCAATTTCTCTTCTCCCGCGTGTGATTCTATTTCATTATAATATTTCAATATACATACAATCTTTTTATAAATATTCACATTTATATTTAAATTGTTGTCAAAATTTTACAATAAAGTAATTTTATTGCACAATAAATAATATAAATAAAATAAAGATAAATAGAATGAAGCAAGTGTGTAATTCTTTAAGGATGTCATATGTCAAGACATTGACAAATCATGAAAATTTTGTAGATTGTTTTAGTATTTCTTCCGACTATATCTGTAAAAACTGAGCACAATTTTCTTAAAGATTTGGAAATTATTGAAGTTTAAAGTTAGTATTGATTCTTATGGAAAATTGCGTATTATAGCACTTGTTAACAAATTTAACAAGGAAAAAAACATTGCGAATAAAATAAGAATTTTCACATATAATAAGAAAACTTTAATAAATATTTATACAAAATTTGATTTAGATCCAATTATTTGTTTAAAAGTTATTTACGAAAAATTGTAAAAAAATATTATGTCTTTTTCTCTCTCTTTTTTGCAAATTTTTCACTTTTTTTTTTGTTTTTTGTTTCTTGATTTATCGGGTATTCATGATTAAAAATTTTTTGTCATAAATTAAAAAAAATATTATTTATAACAATTTTTTTTACAAAGATGTTAAAAATCATATTATTTTCTGATGCTTAATTGTTTTTAGAATCTGGATTTATTTATTTGATTTTTCAAACAATACAAAATATATATTTTTTTTTAATTTTGACAGTTTTTTTGCTACCTTTATACAGTCAAAACATCTTAAACTGCGCGACGGATGTTCCCGAAAAAGATTCTAGATCGTGATAAAAAATTAATGAATACATTTTAAATCAATAATAAATATATAAATTTCTTTGTTTTTTAATGAACCAATTAATGGAGAGTAAAATGATATAATATAGATCTTTAATTTTATATATTTAAAAAAAAAACACAAAAGTATTTTAAATGTATTTATTCTGTGCATTATACTTAATTATGTATTATAATGAAATACTTATTGTCTCTGTATACACTTAATATTTTAACATATATTAGGCATATATTGCAACTTTGTTATTTATAATTCTATAAGCATAAGTAGAGTAAATGTTTAATTAAAACAAAAAGCATAAAGTTATTTAATAAAAAATAGCATAGGAAATATTTATATCATAAACATTAAAATATTATAATGAAATAGAATCTTCTACAAGAGAAAATAAAAAAAAAATATTCTTATCACGTAACGGGCGCACTTCAAAATTCTCCCATTGGCAATACAATGAGAAATAGAAATCTCACACACAAAAATCTGATGGAAAAGTAGTGAAAATGTCCGTTATCGCTGTGTAATACGTGTATACCAAGTGCAAAGAATTCACCGAGAAAAATACAATTCATTGCAGGAACGTGCGCCGTTCTCTTCTCTTTTCGCGACTGATAGTGAGTACCTTTCCTAAAGAGCGACCAACGAAACAATGCTTTTAACTGTACAGTACGATTAAAATGCGTTTTTCTGATCCCTGGTTATATTACAGAGTCGGTTGTGTTAACCGGATGCTAAGAATTCAGGATTCATGTTTCAAGCAATAAAATCAACCGAACTGATTCTACTTTTTTTTAATACGAGCAGTCACAACGTCAGCCATATACAATTGCAAATGCACAACGTGTTTAAAAATTTATGTTTTGATGTCATTGATGACTATTGCATAATTGATGGCATGTGTATAATCCGTTCTATGAATGCGTTTTATAATACGTTTCAGATAATAAAAAAATGTATTTTTTGCATCTTGTTTTCCCTACTAATTTTATTATTGTTGCATTGTAGCTTATTTTTTCATATTCCAGTAAAATAAATCATAGATTTCTCGACAGCATACGGTTCTATATAGTAATATGTAGATTTAGATTAATATTAGAAATAATAATCTAGTAAATTTTTTTAACATAACTTTCATGTTATATTATATGAGGAAGTTTTTTGATCAATATAATTACATCATGTACATATATACAGGGTGTCCTAGACCACCAGTTCACCCCTTTTCTTTCAAAAACTAAGCATTTTAGAGAAAAACGTTTTGAACAAAAATTGTATGGTTTTGAGGGGAATATAAGATGGTGTCATTGGTTTGACCTTGGATGGCATCGTTAAGGTCAAGTCAAAGACATCTTTAATTTCTTAAATAAAAACCCAAATTTTTTATTGCATATTCTTGTAGTTTATCTCGAGAGCTTTTTAAAACACTGTAATAAAGTATTTTTTCATTCAGAATTTTTTTAGTTATTTTGTATCTTAATCTGACATATTTTAATATAAAATATCTCAAAAATTATTTAGTTTTCGATAATTGTATCGTAATACTTTTATGTACAGAATAATAAGATAAATCAAATGGTATACAGAAAATAATTGTTTTTAAAAAAAGTATGCAATTATTTGCAATATATTTTTTTATAACAATTATTTATTTTTTCTTCACCATTTGATTTATCTTATTATTCTGTGCATAAAACTATTACGATACAATTATGAAACACTAAATAATTTTCGAGATATTTTATATTTTATATTAAAATATGTCAGATTAAGATACAAAATAACTCAAAAAATTCTTAATGAAAAAATAATTTATTGTAGTGTTTTGGAAAAACTCTCAACATAAGCTATAAGAATGTGCAATAAAAAGTAGGCGATTTCATTTAAGAAATTGAAGGTGTCCTTGATTTGACCTTAACGATGCCATCCAAAGTCAAACCAATGACATCTTATGTTCCCTTCAAAACCACACAATTTTTGTTCAAAACGTTTTTCTCTAAAATGCTTAGTTTTTGAAAGAAAAGAGGTGTATGGAAGGTTTAGGACATTCTGTGTGTATATATATATATATATAAAGAAAATTAATAAAACATTATATTATACCACATTGAATAAAAGGAGGCCAATCGGAGCCCAGACGCGGTAATTAGTGCGTGTTGAGATTAAATTAAAAATTAAAAATTAAAAAATTAAAATTACAATTTAATTACATAGTAAATTTAATGTTAACATACATTTCGACCCTCTTCGGGTCCTCTTCAGTGGACGTAGTAAAATTTTAATAATAATGGAAATTTGCAATGGCAATTCAAGACAACCGTCGCAACGCAAAACGAATATGCATGAATAACCTGGCGCTATAAAGTTATTACATTTACATAAAACGCTAAAAAATGTATGCGAGGATGACAAACCGCAACATCTGTGTCATAGGTAAGCGAATTCCACACATGAGAGAAGAAATCCTGAATGGTTTTTGGAAACTGAAGCGTCCGTATGAGTGCCTGTCGCATTTTGAGATGGTGAATATCCGGAATCGCACTTAAAAAATTAGAAACCGAGAGTCCGAACGAGCGTAAGGTCTGTCTATCAAATGAGAAGAAATTATTTCAAGAACAAATAACATAAATACATGAAAGCAAAGGATGAAGATGTGGTATACTTACATAAGAGGATAAAACACGGGAATAAAAATCGAACAAATCACCATCAAAAGGAATAAAAGACTGTTAAATAAACTATTGAATAATCAAGAGATAAAATTTGTTTTGAAAATATTTCTTTTAAAATTTTAAGTCTACGAAAAGATAGTTATATATGTAAGTTGATCCGATGGCAAATGAGACAAACACAAATTAGGAGAGAAAAGCAAGGAAAACAAAGAGAAAAATATGGATGGAATAACAAGACAAAAACAAAACATGAGAGGAGTAAAAATTAAAGGGGAAGAAGGGAAGCAGATATAAATAAACTCGGGATTATAAACAAGGAAAGAAAAAGACCTGACAAGGTGGGAGCATTATTAATGCAAACATTTTTTTAAAATAGGAAAATAAGAGCCGTCAAGGAGAATATGGTATCCTCCTGTAAGTTGATGCCGTTTCTTTGTTGTTTGATGTGTAGCATTTCGGAAATGCATCTTTTCGCATAGGAGGGTTTTTCGTCCAGAATGCCAATGCTGTTCCAATCAAATTCATGTCCCGAAAGCCGGTGATCAGTAATGACTGAATGGGAAGTTGTCGTTCTGTTGATATTAGAACGATGCTCTTTTATTCGCGTAGATAATTGTCTCCCCGTTTGTCCTACATACGAATCATCGCAATTTTGGCAGTAAATTTTGTAGACCACATTGTAATGATTCTCCGAAGGGTGAGGGTCTTTGTATGTTTTGATGTATCTGTTAAGCTTGTTGGGACAAAAATAGGCCATGGACTTATTAATCCCTCTAATTGATGGGGACAATTTCTCCGTGACGCCTCTTATAAAAGGAATAATGAAATATGAGAGAGAGGAAGGAGGGGGGGCAAGTGGAAGGAGTGTTATTTGAAGGAGTGTTTTTTGAAATTAGAAACTTTATTCCATCATGTATGGTATCGAAAATAAATCCCAGGGGATAATCATTATTTAAAAGGATGCTGATAATTAGATTTAGGTTTTTTTCATGGTAGGTGCGATCTGTCTCCATCCATATTTTTTTCTTTGTTTTCCTTACTTCTCTCCTAATTTGTGTTTGTCTCATTTGCCATCGGATCGACTTACAGATACAACTATCTTTCCGTAAAATTATAAAAGAAATATTTTCAAAACAGATTTTATCTCTTGATTATTCAATAGTTTATTTAACAGTCTTTGATTCCTTTTGACGGTGATTTGTTCGATTTTTATTCCAGTGTTTCATCCTTTTATGTAAGTATACCACATCTTCATCCTTTGCTTTCATGTATTTATGTTATTTGTTCTTGAAACAATTTCTTCTCATTTGATAGACAGACCTTACGCTCGTTCGGATTCTCGGTTTCTAATTTTTTGAGTGCGATTCCGGATGTTCACCATCTCAAATGCGACAGGCACTCATACGGATGCTTCAGTTTCCAAAAACCATTGAGGATTCCTTCTCTCATGTGTGGAATTCGCTTACCTCTGACACATATGTTGCGGTTTGTCATTTTCGTATACATTTTTTAGCGTTTTATGTAAATGTAATAACTTTATAGCGCCGGGTTATTCATCCATATTCGTTTTGCGTTGCGACGGTTGACTTGAATTGCCATTGCGAATTTTCATTATTATTAAAATTTTACTACGTCCACTGAAGAGGACTCAAAGAAGGTCGAAACGTATGTTAACATTAAATTTACTATGTAATTAAATTGTAATTTTAATTTTTTAATTTTTTAATTTAAATTTAATCTCTTCACGCACTAATTACCGCATCTGGGCTCCGATTGGCCTCCATTTATTCAATGTGATATTATTTTTAGAGCCTTTCCATCGCTTAGTCATTTTTTCTTAGCATTATATTATATTTTCAAATTATATCTAAAAAATCAAAAATCTGATCCACTTTTAAGGATATTTTGGATATACAATACATAGTAGCAAAAAATTGTCGAAATTTAAAAAAGAAGCGTTCTTATGTTTATACTGCTTGAAAAATCAAATAAATATATTCGGATTATAAAAATAATTAAAGTGTCACAAAATAATGTTTTTTGACGTTTTGTAATAGAAACTAATTGTAATTTTTTTTTCTTAATTTATGACAAAAACTTTTGATTGTGAATACCCCTAAAATCAAACTGCAAGAAACGAAGAAAAAAAGAAAAACGAGTAATTTGCAGAAAGAGAAAGAGAAAGAGATAAATGATATTTTTCTACAATTTTTAGTAAATAATTTTTAAATGAATAAGTTGATTTAAATCAAGTTTTATACAAATATTAAATAAAATTTTCTTTATATATGTGTAAATTTTTATTTTGTTGGCAATGTTTTTTTTGTCAAATTTATCAATAAGTGCTACTATATGCGACTTTTCATACTTTCATACAAATCAATCGTAACTTTAAACTTAAATAATTTACAAACCATTAAGAAAATTGTGCTCAGGTTTTGCACAGATATTCAAAAGAAATAGTAGAACAGTCTATGAAATTTTCATGTTTTTGTCAATGTTTCGACATATGACAGATACATTTTTAAAAAAGGTACGATATTAACATCATTGCGACTTTTCCGCAATGCTAATTGGTTCTTTCACTGTGCTTACTTCATGAGGAGTTGTCATCATGGAGATAACATATTTTGATAGTTCGTACAGTTTGACAATTCAATGTCTTATAATACTTAAGAAATAATTTATATAAATAAATTCAAAATTCTTTCAAATAAGTTTTAAAATTATTGTTATAATTTTTAACTTTTTTTAATTTTAAAATTATTGTTATAAGTTTTAAATTTTTTAATTTTAAAATTATTGTTATAAGTTTTAAATTTAAAATTTTTTTTAATTTTAAAATTATTGTTATAATTTTTAGAAATAAATTAAAATACTTTGTATTATAGTCTGTTTGCAGTAATAGATCGCAGATACAAAGAAAACATTCGTGAAAAATAGGAAGCATTTAGTTTCTTATTAGGATCTAGATAATATTTGAATAATATTCACTTTAAGAATCTAATAACAACATACTAAAGTTTACAATTAAAATTAAAAAATATTTTTAAAAAGAGATTGAAAATATTATTTAATGCATAACGTGCATATAATTTACATAATCACTTACATAATCATAATTCATTTATCAATGCCTGTATCGACTTTATTATCGGGTTGTTTTTGTACATCAGAGTCTTATAAATAAAAAAAACTGGTTTTGAGATAAACATATTTTCAGTGCAGTAAAGTAATTACTTTTGCATGAAAAATTATTATGTAAATGCATTATAATTTGTTATAAATACGCAATATACTTAATAATTTCTGAAAAATTTTTGCTAATTTTTTTATTCATATATAGAAAATACTTTGATTAAATATTAGATCAAACATTTGTTTTGTAACATTAAAATTGGATCTAATGAACTAAACGTCAATAAGAAGCTAAACTCTTCTTATTTTTCACGAATGCTTTCTTTATGTCTTGCGATCTATGATTAAAAATAGAATATAACATAAAGTATTTTAATTCATTTATAAATATTAAAAATTATTAATTAACCTGCGCTTTTAAAACGTATCTGAAAAAACTTTGAATTTATATGTATAAATTGTTTCCTAATTATTATGAGACATTGAATTGTCAAGCTATATGAAATATCAAAATATGCCATTTTCACAATGACAATATTGTTAAGGACATTTGCTTATGTTAATGTTGTAATTAATAGATGACAATATATATAAATTTTCAATTTTTTTAATAATAAAAATAACATAGGTGGCACGCGCGGCTAGTCCGCTCTTAAAAAAAAAACACGTTATTGACATTGTTGTTATTTTTTCGCTGATTGGTTATCTCAATACTGCTCTATGCATTACGTCATATCAATAAAAACTGTTATGGTTGAGTGATTCATTTGAAGTAATTATACATACACACCCATACACAGACTAAATGGCGCGCGCATAGCGCGCGCTTATACAGGATGATTCAAAACAACCTGACGTCCTTGAAATGTCATATTCCTGAGCGAATTGAGTTTGGTACAACGAGTAGAGAATGACGATTTGTAAGTAGCTAACTATTATCAATTATAACTCAAAAACTAAGCTTTGTTTACAAAATTTTGCAAAAAGAAAAATTATCTCAGAATTCACTTAAGAATATGACATTTCAAGAACATCAAGTTGTTTTGAATCATCCTGTAATGCTCCAATTGATACAAAAATTAAACGAATAAAAATTTAATTCAATTTATTGTTTTGTTATTTCTAATCTTGCATGATAATAATATGTACTTAGTTTATATTAAACTAATTTTTCAATCAATCTTTTTTAAATAGAAAGTAATTATTGTTTTACATTCATCTTTTTAAGTATCTAAAAAACGATAGAAGAATATGAATACAATTTTAAATTGCGCAATTTGTTATTGAGATTTAATACGAGAAGTAAATTAATAAAAAGAAAAACATGTAATGTAAAAGAGCCAAGCACTAATGGCCAAAGTTACAGAAAATAGAAAAATTTAGTTTGTAAGCAGACTGCATTCTTTGCTATGAATTCTTCTATTTATTAACTAACGCAAATTTTTTAAATTAAAATAAATATACGCTCATGTTACGCCATCGGTGTATATAATGTTTAATATCTTTAATATCTTGAATTTAGAGTAACAATGCTTTCCACAATTAAATTTCACGTTCATGAAATAATATAATACTCGTAAAATTCTCTCGAAACATCAGAATGCAAAATCTTTTTTTTTCTGGACTCCAGAATTAATTTTCCAGAATCCATTATTTATCAAATTTTATTATCGGAATTATAAATATATAATATTTAGCATAAAGTCCAATGTTCAATGATAACTAATAAAGCATAACTGTTCATTAATAGCTAATAAAGCATAACTGATTATATAAATATATATCTTTTATCATAATATTATCAGAGAAGTACATTCGATAATTATGATTCAACAAATTATTTTTATAAAAATATAGCTAAAAAAATATTTTATTTTATTAAACATATTTTATTATATAATTTATTAAACACATTTTTTTTACATAACTAAAGACTTATTGTTATAGTTGTGTATGATCAATGTTATAAAAAAAGTACACGCAATTCAGGTTATAATGAATGCATCATGGATTGCAAGCCGGAATGCAAATACATATAAATAAATCATTTGTACAAGGAAAAGAATAAAAATATGATGATTTCTGATTGGATAACTGACTAATGTTAATCATACTCTCCTGACCGGATGGAGGGTACAAAGTGCGTGCGATTGACCTTAACAAGCAGTCTCGTGAGATAACTACAAGAAGAAACAACATTCGCTTTCGATGTGCAAACTCACGTAGCATTGCGCTAATCTCCATAAAATGAGTTAACAAATAGTTAAAATGCTACATCACTCTTGTCTTTGATTGGTAGCTTCTAACTATCAGTTACATCATAATCTTACGCGTCTATTTGCGCGTGATAAAATCGTTTCAATGATATTAATGTGTTCGTTCACAACGGAAATAAAAGTGAAAGAGTGCTAGTGAGAGTGCTGGTGAGTTCTTAGAACTAGAATAAGGAATCGACGACCGGTAAGAGAATCCTTTGCAATAATTGCTATTTTATTTTTATAGTGAGCATATATTTTTATAAAAATGATAAAAACCTAAAGCACAAAATAAAAAAATAATATATAAATGTAGAGTGTCTAGGCTTGCATGTGAGCATCAATAAAGTTTGAATACATTTCATGAAGAGACGGAAATATGCATCCATCAGCCGTATTTCACCAAGCCCAGTGTATGTGTGTGTGTGTGTGTATGTGTATGTATATGTATATATTGAGACTTTTCTGATTATCTCGCGATTATCTCTTAACTTTTTTCATCGGAATAAAAGCATGATGTAATTATCGACTCTGAAAATGTCACATTGTCGACGTATTGCCTCGAAGCGAGAATGACAGGCTCTCGCATAATGCGATTACGAAATTTCATTTGACAAGAATCTTCCATTTCACTAGAATGCACTTTGCATAAGTGCAATGATTTCCTGCATGAATAACGCTCTTCGCATTCAGTCATAAATGAGTATCTTATTTCACTTTCTCTGATTAATCGCTGAAGACATAACCTAAAACAATAGATCGCGAAAAAAATGCGTTATATATAGTATGTGATAGTTAGAACCAAACTTCACGAGCATAATTATTATTCGTAGCTCGTCTCACAGCGGATCAAAAGTCACAATTTTGAATATTTACGAGCAACTCCATTCAAAAATTTATAGGATGATTCATAATTTTCTAAAATTAATTTGTTACGATAAAATAACAACGATAAGCTGCTACAAGCCTTAAATGAGTTTAAATGCATTATCAAAGAAATTCCTTGATATTAATTGATATAACCAGAAAAATACAATATTGTTTTTTAATAATTATAACAATTCTATTAAAAAATATGAATATAAGAGCCTTTATTTTAATACCAGTTAACTTTTCATAGGATGATTCGTAATTTTCTCTTAAAATAAAATTCTTGCGATAAGATAACAATGATAAGCTGCTACAAGCCATAAGCGAGTTCAAATGCGTTCTTACTAAAGAAACTTTGATATTAAAAGGAAAATACAATATTAATTTTTTTTTAATAATTATAAATATTGTATTAAAAAATATAAATATAAGTTTAGCGTTTATTTTAATACCAATTAACTTTTGATTGCACAAAATTTTGCAGCAATATTCACTTTAGTATCTATAAATTATGCAATTGCTTGTTGCTGCAAGCACGTTAAAGCGCTTAATGTCGAAAATATACAAAATAACCTGCATAATTTAATTTCAAACATTGTAGCTGATATATATAGGAAAAAATATTAAACAACGTTAATTTTAATTAATTTTAATTTTACGTCAATTTTAGTTTCAGTTTCTAGTTAATTTTAGTTATGGATTCTCGTCGGTTGTTAATCGATTTTTTATTATCGTTTTCGATCGTCGTAATCGATCAAAAATCAATTTGGACATAAACGTACATTACAATTTTAGAAATTAAGTAAAATTTCCAATTAATTGTCCAAACTGTTTTTCTATGCATTTACAACTACGCAACGCTTATAACTAAATTATGCAATATATTCTATACATCTTGGACATCGAGCGCCGTCAATATTTTGCGTCATTAACGCTTTCTCAATCATCCGAGCATCCAAAGCGATCTCATCGCTCTTCGCCGTTGAAAGATAATTATGCGCAAACATCGGACAGGTAAACGCAATCGTGCTAAAGTAAAGCGAATTGTTAACGCCGGCAACAGAAAATCGCGTGGACCTCTTCAAATATTTGCGAATCTATGCGAGAAATCGATCGAGTTGGAACGTGACAATGCAAATCGATGACATTACTTCGTGGACGAGATGATATTTTTCATCGTAAAATTATTATTAATATTCAATAAAAAAAATGACTTGGTAACGAAAATTTAACGATATTATGTACAATCTAATGCAGTAGCTCATGAATGTAAATTATATCGTAAAATTAACAATTACATAATATAAAAGTCATATCCAATTATTATTATTTAATATATGCATCATTAAAAATTTCTCTCTCTCTCTCTCTCTCTCTCTCTCTTTCTCTCTCTCATTACTATAATATTATTAATATTGATGCTCTATTATCACAAAATAAATGAAAACTTATGCAACAAGAAAATAATTTACGATATTAACAATCGCTTCTCTTTCTGTAAATAATGTATTTTTCTTTTTTCTTTTTATTTTCTTTTTATTGTGTCACAATAATTTTTTTTAAATACCGTGTATACCATGAAATAAAAGACCACGCCATCGTTCCTTTTCCGGGCAATTCGCGATTTAAACAGCTTTTTAAAGCGGAAAATCGTCACGTATGATTTCGCGTTAAGAATAATGATCTCAGTTGTGGTTTTCATAACGGCGAAATTTCACATTGGCAAAACCAAGCGAGTTGGAAACCAAGCTGCTGGAACGCGCGTAACGGCGCAAGCGGACCGATTTTACAAAAGAACCAATTCTGCAAAACGTCACGGCGATTATTATATAAAAGAGGCTCGTTATAATACGTCGCAGTGTCAGCGCAAAGTGCCGCCGATTTCTCGCACGCCCGAGCGAACACTTTGCCTGTGCTGCATTCGTGGTCCCGATGATATTTCGTGTCCCAGCAATTTCGATGCGAAATGCACTTGCGTTTTACAAACGGTTAAAAATAACGATAATTACTGTTTTTAATTTATGGCAAAATAGTATCAATTATAGTACTTATATAACCAAATATTAAAGTAAAACATCATTTTAAATATTATCAAAATAAATGATCTAAGGATTATGTTATAAATTTGTGAATATTATTAAAAAATATCAATATTTCTCAATTTTAAAATAATTTCGATTAAAACGTGAAATTTTATGTTATTGCAATATATAATAATATAAAATTTTATATTTTTATATATTTTTTTATATCAATTAATAAATATTTGTATAACTCGATTAAGAAATTATATAATTATTAAATATAATTTACATATTTAATACTTCTCCGAGAACTTTACTGTCTCTAACAGACTTTAATTAATAAATATATTTAAAAAATATTAAGTTAACAATTTTCATAAATACAAGCTAAATAACGCTGTTGAACATTTTCTAAATACATTTCTGAAATGCATATTATATTATATATTTGATTTTTATTATATATTAAAAATAAGATACCATCTTTTAGAATAATAATTTATAAATAATTTATTATTAAAAAATGAAAAGGGTAAAATATAATTTCCACTGACCTAGTCCAACATAAGTCCATTTTACATTGATTTCGACATAAATTATGTTTACGAATAGATGACACCGATTACATCAGCCGAGTAGGATTTTTCGCGATACATCTTCACGCTATTTCGCCGCTGAACTTCGTAGACAGAAGGATCTACGGGCGTGACGGCGGTTCGTTGAAAAAGCGACGAAGAGGACACGGGAAACCGTGCTGGGGTAGAAGAAAGGGGGCTCGCAACCCCGCAGGCGGTCGCGGCAACATTATTTATTGCTCGGGCCGATGAGTGTCATTTAAAATTTCGATATAAATTAATTTAAGGGGGTAAAGGGGGTTTCCAGGACGGTCGCAGTGGTACGAGGCGTAATGGCTCGGAAAATGAAGTTCTTGTAGCCTTACCGAGAGAGAATCTCGCCCGCCGTCAGCCCGCCACCCCGCCCCTCCTCCCCTCTCTCCTCCCTTTACCGCTCCTCCTGTTCACCGCTCTAGCACCCTTACCCTTACACCTCTTCGCCACCACGAGCGTGTGCCGTTCTCTCCCTCCCCCTCTTCTTCCTCTCTCCGCCAGCCTGCCCCAACCTTCAACTTCATCCCCTTTCATCCTCTATCGCTCCTCTCTGCTCTTATTCCCGGTCTTACCCGCTCGCTCGCGGAGACTCAACATTGCCTGGTGAAATATCCCTTTGCCTTCGCTCCGCCAGGCTTCCATCCACGCCCAAGCACTCCGCCTCGCCATTATCTTAAGTAAACAGACTACCTGCGCGCCGGGAAATTCCAGATAAAGTCACATGTTATCAAAATCCACCCCCGGGCCGCTCTCCCCTGCCCCGGCCGTTCGCGGCCGCCCTCAAAGCGTCCTCCGAGCGTGTAGCTTGTCGTTAATTCCGTTAAGTCGCGGCCTTACGTTCAACGTGGCAAGCAGCCTGCGAAATCGCTCGAAGAGCTACGGCGCACTGCTTCTGGTAGCAGTCGAGTGTGTGGAATTCTTAATGAGGAATCTCGAAATGATATCGGCAGCAGCTCAGTTGATCTCTGCCCGTGACAGATGATTGTTCTTATATTATCAGCGTCTTATCTTCGAGAAGAATTTATGTCGTGCGTTTCCAATAGAAGCTTGTCGGAAAAGAGACTCGCAACTTCCCGACTCTTCTCAAGCATATTTGATGATGTAACAATCGATTTTGTATGAGCAAGATAATCTATTAGTAATTAATTTAAAAAATACATTAACAAAATATTAGTGTTTAATTTTTTTTTTGGTTTATAAATAAAACATTCTTAAAACAATTTATGTTTTGTTGTTTTTTTTTTATATCAGATTCGAAAAAATTGAAACCGAAGCATAATCTTCCGACGTTGTAATCAATTTACAGAGACCCGAAAAGTGACAGTGCAATTTTTGTTGGGGAAAGAGAGCGACGAACGTGACAAAGAAAAAAATTTTTAAATCAATAAATCAATAAAGTGAAACAAAATTAATGTAGAAATTTTTCTTTTATGCATTACACTCCAATGCATATAGCAGGAAAAAGGAAAACAATGTAGGGAGAAATTTTTAAGGAAGAGAGTTTCCTGTGTTCACTTCCCTTCAATCTCGAGATCATAAGTATTCGCGGGGTGTCTTGGCATGTCGCATGAGGCCAAGAATCATCGGTATGTGGCTTCAATGTCCCAGTATGGCCGTTACAATCAGAGTGGCACGCGCCCTCGACCATCCCTCCTCCTCGTAGCTACCCAAGCTTCCCTAACCCTCCCCCGGAACCTCATCCGCGTCGTCGACGACGAGACTAACCCCAAAGAGCGATTCCCCAGCACTTCAGTGATTCCCGAGAACGCGCTCTCCCCTACCCCCTCTCCCCCCCTCTCCCGCCCCGTTGTCGCTCCCGTCCCCTCGCGCTCCTGCGAATACCTGAAGACGAGCAGCTGGATACCGGATGCACACCGTCGCATGCATTCCCGCGGATGCGATGCATACGTCGGAAGTCGGTCCACTTGCGGTCTAACCATGCCGATGTGTCCACCGTACTGCTCTTTCTTTCATTTATTTATTTTTAAGAAATATTTACATTATAATTGAAAAATTAAAATTTGGGAGATTAATTTTTTAATTAAGAAAAATTTTAAATACTATAAAAGAAATTTCGAATTTTTATTTACTAATTCAAAATTAATAAGCAATAGATATAAGATGAATAACTTTTGGATATTATACATGTATATACATAAGCCGTATACTATCTACAATCTACAACAAGGATAGATCAAATTTTAAATTTATATGATTTACTTAAATTACACAAAATCGAGTATTTAAAATACTCTTGTATTTGAAGTAAATCATACTAATTATAAATTTAAGAACAACTTTTTATTCTCTGAACGATTTTAACAAAAATTAGTTCTCATCTTTGTTGCTTATCAATTTTGAATCAATGAATATAAATTGTAAATACATTCTAATTTTGATTGATTTTTTAAATTAAAATTAATTTTAAATTTAAATTTTTGAACATAAAGTAGATTCTATACAAAAATTATAGTCTATTCTTATTTTAATTGCGTAATATTAATGCAATTTACGAATTTTACTTACTAAAATATATAAATCACTTATATCATAAAAAAATAACATTTAATTTTATTCAACTATACATTTATTATACATGTGTAAAATGTTACATATAATATAAAATTAGTATTAGGTGATAAGCAATCCAATATGAATATTTTGCATCTTTTTTTCACAATTATGGTCATTAGCATGTATAATTTATGGTATTTATCTCCATTCCTTTGCTCATATCTAGCCCTACGAGAATGCATTCCCATTCTATTTGTCGGACATCTTGTATTCAAAAGACAATCAACTGAATGCAGGACAAGATCAATGTATATTCTAATGAAAGCAATACGTAACTCTTTCATAATTTTATCTCTTCTAATCGTATATCTATGTCCAATACTTTTTTTAATATAAAGCTTTATACAGGGTGTCCCATAATTCGCAGATCACCCGTGGTGTACATATAAAGAATGTCAAGGTGAATAAGAAAGTCCTTTACCATTTTACAATTTTTCTA